>NC_139223.1:149070246-150415246 GCF_055691185.1 Crinia signifera | reverse complement strand
CAGAACTGCATTTTTGTGTAAAAAAATGTAATTTTTCATTTTTACTGCCCAGTTGTATCAAAATTGGTGAAACCCCTGGGGGTTTGAAATGTACACTATACCCCTAGATGAATTCCCTGAGGGGTGTAGTTTGCAAAATGGGGTCACTTGTGGGGGGTTCCACTGTATTGGTGCTTGGGGGGTCTTGCTAATGCGACATAGCACCCACCAAAATTCCACCAGAATTTGAGCTGCAAAATCCAAAAATCACTCCTTCCCTTCTGAGTCCTGCCATGCACCCAACTGGTATTTTTTGGTCACATGTGAGGCATTGCCGTACTCGGGAGAAATTGGGGCACATATTTTGGGGTGCTTTTTCTCCTTCATACCTTCTGAAAATGAAAAATTTTGAGCCAGAACTGCATTTTTGTGTAAAAAAAATGTAATTTTTCATTTTCACTGCCCACTTGTATCAAAATTGGTGAAACCCCTGGGGGTTTGAAATGTACACTATACCCCTAGATGAATTCCCTGAGGGGTGTAGTTTTCAAAATGGGGTCACTTGTGGGGGGGTTCCACTGTATTGGTGCTTGGGGGGTCTTGCTAATGCGACATAGCACCCACCAAAATTCCACCAGAATCTGAGCTGCAAAATCCAAAAATCACTCCTTCCCTTCTGAGTCCTGCCATGCACCCAACTGGTATTTTTTGGTCACATGTGAGGCATTGCCGTACTCGGGAGAAATTGGGGCACATATTTTGGGGTGCTTTTTCTCCTTCATACCTTCTGAAAATGAAAAATTTTGAGCCAGAACTGCATTTTTGTGTAAAAAAATGTAATTTTTCATTTTCACTGCCCACTTGTATCAAAATTGGTGAAACCCCTGGGGGTTTGAAATGTACACTATACCCCTAGATGAATTCCCTGAGGGGTGTACTTTGCAAAATGGGGTGACTTGTGGGGGGGTTCCACTGTATTGGTGCAACATAGCACCCACCATTCATTCCACCAAAATCTGTGCTGCAAAATCCAAAAATCACTCATTCCCTTCTGAGTCCTGCCATGCACCCAACTGGTATTTTTTGGTCACATGTGAGGCATTGCCGTACTCGGGAGAAATTGGGGCACAGATTTTGGGGTGCTTTTTCTCCTTCATACCTTCTGAAAATGAAAAATTTTGAGCCAGAACTGCATTTTTGTGTAAAAAAATGTAATTTTTCATTTTTACTGCCCAGTTGTATCAAAATTGGTGAAACCCCTGGGGGTTTGAAATGTACACTATACCCCTAGATGAATTCCCTGAGGGGTGTAGTTTGCAAAATGGGGTCACTTGTGGGGGGGTTCCACTGTATTGGTGCTTGGGGGGTCTTGCTAATGCGACATAGCACCCACCAAAATTCCACCAGAATCTGAGCTGCAAAATCTAAAAATCACTCCTTCCCTTCTGAGTCCTGCCATGCACCCAACTGGTATTTTTTGGTCACATGTGAGGCATTGCCGTACTCGGGAGAAATTGGGGCACATATTTTGGGGTGCTTTTTCTCCTTCATACCTTCTGAAAATAAAAAATTTTGAGCCAGAACTGCATTTTTGTGTAAAAAAATGTAATTTTTCATTTTCACTGCCCACTTGTATCAAAATTGGTGAAACCCCTGGGGGTTTGAAATGTACACTATACCCCTAGATGAATTCCCTGAGGGGTGTAGTTTGCAAAATGGGGTCACTTGTGGGGGGGTTCCTAACTTTTAGCATCTTATGGTGCCTAGAAACCTACATGGTGCCTAAAAAATAATCTCATAAAAAGGAGGCTCCAAAATCAAGTAGGTGCTCCTTCTATTATGAAGCCTGTGGTTTGATCAACGTGCACACTAGGGATATTTATGAAAACAAAAGAATTGGGGGAATCAATTTTTAGTCACATTTCTCTAGTAAAATGTACTGTGTTCCTTAGAAAAATGTATTCAAATTGCAAATCTGCAAAAAAAATGAAATTTTGAAATTTCACCTACACTTTGTTTTAATTCCTTTGAAACACCTAAAGGGTTAACAAACTTCCAAAATGCTGTTTTGAATACTGTGAGGGGTGCAGTTTTTGAAATGGTATCATTTATGGGGGTGTCTCACATACAAGTCCCTCAAAGTCACATCAGAACTGAACTGGTCCCTAAAAAAATCAGTGTTTGAAATTTTCTTGAAAATTTGAGAATTTGCTATTCATATTGTAAGCCTCCTAGTGTCCAAAAAAATTAAAAGGAAGTTGAAATAATGATGTCAACATAAAGTAGACATATGGTCTATGTTAGTTATTAACTATTTTGAGTGGTATGATTATTTGTCTCACAAGCAGAAAATTTAACATTTTGCAAATTGCTAAATTTTCCATTTTTTTACGACATTTTGGTATTTTTCACAAAAAAACACAGACTGTATCGACCCAAATTTACCAATTTGAAGTACAATGTGTCACGAAAAAACAATCTCAAAATCACTGGGATAAGTAAAAGCAAAAAAAAGTTATCCCCACTTAAGTGAAACATGTCAGATTTGAAAAAAAGGGCTCTGTCAGGAACGCAAAAACTGGCTCTGTCAGGAAGGGGTTAAATATTGTTCTACTTCACCCCTCAGGCTTATATATTTCATAAATTAATTTTCAAATCTAAAATGAATCTCAAAAAGGAACAGTTTTGAGATTTTCATTTGGTACAAAACATCTTGTCATCTCTAATTCAATGTTTATTTGAAACACACAGTATACATCTGTATAAATGTACATTTCCTTTTAAAATTACTTTATTATTTGCATTTTTTAAACATTGCACATTCATTGTATTCAAAATGAGCCTTTCTAAAAACGTCCTCCAGATGCTACTTTTTATATTATGCACAATCTTAACTAAAACGCTAGGGCAAATCAGCCAGGATAAAATAGCAGAGATTCATTATGAGAGTGTCCTTCAAACACCTGTGACCTGATGGATTACCCAAAGATTCCCATGAATCCGCAGCACAGACACTGCACTGACAGCTACCTCTTTATCATTACCAGGGACATAGCAAAGCCTCCATTTTTATTCAGGTCATATAGATATGAAAATAAATCCTTAAAGGAGCCTTTAGTAAGAGATATAGGGGTTTTATTTATAAATCCAGGGCTGCCACTAGAAATTGTGGGGCCCGGGACTGATTCCCCCCCCCCCCCCCCTCACTTACCGCTCGGTTCCTGTTGGGGGGAGAAGGACTGCCTGCGCTCAGTCGCTGAATGTAGTCCTGCTCCTGGCACACAGGCTTCTTCACCTCCAGATGCTGGTGGCCATTTAAAATATGGCGCTTAACAGGAAGTGCTTCCTCCATGGTGCGGCAGCAGGAGGACAGAGTTTCTGCTTTCCCCATAGTGCGAGGGAACTATTGACAGACAGTTCCTTTAATCAGCGCTCCAGCCGAGTAACGCTGCCTCTGGATGCGCTGAGCTCCTCTGACAGACACTAGAGGTCATGCTCACCTCTAGTGTCTGTCTACTGCAAGGCGGTGGCCATCTTTGGAGTGGCCACGGCAGGCAGAGACCAACAGAGACTGCGGCACTGGCAGGGCGAGCTGGGGAAGCGGGCGAGCAGGACGGGGGAGCCGGCGGCAGAGTGCACGGCTCTGGCGCCCTGTGATATTTCTGCGCCCGGCGCTCGTGCTCCGCCAGCTCTGCCCTTGCTACACCGCTGGCCCTACCATCCACTAGGGCGTGGTTTGAGAATAAAATAGTGCACTGAGCGTATTGTGGCACCGTGCCTGAAGCTTGGCGAGCACAGCGAGCCAAGCAAGTGTCCATGTTGACTGTGTCAACATTCGGGACAAAAAAAGTGAAAAACCCCATGTTGATCTTTTGACCTTCAAAAGTCGACCTAATGACCCTGTCGACCTAATGACCCTGTCGACTTAACCCCATGTCAACCTTATTGCTATCTATCCAATAATCCATACCCATTATAACTGTGTTAGATTTTGTAGTAAATCTTTACAAGGATTTGTCAATAGTAAACTAAATTTTTCAGTTGCTGATCAGTTAAGTGAGTGAATAATTGTCCCTGTCTAAATAGAATAAACTTAACAAAGAATTGACAGTTAAAAAATTATAATAATTATAGTACATTATTGTTCCAATTAGCCTTTGCCGAGGCATTCCAATAAACATCAGCCATTGCACTCTCTCACTAATTAACCGAGAGTAAAAAATGTACTTATGTAGTGATTTTTACTGTATTCTTCTTTACTATAGCACTCAGATTTTTAATAATTAATCAGTATTGTCATTATTAATATAAGAAAATAGAAAACTAGGGTCATTTTTATTTCTCCGAATTCGTTTTATTTTAAAGTGGAATGCGCCATCTAGTGGTTTTATTCTATATTGCGACAACCTTTTAAGCTATGTTCTTTTTGTTGCTTAAAAAAAGATTAGCAAACCTGATATTCGTCTGCTTTATTCAGAATAGGGTTTAACTGGAAATAGATTCAATCAGTGAATTCACAAAGGAAAACAAAATAAATTAAAGGACTAACTTTTAATATTTGTGATATTTTGCCATAAGAGCGTACAATAAAAATGGCAGTTTTGGTCTTTTGCATGCAAATAGGGGTGTGTACAGCAACATTGTACATTGGGGTCTGAATTCAACCCTGGTTTTGATGGTGGGGGGTCTGTGCAAGTCCCTTTGATAAACTAAATATGCTTAGACACACAAAGCGGTTTCATCCACTGTACTGTATGATATTAAGGCTACTTACAAAACACCTAGGACCTGATTCAAATGTGTTTGCAATGCAGCTGAGAATTTACCAGTAGACTTGGCACGCACCAATGTATTACAGCTATGCTGCCTACAATCAGGAACAAAAATATAATGCTATGGATTGTTTGAGGGGGGTTAGAGAGAGGATAGAGAGATGCAGGATGGTAGAGAGAGGACAGAGACGCATAAGGAAGCGAGAGGACAGAGATGCAGGATGGTAGAGAGAGGATAGAGAGACGCAGAAGGGAGCAAGAGGACCAGCGGCGTAACTATAGCACCGCAGCCCCCGCCACCGCGGGGGGGCTCTGTGCATGTGGGGGCGCCGGGGGCTGCGGTGCTATAGTTAAACCCCCCCTCAATCCCCCGCAGACTTACCTATTGCGCTGGTCCCAGCGGCTCCGTTCTTCTGCTGAGGACCACCACAAAATGGCCGCCCCCGTATAGCACACAGTTCTCTGAAACTGTCTGTTGTATGGGGGCGGCCATTTTCTGGTGGTCCTCAGCAGAAGAACGGAGCCGCCGGGACCAGCGCGATAGGTAAGGCTGTGGGGCATTGAGGGGGGGATTTATTGGGCGGCGGGGTAGGGGTGCTTGGCGGGGCGGTGACGGGGGGGGGTGGTGGGGGGGAAACCCCCCCGCCTAACGCCGGGGGGGCGCCCAAAACGTAGCTATGCCACTGGAGAGGACAGAGATGCAGGATGGTAGAGAGAGGACAGAGACGCAGAAGGGAGCAAGAGGACAGAGATGCAGATGGTAGAGAGAGGATAGAGAGACGCAGAAGGGAGCGAGAGGACAGAGATGCTGGATGGTAGAGAGAGGATAGAGAGACACAGAACAGTAAGAAGTTAAGACATAGGGTGGTAGGGAGGGATACAGAAATGCAGGGCGGTAGGAGGGGTTAAAGAGAAGCAGGGCGGTACACAATTGAAAATGAGTTTGGGTTGGCTCAGGACGATGTCTAGTTTAAATCCTGGGCGGAAGCTTCACTCATTAACATTAGCACTTCTGTAGCGTGAGATTCACAATTACAACTGCATTTGCGCACAAATATGAATGAGGCAGAACAAGCAGCAATGATGTACAGATGGAGCGCCTCTCATTATGCATCAGCGCTTGCCAGATCCCCTTCCCTGGTGAGAGCTGGCGGAGAGGTGCTCTATCTGTACATCATTGCTGCTTCTGTTCTGAAGCAATGATGTACAGATGGGGCGCCTTTCCATCCGCCGAGTGACCAATCCCCGCCGCCAAGTGACGAGGATGAGCATCTCACAGGCACGCGCGTCCCCGTCACTCGGTGGTAGGAGTGGAATCCCTGCCCATCTCCGCTTCAGGGAGATGGCCAGGGTTAGGGGGAAGTGTAGGGGGCTGCCGGCACTGACGGGGGAGAGCAACGGGGAAGAGACAGGAGGCGGCAGTGGGCTCAGACGGAACAGGGCACGCACGCATGCCCTCTTCCATCTGAAGGAGGGTCCGGTGATTGGCGATAGAATCGCCAGGACCCGCAACAGTGAGAGCGACTCCATCTGTAGTAGTTTCTTTTTGCTAATGTTCATTCTTGACAAGAAGAACTAACAAAGAGAAACAGAAAAAAAAGGTTCCCAGATTTACATACTGTATAATACGAGAGGAAACGCAGAGTTCTCAGTTACATATATTTGCTGACATATGGTCAAACCACCAGCTATGCCAAACCAAGCCATTTCCGCTTTTGGCGGTCTTACTTTTTGTATTAATGTTCTTGGCCACAATTTCAAATACTGGTTACAATCACTTTTGACATGAGGGGGTACATTTACTAAGATTGGAGTTCTATTGAAGATTTGAAGTTGCCCATAGCAACCAATTAGATTTATCTATTATCTTCGACATGGTACTAAATAAATAAGAAGTAGAATATGAATGGTTGCTATGGGCAACATTCCATCTTCAATAGAACTGCTAAATAGGTAATAAATATTGTACAGATGGAGCCCCTCTCATGCTTGCGGGGACTGGTGATAGAATCAACAGCCTCCGACAGCCACCAGGCCCTACCATCCATAGGAAGGGGGCGCGCGCACAAGATGCTCACGTGCCCCATTCCGACGAGAGGTCCCCGCCGCCGGTCCCCGTCGGTCACCTCTTTATTTATGGGTGCTTTATTCACACACTGCATTTTAGATTTCAGTTTCAACTCCCCCCACCCAACTCTAACTCTCTCTGCACATGTTACATTTGCCGTGCACATGGTTTTGTCCATTCGAGAAAAAAAAATTAGCTTTGCGATCAGGTCCGAATAACCCCCTAAATCCATACAATTGTTGGAATCGCCACCAAGGCTAACCATTGTACCTTTGTTCCACAGTGTCAGAAGATTCCAGGGTTTTTTTTCGTAATGAAGGTTTCATTTGAGCTTTTCACACAGAACTTTCTAGGTACACCTGTATTCATACAGCATAAGGAGTATTCTACGGCTTTGAAAAACCTTTACACCAGTGTTCAGCATTTCCATCTGTCTTTTAAAGTGATGCCAAGTGACATCTGCTGAAAACTCCAGTTAAAATAGGTAGAGTAGACTAATGAGTTTTATTTCAATAACAGATGCCCAGCAGCTTAAAGTAAAAAAAACAAAAAAATCTGCTGTATCGTTCGAGCAGTCTCTGCGCCTCATAGTAGTAAAAAGAGATATATGTTTGTGAAGGAGACTTGAGAAAACAATAAATATTCGCATTTTTTCATCCATGATGTGCCGCATCTTAAGGTAGACAAAGTTAAGTCATCTGAACTTTGTGGGTGGAGCTAAGAAATGATTACTAAAGGTGCATCCCACAATGCAGGTCAATGTATAGTTGATGTTGAAGTCGAGATGAAGTTCACACCAAACATTATAGCCAGGGCTTAAAGTGGTCACGCAGAGGTGGGGGAACTCATTTCTCTATGCCACCTAATTACCCCCTCCCCCCACATGGCCAGAAGCGTAGCTAGGGTGGAGCCAGCGGTTTGGGACGCTGGAGGCAGGGATGCGGCGCCATGACGTTGATGACGTCATGGCGCCGCATCCCTGCCTCTGGTGTCCCATACTCCCTGTACCGCTTCTTTTGGGTCATGATGTCTCAAACCCTGCCCCCCTGTGATGCATCACAAACATGCCCCGCCCCCCAGCTGAGCCGACCTGAAGCTAAGAAGTTGGCAGCTATGGTATGTATATAGTAATTTTAATTACATAAAACAGTGCCAGGGATAGGAGCAGCCACTTACTATAGGGGGACTGGCATTATGCATTCATTGATGTGTGGGATGTTCTCTAAAGGCCCAATGTTCAACTGCAAAACTTCGGCATTTGTTCTAAGACCCCCAGCTCCGTTCCCTCCCTCTGATTTCCAGGAGTCCGGACACCGCTGTACAGAGTCAATGTAGCTCAATGGTATGAATAATAAAAATGGTGTAGAATGGGTGATGGGGCAGGCGGTGCCCCACCTTGATCAGCACCCCTGGCCATCCTGACCACCTGCCGGTGGTATAATGTTAGGCCACACCCCCTTTTTGCCATGCAAGGGTCCCACCTACTACAAATCGGGGGGGGGGGGGGTCACGTAAAACATGCCCTTGCTCCGGGCACCGTGAAACCAAGCTACACCACTGCACATGGCCAGTGGTGGGGTTTTTGGCATCCCCCCTGCAAACTAGAATGCTTGTCTGTGAGAATTACTGTGCATGGCCAATGTAGAGATTAAAATGTTCCACCTCACCATTAGAGGTGGTGGAACTCAGTTCCACCCCGTTCCCCCTCACTTTAACCCCTGATTATAGCCTATTATGCAGAGATTTTGGGGTAAATTTACTATGATGGGAGTTCTATTGAAAATGAGATGCTACCCATAGCATAGCCCATAGCAGCCAATCCGATTCTACTTATTTATTTAACACCTTCTAAAGGATAATAAATAGAATCTGATTGGTTGCTATGGGCAACGTCCATCTTGAATAGAACTCCCATATTAGTAAATGTACCCCTTTGTGTAAACTTTGGAAATGTCCTGTGAGAGTCATCGAAACAGGAGCTTGTACTGTTCTCTCCGAACTATTCCGTCAGTTTTGTCTACCAGATGCAGTTATTGTCCGAAGCCTACTTGGCTGGTCCAAAATATTAAAACCAGTCTAGATCCTATCTACATTCTATCTATCTATATTCCCAGACAATAAATCTTTAGAAAACACATATAATACATAACTATCCACTATGCCAACTAGCCTCATCTAATAAATAGTCCTATTTCCCACCAACCAGCCTGAACATCCAATATTCTTTCCCTTGTAATTTTTATTTAGAAGAGTACTTGCCAGCCGTACCATTAAATTAAAAAACTAATCTTATTAAATAGTTTTTTTTTTCACCAAATTACAAATAAAGGACCTTATTTAGGTACGTGTTCGAACGGGGACCGATGTTTTGTCATTGCACATTTCTGCGAATGTGAATGAGCTGGGTGCGTGCGTCCACGGCAAAAAATCTGTGCGTTGGATGCAGGCACCCATCCTTTTGTGTGGAGGGCGGAGGGGCGGCGGGCTGGGCATTCTTATGCTAATAGCCGATGACGCGGGAGCAGGGGGCGGGCAGCTGACATCACCGGAACGCAGCTGCCCCCCCCCTTCCTCCTGAGCATCCACGCATACAATAAGTGACTTTAGATGAGTATCAATTGACTGTGTATGCGTATGGCTGCTAGTACACATGCGTGAGGCCATCCTGTAATAAAATCCTGCTACTTTTTGATCGCTGGCCATGCACACGTTGATTGAAAGAAAGCTGCCATTTGTGGGTGTCACCCAGTTATTTTCTGGGAGTGTCAGGATAACCGCATGCGTGCCCAGGCATTTTAAGGGGAGGCGTGTGATGTCAGCTCTGGACCAATCAGATTTTTATATAGCAGCCGCTGAGTAAGTCCTGGACTACACACAGACTGAATCGCCGATCCAGTTACATTTTGCAAGCCATGCTAGACAATTCACAGGATTGCACTCTGGCAAGGGGGATTTCACTCTGGTGGGGTGGTGGCTATCTGATCCCAGGGCTCCAAAAATTAGCACCAGTCTGATCAGGTATAAGTCAGGCCCTTGTCTGTCAGCCATTCTGATACTATTAGGCAGACTTCTCTGTCTTCTTTGCTGTCATTGCTATTATTATTATTATGGGGCAACTCACACAGTTATTAAACACAATGATCTCCCACTTTGCCTCTCTATAAAATGAGGCATACCGGTGAGCATAATGTATATATTATCAGGAATGCTGTCACTAGTACACACCCTGGGCGGGATGTACTAAAGGGAAAATGTGGTAAAAACGGGGGTTTTACCGCATTTTCCTATGTACCATTACCCGTCCACCCCGTCTTGCCGGGCAGGGTATCGCCACCTCTGGGTGGCGATACCCTATAGAAGCCTATGGGCTTCTATCGTCGCCCGCTGTCCGCCGTCCGCGCGACCCCCCCTCCTGTCCTCCATCGATCTCCTCCTCCCCAGTAGGTGTCACAGCCGGGAGGACATCCGGCTGCAGGGGGACACTGACAGCCGCAGGGATGTGATGGAGACCCCCGCACACCACATTACTGGTATCGTGGGGGTCTCCATCACCGCACCCCGATGTTAGCCGCATATGTTAGTACATATGCGGTAGCATCGGGGCAGCTGGGCGGCGATGTATATTAATGTATTTTAATACATCCCGCCCCCTGTGCAAGTGTACTGCGGTTGGTGAACCAGCAATACACACTGCCAAATGTGCCAGTATATCTGCAGATACTGAGAAGTTGCAGCTGTGTTAGTTGTTTCCTGATTTGGGAGCAGCTGGTATCTAATGAGTTATCCAGACTTAGTTTTGAGGGTGGTATCACCCCCCCCCCCCCCCTTAAAAATTCTGCATTTGCCCTTGTACCCCATTGCTTCCCTATGGTTCATGCATGTGGAGTATCACCGACTCTTAAGTCCCTGTCACATTTAAAACTGCAGTAGCAGCGATGCTTATCTAGAGCACTAGTATATGAATACATTCATTTTTATTGTCTTTATTTTACCTTATACTGTTCACATTTCTATTGTCTATACAGTATTTTAATATTGGTCACAATCATGCATAATAAATTGTTATTTGATTTGCAAAATCAGTCCAATTGGTTTATAGCACAAATAATATGATTCCCAGCGCTGCTGTACATATATATTTCTTGTCTTGTTCCAGTCTTTCAGGGATTGACTACCCCTACACAGCAGCAGCTAGAGAGACAAACCATGTCAAACACAACCCCCACCCCCTAGGGGCAAGGGTGGAATTAGGGGTGAGGGCGCCCGTAGGCACAATAATGGCCGCTCCCTGCCTAATTGTTTTATTTTTATTGATTAGTAATAAGCCCTCATTTAATGATTGCCCATTTAATATAATAATAAAAAAGCCAACAACTGTAACATTTTTTTTTATTATGTATACATATTTACTAAGTAGGACAACTTACAGGGGCAGTATATGCATGTCCTATTCATTTACACTCTATTCAGGATGCAATATGGTACCGTACAGTGGATATTTTGCAGTTACTGGTAGATTTCAGGCTGACAGTACTATCACATGTATCCTGGTGCCGCCCCCAAACATGTGCCGCCCCTAGGCACGTGCCTCACGTGCCTAATGGGAAATTAGTTGTCTCTGTCCTGAACTTTGCATTAACTGTCTCCACTCTGGAGCATTGATAAATTATTCCAGTAATCGCATCTGGCCCCCAAATATTAACATAATGGGCCCCATTATCAATTAGCAGTTTTCGTCAATTGATTATAATCTATATATATATATATATATATATATATATATATATATATATATATCCAGGCAGAAGCAATTTGCACACTACTGGTGTACACCAGGCGGGTGCTCAAAAAACCATGTAAAAAGTTAGTAGATGGACAATTAGAGGCTGGCACACCTTTGCAAAAAAAGAGAAGTCTTTTATCGTGAAAAATGTGAAAACATTTTGCAGCAATTGAAGGTAAAATACAACCGTCCATACATCATGGTGAAACGGGATACATCACTGCAAACAGTCAGTCAGGCTCAACAGCTGTTTCGGCACGTGGTTGCCGTCGTCAGGAGCACAATAGACTGAACCTCAGTGCGCATATAAATAGTGTCACTAATTGAGTCCTTAATGATTAAGTTAGCCCACCTGTATAAAACACAGGTTAACACACACGTATTACTCACCTGTCCTGGGCGCCGGAAATGACGCGACGCCGCTTCCCAGTGTAACTGGGTTACAGCGTCCGTTTCTCCGGCAACACAGAACCACATCGCCGGAAGTGACGTGGCGCAGGGTGTCGGAATTAACCTCCCACCGCGTCCGTCACTACGGCAACTGTCCCGGCCGTGCTTAGCGCGTCACACTGACAACAGCCCAGCAGTAAGCTGAATTGTGCCAGCAGACGCGCATCGGCACAGTCAGAACATAGGAGTCACGTTCCGTCATGATGATACCTATTATCAAAGGCATCAACCACTGACCACGGTCTCCAGTGATAAAGTGAAAAATTCAAGGGCTTAAAATCAAAAAATTGGACATTATAGGACACCATATTATTAGCGCAGAGAAGTGTACAATTAAAGTGACAATGCATGCAAATGGAAAAAGATATTCAAACATATAGAAAATAATCAACAAATAATCAAAACAGTACATGATTGGGTAAGAGAATAATTCATATAAAACAATGAAAGGACAGTTCTTCGTTTAGTCCACTGGGGGCAATACTGTTAATTCTGTGGATCCAATAGCATTCTTTTTGTAACAATAGTTTGCCACGATCTCCTCCCCTCCGCAATGGTGGAATATGGTCCAGAGCAACAAAGTGGAAGTCTTTGAAGGTATGTTTTTTGTATCCAAAATGCTTAGCCACAGGTGGAGTATTGGAATCAATGGTTAATAAAGCTTTTTTAATTGAAGAACGGTGCATAGCTAGTCTCTCTTTGAGTGTCCGTATGGTTTTTCCGATGTAAATCATCGGACAGGAACAAACAATCGTGTAGACAACATACCGACTGTCACAATCAAGATGATGATTGATATTGTGACTTTGGTTGGTAAGGGGATCCACAAATTTAGGACCTGTAAGGGCAAATTGGCAGTTCACACACTTGGAGCATTTGAAAAATCCATTTTTAGGAGTTAGCCATGAGGATTTTTTGACAGATTGTATATCCGATTTAGCGATGATATCTTTGATGTTATGACTTTTTTTGTAACAAAATAACGGATTTTCAAGACAAAACTGTCCCATGGTCTCGTCTGAACGCAAGATGTGCCAGTGCCTCAAAAAAATTTGTTTGATCCGTTCAGATGCAATTGAAAAAGTAGAAACAAATGTTAAACGGTTTGCATTAGATTTCTTGCTCTGTCCAACCAAAAACTCTCATTATTTAATAACGTATTTTTATCTGTAGTTTTTCTATAGAGTTTGGTGCTTAACACTCCTCTGTCATTACAAACATTGACATCCAAAAAACTTAAGATCGTATCACTAAACGCCATGGTAAACCTTATGGTGGTATCAAGAGAATTCAGGTAATCTAGAAATTCAGTCAGAAGTTTGGCACCGCCAGTCCAAATCATAAATAAATCATCGATATATCGAACATAAAAAAATATATGAGATGAAAATAAACCGTTCGCCATAATATATTGATTCTCGTACATGTGCATAAATAAATTTGCATATGCCGGGGCCATATTACTCCCCATAGCAGTGCCTTGGGTCTGCAAATAAAAAAGAATTTTCAAAAAGAAAATAATTTTTTGTTAACACAATCTCCATTAATAATAATAGGAAATTAATGTTGGGGCCTGCATAATGAGGGCTGGCGTTAACCAAACTTCTGACTGCATCAAGTCCATCTTTGTGTCTTATGTTAGTATACAAACTGGCCACATCCATTGTGACCAGTAGGGAGGAGTTAGACAAAGAGCCCAGATTTTTCAATTTTACAATAAAGTCAGTTGTGTCTTTAAGATAGTAATTAGTTTTCTGTACAGAATTGATCAATGCATTTAAGCCTGCAGCCCCCGTCAAGGGACCCCACTGTTCTGCAGGTCCTACCACTATCGCTGAAAATGGCTGCAATACACATAGCTATCACATCAATGTTTGATACCAGGCATGCTATCAGGTCTGAAGCTCACAGCAGACTTTGCTTTTATAGGTGAGCAGCTACCAACACACCTGTCACTAATCATCTAGGGAAATGGCTAACACAAGCTATGGAATCTTAGTTAAAAACAGGGTGCATGGCAGGGTGGTCACAAGCCATAGGGCACCCCAAAACTAGGAAAGGTGAGTGCCGATGTTAAGTGTATATATTGTTTATTAGATTAATTTTTTTAATTAGTCTTATTGTGGTCACATTCTCTCATGCACCCTGTTTTTAACTAAGATTCCATAGCTTGTGTTAGCCATTTCCCTAGATGATTAGTGACAGGTGTGTTGGTAGCTGCTCACCTATAAAAGCAAAGTCTGCTGTGAGCTTCAGACCTGATAGCATGCCTGGTATCAAACATTGATGTGATAGCTATGTGTATTGCAGCCATTTTCAGCGATAGTGGTAGGACCTGCAGAACAGTGAGGTCCCTTGACGGGGGCTGCAGGCTTAAATGCATTGATCAATTCATGAACCAAATCTCCACTATTTATTATCAGTTAATTTAGTGTGTGCAGAGCCCATCCAATGTCTGTTTAAACAATGTGGTCACAAGCCATAGGGCACCCCAAAACTAGGAAAGGTGAGTGCCGATGTTAAGTGTATATATTATATATATATATATATATATATATATATATGTCACAAGCTATGGAATCTTAGTTAAAAACAGGGTGCATGAGAGAATGTGACCACAATAAGACTAATTAAAAAAATTAATCTAATAAACAATATATACACTTAACATCGGCACTCACCTTTCCTAGTTTTGGGGTGCCCTATGGCTTGTGACCACATTGTTTAAACAGACATTGGATGGGCTCTGCACACACTAAATTAACTGATAATAAATAGTGGAGATTTGGTTCATGAATTGATCAATGCATTTAAGCCTGCAGCCCCCGTCAAGGGACCCCACTGTTCTGCAGGTCCTACCACTATCGCTGAAAATGGCTGCAATACACATAGCTATCACATCAATGTTTGATACCAGGCATGCTATCAGGTCTGAAGCTCACAGCAGACTTTGCTTTTATAGGTGAGCAGCTACCAACACACCTGTCACTAATCATCTAGGGAAATGGCTAACACAAGCTATGGAATCTTAGTTAAAAACAGGGTGCATGAGAGAATGTGACCACAGTAAGACTAATTAAAAAAATTAATCTAATAAACAATATATACACTTAACATCGGCACTCACCTTTCCTAGTTTTGGGGTGCCCTATGGCTTGTGACCACATTGTTTAAACAGACATTGGATGGGCTCTGCACACACTAAATTAACTGATAATAAATAGTGGAGATTTGGTTCATGAATTGATCAATGCATTTAAGCCTGCAGCCCCCGTCAAGGGACCCCACTGTTCTGCAGGTCCTACCACTATCGCTGAAAATGGCTGCAATACACATAGCTATCACATCAATGTTTGATACCAGGCATGCTATCAGGTCTGAAGCTCACAGCAGACTTTGCTTTTATAGGTGAGCAGCTACCAACACACCTGTCACTAATCATCTAGGGAAATGGCTAACACAAGCTATGGAATCTTAGTTAAAAACAGGGTGCATGAGAGAATGTGACCACAATAAGACTAATTAAAAAAATTAATCTAATAAACAATATATACACTTAACATCGGCACTCACCTTTCCTAGTTTTGGGGTGCCCTATGGCTTGTGACCACATTGTTTAAACAGACATTGGATGGGCTCTGCACACACTAAATTAACTGATAATAAATAGTGGAGATTTGGTTCATGAATTGATCAATGCATTTAAGCCTGCAGCCCCCGTCAAGGGACCCCACTGTTCTGCAGGTCCTACCACTATCGCTGAAAATGGCTGCAATACACATAGCTATCACATCAATGTTTGATACCAGGCATGCTATCAGGTCTGAAGCTCACAGCAGACTTTGCTTTTATAGGTGAGCAGCTACCAACACACCTGTCACTAATCATCTAGGGAAATGGCTAACACAAGCTATGGAATCTTAGTTAAAAACAGGGTGCATGGCAGGGTGGTCACAAGCCATAGGGCACCCCAAAACTAGGAAAGGTGAGTGCCGATGTTAAGTGTATATATTGTTTATTAGATTAATTTTTTTAATTAGTCTTATTGTGGTCACATTCTCTCATGCACCCTGTTTTTAACTAAGATTCCATAGCTTGTGTTAGCCATTTCCCTAGATGATTAGTGACAGGTGTGTTGGTAGCTGCTCACCTATAAAAGCAAAGTCTGCTGTGAGCTTCAGACCTGATAGCATGCCTGGTATCAAACATTGATGTGATAGCTATGTGTATTGCAGCCATTTTCAGCGATAGTGGTAGGACCTGCAGAACAGTGGGGTCCCTTGACGGGGGCTGCAGGCTTAAATGCATTGATCAATTCATGAACCAAATCTCCACTATTTATTATCAGTTAATTTAGTGTGTGCAGAGCCCATCCAATGTCTGTTTAAACAATGTGGTCACAAGCCATAGGGCACCCCAAAACTAGGAAAGGTGAGTGCCGATGTTAAGTGTATATATTATATATATATATATATATATATATATATATGTCTAGTGCCCATTTGTGTGTCTCCGAAACACTGCCATCTGTTAGCAGCGAGTGAAATTACATCTCTTTCTTGCTCACACATGCACAAACACAGAGGCAATCACAAGGTAGAAGACTAGCTTTCGAAGCATTTGCTTGGAGCGTGCTTACTAGTTGCACTATATATTGTAGTTTTCACCAAACAGATATAGTTGCAGATTATGTTTTGTTTGATTAGTTAGAACATGTGCAGAGACACCTGCTTCCAACATTCTTTAAAAAAAAAATGATGCTCAGATGTGGTCAGTGGTACTGGGGGCCAGGACTCTCTTACACTGACTGTAACATTAGAGAAAGATAAATGAAATTCGAGAGAAAATTCAAACAAGAATAAACATTTGCCAAAAGTTGGTTAACTCCGCCTGCTCCGAACTTTATCAGACTGATTTTCTTGAATTTTGGTACCACTTAATCCTTGTGTACTATACATCACAACTCCACAATCTATATGACTATACTGTATATTTGTCATGAACACTTCATTTCCTGCATATCTTTGTCTAATTGGGCACAGTCTTTTTTTCTACCCTGACACAACCATCTGTTTACACATCATTTCCCCTACATTTACCAACTGCCTCGCTCTACCAACACCTGTTCCATTCTAATCCCCAACAATAATTTCCTCTCATGCCTTCGCTGTTTGAGGCTTAATGTGCTGGATACAGCTGAAATGACTACAGAGTGCTGACTTTGTTTCATTCTTTTCTATTAACACATTCTATTTTAACATATATTTTTTTTTTATTAATACTGCATCAAGAGAGCAAATCTGCTACAATACAAAATTAGCATACCTGATTAATTACTCTAATGAGCCTTTATTTATAATTATGGTAACAAAATAAAATACATTCTTTGTTAAATCAAAGGGTAAAGATGTGCACCAAATGTGATTCAGCACTCAATGTAATAATGCAAACAAATCACAGATACTGTACCTACAGCAACCAATCAGATAATATTTTTCATTATTTGGAGATCACTAAACTTCTAAAAGCTGTACATACAGTATTTGGCAGTTATGGGTTAACTTTGTAATTAAATAGGCTGCAATTTGAATAATGCTTTTGTCTTCAACCTAACAAATGGGTATTACCCAATGCCATACCTCTCAACTTTGCAGGTAAAGGTTGCAGTGACAAAATGATGGTACCTGTAGGCACGGTGAGGTCAGCAGTCCCGCCTACTAGGTGTGACATCACAGCATTATGCGTTTAGAGGGCAGAGCCAGCATAGGGTGCTAGTTGGATAAATAGTCAAAATCAAATTTTACAGTTTACAAGACCCCATATATACATATAGAATGGATTGTCCAAATTCCCCAATCCCAAGTAATTGGGGAAATTTAACATGTTGAATTTCTCTGATTTGGAGATTCTGAACGTAAGATTTTTGGGATCAGCAAATGGAACATTCTTAGAAATGTACCTCAGATGTATTGGCCCCTTAAGAAGAATTTATGTGAAATTCAGTAAGTGAAAACCCCCAATGTGCAATTGACCCTAATGTATTTTTTAGTTATACAAAAAAAATTTGTTCAGAATTTAAAATATCTACATAATGTATACAGTACTTTCCATTTCTAATTTAAAAAAATCGCATCAGAATAAACCTTTTAATTCAACCTTGTTTATAAAATACAGGTCCGGTCTCTCTTATCCGAAAACTGAAAATGTTCCCGAAAATTGTGGTTTTTCAGAATATTTCCGTTTTTTTTTTAAACTGCCCTTTTTTCATACTTACCTCGTCCCCCAATGTCCACGGTGGCCTCCGAGATCCTCTTCAGTGTCATCTCTGGTCCCAGGGGTACATTGTGCCCCTGTGCACTCGCACAAAGCACCCCTGGGACGGGAGATGCCACTGAAGAGGATCCTGAAGGATGCCGTGGATGCCGGGGGACACCGTGGACATTGGGGGACCATCGGGGCACCCCCAAGGGACCAGGTACTTGCATAAAAAAATGTATTCCAAAATCCGAAAAAATCCTTTATCCAAAATGCTTGTGGTCCCGAGCATTTCGGATAAGGTATGCTCAATTTGTTATTGAGTCAGAGACGCACTGAAATTTAATTGGATGAGAGAATCAGAAAGTAACAGATTTGGTAAGAAATCTCCAGGTTTTTTAAAGCAGCAATCATTTACACTGCAAAATCAAACTGGTTTTGCAGTGTAAATGATTGCCACTTTCAAAAAAAGTGGAGATTGTTACTAAATCTCTCACTTTCTGAATCTCTCATCCTATTAACTTCCCCCCAAGATCTTATTATCCCTATAAGTCCATCTACCGGGTAGCAACAGAGGTAGCAGATAGAGCATTTTAATAAACATTTTCAGACTCGTACTGGCCCAGCGGAGGCCCAGGAGAATTCACCAGTAGGCCCTGTTAAATTTTGACTCCACCCATTTTTTGACATGGGAGGGGTCTGGTGGAAACTTTTATCCCCTGGTCCCCCACCGGATAAATGGAGCACACAGGCTGATCCGGGAACAGTGGCAGGCATGGGAGTGGCTCATTTCCTATTACTGTGTTAAGGCACCACCATGACATGCACGGCCATACTGTTTCCTATGCAGTAACCAGACTTCTGGCACTTAGCAAACACCGCTAACACGGCAAACTCGATTCAGGTGTCCCTTGCCGCTATGATGCTACATAAACTGCACTGGTCACTCAGTCATTATATACTCCTGAGGAAGGATTTCCCAAAACGCGTTGAGTGTTATAAGGACTGTGCCCCAGAAGGAAGATTACCACCGGTCATCGCGGTGCTTCAGATGCTGTTTCCATCTCCTGTTCCAGACTGGTACAGTATTTGGATCTGTGACTGAGTCTGCTCCATTCCATCTTGATTGCTGCTGCTTGCCTTGTGGGACAAACCTTTATGCTGTTTTTATCATCTACCTATTTTAAGTGTGGACTTGTATTAAATTAATTTTTTATAGAAGATAATTTGCACTATACTTCTTTCCTGTTCTACCACCCCGACCACAATCATTGTGAGGAAAGGTGGTTATCGTTTCAGATATGTTCATAAATTGAATAATGGAAAATTGAAAGGAGTCTGTGAATCCACCCCATGTGTACCTCAGATGTATTGGCCCCTTAAGAAGAATTTATGTGAAATTCAGTAAGTGAAAACCCCCAATGTGCAATTGACCCTAATGTATTTTTTAGTTATACAAAAAAAATTTGTTCAGAATTTAAAATATCTACATAATGTATACAGTACTTTCCATTTCTAATTTAAAAAAATCGCATCAGAATAAACCTTTTAATTCAACCTTGTTTATAAAATACAGGTCCGGTCTCTCTTATCCGAAAACTGAAAATGTTCCCGAAAATTGTGGTTTTTCAGAATATTTCCGTTTTTTTTTTAAACTGCCCTTTTTTCATACTTACCTCGTCCCCCAATGTCCACGGTGGCCTCCGAGATCCTCTTCAGTGTCATCTCTGGTCCCAGGGGTACATTGTGCCCCTGTGCACTCGCACAAAGCACCCCTGGGACGGGAGATGCCACTGAAGAGGATCCTGAAGGATGCCGTGGATGCCGGGGGACACCGTGGACATTGGGGGACCATCGGGGCACCCCCAAGGGACCAGGTACTTGCATAAAAAAATGTATTCCAAAATCCGAAAAAATCCTTTATCCAAAATGCTTGTGGTCCCGAGCATTTCGGATAAGGTATGCTCAATTTGTTATTGAGTCAGAGACGCACTGAAATTTAATTGGATGAGAGAATCAGAAAGTAACAGATTTGGTAAGAAATCTCCAGGTTTTTTAAAGCAGCAATCATTTACACTGCAAAATCAAACTGGTTTTGCAGTGTAAATGATTGCCACTTTCAAAAAAAGTGGAGATTGTTACTAAATCTCTCACTTTCTGAATCTCTCATCCTATTAACTTCCCCCCAAGATCTTATTATCCCTATAAGTCCATCTACCGGGTAGCAACAGAGGTAGCAGATAGAGCATTTTAATAAACATTTTCAGACTCGTACTGGCCCAGCGGAGGCCCAGGAGAATTCACCAGTAGGCCCTGTTAAATTTTGACTCCACCCATTTTTTGACATGGGAGGGGTCTGGTGGAAACTTTTATCCCCTGGTCCCCCACCGGATAAATGGAGCACACAGGCTGATCCGGGAACAGTGGCAGGCATGGGAGTGGCTCATTTCCTATTACTGTGTTAAGGCACCACCATGACATGCACGGCCATACTGTTTCCTATGCAGTAACCAGACTTCTGGCACTTAGCAAACACCGCTAACACGGCAAACTCGATTCAGGTGTCCCTTGCCGCTATGATGCTACATAAACTGCACTGGTCACTCAGTCATTATATACTCCTGAGGAAGGATTTCCCAAAACGCGTTGAGTGTTATAAGGACTGTGCCCCAGAAGGAAGATTACCACCGGTCATCGCGGTGCTTCAGATGCTGTTTCCATCTCCTGTTCCAGACTGGTACAGTATTTGGATCTGTGACTGAGTCTGCTCCATTCCATCTTGATTGCTGCTGCTTGCCTTGTGGGACAAACCTTTATGCTGTTTTTATCATCTACCTATTTTAAGTGTGGACTTGTATTAAATTAATTTTTTATAGAAGATAATTTGCACTATACTTCTTTCCTGTTCTACCACCCCGACCACAATCATTGTGAGGAAAGGTGGTTATCGTTTCAGATATGTTCATAAATTGAATAATGGAAAATTGAAAGGAGTCTGTGAATCCACCCCACCCAGTTGGAAATTCATTATATGGTGACTCAAATCCATTTATGGTATAGAGGTTACACATTGAGCGCTTTTGTGTTATACACCTAATTTGCTGTTTCTTCTGAGGCATGGGAGCCGCGGCAAAGCCAGAGCGAGGGAACAGGGGAGAAGCGGCAGAGTTAGAGTGGGGGAGCTAGGAGCAGCAGCAGCACAATGGCCGGGAGACGGAGAGGCTGACGTTAAAAAACACACCAACGCGTTTCAACAGTGTCTGTCCTTGACAAAGACAGACACTGTTGAAACGCGTTGGTATGTTTTTTATTTGGAGGAAGGTTGTATGAACTTTACCTGTAATTATACTTACCTCCTCTTTTATTATATATTTTATACTTTTTTGCTAAATAAATACTACCAGTTTTTTATCATCTGCCTGGAGTTTATTGCCATTGAAAGAAACCATGATATGAGGATCCACAGCGAGGCTAATGTAAGCATACATGTGAGCACCTAAAGATACCTTGATATGTTTAATCCTCTGGTTATTAATGTAAGCTTATTGTAAGCATCATCTACTTGTTACCACACGAAGGGTGAACCTATAAGAAGTAGAATCACCACCCCATATAAGAAGACTATATACTTCCTGCAGGAGAAGGGTCGACATATGAACTTTCTGTAGAAATACTACACTATAAACTTTTTTTATCTGTTTATCTTTTATGTTTGAATCACCTACGAGAATCCTGATGAGATACATCCCAGAACAGACCATTTACAATAAAGTATACATAATTATGGTACTTGTGTACTAGCACGGTGCCCACAATAATTAGTCGCCCGAATTTTTATTGCATCGCATGCCATACACCCGATGGCATGCGATGCGATGCGATTTTGACCCATATACGATATTAAATTGTATAAGCACCCTAATGGGTGCTTTTAAGCACCCTAATGGGTGCTTAAAATGCTTAAATGCACCCCCATGCCACCCGCCAAGTATAAACGTGAACCTGAAGCGTGGCGAACGCAGCGAGCCCGTGAGGGGTGGCGGTACGCATCTTACGACCTTTTCATACAACCACTATCCATGTCGGTGTGGAGTTGATTTTACCTGTGAAGGTATCCGCTTCAGGCTCGGTGACTCGCTGCGCTCACCACACTTTATAAAATCAACTCGACGCCGACGTGGATAGTGGGGGTATGAAACGGTCGTAGGACGCGTACCGCCACCGCTCGCCACGCTTTGGGTTCACGTTTATACTTGGGGGGTGGCGCGGGGGTGCATTTAAGCATTGTATGCACCCATTAGGGTGCTTAAACAATTTATAATCGCATCCCAGCGCATTGTATGATATTGTATGACATATACAATGGCATACAATTTTAAAATTGTATGCCATGGTAGAACATCGGCCGGTATCGCGTCGCATCGCATGCGATATGGTCTGCGATGCGATGGGCGCCGTGCTAGTACACAAGTACCGTAATTATTCCTGTCAGTATCTGCTTTGAGCGCTATTAGGAATACATCAGAAGTTTTTGTTTTCAATTGTCTATGCGGAGAGGCCGAACTATCCCTTCATTTTTGTTGTGATCTCTATTGCTGCTCAGGGCGCAGTGAGTGCAGTGAAAAAATCTATTTTTTCATGCTGTAGACCTAATGACCGTATCCCGTCTCTCTCAGCGTCATCCTCAATTTTATGATAGACCCAGGGGCTTCCCCAGATTGTGGAGCACCTAGTCAGCTGACTAAAGCTGCCTCATGGTATATCCAGCCCTGCTTCTTCACTGTTGTCCAACACCTTATAACATAACAAACATAACAGCATTCTTAAACACACCCTACAGAACAATTTGTAATACTTGCCAATGAACCAAACAACCTCAATAATATTTTTATAGAGCTGGACAATTTACTTCAATACAGTTACTGTTTCTAGAGTTTAAACAAGGGTTGGTGCACAGAACTTTCTTTGTCAATTCAATAATGTCTCCAATGTGATATTCAGCTGAAGTACGTACATATCATTGATGAAGAAATATTTAATGGTACTAAAATGAGTTTCTATTGCACGTAAGGTAATGCTGAGGCTTTTTCCATAGTCATGGACTTTCTTACATAAACTGCTACAAATGTTGCTAAATGCCTGTCGGTACTTGTGTATTATCACGGCGCCCCCGATTTCCATCGTAGGGCATTGTACAATGAAAAATCGTGTCGCATCGCATGCGATATGATCGCATTCGATATGATCGCAATTCAATGCGATGCCCCCCAGACCCGATTTTTTATTGTATACCCACCCTCATGGCTCATGGGTATGCGAAATGCCCCCCCATTGTTAACGCCACCCCACTATCAACGAGGGGCGGCGGTACGCTTCGGGCTGCGCTCGCCACGCTTCGGGCTCGAGTAAAGGGCACACTTTCACTTTAAATGTACTAGGTCGGGCAATGGGCCAACATAAATCGGGTGTGGTATGCTGGCCCGACACTCTGGGTTCTGATGGTCAGTATACCAACATCGGACTCCCGACTGCCTGTATTCCGACAGGGGGCAAGGGGAAAGAAGCCCCTTCTGTGCTCACCACAGGTTCTAATCTCACTCATGGTGGTTGTTGACCCCACGAGGGAGAATAGCCCCTGTCAATTGGGATCCCGATTGTCATATATTTTACTGTCTGGATTTTGATGTCGGTGTACAGACCGTAGTAATCCCAACTGTGGCTCTGTCATCCGGCACTCCATAAATCAGTGTAGCTCTAGCGATCGCTCGCTTTCTCTCTCTCTCTCTCTCTCTCCCTGGCAGGGATGCCGCCCCCCCCCCCCCCCCCCCCGGCACCGGGGCGCCCCGACCCCGACTTGCCTGGGGCGCTCCGGTGCCTTGCACCGGCCCTGACTGTAGCATCTATCACTTACAATCTAATGGAAGCTTCACTCATCGTGCTTGAAGCCCCACCCCCTTTCAGGTCCTGACTAACTAACTATTAAAGTTGGGGGTGTGGCTACAGGTAACTCCTCCACTGGTCCTCTTCTTTACCATTTTCAGTGCTTGATACATCAAACCTTACAATTATAACCTCTCCCTATCGCCTACTGATCTGTACAGTCAGTTCTGTGCTTGCTGGGAGGAACAGTATGTTTTACTATTAAATAGCAGAGTTAATTGTTCTGATTGCCAGTGATGAAAATGTGGTGTGGCTCACAACCGTGGCATTTCCAGTAAGCCCATTTCGGTGAGGCTGTGCCCCGTTTCACAAGAGTCCCAACTTCCATCACTAAAGGTGCGTACACACTAGACAACATTTTAAACGATATTCACGACCAGTCATAACGTAGTTTTCATGTTTATCGTCCGGTGTCAACGCACCATTACTGCACTGTCCGGCGGATCGCTAGCAATCTGGGCATATGTTCAATGACAGCATAGTTCTGGATGAGGTCCCTTATTATATCGTTTGTAAAATCGCTCATCGTCCCCTTCCGGCGCCAGACCCCCGCTGGATGAGGCCCGCTCCATCTGTATGCTGTGTCACTCACAGAGCAAGATTTAACAGCAGAACCTGGATACATTTCAGTTCCGACATGGATATAAACATCAGTGGAAGGTTTTTTCATATTATGTTTGTGAGTGAGTCTGCCATATGTTCTACTAAAAAAACATGTTAATTACTGAAGATAAATTACATCAAAAGAAATGCAAACTGCTACAGATTGACTGAGTTGTTGATCAACAGGACATTACGGATGTGTTATGGGAATAATAATTTTTTTCTATTTGCCCAAAATGTACAATAAGTTCAAGTGCCCTTATTTGAAGTACATCCAACCAGATTTGCTGAAAACAAAGTTACAATCTCAATATACTCATTAAGCCCGAAAATATTTTTATCCTAAATACAAAAAAGGACATGTGTTTGCAACTGATATAGGCAAAATGGGAACATAAATTGCACACATTTAACTGCTCAGTCAGTCAAGATACCTATAAAGGTCCCTCCACCCTTCACCACAGTGATATACAAGAAAAATAGGTATCACATGTTCTCGGTTTGGAATATGGTGTACGTCCCTCCAGGGCCGGATTAAGGGGGGGGGAGGGGGTCAGTACCCATAGGCCCCCCTCTAGCTGGGGGCCCTCTGTGGTTGGCATGTATTTTGAAAAAAAATATATTTTTAGCTAAAGGTTTTGTGCATGGGAGTGGGGTTGTTCTGCAGCTTCACCTATCTGCCAATGTGACAAGGATTAATGGTGCTGAGCATCGGGTGCCAAGGCACACTGACTGCACAAGTGTGTAGTGCATTACTGGGAGTTGACTAAGTCCCATGACACTTTGCACAAGAGGGCAGAGGCTGAGAGGTTTGTGCTGAGCTCTGATTGGTGGAGCTCATTACATGCATCTCAGGCCCATGGAGGACAGCAGCAGCCTAGTCATGAGAGGGTTTTTAATCAGAGGCAGCACTGAGCCTACAGTCCTACAGAGTAAGGTGCAGATGGACAAACAAAGGCTTTTCATGTGGTATGTATGTATGTATGTATGTATGTATGTATGTATGTATGTACTGTTATCCATTGACCAAGTTTATACTGCCTTTAATCTGTGTTTTGACAGTGTAATATTCTCCCATGCAGTTTGCAGCCAGTAATGACAAGTGCAAGAGGTCCCCCTGTCTAAAGTGCCCCGGGCCCCCCCCCGAATGCTTAATCTGGCACTGTGTCCCTCTTCGGGTAATAGTGTCCAATTATTCATAGACGTTCCCAAAATAGTGAGAGAAAATCATATAGTGAATAAAATTGAATATTACAACAATAAAATACATCAATACATGAAGATACAATGTGTATAAATCCACAATAAACTGTGGAATATGTGCAAAATATGAACCCAGAGGGGTACCAATTACTGGCAGCAATTGAACTGGCTAGCAGGCAGATCAGAGTGAACATGAAGAGGTGTCTATCCCAGACTCAGCACTGGTCTTAACTCTGATCCAGCTCCCCTGCTATTGGTACCTCTGATCTGGTGATGCGTCCCATGGCATCTCGACTAATGAGTTTCAACCCATAATGCTGGTGTCTTTGTCAAGGTCCATAGTTTCACAAAACTTACATTCTATGACTCTTTATAGTCTGTAACACAATGCTATATTTAATTTATGTGATGCCCTGAGGGGTTTGGCTGGACTGGTTTGGGGGTGCTCCAGGACTGGATTATAGTGGGGCACAGGGGGTCAGTACCCCTGGGCCCCCCTCTATTTAAAAAAAGGATACATTGGATATCTGAAACGTGTTGAACTGACCGCTTTCAACCAGAGGGAGGAGGAGCACTTACAACTGCACACAGGGACTCTGACCAAGACGCTTCATTCCGGTTTGGCTGTGTCTGCAGCGCGTCCGACCGGGAGTCAGTTGTTTCTGCCTGAGCCGCTCCATCTGCCCCGCTATCCCTTCCTTCTTATGTACATGTTTTGTGCCTTTTTAAATTTTTATCCACTGTTGGATCGAGCCTGTTTTGGAATAAATCCTGCTTCTTCTTATTACACTGCCTGTTTGCTGACATATGGGAAAAGATACCTTTATGGGAACGCGAGATAGAACTTTAAAGTAAGTTCAGCTTATTTTATAACTTGAAGTCACCGCAAAGATACCATTATGTGAACGCCTGAATAGAATTTTAAAGTTAACTTCCATTTGACATCCGAGAACATTGCACAGCAATTACGTGCAAGTGCGGATCTGGAGTCTCAGTAGAGGTTAAAAAAGGGGATTATTAACCCCTTTGAGATATCAACATTTTTCATCTCCTACACATCGCCGGTTACCTATACTTTTTTGTGTATATTAGTTATCCGAGGTTGGGCGTGTACCTTCCATAGGAGACCTGCTGCTAATTAGTGCAGGGTTCAAATAAATTGTATGTATTTATACGGTGTCCATGTTGACATATGTTGACATAGACACCAAAAAAAAGAAAAATTGTGTCAATATTTTCATGCCGACCTTTTCCATGTGGACATATTGGTTGTGTCAAGGTTTGACCATGTCGACCTAATGTATGTCGTCATTTTCCATTTGTCAACCTGTTGCCTGTCGACCAATATTTGTTGACCTATTGACTGTGGACCTAATTACTGTTGCCCTATGACCCATACCCCAGTGAGAAAGGAGGAGGAGTTTAGTTGATTGGGGTTAGGATGCGGATGTGTGACAGATGGGCTTTGGGGAGCAGAAATATGGGGGTGTACCATTGCAGAGCTGATCATTACTCAAGAAAGGTTTTACATCTGTCCCAGTGCTGCTGATTAAGAACATCGAATGGAAAAATTCATATTCATTTCTCACCCCAGGTTGCGAGTTTATACTCAAACATCCCGCACAAACTTGGTAAAGATGTTATAGCCAGAAGACTTGTGTCTGATGGGGACCTGGGGGAGAGACACCAATGCTTTATCACGGATTCTATTAGTTACATTCTAGAGCACAATTACTTTTTGTTCCAGGACACTTTCTTTTTGCCGGTGATGGGGACCAGGTTCATTCCGAGTTACGCCAACCTCTATATGGGGGAGGTGGAGCAACATCTAATTTGGGACAGCCCATTTGGGGCGAACCTGGTACTCTATGGCCGCTACATCGACGACCTGTTTATTATTTGGGATGGGACCCCCACCACAGCACTCACTTTTGTTGATCACCTTAACACCAACTCTTATAATTTATCCTTCACTCACCATCTTGACCCGAGGCAGACTTCCTTCCTGGATGTGACCCTTGAAGCTGAGGGGGACAAAATTGTTACCTCCAACTTTACAAAGGAAGTTGGAGCTAACGCCTATCTGCATTATAGCAGTGCCCATTATCCCCCATGGAAAAAGGGCATACCGAAGGGACAGTTCCTTAGATTATATAGGAACTGTTCCGACTCAAGATCCTTCGGCCAACAGATATGAAAATGTCCTTTTTACAGAGGGGATACCCAAAGGTTCTGATTGATCAAGCTCTCTCCGAAGTAACATCTATGAGTAGAGAGATCCTCCTGAAATATCAAAATAAGAATCAGAAGGATGGAAACATAAAGCTCAACCAAAACCAAGTAATGTACATCTCCACGTTCAATACACACTCAAACAAAATTCAAAAAATTGTAAAATTATAACATCCTTAAACAAGACCCTTTATTGGTAGATCTGTTACCCACTAATCCCCGTTTCATCTTTAAAAGGAACAAAACACTAAAGAACATGCTAGCTCCCAGCTTCCTTAAACCCATCAAGGACACTATCACTGAAGCACCCACAACTACTTGGTTAGGACAAAAAAAAAAGGTTTCTTCAAATGCAGGGGTAATAGATGTATAACGTGTGACCATATTACAAAAAAATCTAACTATGAAATATTTAACAGAGAAGGCAAACAATATAAAATTAATTATTTTATTAATTGCAATACAAAATATGCAATATACCTACTGTGTTGTCCCTGTGGTCTGGGATACGTAGGCCGCACCACTCGGGCGCTAAAAGTACGCTTCCTAGAGCACCGTAGGAACATCAATAAATGGATATTAACACACAGCGTATCGCGACACTTCGCCGAAGCCCATGCGGGAGACCCCAGGGGACTTAGCATAACTGGTTTAGAGTCTGTACCCAAGACCAACCGAGGCGGTGACAGATTCAAAAAACGTAGCAAACAGGAAGTATTCTGGATGTTCCAGATGCACACAATTCTTCCCGAGGGCCTCAATGAGGCCGTCGAGCTGAATTCTGTGCTATAAACACTTTTCATGAATGCTGGTTCATTCTTGTGATGGTCCTTCTCCCTTTTTTTGTCTTTTTTAACCAATAGTACACATAATAAATATATATATATATATATATATATATATATATATAAAAAAAAACACTCCAAGTACCAACACGAGTGTAGATATACAGATATTTGATATATTTAGTGTACTGTATGCATATGCTTAATATGCCTCTCAGTCTTTCCTACCTCAGGTTGTTTTGTTTTGTGTTAATTTATTTTATTGTCCATTTTCGTGATTATGTACCAACTACTATTAGGAAATTTCCCATTTCCAATTATACTCATTATAGATCTTAGCTCTGTATTTTATATTATATGAAAATTATCGACGGAACGCATAAATTATGATCTATATTCATATCTGTGTCTTTCCTGTTACCTGCTCATGCTGTTACTAACAATGTATAAATATCATAAGGTATAATTAATGTGCTGTATGTTATCAACTGTTCCATACCTATCATCAGTCTTGGCCGTTTTGAGTGGACCGCATATGCGTGTCAAAAGGAATGCCTATAATAACAAACACACATAGGCCCATTAACAGGAAGACTTTTGTTTCCCTAATATCTGGGAAACAATTATTGGTTACACATGGCTCACAAACAGATCCAGTGGTTTCAATGTATTCGAACCCTGTACGCTGTGGACCACACTAACAGTGTCCTAGACGCAAGCTTTATAATACTTAGCTATACTTTTGTGTGCTCCATATGCGTTCCACTCAGATACCGGAAGTACGCAACCGGAAGTCTGATGACGCCGGCCGAGGTACTTCTAAACAAAAGTGTTTTTATACTCTTAGAAATACTCGTTTTTACTTTTTATCATATACTTCTACTTAAGTTTAGTCTCCTACTCATAACAAGGTATGTTTAACAATGTTTTTCTTTAATGCAAAATTGATTGTATGTGTACAGGTGCACATGGTTTACTAATTATCTAAGGTATATACACCCCCATCCCATGCCTGTCAAAGCTACCTTGAAAAAGCTGCACCCAGCAGCGAAACGCGTTGGCCCAGGCACCCAGCCTACCCACCCCTCACGCTGCTGTTCCAGTCATCACCCTATTACCACCTGAAAGCTTTAATAGGAGAACCAGACCACCACTGGCTATATTACACCTACCGGAGTATGGTACCAACTATCTGAAGGCAAGCCGACTCTTTAACCACCTACCCGGGTCACCCAGTGGACCACCTACAAAATTTCTGATATTCCAACCGGGAGGAACGCCACCCCCATTACCTATTTGGAGGAAGTATTGTACGGATCCCACTTTGGTCAGGGCTGGAGGATAATTCCATCAACCACTCTCCCTGCTTCATATTGAACTGTGGACTCTCAAAGGTGATGTTACAATAACTGGATGCAGCTCTCTTACCCACTTGCCATTCCCCCCCCCCCTCTTATAATATTATTGCATTATTTTATTTGTGCTAATTTTAGTGTGTTATTTGTACTAATTAAAGTGCTTTTATTACTTAACCTTGTTCTGCCATCAATTAAGCGCAATCTACACTCTTTCCATTTTTTGTTACTACATAGGGACTGACAATCCCTTTTTTCAGATTGCTGCTGGTTAAGACAACTCACACAGGCACCCCAACATTTACTCCGGTAACTGTTATTCCTTCTGAGTTCTACTTCACCCTGGCCAGCCCAGAGCCCCTTGCATGAGCTCCACAAGTTCTGCCAATGCCTACACCCCTGTGTGGGGGGAGGAGGAGCTGCTGCTAAGAATGTGTAACAGCCCTCCTCCAGAACCATTTTTGTTTATCCTAGCCTCTGTCCCTTCTCTGGCACTCCCGCCGGCTCATCCTTCGAAGGCCTCATAACCTGCCACTGTTAAGTTGGGCCAGGCATTAGGAATTCTGTATGCCTCATGTATTTGCCTACTTTGCCTATATTCAGGGCCCACTCTGACTAACACTCAACCACAACAGTAATATTTAAGATCCTGGTGGTATGAAAAGTAACATTGGGATGCTGCTTGGCTGTTACAGGCAAGCAGCAGCTGAGGTGATAGAAAATGCCATATGTTATGTGCTGTAAAGGCTTCTAAATTTTAGCTGATTGCTCGGCAAAATAATTTAACATGTATAAAAAGGTTGTTATCTTTCATTATCTTTAGCAGGATATTGTAAATATAAAGAATTATGAGCACAGATAATACTTCAACATTTTAGGTGAAGTTTTACCAAAGTTAACACTTTTACTTTCTTAATATCATTTTTGTTATTACACTGTTTTATTATTTACTTGTTTTATGTAAAGTTTGTATTCCGCTGTTGCAATACCTGGTGGTATCTAACCAGTTGTTTTATTCTTTAGTATAAATAAAGATAACTACAGGTTTACATTTGGTGTCATGGGCATTTTTTACTATATTGGACTAATGGTTGCATTTTCAGTGGACTAATTTTAAGATTCTTTTATAAATGGTTAACAAAAAGAATTAGCAGGATGAAAATGTTTAGATGATATCATTTTATTTACAGAAATGATTAAGAAATGATTAAGAAATAAATACATTACATAAGGTTCTTTGAAAAATCCCCAGGTGGAGCGAAACGCGTCAGGAATAAACCTTACTGCCATTACCTTTATATCGTCGCCATGACAATTCCAATGACGACAGAGATTTATTGCAATTGCAGTCTCTGGGACGAGGTGGAGAGGCCAACTACATTGGTGAGCTGACTGTATATTCACCTTATCCGCAGAAGTAGGCACCCACCATCTTACATGCCGCCTATCAGCTATTTGCCCAAGTCCCGCAGTTGGAAAGCTGATGGCTGCGCACTCAGGATGAGTACACCCGTCAGTTCCAGGATGGAGTCTCTGACAGAGGGCAGCAGCTGGAATACCGCTGTGGATTACGTCAGCCATCCAGGGATGTACCCATGCTAGGGTAAGCTACAACACCTGCCCGTATTGGAGACCTCCAGTGGGACTATACCATCACATCCCATCACTATCACTGCAAGGCATTTGCAGTCTACAACCTGTCCAGGGTCTCTTCTGCCCCAGTTATACTCCTTAACAGTCAGAGGTGGCATGTCCACTCTGGTTGCTTTACAAGGGTTGTTTGAGTGTGGTATACTTCTGTGTGTGGTATATTTCTATGAGATATATACACCATAATCCCTTGGTGACATGATGGGGGAAATTTACTAAAGGAAATTTGTAAACAAATAGGTGTATTTGTATCCAGAAATACACTTATTTTTGACATTTACTATCCCGAAAATACGGCAATTTGTAGTCGTATTGATGTGCTATCAATAAGAATACGAATGGCCGTATTTTCGGGATAGTAAATGTCAAAAATAAGTATATTTCTGGATACAAATACACCTATTTTTTACAAATTTCCTTTAGTAAATTTCCCCCGATGCCTGGAAAGTTCCACTCTTCTAACCCCTTCTACCCCAAGGACAAATTGCAGATGGTAGTGAAGCGTTGTCTTGCAGTAGTCTCTTGAAGTGAACGGTTTAGCACCAAAATTAACAAAAACTAATTCTGTGCCGTGATAAAACACTTTCATTTAAGTAAGTTGACATCAGCGCTGATTAAAGTAGAGTTAGATGAAGTTCCTGGGGCTCTACTCCTGGCAGGAGGAGAACTTAGCTGAACTTGCACTGAAGGTGAAGCATATTCCTGACAGCCAGTTGAGGTCCCCATGTTGGATATTGTTGAAAAAAATCCATGGTATCATTCTGAAAGGTCATCGATTGTTGAGGTCATAGGTATGCATAACATTCTGCATGGAAACATTTCAAATGAAAAACCTGTCTGCACAATACTGTAGGTTGCTGACTATCATTTAAAAATGCATGCAAAAGAACATTTCAATGAATGTTTGGTGATGTTTAAGTGCAATCCACGGGGCTTTTGTTACTGTGAACAAAATTTGGATCAACTACTACACTTCCGAGTCATCGTATGATTTTCCCAGTCTATGCAAGTGTGCGGAACTATGACCCTTCCACAACAGTTGGTCATGCCTGGGTTTTTCTGACACTCCCAGAATACAGCAGAATACAGTCCACCCAAAAAAAATGATGGATTTCTGTCAGTCAAGTTGCTAGGGGATTGTGTTTTGCCTTGCACATGCACACTACGATCTGCACGCATGTGCAATCTTTAGATAATCGATCTCCTTGTGCATTCACACAACAGCAATCAGCTCTGAATGACCCCCAATGACTGAAGAAAGAAGGCAAAGACTGTATTGTCTGTTGGAAAGGGGTTGCCAGTTTTTTTTATAAGATAGATAGTAAGATAGTTTTTTATTGTCATTGTAAAACAACAGATAGATTGTAAAACAACAAAATTATAATCTTGGACACAGAAAAGGCAAATTAACAATTTTGGTTAAAATCAGTAACTGCAGCTGGGAAAAAGCTTTTTTTCAAACGCGAGGTTCTGGACCTAATGCACCTTAACCGTTTATTCGATAGTAAGAAAGAGAAAATGTGATTATACTGTAAGGGTGGTAGCAATCCTGCATAATACTGTTCCTTTTTCGCCTAATATTATTGATAAAAATGTCTTCCATGGAAGACAAATCGCAGCCAATAATAGCCTCTGCAGTGTGTATCACCCAATTCAATTTCTTAATATCTTTATTTGTGCTATTTCCGAACCACACTACAATGCAATATGACAGGATGCTTTCTGGCGCCATATTCCCAAAGATGTATCCTAATGTATCCTAATTGACTACTTGCAAAAGGGTAAGACAATAATATGATAGTACTTTACAACATTATTTGTAAGAGCTAACAAAAAAATCGTTCAAATTTGGTGCTCTTCCACCAAGATAATGTGCCACAATTTAACTGTTGCAATGACATAATTACACAAATTGGGCTTCAAATTGATTTCCTGTCCACTCAGTTCTCCAGATTTGGCCCTGAGTGACTTCTTCCTATTTCCAAATGTCTGGCTGGTGGGAAGAAATGATCATTGTATGAGGAAGTCATTGCCACTGTCAATGAGTATTTTGCAGGCTTTGAGACACCATACTAAAAAATTGGGAAATCTTTGGACCAAGTGTATTGCCCTATGTTGAGAAATAAAGGTGATTTTTTTTTTCAAAAAGTATTTTACTTTTTTTTACCACATTTATAAAACGACCCTCATAATCTCTCTGGATAAAGGATGTACATTTTCCGGTGACAGCGTATCAGTTGTATGAGGCAACTGTCCCTTTTTAATCCAACATTTTAGCAGGAACTGTCAAAGTACAAGGATATTCATCATGGAAAGACAACAGTGCTGGCATCATATACTGTAGGTACCGAGGGCAAATACACATTTCATCCAACACGGTGGACATTTTTAAGTTAATTCAATCAGTGATAAATGGCAAAGTAAAGCCACATCATCTCCCCGCCTGCTGAGGCCAGATTATACTAGACAGTGCGAGACATCGGGATTCAATACAACAGTGGAAAGAGAGGTTAAAGAGAGGAAAAAAGAAGCCAGAAGCAGCAAGGGAAATGGTCAAAAAGGCCTGCACTAATGACCAATGCCATTGCAAATCAGCTTGAGCAGGCCATGGCTAACCACTCATGGAATGGTTCTGATTTCAGCATTTTGGGGGTTGCCCAGTGCTCCCCAAACAGCATGGCAACACCCATGTCCCTGCACTGTATGTAGCGTGACAGTGATCTCAGGCTCCCACAACTCCCCCCCCCCCCCACGCACAAACACACACACACCCTACCCGCTATTGGAACACAACAGGTGGATATTGGGGTATTTGGGAGGTATAATATACTGATAGGCAATGCCTGAATTCAGGTTTGCACCTTTAGATCATTTTACTTCATTTAGCTTTTTGTGTCTTCTTCAAACATTGCTAAATACATTTCAACAGGGGTTAGATAATATTGAACTGCAACAGAGTGGAAAATGTGGTTCTTTCCCTTTGGGGCGTGGCTATTGGTAAAATAGTAGTTTTAGATGGAGTTCTTCTTTAGTGACCAGCAAAATAATTGTGTTTTTTACGTTGTCTTGGCTAACTCACCAATATCAGATTTCTTATTCAGTAAATCATAAATGTACTTTATTTCTTGATAATATTTCTTAGTGACTGGTAAATGCCATAAACTGTGACGCTGTAGCGAGCTTGCAGACGGAAATCTGTTACAGGCTGCAGTAAATGGGTAAAATGCTAGAGGAACAGGTGTGTTTTGCCTTTGAAAAATCAGTCAGGCATATGAATATGGTACAGCAGCTGGTAAATGTAAAGGCTGAAATGATGCCAAGCAATTTTTTTTTTTTTACTCAAGTTATGCAAAATAACAAATTCATTGATTAAAATGATTTTGTGCTTTTATATTTTGATTTTCTCTGACACTTTCTGCACTCTGTTATACAAAAAACTCCTCTTATGTTTCCAAAAAATGAAAAAGCACATTGTCACCGCCTAAACAAATAAAAAAATATAGTTTATATAAAGAGCAGTCACAATAATTTACTAAATAACAGGTTAAAAAAAAAACATCAGTGCAGTTCCGTTTAATCCTTTGAACTTGTCCTTTTGGGATGTTTTGAAGCCATCTGGGATGGTAATGGCTGTTTATACTAATGTACGAATTGCTATCAGTTCGCTTACTGAGAAGTTTTAGTACAAAATGTATTAATCCCTTATATATCGCTAGAAATTAAACTTCTTGACTTTTTATACATTTCAGGCATGTATTAAATGATTGGAATTCAAACTTTCACAAAAACACTCTTTCTCCTCTTCCTATCAAATATAGATGATATTATTAGGGTTACCACCTTTGTTCAGAGAGATTTCCAGACAGTGGCCCACCCCCAGCACAGCACCTTGACCCACCCCAGCCCCACCCCTTGATCTGCCTTATAACATTTTGTAACCTTTGCTTCAATTCTACTCTTGATTTTGCACACCGTAATGCCACTTACGCATTACGTCACATACTGTAATGCCCATTACACAATATGCCTGTCACAGGCGTAGGACTAGTTGGGTTCGTGTGGTGTTCAGGAACCACTCCAGGGCTAGCAGGTACAATAGGATTAAATCGTGCTGGTTTAATTATGGATGGTTTCATAAGAATACATAAATGAGGTAGTGTCTCTTTAAGATAAAATAAAGCAATAACATTAAAATACTTCTTTGAACGAAATACAACTAAAAAGTCTCTGAACGATAGTCCTTAAATTCAGGTTTAAGTCCTTGACGGGAAATTATGGAGGAAGTCTCTATGAAACTGAGGGAGAGCTGACCGATGATACCACTGGAAAATGATGTACTTGCGGTTGGATGGTCTGGACGTGGTAAAGAAGTTGGAATGGTGGTGGTGGTGCTGAGACATCCAAGGTAGAAGAACTGGAAAACGTGATGAATGGCTGGAATGATGAATCAGTGAAGAGAAGTAGGATATGGAACAGGAATCAGATTGATGTAACAACCGGAATGGCGGTGGGCTAGCGGAAGGTACTGGCGTGACACCCAGCGGATCAGCGGACTGGACTAGCCACGTTCACAGGACTGAGCGGGAGAGGCAGCAGGCTAGGCTTGAAGGATCCCCGGACGGCAAGATTACCAGAGCAGGAAGCAGGGAAGAAACGTGGAAGCCAGGAGTCTCCAGCTGCAGCAAGCTAGGAAGACCTTTTGCACCAATGCTGGTTTGACCTAGACAGCCTCCCTAAATCCCCAGGGAGCAGCTGCCATTGGTTGACCAGCCCAGGGGGGCGGAAATGCACTGCCTGGCCAAATGGGCACTTTGCCCACATCCAAGATGGCGGCACCGGCCTCCCGCCGACGCCGAAGTTACTGCTGCCACCAGGATCTATGGCTCTCACTGAGCCTCCCTGTTGCTGCCCTGCCGCTGACCGCCAGCTGCCTGTCACACAGGAGAGCCACCGGCGGACACGGAGGGGTAAGTAGAGAACCCACCGTGCGCTGCTGTGGCTTCTCCTGACAATGCCACATAAGTGCCACTTACCTACTGTACATGCAAGTTGCAGGAGTTACATGCACGATATAAGGGGTTTCATGCTCGTTTCCATGGGGGATTTCAAGCTCGTTGCCCAGGGGTAGATAACATGGGGCGTTTCATGCTTGTTGCCATGGGGTGAATACACGCTCATTGCCCAGGGGGATAACATGCTTGTTGCCATACCATGGGGAGTGTCATGCTATCAGGTAATGGGGGGAGTTAGAGAGGGTGAACTGGGGGGCACTGGTGTCACAGGTAAAGTGTGCAGGAGGGGGGTTGTATAGTGGGTACATTTTCTTTTTCATTCATTTAGAATAGGTGAGTATTATAAAATAAAGGTAATTGGGGTGTGATATAACAGCACTACTGAGGGGCGCTGGGGGGATTATAGGAATATATATATAGAAAGTGATGAGAATGGCGGTCTATAGTGTAGTAAGTTAGTGTTTTCACTGTGACTTTAATTTAAGTTCTGCGTACCGTGAAATGAAGAATAAAGTGCATATCAATAATACTGTTCCTCCTCCTTGGTGGTGCTGGTTACCAGGACCTTCCCGGCTACTATCCAGACTAGACCTTTTGGTCCCCAAGTGAGTTCACAGTAGTGCTCCAAATTTGGGCGATAGTGATTGCACAGAAAGAGAATAACTCCAATTACATTAAAATTAGGAGTTTTTTAATAAGTGCAAACACAAAAAAATGAATTAGACTTACATAAATGAATAAAGTGTACGAAAGAAGGTTGGGTAGATGCCTCTATATATATATATATATATATATATATATATATATATATATATATATATATAGACAGGATGAGGATGGCACTCCACGTAAAGAAGTATAATAAATAGCCGGGGTGCACTTGCAGAGGAAAGATACAGGAGGGAAATCAAGGCACACACTCGGACTTGCAGAAAAAGAGGACCAACACACGGGGTGTGATACCAACGTTTCGGGGTTTATTCCGTTTTCAAGGTTAAGAACAACTGACAATGAAACAAACACATACCTTTGTACCCTCCGTTCAGCACCACGAGCCCAGACCTGTGCGCCGGCATCCCCACCGTCCCGCCTGTCAGAGTCCGCCCGCTTAGATGACGTCACCATCTCCAAGCTCCGGGATCTCCTGCACGGCATGGGTGGTTGCTAGGCGACACCGAGGTCTGTGCACTGTGTCTGAAACATAGGAAGATACTGTTACATAACTGAACACACCAAAAGTGCACTAAAACAATGAAAACAACTGTGAAAGAATCTGCGGTGCGTGCGGGACGCACACTAGCAAGACATGACAGCAATATAAAAGTTCATATGAAGATGTTGATAGAGAATTGTTCATTTAACCCCCTCGGGCGTACAGTGTCCAATTTGAATATCCACTTGGCTTCGAGTCTTAGGAGTTTTTTACCCCTGTCACCCCTGCGCCGGTCGTCAGGTATCTGGTCGATGATAATGTAGCGGAGAGAAGCAAGTGAGTGCTTTGCAGTGGCGAAGTGTTTGGCTACAGGTTGGTCCATCGGCTTGTTGTTGAGGGCTGCTTTGATCGCGGATCTGTGCAGCGCAATGCGCTCTTTAAAGGTCCTGATGGTTTTACCAACATATCCAAGGCCGCAAGGACACAATATCAGATATATGACGTGGGTGCTTGAACATGTCAAAGGATGTTTGATTTTGTAGTTGAAGACATGGTGAGGGTGAGCAAAAGTCCTGGATTGCACCATTGCGTTGCATGTCGTGCACCCTGTACACCGATAACAACCCCCCGGTTTGGTATATGTGCCTGGTGGCATCCTCGCAGAGATGTCAGTTCGTACCAACCAGTCACGGAGGTTTTTACCTCTAGTGTAACATGACATTAATCTTGACGTTTTGAGTTTCTTGAGTTCTTTGTCGTGCTGAATCGTGGGCCAGATGTCTCTTGCTGTAGAGGTGATTATATTATCTGCCGCATTGTAGGATCTGATCCATCGGATAACATCTGTAGAGGGATCCTTGATCTTGTTCCCAATCAGCGTGGTAGCGCGGGGAATGTTATCTACTTTTCTGCGTGCATTCATCACAGTGGAATTAGAGTAACCTCTGTCAAGGAATCTCTGTTGCATCTGGTCCAGATTGGCAGCCAGTGCAGATTCTGAGCTGGTGATACGTTTCACTCTTAGAAGTGGTGAGAAGGGTAACCCTCTCTTGAGGGCAGGGGGGTGGTGACTTTGTGCCTGCAAGAGGGTGTTCCGATCCGTCGGCTTAGAGTAAATGGACGTGCAAAGCCCATCAGACTCTTTGGTGATACAGACGTCGAGGTAGTTGACTGTGTCAAGGCTCATGTTGTAGGTGTATTTGATGGGGCATGGCAAAGCGTTGATGTCGTCGATGGCTTTAATGAACTCCTGTTGAGAACCCGTCCAAAATAGTAGCACGTCGTCGATGTAACGGGTGTAGAAGCTGATGTGGTCTTGCAGCTTGCCACTCAAGAAGATGTCTTGTTCAAGGGATGCCATGTAGGCATTGGCATAAGAAGGGGCTATGGGGGAACCCATTGCACACCCAGTGCATTGGCGGTAATAGCGTTTGTTGAAGTAAAAGTAATTACGATGTAATATGAGTGTCAGCAGAGTAATGAACAGATCAATGGGGGGTCCTTGGTATTCTGGATCATTCGAAAGAAGATCTTTGGTAGCCTTGATTCCACCGTCATGTGGGATGCTCGTGTAGAGACTACAGATGTCCAATGTCACCAACCAGGTCGTAGGGGGTATGGTTCCCAAATCATGAAGTTTATTACGTAAAGATGTGGTGTCTTTGAGATATGCAGGGGTTTTTTGTACCACTGGTTGTAGGAAAAAGTCAAGAAATGTGGAGATGGGACTGTATAGCGAATCTCTGGCCGCAATAATGGGTCGGCCAGGTGGAGACTGTGCATCCTTATGGATCTTAGGAAGACAATAAAGCAGCGGGACCCGTGGGTAATCAGTGGAGAGGAAGTCTTTAACCGAGACAGGGAATATCTCATCCTGAACCGCTTGGGATAGGATAATGTCCAGTTCTTTTTTTAAACATGCCGTCGGGTCATGTGTCAACGATTCATATGTCTCCACATTGGATAATTGTGAGTAGATTTCTTTTTTGTACTCTTCTAAGCCCCATACCACGATGCCTCCCCCCTTGTCGGCCGGTAAGAACATCACATCGTTATAAGAGCTCATCAGTTTGAGCGCAGTCCATTCATCTTTGGAGAAGTTAGAGAAATTCTTATTGCTTAGCGGGGGATTGGTACTGGTCTGGCCGATCGTTTCTTGGTCAATATTCACCTTGGTTTCAAGGATCCTGGAAAAGCTCTGGATGGTGATGTTCTGTGAAAGGGGGTCGAATTTAGATTTGAGTTTGAATTTATTATAGATCGAAGGCTGCAATGGCATTCTGTCCGGCATCTCTTTGCTGAAGTATTCTTGTAACCGTAAATTACGGTTAAGGTGCATATTCTCAATTTTCCATGTGAAGGGATCAAAACGATTGGTTGGGACAAATGATAACCCTTTGTTGAGCATTTTGTGTTCCAATGGGGATAAGGTTCTTTTGGAAATGTTAAAGATCAGGGCTTCTTGGTTGCTTTCACTCGGCTTTTGGAGCCTGCGGTGTTGTCCTCCGCGTCGAGGGGGTCGTTGCCTCTTATGCGTTCTGCCCGGGTCTTGACTCCTGGTAGTTGGCGCATGGAGTTTTTTGAGACCGGAGCTCTAGCACCTGAATCGCTCGCTGAGGACAAGGTATCACTGTTGGTGTCTCGAGCGGAAGTGCGAGCTGGCCGGCGTTGGTATCGTCTGTCTCTGTTCGGGGGTCTGTGCGGGCCCGATATCCATCTGTAGACACTCTGCTCCATGTAATCTTTGTTGACTTTGTTGAATTTATTTTTCTTGAACTCGATGAGTTCTTTCTTAAATGTCGACACTTGTGTTGACAGTTTACTGATTCAATCTTGCTCGGTGTCCGTTGAGAGTGTAGAAAGATGTAGAGTCTCATAGTCATTTATTTTGGAGCGTGTAGCTTCCATTTCTCTGGCTGATTCACTTATTACCAATGTCATTAGGTCAAACGAACAATTGTTCAGTATGGCGCACCATTTGCGGCAAAAGTCCTGATTATATCTGCCAATCGTGGGGGTATTCCGGATCCGAAAACCCCTTGGGATTTTCTTTTCTCTAAAGTATTCGGATAGAGTTACACCATGAAGGAGGAACTCTACCTCTTTTTTCTTTAGTTTGAGAAGCTGATTAAAGATGTCATCAGGGGTCAGATCGCCTTGTAGCTCTGTGAATCTCTGGCTGAATAGCGTAGATCTCGATTCATCTTCAGAGAAGTGTAGCCTTTCGCCCAATGGTAGCTGTGTTCCAAGGAAATTGCTGTCAGATTGCAAGGCAGAGATCGACATGCCTGTGATGATGTGCCCAACTGGCAACCGCAATAGCTACCACCTTTTGCTAAAAAATCTGCCGGGTATAATCAGTTGATCGTTGCCACGGCGGCACTTGTCTTGGGGTGTTCCAGTCTTGTAGATAAAGGTTTCAATAAGGGGTGCACAATCCGTGAGTACAGGCAACTGGTGTCGGTACTGGTATGTAGACAGGATGAGGATGGCACTCCACGTGAAGATGTATAATAAATAGCCGGGGTGCACTTGCAGAGGAAAGATACAGGAGGGAAATCAAGGCACACACTCGGACTTGCAGAAAAAGAGGACCAACACACGGGGTGTGATACCAACGTTTCGGGGTTTATTCCGTTTTCAAGGTTAAGAACAACTGACAATGAAACAAACACATACCTTTGTACCCTCCGTTCAGCACCACGAGCCCAGACCTGTGCGCCGGCATCCCCGCCGTCCCGCCTGTCAGAGTCCGCCCGCTTAGATGACGTCACCATCTCCAAGCTCCGGGATCTCCTGCACGGCGTGGGTGGTTGCTAGGCGACACCGAGGTCTGTGCACTGTGTCTGAAACATAGGAAGATACTGTTACATAACTGAACACACCAAAAGTGCACTAAAACAATGAAAACAACTGTGAAAGAATCTGCGGTGCGTGCGGGACGCATACTAGCAAGACATGACAGCAATATAAAAGTTCATATGAAGATGTTGATAGAGAATTGTTCATTTAACCCCCTCGGGCGTACAGTGTCCAATTTGAATATCCACTTGGCTTCGAGTCTTAGGAGTTTTTTACCCCTGTCACCCCCGCGCCGGTCGTCAGGTATCTGGTCGATGATAATGTAGCGGAGAGAAGCAAGTGATATATATAAAAGAGAGTGGGCTTAATTGCCAGCTACCACTTATCCCCAGTGACCGTTCCATCCAGACCTCTGGGAGCTGGCTGGGGGCGCTCCTGGCAGCAGGGGATAGCCAGCGGAGGTGAGCGGCTTCCCCCCTGTTCTAACTCCGCTACCCCGCATGTCACGGGGGAGCTGGTGGCCCAACGGTGATAGCAGCAGTGCAGTCAGGAGCTCCTGGTAGCAATCCGGGGATAGCCAGTAGAGGTGAGCGGCTTTCCCTCTGTGCTAACCCTGCTACCCCGCTTACCAGCTTCCTCTGCGCCAAGGGTCATGGGGGAGCTGGCGGCCAGGCTGCGATAGCAGCAGTGACAGTCAGCAGCTGAGCGAACAAGCTGTGCCGTCCCGCGGTGGCAGGCACGGCGCCCCGTGTGGTTGCAGGGCTTGTCCGCCTGTAGAAAAAGCCCTGCATGCGCCTGCCTGACTGCCTGTTCCCGGACATTGAATAGTCCGGGAACGCCGTCAATCCGGACTGTCCGGACTAATCCCGGATGGGTGGTAACCCTAGATATTATCAATATAATGTATAAATAGCCCTATGTGTTTTTATTGTATGAGTCCTCCCACCATTCCATGTCCTCCCACCATTCCATGAATAAATAGGATGGTGCAAAGAGACTCCCCCAAGTTTTGCAGGTACTATTGTCCATTGAAATACAATAAATTATTTTGTAAAATAAACCCTGGTCAGCAGCACAAGTTGTACACCCTTCATTTTGGCCTCTCCTCTAAAATTATTTGTCCTCAAAATCTGGTCACCTTTTTACATCATATTTGTCCACTTATAAATAAACTGAAATTGTGGAATTAATAAGAGGACTTCCCTTTTCTTGTCCCATAGTAGTTATAACTTGGCCCCTCCTCTTCACTTCTCCACAAAGAGGTTCCATGAACCGTACAAATAGAATATTCCCACTGGGCCTTTGGAGGGGCTCTCTTTCCATTGTCTTTTGCTACATTCAAGCAGCACTCCTCTTGTTCTTTGCACAGATCTCTCTCTTCCTCTCAGCAGGCACTTCTTCTGCAAGGCAATCCATATCAGCCTTTCCCAATCCGATAACTTTGACTTGTATTTATTCTGTGCCTTGTATTGCAGCTGCTCCTGCACAGGACAGGACTCCAATAATTCTTCTGATAAGGACGCTTTCCATATAGGTGACCCCCTCTTTTTCATATATTATGGAGAGCTTTATAGGGAATTTCCAAGACTGTAGTGGGCTCCCCCTCTTAAACAAGGGGTTTGTTGGATGTGGGATATGGCGCTACACCGGGTCAAGCACGATATATGAGTGGGGATACTTAGCTTAGGTATTCCCGGGATCTTTTTTTCTCCCTCTTAATTCTTCCTTCGCGTGTTTTCTCGTCGAATTTTTCGGGTGGAAAACAGAAGGAACAAAGATATTTTAGGTTGGAACGGGGGTGAAATTTTGTTTACAAAATATTATTGTTCTTGTCCCAGTTTTCTGATATTTCTCACCTCACTTACATATGTATGTAGTGAGGGTAAGCTTATCTGGGTTTCTTTATGTTGGGTGATGATTTGTGAGAGGCGTACCTCACTTACACGTTTCTGCACATGAAAACTCTCATCAAGGTATCTTTATAAAAAAACTGCGTACCAGTACTCACGATTGATAATGTGTGTACCCGTGCATCAAGGTATCTTTAAAAAGTCCAGGCTGACTTCTTATCCAGTAGAAAAAGGTTTTTATTTTACAGTATAAAAAATTTTTAAAATTTTTTTCTTTAAAAACGGAATTTTAGTATAATCCGTACATTTCTACCGTCTGCTGGTGGAGGAGCACTGTTGTCCCCATTAGGAATAGGGCAGGATTAGTGTTGGGCCACTGACCGGTAAGTGGACTCCGCAACTGTGAGAAAAAATTCTCTTTGTCCTACCTTTTTCTCAGGGGGCAATCAGGTTCCTCAAAAGGCTTCCAGCAGAGAGTTAGAATCCAATGTCAACTCAAAAGCAAGTCCTACTGCCGACGCGTTTCGAGATGTTCATCTCTTTGTCAAGGCATCTTGATGCCTTGACAAAGAGATGCACATATCGAAACGCGTCGGCAGTAGGACTTGCTTTTGAGTTGACATTGGATTCTAACTCTCTGCTGGAAGCCTTTTGAGGAACCTGATTGCCCCCTGAGAAAAAGGTAGGACAAAGAGAATTTTTTCTCACAGTTGCGGAGTCCACTTACCGGTCAGTGGCCCAACACTAATCCTGCCCTATTCCTAAGGGGGACAACAGTGCTCCTCCACCAGCAGACGGTAGAAATGTACGGATTATACTAAAATTCCGTTTTTAAAGAAAAAATTTAAAAAAAAATTTTATACTGTAAAATAAAAACCTTTTTCTACTGGATAAGAAGTCAGCCTGGACTTTTTAAAGATACCTTAATGCACGGGTACACACATTATCAATCGTGAGTACTGGTACGCAGTTTTTTTATAAAGATACCTTGATGAGAGTTTTCATGTGCAGAAACGTGTAAGTGAGGTACGCCTCTCACAAATCATCACCCAACATAAAGAAACCCAGATAAGCTTACCCTCACTACATACATATGTAAGTGAGGTGAAAAATATCAGAAAACTGGGACAAGAACAATAATATTTTGGAAACAAAATTTCACCCCCGTTCCAACCTAAAATATCTTTGTTCCTTCTGTTTTCCACCCGAAAAATTCGACGAGAAAACACGCGAAGGAAGAATTAAGAGGGAGAAAAAAAGATCCCCGGAATACCTAAGCTAAGTATCCCCACTCATATATCGTGCTTGACCCGGTGTAGCGCCATATCCCACATCCAACAAACCCCTTCTTCAAGATTACTTTTCGGGTTACCTAGGAATAACCCTTCAGGATGTAGGATAGGCAGCAAAACAGCGAGAATTACAGCGCCCAGGCGATTGTCTTATCAATCATTTATCACTTGTGCTCCCCCTCTTAAACGTCTTGTGGCTATCACCCTCTTCAGTGGCAAGATTCAAGAACTCCTTCACTCCTGTCCCCGGTACAGCTACGATTGTGCCCTTCCTCCTATATCTACCCACCAATGGTGATGCAGTCATTGAACATCACTGCCCCCTGCTATTGTGAGGCTCATGCCTTTCTACCGCTTTAGGCTTCTCAGTGACCTGTACTTCTAGTCCAGGGCTGGGCAATTGAGGCAAAGAGAAGGGGAAAAGATGATACCCGCACCAGTCTTTATATATTGGGACTTTCTTTTCTCCCTCAATACTGATATTTTGTAGGAATAATTTCCTTCTTGCTGACAGTAAGGAGGTGCTACCTACTACTTGAGTATCTACACATATCACAAACAAGGAAAGAAAGTATAATGTAGGTGCACTGAAGGTCCTTTGATGTTATATAAAATTTAACTTTTAATAGTTTTGCAATAAAATTCGGTGAAATATTAAAAATTAGAAAGAAATAAAGAGCAGAAATAAGATTAAAATAATATGGCCACTGCTCAACTCCGTTCTATATTCGCAGGGTTTAAAATCTCCCTGTATGTTCCTTTTTTATCCTGTCAGGATACTAAGTCTCAGATTATTTTTCTGAGATATGTGTTATTTTGTAGTGTATTGTTGCAAAAAACGAGTAACAGTATTTACAGTTTCTGGCAGCTGTCAATATTTGCGGTAGACAGGTGATAATGCCAATAGTTTCCAATAACTGTTACTTTCAGAAGTGTTATCACTTTTATTATATTATTATATATAATAAAAGTGATAACACTTCTGAAAGTAACAGTTATTGGAAACTATTGGCATTATCACCTGTCTACCGCAAATATTGACAGCTGCCAGAAACTGTAAATACTGTTACTCGTTTTTTGCAACAATACACTATAAAATAACACATATCTCAGAAAAATAATCTGAGACTTAGGGCGGTATTCAATGACCTGAATCGTTGGTCACAGTGATTCAGATTTTACATTCGCCAGCCATTCACCGGTTTTTTACGTCGATTCGCCAAGCGTAGGGAGTCGCCGGGACTAGCTGTGTCACCCTATTCAACGTGGCTGAGAATCGCCGCCCCCAACGGCGATTCTCAGCCAATCCGGCGTTTCCCTAAACAGCTTCAGTACTGTAAGAAATTGCAGTGAAATGCAAGAAAAATGCAAATTACCCTGAAAAAACGATTCCAATACAGCAGACTGCAAAAGCTGTGTAATCTCCTCAAAGGCCAAACGAAGGAGTGAGGTGGGGAGGAGAATCATGGGTAAGTGAGGTGCACCATGGGTAAGAACAGTGCGTTGTGGGAGAAAAAAAAAATACCAGAAAAAATTAAATATATATTTGTATAGCACTTCTACGACCATCACATCACACAAGGGCAGCAAATAATAATACATTACACTTGCAGAGTTAAATTGAACACTTAAAACCAATTATTTCACAGGTTCCGATAAAAGTTCACCACAAAAAGATGACGAGGGACACTCGGTGAGGAACGGCGATATGAAACAAGAAATAAGAATCGCCAACTTCTCATTGAATACACTTTTGGCGATTCCCGTCGACTACCGGCGAATCCCCATGAAAATCCCTATACACAAAAAACGGCGATTTGTAGAGAATAACATTTGGCGATTGGTGCTTCATTCACCGGTCGTCATCGGCGAATAGAAGACGTTGAATAGGGTGATTCGCTTTTTCAGCTCAAAAAATCGCCGGCACACATGAAAGAAACACAGAATCGCCATAAAACTTGGCGATTCTGCCTCATTGAATACCGCCCTTAGTATCCTGACAGGATAAAAAAGGAACATACAGGGAGATTTTAAACCCTGCGAATATAGAACGGAGTTGAGCAGTGGCCATATTATTTTAATCTTATTTCTGCTCTTTATTTCTTTCTAATTTTTAATATTTCACCGAATTTTATTGCAAAACTATTAAAAGTTAAATTTTATATTCTGGGCAATTGAGGCCCTCCAGATGTTGATGAACTACACATCCCAGCATGCTTTGCATTAGTTTTGCCATGTGGCCATGCTTAAACTGATGCAAGGCATGCTAGGATGTGTAGTTCATCAACATCTGGAGGGCCGCAATTGCCCAGCCCTGTTCTATTCCATGAAGGAATATCTTATAGACTTATTTACAAACGTACCCTTGTCTAAGCACTATATTGTGTATTGTTGAATGCTTTACTAGGATACCATATTTTGTTCCCCCTGCTAAGATAGCCATGGCTCAAATTGCTTGTTTTTTCGAGTTTAGGTCTATATATTGTTATATGTAACTGGTTCAAGGGACAGACCCAGGATTAGACACCTTTATCGGTGCTGGCAGACTGCCAAAAGGGAGGTATCTCTACTGTTTGTGACAGTCAGACCCTGGTGAAAACTGTTAGGAAGCAGTGCACTCCTACCCGGTTCTTACTGTGCATACATGCTGGGCACTAGGACCCAGGGACTTCTGTCCTCCAATCTGATTTGCTGATACACCATGTGATTGTAGCCATCTTGTAGTTCCTTTGTTAGTCAGTGTCTGTGAGACTGTAATGTGATAATGGTGAAGACACAAGTCTCCATGCAAAGCTCCAGAGAGACTCCCTGGCTGGTGAGCTGTATAGATTCCTACATCACTCAAAGCTCTGATCCATCACCAGTGTTTATAATGAGTACGACTTTACCAGTTGTAATCCAATAAACCAACACCGCTGGTTAGGTAACTGGGATGTTTTTAGTTTTGGCCATCTGCTGGTGTGTGCCCATATGACTGCAAATAATAACATCTGCACAGTGCACACACATCACTCCCAACAAGACCCCCTCAGCTCAGTTCACAGTAAAAGTGCACCAATTGTATAGGACATTGTAGGAACTATTAATACCCAAGGTTTGGGACTACATTCCTGTGACAACAGTAGATGTAAGGGGCCTTGTTCAGATAGGGGCCTAAAAGGCCCTGTTGGTGTTGGTTAATATACTGGCAAATTGTAATATGTGGACCTTTAAAATCTGACTGGGGCAATTGATTCGTATTTTCTGGGGGCCAAATAGGCTTCAAAAGTCTTGACACTGGCAGGTATAGCTTAGTTATGGAGCAGTAGTGGATTTGGATGAGCCTTATTACCTATCTGCTAGATGTACTGTAGGTATTTATCACTCTAGCTCAGTGACGTGAAGTGGTGGCTATGAAAAGAGAGGCACTGTCACATCCACCACTGAGCCCCTCCCCCCGCCCTTGCCGCCGACAAATGAACCCCAGCACCCCCCTTCCCCCTACGGCTGCTGCCGGAGCCGCCACTACCCCCGTAACAAAATAAATACAATTATACTCACCAGGGGAGCCAGGACACAGGGAGGACAGGGGAGCTGGGGCAAAGGTGACAGAGGAGGGGAGAGCGGTGCTTCCAGTAGCTTAATGAAGCACTTCTAGAAGTGCCGCTTTTGCTGTAATTTTTAATTGGCTTTCTTTAGCCCAAGGCTTAGCCCCCCATACCCCCCTCCCGCTTTATCCCCCTTACACTAGTTAGTGGGTCGCACACTTATCCGTGCCTCCAAAACTATTGTAAATATTACAAATCACTAAAATAATATAAAGAAAGTACTTATCACACAGAATATGTGTGATAGGTATATTCTTTGTATGATTTTAAACAAAATTTCAGGGGAAGCACTACCTCCCCTTCCTGCACGTCTCTGCTCTAGCTAACAGCCTACAGAATTCTAACAAAAACAGAAAAGTAGAAAAGTCCCAAGGCGCAATCGATCCTTGCAGCCTCACTTTCAAATGGAGGACCACCCAGTAATCCTCACTCGCCAACTCTCCAGAACAAATGAGAAAGTGCAGGCGCTTGACTTGTATGTTCCGTGATGTGATTTTTTTCTCTCACGTGAAAAGTAAACAGAGAAAATGTGTATCAGTGACACAATCTTAAATATTGACTTATGGGGGTACCATGAACCCAGGGAAGAAACTCGTACCGAAACTCACTCTGCAGTGAAGTGTGACAGGTGTGTAGCGGTTTCTTTAAAGGTTCACCACAGTGATGAATTAAAAATACGTACCAAAATTAGGTGCCAATGAGCTCAGATGCATACCGTACTCACTGATAATTCAGGAGTCTTTAAGCATATAAAGGTATCTTTTAACTCTAATACCAGAATGGTCTTCAGACAATCAATTAGCAAGAATGAACAAGGTTACTTCGTACCATACTCACTATAGATGTGGATATGATACACCTATCAAGGTATCTTTATGGAGTAGGTCCTGTTTCCACTCCTTTTACAACCAGCTCGCCCAGGCAGATGGTGTGCCGAAAAAACAGAGGGAATGACCGGTCTTAGTTTAAAAATTTATTGATTCTAATTGTCCCAACTAGCAAAATTGTCATGGTTTGTGATCTGTCTGAGGACCATTGGGACCAGCTGAAACAGGATACAGCCTACAGTATTCTGATGCTTGGTTACAGAGGGGGTCCTGTGAATCTTTGAATTGTGTCTGCCATTATGTTTACAAGTTTGTTTCTAAAGAGGTCATAACATGACAGAGACGCTAGTAAAAGTTTCTGAGGGGTTCCCAATCTATTTTGAATCACGCCGCCCTAGAGTATCAGAATATTTTCACGGCACCCCTAGGGAAAAAATGTAGAAAAAATATATATATAAAGTTAAGTAGATTGTGTTTATATCTGGTACCTAGGTTCAGTTATGTCAGGCATGTCCAAACTATGGCCCTCTAGCTGTTGTGAAACTACATCCCAGCATGCCTTGCCATAGTTTTAGCCTTCCTTAATAGAATTACTGTGGCAAGGCATGATGGGACCAGGGGCGTAGTGAGCGCGGACCACGAGCTCCGGGTGCTGGAAGATCAGAGGGCACCAGAGCTGTGCCTGCACCACCAGCTCGCCGGCTCCCGCTGTGTCCAGGTGACGTGTGGTCCACTTCTATTGGTGGCTGCTGGACTGTGAGCGCCTATTGGCTAGCAGTCCAGCAGTAGACTTGAATTTAAACTAGCGCCGGTGAGCTGGGCACAGCAGGGAGCGGGGAGCCGGGAACGGGCTACTGCAGAGTTTAGTTCCCCTTGGCAAGGAGCAATTTTAGTCCCCCTTGGCAACAAGCTTTTTCAGTCCCCATTGGCAACGAGCAATTTCAGTCCCCCTTGGCAACGAGCAATTTCATTCCCCCTTGGCAGCAAGCAATTTTAGTCGCCTTTAGCAATGAGCTATGGCAACAAGCAATTACAGTCCCCTTGGCAACAAGCAATTTCAGTCCCCTTGGCAAAGAGCAATTTCAGTCCCCCTTGCCAATGAGTTATTTCAGTCCCCTTTAGCAATGAGCTAAAGGGGACTGAAATTACTCATTGCCAAGGGGGACTAAAATTGCTAGTAATGGGCATTACGGTTTGTTATATAGTATGTAATGGGCATTACGATTTGTTATATAGTAAGCAATGGGCATTATGTGTGGCCTTATGTGTAAATGGCATTACGGCATGTGGCTTTATGTGTAATGGGTATTACAACATTCGCAAAAATGTGCAATGGGCATTACGTGTGGTATAATGTTAGGCTGCGCCCCTTTTTTTACTGCGCAAGAGCCCCACCTACTACAAATTGGGGGGGGGGGCGCAAAACATGCCCTTGCTCCTGGCACCTAGCTACACCACTGGATGGGACTTGTGGCTTCACCACAGCTGGAGGGCCATAGTTTGGACATGCCTGAGTTACTGTATGTGGTAAAAGGCATGATTTGCTTCTGTTTGTACACCTATTTAATGACTGGCAGCCACCAGCACTGGTTTTGTCCATAAATAATTGACCATAAATAATTTGAAGTGGTCCAGGACCTCCAACCCGTGGCACCCCTGTCCTGAGGCACCGCAGGGAGACAAGGCACACAGTTTTGGAACCACTGATCTAGCCCTTGTTTTGGGTGGCTGCAATCAGTTTCATTTTCAGGATCAGTTCCTTAGCAGTTTTCAAACATTATGAACTGCATTAAAAAAGAGCATTAAAAATAGGTTAAATAAACAATAGTACCCTTCCAACCATTACATTTTAACACTGCTTTATATTGTAGGCGTTAGATTATGGCGTGGCCTAATTCTCATGTGCTAAATAATACTAAAACTACACTACATTGTGTTGGTAGAATAATAATGGATATAAAAACACAACACTAAGAAGTTCCGAAAGTTTGCTGCTATATCCGTTACCCGCCTTACCCCTGTGCATATATGTGAATGAGCTTTAAAATATTTCAAAATATTACGTATTCTTAGAAAAATAAGTGTGTCTGTCTAAGAATAGCCCACTCGTACATAGCATAATTGGTTAAGAGACACTATAAGCAATTGGATGATATGTACAACAAATAAGGAAGCTGTGCTGTGGGGATTCCCCCTGGAAGTTCCCAGACATTAGTAGCAATCACCATCTGCACAGGCCAGTCTACTAGCTGAAAACTCACAATTCAGACTCGTTGAATCGATTCCACCGTCCTTCTCATTTTGCATATGTATAATTTTTGTCAAAAGGATTATTGTAATGGAGAAAACTAAGGTAATTGTCTATTATTTTTTACTAATAATTTTTTTGTTTTTATTTTTTTTTTTAATTAGTTGTACTGTAATTATAAATGGAGGGTTTACAAAATCAACAGTGTATTTTTGAATTCGTAACTCGCCTGCAATAAATGGTTAAACTCATTATGTAGCATATACAGATCATGTATTGCTATCAATAAGATTTTGCATAATGAAACATTTAATTTAAACATGTTCACCAAAATGTATAACAGGCAGCATTCTAAATGAGGTTTCGTTTTATATTTTAATAATACGAGTTTCTGTTTTTATTTTATATTTTTATAATTAAAAACTTTTTATCTCATAATTACAGTGTGACATTAAGTTGTTTATTAGACCTTTAGAACCACATGGAAACTTTACTATTTAAAAAAAAAAAAGGTTTTATATCATTTGCAGTAGCAATTTTGGCTGTGATATTGAGCAGTCTGAAAGAAATTTTTACATAAATAAGTAATTTGTCAATTGACTTCCAAATTAACATTTCCTTATATTCAGCATATACGTATGCCATATTTGTTGCAGCTATGAATGTAAGGTTTGACAGATGCACTAAGCTTCAACAGTGATAAAATGGAGAGTGATAAACAACCAACCAATCAGCTCCTACCTGACATGTCACAGACTGTGTTTGAAAAATGTCTTTTGCAGACACTCCCAGAAAAGCTGACTTCCTGTCAGTCAAATTGCGAGGGGATTGTGATTTAGATATTTCCACTTAGATATCTAGATATTTTGTAGTGTGCATGCTATTTCGGCTCGGACATGCACACTACGATCCAAAAGTATGCGCAGTCATTCGATAATCAAGCGAATCAGGCCAATAGATATTACAAAGCATTGTAATCTGATGTTCATATTTGGAGTAAATCAAGAACAGATAGTATTTTTTATATTATACGTTTTTGTTTTGTTTTTGTTTGTTTTTTTCATTTTCAGCTTGGCCTTTAGTTTTAGCATTTCTCTCATAAAATGATAACAGTAACAACGAAATTTGCTTTACACTTTATTTTATTACATTTAAAAATAAGTATTAGAACTTGACTGTTATTTGTTGTTAGAAAATGTAATTCGTGAAATTCTGCTTGTAACCAAAGTATTTTGCTCTGGAGATTATACTTGCACATGAAAACAGGATATGTCCTGCAATGCACGATAAGGTCTATGAATACAGGTTAAACTGTGGGTAAATGACAACATTAATCAGGCGATAACATTTTGGTTTTCTTGGCTTTGTTTGAGTTACACAAAATCTGTAAATTATTTTTCATTCCAAATTTCTTTTGGCTAATATTTTTTAATTTGTAAACTGAATACTTTAGTGTAGTGGTTCCAAAACTTTTTTGAATCACCCTAGGTTTTTTTTTGTAGCCTTTTTTTTAAACGGCACTCCTAAAATAAATATTTTTTAATTTGATATATTTTGACAAAAAAATTAAATAAAGTAAATTGTGCCTACAGTACCTGTCATGGGCATGACTAGATATTTGAAGGCCCCATAGCAGAATTTTGTAAGGTCCCCCTATTTAGCAACTAATGGTAATAAATGTATGTAAAATATATTACTTATACAGTAAAGATGGACCCCCTTCAGCAGTGGGCCCCATAGCAGCTGCACCCCTTGCACCTATGGTAGGTATGCCCTTGGTACAGATGGGGCAGGCCTCTTCCTGGCTGGAGAATCGCCAGAACGTCCCCGCTGGCGATCCGCCAGCAGCCCCGCCAGCCGTCAGACTGAGACGCATGCGCGTCTCAATCTCCGCCGGCGGGGAGACGGCCAGGGTTAGCGGGGGTTAGGGGGGGTGCGGGGACCCCGGGTTACCGCCGACAAGCCGGCGGGGACCCGGGGGAGCAGCTGGAAGCGCCGTCGGAAGGGGACACGCACGCCTCTCGTGCGCACGCGTCCCCTTCTCGCAATCGATATGGCACTGGTAGGGGATGGCGGCTAGCGTCGCCATCGCCATCCCCTGCCAAGATGGGACCTGCCCCATCTGTACCTGTCGTCCTTATGGGATGTACAGATGGAGTGCCTCTCAGCCAGCACCGGGACTCGCCAGATTGCCCTCGCTGGCGAGAGGGTGCTTCATCTGACTAGGACGTGCCAGCTTCCCACATGCACGCGCGTCCCAGTTTCCGGGGCAGCGGGGGGACGTGAACCATACCCGTCTCTGCATCAGGGAGACAGGCAGCAAGCTCTGTAGTAAGGGGGCGCATGTGCATCTCATGTGCGTGCACGTCCCTTCCGGCGGCTTGCATTTGTTGATCCGCTAGCCCCTGCAAGAATGAAGGGCGCTCCATCTGTACACACGGTGGGATATTGGCTACAATTTTAATTATATAGTTAAATAGAATAAAAAATAAGTTGCATTGTTTAGGAGGCTTGCGATACAGATGCGCAGCCCAGTATCGCCTTACGTTTGCACATGTACATTATCACCTATGCATACACAGACCACCACCATCGGGGACGGAAATGAATTCGGACCTGTCCAAACCGGTCAGAATAGGCCCCGTAGTGCTAAAATGTACCTGTGGCATCAGGGCCGCCACTAGTAATGTTGGGGCCCGGGACTGACCTTCAGCCTGGGCCCCAGCAGCACCCCCCTCGTACTATTACTTGCCAGCGGTGGCGGCGGCGCAGCATCTTCTCCCTCCGGGACTCGTGGCTCGGAGCACTCACTGCACAGTGCATCCTGCAGAGCACTGAGCCCCTCTGTATCCTAGGCTCAGCGCTCTGCAGGCTGCGCTGTGTTTTGTGTGCGCCTGGCCACCGGCGCCGGCTGGGGGATACTGTGCGGGTGCAGGGGGGGTGCCATGCCACTGTAGGCAGCTGCCCGGGCCCCTGCAGAGGCCGGGGGCTGGGACAGCTGTACCCCTGGCAGGCTGGCACCCCCCTGTTGGCGGCCCTGTGTCGCATCGTTTAATCGATACAAGTTGTGTTCTGCTCTACACACAGACTCAGTCACACACAATATACAAAAGTCATATAGCAAATTCATCCATACAGTCTTTTGAGTTCTAACCACGTGCTGTTACTATTAAGCAACATATTTGGCAGAAAACATGCCTGACATTAGCAGAGATGCATCTCCTGCGGCATGTCGTATTGAGGCTAGATGAATGAGGACACATCTGTACAGTGGAAAAAACTAGACGATAACAAGAAAAATGACATGTCAGTGGTGATAGGCTGCTTTGATAATAAAATGCTATCCACAGGGCCATAACTAGGGTGGTGCGAAGTGAGCCACTTAAAATTAACAGCGTTGCAGCTGAGCAAGTCTATGTAGTTTGTGGCTGCACAGGATTAAATGTGGCCACACCCTACTTAGATCTGCTCAACTGCAATGCTGATTTTTGTTTTCAAAGTACAAGTAGCTTCATATAGTTTAAATGTAGATTACATAGCTAATGAGTATGATGTTTGACTGTAAAACAACTAGTTATGGCAGTATATTGTAATTTACTAAAGGGTATTTTAACTAGAGATGAGCGGTTCAGATTCCGCGGAATCCGCGGAATCTGCTGAATCCAAACTGCTCCAAACATCCCCGGCCCAAGTGCCCGCGAGCCGCACTCGCGAGTTTCTGGATTTGTTCGGAAACCATAGCGCAAGAATATGGCGTCGGATTCTCGCAAGACGCCGAGTCTGTAAAAGCTCGCAATCCCGAGAATTCAGCGCCATTTCACACTCACGCTTCCAGCTACGCACAGCTCTGCTAGTTGTGCTGCGTGCATGAGCCTGGGGTTTTATTGTTCCTCAGTGAGAAAAACAAAATAGCAATCTAGCAAATATGATACCTTTTAATGGCTAACAAAAATAAATGTTTTGTTAGCCATTAAAAGGTATCATATTTGCTAGATTGCTATTTTGTTTTTCTCACTGAGGAACAATAAAACTTTTCTTATCAACTGGCTAACACGGTACCAAACTTTTTTCTTTTGAGCCTGGGGTGAACTACTTGAACTTGAATCATCAATCACTTGTCAGTTGTCACATCAATCATTAGTGTGCAGAGGGGTGTTGTGCAGAGTGGTGCAGTGCAGACATAGTGCAGACAGAGGGGTGTTGTGCAGTGCAGCAGACTGCAGAGAGGTTTGTGCTGTGCAGACTCAGAGGGGTGTTGTGCAGTGCAGAGGGGTGTTGTGCAGTTCAGACTAATGGGGTTTTGTGCAGTGTAGAGAGGTGTTGTACAGTGCAGAGGGGTTTGTGCTGTGCAGAGGAGTTTGTGGCAGTTCAGTCAGTGCAGACTCAGCAGAGGGGTTTATGCAGTGCAGACTGCAGAGGGGTTTGTGTGCTGGGTTATATATATTAATATTATACATATAAATAAATAAATATACTTAATTATATTGATTGTACTGGTTGTGTGTTAGGCAGGCAGGCTGATAGTCAGTGTAGTGAGATACAGTAGTACACAGGCAGGCTGTCAGCTTTTGTTAATTTTTTTCATTGTGGTGTGTGGTCACTGTGGTGTGCTGCACTGCAATCCAATACACCATATACTACTGTCAGAAGCAGAACAAGTTGTGTGTGTGATTGTTCCTCCACGGTCCACGCAGTGCTATCAAAGGCCCATCCATAAAAATAAAAAAAATACAATATAAAAATTAATTTTGTTGTTCTTTATTTTTTTTGCTGTATACTGCACCCCAATAGTATACTCCACAAGTTGCGTGGGTGATTGTTCTGTCTCCCCGGTCCACGCAGTGTTATCCAAGGCCCATCCATAACAAAGAAATAAAATATAAAAATACATAATTTTTTTATACTGCACCCCAATAGTATACATCACAAGTTGCGTGTTCTGCGTCCAAGCAGCGTTATACAAGCTGCGCATTAAAAACGAATAAAATTTTAAAAATCCTAATCAATTTTTCTCATCTTTAATTATTCATTCTTTGTGTGTAGTGCACCCATAGTATATACTGTCAGAAGGTGGGTGCTTGGTTATTCTGCATCCAAGCAGCATTATACAAGCTGCGCATTGAAAAAATTAAATTTAAAAATCCTAATAAATGTTTTCTCGTCTTTCTTTATTCATTCTTTGTGTGTAGTGCACCCATAGTAAACACTGTCAGAAGGGTGTGTGATTGTTCTGCGTCCAAGCAGCGTTACAAAAAAAAAATAAACTGATGCTTTTTGGTGCCTAGTTTTTCAAACTGTCATCCTGTCTGGCACTGCAGTTCCACTCCTAGATGAGCCATGTGTTTGTGCCACACACTTGTGTGGCTTAGCATAGTTATCCAGCTACCTTCATGCAACCTTTTGCCCTAAAAATAATATTGTGAGGTGGTCAAAATTGTCTGGAAATGGCTGGAAATTAATGTTATTGAGATTAATATTAATCTAGGGACAAAAAAAATGCAAAAAATTACATGATTTGGGCGTTTTTGACCATTTTTCAAAAAAATCCAAAGCTTTTCACCGCTACTCGACAAAGCCAAATCCAAATCTCGGTGACGAATCCAAATCCAAATCTTTGGCCCCAGCGCTCATCCCTAATTTTAACTAAATAAAAAGAGCTCTCAAGTTAAGTGCATGAATATAGTATAAAGAGTATTTGTGACCTAATCCATTTTCTTTTAGTTTAAATGGCAAGCCAGGCAGGCTCATAAGTTCTTGATAAATTAAGGGGATACAGTATGTATGGAGAGTTATAATGTGGACAGAGATAAGGCACTTCTCAATCAGCTCCTACTGTAACTGTCTTTTTCAAGCCCAGCCTGTAAAATGGCACTAAGTAGCTGATTTGCTGGTACTTTGCCTCTCTTTACTTTCTCTCTCTCTCCAACTTTAATACATACCCACCTTAGATTTCCCCATACATTGTAGATTAAGCCATACATTATTGATATTTTTTAGGTACAACAAGTATAACATTTCTCTTTCTTCACACAGGGCTGCAACTAGGGGATGGCCGAGTGGTGCCGATGCCCATCACTGTACTTAGAACAACACCAGGCAGGGTGCCTAGAACAACACCATGTAGCCACAGAGTTGCATAAAACTGTTTATGAGCTCATCTTCTCCCCACTAGTCTTAGCATCCCTAATGTGTGACATTCAGAGGCAGAATAACCATTGGCACAGCAGGTGCATTGCACTGGGGCCCCTGAGAACTAACGGGCCCACTGCAGACATCCACTGCTGTGTAGCATATTGAGTCTTATTCTAGTTCACTCTTAGAGGCAAATTCCTTCTCAAATGGACAAAACCACGTGCACTGCAGGTGGGGCAGATATAACATGTGCAGATAGAATTAGATTTGGGTGGGTTTTTTCTTCAAAGTGAGATCTATATTGCAGTGTAAAAATAAAGCAGCCAGTATTTTCCCTGCACAGAAACAAAACAACTCACCCAAATCTAACTCTATCTGCACTTGTTACATCTGCCCCCCTGCAGTGCAGATGGTTTTGTCCATCTGAGAAGGAATTTGCCTCTAATACCCCTTTCACACAGAAAATGAAATACCCGGGTGAAGGGGGGTCAGGCTGCACCCAGCAAAATGACACGCCATTTGAAATGCAGTGTATTTGCCAGGATTTTCAGAATTTTCTGTCGGAAAGGGGTATAAGAGTGAACTAGAATAAGGCCCATTGTGGGTTGGAGTAGAGGAGGGGGCCCAAATTATATTTTTGCCCCTGGGCCAACCACTAACAAGTTTTATGGGGAGCAGGGCCATCTAAGAGCATCCTATTGACTGGCTACGACCATGCCTCCACATAACCGATTTTTGAAATAGAGTTTTGTTAGTATAACCTCTTATAATACACAAATAATATATGTACAGTATAAACTATTGCAAATATAAAACTTGCATAGATGCTGAATTCTGACATCATCAATTTATAATCGTTGGTTCTGGTGACATCATTTGTGTTCATTAGGAAAACTTCAGTATGGTAAAGAATAATGCAGCACCTACTGTTAATGAATATGAATATTGGAGGCCATACAGTATAGCACTTCTCTAATTTTCATAGAATTTACAATGTGGAGTTCATTATATTATATATCACGCTAATGAACAATGCATAGATAAGCAATGTGTCACGTAACTTCATATCTGATTTAGTTCTCCTGCTTTCAAAACAAAGTGATGAGTTCACTGTTTGTTTCCTCTTTAAAAGCAGGAGGAATTCAAATAGCTGCAAAGTAATGAGTCATTCAAAGGCACATGAACCCTATTTAAACAATTACAATGATACATAGATAGACAGCTTGTTTTTTAAATTAATTGTTTTATGTGCTGTTTTGTGATCTTGCTGGTTTTAATTGCAGCGTTTGTACAATGTCTTTTCATTTTGTTTAATTCATTTTGTTTTTGCTGATGACAATTAATTTGTATTGTATTGTATTACAGATAGATGCAGGTGCACACTCTAAGCACTAAGAACACTGGTAATCTAAACAATTTAAATAAACTTTACCATTTAACATGGAATAAACTGTAGGTTTTGAACACAATTTTGGTAAAAATATGAGCCCACCTACCAAGTCAAGGTGACTAATCAGGTAGGCCCCTAATTTCTCCAATACTGACATAATATATAAATGTATCCAGCTATTACCTATAATAGTGCCAATTCTCATGTATGTACAGCAAATACAAGGAACCAACATCTAAGGACAGATTGATGGGGTGTTAGTCCAAGTAGAAGGGTCTCCACTACAATACTTAGGAATGTAGAACCTCTGATCGGTGTGTGTGTATATGTGTGTGTGTGTGTGTGTGTGTGTGTTTGTGTGTGTGTAACTGTGTGTGTAACTGTGTGTGTGTATTTATGCACACTTGAAGGTTGAGACCAGCAGCATAAGTTCATCCCAGTCAGCTGGAGGCAGTTTGGAATTTGGTGAAACAACCCCCCCCCCCCCCCCCCCTACAGAAAAATAAAAAAAAAGGAAAACAAAGATAGTGTGGGAGTGCTATTGAAGATGGGAGTTGCCCAGATTCTACTTCCTGTTTATTTACAACCTTCTTGACGATAATGAATAGATAATGAATAGATAATGAATAGAATCTGATTGGTTGCTATGGGCAACATCCCATCTTCAGTAGAACTCCCATTTTAGTAAATGTACCCCTCACAGTCCAGCAGCAGTGGCAGGTGAACTATTACTTGCTGCAGTGCAGGCTGAGCAGTACCTGCCAGGAGCTGTCCTGCCCCCTATTGTAGGTGTTACAGGGCTCCTGGGATAGAGCCGAGTATTTACAGTTTGCAGCAACAATGGGTGCCCCTCAGAGCTCCATTGGAAGAGCAGCGGTCACACATGGATCCTGCTGTCAACCACTTATAGTGTGTATACACGGTCCGATTTCCTTTCCGATGTTGACGATATAGTCAACATCGGATCGGCATCGGATCGGAATCGGATGCAGATCGCAAGGGTTTTAACCCTTGCGATCCCGATCCGATCCCGATGCGCGTTCACGTATCGGAAGCCAGAAAGTCTTGGCTGCCTTGTCTATATAGTGCAGATCTGCACTATATAGTCAAGATTGGATGCAAATCGGATGTGCCTTAAGATCCTATCCACGATCTGATCTGATCGGATCGTGGATAGGATCTTAAGGCACATCTGACCGTGTGTACATACCATTAGGTGCTGCTCTACATACAGGTGCCACTTCAGAGCTTAGAACCTGGAAGTTGCCTCACTATTGCTTCAGGGAGTTATGCCTTCTACCTGGACTAGGACCCTACAGCACCACCTTTTACAAATGATGTTATCATACCCTCCAACTGTCCCTATTCTAGCATGACAGTCCTGCTATTTGTAGAATGTTTGGCTGTCCCTCCTGCAGCTGGCAATGTCCTGCAGTAGGGGGACGGGCAGTTGGGGGGAGCCAGAGATCACCGCTGCTATGATTGCTGCACCTCTTTGGCGTGGCAGATCCCGAATTTGTATAATCAGAATGTTGGGAGGTATGCATTATAACTGATAAGAGGCGCTATCAAGCTTCAAAAAGTGATACAATGGAGAGTGTTAAACAGCCCACCAATCAACTTCTTACTGCCATGTTACAGACTGGGCTTGAAAAATTACAGGTAGGAGCTGATTGGCTGGTTGTTTATCACTTTCCATTTTATCACGTTTTGAAGCTTGATACATCTGGTCCTCAGTATAATGTCCATGAGTGGAAGCTGGGGTCTACCTGCTTGGGCCTGGTGGGAAATTAGAATAGACAACATTACACATGTGAGAGTTCTTGTTACTTATTGAACCATCCTTTTATAGTCATAGAAATAATAAATTAATGATTGTCTGGATATATAAAAAAAAAAACATGTACGGATAGGGGCTCCAAAAAGATTTTATAGAAGTGAGGTGAGTTCTAATGCAATCACTTCACTTGTTCTTCAGCACCTAGGCATGCTACAGTGCATGGATGGTCTATTCACCGCACATGTGTGGGTGCCCATTTCCATGGATCCCCCTCCCTGTAAACTGTGCGCTACTGTATATAGCCAAATAGGCTACAATACATAACTTCATCTGAAGATAGTGTTAAGTATTGGGGAAAGGCTGCTTGATACATTCAGGCCAATATCTGTTGTGGTTCCCCGTACATATATCCTGGGTATAATATTTGTGGGTACCCCTTGATATGTAATGTTTCCGGTGGATGGTCAGCAAACAGGCCCCTTTATCTTGCCCCTGGCAAACCAACCCCATGCTTAATACTATTGGAACTCTTCTTTGTACCCAATGACATTACTACCATGGGTGCCAAAAATACATTTGTCAAAGTTTCATATGGTAAGGGGGTCACAAATGACTATGAATGACCTTAAGTGACCTCAAGAAGTCAGTATGCAAAGAACTACAGTCATCTTGTAACACATTTAACCGGGGGGCCAATTTCCAGTGCTAGTGCTGGATTAACACCGTTATAGTGTGATCATCTTGGAACAGGCTGGAGAAGCTTGCATCATTTACATGGGTGCCTATACATTTTGTTTCCATCTTTTAACAATAACCAGTCCTGCTTTGGTGCTGGCTTCTTTTGCTTCTTTTATTGTTTGATGAACAGGTGTTTTCATTACTGGCCCACATTTTGGGCCAGATTCTCTAAGCTTCAAAAGTGATCAAATGGAGAGTTATAAACAGCCAGCCAATCAGCTCCTGTCTGATATTTTTCAAACCCAGTCTGTGACATGGTAGGTAGGAGCTGATTGGCTGGCTGTTTGTCACTCTCCATTTTATCACTTTTGAAGCTTAGAGAATCTAGCCCTTTGTAAGAACAACAGATGGAGCAAAGTATTTCAGTTATGATGATGAGATCCGTAAAACATGCTCTGTTTGATGTCCCTGAAGAGTGGACTTTGGAAACATGGATGTAGGCATATGAGTAGATCCAAATCCGGCCCAGAAAGAGATCTCCTTTATGCACTATCTAAGAAACTTGCTGCTCGGATAAGACCTTGACCACATTTAAGGAGGAAGTGGTGTCCTTTCTCTAGATAGGTATCTTAAAGCTATTTTCTACCTCAGTAATATATAAATGAACCAATAACCACTCCTCTACCCATTAGGCATATTGTCGTCTTCCTACATACTTTCTGTGGTAAAAGGATAACTGACAGTTAACAGTTTTTACAATACACACAAGTTCCTCATTCATCTCATTGGTTCCTGTTAAATTATTCATCATGTCAAGTCTAGTACAAAGAATAAAATGTTTCAGATTTCAAAAAACAGATCTTTTGCAGTATATAACAACAATATTAAAAATACATAAAAAAAAATATATATATTTTTTTTAATAAATAACATGAAAATCTATTTGATAAATACTCCCATTTAGATTTATGTGAGCAATCTACAAATATTTTTCAATGCGTCTTTGAAAACAAAATATAACATTCTGCCACGGGCAACCACATTTTCCTTGTGCATTATTAATTTTTTTTAAATGTCTCTTACTCTATTATATTTGAATTTAACTAAAAAATGTTTTATATATGATAGATAGATAGATAGATAGATAGATAGATAGATAGATAGATAGATAGATAGATAGTGAAAACTGCAGAAGCATGCAGCGGCACTCGGCGGGTCTTTAACAAACATGCAATTTTAATGAGGTCAACCGACATTTTAGGGCTATAAAGAACCCCTTTTTCAAGGTGTACAGACCATTTGTACACCTTGAAAAAGGGGTTCTCTATAGCCCCGAAACGTCGGTTGACCACATTAAAATTGCCTGTTTGTTAAAGACCCGCCAAGTGCTGCTCCAAGTTTTCACCAATACCCTTTCTACAGGAGGCACCCAGGCTATACTTCCCATTCAAGGAGAGTGCCGGTCTGAATATCCTTATTTATTTATATACATATATACATGTCGTGTAGAACGGCACTTGGAACCATCTGGTTAATTGCTGAGGAGGTGCCTTCCACAATGGTTAATTATAGAGTCGAGTTTCCAAATGAATGATAAACAGGAGACGGCACTCTCAAAAAGTGAAAAACTGTATTAAATCATCACAAAGAAAAGCATGCAAACAAAATCAGCATTGCATGTCAACAGTTTCAGAGCCGGAGCTCCTTCCTCTGGACAGCTAATAGCATAATTGTATCAAAAGTGTAGTGCAGGAAAACTACATACACATATGTATATACACTACTATACACATATATATATATAATTCACACTCACCCAATCCACGTAGCAGATAGCAGGTAGACGAAGTAAAGTAAGACCAGCACCCGTTTGTAGATGAAAAAAGTACTCTGTATTTAAAGGTAAAGCATGGTTATACAGACAGTACAGACAGCTGACCCAACAGCCGTTTCAACCAGGATGTCCTGGTTTTCGTCAGGGGTAACACACAATGGGAGCCTGGTGGTGTTTTATACCTAAAGAAAAGGCGCCAGTCCCTCCTTTACTGACCCTGTCAGCTGGTTATGCCAGCGGGGTCAGCGGTGACTGACAGCCGTGCCGAGCGGGGCTGCCGTAATCTGTGCTGACGTCAGAGGGGAATCCCCTGCCGCTCCGTGTTGTGTGCTCAGCAGTGTGTAGACGTCTAGCATTGTGGGGATCTGTACTACGGTCCGGACAACACTATGCAATTCAGTGTAAGTCCATGATCATATTGGAGCTGTGTTGTGTGCTATGATGGTGGGTGAAACAGTCGGGAACGGAGTGAGTGGAAACTGTCATGGAATGCTGGGCTCCGTTGTGCTTGCTGGGTGGCTGAGGTAAGTCACAATGCTAACACTGGTCTGGTGTTATGGCCGTCAGGGCTGCTGGACAGATGTGGACTGTTTAGCCAATACTGCGGCCATTAATATATATATACATACTGTATAGTCTGAAAAGTGGTATTTGCACTTTAACAGTAAAACTGGAGAGTGCCGTTTGTTTCAGAGAATAAAGCAAGTATTACTATAAAAAAAAATTATCAGCAAAGACACAACGAATTGTCAGATAAAATTACATTTGACACTTTATATGGTTTTATAATCAACAAGATAACTAGATACAGTAGGGCTCATTTTTTTTATATAGAAAAGTTCAACCTAAGTTGAAAGATAGAGCGCAATTACCCAAGTTGTTTTCTTAAAAGCAGCCGCTTGAATAAGGGTAGGTCAACCCTTAAAATATGCAAATAAAGAGGTTTTTAAGCAGTGCTGACAGTGGAGGACACTTAATAGTTAAAAATAACAATTTATTACACAATTAGAAATCAATAAAAGCATATCCACATGATAATTGGGACAATGGGGCAAGTGTTGGTAGGACCAAGTGGTGAGGGGGACCAAAGTATATAACCTGCACTGATCCGTGGAAATGAGTCCCGATGGAATACAGTCCAAGGAAGGATTGTCTGGGATATCGCTGGAGGGATCGGTCCTGAAGGATGTTGAAGCAGGACCAATCTTAAACCTCAACCAGTTTCAATAAAGCCGGAATTCAGTCCCAGCGAAACGCGTTGGTGCCCCCCCTGGTTTGGACCCTGAGTGTCACTTTGGACCACCTCCTGCTAATCCATCTGATTGCCGTTGATATACCAACTATACCCGACTTGGAAGCCACAGACTAGCACTGGAATTACTCTTTGCAACACTGGTTGAGGTTTAAGCCCCATTGTCCCAATTATCATTTTTTTTATATGCAATTCAAAGAGCTACACACCCACATACACACTCACACACTAAGGGGCTCATTCAGACCTGTTCTTACAGGTCCAAATTCGACCCCGTATCTGGTGGGGGTGTGCGCATGTGCATAGTCACTCATGTGCATGTGCAAACCCCCGGAGCGAACGCCTTTGGTGAGTTTTTCAATGGGCGGGGCTTTCGTAATTGAGTGACAGGCTGGGGGGGGGGGCTTTTGCTGGGGTTCACTCAGCGCTTCATGCGCGTACCCACAAAATAATGGTTGCGGTCATGGAAATGTTGGGCAGACCACTGCTAATGCAGATGTGGTATACATAGAGACAGAGGGGATGCAAATGCACTATGCGATCATTACATGACAATATAATATATCATAAGAGGTTGTCAGTGTATCATTGGCCAGAGATATTGGCCTGCCCACCAATCGTCCAAGTCATCTCTTGTTGAGCAGGTCCCTAATACTATGGGGTCACCATAGTGGTGGAAGAATAAAATAGTGTGCCCGAAGCATTGCGAGCGCAGCAAGCGACGCGATGGGATGCGGTGCACTTTAAACTGTGTCCTTGTCAACTGTGTTGACGTTCGGGTCAAAAAACGGTGAAAAACCCCATGTCAACCTTTTGACTGTCGACCTAGACACTGTCGAACTAATGACCTGTCGAACTAATGACCTTTTGACCTAGAACCATGTCGACCTAGACCCATATGACCTTTTCCCATGTCGATCTAATGGTGTCGACCTAATGACTGTCGACCATCATGCTGTAGATGAAATGATCCTAACCCTCTAGGTCCCCCAGCAGGTGCAGGTGCACTCGTTATTCATTGACACATTTTAAAAGATCAAAGGTGGAGCTAATTATTTCACCTGTGATAATGGGGCAGATGTATTAAGCTTTAACAAGAGATAAATGCAAGGGTGATAATGGCCCTTATTTTGAATCGTGCGGTACGGCCCGCGTGCGGCCGTACCGCCGATGTTTTCAGTCTGCACATGCGCAGAGGTCAATCTGCGCATGTGCAGCCCAATTCGCCGCAGATGTAGTTCGTCCGCCGCAAAGGGGGCGTATAGGGGCGTGAGGGGCTTCATACCCTCATTTCCCTATGCATACGCCCCGCGTTTCATGGGCGTTCCCATGCAAACGCGGGGCGTATGCATGCTAATGAGGGTATGACGCCAGTGATGGGGGCGGGAAGCTGACGTCGCCGGATGTCAGCTCTCAGCCCCCATACAAGCTATCACACGGACGATTGTCCGTGTGGTCTCAGCTTGCGGGACCTGGTGGGGCGTGCGGCCCTGCCTTCGATGGTCGCCGACCATCGAATGCAGGGGGCAGCTCCCACCATGGTGGAGGCGTACGCCCCACCATTTTCTTGCGGATCGCCAGCCGTCCGTGTACGGACGGCCGTGGCGATCCGTATCGTGGGCGGGGATTGGTTTGTGCGGCCGGAGCACCGTGTGCGGCTCCGGCCGCACAGATCTGAATAAGGGCCAAAGAGAGATAAACGTCCAGCCAATCACCTGCTAACTGCCATGTTAGAAGCTGTGTTTGAAAAAAGTCAGTAAGGAGCTGATTGGTCAATGATGGGGCGAGGGGACGCGGAATACATGCCGACGTGGATAGTGGGGGTATGATGAGTCAAATGGCAGGGATGTTGGGAAAAGTGCCTTGCCGTGAAAGGAGATTATGTTGAAAAATAAAAAAAAATCTATGAAAAATAATCGTCTTCATTCTTAACACAGGTACTTATTGATCCACCCTATATATATGCATGTATATGTGTGTGCTTTGTAACCATCTTTGATTTATTGAATATATATTTCTAAATATATTTTTTCCACTTGTGCTCCCTTCTTGTTTTCCTTTGTTTGATTTTTACTTCTAAGGAAACTAGCACCCCTGCTGTTGGGTAGCAGCATTGGTTATTTACTCTATGATTACAAACGTCTGATCTCTTGTTTTTCATTATCAAACGTGCTTAGAATAGTTTCTATAAATTTGTTATTTTACAGTACAGTTAAAATACAGTACCATATGCAGTTTACAGGTGATATTATGACCAGCCGTAACTGGAAATACCCTGTTTAAAGCACATAATCCACCTGTTTGTTACACTCGTTTGCTTTACCAAACTTAATATATATATATATATATATATATTTATTTATTTATTTATGTATTTATTTATTTATTTTGTAAACATTATTTTATGAAGTAGATATGGAGATAATAGGTTTCAATCCATCTCTGAAAAAGGTGGGTCTATTAAAGGAATTTATAAGGTGTACCATAATTTTCATGGGCGTACTTCGCTATGGAAACTCAACAGCTTCAGAAATCTGTATCTGAGCTACGTCAATATCCATCTACACCCAGACAAAATATTTTATTTAGTACTACTAGTATTTAAAAATAGATTATTTATTTTTACGCACATGCTTGTTGCCAAAGATTTCTTGCTCATTGGCAGGGGTTACATACTCATTGTCAGGAGTTTCTTGCTTGTTACCAGGGGTTTCCTGGGTGCGGGTGCCAGCGTTCCTGGAATCGTTGTACATGGCGAGATCCCCTGACAAACACTAGGGGTCCAATGGATCCTCAAGCATTTCTCTCCTCAAGGTGGTGGACATTTTTGAGGGCTATTTTCAGCATATTCCATGTGGATGGCTACATTGCAAAGAATCTGCAGTCAGAGAGCCTACACTCATGCGGCGCTGACTGCCCCAAGCCACCGCTTGGACTGCAGTTGCATTATTATGCCACAGGTTTACAATCTGCATTAGGACCCTCATTATGCCTGGTAAAAAAGTTAATAACAATTGTAGTAATTACATGGATAACATTTTTTTTTAAATCCTGTTTGTTCCCCACTCATACCCCACTAGAAAAATACCATTGCTGTAGGACACTGATTAGGCATGAACATCACACATATTTGGCCTGATTCTGATTGACTTGGTAAGCTGTGAAGAGTCCCAGTGTGCCCACCCCATGGAACCCCCCCATCAGCCTCTGTCCCACCCCCCTCATGTGAATGGCCCAGCGACAGTGTAAATTGCCGAGGAAGTTCGCAGTCTGGGTTTGCACGTGAGGGCAGGGGCCGATTTTGGTTCATTGCGAATGAACCAGAATCACCCCCTTTGTACTCACTGACATTGTTGACCACTGATTCTGAAGTGGAACTCCAGGGTGGGTGGTACTATGATGGAATTGTCTTATAATGGTGAGTCCATGATTATGTCAATTACATAAACAAGCACAACACTTTGATAGAAAGATGGTCGAGACAGAGAAGGGTGACCTAACGAAAATGTGTGTCTCATGGATAAATTAATTGTAATTTATTTGGTACTTGTGTAAGAGCACGGTGCACGGCTACGCTACATTTTCAGCGTAGCCTAAGCTACGCTGTCAGCGTAGCCCAATGGCTGCCTAGGGTAGTTAGCGTAGTGACTCCACGGCAGCCCGGCTCTGTCCCCGGCGTCCATAGCTCTGTGTGACCAGCACAGTGAGCTACCGAGCCTGAAGCGTGGCAAGCGCAGCGATCCCCGCGAGGAGACGAGGATTACTTCACATGTCTTCCGCGTCCCCACGTGGGGCTCGCTGCGCTCGCCACACTTCGGGCTTGCCACACTTTATAAAATCAACTCCACGCTGGCGTGGATAGTGAGGGTATGAAAAGTTCGTGAGGAGGCATAACACATGCGCTCGCCACGCTTAGGGCTGGCGTGGAAAGTGGGGGTGTTTCAGGAACACATTCACATCATCATCATATGTCATAACATACATCTGAGACAGTAATGACGACATGTGTTAACTGTTAACTGGATTGAAAAAAAAACCACTGACTCCTCCTCTGTCTGCGGCAGGTTAAACATTGTGACAGGTTCTGCAGCCATTACGCAGTCACTTTACCTTCCCCTCTGACTGACTACGATAACTGCATAACGTTGACTGACTACGCTGGCCGCGGGAACAGTATGCCGAATCTGACAGGGACGCTGACTACGCTGGCCGCGGGAACACTAAACTGAATCTGACAGATACGCTGACCACACTGGGCGCGTGAACACTACGCTGATTCTGACAGCGCCGCTACGCTAACTACATAACGGGCGCCGTGCTTATACACAAGCACCATTTATTTTATTTTTTTATACAAAAATGGTCTGCAAAGAATGTTGAATGATGTTAATGTTCTTATTTTATAGTGCTGGATCTGCTCCTAGCACTAGGGCTATTGAGTCTGACTAATGTTGAACCTGAAAGGGTTAAAGTTGCACTTATGTGTACTAGGGGTGTGCACCGGCCGCTTTTCGTGTTTTGGGTCTGTATCTCCATCAGTGTTTTGGATCTGGATCTGTTCTAAAACACCACCCTTCCATGTTTCGTGTTTCGGAGCTGGATTTTTTTTTAAACATAAACGCTAAAATCTCAGAATTTGGGGGCCTTTTTAGTCCTATTTTATTATTAACCTAAATACCATTCATTTCTACCCATTTACAGTCTATTCTGAACACCTCACAATGTTGTTTTTAGGCCAATAGGTTGCACCAAGGTAGATGGATGATTATGCACAGGGACACAAGTGGGCGGCACAAACACTGGACTGATACGGCACACTTAGCAGCACCCCTGGACTCATCCAACACACTTGGCAGCACCCCATAAATTATACGGCAGACTTGGCTCACCCCATGAATTATACAGCAGACTTGGCTCACCCAAGGAATTATACGGCACAGATGGGGGCACCCCTGGACTGATATGGCACACATGGAATTATACAGCACACATGGCGGCACTCCTGCAGTTAAAAAAAAGAAAAGAAAAACTGGCCCTGTCTATCTGGTGATGTGACATGTTATTGCTAGCTGCATTGTGGTCCATTATTCATCCATTGGGACCCTCGTTGAACGAATTAGGAGTTAATCCAATTGTGGCCACTTTTAAAAATCTCTGGTACATCCTTCTTTTCCCTCACTATAACAGCCCAAATCTGATTTTATGAAATTATACATACCATAAAAAGATCATTCTGGATCTAGTGATAAGATCCTTATTGTTGTTATGCCCCTGATGAAGTCATTATGACAAAACGCGTTAGGTATCTTCTGTAATAAATGGCTACATCAAACAACGGATTCTGCAGTTTATTTTAGAACACATCCAGATATCGAACAGATGAAGAGTGATACATATTCATATTCTATTAAATTAAATAGTTTATGTTAATGTTGGGTGATACTTGAAAACCAGCGCACTCCGATAACTTGTATTTTGTATATATATATATATATATATATATATATATATATATATATATATATATATATATATATATATATATATATATATATATAGACTTTTGGTTTGCAGGATGGCACTCTAAATAGAAAAAAATCCCGGTGCCAGGAACATAAAGTTTTAGAACATGAAAAGCACTTACCCCCCGTGGTTGTAGAAGGATAGGAACCAGCACACAGGTGGATGGTGAAGAAAAGTTGATTTATTGTACAAACATGATTGCACACAACGACAGCTGTACACCTGACAGCTGTTTCAACCGAAATAAACCTATGATGAAAACCGTTTATTTCGGTTGAAATAGCTATCAGGTGTACAGCTGTCGTTGTGTGCAATCATGTTTGTACAATAAATCAACTTTTCTTCACCATCCACCTGTGTGCCGGTTCCTATCCTTCTACAACCAAGGGGGGTAAGTGCTTTTTATATATATATATATATATATATATATATATATATATATATATATATATATATACTCCAAGGTGGGCGGCACTCTCGGACGGTAAAAAATACAAAAGACTAAAGTCTGATGTTTTAACGTTTCAGTGCCCTGTGCACTTTTATCAAGAACATCTAACGGACACAGTGATCAGCCAGAATCAAGACGTTTTTTGGAGGCGGGCCACAGTCTGGCAACCTTCAGATATATGTTAATTGATCATATACCGGCTGATATCTGTGGTGGCGATCTTGAGATGTGAATCAAGATGGATTCACAGGTTGAATACCCTGGCACCATATGGCCTTAATGAGCAAGCGGGGTTACATGCATTCCTGTAAACATTGACAACATTGTTGTGTTCTTGAATATCTGTGAATACCTGAAAATGTACACTTGTCTATTATTGATAATGTACCTTCTGCCTTTTTAAATTGTATGTTGCATGTTTCAAATTGTATTGTATTATTTCACTTTTGCACTATGATACTTGTTTTCATTTTGTTACACCTGTTGCTGCGGTGATAGTCTAGGACGGATGACGTCAGGAGGGGGCGTCACAATACTCAGTTTCACCTGTGGTTTCCAGGTGATTTATATCCTGAAGGGGATATAAGATGCATGTCTGTCTGTTGTAGTTTGTTGCCTGATGATGGTGTGAAAATAAAGACATTGAAACGTTGCATTCACTTCTGTGGTGAGGTAAATGTATTGATGAGTGACGCCGTACAGATATATATATATATATAATACCCCCCCCCCCCCCCCCCCACACACACACACACACACACACATATAAGCCCGCTCGAAGCAAAAGCTTCGAAAGTTAGTTGCCTCTGTGAGAGATAGAAAGAGATGTATTTTCACTCGCTGCCAACAGATGACAGTGTTTCGGAGACACACGGGCACTGGGCATTTATTATTATTTTTATTATTATTATTATTATTATTATTATTATCATTTAAGTTATAAGGTGCCACAAGTGTTTTGCAGCGCCGTACAAAGGAACAGTACAGTGAGACAAAACTTAACATTACAGTAAATAAATAACAAAAATAGAGTACAGGTAAAATGAATGCCACAATTCAATACACATTACAGTTTAAGGACCTTATTCTGGTCCATTCACTAGGCAGTATGCGTTCGCACGGGGGCGATGTTTTGCATCTGCGTCTGTGCAGATGCTGAGTGCCTGCGTCCACGGCGAACAAACCTTGTGTGCAGAGGACAGGGGGGGGGCGGGGGATTGGGAGGCAGGCCAGGAGGCTTGCCCAATGGAATTCCCATGGAAATCGCCTGGTGATGTAGACGGCATTAGGCAGGTAGCTGACATCACCAGATGTCAGCTGCCCGCCCACTTCCCTCGGCGACCACCGAATGATGTGGGTGTTACCCCCCCAGGCTGCGAATGGATGTTTATGTAAAACATCCATTCACAGCCAGTGCGTGCGAATGGGTGGCGGCCAAGCTACCATTTGCAAGGCGGGGTTTGGTGGACTTGCAAGGCTCCGAATTCGCAATCTTGCGAATCAACCAGAATACCCCCCTAAATGTAAGTAGTGAGGACTTGATCAATGTGCTACCAGGGGCTGGTGGCCAAAGATGGAGATGAGTATGTGGACGCAGATTGTCGCTGAGTGTTTGAGTATGGGAGCGCTGTGAGTGAAATGTGAAGAGAAGAGGGCTTTGATAACAGGAGGGAAGAGGGCCTTACAAGTTTGTAGGAAGGGGAGACAGACAGATTACATGAGCTAATGGAGAATTAACAATTCGTTAATTTGGAGCGCTTGTTGTCTGTTGCTGACCCAAAGCTGCTGCTTAAGAGGGAGTAGTCAGCTCCCTATTAGAAAAAAAAGAGAAAAAGAGCATAAGCAGCGCTAAAAAAAATATATATATTATTACCAAGTGAATCAATAATATAACCATTTTAATGGCACAGTAAATAGATAATAAAATTATATAAAATTAAAATCACATGTCAAGAACCATTTGCAAATTAAGATGTGTTTGCCTCATAATTGGGTATATAACCTGCACTGAACCAGGCATGAATGCCTTGTGGGGAAGTCTTGGAATCAATTTGTAAGTCCTGGATGCCGCTGGAGGTGTTATCTTGTTGGTTTTGTGCGGTGAATAACCAATTCCAGAAAGCCTCAACTATCATGCAGTGTTTGTCCAATATTATTTATTTTTTTAGCGCTGCTTATTATCTTTTTTTCTCTTTAGATTACAAGGGGTGCAAGCAGGTGGGAGGTGGCTTGATAGCAGGCAGAGATGTAAGCAGGCAGAGATGGTCAAGGCAAGGTAGCAGGGGTCAGAGGAGAAGCCTCAGGACTAAGTTATGCAGCAGAAGGGTATGCTTTGATGAATAGATGAGTTTTCAGTGCCCATTTGAAGCTTTGCAAAGTCGGGGGAATCTAATGGAGGGAGGGAGTGCATTCCACTGAAGGGGTGCAGCATGGGCAAAGTCCTGAACTCTAGCATGGGAAGCAGTGGAGGAGATGACAGTCGTTGGCCAACCGTAGAGGGGGGGAGGGAGTATGAATGGAGATGAGGTTGGAGATATATGGAGCAGTGGAGTTAGAGATGGCCCTGTATGCGAGTGTGAGGAGTTTGAAGAGGATATATATAGATTATATTTATATATATATATATATATATATATATATATATATATATAAAGACCAAAAAGACACACTCTCCAGACTCTTTGATGCAAAATAAAAAGCTGTGTATTTGTATTCACATAGACATCATAGTATAACATAAAAAATAGACTTTTGTTTGCGCTAAATAGATAGTAGCAGCACTTATATTTCCTGTGTCAAGTGTCTCCGTAGTCCTGTTAGGCATTCAGACTAAGGAGGCACAAGACACAGGTTACTGGTTCAGGTCATTGCCCTATATCTGTTGGAAAATTTTAAATCTTTCCTGTGCTATATTAGAACTTTTTCCTGCTGGAATTTTTTTTTATTCGTATGCATTAAAGATCATCACTAAATGGAGATCCCATTTAAAGTTCAACCGTAAAACCTGTATTTTGTGGTTTAGAATGTTTTTCCCCTGAAGAAGTTGTTTATGACAAAACGTGTCAGTAACATTCCATCTTGAAAGAACTAAAGAATCCTATGTCGGATGAATAAAATTTTAACAGTTTTTAAATTGTATTCAGTCTACCGTTGAATTGTGTAAAAGGTGGTAAAATATATATATATATTTTTTTTTTTTTGTGACAAGGAAGCACATACACTGGATATAGAGGAAGTCTGGGTCTTTATTTTGTAGCAGGTAAACAGCATACCTGGTTAACAGCTCGGCAGGGTTTTCCGAAGATTTCATAGTCAGGGTACATTTCAAAGCACCTAACGTAATAATACATTACCAGCTTATCACAATGCTGCTTATCACCGGCACTCAGTGATGCTGAATGAACATGGGCACACAGGGCCAGTGCAAGGGTGTCTGGGGCCCTCTTGCAAACTATATATTTGCACCCTCCATCCCATATTTATTAAAGGGACAGCACACACAAATAAAGGGTGTGGTATAATGAAGGGGCATAGTCGCACAAGAGTACCACCAGTTCAATTACACCATATAGTAGCATAATCTTATTCACAGCACATGGTGTCCCTTATACACAAAGCCCACAGTAGTGCCCCTTATATACAATGCCCATCGAAGTAGTGCCTCTTTAACATAAATGCCCACTGCGGTGCCACTGAAAAAAAAACCACAGTAGCATTGCCCCTTATACATAACTCCCTTAGTAGTGTTATTTAAAAACACAATGCCCAAAATAGTAGTGTGGGCACAATACAATAGTGCCCATTACACATAAAGTCCACAGTAGTAATGCACCTAATGCCTACAGTAGTAGTGACATAAGGTGGGAAGAGAGTAAAAAGACTAATAGGAAAGAGGAGGCATAACAAGTGGAAATGGGAGAGGTAGTGAGTTGTGAGGGGAACAAGGGAAAAGTGGGTGCTGAGGGGAAAATGGTGAAATATGAGTATAGAAATGTTAGGTACTTATGTAATATCTGGGCTCCCGTTTTTCTTATGAGACTGCGTCCGCTCGCCACGCTTCGGGCACGGTGGCTCGCTGCGCTCGCCACACTATATAAAATCAACTCCATGTGTAATTGGATAGTAGGGGTATGAAAAAATGGGATGCATTTAACATGGGAGCCCAGATAATACATAAGTACCAAATGTTACATGAGGAAAAAGGAAAAAAAGATAGGAGGGAAAAGGTGGAATAAGGGGATGGGGAGCCAGATGCTTGGCAGAGAGAGAGGGTAGGACAGCCAGATGCTGAGCAGAGAGGACGGTGCAGATGCTGGCCAGACAAAGAGTGGGACAGCATATGTTGGCCATGGAGAGGGGGAGGGGCAGCCATATGCTGGGCAGAGAGAGGGGGACAGATGTGGGGAGTGAGGGAGGATAGATGCTGGGTAGAGAAAGAAGGACAGATGGTGGGGAGACAGGGACAGATGCTGAGCAGAGAGGAATAGGGAGAAAAGATGATGGGCCCCTCCTGCGCACCATCTGTCCCCCTCTCCCTTGCTAGTATCTGCCCCCTCCCTCTGCCCATCTTCTGTCACTCTGGGGACAGTGGCAGGTGGGGAGTTTGACTGGGGCGGTACACCTGTCAAACTGTAAAGCAGGTGTCCTAAGGCAAGCTTTTTCTGACACCTCCTACTTAAAACCCCAAAAAAGCTAAAGGATCGTGAAGCCCTGCTTTCACGGTCTACATTTATACTGAAAATCAAGATCAGGCAAACTTTTACCCTTCTGCTCCATGGGAGGTTTCTGCCCTCCCTAAGCTCGCCTTAGGACACCTGCATTATGGGTTGTGGAAAACGTATTTGCACCTCAAACGCCATTGGCGTATTACGGTCGGCCTTTACGCAATACTCAGGCGCAGTCGCGTCTTATTAGCATAAATTCACGGACAAGGACGGACGTAATGCATTAATGGCTAAATCATAGTGATATTCCTGTTTAAATGTACATTTGTGTATTCCCCAAAGTATTGGAATATGATCGTCCATACTTTATATGTAGAAATGTTATAATTGCCGCCACAGACGCAAGGTCAGTATGGTGATTGTAATGTGATCACAATGCATGACCTTAGATATATTTTAACTGTGTAATCTAGTGAATCATTATGTGGGACACCAAGGACAAATCAATTCAAAACAGGTTCTTGCCTCATGGCCAGAAACAAAGGGAGTATCTAAAGGAAGATGCCCCTGTGGACAGGAGGGCCAATAAAGAGAGGCCCAGTCTCTTTGTTTTAGCCAATGCCAACCAAGATTGACTTCCCCGCCCCCTTACCTGCCCCCAAAACTATACTTTATGTTTCTCAGGCTCTCTCTGATCTCACTGACTCACCAAGAAGATGTGATCCAAGGAGGACTCTTTTCCCCTGTCTCTGTGGCGGTAATTGTATCCATGTGTGTATGCTGGTGTTAGGATGGTATTGGGCCTGCGTTCATTTACATGTATAGTTGTTATAGTTGTTGTAACCTGTGTATAGTCTAAACAGTATTGTGTAAGTACCATGTAAATATCTGTTACCCTTTTTGGACCATTTTCCCATATAATATACTATCTGTGATCTTAAATATAACCGTGTGTCTATGTGCATCATTTTTTTAGTCGTATTAGCGAGTGATTCACACGCATAGTCACATGTGGGGCCACATTAGACATGCAGTATAGATTTATTTCTGGATAAGCATATAGTAATGTATATAGGTTTATTTCTTATCAAGCCAGTGAACAGGTTCAACATGTGGGGCACACTGTACAATGGATTCAAGAGCATCTATTCATATGCTAATGTGGTTTACAGCCCTCAAAAGTGTCTGTGAATAGGAGAGCCTTTAGCACTCTGAGTAAGGTATCTGATTACATCACTATGGTAACCTTGTTGCTAAGGGTAACGGTTTATATGTATTATAAAGGTAACAAATATAGTGTAACAATTAAGTTAGTCACCGGTTTGTTATCATAACGGTTTTTACAGGGTTGAAAGGTGAACCACCCCAGTCAAACTCCCCACCTGTCACTGTCCCCTGAGTGACAGAAGATGGGCAGGGGGAGGGGGGACAGATGCTGGGCAAACAGAGGGGGGAGATATGATGGGCAGGGAGAGGGGGCAGATGCTGGGGATAGGGTAGATGGGGGGCAGAGAGAGGAGAAGGACAGATGATAGGCAGGGAGAGGGGGGACAATTGCCTGGTAAAGGGGCACAGATGGGCATATGCTGGGCAAAGAGGGGAATAGATGTGGTGAGAGAGGGGCAGATGCTGGGGATAGATTAATGGGGGGCAGATGCTGATTAGAGAGAGGGTGGTACAGATGTGGAGAGAGGGGGCAGATGGTGGGGAGATGAGGGAGAGATGCTGGGTAGAGAGGGATGGGGGAACAGATAATGGGCAGGGAGAGGGGACAGATAATGGGCAGGGAGGGGGTTCAGATGCTGGGCAGAGAGAGAGGGGGAGAGATACTGGGTAGAGAGAGTGGAGAGCTGATGGGCACATAGAAGGGAACAGATGGTGGGCAGGAAGAAGGGGGAACAGATGGTGGGCAAGTAAAGGGAGGACAGATGGTGGGTAGAGAGGGGGTGAGTTGATGGGCAGAGAGAGGCGAAGAGATGGTGGACAGGGAGACGGGGGACAAATGGTGGGCAGAGGAAGGGGGTGGATGTTAGGCAGAGAGAAGGGAGATGGATGATGGACAGGGACAGGAAGGCAGATACTGGGCAGGGTGGGGTGGGACAGATGATGGGCAGGAGGGAGGACAGGTTGTGGGCAGGGAGCGTAAGGCAGATACTGGGCAGAGAGGGGGTGGGACAGATGATGAGCAGAGAGAGAAAAAAGAGGTAGAAGATCCATGGAGAGACAGGAGCTACAGAGACAAATGAGCCATGCTGTGGGATCCTCTGTGTTTCAAAGGATCATGTGAGTGCTAGGCTCCTCCAATCAGGGGTTTCTTAATCATCATGTGCTGAGCTATTCCAATCAAAGCTTGGCACATGCTGTCCTGATCCCTGATGCTAAGATGAGAGGGGGGTCTCGGCACTGCAGTGAGGGAGGAGCAGGGAATTCCCCTGCTGCTGCTGCTTTGTACCTCAGAATCCGATGTAAGTCCTCTCTACCCTCTGCTGCCAGCGCTGATGTCTGTCATACACTGCCAGCCACAGCGGCAGCCGGCAGCAGCCACACATGCCTGCACACAGTGGCAGAGTCGCAGAGCAGGGAGAGCGTCTACATAGTCTGGCGCCTCGCTGCTTTCTAGGCTCTGCTGAGCTGGTAGTGCCGGCCCTGCGTGCACAGGTACGTGTCACACATATAAATTCACCATCTGCAGAACTCCGGACTTGTTGAAATAAGTAAATGAAAACTCAAATCATTGGTTTATCACCTTTATTGGCATTTTTGTCAAGCCATGTATGTGTGTATGTAATTAATATACATATATATATATATATACAACAATGAGGCCGGCACTCAGGTCTGAAAGTAGATGCCAGTAGCTTGCTCCGGTGCCCTCTTTCAAAAGGGGTGTCCTTGAGTAGATTACAGCAACAAATAAGTGGCACTCGGAGGCTTGTTCAAAAGGTGAAATAACAGGAATATTTATTCCTAGTGCAGGGAATTTCCCTGCACTAGGAATAAATATTCCTGTTATTTCACCTTTTGAACAAGCCTCCGAGTGCCACTTATTTGTTGCTGCATATATATATATATATATATATATATATATATATATTCAATAAGAAGGGGTACACTCACCAGTCTTTGAAGCAAAAACAAGTCCTTTTAATCAGGCCTCATGGCAGGGAGAGATCAACATTTCAGTCCTGGTTTGGATCTTTGCAAGATGATAGATAATTATTAATATATATTTATTATTGTTTTTGTCACTTAAATTGTACTAATTACTAATGGACATTGTATATTGAAAATGCAAATTGGATGCTATAAGAGTGGCTTTGAGATCCAGTTTACATGATAAAACAATACTCAGATACAGAGGGACCATGGTTTTTAATTACAAAAGCTTCCCTTTTAGTCAGGGAAATGCCTGGTGACATTGGAGAAATTCTGTTATTGCAGAAGCTTCCTCATTTAGCATACATAAATGTGTGTGTGTGTGTGTGTGTGTGTGTGTGTGTGTGTGTGTGTGTGTGTGTGTGTACATTTTGTTATATATGTTTCCTCCTCAAAAGGGGAAAAAAATTACCAGTAACATGCAGTCAGGGGAGGAATAAAAAAACAGCCGGTGATATTAATGGAAAGCAGCCCTAATGGGGGAAGAGCAAGGTTGTCTGCTATTCTAGTCTCCTCGTCGGGAGAAGCCTGGAGAGGAGACTTTCAGCAGAATTTTGGGGGACAGGCTTGATCGCAGTCCTCAGGACTGCAAATATCCCGATTTGCAGATCTCCGTGGAGGGGGGGGGGGGGCTAAATGATGCGATTATGATATTTTACACCCCCCCCCTTCTTGGAGACCTGTGGAATTGCTGTATTTAAATGCTGTGTCGTGGGGGAGGACGCAGGAGGGTTGCCCAAATTCCGGGGCGCCGAGAGGGGGACACAATTTTCGGGAGCATCCTGGCCATTCCGGGAGGGTAGGCAACCCTGGGAAGTGTCTGTTGAGGGGTGGAGTCTGTTGAATGGGATGAGATACCTCCTCATGGAATCTGATTCTGATTTGGACACAGTTGCGTCCATCCTTGCCTCATTTGCTGAAGTTGCATCCGTGACTTTATACTAATGCTGGCCCCTTCCCTGGTGTACAGCATCTACAGATGGAGCCTCTCATTCAGCGTTGGGGATCGCCAGAATGATCATCTCACACGCATGCGCATCCCAATTTTTCAGCAGCGGGGGAGGGAAACCCTGCCAGTCTCCGCTTCAGGGAGATGGGCAGGGTTAAGAGGGTACGGGGAGCTGCAGGCACCGACGGGGGAGCGGCATTGAGGTGGCGGTGGGCTCCATTGGAAGGGGACGTGTGAGTGTCTCGTGTGCACGCATCCCCTTCTGTTCAAGCAGGGGCTGGTGTTTGGCAATCCGACCGCCAGACCCCCATTAGACGAGGCCGGCTACATCTGTAAATATGCAAGGACTACAGATGCTACAATAATGCTTAGATGCCATCAACAGTTGCTTTGAAGCTTTCAAGTAGCCCATTCTAAGTATGGCCTACAACCACTTGCAGCAACTCACCCATACTTCATTACATATGCATCTGATTAGCCAACCCCCTAAGTATGGCTAACACATTTCTAATACACTTTGTGCATGTGTTTGAATCTCTGCTGAAACTATGTATGAACACCATCGAGATGAATCCCCCCCCCCCCCCCCCCCAAAAAAAAAATATATATATATATTTCCTCACAGGAAAAAAAAATATCCTACATGAAAAAAACAAAAACGCTTTATTATTTACAGGGAAAAAAATATTAACACATTTTTCCTTCCAGAAAACAGCACAGTATCCACTATAGAAAACTATTACATTCCACAGAAAACAGTACATGATCCTTTTCAGGTAAAATAAATGATTCTTTATAGAAAAAAAAATTGGGATATATTTACTAAGAGTTCTAATGCAGATAGGATGTTGCCCAGAGCAACCAATCAGATTCTATCTATTATCTTCTGAAGGTGGTAAATAAATAACAAGTATAATCTGATTGGTTGCTATAGGCAACATCCCATCTGCAATATAACTCACATATTGACCCCATTACCGCCCACAGAAAACAATAAATTATTCTCCACAGGAAAAAAAAAAATCGAAAACAGCACTTTATTCTTTGCAGGAAAAACACATGATCACTTCATCATGCTTAATAAATCTGACCTATTATACCCCCAGAAAAAAACAAATCTCACTAGAAAACAACACATTCTTCTCTACAGTAAAACAACACATTATCCGGTACTCTTAGAACGGCGCCCATCGCGGTCATCGCGGGCACATCGCGGCCACATCCCACATAGAAAAAAATCCCGAGCACATTATTCTCCACAGAAAACAGAGCACAATTCAGCATGAATCACCAATCAAAGAATTTGCAAATCGAGCGATTATCAAATTACTGCACATGCGTAGCTTATGCACTGCGCATGAGTGAGAGAAATTAGCCACTGAAAATGCACATGGATGGTAAGTGCAGTGTAGCCACGGTTTGACTGACAGGAAGCCGATGTTTGGTGGTGGAGACATGACATTTTCTGGGTGTGTTTGAATAAACGCAGGTGTGCCCAGGAGTTTTTGAGGAAGTTCTTTGAAGTCAGAGATGACCACTCCTACCCTGTCTCAGTTGCAGATTAGTGGAAGCCTCAGACCTACTGTACTCACATTTTGCACAGACAGCAAAGGATATTTTATGCATCATATATTTGCAAATGGCTTTGCCACTGGATTGTGATTAGCGATCCATTTGCAAGTCTTTCACAATTTTGCAAGGGGCGTTTCATTTTTCAGAAACTACCACACACTGGGGAAGTTTTATTAAGCTTGGTGAAGTGATAAATTGTCTGGTTTTTATCACTGGCCAATCAGCTCCTACCTGTCATTTTTCAAACCAAGCCTGTAGCTTCACAGTTACGAGCTGATTGGCCGGTGATAAAAACCAGACACTTTATCACTTCACCGAGCTTAATAAATCTGCCCCATTATCCCCCACAGAAAAAATATCCCCACAGAAATTATTATACCCATACAGAAAAAAAAAAAAACACTTTATTTCTAAGCCACAGAAAACAACAAAACATTATCCTCCAGTGAAAACAGCACATTTGGCCTGAGACCTGCATTTTCAAACTAAACAACCAGTTACCACCCCCACTTCCTGTCAATCACCTTGCAACAGCTAGTGAAGGAAAAAAGTAGCAGGATTCCTTCGCTAGCAGGTGCTGCATTATTAATACATACAAGCAATGGGATTGCATATTACAATACGATTCTGATCCTGGGTGCAGATCATTGGACGAATGCCTGATGGCAAATGACTCCAGTGTCTCTGGCAGTTCTGCCTCTTGAAGGGAGCCTGGGAGCTACCCAGTCCACCACTGCATGCAGCATATGTCTACAAGTTGTCTGAATTGGTCCGAACACTAAATAGAGCAAATACACTGACCCCGGTGTGGTTTAGATGACATAGGTCAATAGTTAAAAGGTTGACCTGCATATAGTTGACACAGAAAAAAGGTTATCACGGACAAAAGATTGACACAGAAAAAGTCAAAACATTTAAAGGTTGACATTAATTTTTTACTTTTTTTGTCATTGACAACACCTGCGCATGCGGACCCCCAGTTTGTGTATCGCTTCCCTCGCCATTTCTCAGGCCAGATTTACCGTTCCAAGAGTCCAAGTCGGTGGTAAAGTATTAAAAAGTCCCAAAGAAAAAAACGTGAAAAACTCACATTGAGGTTTTTTATGTGTCGGCCATTGCCATGTCAACCTATTGCTTGTGATGATCGTTGACCACATGTTGTCGATCTATTCATTGTCTGCCATCAGGATACCCACTAACACTAAAGGTGTTATGATATGCGGCATCAACGAAATGGTTAACAATATCGGTGGTGTGGCAAAAATGACCCACGGATAAACTCTGAACAATATCATTCAGTGCCGGCACCCTTAGCGAACATACAGTCACTGACAATAGCTGCAGTTTGGACTGCGTGTTCAGCCAATCGGACGTATCGTTTACAATCCACAGGAGCGTGCAATATAACAATATAACGTACACACTGAATGATATGCGCAATGATATTGCTAATGATATAGTTATAATTAGCTCAGCTTGACTTTTATCTGCGAACAGGGGAAAAAAATCATTTGAAGGTCATAGCATGCATATTAGGCAAATTATAGATGTTACTTCAATGCTGATTGGTTGTCATGTGCAACTTCTGCAGGGGCTCACTTCTCACTACTTTATACATTTACCCCAGCGTTCATAAGTGCCTCCCACACTACATGTGTAGTGGTTCCCAGATTCCAAAGAATGTGATTGTGTGAACTTCAGCATCTTCAGTGATAATGATAGTCTGACTTCTGCAGCTAGCTCTATATACAGGTAGAAATGTAAAATAAATCGCGTTATTTATCGCTGTAAATAACGCAGAGATAATGGGCGGTATTCAATGAGAATACCTGCGAGGTGCAGCGAATCCTTTTTAGGATTCGCTGCACATTCGCCACGTTCCGGAGCCGGCGGGCTCCGGTATTCAACGTGTCAGGGGTTCGCTGCCCCTGACTGGTGAATATGAGCTCCTGTGGCGATTGCCGCAGGGAGCCTGAGGACGGTGCCAGGCAGAGAGATGGTAGTCTCTCTGCCTGCCCCAGAACTTTGTGGGGGGTAGGTGGGCTCCCCGGGTGCCAGGCAGCACAGGCTGCCCCCCGGGGGTGCCAGCAGGGGAGCGTATATTCACTACACCCGATCGTAACGATCGGGTGCAGTGAATATATGAATATGTAATGAGCGGCTCGGCTCCGGCGCGCCGTGCTGGCTGCTGTGTAAAAAAAAAAAAAAAAATTTAAATTAAATATATATTCATGTGCTTACAGCACATGAATAAAAGTAGCATGCCCCTCCTCAGAATAAAATTCCTGATTTTTTTACACCAAATGTAAAAAACAAAACACTTTATTTTAAAAGTTCACATTCCACTTCTCCATCAAAAGATAGCGATTGCTACTCGGTGAATCATGGCGAAAAAAACCTTCAAATGTATTCGCCATGTGGTCATTGAATAGGGTGATTCACCGTTTTAGTCAAAAATTCGCCTTACAGCACAAAATCGCCATAAAAACATGGCGAATCAGGCTCATTGAATACCGCCCAATGGGTGAAATGTAATAGGAATGAGACATTCAGAAAGTGAGAGATCTGGTAAGAAATTTCCAGGTTTTTTTAAAGCAGCAATCATTTACACTGCAACATCAAACTGGTTTTGCAGTGTAAATGATTGCCGCTTTAAAAAAAACTGGAGATTACTTACCAAATCTTTCACTTTCTAAATCTCTCATCCTATTACATTTCACCCAGTCACATTAACGATCAGAGCAGGTGAATAGTTTCACACGTGGGTTTTCTGAACTGAATCGCGTTGCCAGACATGCTGCAATACCGGCACTACCCACTGACAGCAGATGTGTGGCTGTGTGCTAGGCAAGTGTGTGTATGTATGAGAGCTATAGGGTTATGTTTCCCTGTGTGGCATCGTGTGCAAAGGAGGTGTAAGTGCAGCGTCAGAGGGTGGGACCGGGACAGTTCTGTCTCCCTTCCTGCTTAGTGAGTGAAAGCTGTGTATTAGTATCAATCTGCTCAGCAGCTACATAGTAACTCCTGCTCCATACACTGTGTCCCGGGCTGGGGAACGCTTCCCAGTACTGCCCAGCAGCTTCACTGGTGAGTAGTGTCAGAACACAGGGTTATCTGGGGTAACTGTTCCTGCATGTGACTGGGAGATGCCAAGGTGCTCTGGTGTAAAGTACAGCACTGTGTAGCAGTTGGAGCCCTGTAGTATACTCTTACCAAGGTCGTTTGTATACTATAAGCAGAAGAGTTGATTTTCTCTGTGTAGCACACATCATTAGTTTGCTGGTAAATAAAATAATAAAGACATCAAAATCATGGCTGTCCACTGATACATAACTTATCTTGTGTGCAGCTTTGTGTAACCTGGGGCTTGTCAGCTGCTGTGAGACTACAAGTGCCAGCACACCAACTGGGAAGTATTGTAATGGTTACACAACAGCTAAAGAGGGCCGGCTTGCCTGGAGATCCTGTGACTGGCAGGATAGGCTGGTACTGATTGTTCTACACAAGCTGGAGAGCCACAGACGACTCTTTTGTGTGTGTTGTATAGAGCATGGATTATTATGATTTAGTTAGTGTAAATGAGGGGCCTGTTTATTATCAGGGGCCAATACTTCCCAGATCATTTACTATCTGTCTTGCCACTAGTGACAGCAGTGAATACCTAACAATGAAGTATTGGGGTATGGGTACAAACTGGGACCGAATAGGACACCGCATCGCTGGACCGGACAGGCTCCATTCATCAATTTCTGTCATTCCAGGGCTTGTAGTGTCCGGTCTGTGGGGTGCCTGTGTGGAGGGTGTACTGTCGGGGGGGCTGTAATATCCCCTTCCCCATGTCCCTGGTGAAATCTATCACAGGCATTCCCCCCCCCCCCCCCCCCTGGTCAAGGACACCCCCGCGAGCCAGTGACACCTGTCGCCAAGGAAAGGAGGAGGGACAGAGCCTGCCTGTATGGTCCGGGCATGTAGCAAAAACCGGAGCGATCCGGACCACATGGGGAGGCTGTAGTATCCCCTTCCCCAGGTCCCTGGTGATAGCTATCACAGGAGTTTGCTGAATATTCTGCAGGAGTATGTATCATAGGATCTAGGTCGACATTGACAAGGAAACGTCAACATTAGTTTTTTATTTTATTTGTCATTGTCGACACCTGAGCACATGGTCCCCCAATTAGTGTAGCGTGTACCCGCGCATGGCTGGCTTCAGCCCTTCTGAGCGATTATCTTTAAAACATTTTGTATAGTGTGTGTGTGGGACATAAGACCCACTTAGTTTGAAAATATAGGCTATGTACTGAACGCTCCCTTTTTTATTATTATTATTATTTATAAAAGCATGATTCCTACTGTTTGGGAAGAGGGTTTCTGCCGATTCAACTAGTTATGTTTAATATGTGACCGTTTTTATTATCTACACTGTGTCTGTGTTTACTGTGTATGTATTGAGTGCTATGTTTTTAATCCCTATTACATACATACCTCTGTACACATAAACATACGTACACAAAGCTTGCGTACATACAGCTGACACACACACATAGTATACATACATACAGTCAACACACAAAAATAGTATACATACACATAGCCGACAGATACACGCACACACACACACAGGGGTCCCCCAGATGCCGCACGCTGAATGCCGGTCCGCCCACCCCCCTCGCGCGCTGCGTTGGTATGCACTCAATGCGAATGGACGTTTAACATAAACATCTAATCCCAGGCAATGTGGTAACACCCACGTCATCGCCGACCATTGAATGATGTGGTGAGTGCATGCACATCTAAAGTAACTCTCAGGGCACCTAAGATATGCCTGGACATTTGCCAGGAAGTGGGCGGACAGCTGACATCCGGGGTTGTAAGCTGCCTGCCGCCCACATCGCGGGACGATTACCATGGGAATGCCCATAAAACACTGGGTGTTCCCATGGGCGCGACTATCCACCGCCGCCCCCTGCCCTCAGTCTTGGCTGTGTGCACTCGGTATGCACATGCACAAATATGCGCCTGTTCATATGCCCAATATCGGTCCCCCGTGCACATTGGTGATACGAATCAGAATAACCCCCATAGTGTACATAAACACATAAGGCCTGATTCAGACCTGCTCACTAGGCTGCGTATATTCGCTGCCTATCATGCAGGTAAATGGCGAAACCCCCCCACCGAGCGAATTCCCGCACTAGCATGTGTATAAACCCCCTCCCCCCAAGCAGACAGTGTTGTCAGGGGTACGCCCAGCGTTTCCATGGTCTCCTACTTCCGCCCCCTGCCCGCCCTTCCTGGAGCAAATGCCCAGTTGAGTGTGAAACTCACCAAAGTTGTTGACTCCTGGGGCTTGCACAAGCACGTATTTGGACATGCACAAAGCTCCAACATCGGGACTGGGGACGAATTTTGACCTGAGCGATCAGGTCTGAATAGCCCCCATAGTGTACATACACACACACACACACACACACACACACCTGTTTCACATAAAAATAAGCATAATCTGTCAAACCCCATAAGCCACCATATATATGCTCCCTCCCAAATGACTCCCTGCTTTCCCAGCCAGTAAGTCCCTGGCTACCGGAGAATCAATATAGAGTGCTCGGGGACCAGCATCATTTATTAAAGATACAGCCCCTCCCAGCACCCTGCAGCTTCTGTCCCTCATGCAGCAGTCGCTGCCTCACCTGGCCAGCACAGCTCAGTAATACCTGAGATGAGCTGCATGGTGCGGCTCCCCCTACAGCCAGCGCAGCAGCCTCAGACTAAATAGAAAGAAGACGCTCTTCTGGGTTATAACTGCAGCCGGCTCTGCTCCGCTGCCTCGAAAAAAAAAATAGCAAAACCACAGACTTATTGGCAAGCAGGGGGTGTTTCAAGGTACTTTGTACCCCATCTGAAGATGCTCAAAGTCCGTTGGCATATAGGGCTTATTCTAGTTCACTCTTAGAGGCAAATTCCTTCTCAGATGGACAAAACCATGTGCACTGCAGGGGGGGGGGGGGGGGGCAGATGTAACAGGTGCAGATATAATTAGTTTTGGGTGAGTTATTTTGTTTCTGTGCAGGGAAAATACTGACTGCTTTATTTTTACACTGCAATATACAGTAGATCTCACTTTGCAGAAAAACCCCACCCAAATCTAACTCTCTTTGCACACGTTACATCTAACCCACCTGCAGTGCACATGGTTTTGTCCATCTAATGCTGTGTACACACGGTGCAATATGATTGCTAGCAATATATTGCCAGCAATCATATTGCTCAGTGTCTCCTTTTCATCAGCGATGAAAAGGAGACACTGCTACTGTCACGGGGCGGGGGGAGCAGCAGTCTCTGGTTGCTGCTATCACGCGGCGAGGGGGGGGGGGGTGAGAGACGGAGACCCGTACGGAGGAGGGAGCAGCAGCAGCGTCTGCTGCTGTCACGGAGAAGGAAGGGAGGGACGCGAAGGGAGGAGGGAGCAGCAGCAGAAGGGAATCCTTCTGCCGCTGACCTCCTGCTCAGCGCCGGGGGAAGTCGCTGGTCGCAGGAGCATGCTCCAGCGGCCATTAGGGAGTGCACACGGGAGCGCGCAGCCGGCGATTTATCGCCGGCAGCACTCCAAATCACTGGCAATATGGTCGCTCAGCGACCATATTTCCAGCGATTTCAGCCAATATCGCCCCCGTGTGTACACACCTTAAGAAGGAATTTGCCTCTAAGAGTGAACTAGAATAAGGCCCATAGTCACAGACATGACTGCAACAACAAGGTACTAAAACAGTCGTAACAGCGTACAGAGCTAGCTTCTTGATGAACTCTAGTGTGCACATGTCTGCTCCATCGGTGTAACCCCTGTCTGCCTGCCCTCCCCTTTAGAATGTAAGCTCTCATGACCAGAACCCTCTATTTTTTCTACTCTTATTTAAATAATCTCTACTTCATACTCCCTTTGACGCCATCAAAACGCATTGGTTTTCCACCACCCTGATACTGATTTCACTGACGTCTGCTAATGAAGTTTATATACCCTGTACTTGTCCGACATAGGGGTATATTCAGGTGAGATATATTGCGAGCAGCGCCGATAGCTCGCCATCAGTAATCCCCTTCATTCATTGTTTCCACCTCGCCCTGAGGCTAGGTCGAAACGATGAGTGTGGCCATAAAAATGCCCGGACCTGCTGCATTTGCGCCGTTTAAGGGATTTTGCAGGAACATGAATATGGCGAGCGGGTTTGGTGGTGAGGATAGCTTGTTTTTGGTGATCCTCAATAAAAACAAGCCATCCTCGCCATACAAACCCCCTCGCCGCCTGAATTGAATATACCCCATTGTTTTGATCTGTAACTCACTGTTTTTATTTGACATATTTGTTTTTCTACTCCTATAAATGGGCGCTGCAGAACCCTGGTGGTGCCATATGAATAATAATAGTATGTATGATGATGGAAAAACATGACTTTCCTAGTGCCTGAGCAGCTTCATGTTCTCAGACTTCACCTCCTACATTTCCATGTGGAATGAACAGAGCAGGAGAGGAAAACAGTGACCTTATCACTTGTGGCGTTATGGTAATGAGAACTAAGTGGCATGTGACTGGGACAGTGCATTCATGTGGAGAAGGGAAGGAAAGCCCCAGACTGAGTAAATAGTGTTATTTGCCCCCAGTTGTACTGAGGGCTCGCATTCTGATTTGGAAGTGCTTAAAAAAGCACGTCTGTGTCTGGCTATAACCATACAGTGTCCCCCTTGCATGGAAACATGGTTTGTTCCAGATACTGTGCCAAGTTACTTTTTTTTTTTGCTTTTATTCCAAATCAGAATCTGACCCACAGTACACAAGATTGTCATGCACACCTCTGCATAAAATTCTGTTTATTTATCCCATCCTTTCTTGGTCACATTCCATTATGTATATTGTGGGAAATCTGATGTACGACTCCACCAGCTCTGTCCTGTACTCCACAGAGAACCTTCCTTGCCTGGATCCAGCAATAACTGGACCCTGATTGCTGCAGTTTCAGTGAGTTCATTCACTGAAAAGTCTAGAAATCTCCCTGATTGCACCTTACCCCCAAATGTTTTTCCAAGGGCCTGAATGGCCTCAGGCTCTTTTAGTAACTGCGTGGAGGCTCATTTATATTTTGGCTGTAAGTCCGTTTTCGGGTGCAGCAGTATACACCGCACTAATAAAGGTGGCTGTCACGATCTACCCAAAATGCTTTTTCAAAAGTAGGCAAGTATGGTCTGGAAGCCTACTGGATTCATAGCTATGGTGCATCCAAAGGTCTCCAATTCGTACAGAATTTGCCAAATACTGAATTTAAGCTGGGGTACATTCCCTATTACAATTAAGCAGAAGGAGGCATAAATATTTAGCTTTTAGGAGGGTTGATTCCGTAAACTTTCACCTTACCTCTTTAGAAGGTTTGATACATCTCCCCCCAAGATAAATGGAGGTGGTATCCGTGACAACCAACCACATTCTAGTAATCATTTAACTGGTACAGTCTTTAAGATGTATTATTGGTTTCTATGGGCAACAGATCCACCAATTATTATTATTATTATTATTATTATTATTATTATTATTATTTATAAGGTTTGACTTGTGCACTATGGTGACGTTGAAACTGGTCTCTGGCTTTCTATTTAAGTTGAGCAGTGATGTAGCGTGTAATGGGAGGGATTTTAAAATAGACTGGGGTCTATTTACTAAGATGGGAGTCAGTGGAGGAACTTGTGGGTGTTGAGCCTAGGTGCAAAAATATAATTAGGCCCCCCTCCTTCATGCCAACTCAAGTTCACAATATGCAACACGACAGGGTGTGACAGGGACAGAAGTGGGCCCATTAGTCCTCAGGGGCCCTGGTGCACTGCAGCAAAGTTAGTTCCACCTCTGATGGGAATTCTATTGAATATGGAAGGTTGCTATGGGAAACCAATCAGATTCTATCTATTATGTTCTAGAATTGATTGGTCGCTATGGGCAACACCCATCTTCAGTGGAACCTCAAACTTAGTAAATAAACCCCACAGTGTCTAGATAGTCAGCCACATGAAAAGGCCGACATGAGTTTTTCAATTATTTTTTTTTGGTGTCAAAGTTGCCTCGGTTTTGCTTCGCTCGGCACACTTTACCGTTCTCAACTGTAGTCTATGTCAACTTATGTCAACCTATTCCCTATCTAGACATAGGTCTACATATCAAATGCAACAGCTTGTATCAGAGTTGAGGAATCATTGGTAGTAAACTTCAGCCAGTTTTTGGGGGATTGTACCATTCTGTTGGCTACACATGAAATGAATCACTAAATTCTTATAAATGGTACCTTTGATCTATTTTGCATTGGAAGCAAGCGTATTCATAAGATGGGCACTGGAAAATAGTGTGTGCTGCTGTCGGAATTGCATAGCATTAGGGTCATGCCATGTCAGTTCAACCAGGTGCATCCACCAACCGTCTCAGATTTTTAAGAAACTATTTAGCTAAGAGAGCATATCAAAACAACGAATTCAGCCAAATATCTCAACTGACAATTAGTTTATTAAATATTGATTTTTCAATGTATTCATTTATTTACTAATTGTGGCTCCCTTATCCAGTTTATTAGAAGTATCACAGGTGTTTTATTAAGGAATCACCACAAAATTGGGACCCCTAAGGTCAATTTTCCTCATGAATCCAAAATTCCAAACCAGATTGTCATATTGCGAACCCTAAAGCAGATGAATCAATCAACCTTAGAAATCTCAATTTGTTTAGGTGCTTAACAAAGATATACATTACTATCACAAAAAGCATGGTACTTTGTTTAATAGTGGAGTGAAAAAATAATAATAATATAAAGTTGACATTCAATTACTGATGTACCCTGTACGTAATTAACAATTACATTGAAAAACTATAACATAACCTAAGTTACAACAATGGCATTATTTTTCCCTTTGTTGCAATGATCTGTAATTTCCTTAAACTGCCTTCCAGTACTTCCATGGATAGTAGGCACTTCTGTTTCTCAGAGGATGTGTTAAAATGAACAAAACACATCTCTTGAAGGCCAGGACAACACACTTGTTGATTGGTTTAGTTTCATGGAGTGTACCAGCACATCGTGTTCCTCCTCATTACATTGAATAATATACCCAATGTACCAGATGTTATTGTACACTTCTGCTATGTATGTTCCAGATTGCAGATCACGGTGATCATAAGGACACTAACTTTGGCTCCTGCTGTCTTCATGTTGTCTGATGACAATTGACGTACAGTATGTAGCTCATCATTACTAATAGGCCGAAATCTGTGATGAGTATGTGTTCCTGCTACAGCTTGGTTTTGCAGTCTTTTTTTGCCATGTACATTTTCATTTACCCAGTTTACAGGTTCAAAAGGTGTCAAGAGGTGATGAGTTTCCACTGTGTGCAGACTAGTGCAAGTAGCTAGACAGTTAACTGTCACACGGACTCCTACCATGAGATGTGCCAAAGAATGTCGAAGTCATCCTTTTATGGAAGGATAAATTCAAAAAGTTTTTGCAGGTCATGTATTGTGCACTAGCAGCATCACTAAAGTAGTGAACATACTACAATTTCAGTAATAGTTTTGCTAAGTGTGTCAAAACTACCCTTAATGAAGGCATGCACTGTATCCCCACATGGTCACGGGTATCACTTATAATGTAAAGACTCACACACTTGAAATTGTCAATGCAATTTTGCCGACACTATTGAGCAAATGGGTGGAGTGTTGCTTGTAAAGTGTCCCAGTGTAATACTTAAATTGCATCCTGACCTACAATAGCTTCTGTTTCTGTGCAAATGGTTTTCTTCAACTGTCGTACAGTAGGTATTCAGCCTGTGACTTTGCTTTATACAGATCATTGCATCATCAACAGTACTAGTACTGTACTACAAATAACTACATGGGATTTTTCCACAGTACTAGTGATTGTAACCAATTTACTTAAGTCAGTGTGGCCCCACTATAAACAATTGTGTCTTCATCATCCAAGTCGCTATCATAAAACCATTTTTTAAACTATTTTTTCAAGTGCTTCCAAAACTGGACATTTAACAAGTTTTAAGACTGAAGAACAAATAAGGATTTGCTGTTAGGTCTTTGGAGTCCATCTTTAGTGGTAGAGCAGCAATCAAAATTAAAATTTTGGTGACTTTCGCAAACGCACAGCAGCATTCTTCCTTGCAGCAACATTAAATGCCCCATACATTAGTTTGACTTGTCTTAAGGGCAAGTCTGACCTGATTTACCTGGAACTCACATAGGTCTGGCACTTGATATGCTAATTTTATACATGGGAAGGGAAGTCGCATGGGATAAATTGTGGGTGCATTTTAGCACTGATGTCTGCACATAAAGGGCCAAATGTAATAGGGTGAGAGATTTTGGGAGAGTTTTTTAAAGCAGCAATCAATTACATGGCAAAAATCAACCTGGTTTTGCAGTGTAATTGATTGCTGCTTAAAAAAAAGGGGGCAAAATCTCTCACTTTCTGAAACTCTCACCCTATTACATTTGGCCCAAAATGTATCATATATGCAGCACTTCTGACCTCCGACCCAATGCACACAGGTCAGAGTGGATGTCAAACACCTGCGATTTGGCCCGATTTCTCAGCCCGATCCATCGAAATCGGTCCAAATTGCACTAGTGTATGGGGGCCTTAACACAACCAGTAGGTCATAAGGAACAAAACAACTTGAATGTCTGGAAAGTGGTCTTTGGAAGCAAGACAAAGCTCTCAGACAATGGAAAGGTAATCTGATTGTTCACTCAATTTAAGTTATGTACTCAAGTTATTTTTAAGTTTTGTGTGTTAATTATGTAAGCTGTACAACAGCAATAGAACGACAACATAATTTTTTTTTTCATTTGCAAAATGATTGACAGGCAGGGGCTGGGATTTGTGGGCAGCAATGAGGGTGACGTGATCCCGTTTGCAGTTTCTGTAGAACCATAGGGTTTGGCACTAAGTGGAGAGTGGATCACATGTGGGGAGATCTGAGTAGTGCCGGGCATTCACTTGGATGGCACTAGATATGCCACCATGCGTGGTGCAGAACATGCCTCATGGCACCTCACAGTAAAGGTGGTACATTAAGTTTACTGATTTAATATTTCTGAATTAACTTTTTGAAAGTAGGCAGGTACAGTATGACCCACAATACTGCTGCTTTTCAAGGGCTGAGCTGATATAGCAAGGCATTCCTTGCTGGATGTGGAATAGATGTGGAATAGATGTGGGGTTGTGAATCCACAATGTGCAATTGAAGTATAAAAAGACTTGTAATCCGTCACCCCTTTCTGTGTACTCTGCGAAGCAGTGTCTTGTTTTATGGTTTGTCATTTGTTGGTTCTATGTGTTGGTTACCATAGGTTATTATATGCTGTGCATATTTGTTAATTGTTCTGTAAATTAGACAAGTTCTTCTTAAATATTGCTAGGTGGAATGTGTAATCAGAGATGAGAAAGAACAAGCGGTATGGCTTAAACATTAAGCAAATTGTTACACAAGTACCCTGGATTAGATTCCTAGGCACCTCCTACTCAGGAGCCAATGGCCACTAACCGCCAAAAAGTACACTCAGTGCCAATGGAGGGAGGACAGTTGGCACCAACTGCCAAAGGAGGGGAAGCCCACGTAAAGCTGGGTACATAGATATAGCAAAAACAAAGTAGACTGTATTAAAAAATAAATAAATCCCGAGCAGTGTGAAAAAATACACATCCTATTACCTCTGGTTATTTGTACCCAAAGCCTAGCACATCCTTGTAACTGATCTAGAATACCAATTTGTTACAAACAATAGTAAAGGACCTGCTGTACTCCAAAGAAAATAACTCGGTACTTATGTAATATCTGGGCTCCTGTTTTTCTTATGAGATCGCGGGGCTCGCTGCGCTCACCACGCTTCGGGCACGGTGGCTCGCTGCGCTCGCCACACTATATAAAATCAACTCCATGCGTAGTTGGATAGTAGGGGTATGAAAAAATGGGGTGCATTTAACATGGGAGCCCAGATAATACATAAGTACCAATAACTCATTTAATTCTCTAAGGGATTGAGCATCCTCTTCTAATGGCTGGTCCCACCCCTCAGGTGATGTGCTACGCAACCTCTATGGTGACTGGTCATAGTGGGCTCCTATGATTGCATTCCCTGGTGGGCCCTTCATGCGCCAGGCCAACGCTGTGTATGTATGTACCTAACTGTGCATAGTTTGTATATTCTCCCCGCGCTTGCATGGGTTTCCTCCGGGTAATCCGGTTTCCTCCCACATTCCAAAAATATACTGGTAGGTTAATTGGCTTCCAACATTAATTAACCCTAGAATGTCTGTGAGTGCAAATGTGGTAGAGAATATAGATTGTAAGCTCCACTGGGGGGGCAGGGACTGATGTGAATGTTCAAATGTTCTCTGTAAAGCGCTATATAAATAACTGGTAATAAATAAATAAATGTATGTACTGTATGTGTGTCACTTATAAATTAGGGCTGTATCCACCCTAATGAGATCATACTTATTAAACATCAGAATAGTGATGTTCCACCTATACTTTCCCAATGGGCACCATAGGAGTTCACTTAATTAAAATGAGTAAACAGGAAGCCTTTCAATTATTTCATACTGTGGAAAGACAGCACATTATGCAACCAGCATCCCTGTGTCATTCCTGAAACATGAGCCATCTACAGTACATACATATGTAGGTTCGGAATGCTGTGCCTTGCACATCTATTGTACCATAGACAATTGTGGTGTCTGCAAGCAATCACTTGGCTCTCGCTCGGTAGGCTAAAGTTAGAAGGGTTTAACATTGGACTGAAAGTGATTTCAGTTGACCATAAAATAAAATTTAGTTAGTCGTGTAGTGCACAGGGTGTCTTGGCACAGTCTGGTCAAGGTATACGAATATCCTAAATAGGTGAATGCCATCTGGAATTAGCTGTTAGGTTGAATTTGTATAAAAGTAAGCAGAAGGAACTGCAGTCATCATAAAAGACTAAGTGGTTGCTGGAACAGGAAAAGCAGGTAATACTGCTTTATTAACAGCTCTTTGAACTTCTACAAACATATGTGTTCTTGCATGATTTCTGTACAGGATATATTGGCCTTATAAAGTTGCAGTGTGTTCAGTAGGAACTGTTTTACTTCCTTTGCGTATTGTGACTGCGCCATGGTGGTACAGCTGCAAAACCTCTTTCTGTACTTCCAATAGTCTAGCCTACTGGTTCCCAACATCGATCCTCAAGTACTCCCAGCGGTTCACATTTTGCAAGTCATCCGGGAGGTACACTCATTACTAACTGATACATTTTAAAAGATCCACAGTTGGAGCTAATTATTTCACTTGCAATTCTGTGTGGAGACCTGGAAACCGTGAACTGTTGGTGGTACTTGAGGATCAGGGTTGGTAACCACTGGTCTAACCAAACCTCCAGTACCACCTTCTCATTGGATAAAGATACATGGGTATAAATTCTATCCATTGAACACAATACGGGATGGTGTAGTTTGCATGTTGAATTTCTTCATTGTGGTAAACAGAAGTAACACATATTAAGATACTATGAGGAGCAGAAATGGTTTTATAATAATATATCTTGGCAATGCACACCATGTAAAAACCACAGGTTGGTAAATTGCTTTGTTTTTTTTTTATTTGGTAACTTATCATCCATGGGTGCTGCTGTCCATCTCCATTTCCATTAGGAATTTTGCACAGTTTAAGTTGATTTTGCATAATTTCATGGGAGTCAACTTCTCTCAGAGATATACCAGATTGCTTAGATTCCCATTCCAACAATAACTTGGACCTTCAGTAACTGGAACATAGGGGGTTATTTAGACCTGATCACACAGCTGCAAATTTGCAGGCTTGTACATAGTGGGATTTCACTCTGGATGGGCGGTGACTAGTAGCAAACTAGCAGCCGTGTTCCATCGGCTAAATTCTGCATGTTGGACTCAAGAGTTCCGTCTGCCAGTGCTTGGAGCTGACATTTTCTCAAAGTGCTGGTGATCCAGATCTCCGTATGTAGTGTTCATTCTAGCACCCGCTATCTTTGAAAACCCATGCAGTTCCTCTTCCCTGCCTGGGGTGTCGCTGTCTGCTGTAGTGCTTCTAGCACAGTGTGGTCTGTATATCATCACTGATATGCAAACCAGACCTGTGCTAGAAACACCACAGCAGACACTGACACCCCAGGCAGTGAACAGGAACTGCATGGGTTTTCAAAGGTAGCGGGTGCTAGAATGAACACTAGTATGCTTACAATGACCCAGGTAACATCATCCACACAGTAGCCTACCTGATTCATTGGTAGCTGGCATGGTCAAATTCCTAGATGGCTGGACCATGGTCATTTTGATGTGGCCATTTCCCACTAAACCTCGACCCAGGGTGTTGGCTGTAAAAGTAATCTTAAAATCGTTGCCCCAGCGATAAACCGGATTAGAAGTTTGATGGAAAATGGGGACTCCTTCCCCCTAAAGTTTTTGTAACCTCTGAAATGCATCTTCTTCGTGCAGGAAATTATTAGTTTTGATTGTTCCAATCACGTTATTTTTTTCATGTAACCATTCAAAAAAAGCTTTGTAATGAGGAGCAAGAATCTGACCCACTCTTTTTTTCATTGACTCCAGAGAATGTTTGATCTGCCAAAATCAAGGAGGGAGATTGACCATTAATTCCACTTTGTCCCAATCGCCTATTTGTGATCTTCTGATGATACTGTGTACTCACATGAGAGCCTCTCTGCACAACCAAAACCCCGCCACCCACTATGAGATTCTTGCTAATCTTGTTATGCCCCTGGCTGTATAATGACAGTGATCTTGTGCTTCTATAGCTGGAGGCATGCCTACAATTATTTGTTTCTGCCGCCATGCCCCTGTACCACCCCTCATCTCCACTGCTGCCCTCTTTGACATGCCACCCCCTTTAAACAGCCTGGAAGGCAGCAAGAATGCCCTAGGGCCGCCTGTTTGTGATTAGCAGATAGCGCTTCCATTGCCAATGCCAGTACACAAATGCACTGGCTCACTTGGTGGGTGGGGAATTTTTCAGGAGGCTGCCGTCTGTAGGGTACTGAATTTAAAGAACCAATAGATCATTTTCTTTGCAATTTAAGCTTTTAAAGTAACAAACACAGGGAAGTATGACAATAAAAATTCTTCCTGAATGTTAAGGCCCTTAAACAGTTGTGATATCCCATAAGACTCCAGCAAGTTTCTTATTCCATGGAGAAAATACTGAGGAAAAGACTAAGGAGGGTGTGTTCTACAAAAAATGGCCTCCCACCTCCAGCTCACTGAAGGCTATATGATTTGGATAGAGTTAGAGGTGTTTTTTTTTTTAAGACAATAGTACAGAAGTAAAGGAGGTTAGATATTTTGGCATAGCATTCTCCTTTATGGCAGAATGTAAATGTTGTTACTTTGTAATGGGCAGGCCAGTAGAGGCTCCTGAATCTAGAGGTAGTTCACTAGACCTTTCCATGTCCATCCAGAAAGCTCAGTCCCCTGGTGGCCGATAAAGCAATTCAGGGTAAACTGTGTCATCCGATCCTGATGCCGCAGCCATCAAGTATGCAGTTTAGCTTGGTTTCACATTGCTATAATGTTCTCATTCTGTGTTTACCCACTTTCTGTATTTCCAGTCTTGACAAGCCACATTTGTGTATCGCTTCTGCATTAAATATACTTGGCATCAGTTCCCTAGTTTGCTTCTAAAGAGTAGAAAGACAATAAAAGTGTAGCGGTGCTTGATATGCTGTCATGTTTAGTCCTCTGGTTGCATGTATAGAATCAGGCAGGAAATAATTTAATAGGATTGACAGATAAAAAAATATTAAATAGTTGACAACAAACAAAAGGGTGTGAAAAAGTATTTTGTGTAGACATATGCATTATCCCCATCAATGTGTATGGACTGTTTCCAGGCAATTTCAAAGACGGTAACACATGTTCACAAATGTTTTCTGCCCACACGTACATATGGCTGATGAATAGAGAGAATTTACTGGCTAACTACCATGGTGCAGCCATAGGCGCCTTCTTTCTTTATTCACATTCATTTATGTAGCGCTTGCATGCTACGCACCACTTTACAATTTCCCTTTTGCAGACACTAGAACGACCCTAGAAAGGAAGTTGGTAATTGGGGTGACTAGAAATTAAAGCTATTATTTATTTATTTTTTGGATACAGAAATTTTAGATACTATAAAAAAAATCTGCTGTGGTTGATTTTCTCTAGAGTGGAAACTGCATGCACATTCTGATCTACATTATGGCTTACATGTTCCTTACACTGTATATTTTTATGTACAACAAAACCCTTTTTCACTGACTGTTTAGCTGAAGAGAGCAATAATTGCCCTATCTCCATATGTACTAAGCTGAAAAGACAGGCGTAATCACATTTTTTCTACTCCTTCTGCAGCCACCATGGCTAGCGTTGGGTTTGCAGATCTACAATTTATGGAGATGAGAAGCCCCTCAGATGGGTGTGGTTTATTAGATAGACAGTCACATGACACATGAAAAGAAGGTCTACATGAGTTTAAAAAAAAAAAATTGTCACTGTCGTCGTGGACCGCCAATTAGTGTAGCGCGTACCCTCGCATGACTCTGGCTCGGTCCCTTGCTGCACTCAGCACACTATTGTGTTCTCCCTCTATGCTGACATGGATGAAGAAGTAAAGGCCCCGATACATTAGGCCAGGGGCTCCCAAACTTTTTTAATTACGGCACCCTACAGTATAAGAATATTTTTCATGGCACCCCTAGGCCAAAAGTTTGTTACTGAGAATTTCAGGAAAAAAATATTAATTTAAATAAATTGTGATTAAATGTTATCCTTAGGTCCAGCGATGTGGTGATGAACATAATTCACTTCTGTTTACCCACATATTTTATGATTGGAAGCCACAAGAAATGATTGTGCCTGTTTTATTGACCATAAAAAAATTTGAATTGGTTCTGGACCGCCAACCGGAGGCACCCCTGCAAGTGCTCCGAGGCACCCCAGGGAGCCTAGGTGCACAGTTTGGGAACCACTGCATTAAGTTGAATAGGACCTAATTTCCCCGGGAGCTCCCCACATACAATTAGGCACTTGATTACATGTGATAAATCTTATGTGATTTGTTACATGTAAAATCCAGGGGAGCTGCATGCAGAGGGAGCCAGGCGGCAAGAGAGGTGGGGGGGAGCTGGGAGCTAAGGAACCGGGAGAAGGGGATGCAAATAGGTGGCGGGGGAGCTTATGTGGAGCCCGTCTGACCTCCCTACTTGATACAATGTGTACTGAACCGCGCATCGGGTCAGGTGGGATGTCAAATACATGAGATTTGATCCGATTTATGTACCCGATCAGTCGGACTTGGGTCAAATCAGACCAAATCTCACTGGTATAAGAATAAAAGAAAGTAATGAAAAACTCATGTCAACCTTGTGATGTGTCTACCTTTTTCATGTCGACCTTTTGACCCTGTTGACCTTTTGCAGTAGACCTATTGTTTGTCTATCTAGACCAGGCATGTCCAACCTGTGGGCCTCCAGCTGTTGTGAAACTACAAGTCCCATCATGCCTTGCCACAGTTTTGCTATCAGGGAATGCTAAAACTATGGCAAGGCATGCTGGAGGGCCGCAAGTTGTACATGCCTGATCTAGACACTGTAGCTTGATCAACTGGAGCCACCTCAGATGGCGTAAAAAGATTTATGCTTATGGAGGCATTCTACAAGGAGCCTCCGCAGCCTCCATCCTCCTCTAGACCCTGACGCTGTGTGTATGGTCTCAGTTTCTCAGGAGGAGTATTTCATGAAAGTGTGAGACTCCTCAGATGTTGTTCTAATAGAACTTTCAGGAAAAGCTCTTCACACAATCATTGTCACTGCGAGTTTAGTACATATTTAACGGATATTTGTTGATCAAAACTCCTACGGCTGAGAGGAATTATCATTGTAAGGGTGCCTTTAAGTCATGGACTTACCCCAGGCAGCATTTGAATACTTCCGATACTTAACCCAGGGCCATGCTTTGGCCGATGCTGCAGACACAAATTACCAGGAAAATGATGCTGTGGCAATTTGTCCCTGTGATTTGCACATGGGAAGTGGATCTGTGCATGGCCAGAGTCTGCAGCATTACATTTGCTGCTAGGACGGAGTGGGCCCACACAGAAGCCTGCACATTAGCCATCTCCTCTCATAATCCACCCCTGGAGCCAGAATATGTCTAAAGTTTGCATTTGTATCTAATGACAAATAAATAAATGAAGAGGCTTTTTATCAAATCTTACATTCCTTGTTAAATGTAAAAGTTGTCTGTATTTTATCTTTAAAAGCTGTGTTTTAGGTTTGTCCAGTTTCCATATTCTGAAGAACCATTTTTAAAACACCTGAAATATCTATTTTTTTTTATTATTATTAATATATAGTTCATTGTATGTTATGTTGCCTTTATTGCATGGAAAATCATAATTTCAATTTCCCTTTTTTTTTTTTTACAGACACAAAACCCTAATGTACAGTTACACATCCTAAAGATGACCTAAATAAAGACAATACTAAATAGTTATCGGAATCTTGTGTCCTAGTTACTTTTCAGGTGAGATGTGTACTTTTAGCTTGTCCTGGTGGTACAGTATGTAATCCATGTCCTATAAATGTATAAAAGATTTATGCTGACCTTTTATTTGGTTCTTTTTAGATTGCTGTTATTATCCACAACCTTTTTAGTGATGATACAGGTTTGGGAAATATGGATAAAAACACAGGAGATCAGCTTAACAGAGCCTACGAAGCCTTTCGGCAGGCAACTATCGAGAAGGAAAATGTTAAAAAAGAACTGCAGCAAAAGGTAAATGTCCACTGGGTCACACTGAAATGTATCAAATAGAATTAGACCGTACAGTATGTCCATCTTTGGCCTGTATCCAATAGAATTAGATCGTATGGTATGTCCATCTTTGGCCTGTATCCAATTAGCTGCGGTAATAATAAAAACCATCGATCAGACATCCCTCTATCAGGCCATTTTTATTGTTGGCAAGTAATTGGATACCGACCTGTTGTATGTTGCTGTTTTTATTTTTAAAACCTATGTTATAGATTAGAATAGTCTGTTAATTAACATATAGATCGGTTCTCTGCATATGTTAGGGCTAGGTATTTGTCATCAGTGGGTTTGGTGTAGGGTGGCCAATCCGGGGATCGGTGCAATCCCCGAAAATTGCTATCATTGGAATCCTGGCATCAGAGTTTTCAATCCTGGTATTTTTGGATTAGACTACACATGCGCAGTCTAAGGCTGGGTAGTGCCTGAACACCCGCTCAGACGTTGCCTGGCCGCTCTCTTCTCCAGCTGTGCAATGTGATCTCTGACCTCGGCCTGCCAGCCACTCCACTGCGGCCCCGCTCCACTGCTTCCGGCTGCACCGCGCCCACCCACTTTTTTTTTCTTTTGGGGAAGGGGGGAAATCTCAGTCAATTCAATTACAGGCAATTTGTTACCAAGCATTGCCACATTGCCATTGTTTGCCCATATACCGTATCAGGCAGTTACTCTGACATCACTACTTTATTTTCAAAGCCGTATGTGATAACCTGTCCTGGAGTGGCATTGTGCAAATAGTCTGTAATTGGATGCCCTCTCAGAGTATTTGGAGGGTTTATTTTTCCCTCCATTTCTGCGTTATCAGGTACATTAAGTAAATGTTTACATTTTCTTTCACCTACCCATAAAAAACTCCTCTACTGTTTTTTAGACCGAGTTTTATGAACAGCAGCTACGTGATCAGCACAAACAGATAGTGAATCTGAAAAGTTGTATCTCCCTGCTGACATCACAGCTTTCATCTATTGCTGCTACAGGTAAAAGCTCTGCAATACATACATACATACATACATACATACATACATTCATTCATTGTGGGGTGTCTTCTTTGAAAAGAGTTGCAGGACATTCTCTGTGCTAGACCAGATCGGAGCAGTTTACTCCCTTTTACAGAAACACAAACAATAAACAATTGGGTTCTGGAGACACAGTGCTCCAAATTAAAAACCAAATATTTCAGTGAACCCTGATTGCCAAACATTATGGATTCTTATCCCTTCCTTTACCCAGACACTTATAGTGAAAGATCCATTAACTAGACTAGATTTTTTTCGACCACTGTGGCATGGTACACTAGTGTGCCTTAAGCTGTTCCCAGGTGTGCCCAAGAGCTAGAGATGTCCATACCAGTTTACAGCCACCACCAGTTGGGCAGCTGCCAATAGATGCAGCTTTGGCGCTCTTGCGTCCACTTCTGAACTGGATCCTTAGTTGGTGTTTGGTCCTAAGGTAAAGTTTTATATAGGTTGGGATGTGTGTATGAATCTGTGAGTATTTCAGCCATCATAAGTGTAAGGTAGGAGCAGTTTGACTAGTTCTATTTACTTACAATCCATTCAGTAGTGTTACTAGTGGGGTTCGGGACGCAAGAGCTGGGTTGTGCTCCGTAACATGATGTGCAGCACCTGGCTCTGGTTATTGCCAGCACTGAATACTCTGGGGGCAGCCTGCATCTCCAGGATCCCCGGATTAACAAAACAAGTGTCTGAACTGCAAGTTATTGCCCCTAACCCGCACAGCCACAAACCTTTTTACCGACTCTCAGGTGTCACCTGAGGTAGGAACATCACTAGTTTCTACAGCTTATAGGTCCATCATGATTTATTGTGTTGGTGTTGCCTACTTAACAAACATGACAGTCAACATGCTGACAAGGACCTGGAGACCAAAAAATAGTAGATGATATATTTTATACATTTAATATGTTTCATCCCAACTCCACACACACACACACTTCATATTGCAATGTACATTCTATTATTTTGGGTTAAAGGTTATATGTGTTCTAGGAGGTGCGCTGTTCCCACCAATCTCCCCCAAACCGGAGAATAATGATGGCTGTAAAAGCGAGAGTGCGCCTAATTTATCTGTTGAACAACTACAAGAACAAGTCAAAGCCTGCCTGCTGCGAGAAAAGAACTACAAGGTAAAAACAGCTGACCATGTCACAGAAGGCTACTTATGGAAATACGGACCTGGGCGGTTACTTAGAAGACCTAGTTTAGGTGTCACATACAGTACGTTACCAAAAGATCTCTGCTAACATGGATGTAATTGTAACTTTTCTTTGGATCTACTAATACTGAGAGTAATTCTGACATAAAAGAATATGGCATATGGCAGTATCACAATATGACAGTATCACTAGTGCTGTCCGTTGAGCTGTTACTGCTAAGGAAGTAGAACGACAAGTTACTATATACTGCACTGGTCCTCAAACTTGGTCCTCAGGACCCCACACAGTTCACCTTTTCCAGGCCACCAGGCAGTTGCACAGGTGCAGTCATTACTCACGGACACATTTTAAAAGATCCACAAGTGTAGCAAATTATTTCACTTTTGATTCTGTGAGGAAGCCTGCAAAACATGCATTGTGTGGGGTCCTGAGGACCGAGTTTGAAATCCTGTGATATACTGTCATTTACTCCCTACAGCATCACCTAACCTTGGTTCCTGCTGATTGAGAGGTATGACCGCTAATACTGTAAGGTTTATAAACCATGAACTTGTCCTGCATTGTCTTGTACTGTAAGTGGCTACGGGATGCGGTAAAAATCCCGACTGGGTCATAATACCGACAAGGACAAAATCCCGACATTTCAAATCCCGACAAGGTCAAAATACCGACATATAGAATGTACAGGTGAAACAGTCAACATTTATTTATTTATTAACAGTTTCTTATATAGCACACACATATTCTGCAGCGCTTTACAGCGGATATTTGAACATTCACATCAGTCCCCAGTGGAGCTTACAATCTATATTCCCTACCACATGTACACGCACAGAGACATTCTAGGGTTAATTTGTTGGGAGACAATTAGCCAACCAGTATATTTTTGGATTGTGGGAGGAAACTGGAGTACCCGGAGGAAACCCACGCAAGTATGGGGAGAATATACAAACTCCGCACAGTTAGAACCATGGTGGGAATCGAACCCATGACCTCAGTGCTGTGAGGCAGTAATGCTAACCATTACAACATCTGTACTGCCCTATGACTCTGTGTCGACAGGTCAAGGGGTCCTTATCGGGATTTTGTCCTTGACGTTATTATGACCCATTCGGGATTTTGACCGTTGGGATTTCATACCGAATCCATGGCTACAATTGAAGAATGAAATAATACACTGGATCATGTTTCTTAACAGTTGCTCACAAAGTTACTACTTTTTATTTCAGGAAAAACTGGAATTAGAAAAGCTCAAATTTTTGGAAATGGAAGAAAAACAGGTTAATTTGCATAGCAGGCAAAATGAAGAAATTCAACATCTAAAAAAGCTGTTGAAAGACTCCAGTGGTATGCGGGATTCTAGAACAGTCCATGAAACTGAGGTAAATTAATCGGCCTCATTCCTACGCCCGTATGCACATGGCTGCTGCAGTTTAAATATCTGTGCCTACTAACCATGCCTCACACCGGGATGCAGTTAAAATCCCGGCGGTCGGGATCCCGGCATTCAGAATCCCGACCGCCGAAATCCCAACACATTCTCCCTCCGTGGGTGTCCACGACACCCCTGGAGGGAGAATAAATTAGTGTGCCCAGCGTAGCGAGGCACCGGGCCCGCTGCGTGGCGATCCACGTGGCGATCCACGTCCCCCCCTTGTCGGGATTTTGGCTGTCGGGATTCCGGCGTCGGGATTCTGAACGCCGGGATCCCGACCGCCGGGATTCAGTACTGAATCCCTCACACCATCCGGGTCATGCATTCAATTTCCTACTAGGCTCTGTCTGATATATATATTTATTATTATTATTATTATTATTTGTGTGTGTGTGTGTCCCTGTGTTTGCAAGGGTTTCCTCATTCCAGAAACAAACTGACATAAATTGACTTTGTGTTTGCCATTATATGTTAGGCAACAATTAGATTGTAAGCTCCTATGGGGCAGGTACTGATCAATGCCTAATATTCCCAGTACAGTACTATGTAATCTGGAGGTGATAAATCTAGTGAGACTACATTACTAATATATAAAATATACTGAGTGATGTGCTTACAGATGTGTTGCCTTCTGCCTTTGCAGTGGTCATTACTATGAATGGGAAAACTTACTGGAAGGCCATGTGCCTCTCGCTAGGATACAGGAAAGCAGCAAGCATTTATTTTCTCTCAAACTTAAAGACTTTCCTGTATCAAATTGGGCAACTCCAGTTTAAATTACCTTTTTTGGACTAGTTGCTATGCCATAATGTTTAACAATAGTTTTTACTGTTTTTGACTTGTAGGCCAGTGCATTTTTACTAAAATCTTTTTATATGAAAGACTAGATTTGTGCTATTCATGATGGTTTTCCTTTTGCTCCTTTTGTCTGCAATACATAAATTGACCACTGGGGGGAGATAAAACACTGCAACTTCTTTTTAAAATGATAATTTACACTATAATGATATTTATGCGTTTCCTTGAACATACTACAGTAAACAGTAAAGTGTATTTATCTCCAGTTAATGTATGTATTTGAGTTTTAAATTGCAACTTTACCTGGCTGGTAGCTAAAGCTGGCCATACACTACTGCGATGTATCACAGCAGTGTATGGCCAGCAATACATCACGTGCTGTCCTTGCGCCGTGTATGGTGAGCAATACATCACATGCGGTCCTTTTTACATGGTATGTATCGCATGTGATCCCTGTTCCTTGACGCCAAGAGGGGGTCCGAGTCACAGGATAGACCTCCGACTCAGGTCTGATGCGTACGGGACTGCGCATCGGACCCGATGGGACATCACATGCATCCGATTTGGCCCGATATGTCGGCCCGATCCTTTGGGAATGGGTGACATAGGCCCAAATAGTTGTGGTGTATGTGGACCTTAACTTTCTGAAAAATCTATTTGGCAGATGTACTAAGCCTTATAGGGGTGATCACGTTTAGAGAGATAGAGAACCAACTAACTGGCTCCTAACTGCCATTTTTCAAACAACCTGTAACAGGATAGTGGTTGGCTGCTTCTTTACCTCCTTTTCCCTTTCTCTCTCCAAGACTTACAGTAGAACATCTGCTCCTATAATAGATAACCTACAGTAGTTGACCTATGTTAGACTGAACCAATTACTGGACAACATTGATGTATGTGTATATATAATTATTTTTTATTAGATGAGAAGTCCGAACATCATTCAAGAACCGCATGCAGCACCATCTGAGCTCAATGAAAGTGCAAGGTACATACTATTGCACCGCAACACTGTTAAGCTTGGCTTAAACTTTCTCTCCAATTTTCAATACCCTTTTCATGTATTATTAAGATCCCTCAAACAGTCATGTGCACATATGTATTTAGAATTCGATAACCTTTTGTGATGTTAAAAAAATAAAAGAAATACAAAACAACCCATCAAGCTGCCAATTAAAACAAGTTTGCATCACAAATGATCACTGAGGTGGATGAGACGGAGGGTTTTATTGCTCATCTCGCTGGATTGCTTCAGACTTTTCTCTATTCGTATTACATGGATTTGGAGACAACCGAAATTGCTGAATATTTACATAGGGCAACTTTAACAGCTGTTGCAAAATCTGGTACTTTCATTAAAATTGTTGTAGTCTGAGAGCTCTTCCAGCTACTTCATACTGTACTTCAGCAATGACAGTATTGAGCAGTTGTTGAGACCGCAGGATCTTATTTTGCATCTCCTTCTATTATATTATGTTACTGTATGTTGTATTGGGGTACGGTGGGGTAAGTGTAGTAACTGGAAGCTGGCACTTTAAATAATTTGAATAGTGTGTCAGCTATTCCCCTCTATACCCCAACTCATTCTTAGTTTAGTGCCTGCAGGAGCTGGTCACATTTTTGGATTCTCCTGTGCTGTAATGTTATTTAGCTAGAGATTCTTCTAGCAACAAGAGGAAGACAGTGCAATGGCAGCTGTGCCTGTCCACACCGGGAGAGTTCCTGGGGAGACCCCTCCGCAACTAGAGTTTGTGCAGGGGTCCCCAGCTCTTGGATTTCTGGATACCGCTGCCTGCAGCGCACCTTGCAGATACCAGCCTTGACCTCACCGGTAGCATGGCAGCTTGTGCCTATGTGCAGTTATCTTGATGCCCTACGTTTAAAAGCTGGCCAGTAATAAAAAAAATGCCACTTGAAAAAGGTGTGGTTGTAAGGGGTGAAGCCAGACAAATATGACATGGGGGCACCACAATAAATAAAAGGGGGGGGGGCTGATATTGCGTGTGCCTTTTGGTGTGGCTTCAAACCAAGGGGATTGGCCTTACAGCAGGGATGGGGATTCTGTTGATTAAGAGGAATCTCGCGAGAACTACCTGCCTCTCTCAAGAATTCCCCTATACTTGACTCCCAGCAAAGCCGCGGGGTGGCTGGGCGTGCCACTCAGACCGGGTATGGGGGCCTGAGGTTCCCCACCCCTGTCTTACAGGGAAGGTTGTAACTTTGAGTCACACCCTCATTTTCATTGCTTGTGGTGAAATTGTAGTGGGTGACTTGGTGAGTGTGTGGGCCAGGTCTGGGAGGGGACAGGGTAAGTCTGTGGGGACTGGTATGTTGGGTGACTGGGGTCAGGGACAGGATGAGTGTGCAGGGACAGGTTTGGTGTGGGAGTGGGGACAGGGTGAATGTGCGGTAACAGGTGTGGTAGGTTAGTGTGTGGGCACAGAATGAGTGTGCGGGGACAGGTTTGGTGGGTGACCGTGTGGGATTGCGGGCAAGGTGCATGTGCGCAACAGGTTTAGTGGGGACAGGGTTAATGTTTGGAACAGATTTGGTGACAGTGTGGGTGTGCTGGAACAGATTTGGTGGGTGAGCGTGCATGAGGGAAGACAAGGTGAGAGTGCATGGACAGGTTTACAGGGTGAAAGAATGAGTGTGTGGGAGCAGTTTGGTGGGTGACCATTTGTAAGTATGGGTCTGCTAGGGACACGACAAGCTTTTTGTTGCAGTTCCCCCTTGTCGTATACAATGTTCCTTTTTTTAATTTTTTTGTGATAGTCCCTTTTTTGTTTTAGTGGTACTGCTGTTTATTATGTGCCCTCCACCAGGTGAGAGGGGGATGCAGGGTGTGAGTAGGACTTACTAGGGAGATGGACAGAGGAAGGGGGTCACAGGGTGGGAGAGGGGCACCATGTAATAGGGGGGATGCATGTTGGGAGGAGACGGACAAAGGAAGAGTGCTGGGTGGGAGGGGGTGTAGGGTGAAAGGGGGGATGCAGGGGGAGAGATGAGAGGAGGTGGGTGCAGAGTGAGAAGAGGTCTGTAGGGTAAGAGAGAGACCTATAGGGGATTAATATTAAAGCCACCTTTGCCCCCCATCCCCAGACCACCACTGCCTTGTTTTTTACTCACTGTTCCCAGAATTGTGAGGCAACGCTACGGGGACCCTTGAACCAGCGCTGCAGTATTAGTCTTTTTAAGATTTAAGTGAGGCAACATTGCGACCTGCCGAGTCCCGGGAATTGGCGGCGGGCAACTCCAACGCCGGAAGCAAATCTCTGGCACATACCCAAGGTCTCTGCGCTGTTATGCTTTTCAGTGCCACAGGCTGTGCATAGTAATAGCAGCAGCTACAGTGAAAGGTAAAAGATTTTAAGTGACACGTCATTTTCTGGCAACTTATCCTTTTTGCTTCTGATAGCAGAAAATTTTGTGAAGCTATCCTTCGGTGGACTCTTCTGTATCTCGCTTATCTAAGCAGACGGTACTTCGTGTACCAGAGGCCACCTCTTTGAAGGAGGTTGCTGACAGAAAGCATGACCATACCTTGAAATCCATTTATATCGTAAATGGAGTGACTCTGCATCCAGATACGGTTGGTTGCGGTGTGAACAAGGCTGTTGGCAAGAGTCAGCGGCATACTTAAAAGAGGCTTCTAAAGATGTCTGTACTATGGTCTCCAGATCCTCAGCATTGGTCATTTCTTCTCCCAGGGGTATTTGGCTCAGACAATATCAGGCAGATGCTGAATAGAAGAAGGCTGTAGAAGCATTACCATTTTCTGGAACAGTACTTGTTGCAGAGGAATTGGATAAGTGGATATCCGAAGCAACTGTGAGTAAGTCTGCTTTTCTTTCTTCTTCTCCTCGAGCCTCTAGACACTCCTTTTCATGTCCGTCCTTTCGGCCCTGCGACCGGGGTAGAGGTCGTTCCAGAGGTAGTTCAGCATCTTCTTGTGGATACCATGGCAGGGGTCGAGCATTGGCAACAGCTTCACAACATGACCCTAAGTCTGCCCCTAAGCCCAATTTGTGATCTGGTTCTTTCTCCCATGGAGTGTTTTTAGCTATTTGGACACAATCCTGCCAGGCCGATTCCACTCCAGACCATTTTAGCTGGATTGGGTCCAACCTTTTTTTACACCACCGAGTATCCTTGGTCCCAAAGACAAGACTATCTCTTGTTGGCTCATATCTTTGTACTTGCTCATGGGAAAGAGATGCGGAGTGTAGGACTTGATGCTTCTCACTACTGACACAAGCCTTCGTGGCTGGAGAGCGGTGACTTGTGGATCTCAATTCCACGGTCTTTGGACTCAACACAAGACAAGACATCCTGGAGCTGCGGGCCATGTTCCACACACTGCAACTGGCACATCCTCTACTAGAGGGTAACACGGTCAGTTCAATTGAACAATGCCACCGCGGTGGCATATATAAATCGACAGAAAGTCTGTCTTGATTGGGCATAGGAGCATGCCGGTGCATTCTTTGCAATATTCATTTCGGGAATCAAAAATTGGAAAGCTAACTATCTAAGTCGGCAAGACAGATCCAGTAGAATGGGCCCTACATTTTAGGTCTTACACATGTTACCCTACCGGTGGGGCCTTCCACAAGTGGATCTTATGGCATCTCGCCGGAATCATCAGCTAACAGAAAATTGTTCACGGACAAGAGATCCGGCAGCAGTATCGGTCGATGCTCTGGTGATTCCTTGGAATTTTCCTCTGATTTATTGCATTCAGGTTCTGTTGGTTGCTCCAGATTGGCCCCATTGGGCCTACAGAGGCACGTAATAGACCAGCAGTGGCCTCTTTCTCTGTGGGAGGATCTTCTGAAGCAAGGCACTTTCTGGATTCTTGAAGGTACAGATTTCGGCATATATTAATTTATTAGTCCCATGGTGCCAGCACTACCAATTCGTTCTCTCTTTTCAAACTGGTGCCCTCCAAGTAAAGACTTACTTGTCTCCACAAATATATCAATTCGTACAGGCGTCACTCTCCGTATTTTACTGGAAATAATGCATATATATTAATATTTTTCTGGAAAAATAGGTCCAGGAACTCCGGGTCTGCGGATGGATTGATCACATAAAAATAGAGAGAGATGTATTGTATTTCAGTGACGTGCGGTGGTGGCTGTGAACGAAGAGGCACTGTCACAGCCACCACCGCACCGCACCCCCCCCCCTCCTGGCTGCCGCCGACACCCGCTGCCCCCCTCCTCCAGCAGCAGCCAGCACCCGTCCCCTGCCGCAAACCTACGTCCCCGCCCGCTGTACCCCCCTACCTGGAAAAAAATGATACTCACTGGGCTTGGGGCAGGGGAGAGGGGAGCAGCAGCCACACAGGCAGGGAACCGGGACTCGGGAGCCGGCAGTGGCACAGGTCACAGCATAGGGAGCAAACGCGGCACTGTCGGCTTACATGACAAGGGCTGCTGTGATTGGACAGCAGCTGGATCTGCTGTCCAATCACAGCAGCCCCTGTCAATTAGGCACTTCTAGAAGTGCCGCTTTTAGTGTTATTTTTAATGGATTTTTCAGACCACTGCTTAGCCCTGCCCCAAGCCCCGCCCCCCGCTTCATCCCCTTGCAGTTCTGTTTGGGAGGCACGATAAGCGTGCCTCCCAAACTAGGTTAAATCATTCAAACTAGTAAAATAATATAAAAAAAATACTTATGACACAGAACATGTGTCATAGGTATATTCTTTGTATTATTTTAAAACAAATTGACTGGGGAAGCACTGCCTCCCCTGCCTCCCCTGACTGCACGTCCCTGTTGTATTTAGACATGAAGGCACTTACAGGTGACTTTAAAATAAAACTTATCTTATGGAAAGTACATTTTGGCCCAGAACAGGCTCAAGAACCCAGTTCCTGATGATGTCATATTTAATTAGAGGTTCAGGAACTGAGTTCTTGCTGGTTCCTGCTGAAAAATAGCACTATATGATCTAGATCTATACACCTCTAGATCGATTAGATACTGTAGCTGAATTTTTTTTTTTTTTTGTTCTAATGTTTTAAATAATACCACTAAATTCCTTTTTTCATACCTAACAATAAAAAGCTTAATTAGCCACCGTCCCTGAACATTCTCCATCATTAACATTCCTAGTGCAATTTTTTCCCCTTTCTCCAGTTGGTTCTTTGTAGTGTTATTGCATATGTTAACACACACACACACACACACACACACACACACACACACACACACACACACACACACCAGTCTTCCCTGGTTTCCCTGCCTGTTCCAAGCATATCTTATTTTGATATTCTATAATTAGCATTCCCAAGTAATCTGTTTGGCACTAACCAGCCACCGGTGACACTAATTAGCCTACACTATACTTTGTTAATGTCCATTAATACTCTCCATTCTTTTTGGTTCTGTTTTATTAGTTTTTACTAGAATAAGTTGTTAATCTAATTCTTTGCTTTTGTAAGTTTTTATTAACACATTACTCCATTGTCTAACAGATCGCAGCACCTGCTGGATGTATTTGCTAGCGTTTATTAGCAATCCTGTCATCCATAATTAGTACCCACTAACATGTCAGCTACCTTCTTACTTTCATTTATTATTCATTAGCACAGACTTCTACTGATTACACTATTAAGATAGGGGTCATTATTATTAGTAATATTTGCAGAAAAAGAATTGATGTCGGAAAAGAACCAACCAATTCATATAGTATGCCTTTTATAAGGTATATATGTTTGTTTAAGATATTGTGTCCATGTGCTCTGTAGTGCTCAATAGAAACCCAGAAGTGATGCAGCTGCTGCCGGAGGAGTCTGCGGCTCTTCATCACTGAGTCCTCATCACTTGTGTCTTACAGACGTCTCTGTGGCTCTTTTATTATTAATATTAATCGCCATTGTCCACTAGTCATTTTCAGTCCTTGCAAATATATTTTTAATACGGTTCCAAATTAATTTTTTTTTTATATTGGTTTTAAGTAAACTTGTAGCTAAGGGTTACAAAAATAATCTTTAAAATCTCACAATTTAATAGAATTCAGGTATCCAATATTAGTAATTGTGCACGGAAATAAACAGCTTGCTTGCGGTGCCAGTAAATGCAATAGATACCTCCAATCCCTTTGCAGGGAAAAACGGCACTCACATCTTGTGAGTGCCGTTTTTCCCTGCAAAGGGATTGGAGATGTGTTAGATAGTATAATATTCTGTTGCTCTTTTTGTATTCTTTTTTCAGTGTAATAAAAACAAATTTGTACTTTCTCTTTTTTTTTCTTTTACTGACTACTTTAGTAAAGCGCTTTTATATTTTGTGGTATTATCAGGGATATGTTTTCTTTAACGTATGAAGCACTTAAAGTTATGGGTTACACTTTCATTCTGAAAAGAGATTTGCACATTTGAATGCTCCTCAATGAAATTTTCTATATGCAGGCAAGGTGTTGAACGGATTTTCTCCGATCTAAAGGAAGAATTCAATCGGATTTGCAAGTTAACAAGAGAACAAAGCAGCCAGCTGAATACGTTTTTCAAGAAAGAAATTGCATCTGATAATCGTATGATGTGTCTTTATATTTTAGTGTGAATGAAAAGCAATATTTCTACCGAACTGTAACCCTTTCATTCTAAATCTAACACTGAGTGTAATATCTTATCATGGTGAGTTTGAGTGAGTCAATTTGCGTTCTTTGTTTACAGTAGCAAACCGTAAGTAAGGCTAAATCCAACCAATCACAGCGAGATACTGAGGTCCTATACATTTATAATATAAGGATCAGGTCGGATAAGAGCTGATCAGGAAACCTGATTCGGAGATGCAATAACCCCAATAGCGTAGGAGGTGGCTGGATCCAATTCTTTTTGTAGAGATACCCAGTTACAATGCTGTCTGTGTATTTAAAACCAGAAGAACCATCAGCTGCATTACTGTATTTATTTCAAAATTTTTGGGAAAAGGCAGCAGTTGGAAGCTTTGCTTGCAAAGGTCATGGTAGTGTTGTTGTGATTGGTTCTCTGCTATTGCAGAGTTCCTTGGCTACTACAATAAATATCAATACCCTTTGGGGTGGATTATAAATGAATGAATAAAATGGGTTTTGATGGTGTTCTGAATAATGCAATCATTTTATTTTGCAATGAGCCCACTTCTTCCCAAAATAGCAGAACTGCAGAGGTCCGTGTAGAAAACCGATGAGACCGGTCCGTTAGTGGTGACAGTGGCCACTTCTTCAGGGCTGACACCTTGGATGATTTTGTATACACTTGGTGAACATCCCAAACCGTACAATAACTTTTGCTTACCATAATATATGTTCATAGCATAATTTTAGTTTAGATCTTTCAAAAATAATGGAAAACTGGTCTGCAATTCTACTGCCCACACTTATTTTGCAGCCTTTTGAAAAAATGTTTAAGAATGTTCTATGGTGTTTTGGTATGAAATTGGACAGATTTGAGGACGCTAACTTCTAATTTTTTTAATTTTCATCAGATATTACTGTGTTCTCTATATACATGAATGCATGTGGGCCATTTTAGCACCCATCACTCTACCTATTATAGAAACTTTAAATAATGGCCCTATGAAGAAACTACAAATGATGAATAGTGTCTCCATCTGTGGGGTCATTTCAAATGGGCACAGAAGCCTTGGGCAAGGGCTATAGAAGCTACGCATGTTGACAATGGGTGGATCTGCTATAAAACTTTATTAAATAAGTGAATTTTTCATCAAAATTTAGTTTAAGTGTGTGTGTGTAATTAAAATATGAATATTTAGGTGATCGAATTTTGATTGTGCTTTTTGACACCAAAAATAATATTTTCACCAATTGTTTTTATGTACTGTGTGGTTATAGCTCATCGCTGATGCCATGACAACCAGCCTAGTAGTACAGCACAGCTGCTATTGCAGTTTGGATGTATGTCTTAGTACTGGGGGGGGATGCTGGGAGTTGTAGTCTAGCTCTGTAGATAGCATGAAATCTGTATCCATTTTAAACTATAATACCCCACAGTCTACAGAACTTCTTTGTGACGTTCCCAGGAATTGAGGAGCCTCAGGAAGGAGGCTGGTAGCAAGGGGGTAATTTTGCTTGCGCTGTAAAGTAGGGGTTCTGTGAGCTGATTGTTAAGGGGGGTGCTGTCAGAGGTAGACATATTGACCTTGTTGGATGTTGCCCATTTGTTGCTGGCTGTGAGGGGGCCAAATATCAGTTTAAGCTTCAGGGTCCCAAAATGTAGGTCTTCCCCAGATGTTAGCACCACAGCTATGGAGGTGCAAGCAGAATCAGTATGGGCTGCTATGTGTGCTGCGTGAACTCACCGCAGCAGCTTTATTGAATCTTTGTGCCTGCCTGAAGAATACATTGTGTAGGTTGTCACCTGCTTAATAGTAAGATTATATATTGGTTTTGTGTATTAAATTAGTTTTTGTTTGCGCTGGAGTTAATGTCTTCCTAAAATATATAATTCTACTCCATGTTATTTGCAGAAGTCCCTCTGCAGTTTTCTATGCCCGTCCAGTGCACAGATGAGGAACACGAGGAAGCACTCACCATTCAGAAACCAAATGATAAGATGGTAAGATCGCGGTTTGCACCAATCACCCCACGAGGCTTGGGACCAGACGACGAACTGAGCACCTCCGTGGAATCCCTCTCGACCTTCAGTGTTAAGTTCCCACCGAGCAGCAATGAGTCTGAATTTTTAAAGAGCTCTACAGAAAACTTACCGGTTGTTCTTCCTGCTACAGGGGAGAACATGAATTGTAACAAAAATAACTCCGAAGCTCCCCTTCACCTGAAGAATTATAATGCAGCCAGGTGCAGCCCACCCTACTCTCCGCGCTCACCAAAAACACCATGCCACTTGGACAACCATAAGCTTGTTGGGCTAGAAGCAAACTATAGAGACAAGGTTGTCCCAACAACTGAGGAAGACTGTCTTTTATTGCTGGCTAAAAGCCCTGTTGGGACAGGCACAAACACTTTCAGCATTCCAGATATTCCTGACGAGGAAGAATTTCCGCGAGTGACAGAGATGACAGTCCGTGGACCTCACCGGGTAATTAATCTTATATATTTTCAGTGAGTCACTTGTGTTTGCATGCAAGTCATGTTTCAGTGCCAGTAATGAGCAGCATTTTACCGTGTGCATAAATCACCTGCTTGTTTTTTAACCAGTTTTCTGCTGTGTAAGGTGAAGAGGGCAGGTTTGAAATACTTGTATCTTTGTCCACACATTTAGAACTGTGGCCAAGTCATCAGCAATAAAATTACAAGCTGCGCAGTTTAAATATACTGTGACATAAAGCTTGTATATTTTCCTAAAGAATGTCTGATGTACCAGGTGTCTAGCTCAGGAACATTCGCATTAAGAACAAGGAAAATATTTTAATGGATTTTTATATTTCCCAGAATTATATGTATTTATTATTAATGACTAATTTTGTATATAAGTATGGTATGGTCTTTGTCATGGGTTCACCTAGCTATTCTGGTGTATGATGTAGCTACCAAAATCGCGCCCACTCATCCTGTCATTGCAAACATCTGTATTATGGTGTGTACATACGTTAGATGTGCCTTAAGATCATATCCATGATCTGATCAGATAGGATCGTGGATAGGATCTTAAGGCACATCCGATTTGCATCCTATCTTGACTATATAGTGCAGATCTGCACTATATAGACAAGGCAGCCAAGACTTTCTGGCTTCCGATACGTGAACGCGGATCGGATCGGGATCGCAAGGGTTAAAACCCTTGCGATCTGCATCCGATGTTGATCCGATGCCGATCCGATGTTGACTATATCGTCCACACCGGAAAGGAAATCGGACCGTGTGTACACAGCATTAGTCTACTAGAAAAATATGGTCACATTCATCACTGTTGGCTTTAGAAACAGGTTGATAACAACATAGACTTGTGTAGCAAAGCTACAATGCCTTTGTTCCAGTGTGTGTGTCTCTGCCTCTGTGTGTGTCTGTCTCTCTCTCTCTCTCTCTCTCTCTCTCTCTCTCTCTCTCTCTCTCTCTCTCTCTCTCTCTCTCTCTCTCTCTCTCTCTCTCTCTCTCTCTCTCTCTCTCTCTCTCAGCATTTTGCACATTCTTTTTTTTTTTTTTTTTTTGCTCAATTAAAATTCCAACTTGAAAAAGGTCAACAGGACTTTGACCTTTTTTTATGTATACCTATTACTTGTTGACCAACAGTGGTCGACTTATTGAATGTCCCTCTAATGAGCCACACCCATATCCTTATGCCTGAGAAAATGGTTGGGTGAATTGGGAAGGTTTGAAAACCAAACCAAATGATCCAGACAGATTTTTCAGTTGTTTTCAGGCTGCTACATCTTCTCTTAGTGGGCGGGATGCTGTAACATCCGCTGCCCATTATCGCCCCCCTTCGCCGGCCATCGCATTCTTAATAACGGCATATGCTCTAACATATGCGGTTATTTATTAACGCAAGGGACAGCTCTTGCGATAAGAACTGTCCCTTGCAATGCTGTGCCGGCACTGGACTTCCGGGTCATGTGCAGAGTGATGGCGGGGGGCATGCCGGGAGGGATCCGTGACGGATCCCTCACAGTAGCGCTGCGGTAAGAAGCCCATATGCTTCAACAGGTAATTGCCAGCTTTTGCTGGCGATTCCCTCCGCAGCGCTGCCACTGTGGAGGGGCCATAGAGCATATAGAAATGCGGTAAAAACCCAGATAACAGGGTTTTTACCGCATTTCTGCTTTAGAGAATCTCCCCAGTGACTGATTGGGAGACGTAAGTGACATAAAGTGGAGCCCTTCACTTCTATCTATTATTTGGGAGTGAATGGAAAGGTCTACAGCAGACATGTCCAAACTATGGCCCTCCAGCTTTTGTGGAATTACACATGCCAGCATGCCTTGCCATAGTTGTAGCATTCCCTAATCGCAAAACTGGATGATGGGACTTAGTTTCATAACAGCTGGAGGGCCATATGTTAGAAATACTTGTTATACAGTGTCTAGGTTGACACTAAAATGTCGACATGCACACCAATTCGTGTAGTGCGTACCCTTGCCTGGCTTGCATGCTCTCCATGGTTCGGACACTTTACCGGTCCCAGTTGGAGTCTACGTGGATGTTGAAGTATGAATGTCCAGAAAATGGAGAAAAAAAATGTGAAAAACTCATGTCAAAATTGTCTATTAACTGTCGACCTAGACAATGTAATCCTATCAATTGAATGCTTTTGGGTAACTTCTCCACTAACTCCTTTCACTGAACAGTAATAATACAAACCAGTGGCTTGTTTGACTGGTTTACATGATTAATGTAGTGTTCATTCTAGCACCCGCCATATTTGAAAACCCATGCAGTTCCTCTTCCCTGCCTGGGGTGTCGCTGTCTTCTGTAGTGCTTCTAGCACAGTGTGGTCTGTATATCAGCACTGATATGCAAACCAGACCTGTGCTAGAAACACCACAGCAGACAGCGACACCCCAGGCAGTGAGGAGGAACTACATGGGTTTTCAAAGATAGCGGGTGCTAGAATGAACACTATAATGTGAAGTGTATCCTTATTTATCTATCTTAAATACTAACCAATTTGGAAAATAAAAGTAGATGGGGAGCTGAACACACATTTCAGAGGCACAAACTGAGAAGCTAATAAACAATATATTGCAGTTGTAAGAAACAAACAATATGTGTCGGAATACCTTGTAACATAGTTTTACTGTGTGAAGCTTGTACTAGTTTATAAAAATTCCATCTTATTTGACACCTGCTGAAATATGAACTTTTATACAGAACATGTCGGATTTAAAAAAATAATGAGGCATGTTGGCTGACTTGTGCTTTAGTTCCAGTTACATTTTCAATTTGTCATTTGTTTAGAATTCTGGGGCTTTTTTCCTGCTTTATCCTGTTTGTCCACTAGGTGTCAGTATGCATTGTGTATTTTTCCCATACCGAAACACAAGAAACAGCTGCTATGCAATTACAAGTTGATGGAAAAGTAGGCAGCTTTAAGTAAAAAAAAAAAAATACAAGTGAATTGGTGTTGAGCTGTCAAAAGGCACAGGGCAGAAGGTTAGATAATTGACTTTCGCACCAGGGTGAAGGGGGGATCTTGAGATGACTTTGTGAGCTTCAAAATCATTTGTGAAAGAATTTTTTTTTCCATAACTTGTATTACATTTCCTACATTTGGGTCCATGATTGATGCACAACATAAATAAAAAAATGCTTTAGTTTTATTTTTTATTTGAACCTACAGTATCCAATGATGTAATAATAATGTGCTTTAATTATGGTAAGCTATTTGAAACACTAGCAGTTGTTGAAATACAATTCTCAGTATACTGTAACATATTTTTACAGCAGGAAATGGAATTATCTGTCCCCACCTATTTAATTTGTGCTCCCATATGTGACCATTGGCAAAGTGGTAATTATAAAGATTTGAGTCATTCAGCAACCATGTTCAGGTATCCCTTGGATCGACCACTTGTGCTCATGTTTGCCTCTTTCAGACATGCTGTGATTCCCGGGCTTTGCTGGTGCCTTGGCCAAACTACCCGGGTCTCGCGTATATTTTTAAAAGGCACCAATTGACAATGGTTTTTCCCGGTACTCACGTCCCACATAGACAACCCAGCTAAAGTATGAATGGTGCAACCAAGACATTTTATTGAATTTTAGAAGGAACCCTATACAAATATGCAGAGAACATACAGACTTAATACAGATAGTGCCTCAATCAGTAAATAAAGAGTGCTATGAGGCAGTTATGCTAACCTTTACACCAACCATGTGCCTGGCTTATACACATAGAAAAGCTGTTTAAAACCTATGTAATAAAGCAGCAAAACCTCACCATCTCATAAGCATAAACAATTCACAACCGGTTCACCAGTGCTTGACATAAAGGTTGAGCATTCAGGGGGGTGTTTGCAGTACCAGAAAGTACACAATTGACCAGGACATCTTGAGGTGTATGATTTGCCGCATGCCTGTCTAACATCCACATGATTGGCATTGGCACCCCTTTCCAGACACCCTGCTACGAAGAAGCAACAGCCTTGGGCTTGTCAGTGCAACCCAGAGACCACTTGCTCTGTGCGCAGCCACATTGGTCACTCTCCTAGTTTACGGCCCTGCCTAAAAGAGCATAATCGCAAATATCTGCATGGACATTGGTCCCGGCACCACTCTACTTGGCAAGCACACTGGTAATTGGATTGTCTTTGATTTCTTGACATCGATCCTGTCATCACTGATAAAATAGCAATAAAACTGTGTGTGTCCCAGTGGTGCAGTGATATCTGCTACTGGTAGCAGTTTCTGCAAAGCAGCTGTGTCTTCTGGGTCCAGGAGTCAACTGATCCAGTGATGTGGAGTACACTACCCCTATCCCTAATCCAAACCTAACCTTCCCCTCCTGCAGTCTAGTACACGATTGTCTGCATTCTTTAAAGTATTTCACATGTCACCATGTTCAATAGCAACATTTCAACAGGGTCAACATCATAACTGTTGACATGTTGAATGTTGACTGCATATCGTAAAATGATGCACTAGTACTCCCTGGGTGACATTCTATGCTTTGAGATAAATGCGCATTTTTTTTAGCGCACCACATCGCCGCTATTCGCACTTTTTAAAATCGCATTTTTCAGTCATAATTCGCATATTTAATGCGATTTGGAGGCTGAAAAGTGCGAAGTGGTGCGATTTGCGGCGAAGTGGTGCGATGTCTTTAGACCTGAAAATGTGCGATTTTCATGTCTGAAAATCGCACGTTTGCAGGAAAGCGCAAAGTAAAAAAAAAAAAACGAGCGTGGGGTCCCCCGCCAGAGCATAACCAGCCCCGGGCTCATTGAGCCGGTGCTGGTGACATAAAATCAGGGTCCCCAACAAATAGGGGTCCCCTTGATTTCATGAAACCAGCACCAGGCTCAAGGTCCGGCGCTGGTTCCCAAAATACGGGGGACAAAATAACTAGGGGTCCCCCGTATTTTAAGAACCAGCACCGGACCCAACCAGCCAGCAGGGTAATGCCACAGCCGGGGGACACTTATTATATAAGGTCCCGCGGCCAAAGCATTAACCCCCTGGCTGGTCAGCATGGGCAGGGGTCCTGGGGAAGTGGGGACCCCCCCCAATGAAGGGGTCCCCCCCCTCCAGGACTTACCAGCCCATGCTGATAGTCCGGGGCTGTCCCCGATGCCCCTGGGCTTTGGGCTGATGGATTGTGTAAAAAAAAGAAGAAAAACTATTGTTTTCTACTGGCGAACTATGAGTCCCAGCAAGCCTACCCCGCATGCTGGGACTTGGAGAACCACAAGTCCCAGCAAGCGGGGCATTAAAGGGCCTGCTGGCACTTGTAGTTCTACAGTACAAAAAATAGTTAAAGAAAACACACTGACACCCTGAAAAATAAAAGTTTAATACACACATAACACACACACACTGATACTTACCTACCTTGAGCCCGTAGGTCGGTCCCTGGATCCTGGGTCCGGGCTCCAGGGCAGAAGAGTCCGGTTCCGGGGCCTTGGTCCTGGTTCCGGGGCTGGTCCGGGGCTCCTGGGCTGAAGAATCCGGGGTCCAGGATCCGAGGTAGTCCCCAGGGGTACCTAAGGAAGGAAATCCTACTCACCTGGTCCCCGGCATCCTCTCCGGCAGAAGCGCTGCTCCCATCTGGTACCCGGCTCACAGGACTTACACAGGCGCAGAGATGTTTCTTCCTCGGCGTCTGTATTCAGAATGATTTCTGGCCAATCAGGAGCCGAGAAAGTCGGCTCCTGATTGGCCAGAAATCATTCTGAATACAGACGCCGAGGAAGAAACATCTCTGCGCCTGTGTAAGTCCTGTGAGCCGGGTACCAGATGGGAGCAGCGCTTCTGCCGGAGAGGATGCCGAGGTCGTCGCCGGGGACCAGGTGAGTAGGATTTCCTTCCTTAGGTACCCCTGGGGACTACCTCGGATCCTGGACCCCGGATTCTTCAGCCCAGGAGCCCCGGAACCCCGGACCAGCCCCGGAACCAGGACCAAGGCCCCGGAACCGGACTCTTCTGCCCCGGAGCCCGGACCCAGGATCCAGGGACCGACCTACGGGCTCAAGGTAGGTAAGTATCAATGTGTGTGTGTTATGTATGTATTAAACTTTTATTTTTCAGGGTGTCAGTGTGTTTTCTTTAACTATTTTTTGTACTGTAGAACTACAAGTGCCAGCGGGCCCTTTAATGCCCCGCATGCTGAGACTTGTGGTTCTCCAAGTCCCAGCATGCGGGGTAGGCTTGCTGGGACTCATAGTTCGCCAGTAGACAACAATAGTTTTTCTTCTTTTTTTTACACAATCCATCAGCCCGATGCCCACCGCCCAGGGGCATCGGGGACAGCCCCAGACTATCAGCATGGGCTGGTAAGTCCTGGAGGGGGGGGACCCCTTCATTGGGGGGGTCCCCACTTCCCCAGGACCCCTGCCCATGCTGACCAGCCAGGGGGTTAATGCTTTGGCCGCGGGACCTTATATAATAAGTGTCCCCCGGCTGTGGCATTACCCTGCTGGCTGGTTGGGTCCGGTGCTGGTTCTTAAAATACGGGGGACCCCTAGTTATTTTGTCCCCCGTATTTTGGGAACCAGCGCCGGACCTTGAGCCTGGTGCTGGTTTCATGAAATCAAGGGGACCCCTATTTGTCGGGGACCCTGATTTTATGTCACCAGCACCGGCTCAATGAGCCCGGGGCTGGTTATGCTCTGGCAGGGGACCCCGCGCTCGTTTTTTTTTTTTTAATTTTAAAGGTTTTTTTTTTTTTTTACACCAGAACCCTGCACAGAACATTGCGATCTGTGCAGGGTTCTGGCTAATTTGCCAAACAGAACCTGGTCTGAAATAAGGGCGAATATTAGTCAGCTTAAAAGTGCGATTTGCGAAAACGCATTGCATTAAATAAGCGATTTGTATACTTTTCTTTATTAAAACATCTGGATGCGATAAAAATGCGAATTTATCTCGCACTTTTGGTCAGCATGCATTAACGCACATAATATGCGATTTCTGTCCCTTAGCGCATCCTATTAAATATGCGTTTTGAAGGACAAATGCGATATCGCCATTTTTTTTACTAATTAATGCAAAAAAACGCAAATCGCAGCACATAGAATGTCACCCCCAATATCAAACACACATAAGCACATGTAGAATTCTGTTTAGAGCTTGGGGAAGTACTTGCAACTTTTATTATAACAATACAGCTTACTATATTTAAAGCATGGATTTACTCAACATATATGTATTTCATATTTAGGAATTACACTTCCTAAAAACATTCATAATCTATATAAATGCAATATTAAAGAAATTATAACTAAACTCACAAATGATCTAAAGGAGCTGAGCCATCTTTGATTATCTTATTTGGGTAGAGCGATTTTGTTAAGTATGATACACTTTCCCCAACTTTTAGATCCTCTTCAGGTGCTCCAACTTTTGTTATCTAAAAGATAACTTCTCACTTATACAATTATTTCGTAATTTTATCTGGATTAATAAACTGGCAAAAATTGGTACAGTATGATTAAGTTACGTCAACCATAATGGAATGGGGGCATCCATTTTCTGGATAATTCTATGTATAACTGTGCAGCAATACTTTGACATCTTAAATATTGGTCAATGTCTCACCTTAACTATACCAATACCTCTTTTTAGAAGCATGTGTTTTTTTTTAAATCAAACTTCATTGAACTTTCTTACATGACTGACTGAGAAATCCCACCAGATATATTGGACTCTGCTTATGTCTACTAGAAAACTATGGTTGATATTAAGGCATTACAGATGGTGTAATGGTTAGCATTACTGCCTCACAGCACCAAGGTCATCGGTTCAATTCCCACCATGGCCATAACGGTGTGGAGTTTGTATATTATCCCCATGCTTGCATGGGTTTACTCCGGGTACTCCCGTTTCCTTCCAAAATTCAAAAATATACTGTTAGGCTAATTGGCTCCCAACAAAATTAACCCTAGAATGTCTGTGTGTGCGTGTAAATGTGGTAAGGAATATAGATTAAGCTCCACTGAGGCAGGGACTGATGTGAATGTTCAACTATACTCTGTAAAGCGCTGCAGAATATGTGTGCTTTATATAAGAAACTTTTAATAAATAATGCATAAATACAAATTAAGCTCACAATGCTTCATAAATTTACCATTTATATAAAATCAAAATGTTCAATATTGTGAAGCATCGCAAACTTTTTTTCAGTTGGGAGGGATTGTGAAATGTAGGTCAACTCATTGATCCCCTAACACGTAAACCAATGTCCTACACGGAAGCTACCACCAAATTCCCTGTGGTTGGAGCCTCAATTTTTTTAATTCTTCAACCCCAATAAGCAAGAGATCACACCTCATTCCAGCAGGTGATTGGGACAACCTACTAGACAATGCATTGGTAAAACCTCCCCCTTCGAGTGGTGCAATTTCTTTATTCTATAGGTTTCTTAGGACCTCTGTGGAACATTCCTCTTTAAATACTGGTATAGCAAAAAGGCTTGAACATTTTCCATACCTAACAGTTGAAGACCTTCTTAAAATATTGGAATACTCTATAACAACTTTTCCCATAGCAAATTTTACAGAAATGTTCCTTTAATAAATTTCACATACTGTATTCTATATCTCCACTTATAGAGTATTTCAAATGGGAATTTTGGAAAGTCACAAAAGATTCTAGAGACAAATATGGTGCTTTATGATAGAGTAGACTATTTAGTTAATTATGCTCCTCTTACACCAGAATGGGCGTGGTTTTGCTTTATTACCTTCTGACATTAGAATCCCCCGTATTGTCCAAAAATTACTTCTGGCAGTCTCTAGGCGACCCTTTAAACCAGGGCTGGGCAACACCGGCCCTCCAGATGTTGATGAACTACACATCCCAGGATGCTTTGCATTAGTTTTGCTATGTGGCCATGCTGAAACTGATGCAAGGCATGCTGGGATGTGTAGTTCATCAACATCTGGAGGACTGGTGTTGCCCAGCCCTGCTTTAAACCATACTACAATTGTGTATACTACACATTCCCCTTTACATTAAATTATTTAAAGATTAACTTTTCTTCATTTTTCATATGGATTGGTTAGAGGCATCACTTCAAAAAGTTTTTTTCAAAACTTGGGAGTGTTACATAGAGGTGCTACCACTCAACATGAAAGCAAATATTTATAAATGTTTCCATAATACCGTATGGCAGAGGTCCTCAAACAATTTTGCTCTGGGACCCCATCAGACAATATAAATAATTACAGGATTCCAGCAAGTTACTGCAGAAGGTCATGACATCACATGTGTAGTCAGCAGACAGCACATACACGGCAGCATTGTGGAAGCACAATTCAACAGATTTTTCAGACTCCTTGAATCCCTGACTGAGATTAGAAAAGTCATCAGCCTGATGGTCAGCAACATGCAGTCACGACCCCATGCTGAGAAGGTCAGGACCAACAGTTTAAGAACTGCTGCTGTTTGGTATGATACTAGTATGGTTTTTAATGATCCTCCCATAACATTGTACACTTGCGTATTATGCAAGGGGGAATGAGAAGAATGTGACTGTTATTGTAATGAAAATGCTGGAAATCGTTCATGCTTAAATGCTTTTTATTCTGTTAGTCTTTGATGGACACTTATAATGTACATTTTAATACACATGTGGTCACTCGCTGAAGTTTCAATAAAAGCAATTGTATAAAAAAAAATTAAGGATTATGTATTCAGCTATAGATGATAACACAGGCGCTGATAATACCAGGTTCTGTTGATGTGTAAGTACTGTGACATTTTCTGCATATTTTAAGGTCAGAATTACTGTCCGGGACATGAGGGCTGACCAAGGTAGGGCCCGAAGCTTAAGCAGTGTGGCCAGCAATCAGAGGAACTTTGCTTACCAATAGAACACATGCAAAGAACATGGCCTCTTTATTTAATAAAGGAGTCAAAGGATGTGTCAGGATCACCCACTTTAATTGGCAGGAGGGCTAATCATAGTGTAGTTTCCATAGAAACAAACCAAGCACCCATAGAGGAGAACCTGGGGGCCTCATGTAGGAAGCCCCCCCCCCCCCCCCCTCACCACCCTGTGGACCAGGTTTGCCCTATATTTAGAAGGAAAAAAACTTTGATTAGTGCAAATGTTTACACTCTTTCGGTGAAAGAGTTTTGTTGAGATTTTTTTTAAAATATGTTAGTCCGGTGGTGCTATCCCTGTCTTACCCTATGCTCCTGTCTCTCCAACGCGTTTCATGCGTCATGCGCACTTTTTCAAGGATCCATGACGCACGAAACGCGTTGGAGAGACAAGATCCCCCGGCAAGCCATCACCGCGTCTCCATCCCCAGCTCCATCGGCGATCGTATCCCAACTTCCGGCCACTTCCGGTCCGCACGGCGAAGACAGAGCATCGGCGCAGCGGCTGTAACGCACAAACGCAGTGCAGCCGCCTTGCGCTTAGAAGCCCTCACAGCCCACAGAGACCAAAAAGAAGCCAGGACAAAGATCAACAGGAGCAAAGGGTAAGACCGGGATAGCACCACCGGACTAACATATTTTTAAAAAAATCTCAACAAAACTCTTTCACCGAAAGAGTGTAAACATTTGCACTAATCAAAGTTTTTTTCCTACAGGTACCACTAATATATTTATAATCACATTATATATTCATTAATTTATTTATATCTATATATTAATTTTTTTTTTTTTTTTTAAACGTAAGCTCAAATAACCACAAGCCCATAAGCCCAATTAACATTAAGAACCCATAGCGCTCCTCCCCCCCACGATTTCTATAACTAAAAATACAGGAGCTGCTTAATTACAAAGCGCAAGACCACCAAAATATTCTATATTTAGAAGGGGAGATGCTGTTCATAGACTGGGATGGACATGGTGTGGAGGGATATTTTAGTTGGAGGATACTATAATGTTACCACTGTATAATAATAACCATTGTGATATTTGTGCTTTCCTGATCAGGAGTTATAGGTATGTTCTTTACTGTCTACTTGGGACTTAATTAATAACCTTGTGTAATGAAGGAATGCAGTAACGATAGTCACAGGTGGCCCTCTAAGCCTTTATCGGTGGCCCCTAGCTCCTTCCTCTTTTTTTGTCTGATTTTGTTTATTATAGCTTGTAACACTTTTTGAAATGGTTACGTATACTTTAATTTATAAGTCACTCTTCATTAAATATTGTATTAATGTACTGTATTCAGGAGCTTAACTATAATGTTCATATCGTAGGTTAGAGATCCACCCATGCAGCCCCTGCAGTGCATTGCTGGTTTTGTGCCATGGGTTAAATATGAAGATAAACAAAAAAACAAGGAATCAGGCGCAAATTAGGTTATATTAAAATAATATTGACCGAAGACTACACAATGTATAGAAGAAAAACAAAAAAACAAGGAATCAGGCGCAAATTAGGTTCATAAATATGAAGATGTTGTGACTCGTTGCTGTATATATTGCTTGTATTGCTTTTTTATAATTTATTAAATAAACCCTCTTAGTATTCTATTTGATATGATCTCCCGTGGCCCAAAAAAACTCAAGTAACAGCACAAGGAATTGTGGGAAAGCAACACTGTTGAAGAACAACTAGAACAAAAGTTTTCTGACAACTGAAAACACAATTGGGAGAAACACACATTGTTATCTCGGCAGATAATGGAGGTCCATACAATGCTTCATCATGTAGTCATCACATTAACATACTGCCAAGTAATTCCCTTCTCCGGTCTCAATATGCTTTAATCTGTTACTTAAAACATCCAATACAGACAGCTGTACTCCACTTCCTCCACTCTTGAGGTTGACATATTAACGTGGACATCTCACGATATGCTCAAGAGATCCCATATGGTCCATATGTTTGTGCCCCAACCCATCAACAGAAGAAAAAAAGCTCTGTTACAAAACACAGTTATTTATAATACTAAGCAGCCCGGGTTATTTAGCTGTAATTGATGATAGGGATACATCGCAACTCTGCTAGACTGTGATACATTTCCTCGCAGTGATGAAAATGATCATCAACTGTTACATGTTTATACGTACCTTTTGGGAAAAGCATAAAATTGCATTAACATTGCAAAGACTTTTTAGATATTTTTTTGTTCTTGTAACCATGAAGAAGAAACTTGCTAAACACTACAAACTGATCTATAAGGGTGAGCTATAATGGCTAATGTAGTGCTGTCAAACGTGTTTTAAAAGGTTAGATGCACTACTTCCCCTTTTCTAGCAGATCCGTGAGAGGGTGCGTCCTTCTTCCAACACAGCAGTTTACAGATGAGACCTGTTGTTTAAAATCCCCCAAATATTATATATTTAAAAAGCTCATTTACTAATTTTTAGAAGCAAAAATGTGCTAGTTTTGCCCAAACCTGTATTATCTGCTCTATACTTTTCTTAACCTATAGGCCCTACCGATTATGACAACAGTTCTTTTTCCGCACGCGCAGTTTGTCCTTGTTCAGCCCTTTGGTTTTTTTTGAGTGTCACCTACAGAAATGGCCCACACCTGATAATAAATATATTATATATGTACACTCTACAAGGATCTTGGCTTACTTTTTGGCCAAAAATACCAGCCCATCAACCAATGTCTAGACAACCTAATCTCTGATGGGTCACTAATACGAAGTTTGTGGTGCAGAACCCCGCTAGGCCAGCAACCCCAAGCTGGCACTCTAGACCAAGGTGTTAATGAGTGTTAGTAAAGAAGCAAAAGCTGTGTCTTTAAAAAGTGCTTCACAGGTAAAAGGTGTTAATTAAAATTGCTAAAGAGAGTAGTATTAGTAGTAGTAGTAAAGTGTTTAAAAGTGCAAAACTAAATATTCTAGTGTGCCGCCCCAATGCAGCTCGGCCATACCAACCCAGGGGCACCGCGCCCCTAGCTCATCCCTACAACTGATGAATTGTACAATTTGTAGGATTTATCATCAGTGTGCCTTTCATTATGCAGTCTGTGGATACTAGAGACCAATACTAGTTAAATGCATTCAGGACATGTGGGAGAGGTGTCACTCCAAGCTAAAGGAGTCCTTACTTCAAGTGTACTATGTAGCTAATTTAGACCTGATCACTTAACTGCAAATTTGCAGATGGCTGCGAGTGGATTAAAACCCACCTTGTGTATATATGAGTGAATTGCTGAAATATCACTATCCAGTGTCTAGTCGCATATCCATTTTTTTATTAATTTAATGATTTTCCCAGTCTGTGCAAATGTGAATAAGTCTGACCCTTCCACAACTCAGTGACAGAGACAGGATGATCAAGGCCGGCGCTGACAACACAGACCCTCCCTTAAAGCACCTGGGCACACCTAGATACGCTCCCAGATAATCCCAGATCCCTTCTGCTCAAAAAACTGTTGGATGGGGACCAAGTACTTTATCATTTTTGTTTTTTAACTTTTATCTCCTCTGGAAGTTCCTAAAGCGTTTCTTTGTTTGAGATGCTTGTGTACAGTAACTTTCCTTTTAATCTCTTCAGTCAATTTTCTCCTTTGCTTTCTCTGGTTCATTTTCATTGCGGTGCACATGATGATACCAAGCAGTAGAGTTGATACTTTTCTCATATGAATAAATTAGACTAACGACCATACGTATGATGCTAATTTAAGAAAGCAGTTCGTTTGGAATTATCACTGTAATCCAATATACCAACAAATCTTTGTGTTCCATTTTAGAATATTTTTGGAGAAAAATAATAATTTCATTTTCACAGTCTATTTGTTTTAATCTACAATTTAGACAATAAGAGACATTCAATTTCAATTTTTACTTTCCAGGAGGAATGGAGAATTGTCTCCATGAGTTTATAAGGGCACCAGCAAATTAGTCCATGTCTGTACCCCATGTAATAAAATATTCAGATGCAAAAATGTTGACCTTGTATAAATATAAACTCTTCTACTGAATAAACTTAAGCAATTGCATGGTTTTTTTTTTTTTACAAAATTCCAATTGATCTAAAAATATTCCTCTATATTTGTTTTATTTATTTTTTAGTTGTTGTCCCAATCCTTTTTTGTTCCTGCAATTCCTTTTTTTTTTTAAATGCTGTCAGTGGAATCTTGACTTGCCTTGTTTCTTAAATGCTACATTAAACAGTGTGTCCATTTTATTTTTTAGAACCCAATTCTAATGGTTTATGGTATATTAGATCTACAATGTCTAGGTCTACAGTCATATGGTAGATGGGTCCAAAGGTCGACAGGGTCAAAAGGTTGACATTCAAAATGTCGAAATTTTTTCATGTTTTTTGTGTCTGTCGACATGGACACCATCTAAGTGTACGCCATGCTTCGGGCTCGCTGCACTCGGCACACTGTTCTTTTCTCCCTCTACGCTATAGTGGATGGGAGGGTATGAAATACCACCTGTCGGCACATGTCGGCTCAAAATTTGGTTAAAAAATGCATGCTGATCTTTTGACCCTGTCAACCAATAGTGGGCGACTTTATGACTGTCGACCTACAGTCAATCTATCATGAGTCCGGATACCATTCTAATGTATACAATAAATCTTAAAACTAAATAAAAAATGTTGGTAGAATAAGTAGTTGGTGTTGAACATTCCACACCTTATAATTTAAATTTGATTTCTTCTCTTACAGTCTGTTTGGAAACCATTGTCTCCTCAAGAAGATGGCTTATCCGTTACAACCTATGAGAAGGGTGGACGGGACTTTTTGGATATATGTGAGTTCTGCCAAGCTGAATTCCCACCATCAACTAGATCAGGAGAAGAGTTTTTAAGACATCTTAACTCGCACTTTTTTGGACAGTCTTAAACTTTTGTTTTAGGAAATCAATATGATCAAGCACTCTTAGCAATACTTTATTTTGTAAAATTCACATGAATTAATTTTGTGCGAAATGGAACTAAAGCCTTTGTATATAACTGCATTATTAGACCTTATTTTCAATGATCGGTTACGCATTTTTTGGGAATTAGTACCTTTGTAGTAATCTTTGTAGTAATCTTTGTAGTAACCCCTGAATTTAATGCATTATGCTTATTTTTGTTGTCCAATATAACTGTTGTTTGCATGTACTGTAAGATGTTATACATTCATTACATAGTTATCATGTAGCTTGAATCTATAAACTGTCAGATAACTTGTATCTTTCAAGTTAATATTTTTTTTTCCTAAAAAAAAAAAAAATACTGTACATTTTAGATGTATTTAGGTAGAATTCAAATGTTACGAATGAAGCAGAATTTTAAATCTGTACAGGATAAGTATATTGATTTAAATGTATAGAAATTCAAATGTTGTAAAGTTCTTCAGTTATACAGAAAATGCTTGCAAGTATGTTTATTATGAAGATGTAAGTTGCAGTTTTTGTAGCGGTACGACTTATTTCAGTAACTGAGAATTTATGGGATAAATATAATATTTTTCCTTAAAACAAACTGCTTGTTTTCTCCTTTTTAATTGAAAAAAAAAATGCTGAAATAAAAATGATCCTGACCAGAACACAAAACCCTTAAAGCATAAAGATACCTGCATTCGTTTTTGTTTTTTTCTTAATGATTTATGCACAAATGATTATATGCGTGTAGGCGTGTCTCTATTACAAATATGTGCTAGAACATTAATAAAATGTGGTAGGTAGGAGACAATGACTCTGCTGCATATCCTTTAAAAAAATGTTAATACAAGCATTATGACTATATGTATTTAAACAATTTATATTTGTATTTTATTTTGTAGGGATTGTATAAAGCTGTATGTTTCCCTATTTAAAAATGCACCTCGAAAACTAAGATTTCGTTTTTTCCCAGTAAATATGTATTTTATGTTAAACAATGCATTAACATTGTGATTCTAGGACTCCTAGATTAAATCATTATTTTACTTACCAATTTATCAGTACTAGTCCATTATTCTAAAGATCTTCTCAATAATACAAGAGAAGAAATTCAATTTCTGACATTTAAGATGCGTAACATTTTGTGTTTCCGCTATTGTACCGTATAGAACATTCTGATAAGCAAGCTTACTGATATTATGTATGCCATATGTTTGCATGCAGGGTCAGGATGTCTGTATTAATGAATTGGCGTATGTAAGGTGTAACAAAGGACGTTTCGGAGTAAACAGAATTGTTCCACTGTAGACTATCCCCATAATGGTTCTAGTTACAAGGCTGCATGGCTGCTGAGACCAGAGTGTTTGTGGAGTGTATCTACTGTGGATATACATAGCAGCTGCTCTGCAAGGATATTGAACTTCTCTCTAACAACCTTGTGCTAAATCCCCAACCCTTAGCCTGCGTTTAGTCCTCCTGCAGCATCCTTCCTCCTTTTATACCTAGAGACCTTGTTTATTCTAAGATGTGCTTGTGAGAAGAGTGATGCTTTTTATCCCACCTCTTCTAACCCCTACACCACTAATTATACCACATGTCTGATCAGGAACACCCTGGAAATGCTGTTAAACACAAGCAATCTCAAGTTTATGAATAGTAATTTTGATGCAAACAACCTATCATATGTAAAGAAATAACTTTTTTTTTTTAAATTACAAAAATAAATCAGGCAAGCACATATGACATAAATAACGTATACATGTGTTTCAAAGGCACGGAGGGATTTGTGAAAAATAAAGAAAATAACTTCTTTACACAACAATGGCAACCGCACTGCCACTAAACTTTTGTAAGATGTAAATGCATAGGATAAATGTGTGGCACTTGACTGGAGTGTCAAGATTTTGGACAAACACTGAGATTTTTACTTTTTGTAAATGTATTTATTTATAGTTTCTTATATAGCACAGTATATTTCGTTGCCGCTTTACAATTGGAAACAACAGTGATTAATCAAACTGGGTAGAAACAAACCGACATGGAGGTAGGAAATGTGTGTATGCCAGTGGTTCCCAAACTGTGTGCCGTGGCGCCCTGGGGTGCCTCGGGACACTTGCAGGGGTGCCTTGGATTGGTGGTCCAGTGCCAATTGAAATTGTTTATGGTCAATGTAAAAGGCAAAAACATTGCTGGTGGGCTGCCAATAATAAAAAATGTGGACAAACAGAAGCTAATCCTGTCCCTCACCCATAAATAAACCTATGTATGACATACAAATCAATTTACAGAATAAAAAACTTTTGGCCTAGTGGTGCCGTAAAAAAAATTCTGATGCTGTAGGGTGCCATGATTTGGGAAGTTTGGGAACCACTGGTGTATCCAGATGAATGTTTATTTTTCTTTAATTTCTAGACTAGTGTGGGGCATTGGGCCCATCCAATTTAAGTTGACCACTGAAGGCTCCACAGGACTTTGGTCGACATTGCTGGAAGGTCAACACAAGCATTAGGTTGACTGTCAAAAGGTTGACATGAGGTTTTTTTTTGTTTGTTTTTTTTGTCCTGAATGTTGACATAGTCGACATGGGCCCTGTCAAAGTGTACCGTGTCCCCTCACAAGGTCCATGCAGCTCTAGGCACACTATTTTATTCTCCCACCACACCATAGTGGATGGGATGGGATGAAACATCGCCGGTTCAAAAAAACTAGACTGCTGATAATCTGTTGCAAGTGATTTTATGGTTCGTGGTTTAGGAACTTCCTCTGTACCATGCCGCAGGAGACCATGGAGAAAACCGCATACATATTATTGGTACATACTGTACAAGATACAGTAAATAAATGCAGACCTGGAGTTAAAGGGTAGGGAATACATTGCTTATGATCAACGGATAGTGGACAGATAAGAGGAGTGCTCCTCACAGAGATTGGAACAGCAGCGGGACTACGTACCAGTGTTAGTATTCTGGGAGTGGGGACTTTAGTAAAGAGATTGTCAGAAACTACAAAGATGTGAGTGTTGTAGGAGACACTGGTGACTGGTCTGGCCAATTGGGGGATTTTTTTGGGTGGATTTCTGCAAAGAAGCAACGGGGTTATTGGAAAGGCAGGGTTAGGTGGACAAAGGGGTTGTCATACAAGATGTTTGAGCTGTATATATATATATATAGTGAATGCTGGAGGGTGTGGGCGACAACGTAAAGGCATTTGTAAGATATCAGCATTTCTGCCTCTAGGTATGAACTCCTTAGCTATGTAACCATGTGTGTACATTACTCACAATCACTCATACTCATTGAGTGGAAATACCCTTTGAATCTCACAGGTGGCATGGTTGTAGTAGTGGTTAATTACTGCCTTGGATTGTAGTCCTACCAAGGCTCTATCTGTGTGGGGTTTGTAAGTACTCCTTGTGTGTTCATGGGTTACCTCCATCTGGTTTGGTTTCATCCCACAATATAATGGAAGTGTAGCCTATGTTTTGGGGGAGTGACTAGGCCAGGATCTCTATCAGAAGACCGAGATTTCTTCGCCTTTGTTTAATCTGTAGCAGATTTAAGAGACCACAAACTACTATAGCACAATAGCGCTGGTCCAAAAGACAAAAGGAAGAGCGAATGGCACTGTGAGAAAATACTTAATTTTGTCTGGTGTCCATGTGAATTCCGGAAAGCTATTGGTCAATATGACCCTATTGGTACCAATGATGCTGCATGCTTCTGGTGTTACAAGTGCCAAAATGCATATGCCCAAATCATTAATGAACTAATGTGGCCCCAAAAAGCATCTAAAGATTATTGTCCTCATTTTTAATATCTAGCAAGTATTTTATCCTATCTAGTAAAAGGCTAATGCTGCTCCTCACCTCTGTGGGGGTATTCAAGTGTTTTGGGATCACTGGTGGCATTTCAAGAATTTCTCCTTTTGAGTGGTGACATTAGATACTTTGTTCCATCATTTTGACAGGCTGGTAACTAGTAAGTATAACAAATTAGTAAGTAAGTTAGAACATAACTCTGAACCCATAAACATTAATTATCTACTGTTTTGGTATACTTATTTAAGAAATAATCATTGCCAGCAGTCAATGGTGGCTCCTACCTAAATCCGGAATGGCCAGATAGCTGAGAAGCCATACATATTGGGACATCTCCCCAGCCAGACACACCTGTATTTCTGGGGGATATGGTCACTGGGTCTACAAGCAATAGGTCGACATGTAGAAAGGTCAACATGACAATGTCGACATGGGTTAGGTATGCAGTGTCATTAGGTTGACACAAACAGTAGGTCGACATGGGGAAGGTTAACAGTCAGAAGGTCGACATGGGGTTTTCACTTTCTTTTGTACCCTACCATCCACCATGAAAAAAGGATATAAAAATATCCAAACGAAAGGCGCTGGTGTATGAGTGTCCCCCTTCTACCATCCACCATGCAGTGTGCCTGAAGCATGGTGAGCCATGCGAGGTGACAATGCAAAGATTTGTTTGATAAGATTAGATATGATTGATAACCCAAACCTGTATATATTTACTTTATTACCTTTAAATATAACGGCAACGCTGAAATGATTGCACACCCACACAACCTTGTTATAAAATGTATGACAATGCTTTACTTAAAGAATAGCTTCATTACAGGTATTTGCAAATGCAGACTAACACAAGAAACATAAAACTGACTAGCTAATACTTAAACAGTAATTCTAAATCAAATCAAAATGGACACCTTTCGGACAGTGATCAGCCATGATTAAACCTCCTTCATAGTTACCTCCAGCCCCTTGTGCTTCCTTGTTCTTCCTCAACTGCCTCCTTCCTCCTTCTCTAACTCTGATATTTAAACCTTAATCACATTAATTAATTACTCATAAGCATTGAGTCTTATTGGAAAGCTCTGCTTTCAATCATGATGTCATAATTAACCCAACACCCAACTTCAGTGGCCTTGGGGGTCTACGCATGTGTGGCCTTGTTCCCATATTATTCAGTTTGTGGAGACTAGCTTTCTGTCCTTGCTCCATTATACTGTCAACATCACATTCTTAAGCTTCTAAAACCAAAAACAATTCTCTATAAGAAATCACTTTTACAGCACTGTTCTGAATGATCAGCCATTTTATAATGTTATTATGCAAGTCATGATTCAACAAAATGGCTGCTGCTTCTAACAAACACCTGCTGCTTAGCGCAAAGGGTAGGCCTCATACGCCGTGGCTAGTACCTTGTGCAACAAGCTAACGCCACCTGCAGCAATAAATAACAATATTTGAGAAAACAGTATAACAAAAGTATAGAATTATTGATGCGTTATTTCTGTTTTAACAGAGGGGACGCGGCGCTACGTTACAGTGCCTATGTCGACTGTGACATAAAAAGTGAAAACCCCCATGTCGACGTTTTGACTGTCCACCTTCCCCATGTCGACCTAACCCATGCCACCCTTCAGTCATGTCGACCTAGTTGCTGTCTATCCTATGATTCATACCCATTTATGGCAGTATGGAGTCTGGCTTAATAAATCCAATGATTTGTATTCAGAGCATGAACGTTTGTTGATGGCTGTTTGTGGCTGGTTATGTTTGAAACCACACATTTTCATACTTCCCAACATGACCCTTTCCAGGAGGGACACATTGCTCTGCTCCTACACTTCCCTCCTGATGTATGATTACCATCACCTGTGTTGAAACGCCTTTCTTATCAATTAACCTGTTCAACACAGGTGATGGCAATCATACATTAAGAGAAAAGTGCAGGAGCAGAGCATTGGGTACTTATGTAGTATCTGGGCGTCCGATTTTGTGATTGTATGCCTTACCTTAAGGCATACAATCAGATGCGATTTTGCATAGGATTCAATGTTAAGAAGGTCCTGTTCATTTCCCCACTATCCAAGTGGGCATAGAGTTGATTTTATATAGCGTAGCGAGCCACCGAGCCCGAAGCATGGCGAGCGAACGCATATTTCTTAAAAAGTATTCTGTGTACCCTCGCGGGGCTCGCTACGCTCGCCACGCTTCGGGCTCGGTGGCTCGCTACGCTCGCCACAGGTTTATATCCAACTCCATGCCCACTTGGATAGTGGAGAAAGGAAAAGGACCCCTTTTTCCCATTGAATTCTATGTTAAAATGGACTCAGACCATTTTAACATTGAATCCTATGGAAAAATCTTGACCATCGCATCACATACGATTTGGTCGCATGCGATGCGATCTGATCCGATTTCTAAATCGGACGCCCAGATACTACATAAGTACCAAGCATTGTGTCCCTCCTGGAGAGGGTCATGTTAGGAGGTATGCATTTTGGCAGATGTAACATGTGTGGTTCTCAAACTCTGTCCTCGGGGACCTCCAACAGTGCACATTTTCAAGGACTCATCACAGACTTGAGAGTGAAATAATTAGCTCCACCTGTGGATATTTTACAAAGTGTGGCTGAGTATTGAGTGCACCTGCCGGATAACTTGGAAAATGTTATATGTTGGGGTCCCTTAAGGCAGTGGTTCTCAACCTTGGTCCTCAAGTGTACATTTTTCAGGTCACACGGCAGGTGCACTCGTTATTCACTGAAACATTTTAAAAGATTACAGGTGGAGCTGATTATTTCACCTGTGATTCTGTGAGACCTTGAAAACGTGCACTGTTGGGGGTCTTTGAGGACCGAGGTTGAGAACCACTGCCTTATGGAGTTTGGGAACCACTGGTCTAAATGTATCTTGATATTAGCCTTAACCTGGTGAGTACATAAAGTAACTGAGGTTTGGCCTGGCATCTGTTAAACAGTCTGCGTCAGGCGAACAGCAAAGAAAAATAGCAATAAGTACCAGTTTTAAAACTACAGCCCCACCAAGCCATGGTTACCCTTGCCCAGTTAATGTTTTTCAGACCGCCTAACTGGTGCACAGGTATAGTCATTACTAACTGCCACATTTGAAATGATCCACAGCTGGAGTTAATTACTACACATGATTCTGTGAGGAGACCTGGAAAACGTGCACTTATAGTGGCTCTCGAGGATTGGAGTTGGCTACCCCTGCCTTTGCCTATTGGCACAAGTAGAACTACCCATTGGCGGCATAAGTTCGTCCAAGTTGCCCAGAGGCAAGATCAATATTTGTGTTCCCACCCCCCCCCCCCACACACACATATATTTATATAAATATATGTATGTATGTGTGTATGTACTGTATGTTATATACTGTATGTTCTATTTAAATTAACGAGAGTGTAACATCTTTGGTCCTGCTAGGAGGGGATCAGCCACAGAAGCGATATCAATGGCTTTCAATTAACTGATTCAAACAGTGGAGTATAGGTGCCCCCTTGGGAGCAGGAGCCCGGTGGCAGATGACTCCATTGTCTCCCAGAGTTATGCCTCTGGAACTACCTACAATGTCATTGTATCTTGACATCTGACTGTCATGTAGTTCTATGAAGGTACTTAGTTAAAAACTGAGCATAACCTTCCTGCAAGATCATTTTTAATGTTAAGTTCTCATTTGTTTTACCACAAATGGTCAGAAAATCATGGTGGAATTTTGCAGCCTGCATTTTGCTCAGAGAATGGTGTAACCTTGATGCATTCAACCAGCTCAAATTGTATTTTTGTTTTTGTTTTTAAGACCGTAATTTCCAGGGCATTGTCCCTTTAATGTCCCTGGTAGTGCCAAAGTAAATGAAGGTGGTCTTTTCCATCCTATGCAGTACACTCTTCCCTCCTGTTCAGGATCTTCAAAAAGGAATGCAAGATCTAAAATGCTGGAAGTGACAGCAATCCCACACCTTGGGCTGCTTATTATTTTGTCAGTGTCTAGATATAATGCCACGCACAGCCTGTGGCACACCCATTCTCTCTCTGGAATCACAGACAGCTGCTTGTAGATAATTATACTGTCACTGCTTGTTATATTAGAGAGGAAAACAGCGCTGTGACAGATTCCAAGACTCTCCATTTTGTCATGGATATTAGTATATTATTATTACTGTATTTGAGGATTCTGCATCTCTTATTGCTGTTGTAATTATGTAACAACTTACAGAACATATGTTGTGTTCTACAGTTCTTTTAGGGACATAAGAACTCTTTATTTAAACTATACTGGTGTACTGTACATATACAGTATACAGCTCTAATTTCTTATATCCAATGCTGCATTTAACATACGGATGTGTCTAACAGAACAGTGCTTTGGTTAAGGTGCCAAATTGACCTCTAAAGGTCCATACACACTGGGGGCAGACGGCTTTGCATAGCGTAGCACTTTGCAAAGCCGTCCTCAAAGCCGCTCATCTGCTGGTAATACCAGCAGATGAGCGGCTTTCCCGGCGATGATGCGGGCCATACACACTGGGCGGCTTTCAGCTGAACGCCACTCCAAGTTGCTGCATACTTGCCTACTTTTGAAAATCATTTTCAGGGAGATTTGTGAGGGTAGAATTTTCTGCAGCCAGTGGGGCACATGGGGTGGCAGGCCGTGGTCACGCCCATGGGAATGTCCACAGTCCCATGGGCATTCCGATAATAGTTCGCTGGCGACGCGGGTGCTAGGCAGCTGACATCAGCAGATGTCAGCTGCATGCCTGCTTCCCGTACAGGGCGCCGCAGGTCTATGTGCACAGGGCTTTAGGGTTCTAGCAATACCTTTACCTAACTTACAATTGCTTGGTGGGCACTTACTGTGCTGCTGATCTGTGTTCTACTGCAGCGGTTGCGTCTGAGGCCGGTCCCTGGAACACAGCCAGCAAGAGGAGATTGCTGTGACAGATTCCAATTCACTGCAGGGGTCCACTGCTGGAGAAGACAGATCAGCAACAGGAAGCAGCAGCTCAGCTTAACACAGCACCTGGCCTCCTGCCACTGGTAAAATCGCCCACGGCACGCCAGACGCTCTGCACACACAAACCATTCCACTCCCATACACTGTGGCAACAGCTGTATTTTAGGGGAGCAATACACTTAAACTAAAACTAAAGTGCGGGGCAGCAGGTGGCTCATTCAAAAATTGTGAGCCTCCCTGCTGAATGCGGAAGTGTAGGCAACCCTGACACACACACCATTATATTAGACACATCCCCCCCCCCCAGATTACACCCAGTGCACACACCATCATATTACAATACACAGCCCCTTATATTACAGCCAGTACACAGACCACTATATTACACTATATACCGCCCCCCCATATTACACCCACTGCACACACCACTATATTACACTAAACATAGTACCCCCCCCCATTACAATACACACAGCCCCTCATAGCACATCGCAACCCCCATATTACAATACACATAGCCCCCCATATTACTCTCAGTACAAACACCTAGGGTTACCACCCGTCCGGGATTACTCGGGACAGTCTGGAAATTGAGACCGGCGTCCGGACCCCGGGTGTCTGGGAATTCTGTGCTGAGCTGCGCGGCGGAAGCTTTACTCTGTGAGTGACACTGACAATCTGCAGCGGCACGCGCTGCGAGGAGGAGGGACAGTGTGTCATGTATCCTCCAGCTCGTCCTTCGGCGCTTCATGTTGGTGGGCTCGCTGACTGACTGCGATTTCTGTAGGCATCCCAGCCGACCTGTTCTCGACCTGGACCCGCACTAGCAGTCCCACCGCACCCCATGTCTGTGCCATCAGCCCCTCACCTGGCCAGTGGTGCCCAGCTACTGCCCCAGGCCTCGGCCCCACTAGAGGAGCAAGCAGCAGCCAGCAGCTCACAAGATCAGCCTCAGACAGAATGACAGTGACTTAGACAGCTGCAAACAGCAGTGCCAATGCACCGCCACCACTGAAGTGAGTCGAGTGGCCTCAAACTCCCACATGGTAATAAACCTCTTACTCTCCTACATGTGCCCTCTGGCATAGAGCATGTAACCCCTGGAACAGAGTATGTAACCCCTAGCAAAGAGTATGTAACTCCTGGCAAAGAGTATGTAACCCCTGGCATAGAGCATACATAGTTACATAGTAGGTAAGGCTGAAAAAAGACTTGCGTCCATCTAGTTCAACCTGGTATAGATATCCATTGCTGATTTGGTAGGTTCTGATATTTTACAGACAGATTATATTTCTTATTTGTATCCAGTAAATCATGGGTCCTCAAACTGCGGCCCTCCAAATGTTGTGAAACTACAAATCCCAGCATGCCTTGCCACAGTTTTGCTATAAGGGAGTGTTAAAACTGTGGCAAGGCATGCTGGGATTTGTAGTTTCACAGCATCTGGAGGGCCGCAGTTTGAGGACCCTTGCAGTAAATGTTTGTCCAACTTTGCCTTGAACGCATTTAATGAGCCAGCCGTTACCACCTCTCTGGGAAGAGAGTTCCAGAGTTTGACTGTTCTGACCGTAAAGAAATTCTTTCTACTAGCTGAATGAAATCTTTTTTCTTCTAATCTATACTCATGCACTCGTGTCCTAGATCCTTTCTAGTAGAAAAGAGGGTGTGTGACAGTTCCTTATATTGGCCCTTGATATACTTGTACATGTTGAGCATGTCCCCCTTAAACGTCTCTTTTCCAATGTAAATAGTCCCAAATTGCTTAATCTCTCCCTGTAGATTAAATTCTCCATTCCCCTAATAAGCTTTATTGCTCGCCTTTGGATTTTTTCTAATTCTATGATGTCCTTTTTATAGTGTGGGGCCCAGAACTGCACTCCGTATTCGAGGTGAGGTCTCACCAATGCTTTATACAGTGGCATAATTACCCTTGAGTCCCTAGTTTCCATTCCCCTCTTAATACATGCCAGAATTTTGTTGGCCTTTTTTGTAGCTACATTACAATGGGCACTACAACCCAGTTTGCTGTCTATTTGGACTCCTAGATCCTTTTCAAGTATGGAATTACCCAGTTCCTCTCCGCTAAGGTTGTAACTTGCACACTGGTTGTGTCTCCCAAGGTGCATAACCTTACATTTATCTACATTGAACCTCATCTTCCATTTTTTTGCCCACTCATCTAGAATTGCAAGATCATTTTGAAGCATGATGACATCTTCTGATGATTTGATGACTTTGCTAAGTTTTGTATCGTACGCAAAGATGGATACATTGCTGAGTAACCCTATCCCATGCTGAGTAACCCTATCCCATGCTGAGTAACCCTATCCCATACAACCGCTGCGGGATCATGTAACCCCTGGCATCAAGAATGAAACTAGTAGCAACAAGCATGTAGGTAAGCAGCACTTATATGTAATATGTAATAGGCATTACAGCATGTGGTATTATATATAATGGGCATTACAGTGTGAGGCATAATATGTAATGGACATTACGGTGTTTGGTATAACATGTAATGGGATGCGGTCATTTGGTCTACTGCATTATGGTAGACAGTCATTAGGTCGAATCCATTAGGTCGACATGCTAAAAGGTCGACATGACTCTAGGTCGACATGGGAAAAGGTCGACATGATTCTAGGTCGAAAGGTCATTAGTTCGACAGGTCATTAGTTCGACAAGGTCATTAGTTCGACATTGTCTATGTCGACATTCACAAGGTCGACATGGAGTTTTTCACTGTTTTTTGAGCCAACATGTGCCGACAGGCGGTATTTCATGCCCTACCATCCACTAGGGCGTGGTGGGAGAATAAAATAGTGTGCCGAGCGTAGCGAGGCACCGTGCCCGACGCATAGCGAGCGCAGCGAGCGATGCGAGGGGATGCAGTGCACTTTAAACTGTGTCCATGTCGACTGTGTTGACATTCAGGTAAAAAAACAGTGAAAAACCCCATGTCGACCTTGTGAATGTCGACATAGACAATGTCGAACTAATGACCTTGTCGAACTAATGACCTGTCGAACTAATGACCTTTCGACCTAGAATCATGTCGACCTTTTCCCATGTCGACCTAGAATCATGTCGACCTTTTAGCATGTCGACCTAATGGATTCGACCTAATGACTTTCTACCATAATGCAATAGACCAAATGATCCCAACCCCGTGTAATGGGCATTACAGTGTTTGGTAGAATGTGTAATGGGCATTACAGTGTTTAGTAGAATTTGTGATGGGCATTACGGCGTGTGGTGTAATATATAACAGGTATTACATTATGTGGTATGTATTATGGGCATTACAGTGTGTGGCATAATGTGTAATGGGCATTATGGCATGGGTATAATATATAATGGGTGTGTGACGTTTAATAAGCATTGTGGTGCAAATTTTTGGCGCATTACCCCTATTTTCTGGTTTGTCTGGCCGCTACACTTTCATCCTGGCTCCTACATTTTCAAAAAAATTGCCGAGCCCTCGCGTAATGTGTAATAGGCATCATGGTGTGTGGCGTATCTTATAATGAGCATCACGGTGTGTGGTGTAACTTGTAATCGGCATCACAATGTGTGGTGTAATGTGCAGTGGTGTAGCTAGGGCCCACGGTGCCCAGAGCAAACGCATGTTTCGTGCCCCGCCCAGATTTGTAGTAGGCCAGGCTCTTGCGCAGCGAAAAGGGTGCGCAGCCTAACACTTTACCACACATCGTAATGCCCATTGCACATTTTTGCAAACTTTGTAATACCCATTACACATAAAGCCACATGCCATAATGCCAATTACACGTAAGGCCACACATGAACACATTATGCCCATTACATACTCTATAACAAACCGTAACGCCCATTACACATAATGCCACTCACCGTAATGCTCATTAAATATTATGCCAAACACTGTAATGCCACAGACATCTGTTTATTGGTACAGGGGTCATACCCTAGGGATAAGGGGGGTAGAGGGGCAAGGATTTGGGAATGGTGTCTAACACACACATGGATAAGGGGTTGAGCAGATCACACACATAGAGGAGAGGGGTCAGCGGGGTTAGAGGGGATCAGACACCAGGGAAGATGGGGTAGATGGGGTCACAGAGGAAGGAGGGACAGGGGGTCACATAAGAGGGGTTGGTGAGTACAGTGATCCTTGGGTACTCGCCAATCTGTGGGGGGAGTTGCAGGGTGTCAACGAGGCTTGAGAATTCAGGGACAGGGCAAAGGGATCCCCGAGAGGTTTACCTCTAGTGTCTGTCTCCTGCAAAGCGGTGGGCATCTTTGGAGTGGCCACTGCAGGCAACAGGGGCAAACGCAGGATTTTATGCATTCTCATAAAAAAAAATGCATTAAAGTAATTCTAAAATTATGTCGCAGCATGTTGCCTAGTTTACCATCTTCAGATATGACCGCAACTTTTTTTGATTTAAGAATATGTGAGTGTCGCCAATTTGCAGCCACACACATAGTATACATACATGTAGCCGACACACAAAAACACATATAGTATACATACACATAGCTGACACACACAAACACACCTAGCATACATACACACACATAGTATACATACACATAGCCGACAAACACATAGTATACATACATACAGGTGACACACATATAGAATACATACAGACAGCTGACACACACACACACACACACATATTAGTATACATACAAACAGCTTAAGGTTGTAACTTGCACACTGGTTGTGTCTCCCAATGTAAGGTTATGCACCTTGGGAGACACAACCAGTGTGCAAGTTACAACCTTATCGGAGAGGAACTGGGTAATTCCATACTTGAAAAGGATCTAGGAGTCCAAATAGACAGCAAACTAGGATGTAGTGCCCATTGTAATGTAGCTACAAAAAAGGCCAACAAAATTCTGGCATGTATTAAGAGGGGAATGGAAACTAGGGACTCAAGGGTAATTATGCCACTATATAAAGCATTGGTGAGACCTCACCTAGAGTACGGAGTACAGTTCTGGGCCCCACACTATAAAAAGGACATCATAGAATTAGAAAAAGTCCAAAGGCGAGCAACAAAGCTTATTAGGGGAATGGAGAATTTAAGCTACGGGGAGAGATTAAGCAATTTGGGACTATTTACATTAGAAAAGAGACGTTTAAGGGGGGACATGCTCAACATGTACAAGTATATCAAGGGCCAATATAAGGAACTGTCACGCACCCTCTTTTCTACTAGAAAGGAATCTAGGACGCGAGGACATGAGTATAGATTAGAAGAAAAAAGATTTCATTCAGCTAGTAGAAAGAATTTCTTTACGGTCAGAACAGTCAAACTCTGGAACTCTCTTCCCAGAGAGGTGGTAACGGCTGGCTCATTAAATGCGTTCAAGGCAAAGTTGGACAAACATTTACTGGAGAAAAACATCCATGGGTACAAATAAGAAATATAATTTGTCTGTAAAATACCAGAACCTACCAAATCAGCAATGGATATCTATACCAGGTTGAACTAGATGGACGCAAGTCTTTTTTCAGCCTTACCTACTATGTAACACACATTGTATACAAACAATGCTGACAAAAACACACAAATGGTATAGACACAGTTGTCACACAGACAAGGTATACACGCAGCCTACACACACATGCACAGTATACATACACACACATGCACAGTATACATACACATACTGTAAGTAACACACACCTGCTTCACATACAAATGAAAACCAGCATCATTTATTACAGCACATAAATCTCCTGGCTTCCAGAGCCCTCAGACAGAAAGTCATGGAGAGGGCTCACTGGGCCAGCCCAGTATTATTTATTATAGATACAGCCCCCCTCCCTCCTGCATCAACAAATACCTTCAGTGTGTCAAACGCTGCCTCACCCAGCCAGTGCAGAGCAGACAAGTACAGTAATGCCGGAGGAGCTGTGCGTTGGAGCTCCCCCTACAGGCAGCCCAGCGGCCTCAGTGTCTGTGTAACAGATTAGAAGCCAGAGCAGGAAATGCCTCGTCGCTCTGCCAGCCCTGCGAGTGCGTCCGGCCCCTGCTCCGCTGAGCAGAGACCAACAGAGACTGAGGCGCTGGGGAGCGGGCGAGCAGGGCAAGGGAGCCGGTGGCAGAGTGCACGGCTCCGGCGCCTTGTGATATCTCTGCGCCCGGAGCTTGTGCTCCGCCGGCTCCATCCTAGCTACGCCGCTGGTAATGTGTAATGGGCATCATGGTGTGTGGAGTAATGTGTAATGGGCATTGTGGTGTAACGTGTAATGGGCATTGCGGTGTGTGGCATAATGAGTAAAGGGCATTGCGATGTGTGGCAACATGTCTAATTGGCATCGCAGTGTGTGGAAAAACATGTAATGGGCATTGGTGTGCGGCATAACATGTTATAGGCATCGCATTTGTTGCATAATGTGTATTAGGCATTACTGTGTTTGGCACGTGTAAGTGGCATTACGGTGTGCAAACTCAAGAATAGAATTGGAGCAAAAGTTAAAAAACAAACACAAAAAAGTAGGTCGCAGGGGTGGGTCAAGGGGCAGGCCACTGTCCGGGAATCTCTAAACAAAAAGGTGGGAATCCTACAAACACCACTATATACCATTTGAAAACAGCCTTCCCCATATTACACAGTCCATACAGCAATCCCCCCCATATTACTCCTATACACACCACTAAATTATATTACACACAGCCCTCCTCACATTAAGCAGAATCCTCCCTCCCCCAGCCTATACCTTTCTGTGTTGCTTTTTCTTCTTAGGAGGTGCAGGGACCCGGCAGCGTGGTGAGGGAGGCATCTCAGCAGGGAGAGGAGTAGGGGGAGCAGGGCTGGCCTCATGCGGATGCACGGAGCCAGCCCAGAGCCTGCTCTGTGTGTCTGGATTGGAATGGAGGGGTCACAAAAACCGGGAGGGCTGAGGGGGATTGCAGGAGGCCCAGGCAAAAAACTTGCTGTTTCAGCGGCTTTCAGCTCAAAGTCGTCCAGTGTGTATGGGCCTTTAGACAATGACTTAATAGTCAAATGCTATTGTTTCTAGCCTTGCATTTTTTTGTTTTCTGTTGACATAAATGGTTCTATTAAAACAATAAAAAGCATGGAGATCTTACTAGATGTGATTCGGTGTACACGTTACCTGTAAGATGCATTCCTCCATAAGATACTGGGGTACATTTAGTACCATGGGAGTTCTATTGAAGATGGGATGTTGTCCATAACAACCAATCAGAACCTACTTCTTATTTATGTTTTACCTTTCTAGGAGATAACAGATACAATCTGAAAGGTTGCTCCTTTATCACTCCATGTCACGCTCCATTTTAACTCTTGTAAAGGCGTAATACATCTAGCCCTGAGTTTTAAAAATAACAGTTGGGGAGCTGATGGTTGTTACTTTATCTCCATTGGCTTTATCTCTCTCCAAGATTTAGTACAGATGGAGCCAGTCCCAGCTTTGCAGGGGATGGCGGAAGAATCGCCAGCCGTCATCCCCCGCCAGCCGCCATCTGATCTGCGAAAGGAGACCAGGGGTCCCCACCACCTCCCCGCTCTCCCACCTAACCCTGTCCATCTCCCTGAAGTGGAGACAGACAGGGTTCCCGTCGCCCCACCGCCCAGAAACTGAGACGCGCGTGCTTGTGAGACGCACGTGCGTCTCAGTCAGATGGAGCGCCTCGCCACTGGCGGATCGTCAGCGGAGACAATCTGGCGATTCGCCAGCAAGAGGGAGGCTGGCTCCATCTGTAAATAGACTTTGGTCAATTTGAGTTAACCATCGGTGCTCAACCATGCATATCTTTAAAACCTGCACTGCTATAGTTCTTTTAGGACTGAGTTTAGGAACTACTGCCATAGATGTTAATTGCCATGGTTATAGAGCAAGAATGCCAGCGATCACTATACCGACGGCAGCATCTGCCAGGAGACTGGTGTCTGAATCCCGGCTTTAATTCCAGCAATCCCAACTGTCGGGATGCCGAATGTAAGTATTCTGGGGCGGGAAAAGGGAAGGGTTTAGGTTTAGACACTAGGGAGGACTTGCTAGGGTTAAGCTACGGAAAGGCAGGGGGCGAGTAAGGCACTACTAGGGCAGTATAATTTTATATATACATTTAAAATTGCAGTTTCACAGTGTTCAATACAATGTAAATGTGTGTCTAGTAGATGGGGTGTGATTCAATTGATCAACAATGTTAAGGTCAAAAGGTACAATAGGCCATGTTTTTTGGGAAAAATCTTATGTTATGTGACCACCATCACTACAACTGTATACCCTTGTGGGCCAGAGGCAACACGGACAGTGGCAGACTCTCCACTCCACCAGGGTAGGAGCCTCTACCGGCTCACCTCTTTAATCTTTCCCTATCCTCTGGGATCTTCCCTTCCTCCTTCAAACACGCTCTTGTCTCCCCAATTCTCAAAAAAACAAATCTGGACCCCAACTCTCCATCCAACTACAGGCCCATCTCCCTTTTGCCTCCAAGCTCCTAGAACGTCTGACCTATAATCGTCTCCTAAGCCACCTTACTGCTAACTCCATTCTAGACCCCCTCCAATCTGGGTTCCGCCTTTTACATTCCACTTAAACTACCCTGACCAAAGTCACTAACGATCTACTATCGGCTAAATCCAAAGGCCTCTTCTCTATCCACATCCAGCTTGATCTGTCGGCTGCCTTTGACACTGTTGACCACCCTCTCCTGCTCAACACCCTCCGCTCCTTTGGCATCACTGGCACGGCCTTCTCCTGGTTCACCTCATACCTCTCCGATCGCTCCTTCTCCGTCTCCACTCCGAGCTCCTACTACCCCGCAGCCAGTCGGTGTTCCCCAAGGGTCAGTCCTTGGCCCTCTCCTCTTCTCCCTCTACACCACATCTCTGGGCACCCTCATCAGCTCCTATGGTTTTCATTACCACCTTTATGATGATGATACCCTAATCTATCTCTCCTCCCTCGACCTATCCCCATCACTCCTGTCCAAGGTCTCCGAATGCCTCACGGCCATCTCAGCCTGGATGACCCAACGCTTCCTGAAACTAAACATGGCTAAAACTGAACTTCTAATCTTCCATCCCCCGAACATCCCCTCTTCTCCCACTATCTCCATCAGCATTGGTGAAACCGAGATCACCTCCACCAACCAAACGCGCTGCCTCGGTGTCATCATTGACTCCTCCCTCTCTTTCACCCCCCACATTCGTGCTCTCTCACAGTCTTGCCGCTTTCACCTACGCAACATCTCACGCATCAGACCATTCCTCTCCACTGACGCGACTAAAATTCTCATTCACTCTCCCGCTTTGACTACTGCAACATCCTTCTCTCTGGGCTACCTCTCACCCGCCTCGCACCTTTCCAATCCATTTTTAACGCTGCTGCTAGGCTCATCTTCCTCTCCCGCTGCTCTACCTCTGCCTCCCCCCTCTGTCTATCTCTCCACTGGCTTCCCATTCCTTTCCGAGTTCTCTTTAAACTCCTCACCACCACCTACAAGGCTCTCTCCTCCTCCACCTCTCCTTACCTCTCTTCACTGATCTCTATCCACACTCCCTTCCGTCCTCTTCGATCCATCGCTGACCGCCGACTGACCTCTCACCTAATACCCTCCTCCCACTCCCGTGTCCAAGACTTCTCTTGCGCTGCCCCCCTGCACTGGAACAACCTCCCGCCACCCATCAGGCTTTCCGATTCCCTTACCTCCTTCAAGCGCTCCTTCAAAACCCACTTTTTTCGACTAGCCTCCTCCCTCCTCCTAACCTCTTTTGATCCTCCTATCCTGCCTCCGTTCCCCTCCATTCCTACTTATCCTATTGTTTTTTGTTCGTCCACCCACCTATTTTTAGTATGTAAACTCTTATGAGTAGGGTCCTCCTTCCTCACGTACTCACCCTACCTCTTTACCTCACCTGTGCTCCTGTCCTGTTCTTCCCTTCCTCTACTTCATCTTCAGTCTCCTCGACAATTTTGACATTACTTCTGAACTGATGCTGATTTTAGTTCTACCAGCTATACCCCTATTTATACTGTATTTTTCAACACACCCTGTATGTTACCTTGTAATTCGTTTTTTGTTTGCTATGTACGGCGCTGCGGACACTTTGCGGCACCTTATAAATAAACGTACTACTACTATTCTCAATAGATGGCTACGTGGATAGTCAATGAAGAAGGTGTTCCGAAAGTGCGCTAAAAAGTAAAAAAAAGTATCAATCGTTGTCATGCTGATCTTTTGAACCCAAAAACCTTTTGTACCTGCCAACCTAATGTATGTTGACCATATTGTATTGACTGTCAACCAACTCGTATAACTAATTTTCATCCATTGAATAGATGGGAGAATGGTTAGAGCAGTGGTCGCCAACCACTGTTCTATTGAAGATGGGATGTTGTTATAGGCAACCATATCTATTATGTTCTAGAATCTGATTGATTGCTATTGCCAACATCCCATATTCAATAGAACTCCCATTTTAAGAAATAAACCCCACAGTGTTTGTACATATCAATGAAGTTAACCTTTTGCAGTCCAAATTTTTTTTGCAATTCTAACAGTCTGGTTTAAATGTTTAAATTAATTGTATTTTTTAAAATTAAAAAAGGCCTATGTTGAATGATGATAATGTTCTTATTTTAAAGTGGCTCACCATTGGATCTGCTACTAGCGATAGGGCTGTTAAGCCTGACTAGGGCCCTTATTCAGATCTGATCGCAGTACAAATTTGTTCTCAAAATGAGCAAAATCGTATGTACTGCAGGTGAGGCAGATGTAACATGTGCAGAGAGAGTTAGATTTGGGTGGGGTGTGTTGAAACTGACATCTAAATTGCAGTGTAAAAATAATGCAGCCAGTATTTACCCTGCACAGAAACAAAATAACTCACACAAATCTAACTCTCTCTGCACATGTTACATCTGCCCCACCTGCAGTGCACATGGGCCCTTATTCTGGTTGGTGCGGTAATATCCGCGTGCGTTCGTGCCGCCAATGTTTTGTGTCTGCGCATGTGCAGAGGCGTCTCTGCGCATGTGCGAGCGGGACGCACGGCCACATTCCGCATGAAATGTGTACACTACGAACAGGGGGTGGAGAGGGGTGTGAAGGGCTGTTTGGGCTCATTACCATATGTTTACACCCCGCGTTTCATGGGCGTTCCCATGCAAACGCTGGGCGTACGTATGGTAATGCGGCCATGACGCACGTGTAGGGGGCGGACATATGACATTGCCGGATGTCAGCTGCCCGCCCAGATCCCTGCTTTTGCACGGAGAAATACCTGTGTGGTCTGAGGTTGCGGGAGCTGCCTGGCTACTCGGTCCTGCATTCGATGGTCTGCGACCATCGAATGATGGGGGAGGTTCCCTGAGATGGAGGAGGTGTATTCATGAGAAATACACGTGCGGTCCGTTCGGACAGCTTCTTACCGCGTTCGGACGGAGTTGGCGATCCGTATGGAAGGCGGGGTTTAGGACGCACGGTGCTGGCCGCATATTCGGATCCGGCCGCACCGATCAGAATAAGGGCCATGGTTTCGCCCATTTTGAGAACAAATTTGTACTGCGATGAGATCTCTATAAGGGTCTAGATGTTGGACCTGAAAGGGCTAAAGACATTGAGATTACATTTCTGCCAGATTGTGGGAAAGATGCACTACGCGAAAAATGCGGTAGAAACCTTGTTATCGGGTTTTTTTACCGCATTTTGACATGCAGAAAAACCCGCACGCCAGGTTATCGCTGCAGGGGTTTCCTCTTAATGCGACCCGGCACTGCCCCGCACGGACCCCAGCCACCCTGCACCTACCCCCACGGACCCCTGCTGACCACCTGTGTTGGAGCAGCACAGTGCTGTGCTGCCCGGCCCAGTGACCTCCTCCTCCCTGCACTGTACATCCTCTTCTGGGTACAGGGAGGGGGAGGAGCATCAGCTTGGTAAGGGAGGGAGGGTGTGCCGCCAGGGACCCGCTGCGCATCGCCGGCCACAACGCAAAGAGCAGCTTTCAATGCAAGAGCTGTCCTTTGCAATAATTATCGCATATGTTAGTGCAGTGGTCGCCAACCCGTTGCTCGCGAGCTACCGGTATCTCGCGGCAGCGATCTGGGTGGCTCGACCACTCTGCCGCCGCTCCATTATCCGCCGCAGCAGCTTCCCTTTTCCCTGAGGGGAGGAGAGCGCATTGTGCGTCTCTCCTACCCCTCACTGTGCCGTCCGCCAATCAGAGCTTGCGGGCCGGCAGCCAATCAGGAGCCGGCCCGCGAGCTTTGATTGTCGGACAGCCCAGGCACAAGGAAGTGAGGGGAAGGAGAGACGCTCGGTGCGCGTCTCTTCTCCCCCCTGAGAAGGTAAGCAGCAGCGGCGGCCCGGACCTCGGTGAGGCACACAACTTCCCTAATCTCTTCCCCCCTGAGAAGGGAAGAAGCGGTGGCGACCCTGGACATTGGTGAGGCACAGAACTTCCCTCCTCTCCTCCCCCTTGAGAAGGGAAGCAGCAGCGGCGGCGACCACAGACCCAGGACATTGGTGAGGCACACAACTTCCCTGCCCACTTGCTCGCCCAGTACTGATCACTGCTCCTAATGTTAACAAATTCTGGCTGCATAAACTCCCCCCACTGAGCCTGGAAGAGGGGAATTGACCATCACGTCTACTGATTCACAGATAGAGGCCAGTGTATTTTTATTTACTTAATTGCTGTGTGAGCTATTTGTGTGTTTTTTTCCCTTATGTGCATTTTCTTTCCCCGTACAGGTCAATGTGTCTGTGTTTTTGCCCATGGGATACTAATGGTATGGCATGGCAGTTTTAAACTCTTGTTTGGTGTGTAGGTAACAATTATTCACAATACGAAAATTGTTTTAATGATAATGTCAAAGGTGCTCTGATAAGTTTACATTCAGTTCTGGCCTGGTTTTACTATTTATTAGGAAAAGGTATAATTGCTGTATTTCTGCAATTTTCCATACTAAAGGTATGAGGAGTTCCACGATAGTAGGTAATGTCCCCTTATTTTGGGCGCGTACCTTCGCCACGCGCAGTTGTCCCTTCTCCTCTGCCTCCAGTGTTGGGAGGTATGTATGCGGCATATTGGACTTGCAGTGTGTGGCATAATGTGTCAGGGGCATTACAGTGTGTGGCATAATGTGTAGAGGGCATTATTTGGTTATTACACAGATTTTTTTATTTTAGTAGCTCTTCGGGTGGTTAATTTTTCCGCGAGTAGCTCACGCCCCAAAAAAGGTTGGAGACCACTGTGTTAGTGCATATGCGATAATTATGTATGTGGTAGCTGGCGATATGCGGCGGAGAGGGGCGGAAAATCTTAGTGCATTCCGCCCTTTGAGTTGTATCCAAATAAGTTTATAAATATATTATTTCTTACCAATAAAGTGCACAAATAAGTATATGAAATGCACTGCTGTATGCAGAAAGCTATTTTCTCAACAAATACTTATTAGTTACTAATACCGTGTTCTCACTGCCAGTGAGAAAGACACTGCAAGGCAAATTCCTGGGTAAAGAAGTTCTACCCGTAAATTTGCCTTTTAACACAGGTTTTTCTGCAGTGTGGACGGGTCAACCCGTGTCACTGCTTACCTGGATCTCAAACACGGGTAAAAAGAAGGGTTTTACCTGTGTATGAGATCCGGGTATGCGACCCGTTCACACTGCAAAAAAAACCTGTGTAAACCACAAAATAATTAAACAAAAAATAAAGGCGCACATGACTGTAGTTGTGTTTATAAGAATAATGGGTACTCTTTACCTAGAAGGGCGCCCATCGTGGCCATCTCGGGCATTGAATGCACTAAAAAATCGGGTGCGATGCGACCGACGAGATGCCCGAGATTTCCCATAGGGAACAATGTTAAATGTCTCAATTGACCCAATTTTCCTGTTCAATGCCTCAATTGACCCGATTTTTCCATAGGAAACAATGTTAAATGGGCCAAATAGGCACCCTGAAGTGTGAAATGGCCACCCCAATTTTTAACGCCACCCCACGATCAACGTCAACCCGAAGCGTGGCGAGCCCACGAGGGGTGGCGGTACGCGTCCTACGACCTTTTCATACCCCCACTATCCACGTCGGCGTGGAGTTGAGAATAGAATAGTGTGGCGAGCGCAGCGAGCCACCGAGCCCGAAGCGGCCGAAGCGGGACAGCCCGAAGCCCGAAGCGGTCTTCAGCGGGACAGTCCCGATTATCAGGGCCTGTCCCGCTGTCCCTCCCGCGGCCGCCAGTGTCCCGCGGTGAGGGGGGGCTGTTGGGAGTCCCCCCTGTCGGCTGCTAAGCAGCGGGGAATAGACGCTGTGCGCATGCGCACTGCGTCTATTCCCGCAGCCAGGGGGCTGGGGGCATGCCTAGAGGCTCACAGAGCCTCTGGGTCATGCCCCCATAGCGCCAAAATGGGGGCGTGGCCTCACGGGAGAGCCGCGAGTATAGACCACGCCCCGGAATTAGGTCCCGCCCCCGGAATTTTCGGCGCGTCTGCGGCGCGCAGCAGCGACGTCCCGCCTCCGTCACTTTGAAAGTTGGGAGGTATGCAGCAGTACAAGATTTCAGGATATCCATGCTTAGACACAGGTGACTTAATTTCATAGGTGCTGCTCCCTCTGGCGGGGGGGGGGGGGGGGGGGAGAGGAAGGCAGGTCAGCACAGCAACTGAAGATGCAGGGGGCAAGGTATAGCGAACGGGAGGGGGCATGATGTGATGGACAAGGCTGCAAGTGGGGTATAGCTTAATGAATGCATCATCATAGCTATGCAATGCTGATATAACTGGAATTGTACCATGGGGTTATAGCTACGATGATGCATAACTGAGAATCATGTCATTTGTCACCCAGGCTATCCACTTTAATCGGTAAGTGGGCAGCACGATATGGGTAATACAGGAGACTTGCCCACTTCCTGGGGAAAGAAGCGGTAGAGGCACTTCTAAAGTGGAGAAGGCCCATGTGCAGACTTCATCTGGGTTCCCTCCTCTCTAGACATCAGCGCTATGAACTCTGACGTTTTTTCACCAAGGCGGGATCTCTGGGACTATGGGGTAGATGTATGAAGCAGTGATAAGGGAGGAGAAGTGATAAAGTGCCTGGTACTTTATCACTGGCCAATCAGCTCCTGACTGTTAAGTTACAGGCTGGGTTTAAAAAAGGCTGATTGGCCGGTGATAAAGTACCAGGCACTCTATCACTTCTCTTCCCTTATCACTGCTTCATACATATACCCCTAAGTAAGCTGTAACAGCCGTTATACCATTCTCCCTCCTCCACCAAACTTAACAGTTGGCATAATGCAGTCAGGCAGGTAACGTACTCCTGGCATCTACCAAACCCAGACACGCCCATCTGACCAGAGAAGGGTGATTCGTCGCTCCACAGAACACATTTCCAGTGTTCCACAGTCCAGTGTCTCCATGCTTTACACCACTTCATCTGACGCTTGGCATCAGACTTGGGCCCTTATTCTAATTCGGACGGTACGGCCCGTGTGCGGCCGTACCGCCGATGTTTTTATTCTGCACATGCGCAGAGGTCAATCTGCGCATGTGCAGCCCCCTTCGCCGCAGACGTATTTCGTCCGCCGCAAAGGGGGCGTATAGGGGCGTGAGGGGCTTCATACCCTCATTTCCCTATGTGTACGCCCCGCGTTTCATGGGCGTTCCCATGCAAACGCGGGGCGTATGCATGGTAATGAGGGTATGACGCAACTCATGGGGGCGGAAAGCTGACGTCGCCGGATGTCAGCTCTCAGCCCCCATACAAGCTAGCACACGGACGATTGTCCGTGTGATCTCAGCTTGCGGGAGCTGCTGGGGCGTGCGGACCTGCCTTCGATGGTCGACGACCATCGAATGCAGGGGGCAGCTCCCACCATGGTGGAGGCGTACGCCTCCACCATTTTTATGCGGATCGCCAGCCGTCCGTGTACGGACGGCCGTGGCGATCCGTCTCGTGGGCGGGGATTGGTTTGTGCGGCCAGAGCACCGTGTGCGGCTCTGGCCGCACCAATCAGAATAAGGGCCTTGGTGACGTGAGGCTTACATGCAGCTGCTCAGACATGGAAACCCATTCCATTAAACTCCCGCCACACAGAATTTTGGGCCTGATTCTGGTTCACTCCAAAAAGCAAATTCTCTCTCTATTGGACAAAACCATGTGGATTGCAGTGGGGCTGATGTTAGATTTTGGTGTTATTTTGTTTCTTTGCAGGGTAAAATACTGGCTGCTTTATTTTTACACTGCAATATAGATATCAGTTTGAAGTCCAAATCCCACCCAAATCTAACTCTCTCTTTGCACATGTTACATCTGCCCCACCTGCAGTGCACATGGTTTTGTCCATTAAAGAGAGAATTAGCTTTTTTCGAGTGAACCAGAATCAGGACCTTTATGCTTACATGGATACCCGTAGACTTTGGAACTCTTTAGCAGAGTGCCTTGTATTCACCATGCGCCTTAGCTGTCGTTGACCCTATTCTTTTACACGGTTTTACACTTCGCAGCTTAGTTACTGTTGTTACTAAATGCTTCCACTTTCTAACAATATCACTTACAGTTGACCATGGAATTCAGCAGAGATGAAATTTAATGAACTGGCCTTTTGCAAAGGTGATATTCTATTACAGTATCACACAATGGTGATATCCTATCATAGTACCACACTTGAAGTCACTGAGTTCTTCCGAATTACTCATTTTGTATCACAATTGTTTGCAATGGGAGACTGCTTGGCTAGGTGCTTGATCTTATACACCAGTGGCAACGAGTCTAATTGATACACCTGACCAATAATTATGTATCCATAGTTTTATATATATATATATATATATATATATATATATATATATATATACTGTATACACTTTATATAGAGAAAAATAGAGAGAGAGAGAAAGGTACATAGGTATAAATATCTAGTGTGTGTGTGTGTGTGTGTGTGTGTGTGTGTGTGTGTGTGTGCGCGCGTGTGTGTGTTGATAGATAGATGCTCTCTCTTTTTCTCTCTAGTAGATATCTATATAAATATATACATTTGCCTGAAATCTGTGTGTGTGTGTATATAAACAAATATATATATATATATATATATATATATATATATATATATATCCAAAGGCCTGTATACATACATACATACACACACACACAATCACATTCCAGGCAGAGGAAGGTAGAGGGTTAAATATTTTCTGATTGGGACAGGCTGTGTGCTCCAGAATGTAACTTCTATAAGTAAATTCAAGAAATAGAATCTCCCCGCGTGTAATTATATTTACTGAAAGGCAAGAAAAGATTAAAAAAATGCTTAGAAGAATCAAAATAGGAATACGGTATGAAAAGAAAAAACCCCAGAAAGAACCAGGGAAAGAAAGAGAAAAGCAGCAGGCTGATTATGAGGTGTCAAAACTGCCAGGAGCAAGGAGGTGATAGCAATCAGGGGTGAGAAGAGTGCGGCATCCGTACGGGGCAGCTAATTATCCGTCTGATGCAGCAGCAGCAGCGTCCTCTGGCTGAGCGGTGACAGATTGTGCACACCGTGCGCTGTGCTGCATGCTAATAACTACCTAATAAGGGACTAATGCAGCTGCAGCCCTGCATTGCCGCAATCCCTATAACACGTCCAAATATTCAACAAATATGAAAAAAATTAAAATAAACATTTCATGACAATGGAAAAATGTCATTGGCATCTGCAAACTGCTTATTTGCAGAGTTGAATTACATGAGGAAAATAGATATTACTTTTTTTTTATCCTCATGTAAAACATTTCTAATACTTGGACGGTTCATTCTTCTGTTAGCTAGCAGACTCATTCATCTTTGATAAAGTTGTAATACTGAAGATTTAAATGTGACCGATTCCTCCAAGGTCTACGAACAGATGCAGAGTAACATATGCAATGTAACCTGGCAGGGGGAAATGTGTGTATTGTTAAGGTTCAGACATTGTGTTGCAAAACAATAATGTTCCAGTGCCAGTGTGACACCATTACTAGAAGCCATGAGTCACAGAGTAAACAAAAAAATTAAACTTCTGTGTTTTGTTCAAGCAAGGCATATGAATGGTGGATGGTCATTTTATCAACAACGATGTCAGACATATTGTTTTTAATACTGGAAGGATAAAAGGCAATTCAAAGTCCTTTCTGCAAAGTAGATTTACTTTAGTGCCCCACCCTCCGGAAGAGGGTTTATCACATCCAGAAACATTGTTAGCAATTGGAATAGGAGGCTACTTCCTGGTATTCATAGAGATGAACTCCAAATTCCGTGAGTTACAAATCCCTGACAATTATATAAAGGAGGTTATTCTGGTTCACTCGCAAAGTAAATTCCTTCTCAAATGGACAAAACCATGTGCACTGCAGGTGGGGCAGATGTAACTTGTGCAGAGAGAATTAGATTTGGGTGGAGTATTACTTCAAAGTGAGATCTATATTGCAGTGTAAAAATAAAGCAGTCAGTATTTTCCCTGCACAGAAACAAAATAACTCGCCCAAATCTGAATCTCTCTGCACGTTATATCTGCCCCCCTGCAGTGCACATGGTTTTGTCCATTTGGGAAGAAATTTGCCTTTGCGGGTGAACCGGAATAAGGGCCGAAATACGAAGACATCTGTAATAGTGGATTCCAGTGGGGATGGGCTAATATTATTTAATGATGATATTAACATTGATGAGGGTGAATGTTATTTTCTGGGTTATAGGCATCTCTGTGTCTGAGGAAAGGAGTGCTAGGTGTGAGGAATGCTCAAAGCATGAAGGTCTAATATAATTCCTCATAATACAGCTGGATCTTGGGAGTCGCAAGGCAATGGTACAGGAGATAATTGTCAAGGAACAAAATCTAATGCTGGGTACACACCAGGACGATTTTCCCTCAATCCCGTCAATACTGATACAATACCGACCAATTGTATGTAGATTGTATGTACTTTTGTGGGGTTTTGTTATTTTGTTGATCCGATTCCGATCCGATGCGTGTAACCGCCGCTCGTTTGCTCGAGTCGTGGGTCCTACGTGCTGCAGGTAGGATCCGTCAATACCAGTCTGACCGATCGTGAGTGTTTTTTGCCGCCATCCGTCGGGGCGACCGTCGTGCGACCCAGCCTATTTGAGTGTCATTTCCTAAACACTCCCCCCGGCGCCTTGTTTTTCCACATTGCAAACAGTGCTGGTGCAGTTGGACTCTCCTTCTTGGCTCATCTCCCACATCAACAACCTAGTATGTTTGCTCTCCCAATGCTCTCCTATGCATGCCCACTGATGCCACCAATGTATAGTCTGCTATTTCAGCACTAGTTTGTACCATCACCCAAGCACCTGACCATGTCACTGTGTGCTAGTGCTAGGCTAGGCCCCATTCACCTGTATGTACAATGCAGAATGGGTGCAGAAACGCTTCAAAATCTCAGGACAGTTTTCCTGAAAGAACACAAAAAGATGGAGGCTTCCAAGAAGTCTGGTGTTGGAGTCAACCAGGTCAATCAGGAGTCGTTAGGTGGCCAATGGCGGCATTCGGAAGGAGGAGCCGCACGATGTAAACAAAGTTATCGTGCGGCTTCTTCCTCAGTCCGGTGGCTCGGGTTTAGCGTTTTTTTGGTGTTGCCAAGACCCGGGGATGCCTACATGGAACGAAGAGGACACGATCTACGCCGGAGGACCCAGCTGACGGACAGATGAACGGTGACCTACCTACGGGGTCAAGGTAGGTAAGTATTTGTATGAATGGGCTCCGTGTGTATTAAAGTTTTATTTTTCAGGTGTGTCAGTGTGTTTATTTTACTATTTGTATTGCTGTGGAACTACAAGTTCCAGTGGGCCCTTTAATGCCCCACATGCTGGGATTTGTGGTTCTCCAAGTCCCTGCATGCAAGGGAGGCTTGCTGGGACTCATAATTCCACAGCAATATACAATAGTTTCTTCTATAATTTACACCAAAATTAGCCCAGTACCCACTACACAGGAGTACCGGGGACAGTCCCAGCCTTCATCCTGGGTAGGTAAATTCTGGAGGGGGGGGGGACCCTTCATTGGGGGCGTCCCCACTTCCCCAGGATCCCTGCCCAGGTTCACCGGTCAGGAGGTAAATGCTTTGGCCGAGGGGACTTGTATAAAAAGTCTCCCCCCGGCTGTGGCATTACCCTGCTGGCTGGTTGGGCCTGGTGCTGGTTTTGAAATACGGGGGACCCCTACTTGTTTTGTCCCCCATATTTTGGGAACCAGGAACGGCCCTATTCCGTGCAGGATAAAGCAAAATACGGCTGGAAATGAAGCGTATTTTCCAGCCATATTTTACCGGCAATTAGCGGCTGTATCCCGCTAATTGCCGATAATTACTGGCCGTATTGAAAATACGGCCTGTAAATAGGATTTAACCATTCTTTTGAATGGTGATTCCTATTTGTATTTTCCGATGGCGTATACATTCGTATTTGTAAATATGAATACGAATGTGCCATCAATATGAATACGAATTGGTGTATTTTTGGCATAGTAAATGCCAAAAATACGAATACGCCTAATTAATTTGTATTTACTCAGACAAATACGACTTTTTTAGGCTAGTAACTTTCCCCCATACTGTTGAATGCAGAAGGTAGATGACCCTTCTCAATCTGTATTGTGAGTGTGCGCACATTGAATGTTAAGGGTGCACAGGCACCCGCTAATGCTGTGCCCACCCTTATGAACACCTCCCTGCCGCTAGCAATACCAACAATAGCTTTAACCAAAGACTTTTGCTTTTTAGAACTGTAAAAGAAGAAGCTTTTTAAAGAAGAGCCCATCAATCAATAATGTGTGTTTGCATTGGTAATTGTACTAGACCATTGTCATATTACTACATACCTGCGTCATCCATATATGTGTATGACTTTACAGTATTTGCATGTTCTGTTAGTGTTACACAGAGTAATTAGAAGATGAAAACTGAAATAGGCAGGAGATTATGATGTAATAAAAAAGAGGAACCACCAGTGTAGCTATAGCTGCTGTATTGGGAGGGTGTAAAGCTCCCAAAGGTACAAGAACAAGAAAAATTGTGAATACAATACAGCGCTAGGGTTTTTTCTGAATACATATATTACAATACTAAAAGAGGTATAATACAAATCATATACAATACATTGCGTATGAGAATTCTCACAAAGAAAACATTAATAAAACTGTGTTTAAATAAAATTAAAGTCCTTCTGTGCACTCGTACAATACTGATCAATTTTTTATAAATGGTTTTTATTTATGTGTTTTATTATGAGACTTCCAATGAAGCCCTACTACACCTGGGATTTGTCCCATAATCAATCTTAGGCAGCGGTGTAGCTAGGTGCCATGGTGCCCGGAGCAAGGGCATATTTCGCGCCCCCCTACCCCGGTAATGAATTGTGGGCGTGGCTAACATGTGTTTGCATGTTACATTTGAAAAGAAAAAACTTACAAAATAAGACACTATATAAGACGCTGTAACGGAATCTGCTGCGCTATATAAGACGCTGTAACGGAATCTGCTGCGCTATATAATACACTGTAACGGAATCTGCTGCGCTATATAAGACGCTGTAACGGAATCTGCTGCGCTATATAAAACACTGTAACGGACTCTGCTGCGATATATAAGACGCTGTAACGGAATCTGCTGCGCTATATAAGACACTGTAACGGAATCTGCTGCGCTACTTAAGACGCTGTAACAGACTCTGCTGCGCTATATAAGACAGTGTAACGGAATCTGCTGCGCTACATAGGACGCTGTAACAGACTCTGCTGCGCTATATAAGACACTGTAACGGAATCTGCTGCGCTATATAAGACACTGTAACGGAATCTGCTGCGCTATATAAGACAGTGTAACGGAATCTGCTGCGCTATATAAGACAGTGTAACGGAATCTGCTGCGCTATATAAGACGCTGTAACAGATTCTGCTGCGCTATATAAGACACTGTAACGGATTTTGCTGCGCTATATAAGACACTGTAACGGATTTTGCTGCGCTATATAAGACACTGTAACGGATTCTGCTGCGCTATATAAGACACTGTAACGGATTCTGCTGCACTATATAAGACACTGTAATGGAATCTGCTGTGCTATATAAGACACTGAAACGGACTCTGCTGAGCTATATAAGACAGTGTAACGGAATCTGCTGCGCTATATAAGACAGTGTAACGGAATCTGCTGCGCTATATAAGACAGTGTAACGGAATCTGCTGCGCTATATAAGACAGTGTAACGGAATCTGCTGCGCTATATAAGACGCTGTAACAGATTCTGCTGCGCTATATAAGACACTGTAACGGATTTTGCTGCGCTATATAAGACACTGTAACGGATTTTGCTGCGCTATATAAGACACTGTAACGGATTCTGCTGCGCTATATAAGACACTGTAACGGATTCTGCTGCACTATATAAGACACTGTAATGGAATCTGCTGTGCTATATAAGACACTGTAACGGACTCTGCTGAGCTATATAAGACAGTGTAACGGAATCTGCTGCGCTATATAAGACAGTGTAACGGAATCTGCTGCGCTATATAAGACACTGTAACGGATTCTGCTGCGCTATATAAGACGCTGTAACGGAATCTGCTGCGCTATATAAGATGCTGACAGCTGTAAATAAATAAATATATATACAGCACAGCAGGTTAGCAGCAGATGCCAGAGAGATTCACTTTGCACCCCCCCTCCTCCCCTCCCTCCGGACCCACGAATCCCCCAAACCCCAAGTTAAACCCCATCATTAATTAGCTGGAAAAAAAAAATCCACCTTCAATAATGATAGCAGGGCGGCACGGGCGGCAGCAGAAACTTTCTCCTCACCAGCGCTTGGGATGGCTGTGGCTGATGACGGAGGAGGGAGTGAGAGCCGAGGCAGGCGACTCTGAGTCTGAGTGCTGCTGCGCTGCGCTACCCGGAAGCCGGTCCGAGCAGCAGCAGCAGCAATTTAGATTGGACGAAGTGAGTCACTGTCAGTCGCCCAAGCATCACGGACCGGGCGAGCAGGCCAGGGCAGCTGGGCAGGGGGCAGGCGCCGGGCAGGGCAGCCGCCGGCGCACGCTGCCCGCCGTTAGTACAGATGTTCTTACTTGTGCAGGGATAATTTTTGCGGAGGGGGGGCGGGCCGGCGGCGCCATTCGACCAATCGGCGCCCGAAGCAAGAGCTCCGGTGGCTCCGCCCTCCCTACGCCTCTGATCTTAGGGTATATAAAGGAGAACCCTGGCAGCATCAAAACATTCCAGCTCCTGATGAAGGCGTGCGAACACGCCGAAACGCATTGAGCCACTGCATCCTGCCCTAGCACTTTATTGGAGAGCAATCCATCTCACACTCATTTCCATCCATTAGACCTTGGAATTCCACAGGACATTATACACGGACCAGTTTGTTTTCAATACCTTCTTGGATCCCCAAAACCTGCAGCCATTACATCTGGTATCCACCATACCTTAAGGACTGCCTCTTTCACCATCTCACCACTTGTGTGACACTTGGGAATCCTCCACTGGGAAATCTCCGGGACTTTGAAAATCCTTTCCTAATAAGGTCATCCACAATACATGGTAATTATATACCCCGGTGTTGATTTGGACCCAAAATACTCACTTTTGCCCCAATATCGAATGCTAGCTGGAAATTATCCTTTTTAAACACACAGTTTTATTAATGTTTTCTTTATGAGAATTCTCATAAGCAATGTATTGTATATGATTTGTAGGTACTTGTGTATTATCACGGTGCCCATCGCATCGCATCGCATACCACTAATTAAGGTATGCGATGGCATGCGATGGGACCCGATTTCAGCCTTTCCCCGGGCTGAGGTATACAATTTTAATATTGCGTTGCATCGCATGCCATTATAATGGCATGCGATGCGACGCGATCATGCCCGATTTGGGCTTATTCCCATGTTAAATGCCCCCCCAGACCCGATTTTTAATTGTATCCCCACCCTGATGGGTATTGAGTATGTTAAATGCCCCCCCATTGTTAACGCCACCCCACTATCAACGCCAACCCAAAGCGTGGCGAGCGCAGCGGTATGCGTCCTCCGACCTTTTCATACCCCCACTATTCACGTTGGCGTGGCGAGCGCAGCGAGCTCCGCGCAATATATGTGAAGTCATCCGCGTCTCCTCGCCACGCTTCGGTACTCTGTAAAATCAACTCCACGCCGATGTGGATAGTGGGAGTATGAAAAGGTCGGAGGACGCGTACCACCACCCCTCGCGGGCTCGCTACGCTCGCCACGCTTTGAATTGGTGTTGATAGTGGGGTGGCGTTAACAATGGGGGGGCATTTAACATAGTCATTACCCATCAGGGTGGGTGTACAATCAAAAATCAGGTCTGGGGGGGGGGGCATTTAACATAGGAATCAGGCATCTGGGTGCCTGTACAATTAAAAATCGGGTCCAATCGTGTCGCATCGCATGCGATCATATCGTATGCGATGCAATGCGATGCGATTTTTGGTCGTACAAAGCCCTACGATGGAAAACGTGGGCGCCGTGATAATACACAAGTACCGATTTGTATTATACCTCTTTTAGTATTGTAATCAATTTATTCAGAAAAAACCCTAGCGCTGTATCATATTCACAATTTTTCCAGGAGATTATGATGTGGCTGAGAGACTTTTTATATTGTAGCGAGTGCCAATAGATGACGGAAGACACGCCTGACTGGCGTTGTTAGACACGCCCAATAGGTGGAGCTACTCACACCCCTTTGATGGTGCACCCCCTAATAAAATGTGCTGCGCATGCCTATGATTGTCATCGTCTATCTATAGTGTTATTCTTGCAAGTACAATCTCTTCATTTAAAGCCACACATGGATAATTTCCCTGACAGTACAGTACGTTCAGAAATAGGACTTTGCAGAAGACATTTGATTACATTTTGAAGTTAAAAGATGCTTTCCTGTAAAACTAATTATAACTTTACTAATTAACAAGTATTAGGAGACAGTGTAGGTAGATGAGGAGTATGCTGTTACTGCTGCTGCTTATAATCAGACATTATCATACCTCCCAACTTCTGCCGAGACCGATGCGGGACACAGCTGCTGCACGCCGGAAATTTCGGGGGTGTGGCCTAATTCCGGGGGCGTGGCCTATACGTGCGGCTCTCCGTGAGGCCACGCCCCCATTTTGCCGCTATGGGGGCATGACCCAGAGGCTCTGTGAGCCTCTAGCCATGCCCCCAGCCCCCTGGCTGCGGGAATAGACGCTGTGCGCATGCGCACAGCGTTTATTTCCCGCTGCTTAGCAGCCGACAGAGGGGACTCCCAACAGCCCCCCCCTCACTGCGGGACACTGCCGCCCGTGGGAGGGACAGCGGGACAGGCCCTGATAATCGGGACTGTCCCGCTGAAATCGGGACTGTTGGGAGGTATGCATTATTCTAGTCCGTTTGCACAGAACGAAATATTCGCAAGGGCATCAATGGTGGGTGTATGCGTAGGGTCATTTCTGCGCATGTGCATATGCTGGGCCTGTGTGCCCATGGCAAATAGATCATTTGCCGCGCGTGCGCACCCAAGTGTGCGGGCGGGGGGCGGAGAGGGGCATATGGATCACCGGATGTCAGCTGCCCGCTCACTTCCCTCAGAGTGCACACGCGCATCTAAGGTTGCTCTGAGCGGCGACCATCGAATGATGTGGGTGTTCCCCCGCAGGCTGCAAATGGATGTTTATGTAAAACATCCATTCACAGCCAGTGCGTGAGAACATAGTCTGCGAATGGCTGGTGACCAGGCCACCATTCGCAAGGCGGGGTTTGGTGGACTCGCAAGGCTGTGAATTTGCAGCCTTGTGAATTAACAAGAATAACCCCCATAATGTGTGCTGGTCCAGGAAGTAGTTGAATGTACTGCAAGAGTTGGGAATTAGGATTTGGATTTCATTCACCTGTGTCTAAATCAGTGGTTTGCAAACTATCTTAAATCATGGTGCGTTAGAGTATCTGCTTTCTTTCACAGCTCTGCTAGGATAAAAGTTTTTTATTGATTTTTGACATTTTGGGGAAAATATGAAATTAAATGAATTTGGGCCTATCTGTCATCCTTAGGTTCAGATATGTGGTAGCGTACAGTTTTGCTTCTGTTTGTCCTTATGTTTTATGATTGGCAGCTACTGATTTTGCCTATCACTTTAAATAATTTGATTTGGTCCTGGACCACCAACCCGAGGCACCCCTGTAAGATCCTCATGGCACCACGAAGTGCATATGTACACAGTTTGGGAATAACTGGCCTAGATGGTTAGATTTGGGATTGTTAGTATAGTGAAGATTAAGGGGGTATTCAATCTGTGCTGATATTTCCTGACAGGATAAATATCGGCACTTGCCTAGTCAATGCTATCATTACCGACAGCATTGAAGGCTGTCAGATCCATCAGATCTGTTTGGTCAGAAATGGCGTGGACTGTCGAACTCGCATCCGTTTTCGATGATTTCAGGACTTTCCGACACTCGACTGTCTCTAATTTGAATACAGTCACATTACTGTTGGAAGCCAGTGAAAACAGCCAGGATTCCAACTGTCGGGACCCCAGATTGAATACCTCCTTAGGGTTGAAACAGAAGATCATGTAGTTTGTTTAATAGCAGCAAGGGCTGGGATGTCTGTTGTCCTGAAAACAGTTAGTACTTTCTATACTGTATGTAGCTACATGTACTCCAAAACTCACTTTCTCAGTTGTTATATCTACATGGAGGCTACAGTATGTGCAGCCTCTGAATATACTGTATATATACTGTATATACTGTACACATCTAGTGTGTATGCACTATATCGTTATCGATGCTCACTCCCGCGGGTCATTAACCATGTCCTCTATAATCTGAACAAGCAGTCAAATGTTCACTATATCCTCAACGACTGCCTGTTCTTAGCAGATGCCGGGTCATGTTAATGATATCATTCAGTGTATATGCACTAGACTGTTTGTCTAGATTGTTGAGTTCAAGGTACATTGCTAACAGGATATGTTTGCCATTGAGACTTTTGAGTATTCAAGTATGGTAACACACCTAAATTCTTATGCCTTAGAATGGCATGAAAAAAAAGGGACCTTTTCCATCATGCACTGGGTCTACGACATATTCCCAGTGGGAATAGTAATCTGTGGCGAGTGAAAAAAGCCACCGTGCTGGAAGTATGGCGAGTGTGCAATGCAGCCTAAATAAAAGTAAATAACCTACAACAAACCTAGATTAGAGAAAAAATAAAAATGCAGTAATGGCATCAAAGGACTTCTCAGTTGACATCACATCCGGGTCCTTTCTGTGAAGGGAAAATAGATTCTACCATAACAACATTGTACCAGTTAACTAAATAACAAGATTGGAGGAGTAGGTGAAATGGATGAAGTGTACAAGTCACTCCCCAATTCTTGCTGTATCGTAACACTGTATATAGGGTCCAATTCAGACCCATTCGTTCGGGTCCGAATTCGGTCCCTTCCCCAATGTTCCACAATTACCGAGCCGAGCGTTCAAGGAGAGGAGGGAAGGGGGCAGGCAGGGGGTGGTAGCAGGGAAACACACAGTTACTGGGGGCGTTCCCCTGCACACGCAGGTGTGACGATGCCTGCTCAGGGCGAGTGGGTGATGTCAATGATCAATGGCTGATGTCACATGACTTCAGCACCTGCCACCGTTTCCGCAATCTACGGGCACAATAAAAGTTGGTTTAAACTGACTTCTGTTTACGAACGGCAGAAAAATTATTTGATGGTGAGTGACCATCGAATGTTTTTTTGGGCGGGTGGCTGCATGCGAGGGGATGGGTTCACGTACACATTCCTTGGCATGCTAGAGAGGGAATTCAGGCAGCGGGGGTGGGACGGGCTTCCTGGTCGCTAGGCTGCGAGTATACGCAGCTTAGTGAATAGGTCTGAATCAGGCCCATTGTGACATTGAAATGGATTTACCAGCTATAGTTATTACTCGTGGAAAATGTTTATGGTCAATGTAATAGGCAAAACCAGTAGTGGTGGCTGCAAATCATAAAATATGTGGACAAACAAAAGCAAATCCTTCCCTTATCAAATAACTGAACCCAAGGATGACCAATGACCACCATTTACATCATTTTATATTTTTTTTTAAAAATTCTCAATAAGAAACATTTGGTGTAGGGGCGCCATCAAAACAATTCTGATTCTCTAGGGTTCCGTTATTCAAAAAAGTTTGGGAACCAATGATGTAGACATTGAAGGGGTTAGGTCAACAGTATCTAGCTCGACAGTCATTAGGTCTACCACTATTGGCCGACAGGCAGTAGGTCATCACATGGAAAAGACAGACATTCATTAAGTGAACATGGTCAAAAGGTCAACACAGGCAAAGGGTTCACATGCTAAGGTCGACGTGAGTTTTTAAAGGTTTTTGTGTGTGTGTTGATGTATGTCAACATGGATACCACATCCCCTCGCATGGCTTGCTGCTTTCGCCATGCTTTGGGCACGGTGCCTCACACCATGACATTCCCCCTCCACATCCACTGGTATAGTAAAGTATTTTGCTTCTGTAAACCTTTTGACCATGTCAACCTAATGTATGTTGAACTATTTCATGTAAATTGCCAAACTAATGGCTCCTTTAACCCCTTGAGTGGTGGGTTTTGCTAGAGCAGGACAAACCTGCCAGGGCAGGTTTGTCCAGCCAAGAAATACCCACCACAGCACTTAGGGGAAGCCTTCCCCCCTGTCATGCCGCCCCTCCATGTTGATCACCGCGAGCCAGTCCTGAGTCCCCACCTTGGATAGCCGGAGCGGCTCAGGGGAGACTCAGATGCCCGAACTCCCGAGTCCCCCCGAACATCCCCAAGCGGGGCCTGCCGCCTGGTCACTGCTGTGAATGGAGGCGGGGTCAGCGGCAGGCGTACGATTGCCAGAACAGAGCTGAGCAATGAGGAGGGGGGGGGAGTGGAGCGACAAGAGGTGGGAGCGACGGGGGGGTGCCCCTAGAGGTGGTGCACCACTGGCGCGCACCTACTGTATCACGGTATGCCCAGAAATTTTCCCGGACAGCCGGCCATACCACCGAAGTAGTTAATGATCTGAAGTTATATGCACCTGTAGGCTTCTTTTTACATTTGCAAAATGTGTAATAGCCCGTGCCGGATAACTGTAAAGTGATACTAATTTCATGTCTCAAATTGTTTAATGAAGAATAAAACTGGAACTACAAAAAAAAACCTATTCTGTGAAAAATACAATCATTTTGGTAATTAAAACAGTAGGTGTGATTTTCATACAGCCCTTGCAAGCTCACTGACGTGGATGAGCACGATGAAGGAGAATAATGCGAGGAATCTGATGTCAAAAGTGCCCTATTGTAATAAGCCATCTGCTATAATTACAGCCTGTCAAAGCACATTGTATAATGGATCACACAACAAATGCATCATATGGACAAGCCTAATGTATTACAGAATATGTGGGTGCACCAACTACGCTTGGAACAATAATATGCTGATAATGTACACAGCATTTGTTTATAGTAGATGAAGGAGAAAACACTAAATACATAGATTAATTAAAGGCAGTATCTTTCAAATGACTGCAATCATTAAGCGTAATATAATGGAGGTTATAGGGGTCTATTTAACAGTTATTAACACTTTACGTTTTCACCAGTGTGTTGTCCGGGGGATACTGGTTTTTAACGGGCTTGGGTTTTTTTTTTTTAGTGTCCTGCGCCGGAATTCAAACTTAGGAGGGTATTCAATGTGTAGGTCACGGCGGTCGAGCTTGCAGCAGGACAAGAAGGGGGCGTGCTGCCGAGAAGAAGCGAGCTGCAGCCGGCAGCTCGTCACTTCCCTTCCGTTCTCGGCAGAGCGAGCCCGACAGCTTGGGAAGTCGGGCTTGTGGTGCCGAGAAACCCTGCTCAATACTGTCGGGGAAGACAGCATTGAATAGGGCACGGCGACAATCTCCCCCGCCGGCGATTGAATATCCCCTTATTGTTAGGGACCCGCCAGAGATACAAGGTCACCTAGACGCTAGTTAGGTTTCTTGGCCAATAAATATACCAAGAACCTCAATTATTGCTCAATAGGAGACAGCATAGCTTAATATTGTGGCGTGTGCATCAGCACTATGGTTTTACTTTGTGAAACTACAAGTTCCAGCATGATAGCACCTCTTGATACTGTACATGTGTTTAATTAGGGTGTGCATTCCAAGATTCCTTCTCCCCATATACAGTACCAGTGTAAAGGTGCCCATACACTGCTTGCAATGTCTTGCAGCAGTGTACGGACACCCGATACCCTGCCCCGGCGGCAAGGATGCATGCGATCCGATGTGATGGATCTCATGCGTCCCTGCTTCCCGCCCGCCTCGCCGCCTGGAGGATTGGTTGGTCGCACAGGACCGTGCATCGGATCCAATGGCATGTCAGGGAAAGGCGATTTGGTTTAATTTAACGGCCCGATTGGTCACAATCGGCCGAAATCAGACCAAATCGCCTCAATGTATGGGGGCCTTAAGGCTTATACTTTACTCTATTGAGCACTTAAATGGTACTCGTTAAGGCCTGCTGTACCCATGGGGGCACCACCCAAGGCAGGTCCCCAGGTTTCACAGCCAAAATATTAACCATGCTCTAGTAACCACCAGCAGACTTACAGTACCGCTGTCAATGAGATACGGACTGGATACTCGGCCAGAAGTACTGCCGTTGGCTTCTCACGATTTATTAAAGCCCTCAGTGCTGTTATAGCAATCACCACTTGGGGAGGCGGAGGTCTATTTAACAAGGACAGTAGTGTATATATTTACAGTTTATAATATATACGTGGGTACAGGTAAGGTCACTCGCCAGACTGAAATTTTTAAATCATTGCTTTATTTCATCATTTTCATACGCTGCCAATACTCTGGTCAACGTTTCGACCCGAATTAGGGCCTTTATCAAGACTTGTTTTGACAGCCATCATAAATACATCGAACAAGTACACACCTTGCGGTGTGGAGAATGTAACAACACGATCTGTTGCACATGCCAACGCCGTTTTATATAATATATATATATACATATATATTACTATAAACTCATTTAGTTTGTATAGTCTTAAAAAAAATCCCACAAAAAAGCAATGGAAGCGACAAACTTGTGATTACACTTTATAAATATTGCTAACACAACTAAACTGACAAGGTCAACTCAACTCAGAAGAGATGTAGCTGGACTTGCCGATAACTCTAAATTAGAATATTAATTGTCACCTGCTCATTCTATTTGCTTTTCCATAAACTGTAACAGTCTGTGAGCTTCTTAGGTCAGTAACCTCCACCATATGTTTCTCCTTTATCTATATGCTTGATTTTCTTTTCATAACATTTTTGTTTAATTGAGATTACAGGTCCATCTAAGTTTTAGCACACGCTCATCTGGTCATGTTGCTGCTCAGACGGTCATAGACGGACTTGCTTGCTTAGGCGTAAACTTGTTATACGCACATTTTTTATGCCTCCCATTTCACGCTATTGGTTCCTTTGTCTGACCAACACCATATTGAGCTTCTAAGTCACAAAGAACGTTTATATTCTATGTTGATAGTACATTTATTTTATAATATTACATTATCATGTTCACTCAACTGCAGATATATTAACTTAACAAAATAAATGTATGTTAGGAGCAGCGCTGGCTGCGCGGCTCCGGTGGCCCATGGGCGACGCGCCCCGGCTGTTGCTAGGTGGCCAGGACGCCGTCGCGTCATTCCCTCTGCGCTTCTGCTGGATGCGGATGCAAGTAGCACTGCTCCGACTAGTCCCACTCCCAGCGCCCCTGCTGTTGCTAGGCAGCCGGGACGCCGCCGCGTCATCAGTCCCGCACTTCCGCCGGACGTTGACGCGCGCTCAGCAGTGTCCTCTCAATTCCTTCCTCCTCTGCCGCAACGGTTGCCTAGGCGGTGGGGGACGCCAGGCGGCCGCGGAGAGGAGGGGACAGTCTGCAGCTGATTTGCAGAAGCTGCAGGGGATGCCTTTTGGCGCCCTATTTAAACTCCCGGGCACCACTCTCTGACGCCGGTGATAGTTCTTCCTTGCATGGTCAGAGTGCTCCCGGTTCCCTGGTCCCTGGTGGTCTTGGCTCCTGTCCTGCTTCCAGCATTCCAGTGTCTGTTCCTGTGTTGTTGCTGAGGATTAACCCTTCCCGTTCCGTATCCACCTCTCTCAGATAAGTGGGGGGTTATCCTCATCTCATTTTGTTCCTGGTCATTCTTGTATTATTTTCAATACCATCCTTGAGTATTGTTACTCCTGTATGCCATTTAGTGTTACGTACCATCCTTTGAGTATTGTTACTCCTGTACTTGTGTTATTGTTCTTATACCATCATTTGAGTATTGTTACTTGCATATATCGTTTATTGCTTCAAATACCATCTCTAGAGTATTGTTACTCCCAGTGCCTTGGTGGCAAGTTCTATCATCTCCTAGTCTAGGGAGTCCTCGCCTGTGGTTGTAGTTAGTAGTTCCCCTTGTCCTCCGTTGGCCTTGACGGGCGCGTTGTCACAAGTAAGACCTGGTGGCATCGGGGGCGGAGCCTGACTAATGGGCTCTGTCGAACGCGGCTATTATAGGTGAAGCCTTAGCCCTTGCACGCGTCCGTCAACTCTATCCGGAGGCAACGGAGTTAGGGTTGGCGGGGACTCTACGGATCCTAACATTATCACCGGCCTAAAAAAGAAAAGGCATCTCAGTGCCAATTTTTGGGGATCCGCTTCTTTATCATGGATCCTGCTCAACAGGCCGCAGGTCACGCACTTGCAGGGCAGATGCATACACTCACTCAGAAGCTCCAGGAGCTTACCCTCAGGGTTAATACACAAGAGGAGCGGGCGCATAGGGGCCTATCTCCTGCTAGAAACCCTGAACCTAAAATAAACCTTCCTGACCGGTTTTCTGGGGATCGCTCCCAGTTTTTTAATTGTAGGGAGGCTTGCAAATTGTTTTTCAAACTCCGGCCGATATCCTCAGGTACGGAGATTCAAAAGGTGGGGATTATCGTCTCTCTTCTCCAGGGTGATCCTCAGTCCTGGGCTTTTGGGCTACCTTCAGGAGACTTGACCCTCACGTCTGTGGATTCTTTCTTCTCTGCCATGGGGGTGCTATATGATGACCCAGACCGGGCTGCCTCCGCCGAAGCTAATCTTCGGGCCCTTCGGCAGGGTAAAGGAACTGCGGAGGCATATTGCACCCAGTTTCGGAGATGGGCTATTGATTCCGGGTGGAATGACCCAGCTCTCCGTAGCCAGTTCAGAATAGGGTTGTCGGAGGGTCTTAAGGACGCCCTAGTCCATTACCCCACTCCCACATCCCTTGATGAGGTCATACAATTGGCGGTACTTGTGTATTTTGGCGGCGCCCCCGATGTCCGTCGTACGACGAACAGATCGCATCGCATCGCATGCCATGCACCCGATGGCATGCGATGCGATGCGACGCGATTTTGACCCCCTATACGACCAAAAATCGTATAAGCACCCTAAAGGGTGCTTACAATGTTAAATGCACCCCCACGCCACCCCCCACTATAAACGTGAACCCGAAGCGTGGCGAGCGCAGCGAGCCCGCGAGGGGCGGCGGTACGCGTCCTACGACCTTTTCATACCCCCACTATCCACGTCGGCGTGGAGTTGAGAATAGAATAGTGTGGCGAGCGCAGCGAGCCACCGAGCCCGAAGCGTGGCGAGCGCAGCGAGCCCCGCGAGGGGACGCGGATACCTTCACAGTTATACGCGTCCCCTCGCGGGCTTCACAGGTGTCCGTGGCGACGCGGACACCTGTGAAGCCCGCGAGGGGACGCGTTTACCTGTGAAGGTATCCGCGTCCCCACGCGGGGCTCGCTGCGCTCGCCACGCTTCGGGCTCGGTGGCTCGCTGCGCTCGCCACACTATTCTATTCTCAACTCCACGCCGACGTGGATAGTGGGGGTATGAAAAGGGTTCACGTTTATAGTGGGGGGTGGCGTGGGGGTGCATTTAACATTGTAAGCACCCATTTGGGTGCTTAACATTGTATAAGCACCCATTAGGGTGCTTATACAATGTTTAATCGCATCGCATCGTATGGCATCGTATGCCATGTACAATGGCATACAATTTCAAAATTGTATGCCATCGTGCACTATCGTACGATATCGCGTCGCATCGCATACCATCGTATGTGTTATGGTATGCGATGCGATGGGCGCCGCCAAAATACACAAGTACCCAATTGGCCATCAAGGTAGACCGGCGTTTTCGCGAACGCCAGAGAGAGAGGGACTCAGGGGTGCTGCCCTCACAGTCACATGGGGTTGCCCTGGAGAATTTAGATGAAGAACCCATGCAGATTGGAGCTACTCATTTATCCACCGCAGAGAAAAACCGTAGGAGGACCCGGGGTTTATGTCTCTACTGTGGAGGTCAGGGTCATCGGGCAGTAGCTTGTCCTTTGAAACCAGTAAAAGACCGGGCCTAGATGAATTCGGGGGAGTTCATTTGGGCCTATCTAGTTTTTCTTCCCTCAACTCGATCTTATTACAGGTCATTGTCTCTAGTGGTAAAATATCATCAGAGGTCTCTGCCTTTGTGGATTGCGGGGCGGCCGGCAACTTTATGGACATTGGACTGGTTCACGCTTTGGGGCTCAAGCCCGTACCCTTAGTTAATACCGTGTCGGTCTGTGGGTTAGACGGCCTCCCGCTCTCCAACGGCAGCATCTCTTCATGCACTCCTGGTATTCAATTGTCGGTGGGAGCTCTTCATGCGGAAGAGATCTCTTTTTACATTTTTCATTGTCCTTGGGCTCCTCTTGTACTGGGTTTACCATGGTTAAAAAAAACATAATCCCCATATTGACTGGAAGACAGGGGAGATTACGCGGCGGGGCTCATCTTGTACTGACAAATGTCTCACGCTTCCGCTCCGGGCCATACACTCGGTCGTCTCTTCCTTGCCTCCTCCCTATAGGGAGTTTGCTGATGTATTCTCAAAAAAAGAAGCGGACACTTTGCCCCCTCACCGTGCTTTTGACTGTGCCATTGACCTGATTCCTGATTCCCGGCTGCCCAAGGGGAGGCTTTATGCCTTATCGGTTCCTGAATCCCAGGCTATGGATAGTTATATCAAAGAAAGTCTCGAGAAAGGGTTTATTCGTCCCTCTAAGTCACCGGTGGGTGCAGATTTTTTCTTTGTAGAAAAAAAGGACGGGTCACTCCGCCCATGTATTGACTTTCAAGCTCTTAACAAGATAACTATCAAGAATTCTTATCCATTACCCCTCATTTCAGTCTTGTTTGATCAGATTCGTGAAGCAGTCATCTTTTCTAAAATTGATTTAAGGGGTGCATATAACCTCATCAGAATTCGCCAGGGTGATGAGTGGAAGACCGCATTTAATACCCATTCCGGCCACTATGAATACCTGGTGATGCCGTTTGGACTTGCCAACGCGCCTGCGGTCTTCCAGGATTTCATCAATGAGGTGCTTTGGCCGTTCTTGGGAACGTTCGCAGTGGTGTACCTGGACGACATTTTAATTTTCTCGGTACTCTTTACCTAGAACGGCGCCCGTCGCGGGCATCGCGGGTACATTTATGTGTGCCCGCGACGCGACCGACGCGATGACCGCAATTTCCCATTGAAACCCATGTTAAACATGGAAATCGTGTCGGTCGCGTCGCGGCCGGCCATAAATGTACCCGCGATGCCCACGACGCGATGCTCCCGATTTCCCATAGGAATCAATGTTAAAAGGCGCGATGGACCCGATTTTACTGTTAAATGGCTCAATGGACCCGATTTGGCCATAGGAATCAATGTTAAATGGGCCACAGAGCCCATTAACCCTTAAATGTCCCCCCCAATTTTTAACGCCACCCCACGATCCACGTGAACCCGAAGCGTGGCGAGCGCAGCGAGCCCGCGAGGGGCGGCGGTACGCGTCCTCCGACCTTTTCATGCCCTACTATCAACTAGGGTGTGGAGTGAGAATATAATAGTGTGGCGAGCGCAGCGAGCCCCGCGAGGGGACGCGGATACCTTCACAGTTATACGCGTCCCCTCGCGGGCTTCACAGGTGTCCGTGGCGACGCCGACACCTGTGAAGCCCGCGAGGGGACGCGTCTACCTGTGAAGGTATCCACGTCCCCTCGCGGGGCTCGCTACGCTCGCCACGCTTCGGGCTCGGTGGCTCGCTGCGCTCGCCACACTATTATATTCTCACTCCACGCCCTAGTGGATAGTAGGGCATGAAAAGGTCGGAGGACGCGTACCGCCGCCCCTCGCGGGCTCGCTGCGCTCGCCACGCTTCGGGTTCACGTGGATCGTGGGGTGGCGTTAAAAATTGGGGGGGACATTTAAGGGTTAATGGGCTCTGTGGCCCATTTAACATTGATTCCTATGGCCAAATCGGGTCCATTGAGCCATTTAACAGTAAAATTGCGGTCAATCAGCCTTTTTAACATTGTTCCCTATGGAAAAATCGCGGTCATCGCGGGCATCGCGGCCATCCCGATTTACCCGCGATGCCCGCGATGACCGCGATTTTTACCCCCGACGACCGCGATTTCAATCGCTGGCGCCCTTCTAGGTAAAGAGTACCATTTTCTCTAAGAGTCTTTCCGAACATCACCGACATGTTTGTATGGTCCTCCAAAAACTACGAGAGAACCAATTGTACGCCAAATTAGATAAGTGTGAATTTGAAGTCTGTGAGATCTGTTTTTTAGGGTACATCATCTCACCCAAGGGTTTTTCGATGGATCCATGTAAAGTTCAGGCTATCTTATCTTGGGCTCGTCCTACCAACCTCAAAGCAGTCCAAAGATTTCTGGGCTTTGCAAATTATTATCGTAAATTTATTCTGTCTTTTTCTCAGATTGTTGCTCCCATCGTTGAGCTTACCCGCAAAGATGCCGATCCCGGTCATTGGTCCCCACAGGCTATCGAATCCTTTGAATCTTTAAAAAAGGCCTTTTGTTCTGCTCCCATTTTACATCATCCGGATCCCAGTTTCCCATTTTCCCATTTATTGTGGAAGTGGATGCCTCGGATATTGGGGCCGGAGCTGTTCTTTCTCAAAAGAATAGTTTCGATCAGAAAATTCACCCCTGTGCCTACTTCTCCCGCAAGTTTTCCTCGGCCGAGAGGAATTATGATGTAGGGAATCGGGAATTGCTGGCTATAAAGTGGGCATTCGAAGAGTGGCGCCACTGGTTGGAAGGTGCTAAACATGTCATAAAAACGGATCATAAAAACCTGGCCTATATCGAGTCAGCCAAAAGACTTAACCCACGTCAGGCACGATGGGCATTATTTTTTACCAGGTTTCGTTTTCTCATCACCTTCAGACCCGGTCCCAAAAACGTGAAGGCTGACGCTCTTTCCCGGAGTTTTGTAACCAGTCTTGCTTCTAATTCCAGTGAAACCCCCATTCTCCCGTCCTCCATCATCCATGCCGCTGTAGCCCAGGACTTGGCGTCCCGTGTCATCGCCTCTCAATCCTTGGCTCCCCAGAACTCCCCACAGGGTCGTCTTTTTGTTCCCAAGGAACTGCGAGAATTGGTCATCAAGGACTTCCATTCTAGTAGACTCGCCGGACATCCTGGCATAACCAAGACCCTTGAACATTTGTCCCGTGCAGTTTGGTGGCCTGCCATGAAACAGGATGTCTCTCGTTTTATTTCTTCTTGTCAGACTTGTGCCAGACATAAGTCTTCGCAACTCTCGCCTGTGGGTCAACTTCTGCCGTTGTCCATTCCAAAACGGCCATGGTCTCATATGGCCATGGACTTCATTGTGGATCTTCCATCTTCTTCTCATTATACCACCATCTGGGTCACGGTGGATCGTTTCAGTAAAATGGCACACTTTGTCCCTTTGCGCAAGCTTCCCTCAGCCAAGGAATTAGCTCAGTTGTTTGTGACACACATCTTCCGGTTGCATGGCCTGCCTGACAATATTGTCTCTGATAGGGGTACACAGTTTGTGGTTACGTTTTGGAGACAGTTTTGCTCTATGTTGGGGATACAACTCAATCTCTCCTCTGGGTATCACCCACAGTCCAATGGGCAGACCGAAAGAGTAAACCAAGCGTTGGAACAATATTTACGTTGTTTCGTGTCCAAATGCCAGAGCAATTGGGCGGAGCTGTTACCCTTGGCTGAGTTCGCTTATAACAACATGTGGCATCCAAGAAGTCTCCTTTTTTGTGCAATTTCGGATTTCATCCCAAGTGCAATTCTTTTGATGTCCCCATGGATACTTCTTGGTCTTCTTCCTCTGCAGTTGCTCTCCTTCAAAGGGCTTGGAAGAAGGTGCATCTTGCCCTTAGGCAATCTGCAGCACGTTCCAAGATATTTTTTGACAGACACAGAAGACCGTGTTCTTTCCAAGTTGGGCAAAGAGTCTGGCTGTCAACTCGACATATCAAACTTCGTCAAAGATGTCCCAAGTTGGGACCCAAGTTTATCGGGCCCTTCTTGATTACCGAACAAATCAATCCGGTGGCATTCAGGCTACGGCTACCCAGGTCTTTAAGAATTAATAGCGTCTTTCATTGTTCCCTTCTCAAACCTGTTTTAAGTAATTCTCGCTCCTTGCCCCTCCAAATTCGCAAGCCCCTCATTATTCAGGGACACAAGGAATTTATTGTTGAACGTGTCTTGGATTCCAAAGTGGTCCGGGGGAAACTTAAGTTTCTGGTCCATTGGAAGGGCTTTGGGGACGAAGAAAGGTCGTGGGTACCGGATAGGTTTCTTCACGCGCCCAGGTTAAAGGCTGAATTCTTTAAGAGGTTTCCGTCCAAACCCGGTTCTGAGGGTTCGGTGACCCCTCCTCAAGGGGGGGGTACTGTTAGGAGCAGTGCTGGCTGTGCGGCTCCGGTGGCCCGTGGGCGATGCGCCTAGGCTGTTGCTAGGTGGCCAGGACGCCGTCGCGTCATTCCCTCTGCGCTTCCGCCGGATGCGGATGCAAGTAGCACTGCTCCGGCTAGTCCCACTCCCAGCGCCCTGGCTGTTGCTAGGCAGCCGGGACGCCGCCGCGTCATCAGTCCCGCACTTCAGCCGGACGTTGACGCGCGCTCAGCGGTGTCCTCTCAATTCCTTTCTCCTCTGCCGCAACGGTTGCCTAGGCGGCGGGGGACGCCAGGCGGCCGCGGAGAGGAGGGGACAGTCTGCAGCTGATTTGCAGCAGCTGCAGGGGATGCCTTTTGGCGCCCTATTTAAACTCCCGGGCACCACTCTCTGACGCCGGTGATAGTTCTTCCTTGCGTGATCAGAGTGCTCCCGGTTCCCTGGTCCCTGGTGGTCTTGGCTCCTGTCCTGCTTCCAGCATTCCAGTGTCTGTTCCTGTGTTGTTGCTGAGGATTAACCCTTCCCGTTCCGTATCCACCTCTCTCAGATAAGTGGGGGGTTATCCTCATCTCATTTTGTTCCTGGTCATTCTTGTATTATTTTCAATACCATCCTTGAGTATTGTTACTCCTGTATGCCATTTAGTGTTACGTACCATCCTTTGAGTATTGTTACTCCTGTACTTGTGTTATTGTTCTTATACCATCATTTGAGTATTGTTACTTGCATATATCGTTTATTGCTTCAAATACCATCTCTAGAGTATTGTTACTCCCAGTGCCTTGGTGGCAAGTTCTATCATCTCCTAGTCTAGGGAGTCCTCGCCTGTGGTTGTAGTTAGTAGTTCCCCTTGTCCTCCATTGGCCTTGACGGGCGCGTTGTCACAAGTAAGACCTGGTGGCATCGGGGGCGGAGCCTGACTAACGGGCTCTGTCGAACGCGGCTATTATAGGTGAAGCCTTAGCCCTTGCACGCGTCCGTCAACTCTATCCGGAGGCAACGGAGTTAGGGTTGGCGGGGACTCTACGGATCCTAACAATGTAGAGTGTCAGTCTTAAGACAGCCTCTAATGACAAAAGGTATACAAGTCACCCTTTTTAAATATTAATATGCCCATACAGTCCACTGGAATGCACCATCTACCAAATATCAATGGGTGGATGGTGCAGACTGAGGAGTCCCCCCATCAAAATCTGAATGGCTCCCATCACTGTGGATCACGTGGGCCCGCAATTACTTTTTGTGTTTGTTTTTCTTCCTATTTAAGTCAACACACCGATGCGGTACTGGGGCTCGGAGCTGCTCTCTATGGCCAATTAGATCTAGATATATATCTTCATGCAACAATCAATATGTTCAAATAAAGGGGGTTATTCTAGTTCATTCTTTCTGACAAAATCCTTCTTAGATGGACAAAACCATGTGCACTGCGGGTGGGGCAGATGTAACTTGTGCAGAGAGAATTAGATTTGGGTGGGGTTTTTCTTCAAAGTGAGATCTATATTGCAGTGTAAAATCATGCAGTCAGTATTTTCCCTGCACAGAAACAAAATAACTCACCCAAATCTAATTTTCTCTGCACATGTTACATCTGCCCCCCTGCAGTGCACATGGTTTTGTCCAAGAAGGATTTTGTCAGAAAGAATGAACTAGAATAAACCCCAAAGTCACATAATTTAAAAAAACATGAAATTCTGCATTTTATCAGCATTTTTTTATGTTTTTACAGTAAGTTAACTCATTTAAGGAAATCACTTGGCAGAAATACATAATAACTAACAATTAAAGTAGAATAAATATATATCCCTAAGAATAAATCAAATTATATTACATTTTGAAAAATAAGACTTTTCACATTTAATAAAAGGCCCTTACAAATACTCTGATTTAAATAGAAAACATTTTTTTAATTTTTTTTTCACTTTCAGCCAATGCGTTTAATTATAAAGACACTACATCCCATCAGATCCTCAGCACTTCATTCTTCTTTCGCAGCCTATTGCTTGATCCTACCCTCCTCCTCCCCTTTCTGCCTTCTAGGCACCCTCTCTCCTGTTCCATCTTGCCCATAACTTTAAACCCATCCTCTCATCAGGCACTGTCCCTTCTATATTCAAGCATGTCCTTCTCTTTACCATTTGTAATAAAATAAATAAAAACATCTATCCAGACACTCTCTCCCTCTCTTTGCCTCTTTGAGTGTATTGTTTAATAATGCCTTTCTTCCTCCCATTCGCTACTTAATTAATTTCAGTTTGGAATTCATCCATTCCACAGAAACTGAACACATCCAAGGTATAAATGACCTTCTCACTGGCAAATCCTAGGGCCACTACACTCTGCTAGTTCTCCTTAACCTCTTTGCTGCTTTTGTCACTATGACCCACCCTCATCTCCTGCAAATCCTTCACTCCCTTGGCTTGCATGATATTGTCCTCTCCTAGTTGTCCTCCTATCTCTGACCATTCTTTCTCTCTTGATTCCATTTCTTTCAGTTGGTGCCCAGCAATGATCTGTTCTAGGGCCTCTCTTTTATATACATTCTCTGTAAGTGAACTAATCACCTCTTTTGGCCTCCAATATCATCTCTATACTGATGACACTTGGATATTACTGTCCTCCCATGACCTTGCCCACTTTCTGCTCACTCATATCTGCAACTGGCTCTCTGTTGATCCCCTGCATGTCTCAGCACTTTGTTAAACTTAAAATGTCTAAGAGTGAGCTGATAAAATCACCTACCTCCCAAATAACCTGTCTTTATCTTCTGATAGCACCACCTTTGAGTATGCTGTAAAAGTGTACTGTATTGGAGTTATTCTTGACTCCTCCATTGCCTTCAAGCATTCAACAACTATCCCGCAATTTCCATTTAAAAAGAAAATATCTCAAGGATCAGTCCATTTCTCACCCTAGAGGTAACTAATACCCTCATCCATTCAAACTCTGTACATACCAATCTGTCCTCAATTCTCAAGCCTGGATGATCTTTCTGAGTTTTACTGTTGCCTGCCTGCTATCCTCCATGATTCAGCAATTGTCTTATCGTTAAGTTTTGTCTGCTGCTGGTCCTCGCCCAGCATCTAGTCTGCTGCCAGCCCCAAACTAGGTACTGTTGTATTCAGTAATTGCCTGCTGTAGGCTTTGTTGCCCACTTGCATCTGTCTTTTATTGGTTTTGCCTTAGGGGTAGATTTACAAATGCTTCTTTGAGTAAAAAGTGGGGATGTTTTGCAACCAATCACATTTTGTCTATCATTTCTAGGATGCAATAGAAAAATCATAACTATAATCTGATTGATTTGCCTGTGGTGGAAACCTCTAGGGACCCATGGCTGAAGGACTGTCCGTTTCGCTCCCACAAAATGCTGCCCCCATAACAGCCCCTGCTAACACTAAAACTGCGGTCGCCTGTGATCGTGGTTTCAGGGCTTGGGCATGCATGATTTCATGAGTGCACATGCCATCTAACGATATTCGGAGATTTACATTCAGGTCCGTGTCAGGCCCCTGAAAAAGGTTTGGCTTGGTTGGGTGTTGAGAAACTAATTTTGCAACCGTTTTGTAGAAAGAATAAATAGCATTTACGTCCATTGCAATTAATGGAAAAATGAACAGTAATGTAGTTACCTTCTTACAGTAAGAGGATGTGAGAAGGTTTAATGCTTTATTTTTAAACTTAATAAATACATTATCTGAAATTTGGAACTTACAGGTAAATCAGTTAGGAAACAAAACTTAATATAGTATAATATACTACTCGGAAGCATCACAAGACTTAATAACAGAATTGTATTTTAAAATATATGCAGCTACTATTTAATACTTCATAATTAATGTATACATACGATCATAATGCATGGTAAATAAACCACCCCCCTACACTGTTTTTCATACACACTAGGTCCCCCAACGTCTACGGTGGCCATCAGGTTCTTCTTTAGAGGCATCCCCGCACCCGTGCAATGCATCCTTGGGACAAGGGATACAGGATACCTCTGAAGACAAACCCGATGTGTATCTCAAAGGGACTACCGGGGGAGTATGTAAAAAAAATTCCAAAATTTGGAATAATCCCTTATCCAAAATGCTTGTGGTCCGAAACATTTCGGATAAGGTATACTCGACCTGTAAAAAGAACAAAGGAGGATCAATGAATCTTGTCTTATATTTCTTTTCTATTTAAATTTTGTTTGTCGGAAGATAAATAGCGTCTCTATCACATGGCTTTTGAGCTCTTGCAGAGATCTTTCAATCTATTTCACATCATCACACTATATTACACTGCGCCGATTGCCTTTACATTTTTTACTCACTATGAGATTGCCACAGTTTTCCCTGAATGTGATTTGCCTTTGTTGCTGCCAGAATTAACAGAAACATCTATTCAATTCTTTTTCATTCCTAGCTACAGTTTTTTTTTCCCTTTTGGAAACGCTCAGGTGCTAACAAGTGTGAGCAAGTGTACAGAAGCATGTGGTCATGATGATCATAACTGTCACAAATGAGAGACATTATACAGAATAGAATGATGCAGCTGACATATTGTATCACTGCTTGGTATTTCTTAAAGTCCAACCAAGTTGTGAACAATCTCAGACTCATTGCGACAGATGGCCACAAGTTTAGGTAGCCAAGAGACCTTGTATGCGTTAGTGTGGTTGCTGGGGGCTCCATTCACAGCTTGCATCATCAGAATGGCTGTCTGTCCTGACAGTATACATGTTTATAATTAAAAGGATGTGCCATCTTAAAAATCTCAATAACAAACAATATCTTACAACCAAAGCCTTTCATCTGTTTTTGTAAAAAATCGTTATGAAATATTGGAAGATGAATTGACAAGTTAACTGCATAAGAATAAAGAAGAATATGGATACCAAAATAAATATATAAAACAGACTCAAAGTAACACAGTAAATGGTCTTACAAACATCATTGAAGGTGCATGCCTAATCTTCATACTTCTAAAAAAAAGAATCTGCAGTTGATCTCCATTGGTTAGTAAATCCTGTCCCTTCTTGTTCCCAATGCAAACACAAATCCCTAGATCAGTACATGATTTATTAGATGCAAAAATCAACAAATCTATAATTGATCAATGTTTGTGTGTGTGTGGATGTTCCACGATAACTCTTGAATGCTTTAACTAATGCTGCTTTCCACTGCCAAACCTGCTCTGACCCGTTTTTTAAAATGTTTCTTTAACTGGGTCAGAGCAAGTTTAACCCCATTCACACTGCATGTTGTAAACGGTATATTACTGGTTAATTACCGTTTTTGTACCTTTCCCATTGCACCCGTTGTGAAAGGTACACAGTAATTAACCAGTAATATACCATGCAGTAGGCAGCACCTAGTATCACTCCATCGCTCCCTGGTACCTGGCAGCGAGGTAGGCAGCGGGCGTGCACGGGTCACTTGCGCATATGTAATGAGCGGCCCGCTAGTTCCCATTTGCATTAGGGACCCCGGAGATGAAATTACACTCTCCAAATGGACCTGCTTCCTCCGCCTGAGCACAGACTGCGCTGCCCGGATCCCCAGTATTGCTGCAAGGTACCAGGGGAGGGGGGGGGGAGCAGGGATACTTTGCGGGGGTACCAGCTGCAAGGTACCAGGGGAGGGGGGGTACCAACCACTAGGTACCAGGGGAGGGGGGGCAGGACAGGTACCAGGGGAGGGGGGAGACCAGTGTGGGATACCGTTTAAGACCCTTTCCCACTGCCAAAAAAAGGGTCTTAAAAGGGTAGGATACTGCTTTTTACCCGTTTAACAAATACCGGTATTTGTTAAACGGGTAAAGCACCCTGGAGCTTTCCCACTACAGCTCTACCCATTTAAAAAGGCAAAAAAAACGTCACTTTACCGTTTAAGAGCTGCAGTGGGAAAGGGGTATAATCATCTTCAAACTTTGCACACTACCTAATCATCCCTTCGAAGATGGGTTTAATCGGTCGAGCCCTTAGAGGGGCTGTCATAAGGGTCCATGCTATTTCACTCTTAATTAGACCCTTAAAGGCCTATAAGGGCCCATTAAATGAAAAACATTTTCACTTTACAAAACTTTTGACAAACTGAAACTAATAAGTGACTCAGCATAAGCCGTGAAACTAAAACAGCAGCCTCTAAGTGATAATAAAAAGGGCAACATTAGCCCAAGAATACTAAGAAATAGACTGAGCAAAACACACATTTGTCTGTCCTTCTTCTTTATTTTAAAACACATAATTTTCTTATTCTTTATCACACATCTTTCTTTTTAAATATTTCACTGAACAAGGTAAACTTATCTCCTGATGACAACAGGAGATCATTTTTTATATAATAATAATAAAGGTAAAATTTTAGAACGATCATTAGATCCTCAGTGCACCCTAGAAGATACTTACTTTTTCTTTTGTGGGTGTTTCAGGTCTGTTAATAAATAGTGGGTAGCACCTCACCGTCTAATATTAGGGAAGAATAGTTCCCCTAGTACTTGAAAATAACTGGGAGAGGGGATCAAATCTAAGCGATATACTATACTGGTGCGGGAATAATCTCTTGTAGTGACTCAGCAGAGTGCTCTGTGAATCGAACACTGTAGATATCATTGTGAAATCCATGTGAGATCCGTCGCCATTGAGTTATTTTTTCTCTTGATTTTTTGCTTATTCATTGAGGGTTTCGGGATCTTCTGTAACTGCTGCAGCAGCTCCTGCCCTAATGTGGTTGGCAAATGTAGGTGGATATATGGAGACTTGCTCTGGCTGCTTCAGCAGCTTCTGCCCTGCTGTGGTTGGGTAGGGAAGGTGGATAGTTGGAGACTTGCTCCGGGTTATGCTGCAGCTTCTGCCCTGCTGTGGTTAGGAGGGGAAGGTGGGTAGTTGGCGACTTGCTCCAGCTGCTGCAGGGCTGACAAAGTGTTGGTGATGAAATGAGTAGGGACGTGGCCTAGCGTCGATCAAGTAGGAAAGAGTGTAACCTCTCCAACAATGGCTGTGACACAACACCGTCTTTTATGCTGTTTACACCGCTATTGTGATAACCGCCTATTGTGGTACGTGACCCATCATCTGTTCATAAAGTGGATCTTTAAAGAATTTCAACTTTTATATTGTGATAAACGCACTATGGAGTACTCCCATTTGTTTATATATATATATATATATATATATATATATATACACACACACACACATCTTTGATGTTCATGCACTACAGGTGGCAGCATGACCTGGTGCCCAAAATGGCTGCCATGGCATGGCTAGACTTGGAGAACTAAAAGTGGCAGCATACCCTGGCACTTATATTGTGTCAGGGAAAGACACACACACACACACACACACATACATACAACAAATTAGTGAAATAAAAACACCATTATTTCACTAATTTATTACAAAAGCCTTTGGAACAGATCACCTTTGGTACAAAGCAGGCATCCTTGTAAAAACAAAAACAAACAAAAAAACGGGAGTGCCCAAGCGTTTTAAGTTAGGGTGTGTGACGTCAGCTCCGGCCTAGATCAGCCTGTATGTCACAGAGTTGTGGAAGGGTCAGAGTTTTGCACAGATCGGGAAAATCATTTGATGGCGAGTGAATTGTGTATGGCTGTGCGACAGGCTAGTGAATAGCGATTTGTTCGCATATCACTCACAGATTTGCACAGGGCGGGTTTTTTTTCTTTCTGGGTGACAGCTATCTCCACAGTCATCTGCTAATTTGCAGATGAGTGATCAGGTCTGAATCAGGCCAATAATACCTAGAAACAAAGAAAAAATAATTATGAGTTAAGTTTTGCCGTGGAAACCTATTTTTTCCTTCCACTGTACATGGGGAAGGTACTGGCCTTGATGTACTGCAAATAAACTCTCCATATCTCACTATCTATCGTTGTCATGAATCATCTACTTCAATTGTTATCAGTGTCAGGCTATGTGTGTATCAGTTGTGTTCTCTGCTTTTGGTTTTTAGTGGTTCTTAAAGAATATTTCTGTGGATTGTAATAAACAATCGGACGCCTTTGATGAAATGTGCAGAGTATTTTTTTTCAACATTTTTACATTTTAGATGAATCCATTTTTATAGTGAAAATAGAGTTCAGCAACAGGTGTGATCTGTGTGCTTTGGCTGCTCTGCCTAGAACGTGTGCATGAGCCGTAGTAATGTGCGTTTCCATCTATTTAACATGGCCCTTATTCTGGTTGGTGCGGTCGAGCCGCATATGCGGCTCCGACCGCACCAGACGAATCCCCGCCCACCATACGGTTCGCCACGGCCGTCCGTACACGGACGTCTGGCGAACCGCACGAAAATGGTGGAGGCGTACGCCTCCACCATGCTGGGAGCTGCCCCCTGCATTCGATGGTCGACGACCATCGAAGGCAGGACCGCACGCCGCGGCAGCTCCCGCAAGCTGAGACCACACGGACAATCGTCCGTGTGGTAGCTTGTATGGGGGCTGAAAGCTGACATCCGGCGACGTCAGCTTTCCGCCCCCATGAGTGGCGTCATGCCCTCATTACCATGCGTACGCCCCGCGTTTGCATGGGAACGCCCATGAAACGCGGGGCGTACACATAGGGAAATGAGGGGATGAAGCCCCTCACGCCCCTATACGCCCCCTTTGCGGCGTCTAAATTTTTAACACGGAGAATTCCCCTGCACATGCGCAGAGTGACCTCTGCGCATGTGCAGAGAGAAAACATCGGCGGTACGGCCGCACGCGGGCCGTACCGAGCCGATTAGAATAAGGGCCATACTCTGATATCTTTATCATTTGTTTCATATGTTTAGCTGACTGTAAGTCAGAAGAAAATGTGTGTTCACATGATATGATGTTGGTACGTGCTACAAGAGAAATATGAAGATTTAAATTGTTTTACATTGATAAATCATTAGAAAAAATATATATATTTATATTTTTCTCTAAAACCACATTGTACAGTATAGATGCAGTAAAGTGTAATCTGCGCTCGAAATAGCAGCTTTTTCAATAAGAGGTACAAAGCGCTTGTATATGGTAAAATTATGCGTTAAAAAATGTGCTGTTCCGCTCAAAAGTAAAAACAAAAACAATGTGAGTACAATGTTTACAGCCCTTCGTGGGTATTTTGGGGTGATGGGTCCGAGTGCGGTTCAGATATGCGGCACTATTTGTGGAGACCTTGGTAGCCCTATCTGTCCCTAAGCTTACCTAGGTCTTCTGGCCTTCTATCTTCTTCCACGCTGTACTCGTTCTGGACCTCCGCGAGTGAGCTGTTCGTTGCCGGAAGTTCTGATGTGATGACTTCCGGTATCGGCGGTGTGCGGAGTTGTGTCTTCCCAAGGCTGCCAACGCGTTTCGAGAGATGAACTCTCTTTGTCAAAGCATTTTTTTACACATCACATTGTACAGTAAGCATTTCTGCTATTCCCCTAAACTGAAGTCTATGGGGTAAATTTACTAATTCAGATGGTATGTTGCTATGGGCAACCAATCAGAGCCTACCAGTGGTGTAAGTTCTTTCCAGTTGCCCGGAGGCAAGATATATATTGGTGCCCCCCCCCCCCCACACACACACACAATCCTATATAACCTTATATAAAATATATATTTCTGTTCAGAAATATAGATAGATAGAGATAACATAAATATTTCAGAACTCAGCCACAGAAGCAATATTGTTGGCTTTTAAAATACTAATTTAAACTTTCAGGGGGAGGAGAGGTGCCCCCATGGCAGCAGGAGCCCGGCGGCAGATGACTCCATTGCCTCCCAGAGTTCTGCCTCTGGAGCCTACCTTTTAGTTATTTAGCACCTTCTAGAATACAATAGATCGAATCTGATTGGTTGCCCATAGCATCTGAAACAGAACTCCCATCTTACTAAAAGTCTCCCAATGAGTATGTAAGAACCATGGTAATATGGAGTCTACAGGTTGGAATCCAATTAGGACACTATTTGTGGAGTTTGTATTTTATCTCCAACCCTCATAGAGGGAGAATAGAATAGGTGAAGAGCGTAGCGGGCCACCGTGCCCGCAAGGGGCTTTGTTGCGCTCGCCATGCTGTCTGAGTCCAGCCAGTTGGGATCCCGACATCGGGCTAATGACTGTTGGGATCCCGACTGACGGAACCCTATACCACACCCATAATTACGTACAATTCAGCAAGCATCCTAGTGTTGTCCGTACAATAAAGTGAGCCTTCCAATGTCCAATGTATGAAATCAGATTGCATCCAAGTGAATACCATACAGCACAGAGTGCAAAAGGAACGTTAGCATCTTATCCAAAATCTAGTCTCCTAAAGTACACAGTTGTGTTTATTAACATATGATTACATGGAGTATTGTGGGATTCCTTCCAATCAAGGGTGTAACTACCATAGGTGCAGCTGCTATGGGGCCCAGAGGTGAAGGGGGCCCATCTTTTTTAAGTAATATGTTTTAAAAATATTTATCACCATCAGTTGCTAAATAGGAGCCCTTATAAACTTTTGCTATGGGGCCTAAGAATATCTAGGTACGCCTCTGCCTCCAATGCTATGTATTAGAGATGTGCTCCAAAACAGTGGTGCTCGATTGACACCTTTGCAGTCTTCTCCTCAGCATGCTCCAAGGCCGCGGTTGAACCTTTATGCAATACATCTATTCATAGTAGGGGAATACTGTAAATGTTTAACTGTAGGCAGTGTCTGCCGCCTTCTTTGTCATCTGTAACAAAAAAGTTGGATGAGTTAATGAAAAAGTTGGCTAGTTATCAGGTATGATGAATCAGTTGGTTAAGTGTGTGGGAGAGGGGTTTAGTTGGACAGAGAAGACAGTGGGATGGTTGAAAAAAACTTGATGCATAAAGAAGGTAAAAATACGAAACTAACACTATATAGGATTTGCATACTCAGAAGAAGCCAAGTATTAGCCTTTATAGCTCAGAAACAGCCAAGTTCATCCAAAAACATCACTCCTCACAATGCGTCACACCAGCAACAAAACACCACTGAGACATGGACTCCACAGAAGTGCCTTGAATGACCAAGCCCTGCTTCATGCCTCTTACTCAGCCGCCTACAAGGAAAATATAAAACATTTGTGATATCTTTTGTGAAATATACATGTTTGCTGACCACCAGGCTATGCCGTTATTGATGCCCTTGTCTCTATTTAATTACAATTAAGATTGCACTTGAAATTTTGTCATATACAGTATATCAAGCTCAAAAAGTGATAAAGTGGAGAGTGATAAACAACCAACCAATCAGCTCCTACCTGTCATTTTTCAAACCCAGCCTGTTGCATGACAGATAGGAGCTGATTGCCTGGCTGTTCATCACTCTCCATTTTATCACTTTTTGAAGTTTGTTACATCTGGACCATGTATTCATGTCTTTTTTAATTGTCTTCTTATTTAGTAATAATGTTTTTGGTTTAACTGGGTAACAAAATAAGAAAAAAACTTATGTTAACATTAAACACATTTCAGTAAATATGCAAGGGGATTGTATTTTTCAACTTATTCTTGTTGTACCCTACATTATGGGCTAAGCACTATGCGTGTATGTGTCTGGGTCCCAGTCCGCTCCCACCTTGTGGCCAATGGTGGCCACGACACTGAAGTGGCTAACCCACCCCATGCTGCAGTGCCATCTATGGTACTAGGTGATCATTTTAAATGTATGGATGCTATCTTTAAGTTGAACTACTTGTGAAAGGCTGTATCTCTAAACTGTTTGATGTGCCGCAGACCTAGACCCTCTTCGGCATTATGTTGGTGTTGTGTTGTTTGGACAACGTAGGCATGTCCGACCATTTGTGAGTTGGGTCACATGACGTCACATGCAGCTGCTACAACCCTAAACATGGTGGCCCATCGCCTGCCTTAGCAGCTAGGCTGCGCATGCAGGGTGCTGCACTAAATATGCAAGCACTTCACTGAATAGTGAAGCATTCACATGCAAGTGGTACTTGGAATAAGCATGTGGGGTGGCTTTGTCCTGTGCTGGGTGCCCCCACCCCCCACTCATGTTGAATCAGGCCCTAGAATCTTGACAGCTAAGTGAAGGACAGGCTGCAGAGAAATCTCAAGACAAGACCCTAGACTTCTTCCAATAGTATGCACCACCAGTAAGAGAGACGAGTTGCAGGGCAGATAGCTTAGCTACCACGGGATCTACACCTACAACACTAGCAGGGAACACAGAACAGAGGTAGAAACTCAGAGCTGTATGATGTAAAACAACCACCAGGACTGTATCACCACAGCAGAGAGGTCCTGAGAACTGGAAACCCATCAACCCTAGAATCAGATAGGAGAAGCAGGAACAGCCCTTAGTGGAGATCCAAGGTGGAGTAACTACCCTAAACACCTGCCTGTGAAAAAAAAAAAAAAACAGCAAAGCTCAACATAAAGCCATCACATGTGACACTCAAATAGCAGATTCCTGAGTGGATGACAGAGGCAGCTGAGACATTAGTAATGCAGGTGTAGAAGCAATCCCTTGATAAACAGACACCCAGGATAGTGCTGACTTTTATATGAGATGATTGGTGTATAGGAATGACAATGAAGCAGTAGAATGCAGTAAGCAGGATATCCAGATAGTCTGTGAATGCTAGTGGATGCAGGATATGTAGATATATTGAAGACACTTATTGCAACAGGATATGCAGGTATACTGGAGATGTTGGCAGATGCAGGATATTCAGATATACTGGAGATGCAGCAAATGCAGGATATGCAAATATGCAGGAAATCAGGATAATTGAAGATATAGCAGGTACAGGATATGCAGATATTCTTCATATGCAGGATAACTGGAGATAAATCTTAAACAGGACATACAGATTAGCTGGAGATAGCACTTGAGACAGGACACATGGAAGTGCTGGACGGGACACACAGATAGCTCAAGGCAACAACACACTGAAACTGGAGATATACAGTGATATTGCACTTGCAGATTTCAGGTAATAAAATCCTGTGATCAGGATCAATCCTAGAGGGGAGGGCATTGCTCTGTCCTATTAGAAGAAATCATTTTACTCTGATGGTCTAATCATCTATAGTTGGGGTTTTCATGTGAAATTTCCTAAACGTAAATCTCTGATTTGCAAAAACTTTTGAGTGTTTTTTTTTTACCCACCTTAAACATTTTGGGGGTGTGGCCTAATCACGGGGTGGCCACGCCTCCCGTGATTAGGCCATGCCCCACAATTTTTACTGGGGCCCGTCATACCTCTCGGCTGCCCTGTTAACATGTACTGTCTTGGTGTTTGCCATCTGTATGGCACTGTGGGTCTGATTCAATACCGCTCGCTAAGTAGTGGTCATTTGCTGCTTAGCGAGCTGCCTCATGCCCCCCTTCTGCTGAATCCCCTCTTCACCATACAAGGATGTACGGGAACACATCCCCTCGCATGCGGCCGAAGGGGAAAGAATAATTTTAGGTCGCTAACCATTAAATTATTTCTCTCCCCATTGGAAATGAAAGTCTAAACTGACTTTATTTCCATTGTAGACCTCTGGAGATAAGGCGGGCACTGGTGTCATGTGATGTCAGACGCCCTCCCGAGCTGGAAACACCATGCCTGTGTTCCCAGGGGAATGGCCAGCATTTTCATAGGGATGCCCATAAAATGGGGGGCGTTCACCTCCAGACGCCCCCTGCTCACAGCATATAAAGTGGGATGTGAGATGGGGCATATGGCTGGTCCCAGAGGAGGGGCCAGCTCACAGCATATGAAGTGGCAGGGGTGCCAGGGGTGAATTGGGATGAAAAACCAGCCCAAGAAACTTCTAAAAACAGCCCTAGAAAAGGGGTGGAGTCAATGAAGGGGGTGGAGTCTTTTAAAGAGGGAAGGGCAGGGGACCCCCTTATCAAAAGCAACAGCTCTCTCCCACCTTGTACCTCACACTCCAGGACTGAACTGGGGCTAAAAAAAAAGGCACTGCCATTTACAGCACACATGTTGTCAGTATCTGGCTCAGACTTTTCCCTGGGGAGATGTGAGAGTGAGAGGAGGAACAGGGGGAGACGTGTGAGTGAGAACAGGAACAGAGGAAAATGTGAGAGGAGGAACAAGGGAGACACAAGAGGAGGAAAAGGGGGAGACTTAAAAGGAGGAGGAACAGGGAGAGACGTGAGAGGAGGAACGGAGACACTTCAGTTAAGGAACAGAGAGAGATGAGAGAGCATAAGGAACAGGGGGAGACCTGAGAGGAGGAGAGGAACAGGGGAGACAGGAGAGGAGAGTAACAGGGGGACACGTGAGAAGAGGAGAGGAACAGGGGAAGACGTGAAAGGAGGAGAGCCTTGAGAGGGGAAACGGGGAAACATGACAGGAGAAATAACAGGGGGAGACATGAGAGAAGGAACAGGGGGAGAGGTGAAAGGAGGAGGAACAGGGGGAGACGTGAAAGGAGGAGGATCAGGGGGAGAGCTGAAAGGAGGAATGGGGAGATGTGAGAGGAGTAGGGACAGGGGGAGACATGAGAGGAGGAGGAACAGGGAGGCGAGAGAGAGGGAGATAAATGGGGAAAGGTAAGAGTAATAGGGGGAGATGTGAGAGGAGGAGAGGAACGGGGAGACGTGGGAGGAGAAGAGGAACAGAATTGAGAGGAGAGGAACAGGGGGAGACATGAAAGATCATAGGAACAGCGGGAGATGAAAGAGGGAGAGAAACAGGGGGAGATGTGAGAGGTGGAGAGGACAGGGGGAGAGGTAGGAGAGGGATAGAAATGGGCAGACATGAGAAGAGAGGAACGGGGGGAACTTGAAAGGAGGAGGAACCGGGGAGACATGAAAGGAGGAGGAACAGGGGGAGATGAGAGAGGAGGAATAGGGGGTGACTTGAGAGGAAGATATATTTGTACCACTGCTTCCAGCCACACAGAGCCAGGCTGTGCTGCATCATATATTAATTATTAGTTTAATGTTATGTACCTCTCATCTACAGTCACCTTAATCTGCAGCTGTGCTGTCCAGGTGCCACCCATGCTGTTGTTGATGATCCTCAGCCACATGAAAAACTCCTGCATTGCCTGCTGGGTAGATTCAGCCCTAGCCAATGGGGTGACCTTGGCAAAATTTTGGCTGGTGCCCCCTAGCCCTGCTGCTAAAGTCACCTATGTTTCAACATTCTCCCAGCAAAAGCAGGGTTAAGCACTTAGAGGAGGGTTAGGGTTAGGTTGTCAAGTGAGAGCAGTGCCACATTAAGGGGGAGAATAGGGGGTAAGTGTCCTAGGGCCCTACTCTTCAAGAGAGCCCACTGGCAAGAGCTGCTGCACAGGGATGACTCTGCCCATATTTAGGCTCCAGGCTCCACCACCAGTGGCAGGGCTTAAAATGGTCATGGAGAGGTGGTAGAACTCACTTTTCCTGCCAACAGCCCCCCCCCCCCCACAAGTTTAGTGCCCCCTACAAACTATAAACTGTGCACAACCGCCAAAATGTTATAAAGGAATAGTGCATGCTGAAGGTGCCAAAGGAGGGGCCAGCTCACAGCAACTAGACACACACATTGTGGGGGCTGGAGCTTGGTACAGGGGAAAGGAGGGCCCTGAAGAAGGGCAGAGAAGGAATAGCAGGTAGGAAAAGGTGGATAAGGCACATAATGGGATAATCTCTGTGCTGACACTGCACATGGAAACCCTAGATGGCATGACCCTGTACAGAACCTATCAAATAAATCCTTTGGATGGATCGCCACAATGCGCCCCCTCTTTTATTTCAAAACCTAAGGACACAATGCTGGTCTATAGTTTGTGCAGAAAATAAATATGATCATTCCTATCTGACTAAAGAGTAGGGAATCGAAGTTGAAAATGTTACTGCAATAAAATTATGCATGAGAAACAATTAGATGTAATATGTAAGTGTTGCAGAATATGTGTGCACTATATACGTAACAAGTACCAAATAATAAAAGGTTTACATACAAGAAAACTAGAATTTGTTAGTAATTAACAGGTTGCAAAACATTTCAGCGAGGAAAGACATACTAAAGAATAGTTATGAAAATCTGTGCACAAAAAAAGGTGATATTGCCCTTAGCAAGGAATTAAGAGTATGTCATTTTTTAGTAAAAATAAAATAAAAGCATCATGTAATTATCTCTGCATGTGATTGTTTGAATTTATGAAAAAAAAAAAAATCTTGAGCTGCAAATTGGGGGAAATCTATTTAGGACAAGGTTATACACACTAAGGTTTTATATAGATGATGGTGAACAAGGGATTCAATGGGCATAACTCAGATGAAACATTGCAACTAATTGATCCGGCCAGAGGCATCACTGGGTGTGGTGACACCCAGTGCGCACTCTGCACCGTCATCCCTGCCACGGTCAAAAAGGGGACATGGTTTGTTTTAGAGGGGCGTGGCCTTGCTAGAGCCCATCTTCACCACTCCAAGGGCATGGCCTACATTCCGGAAGATGCTAGCTTCCCCCACAGACAGAGCTGTCTGTAGTAATGGTACTTTGGTGTCACCCCATTTGGGGGTTACACCTGGGCACGCGCCGCACCTCTCGCACCTGGGAAGTGACGCCACTAGATCTGGCCTCCCAAATGTACACAATTCAAACACTCTAAACCATGTACAAGGCAAATACAATAACGTTTAACTTATTTAAAATACTACCCTACCCTACCCTTATTTAAAATACTACCCTAGAATAGAATGGAGCTTGTTAAGATTCACCCATTAAGTTAGATATGGGTTCTATGATATTACTCTACTTCAGTGCTAACACCTCTTTGTGATAACTTGACCTTTCCACCAGGTTTGGATCGTCTAGGCTTTTGAAAACTGTCAGGAACTAGAAATTACCTTCATTGTAAATGTAAAGGTTACAAAGACAAATAGTTAGCATTCAATATATGAATTCAGTTAAAGTCAGTGAGCAAAGAAAACATGAACCAGTTGAATATACAGTTAAAACATTTATTAAGCTTTCCCCAAAACTCAATTCAATAAGTATACAGTCGCTGAAAAAAAATCATGAAGGTCATAGGCATGAGAAAGACTTTGTCTCCCCTCCCCGACTTCAATAGGACATAAAGGGGGAAATTTACTAAAGGAAATTTGTAAAAAAAAATAGCTGTATTTGTATCCAGAAATACACTTATTTTTGACATTTACTATCCCGAAAATACGGCAATTCGTATTCGTATTGATGTGCTATCAATACGAATACGAAATGCCGTATTTTCGGGATAGTAAATGTCAAAAATAAGTGTATTTCTGGATACAAATACATCTATTTTTTACAAATTTCCTTTAGTAAATTTCCCCCAAAGAGTCCAAGAATGTGAGAAGGTCTCCATTTAACCTTGCACCCATTTTTAGAAAGAAGAGGGTCCTCTATTTCAACGGATAGGTCTCTTAGTATTTATTGTCTGGTGATCATCTACTGTATGATCACTGGACAATGTTGTGCTGATCTATGAATAAATGTGGTTATCTGTGAATGGAAGGGCACTCACCACAATAGCGACACCAACAAGTGTGTGGGTACCCATATTTGAAAGTAGGAAGTCAAATCAAATTATGTGGCCCACTAATTGCAGTTGTCTAATGATGACACAAAAAAATGTCCTTTTCTGAATATCGGTTGGAGTTCGCAATGAACCCATAATTATCTGGAAATGTGGGGGGCAGTTAGGGGGGGGGGGGTAGGTCAAGGGGTCTCTACCCCATCTTGTGTCAGATTGGTCTCACTCATATAACATGGTAGATTATCTAATTTTGAAAATGGTAGACCTTGTTTTCAATTAAAGACCATATTATTTTGTCAAAACCACACATACAATCCTGCTTTTTATAAATTTGAAAAACTGGACTATATAATTATTTGGGTTATATTTTTATGGACCTGTTAGAATTAATAAAAAGATTGATATTTTCTTAAAGCAAATTGTCTTGGGAAAAATGCTTAATTTTTGCAGGCATCGTATAAAAAAAATAAAAAAATCAGTGATATTGATGTTGGAATGTGATGAGCATAAATTTGGAAAAAATGGCCTTAGCAGGAAGAGAAAACCTTGAGCAGGCTAATGAAAACCTTTATAAATGCATCACAGATAGTACCAAAAAGGTTATAAAAAAAAAAGATGTTCTTATTGAGCACTTCCCACTGCTGATACAAAAAATGTGGCCTCAAATTCCAAAATAAATAGTGGGATTGTCCTAAATTCCTAAATACTGGTAAACTTTCAGTGAAAAGGGCCTTAAACACTATAATCTTCAAGAGAGTCCAAAGACTACATAAATATCAAGAAAATATTCTAGGAATGCCATCCACCCTCTATGCAACCCATGATGTTGAATGTGGCAAGTATATTGTAGAACATGGGCAAATAATAATAGAGTCCATATATTTAAATCAATTTTGGATTATTGGTACTCAAAATTAAATATATAATTATCACTTATTACTATTCATCATGTATCTAAATTAGTCCTACAGTATATTCTCTCAACACTACAATCAATCCACTCAATACATATAAATAAACTCTATAATTACTAGATTGTAAGCTCCTCAGAGCAGGGCCCTCTTCCCTCCTGTTGTCAAAGCTCTTCTCTTCACATGTCACTCACAGCTCTCCTATACTCCAACACTCAGTGACCATCTTCGTCCGCATACTCATCTTCATCTTTAGCCACCAGCCCCTAGTAGTATGTTGATTACATCCTCACTACTTACGTACATCTAAGCTTTACTGTGTATTGAATTGTGGTGCTTTTTATCTGTACTCTATTTTTGTTATTTATTTACTGTTTTGTCTCCCTGTATTGTTCCTTTGTACGGCGCCGTGAAACACTTTTGGCGCCTTATAAATAAAATAATAATAATTCCCTTCTATGGGAGCACTGTGCCCTGGGATTGGGAATGGCCAAGAGGAGAGCCCTTCAATATACTTTTCTCTCACCATCTTTTTAGATTACATCTAAATAAATTTAGGATTTCTGTATTGCTTTACAGCAAAATGAAATGTGCACTGGAGCGATACATAAGTCTAATACATATGTTTGATATTTTTTTCTAATGTCCATGCTGAATAAAAAAAATGTTAAAAAAAAATATTTTATATATATTATTACAAACAAATCACATGCATATAACTGAATACAAATGTTTGCCTTGAGCATATTTTAAAAGAAGATAATGTAGGAAGGTGTAATGGGTACTAATACAAAATATTTGGAGCTCTTGTATATCAGGAAAGTTAACTGCATGCAAATTTGTACATTTTGAATAAATGGCATGTAAAAATGAATACTATTGTCATGTAATGCATGTGGTATTTATTCAAACGTTTAATTATAATGTATACAAATGTAACTTGCAGAATAAATATTTCTTATCTAAACATTAAAAGCTGCAAAGGACACCGTTCTATTATCCAATCATTGATGAAAGTGGATTATTAACCTTAGAGTAACCGAGAGGATGCTGCGATAATTTACAACACATCACTGAGTCTTAAAGTCTTAACCTTCCATCATTACCTTGTTAAAGCATGATTATTTTTCTCAATATCTTGTTCTGTTCTTCGAGACCCCAGGGATCCAATGAAGCTGTGAGGATTTTCTTTTTACCAAATGCAGCACTGCAGGGGATCATTCACTGGCTAGTTGATGTGTATTGTGTGGGAGGTAGGACATCTAATAAACAAGGCAACTGCAGTGAATGTAAGGAAAGGAAATCTATTCCCCATACCATAAATGAGGTCATCCTAAGATATTATATTTACATTGCTTAAGAAAATGGTAATACTGTAACGCAAAAAAAAAAAAACAATTGACAACAAAACATTAACATTAAATCCTATTTATCAGTAATTATTACAAAAGCAGTGCCATGGGCAATTTTTGTAGGCTATATTAATGGGAACACAAACTAGCATGCTTATATATGTATTTAAAAATATAGCAGTGTTACATATTACCAATATTTCAGTGCATAGCATATAATCAAATGATAGTTTATACCTGAAATATTAGAAGCCTACACAAATATTCAGTGTATTAGCCATTTAATTACCAAATGAGAATAAAGAATGCACAAAAACATTTATTTTTTATGTGACTATTTTCACTTGTAAAATACTTTTTCTGCATTGACCATATTACACAACTTGCCTTATTAATTATGATGCCATTTCAGATTGTGTGTCCAGGATGTTTGATCCTCATATTTTATCCAAAAGAAGGTTAAAAATATTTAGAAGTGAATATAATAAAGAATTACATAAGAAATGTCTTTGATTACCAATGTTTTTGGGCAGCTAGTCCCATTTAAAAGAATACCATGTAAAAAGTTTTAGAACTTGGAACTGAATTGTCTTCTAAAATATAATAAATAAAAAATGTTTGACTCCAGAATCCTTGTAGCATCCTCAAACAGAAACTGGGTGCAAATCGCCAGAGCATTAGGAAGGCAGAAACCAGTTGAAAATCCCCATAGTATGAGGAACGCATCATTCCATCTTCTCCAATACCGATGATGCTATTTGGGCACTAAAGGGATTCCAGGAAATTGACAAGGACTTCCCCATAAAGGCTTGGGTCCACCATAGGCTCTGATATCACAATTGCGATAAAGGTGATGTAACACTAAGCAAGTATGCTTAATGTTACACAGAGCATTAAGTTCAAGTAGCAGAGGCCATTGTACCTTTTCACCATGAAAAAAGGTTCTCCTTTTCCATTAATCCATTCATTTTCCATTGGAGAAAAAAACAGTATAACAAAAGTAAAAACAAAAAACTAACCTTATATTTAAATTTTGGAGCACTCAGGAAAACCCATGTGAATATAGAGAACGTATTACAGACTGACAGTACCATACCTGTAAGGGAACAAATGGTCCCAACACTGGCAGACAGAAACACTTTTCACAGTGCCAATATACCTTATTATTAACATTGAGAACATACTGTATAGCGCACTTGGTTGCGCTATAAAAAAAACTGTAAATAAAAAAATAAAAAACTTGTTTGCATATGGAAAAAAATTATAAACACTGTTTCCTAAAAATCTTGACAACCTTATCTATAAATTTGTTGTTACCTTGTTAAAAAAAACTTTATATATATATATATATATATATATATATATATATATATATATACTGTATATATATATATATATATATGGGAAAAAAGGGAAGATCAGAGTGCGCTACCAACTGTACCACCTAACATTAATCAATATACAACATGATCCCACAATCATTGATTTGACGTAGTCAGTTAGAGATGTTCGGTAATAAGACATATATATATTGAAAATGTTCTCCTGCTGTTCAAGTAAATTTTTTCCAAAAGCAGTAGGGGGTGCATTAATATTCTTATATTTTATAAACTGGAAATGGTCCCACAGTTAAGTAATGTGCTAGAATCTTGTGTACAATAATAGGATGCAAACATATTGGTTCTGAGAGAGGGTGGAACTGCCTGCTGTCATTAGCCAAATAATACAAATATGACGAATACTAACATAGCGATGAAATGGACAGCATAAAACAGAAATATTGTAAGTAGCATGCATTTTTTTATTGCAGTATATTTATAATTGTAGAATGTTTAATATAAGTTTTTTATTATACACACACATGAATCCATAAACACAAACAAAATGTTATTTGTCATTTATTATATGAGTATTGCCCGCTTTGTGCCCATCCGTTTGATAGTGATGTTAGCGTTCATCATATTTATATGATTTGGCTAATGAGTGTTTCGGCTGCAGGCAGTTCCAGCCTTTCTCAGAAGCAATATGTTGGATTCCTATTATTGTACACATGATTCTATCACATTACTTAAACTCCAGTAATAAGATTCCTTTTGCTGTCTCATGCTCAGCTATATCTTGCATTAGCAAATTTTTTTGATTACTAATTAAAAAAAGGAAACCCTGTGACTCTTTTTATGAAAACTGAAAATACTCACAAATTATTTAGTAAGAGAGGTGTCTGACAAATTTAACACTTACTTCTCTCCTTGTTAATAAATGCAATTGGAGGTAGATTATTAAAAAAAAAAAAAAAAAAAAGAAATTCAATCGAAATTGAGATTTCATTACACGGAATTTTGATCCGTGGATGCCTATGGACATTATAGAATTAGGTGTTAAGTTGACAAAAGTGAATCAACCTGCCTTTAAATGCACAGCATGACCATGTAATTCTTTTTCCAGTTTGTGGTAAGAGATGATGAAAACTTCTTTCCAAGTAGCTATCACCCAGATTTAGTGTGAAAAGTAGTGTAATTGTAATTCACGCCATCAGGGTTTATCAGCTGTTCTGTAGTTAGGGAAGGCTTGCTTTTCAAATAGGAAAGCTGCCAAGTGCTCTGTGATACCTCCAGCAAGCTTATCGTATTCAGATAGACGCCAAAACAGCAGCTGCACACATATGCAAATTGGCAATTAATAGTATAACATTCTCCAAAAAAATCTTACAAACTGAAAATTCATTGGAACTACCTGAGCTCTAACCTTAGCTTTCAATGGGAGGCCTCGGCTTTGTCCAACAGCAAGGGATTAATTACCCCCTGGGGTAGCCACCTTATACAGCTCTCGGATTCAGAGGTACAATGTGACTTTGTTTTCTGGCGTGTCTCAAAACGTTATGCAGTTACCAGCAGAGCCATTGTCCATAACTCACATTCAAATGGGATCATGTACAATATTTCCAGTTGTAAAGAATAAGGATCTTAGAAGTAAAGAGAGATATGACTATGTAAACGATATGAAGACCTGGAAAAGTAATGTAACTTCTAATATATAAAATTGGGAGGGATTTACTCAAGTTTTCATAAGAAATTACACCAGGGATCAGATTTATCGTGATTTACATAACAGTTTTTCTTTCAAAGAAGTGTTTTGAGTGAAGACCCATAACAGTGTTTTTGCAGTGAAGACCCATATTACCAATAAGGCAGCCATCTTGGGTGCACTATAATGGTTACCATAGAGGAATACAAAATATGAAATTCAAATAAATGATAAACAATACCCATAGAATCATCAGTTACACATGTTGTACATCCTAAGCACAAAAGTATCAAAGTAGGGCAGACATCCTGGGTGTGCGGCATAGGTAACAATGGGTAGGATATACAATAATTGCAATACACTTTGGGGATTTACAAAGTACGGCTTTTGCTTACCCTGGGATGGGGGACATCATTTTAGCAGACTTGATTAAATTTCAGGAATTCCATGTCCGGGGGGGGGTTAAGGGGAGGTACTGTAGGTGGGCTTTTGAGGAGTTTTAGGCACAGAGATCAAGAGAAATACTATTTTATCTCAGCAAGGGGATATCTGAAGACAGGATCATAAGAGAATGTACCCCTGTGTCACTTAGGTTTAAAAGTAGAGAACATCTTGTTTGGAATCTCAGTGGTATAGTGCCATATATAGTATATTTTATAGGTTTTTCTTTTACTAAGGTGGGCATAAATCTTTGCCCTCTCCTAGGCAATTTTCCATTTCCTGGGGCAGATGTATACAGTAAAACAGAAATTTAAGAAGCAAATTTTATTTACCCCATACTAAATCATATTAATCATAAGTGCACATTTCCAGCTCTGTAAATGCTGTCTTGGATCAACCAAAACCATATTATTGAAACCACCACTCCCATTTCAAGTCCCAAATCTGGACAGACTTCACCCTTTTCAGACAATAAATTGTGACTGACAGGGCCAAATTAAGGGGGAGGGGGGCATGGTGTCAGTATCCCTGCCCCCCTCTCTATTTAGGGGCCCCCTGTGGTTCTTATATATATATATATATATTTTAGCTAAAGGTTTTGTGCATGGGAGTGCGGTAGTGCTGCAGCTTCACCTATCTGCCAATGTGACAATGATTGATGGTGCTGAGCACTGGGTGCTAAGGCTCACTGACTGCACAAGTGTGCAGTGCATTACTAGGAGTTGACTATGTCCCATGAGATTTTGCACAAGAGGTCAGAGATTGAGAGGCTTGTGCTGAGATCTGCTTGGTGGAGCTCATCATATGCTTCTCAGGCCCATGGAGGACAGCAGCAGCAGCCTCGTCATGGGAGGGTTTTTAATCAGAGTTAGCGCTGAGCCTGTCAGTGCTCCTACAGAGTAAGGTACAGAGGGACAATATATATATTTAGGTTTATATTAACCCATTGGCCAAGTTTATACTGCCTTTACTGTTTTGACAGTGTAATATTCTCCCGTGCAGTTTGTGGTCAGTAATGACAAGTGGGAAGGGGCCCCCCTGTCTGAAGTGACCCAGGCCCCCGATGGCTTAATCCGGCCCGGGTGACTGTCATGGGAACAATGGGACTGTTGAAAAGTATGATCTGGTAACAGGGTAAATAGATATGTCTGGGAACAATTCCAGAATTGTGATGAGGCTCTCTGCCCATACATGCATCACACTGACTGCTACTACCCTATTCAGTATCCAATATCTTCCGCTGTCCAACTGTCTCAACTTGAGTGGAACAGTCCTGATTTGCAAACTCAGAAGAGGGACAATTCTCATCCATAAGTGCAAGATTTCTAGTCAATTAGGGAAGCTTTATTTGCAGATGGGAAGGGCTTATATTGATTCATGACTTTGCATGTGCATATTATGAAAGGTACATAATAAGGCAATGTACTAATTATATTTGGCACATCAGTCTTAGCTGTATATACAGTCATATCAATTTCATATTTTACAAATCACATATGTAACTGTATAAATTTGTCATGTTAACATCCTGAAGGATCTGCATCCTGATGTGCAAAGCACCAATGTTTGGCACTGTGTCCATGAGCAGGAACTGTTCTGATCAAGCCCAAATGGGTCCATACACTACCATACACATGGATTCTGAATGGTTAGAGTAAAGTGGTAGCCCAGACAGGCACCTGACCCAAAGCATGGCAAACATAGGTGGTACACTAATTGGGGGTCTATGCGCTCAAGTGTTATCACTAACACCAAAGGAATGTGAAAAACTTATGTCAACTTTCCACATTGAACTTATTCCGATGGGTCGGTGTTATTCATATTCTGTTTGTAGTTTTTATGTTTCCCCTGGAACAGTACTCAGGGTTTTGCTGATTCACCTTGCCTGGTGTTTAGCATACCCTGGTCTTGGGTGTGGCTGCTTGCTAGGTTATTTAGCTATGCTTTATGTATGCAGACCCTGCCAGTTATAGTTCTTAGTATAGTTCTGTTAAAGCCTTGTCTGAGTCTGGTGAAAGTCTTGTCAGAGTCCTGTCATAAGTCCTGAGTATTCCAGCAAGCACTCCTGCCAGGTGTCCTGTGAAATCTGTGCCTGTGTCAGAGAACCATTGCTGCAGTCTGAGAGATCCTGTATGAACACAGACCCTGTCTGACAGAGATAAGTGCTGTTTCTTCCACCTTCAGTATTTCAGCTGATCCCTGTTAAAGTTTAGCTGTGAGGAGTATATGTCCTCTATTATTAGGGGTTTTGCCATCCAGCTTTACACAGGTTATATATTGTTTATTATTAACATCTTCATGCATTGTTGCATTTATGCCATTAGCCAGGACATGCTGTGTTTACATCTGTAGTTACAAGTGTGGGTGTGAGGAGCATAACATCTTATTGCATGGTTGCAGTCCTGGGACTTCAGTGGAGGATTGCTCCCATATACGTTCACTCAACTCACTGGTGTTTCTGACCACCATTGTAAGATGTATCACTGTCTGTTTGTTTGTTTTCACGGGTTTTAGTCAGGAATCATTTTGTCCATCTCTCCATTTCGGTTGATGCTACATAAGACCTGGGGGCATTGGGGTTGGAGCCGGCCTAACTCGCTCCTTCAGATGCGGCTGCTATAGGTGTAGTCTAGCACCGTATGCATCATTTGACCACTTGGAGAGACAACAGAGTCAGGTGTGGTGCGTGGTCAATCTCCTTCCGCATTTGCACACAGGGACTCCCCAGAGTCCTAACACTTTAATTGTCAACCTAGACATTGGCAACCTAATATAGCACAACCCTTTTTACTGACACTAATTTCTATAAACTGTAAATTTACTGAAAGTGTAGTTTATTATTATATACCAACAATAATGATTTGGGCATTCAAAGGGAAGAAAGAAATAGCTGTGCTATGGGTAGATGGCAAAGCAATTTGTGTATATACAGTAAGTTGCCTTTTAACAGTTTTGGAAGAATGGGTTAATTAAGTCTCAGCAAAATTTCACACAAATTAAGCCTTGTGCTGAAAGAGGCAAAATTCAGTAAGGCTTTCATACAGTGTCTGCAACAACAGTCACAGTGCATCCTAAGCCACAGCATGACTGACATGCATCTGACATTTTCAGGTGGGTAAGGGGCGGGTTTGGCTAGCGTTTCAGAAAATGGGTGCATAATAGCCTAATTTTCTGGTTGTACCCAAGCCAGTGACTACATCCTTGGTCAGCATTCACTAGCCCCAAAAGCTTCAAAACATGGAGCATTCTGTAATCTGAAGGTTACTAAGATTGGCCAACATTCACACAGGTTATCCAATGCTGCGCTTTAGATGCAGCAGTGGATTGGAGCAGCCAGCAAGAAGTACACAAGCGCTGCGGGACTGGCATATTGCAAGAAATGCTCCATCCCTGAGTCCCACAGTGCTATCAAGATATTCACCCTACTTATCAAATAGCTTTTAGTTTTGTTTCTCTGGAACCACCACCTCTTCACCTTCTGTATCATTTGGAGTATCACAAGGCTCTGTCCTAGATCAATTGATTTTCTCAATCTATACTTCATCACATGGTGAATTTATCAACTCTCTTGGATTTCCATATCATCTGTATGCGGATGATACTGAAATATACCTGTTGTCTCCAGATTTCTCACCAACCTTGTGTTCACACATTACTGAATGCCTTTCTGTCATTTAACTTTGGATGTAATCTTGCCTCCTCAAACGTATACTTTCTAATCCAGAATAAATAATATTTCCGAAATCCAGTAGAAGTAACTAGCTGATATCTCAATCACTATTGATAACGTGACAATGATAAATTTACAGCTCAAGTTCTTTGCCTTGATGTCATCCTTGACTATGAACTGTCTTTTGTTCCCCACATTCCATCCAATTTCATATCCTGCTACATATATCTAAAAAATATATCTAGCCTATATCTTATAAAAGACACTGCAAAACCTCTTTATGCACTCTTTGTCTTGACTGACTCATTACTGGTCTTCCACAAAACAGACTTTCACTCCCTACAGTTTATTCCGAACAGTTGCTAGGTTGATCTTCCTAAAACACACAATCATATTTTGCTGCTCTGCTATGTCAGTTCCTACATTTGGTAACCTACATAGGCGTGCGCAGCCCATTTTATTAGTAGGTGCACAATTGGAGGGGCATTTCTATCACCGCCCACTGGGCGTGTCTATCACCGCCCACTGGGCGTGTCTATCACCGCCTACTGGGCATCAATGCGCATAAATGAACTAGAATAAACCCCAGTGTCTTATATAGAGCAACAGATTCCGTTACAGTGTCTTATATAGTGCAGCAGATTAGTTTAGTGGGGATCCCGTGGGGCTGTCCTCGCCCTGCTTGGGGTATTCCCTGGGTGCCCGGCGTTACAGGGGCTCTGGTGCTTCCATGGCTGTCACCCCTTATTCTCCTGGTGGGGTGCTGAAGGTGACATGGGGTGTGGGCAGGAGTAGGTGCGCTCATGGGGGGCAAAGGGGTGTCCTTCCGGGTATACTGCGTTGGTGGCAGGGAGTGGATAGGGAGTGGATAGGGAGGCAGGCCTGGGGTGACCAGTGCAGGGGGTTCCTTGGCATCAGCAACAAGTTGCAGGCTCCTGCCTGTCACGATAGGGTCCCCTGGCGTCTGGACGACTGGTGCAATCTTCTGCAGGAGGGCACGCTAGTGTGGGCGCTGCGGATGCAGCGTTGCCGCACTCAGCTGCGCCTCTCCTGACCGCTGGACTCTGCGCTGGCTTCTCCCTGCTGCCGGCTGCTTCACTCGCCCGGCGCCTCCTCTTCTTTCCCCCGACGTCAGCTGGCTCTCCGGCGGTGTTGAGGCTCTGTCCCCGCCTCGCCGACGGAACAGCGCCGTTCCGCTCTCCTCTTCTGCCACGCGTCACCACTCTCTTCCTCTCTCTCTCCCGAACACCAGCGCCCGCGCGTCCTCCTGCTCCTCGACCTCTGCACCCCACAGGTACCTCCTCCTCCTCCTTATTGGTCCCCCATTGGCTGTCAATCAGCCTGGGGACCCGTTTTCGCGCCCTCTGCTGAACGGGGTATTAACCCCTTGAAGTCCGCGGTCCTGGCGGCATATAAAACATGGTTGCTCAGCAACCCTATTAACACGGCCCCCGCTGGACAAATTGGTCTAGGTCGGGGTGCCACACTTATGTGAATGGAGCTCACTGAGCTGCATAGCCCACGTCCCGGCCAGCGCAGCGCTTCCAGGCTGGAGAACGGCAGCGGGCAGCGGCCGTGGCTGGCAAGTGAAAATGTGCTGCATTTGAAACATTTTGCGTGCAATCGCATGGGGGGTGCCGACGGGCATTAGGAGGTGCCTGTGCACCCCCGGCACCCCCCGTGCGCACGCCTATGGTAACCTATATTTTTTAAAAAGATAAGTATACACACAGTGGTTGCAGGTTACCATGCTATATGTTCATAAAATGAAATGGATTTATGGAAAAAAGTGACCATTTATTTATTGGTAACAAAGAAAAAATGAACATAGTTATCAGGCCACAGCATGCATATGATCCTTGATATAGGTAAAGCATGTTCTCTCACCATGTATCGTGGCTGTAGTGGGCTTTGCTATATAAGCTGGGTTCCATCGTAGACACATTTGACACCACAGCAGAAGGCTTGTTTAGGGTGAAAAGACCAGGGTATTCAGGTGTTGGTCACTGGAAAGTGCCTGGTGCAATCACAAAGTGATGAATAAAAGTGCCAATTGCCAATCCTGAGGAAGAAGCGCAGATGCTCCGAAACACATTGATTGATGGACCTAAGCACTTATCCTTGTGTTTCAATGCCTGTTTCACTAAAGATTTCTTATTCTATTACCGTTTTGTTCCCATTTGTAAAGCACAAAGGGTTATGCTGGCACTTTATAAGTAATTGTTAATACAAATAAAGAAGGTAGGGGCTTGATTTAGTGCAAATTGTGAAGCAGAGATATAATCTTAGGGGGTGGTATCAGGATCCCAGCACTTAGGGCCTAACCATAACTTCCAATGGGCTTATCCCTAACCATCCATCAAAGGCTACACCCTGTGCCTAATCAGCACTGGCATACTTACGAATGGGATGCCAACAATCTGGACTACAGTGCCAGAATTGTGAGTGACCGCCAGTGTGTCTACCAGATCCCACTTAAGTACATAAGAGAATCAAATAAGTTACATTCTAAAGAAAGGTTATGCAAATTGAGATTATTTAGCCAATTGGTCACCTAAATGGAGAACTAGTTAATATAAATCAATAAATCTGTGCTCTCTATATAAAGATTTTTCTAAACAAATTTTATCTACTGGATACTACTATGACTTACCTTACTTCTTATGTAAGACTACTAGATATGAAAAAACACTTATTACTATGAGTTAGGGTTGGACATTGATGGTGTGTTCATGATGATGGAGGTTTTTATTATTAATTGTGGAAGTCCAATCATGAAAAGTTTGATACTTTCTGCTACTTACTCCTTTTATCTGAGGGCATGGACAGATGGTGATGGTGTTCTGGCAATTGGTAGAAACTATCAAAATGGTGTGGTCATGCTTTGATGGAGGCTTTACTATGTCATGATGTGGATGCCATACCTCCAGCCTGTTATTAGTCATATGTACCTTCTCCTGAACTTACTATGACTATTAATAGCCAGTCTTTACTTCTCTGTTCCTGGGCTGGCATTGTGATTGGATATGTACTGTTCTTTGGCTGACTGGCTCCCAGCCACTGGTCTTCTTTTTATTTTTTCGTTTTAAAGTCTCATCATAATGTCCCACAAACTGGAATGTTAGGAGGTAACAGTGAAGCAATATACCTTTTCCACATAGGTTTTGTGAAGATTAGAATGAGTTATACAAGGATGTCCTAGAAAATAAATGTCCTCGCAGTCAAGTCAAAGACTGTGGTCTCTCATACAGTAGAGTGTATTTAATATCCACTTTGAGATTTTGAACAGGTCAATCAAAATCCATTTGTATTTATATTGGCAGAAAACGGAATCCAGCAAATGATCGCATCTTATTTGGACAGCTGTAGTAATATAAGTTGCATACCAGATGTACACTGTGTGGTGATCCCTGTTTGGTGTGTGGTGATGGGTAAGGAGAAGAAGGGAGATGGAAGAAAGAAGTTAAAAAAACAATATGTTCTTTATGTTCGGGTTAATATAGTGATTTCTCCAGTAATTTAATTAGAGGACTCCAGGTGCATTCCCTGTTCTGATTGCGGGTCACATGATCCAGGTAGCTCAAGCTCACTTCCTGGTTCTGTGTACTGCTGCTGCCACAGCCTGCGGCTAAGTGGCAATTACCTGGAGGAATAAAAGGCAGCTTCCCAGAGTCCTCCTTGTCTTGAACAACTTGTCAGTTCCCCTGTAAGTTCTCCGGCGTCAAGCTCTCCAAGACTCCACAACACATTTGTTGGTAAGCTGCTCAATCAGAGGTGTGTCACTCAGGTGCCAAAAGGGAGGGGTAATTCTGGCTAGGAAAGAAACATTTTGTAACCCAATTGCACACTGAGTGAGAAATATCTACATAATAATCAGATAATACAGAGATCTTGGTTGCATATATCTGCAGATATAGGGCTAAGCCCCCAGGCCGTACGTCAAGGCGTCTCTGTGTCACTGGGGGTCCCTAATACTTAACACTTATATTTTTTTCCCTATCACATTGTATTTATTTTAATCACACCACTTCCTTACATAGCACTTATGTGCTTCTTATTAACCCCTACTAATTTTCATTTGTGTGCTGCCCTGGAGTACTCAGCCTGTGTCGGCATGTTGGGAGCCCACACCCCAGACCCATACCCAGTATTAGGGACCCCCAGTGACACAGAGACGCCTTGACGTATGGCCTGGGGGCTTAGCCCTATATCTGCAGATATATGCAACCAAGATCTCTGTATTCTGATTATTATGTAGATATATCTCACTCAGTGTGCAATTGGGATACAAAATGTTTTTTTCCTCTCCAAGACTCCCCACTTGCTCCAGAGATCCGGTTACCTGTGTCCTGCTGTTACCTGCTATCATCTGCTGCTTACCTGGTCACTCCTGCCAGAAGTTTCCACTATTTCCATCTTAGTGTGATTCAGCTTTCTGTGTGCAGCCCAGGTTATCAGTACAGTCTCCAGATACCAGTGGGTTACCATACCTGTCACCTCTCGGCTTCCAGGCCACCCCATTGATTCCCATCAAGTACCAATGACTCCCATCAGGTACCATCAAGTACCATCGTCCGGCTCCCAGGCTGCACAATCGAGTACCATCGTCCAGCTCCCAGGCCGCACTAACGAATACCATCAACCGTCTCCCAGGCCGCATCATCAGTACCCAGTCCACTCTACTGAGTACCCCTTGCTATAATCATTCCTCTGTACCCTCCGTGTTGCTACCCAGCATTCAGTACCATCGATCCACCATCAATGGTTTAAGTACCCCGTTATCATCTTTGCTCTACTCATCTCCAGAGTATCACCCCTGCTAGTCACAGAGGAACCTGGGCAGAGGGCCGCGACCTGGTCGGCAGTTGCAGTGAAGTCCATATCCCCTTGCGGGGGTCACTGGTGAATACCACTGTCGGCTTAGACTGCGCGCCTCTGTTTCTGGGTCTAGTCAATCCTCTGTGTCTCCAGCAGGTCATCATCCCCATCTCTCAGCGCATGAGCTCCAGTGACCTGCGCCCTCCACTGGCTCACCCAGGTCATTGCCGGGAACACAGCAAGTCCAGTCCGTGACATATTTCATCCACACACCATGATTATAATGAAAATGTACAATGTAAACAATGTAAAATAGGTTTATTAATAAAAAGTGAACAAATAAAATATGATTAGGGTTTGCTCCTCCACACACATAGGGCCTTATTCTAGTTCACTCTTAGAGGCAAATTCCATCTCAAATGGACAAAACCATGTGCACTGCAGGTGGGGCAGATGTAACTTGTGCAGAGATAATTAGATTTGGGTGGGGTTTTTCTTCAAAGTGAGATCTATATTGCAGTGTAAAAATAAAGCAGTCAGGATTTTCCCTGCACAGAAACAAAATAACTCACCCAAATCTAATTCTACCTGCACCTGTTACATCTGCCCCCCTGCAGTGCACATGGTTTTGTCCATCTGAGAAGGAATTTGGCTCTAAGAGTGAACTAGAATAAGGCCCTTAGTACCAAACCTTGATATTGCAATATAGATAAAGGAAAATATGTATGTGGAACTTACCCTTCTCCTGAAGTGACGATGAATGTGCAGAGACACTGCTAGATGGCCATCATGTTTTGAGATTGTATATCTCTTCCTCAGGGATATTTAAGCTCATAATTTAAGCCAAGGGTTTTGAGGATTCAAATTCTATCCTTTGCATGCATACCAGATGTGTACACGTACAATAATGACTGCTCAAAGGTACTCACTACAGCAACATTGTGATGACACCACATATTCTGACGTAGTGAGTAGTTTACAACATTTCTGATGTTATTTATTTATTTATTTTTTACAGCATTGAAAAATTAGAGCTTGCCCCACTTTGGAAAACTTTGTCCATGTAAATGCATTTCATCACCATCTCAAGGAAAAAAGAACATATAAAAACTGGAGCTAGTTGGTATAAACCCTTTGTCACAAGGTGGGTGTGTGGAATCAGTCGTGACTGGAGTGGTCAGATGGTGGATGTTGGGTGATCACGATGATGCTGTGAATGATGTACCGGAGTAGTGCATGACAGGAGCAGATCACACAGAACCCTGGGGATAACTGGAAACTTAGAATAGTCTAATTGGCTTATAACAGCAACTAGAAATGAATAAATAACTTAAATAGGCCGACTTGGCAACATAACAGAATCCAGGGATGCTGGAACTAACTAAAGGCAACTGGCAACCGGGTTGTGGATAATGCGGTAATAGTGACCAAATCTGGATAGCACTGGCACGCTGGATGATTCCCTGACAGCGGATGGAATCTGGATGGAGCTAGATAACCCACAAAAAATTACAGTAGCAGGACAGCAGGTCCTGTGGCTGGGCTGGATAGTGAAACAGTAGCAGGAACTGTAGCTTGGCTAAACCCGGTGGAGCAGGTAGTAGTTTCTGTAGCTGGGCCGGACTTGGTGAACTCTAAAGTACTGTAGAGCTGACCGGAGAATGACCAGAAACTGGACCGGAGTTGGAGGACTTCAGTGTAGCTACTGTAGCAACTGGTGAGCGTCTGGATACAGCTGAATGGCCAGATTACTGGAAGCTTTACAGCAGAGACGTAGCACACAACGAATATATAGCTGGATGCAGAGACGTAGCAGGCAGGTAAGGAAAATGGCTTTAAACCGGACTACAGCAGTGGTACCGATGTCGGCAGAAGCTAGTGGCAGTTAGAGCCAAACTGTGGCAGATACAGAGTAGCGGCTGGAAACTGTGGAATAACCATACAGGGTGTATGGTATCGGAACGTGGTAGCGACTTTGCTTAGAGCAACTTCTTAGTCCAGGTGCTGAATCTTTAAACCCATTGCTTTGCACTGATTGGACAAATTGCCAGGTAGCAACTGCAATAACAGGAATGGACCCTGAATAAGATAATCAGTGCATAAGAGAAGAGCTAGCAAGACTTCAGCAAACAGGAAACCAAAGAGTTAATGGCTGATCAGAAGTTTCTGTGGCTAGCAATTAGCAGCACAGAGACTTTCACTGAATGTATGGCAGCAGAAGTGGAATACCCTAAGAATATAGCAACTGAAGATAACATGCTGAACAAATATGCAAAAATAACTAGGTATGTGACACCATTTGAGTGCCAACATTGCTGTGAGAGATCCTCAAAATATCCACCAGCATCGCTCACAGCGACTGTACTTTTAATATAAATAAATACAAATACAGCCAAGTCAATTCATTGAAGTTTACATAAATATTGAACCCAAAAAAAAGAACAGTCGCTAGGAGCGACATTGACATTTTAAGTGGATATTTTGAGGATCTCTCACAGCAACAGCGCTCAAAGGGTTAAACAATGTTCACAGGTACATTTCTTTTGTTCGGGTCTAAGGAAGGTAAGAGGTTTTTCTTTTTGGACCTCTATATCCCTAAAAGCACAACTGGATGAAACTTCTCACCAACCTACAGGATACCAAAGATTGCCTGTGATACCATCTTATGGGTACATGTCCAACTGTCTCTAGCAGTGCACTGATAATTATATAATCACCTGTGAGGCTGGGAACATTGATTAATACCAACAAACTGGCAAAAAAGAAATCATATTATTCACCAACACTTATCTACTGGGTCTCTAATACACGTATGTGTATGAATCTCCACTTTGCTATCCTTTTAATGCAATACCCTATAAGGTTCCAAACTTATGTATGTTGTGAACTCTCATTGGCATGTTGAAACAATTCAACACATTAATAAGAGTTAAAACCCCTAATGAAGTCTATAAAGATGAAACGCGGTGGGTTACCATGTTTTCATCTATCTGTGTCAATCACATCTGAACAAAAAAACTACAATAAAACTTTTCGGCCTTTTAACATCTGTATTTTATTATTATCATTAGACTATCAACAAAACAACAGGTTGTTCTCCAAGGGAGATTTTGGCACCATTCCACTTTTGCTCTGTACACACAAAGACACACACAAACACACACACACACACATATATATATATATATATATATATAAACAATTTTTGGTGGTGTGGCACTCCCCGCATATTAACCAGACAGGAAACCGGTTTAAAGCAATGTTTCAATGTCTTTATTTAGACATTTTCATCAGGCCTAAATAATGACATTGAAACGTTGCTTTAAACCGGTTTCCTGTCTGGTTAATATGCGGGGAGTGCCACACCACCAAAAATTGTTTATTGAAATCGCTTAGTGTGGGCACCCAGCTAGTTTTCTACAGCGTATGTGCGTTTGGATGTGCCGGTCTTCTGGACTTCCTATATATATATATATATATATATATATATATATATATATATATATATATATATATATATATATATATACAGTTGTGCTCATAAGTTTACATACCCTAGAAGAATTTATGATTTTCTGGCCATTTGTCAGAGATATGAATCATAACTCACAACCTTTTCTTTCACTCATGGTTAGTGTTTGGGTGAAGCCATGTATTGTCAAACAAATGGGTTTACTATTTTTAAATCATAATTATAACAGAACAGACAATGAGAGCAGACATACCCTGGAGATTTTGGCATGATAACATGCACACTGTCACGTTTCCGGTAGCACTGGCTGGAGTGAAACAGAGGCTAGGTGCTTTGATATATGGTTTTTGTATAGACGACAGAAGGGAGGACGGTAATTGGATAAAAGAAAAAACTGTTTTAATAAAGATACGATCGTACAGAAGATGAGGAATGGCACAAGGATAATACTGTAGATAATGAGTAAACAAAGTCAATGGTATGCAATACTTATTGTAGAGCTTGCAGGTGATTGGGATGAAGAGATGACTTGACTTGAAGGTTTGAATAAATAAATGAAAACTTGAAGAGTTGGATGATTGGATTGCCGAATTGGATGATTGAATGAAAGATTGGATGATTAGATGGTTGGATAATTGGAAGATTGGATGATTGGAAGAATGGATGATTGAAAGAATCCGGGAAGGGTGTGCTAACAACCCTAATAGCTGTAACCAGGAGGGATCGCAGAGTAATAACCGTCACGCTGGAGAAAGGATGACCCCTTTGGGGGGCTAACCTTGTCTGGTCCGTTAAGGTGGCAGCAGGGGTCTGCGATGTGAAGGTTGAAGACAGCGGGTGTAGCAGGATACCGGATAGAGTCTCTGGAACTAGAAGTAGCAGCGCTACCAGCAGCAAGGAGAGTCAGATGCCTAGCATAAGGACATCATTGTACTGACTGCTGGTTTGGCCCAGCAAGTCAGTATTTGAAGGGAGAGCTGCACTGTGATTGGTTGTATGGAAATTGGCAGTGCAGCCTGATTGGAGAAACCAACAAGATGGCCGCCGCCAGGGGGGGGGGGGGGGGGGGGCGACAGGTTTCTGAAGCAGGAAGTGTGCAGCATGCACCAGCCTGCGTGTCCAGCCAGGACACAGAACACTATGGCAACTCAGGCCCCACGCCGTCCAGGCCCCGCATGTCACCGGCACGCACGCTACCACTGTCACCATGAGATGACAGCGCGACATCACGCAAACCAGGAACAAGGGGACTGATAGCGGAGGTGAGTGCCAGAGTCTGAACTACCCTGTTAGGAACCCCAGGGGCAGCCATGGCATGGGAGGCGTGAGTGGCAGACATGGTGGTAGTGACACACACAAGTTGACACAAACGGGTTTGAATGGCTACTAAAGGTAACCATCCTCACCTGTGATCTGCTTGCTTGTAATCAGTGTGTGTGTATAAAGGTCAGTGAGTTTCTGGTCTCCTGAAAGAACCTTGTATCTTTCATCCAGCGCTGCGCTAACGTGTCTGGATACTGAGTCATGGGGAAAGCAAAAGAATTGTCAAAGGATCTGCTGGAAAAGGTAATTAAACTGTGTAAAACAGGAAAGGGATATAAAAAGATATCCAAGCAATTGAGAATGCCAATCAGCAGTGTTCAAACTCTAATTAAGAAGTGGAAAATTAGGGATTCTGTGGAAACCAAATCACGTTCAGGTAGACCAACAAATATTTCAGCCACAACTTCCAGAAAAGTAGTTTGGGATACAAAGAAAAATCCAAAAATAACTTCAGCTAAAATACAGGTCTCTCTGGAAAAAAAAGTGGTGAGGTTGTTTCAAGATGCACAATAAGGAGGCATTTGAAGAAAAATGGTCTGCATGGTTGAGTCGCCAGAAGAAAGCCATTACTATGCAAATGCAACAAAGCATCCATTTACAGTACTCCAAACAGCACAGAGACAAGCCTCAAAACTTCTGGAACAAAGTCATTTGGAGTGATGAGACCAAAATTGAACTTTTTGGCCACAACCATAAACATTACATTTGGAGAGGAGTCAACAAGGCCTATGATAACAGGTACACCAATACTACTGTGAAACACTGAGGTGGATCGCTGATGTTTTGGGGATGTGTGAGCTACAAAGGCACTGGAAACTTGTTATACAAAATATGAGATGAATCAGTGCTGGAGGTCTCCAGGAGGTACAATGCCACAATTCTTATGCTGTTAAGTGCTTCCCAATTGCTTCATCCCTCTCCTGCAGAAAACCTCCGTACAGAAACTCACATCCAATTTCTGACAGGTGTGGGTGCAAGATATCTCTCAGTCTTTCAAACTGCGTTCAGTTCACAATGAGATATGTGGCAGAACTTACATTAGAGTTCAGCCCCGCGTGCGCTGAAAGGTATCTTTCAGCCCCTCTGGATAAGCGACACTTCCACTGTTCTATATATGGCAGATAAAAAACTTACATTGGATTTCTGTCTCCCGTTCCTCAAAAGGTTTCTTTGTATGCCAAGGAGACTGTACTTCTTTTCAGAAGAATTTATTCACAGCACGGCAAACACAGCAAACGAAAATATAAAAGTTTTAAAATGTGAAAGTTCATGTGCCGGGAACCACAGGACGACGCAGTGCTGCAGACACAGACGGACCTTTCTCTAGCTGCTGGGCGGCTCAGTGTAGACTCGGTTCCGGCAGAGTGGCTTCTTTCCAGTCGAAACTGGAAACTTGGTCAAAATTGATGGCAAGATGAATGCAGCATGCTATCAGAAAATACTGGAGGAAAATTTGTACTCATCAGCCTGGAAGCTTGCATGGGACGTACTTGGACATTCCAATGTGACAATGATCCAAAACACAAGGCCAATTCAACCTGTCATTGGCTACAGCAGAATAATTTGTTGGAGTGGCCATCTCCGTCTCCTGACCTCAATATCATTGAGCCACTCTGGGGAGATCTCAAATGTGCAGTTCATGCAAGACAGCCCAATAATTTACAGGAACTGGAGGCTTTTTGCCAAGAAGAATAGGCATCTGAGAAAATAAAGAGCCTCATCCACAACTACCACAAAAGACTTCAAGCTGTCATTGATGGTAGAGGGGGCAATACATGGTATTAAGAACTGGAGTATGTGTTAGGCGCCGTGGGAGCGCTTCTGGAAGGACAGAGCGGCATGTACGCTTAGCCGCCTGTCCTTCCGGCTTTGACGTCCGGTTGCCTAGCAACCAGGGACGCCGGAGGACGCAGCGTCGGAGCGTGACGCCCGTCCTCCCTCCTCACGTCTCTCAGCGCCTGAGACGCGGCAGCGCCGTTGCTTAGCAACGGCAGACGCTGCTAGGCAGAGAGGAAAAGCCGCGAAATTCAACAGGCCGGAGGTGTCGGAAAGGACTCGTTATTACAGGCGGGACTCAGGCCTCCATTCTCATTGGCTCCTAGCCTTCTTATCTAGGAAGCCAGCCCTGCAGTCCTCGCCGGTGATAGCTCCTGTTTGGACCTACTGTATCTGTCTGCTGCTCTCCGGTCCGTTTTCCTGCTGTTCCCAGCGGCTCCTTCGTGGTCTCCTCTTCCATTGGTTCCTCCTGTGTCGTGAGTTGCCCCTTTGGGGTAGTTTCATTCACACCTTCTTTATTGTCATTACCTTACTCATTACCTGTGTTCTCTGTCTGCCGCATTGGCAGGTCATTTATGTTGGGAAGGTCCATTGCTTCCCACTCATTCTCTCCCCTTGTCTCCCAGTTTTTCTGGGGTTTTCCAGTCCCTCCTGCTCTTTGTATACTTTGGTATTGTGTCTTATATTTTGTATGGTTCCCTGGGCGACGGTTGTCGCGGGTTGTGGCGACCAGGTCGCGGGCGCTTAGTTGCGTTAGCCAGGGCCCGGCAAGTCGCCGTTTGTTAATTTCAGTTAGGCCCCTCAGTCAGCTTTCCTCTTGACCGTACCCTAGGGGGGTCCCCGGCTCCTTGTCCTCTCATAACACCTGGCTGCACCGGAGCTTGGGTGGGCTTAACCTACCCATTCAAACGTGGCGGCTACAGGCGAAGCCTAGTAACACCTGCAGGAGTCGGTCACCCAGCCTGGGGGGTACAACAGAGGTAGTATAGGGTTTGGCCGTGGCTGTCCTAAACAGCAGTCCCGGCGGTGGGGTCACACCCAAAACCTAACATTATCACCGGCCATACAAAAAAAAAAAAAAAAAAAGATTTTTTTTTTCCCTCTCTCCCTTCCCCTTTCTTATTCTCCCGTTTTTCTGGACAGATAGCATTTTGGGTGTGTATATCTTTGTTGTCTCTGGTGTGGATCTGTTATTAAGATGAATCCCACTCCTGAGGGTCAGGCTCAGGCATTTGCCAGTCAATTACAAGGTTTAACGCAGATGGTTCAAAATTTATCTCTTAGGATGAAAACCCAGGAGGAGGGTGTACGAGGAAATCCGCCGGTTCTGGTAGAACCCAAAATTAATCTTCCAGACCGGTTTTCGGGTAACCGGAAGGATTTCTTTAATTTTAGAGAAAGTTGTAAGCTTTATTTCAAGCTGCGACCCCGGTCATCCGGCTCTGAATTACAGCAAGTTGGTTTAATTATGTCTTTGCTTCAGGGGGATCCCCAGACTTGGGCTTTTGGGTTAAAATCCGATAATCCTGCCTTAGCGTCGGTGGATGCTTTCTTTAAATCATTAGGACTTCTATATGATGACCCTGATAGAGAGGCGTCTGCCGAGAGTCATCTGCGCTCTCTCAGGCAGGGCCGGAACCCTGCAGAAGCATATTGCACAGAATTCCGACGGTGGTCGAATGACTGTGGCTGGAATGACCCGGCATTACGTAGCCAATTCAGGCTAGGGCTTTCTGAAGCCATTAAAGATAGCCTTATCCAGTATCCCGTCCCGGGATCCCTTGATAAACTCATGGAGTTATTGATTAAAATTGATCGGCGTCTTAGGGAACGCAGGTCTGAGAGAGGACCTAGTTTGAGGCCTACTTCCCTCGGCTTTGTACCCTCAGAGGACGAAGAAGAACCAATGCAAATTGGTGCTTACCGCATCACCTCAGATGAGAGAGCTCGCCGGATGAATGCCGGTTTATGCATTTATTGCGGGAGCAAAGGGCATTTCCTCCGCGCTTGTCCCAACAAGTCGGGAAACGCCAAAACCAAGTGAATGCAGAGGGGATTCACTTTGGTTCTCTTCTTATTTCCCCTCACAATGCATTATTAGTCCCTACTGAGATTCAGGGTATAGAGGTGAAGATGTCAGTTACTGCATTTATTGATAGCGGGGCAGCTGGGAATTTTCTAGATATTCAGCTGGCTGAAAGACTGGCCATCCCCCTGCTCCCTCTGAAAAAAGCTGTAATAATGCGAGGCCTGGACGGCAGCCCGTTAGTCAACGGAGTGGTCCGCCATCAGACCCCGCCAGTTTCCCTACGTGTGGGCATTTTTCATACAGAAAAGATTTCTTTCTTTCTTATCTCATGCGCCACTGTGCCGATCGTTCTGGGTCACCCCTGGCTCCGGGTTCATAACCCACAGATTGACTGGCAGGCAGGGGAAATAACTCGTTGGAGTAGTCATTGCTCCAGTCATTGCCTAGGGCAGCCTATACTCGGGGCAATGGTTTCCGTGGAGGGGATTCCAGCGGCCTACGCTGACTTCCAGGATGTCTTTTCTAAAGGCGAAGCGGAGGTCTTACCCCCTCATCGCACATACGATTGCGCCATTGAGCTAATTCCCAAGGCACAATTTCCCAAAGCCAGACTTTATTCCTTGTCTGGACCTGAGACGCAGTCCATGAATACCTATATTCAAGAAAATTTGGCTAAAGGCTTTATTCGGCCCTCAAAGTCTCCCTTAAGTGCAGGGTTCTTTTTTGTTTCCAAAAAGGATGGCTCTTTAAGACCCTGTATAGATTACAGGGCACTCAACAAGATAACGGTAAAAAACACGTATCCATTACCATTAATATCTGTGTTGTTTGACCAGCTTCGCACCGCTAAGATCTTTTCTAAGATCGACCTGCGCGGTGCCTACAACCTTGTCCGCATAAAAGCGGGAGACGAATGGAAGACTGCCTTTAGTACCCAAACAGGGCACTACGAATATCTCGTAATGCCATTCGGCTTGTCCAACGCACCAGCGGTCTTCCAAGATTTCATCAATGACATCCTTAGAGATTTCTTGGGAGTCTTCGCTGTGGTCTATTTAGACGACATTTTGATCTACTCCAGCTCGTTGGAAGAACATCGCCATCAGGTCAGGTTAATTCTTCAAAGGCTTAGAGAACATCGTCTCTTTGCTAAGCCTGAGAAGTGCGAATTCGAAGTTACTAAGGTATCCTTTTTAGGATACGTGATTTCCTCGGAAGGCTTTTATATGGAACCCAAAAAACTGCAAGCAGTTTTAGATTGGGTCAAGCCCACGACCCTTAAAGCTATCCAAAGATTTTTAGGGTTTGCAAATTACTATAGGCGGTTTATCCGCTCTTTTTCTGATGTGGTAGCTCCCATCGTGGCGCTCACAAAAAAGGAAGCAGATCCATCCCAGTGGCCTCCCCAGGCAGAAGAGGCATTCCGGGCCTTAAAACAAGCTTTTGTGTCCGCTCCCATTTTAAGACATCCCGATCCCCAACTACCGTTTGTCGTTGAAGTCGACGCTTCTGAGGTAGGGGCAGGGGCAGTCCTGTCTCAACAGGATCCTGAGTCCTTATTTTTTTTTCCTTGCGCCTACATGTCTCGAAAATTCTCTACTGCAGAGATGAACTATGACGTCGGGAACCAGGAATTGTTGGCCATAAAATGGGCATTCGAAGAATCGAGGCATTGGTTGGAAGGGGCCAACCATCAGATTCTGGTTATCACAGACCACAAAAATTTACAATACCTGGAATCAGCAAAGCGTCTGAATGCCCGACAAGCCCGGTGGGCATTATTCTTTACACGTTTTAACTTTATTATCTCTTACCGTCCCGGGTCTAAAAATGTAAGAGCAGACGCATTGTCTCGGAGTTTCTTACCCAAACAAGGGTTGCGGGAATCTCCTCGGCCCATTCTTCCGGCATCAATTATCCATTTTGGCATTACTCAGACCCTCAAGGATCTACTTCTGCAGGTCCAGGGTCAGGCACCTAGACAGATGCCTCTCGGCCATTTATTTGTGCCGCAGTCCTTGAGAAAACGGGTCTTAGAGGAGTTCCATGACAGCCAGATTGCAGGGCATTTCGGCATCAAGAAGACACTTGATCTTCTCTCCCGATGCGTCTGGTGGCCGAGCATGGTTCCAGATACCAAGGAGTACATCCAGTCTTGTCCCGATTGTGCTAGACACAAGATTCCCAGAGTGTCGCCCACAGGACAACTTATCCCCTTGGCAATTCCCTCCAGACCATGGTCACATATTGCCATGGATTTTGTGGTCGACCTACCCCTATCATCAGGTTTTCGAGTAGTATGGGTGATTATTGACAGGTTCAGTAAGATGGCCCACTTTGTTCCTTTGCCCCAGTTGCCATCAGCCAATAAGTTGGCCAAATTGTTTTTAGCTCATGTTTTCAAACTTCATGGTCTTCCAACTGATATAGTTTCTGATCGAGGTCCGCAGTTTATTGCCCGGTTTTGGAAACTTTTTTGCAATGCATTAAAGATCAAGTTGAGTTTAACTTCCGCTTATCATCCCCAATCCAATGGGCAGACGGAACGCCTTAATCAATCCTTGAAGCAATATCTGCGCCTTTTTGTGTCCAAAGCTCAGAATGACTGGTCGGAGTTCCTCCCCGTTGCCGAGTTCGCATATAACAACTGCTATCACTCGGCTACCCGGACTTCACCTTTTGTAGCCAATTATGGCTTTCACCCTAAAGCCACTGCTCTGGCTCCAGAGGGATCAGTAGTTCGCTCTTCCACTACTGCCCGTTTAAAGGTCATTTGGAAGGAGGTACACGACGCTCTTAAGAGGGCTGCTCTTCAGGAAAAAGTTTTTTCTGACCGGTCAAGACGACCATGCAACTTTAAAGTAGGCGATAAAGTCTGGTTGTCTACTCGGAACATCAGATTGCGACAAGGAACTTCTAAATTTGGTCCAAAATTTATTGGTCCATTTGCCATTGTTAAGAGAGTTAATCCTGTAGCCTTTCGGTTACAAATTCCTAGGGCTTTAAAGATAGCCAATACTTTTCATGCCTCTCTGCTCAAGCCCGTTTTCACGTCTAGGAAATTTCCTCGAAAGGCAGACCTGGGTAAACCACCTGTTAATGTCCATGGACAGTCAGAATTTCTTGTAGAAAAAATCTTGGATTGCAAGGTCTCTCGAGGTTCTTTATGTTTCCTTGTCCATTGGAAAGGATACGGCCCGGAAGAGAGGTCATGGGTTCCCGATAGGGATCTGCACGCCCCACGCCTCAAAGCAAGTTTCTTTCGGGATTTCCCTCAGAAAACAAGGCTTCGGGGTTCTTTAACCCCTCAAGGGGGGGGTACTGTTAGGCGCCGTGGGAGCGCTTCTGGAAGGACAGAGCGGCATGTACGCTTAGCCGCCTGTCCTTCCGGCTTTGACGTCCGGTTGCCTAGCAACCAGGGACGCCGGAGGACGCAGCGTCGGAGCGTGACGCCCGTCCTCCCTCCTCACGTCTCTCAGCGCCTGAGACGCGGCAGCGCCGTTGCTTAGCAACGGCAGACGCTGCTAGGCAGAGAGGAAAAGCCGCGAAATTCAACAGGCCGCAGGTGTCGGAAAGGACTCGTTATGACAGGCGGGACTCAGGCCTCCATTCTCATTGGCTCCTAGCCTTCTTATCTAGGAAGCCAGCCCTGCAGTCCTCGCCGGTGATAGCTCCTGTTTGGACCTATCTGTCTGCTGCTCTCCGGTCCGTTTCCCTGCTGTTCCCAGCGGCTCCTTCGTGGTCTCCTCTTCCATTGGTTCCTCCTGTGTCGTGAGTTGCCCCTTTGGGGTAGTTTCATTCACACCTTCTTTATTGTCATTACCTTACTCATTACCTGTGTTCTCTGTCTGCCGCATTGGCAGGTCATTTATGTTGGGAAGGTCCATTGCTTCCCACTCATTCTCTCCCCTTGTCTCCCAGTTTTTCTGGGGTTTTCCAGTCCCTCCTGCTCTTTGTATACTTTGGTATTGTGTCTTATATTTTGTATGGTTCCCTGGGCGACTTAGTTGCGTTAGCCAGGGCCCGGCAAGTCGCCGTTTGTTAATTTCAGTTAGGCCCCTCAGTCAGCTTTCCTCTTGACCGTACCCTAGGGGGGTCCCCGGCTCCTTGTCCTCTCATAACACCTGGCTGCACCGGAGCTTGGGTGGGCTTAACCTACCCATTCAAACGTGGCGGCTACAGGCGAAGCCTAGTAACACCTGCAGGAGTCGGTCACCCAGCCTGGGGAGTACAACAGAGGTAGTATAGGGTTTGGCCGTGGCTGTCCTTAACAGCAGTCCCGGCGGTGGGGTCACACCCGAAACCTAACAGTATGTAAACTTTTGATCAGGGTCATTTGGGTAGTTTCTGTTGTCATTATGATTTAAAAAGAGTTAACACAGTTGTTTGACAATAGAGAGGGGAAGGGGCCACAGTTAAGTTGCAAGTATAGTAAAAAAAAACTGAGGGAGAAACAAGTACATTTACAATGGAGAAAGTCCTCACAGAACTCTCAAAACTGAAAGTGGATAAATCAATGGGGCCAGATGGGATACATCCAAGGATACTAAAAGAGCTTAAAGGGGAGCTGTTAAAACCAATAACAGAATTATTGACCCAGTCACTAGCTACTGGAGAAATCCCAGAGGACTGGAAAACAGCGAATGTAGTCCCACTGCACAAAAGTGGAGCAAGGAAGAGGTAAGCAACAATCGACCAGTGAGCCTTACATCAGTAGTAGGGAAATTGATGGAAACACTCTTAAAACAAAGAGTTGTAGAATATCTCAAAACCAGCAATTTACAGGATCCGAAACAGCATGGGTTTACTGGGGGAAGATCATGTCAAACAAATCTTATTGACTTTTTTGACTGGGTGACTAAAGTAATAGATCAAGGTGGGGCTGTAGATGTAGCTTATCTAGACTTTAGTAAGGCTTTTGACACTGGGGGTTATTCTGATTCATTTGGAAAGGCACAATCACTCTCTAATGGACAAAACCATGTGCAGGTGGGGCTGATGTAACATGTGCAGATAGAGTTATATTTGGGTGTTTTATTGTTTCTGTGCAGGGTAAATACTGGCTGCTTTATTTTTACACTGCAATATAGATAGCAGTTTGAAGTACACCCCCACCCAAATCTAACTCTCTCTGCACATGTTACATCAGCCCCACCTGCAGCGCACATGGTTTTGTCCATTAGAGAGTGATTGTGCCTTTCCGAGTGAATCAGAATAACCCCCACTGTCCCACATCATAGACTGTTAAATAAACTTGAAAGCTTGGGATTCTAAGATAGTTGAATGGATAAGATTTTGGTTGCAGGACAGAAAACAGAGAGTTGTAGTAAACGGAGTACAGTCAAAAGAGGGAAAGGTTACAAGTGAAGTACCCAGGGGATCTGTACTTGGACCAGTGCTTTTTAATATCTTTATTGGTGATATTGCAAATGGAATTGAGGGTAAAATGTGCCTTTTTGCAGATGACACAAAGGTATGCAACAGGGTAGACACACCAGGCAGGGTAAAACAAATGATTGATTATCTAGGCAGATTAGAGGAATAGTCAAGAACATTGCAACTACAGTTTAATGCCCAAAAAATGCTAAATCATGCACTTGGGTCTCAAAAATCCAAAGACTAAATATAGTATAAATGGCACTATAATGGAAACTACTGAGGAAGAGAGGGATCTAAGGTGTCACTATTTCAGGGGACTTAAATGCAGGTAGGCAATGTAACAAAGCAATGAAGAAGGCAAGTCAGATGCTTGGTTGCATAGAGAAGTTATCAGCAGTAGAAAGAAAGAAGTAATAATGTCTGTGTTCAGTTCTGGAGACCATATCTCCAGAAGGATATAAATACATTAGAGACTGTACAAAGAAGGGCAACTAAAATGGTGCATGGCCTAAATCACAAAATTTACTAGGAAAGACTAAAAGATCGTAATATGTATACTTTAGAGCAGAGAAGGAAAAGGGGGGACATGATAGAAACTTTCAAGGGCTTTAACAAGGTACAGGTGGGAGACATTCTTCACAGGAAGAGGAGCAACAGAACACGACGACATGCACTGAAACGAGATGGAGGAAGAATCAGGGGAAATTTGAGGAAGAATTATTTCACAGAAAGGGTAGTCAATAAGTGGAATAGCCTCCCATCAGATGTGGTAGAGGCAAATACAGTAGTACAATTTAAACATGCTTGGCATAGGCATATTGATATCCTTACAAAAAATAAGGATCAAATATGGTTTGAGGTAACATGTTTAAAAAAGGGACAGACTAGATGGGCCAAGTGGTTCTTATCTGCCATCAAATTCTATGTTTCTATGTTACCCGGAAGTGCGTGTCCGGATGATGACTTTCGGTCAGTGCGGGTGGCGTGGTCCCAGTGCAAGTTGTGGGTGAGTTCAATTTGTTAGGGTATTTATGTGGAAAGTGTTGTACTGTTTCTTGCTGCAGGATTGTGTCCTGAATAAAGGGGGTTTACACCTCGAAAGCTTGTTTATGTTATACACATCCAAAACCCTTCAGGGAAAATCCCTTGAGAAGGACTGAATTTAGCAGTCGAAAACGCATTTGGAGTTCCTTTGGAGTTCCCCTGGAGGGTTTTGGACTCCTTCGACTTACCTTAAACATCTAAGAGGAGCAGTGGTTGTTATCACGGGCATCAGCCCTGCTTACCTGCGCTTGTTTTGAGAACTTAGATTTCTGTCTGGTTCTCCACCACCTACGGTAATATGCCATTTGGTTCATCTACCTTCCAGTTTTTATATGTTGATTTCAGGAAATAAATGATTTTACACTATATACCTCCCATTTATCTTCATTTTGGGTCACGGCTTACCATAACACATTCCATGAGGGAGGAGGATTCTTAAGTCTATCCATACTAGACGGACCACCCTTATTCATTCGGACCTTACTGAGCTCTGTATATGGAAAAGAGGATCCCTTACCTCCACAAAGGGACATAGGTATTTATTTCCACACACTTGTCTTCCCTTATTTGGAGAAGAGGATCGCATCCCACGTTTTAGGAACATATTGTCTCATAACTATTAGCGCCAGTGGAGGACATATCAATTTGTTCTTTTTGTCTACTTCTGTTTTAAGTGGTTTGTAGGGTTACCACCTCTTGATATATCCACCACATAGGCAGCTAATAAGCGCACTTTTACCATAGACTCCCTTCTTGTGCACAGCAGCAAAAATATTAATTAGATAAGTATAATTTCTTGAATTAATAAATTGAATAAATAAGAGAAGAAAAATACAAAATATAGAGCAATATCACCCTGCTAATGTACAGCAATTAACTGAGGTGCTTAAGAACCTCACAAGTCACTTGTCCATGATGTCTTATCATTTTTATGACACAATAGGAACAAAGGAAATTATCTTACACATTGATGCATATTGTCAACAATCCAGATGCTGGCTTTACATAATTAACGAATAATGATACTAAGAAGATATAACTTTCTGACACAGGTATGGTTCTCTGGCGGCATATGTCTAATTAAACTCAACATTACTTACAATTAGGCATAAACAGTCAATAGCATCTGCAGTTAGCAGAGAACATGTGACTGCAGAAGAAGCAATTAATTGGATAAGGCCACCCACATACTATAAAAAAAGGCTGAACAAAAACATTAACTTCCACATTGTTATTATTATTTTTGTACTTTTTATTAACATTTATTGAACGGATGCTGTACTCTGTATTTTGCATGAGGGAGGGTGGTTTTGATAAGAGTTTGGAGGAAGAATGCACAGGGAAAAAATACCCTCATATGTCACACCATGTTATTTTTGTTAAGCTGTGCAAAGACATGTTGTATCTGGAGAACAACCATCTGTATGCATATCTATATAAAGGTCTGTGCAACGGAATATTCTTGTAGCTAAGCCTCATCCTAGCACGAAAAGATAATTAACTGCTGAAAAAAAGATGTTAATTCTGCCTTGATATCTTCAACATAGCCCGATGTTTGTATACTGCAATCGCTTGACTGTTAGACATGTTCAGTAATTATCTACTACAATTGCCTTGTGATTCTTTTTTTATTTGTATCATTATTATTTTAGAGAATTTCTGCCAACAGTCCTGATTTTGAATGGACAAACAGGAGTTGTCTTCTGCAAACCGGCTTACTGACGAATACTATTACTATTATCTCACCAACCACAAATTCAAATAACAATAATAATAATAATAATAATAATAAAAAATACATATGTCTAGGATCTCTATCTGAGGATTACCACTCGCACATGGGCAGCCTCAACAAGCTCGGTAGCACTACCAGGTGTGAACTTGTCATTAAAGTAATTGCATAAGCAATCTTTAGTCTTTGCCAGGATGCTGATATTTAGGTATCCAGCTGATAGATCTACAGTGTCTAGATAGACAGTCCACAGCAAAAGGTTGACAGGGTCAAAAGTTTGACATTCAAAAAGTCAACATGATTTTTTCACATTTATTTCATTCTCTGGACTTTTTTCATACTTTACCATTCATGTGGCCCACAATTGGGCCCGAAGCATGGTGAGCAAAATGAGCCATGCAAGACACTAATTGAGGGTCCATATCGACAACCAAAAAATGGGAAAAACTCATGTTGTCCTTTTGAATTTCAACCTTTTGACCATGTTGACCTTTTGACCCTGTCAACTTTTTGACTCGGTCGTCCTATTGCATTTCGTCCTTTTGCTATTGCCCTAATGACTGTCTATCTGGAAACTGCAGAGCTATCAATCCACAACTCATATTTACTTAACAAGACTAGCCAGCATTCCTTATGCTCCTTAAAGTACAGTTTACTAACACATGGGCATACTTCCTAATCAGATAGGGGTGGTCCAGCATATTGGACATTTCCAATAATTGGTGGCCACAAGGCCTTTTCATGCATTTGTCATGACAAATTCACCATGAAAATTGGTTAGGTATGCTTAGGTACCCCCTTAAATTAATTTAAATAAACAAAACATAATTTAAGCTTTCTATGTCTAAAATTAATCAATACAGTTACATTGGCATTGTACTTGAATATCTGTCTATGCTATTGAATGGTAAGCTATGATAACAGACAGACTAAGGATCATTCTAGAAGCTAAATTCTACAAGAATCGCTTACACATTTATCGTCTGTTATTTGTTTGTCCGGTATGCATTCGAACACTGTTGGACCAATTTGGACAAAACCAACGTGAGGTGGCTCAATTGGGTCCAGATTAGGTTTACGTTCACTTAGACCCCCAATCCTGCCCCATAGGGGTTCCTGGGGCCCAAAAAGAGGTCCAGCCATAACACAAAGTGGGTCGGTGAAGTAAGATATGAAAAAGTTACATAACAGAGGGGGTAGAGGACATGGGATTTAAGAAAAATAAAGATTGGGTCCAAATTAGGTTCATGGCCACTAAGACCCCTAATCTTGACCCGTGGGGGTCCCAGGGGGAAAAAAAGGGGTTCGACCATTACACAAAGTGGGCCAGGGAAGCAAGTTATGGCAAAGTTGCATAACATATAGGTAGTAGAGGTCATGGGGTTTTAAAATGTGGCCAGATCTGGAAGCCAACCACAGAGAGGTGTATGCTGGGCACACCATAGGCATTGGGAGCATGGTCAGGGCCTTCCACTGGACGGATTTAGATGAGAACTTCATAGAGGGATGGCAAATCATCTAGGACGCCTATTGCACTAGCCAGGACCTTTGTCCCATGTCAAGTTGGTATACACCAGGCAGACCTTTAACCCGGGGAGAATGTTCTTGGCCTTCCACTAGATGGATTTCGATGGAAATGTCACAGACGGATGATAAATGGTCTGTGATGCCTAACTGAGTGCTTAGGTTCCTGGTGTGACTTCCTGTTGGTGGAAGCCATGGAGAAAATTGACCAGGGGTTTCTGTTCTGGGCCTTTCAGTGGGCAGTTTAAGATGAAAACTTCACAGAGGGGGTGGCAATTAGTTTGGGAAGCAAAACTGGGAGGGTTGGGGCTGAAGTGAGCTACAATGTCTCCTAACCTAACTTAATCTCTGGGCAGAGTATCCACTGATTCCAAAAAAAAAAAAAACGCAGCAGGAAGAAGAGGTAAAAATACCAAAACAATGCAAAATTCGGTACTTGTTTCCTAGCAGGGCGCTCAGTTTTCTTACGTATGCTACCGTACTGAAATCGCATCGCATGGGCGGTTTTAGTGCCGAGTGATGCGATTATTTAATGTAATTTATTCACTGCTGTTGGCTCTAGGGGATCGCATTGCACCTCCCGCAAAATTTTATAGGGTGCGATGCCATGGCATTAGCTATACACTTGTATGACATACAATGAGGTTTTCATGCCCCCCCCCCCCCCCCACCACTATCCACGCCACCCCGAAGCGTGGCGAGCGGCGGCGGAACGCGTCTCCTGACCTTTTCATACCCCCACTATCCATGCGATTTAGTGGGAGGTGCGATGCGATCCCCTGGGGCCAAAAGAGCAGTGAATAAATGACATGAAAAAATTGTGTTGCATCGCACGGCACTAAAATGGCCCATGCGATGAGATGCGATTTTGGTACAGAGAATAGCCCTGTACGCTTTAGAGTGTACTGGGTGCGCTGCTAGGAAACAAGTACCCAAAATTCAAAAAATACCCCCCAAAATTTCCAAAATGCTACAGATACAGTAAAAAGGCAAAGGCATTGCCCCCCAAAAAAACATTGAAAAAAAAGATTGCTAATTGCACAAAGTAATGCTCATTGCACAACCTACACCAAGCAAAGCTGTGTACCTCAGCTAGTATTTTATATTTTCTTCATGTTATACTTACATGCCAAGGTAAAATAAAGTATACAATGTTATTATATTCCCATTAAACAGGAAGCAATCAGGCTGTTATACTGAGAAAAATTATGGGGCCCATTTATCAAAATATCATTGAGCATGATAAATGGTGTTCCAGCCAATTAGCTCTTGTTATGTGTTGGAAAAATGACAGTTGGGAGCTGATTGGCTGGTTCAACATTTATCCCATGCAATGACTTTTAAATAGGCCCCTATATCTTATAAAAAAATGATATTTTTATACTTACAGTACCTAAAGTTGATCAACATAGAGCATACTTGCCTACCTGACCCTCTCCATGCGGGAGAAAATGCTCTGTGGACTTCCCTGGCAATGTATGATTGCCATCACCTGTGGGGAGCTAGGTTAAGTTGTTTCACCACAGGTGCTGGCAATCATACATTGTCCAGGAGCAGAGCATTTTCTCCCGCATGGAGAGGGTCAGGTAGGCAAGTGTGACATAGAGTGTTTCCTAATTTTGAGTAAACAGCTATTACTTAGGCAGGACCATTGATAGCTCAATGGGGCCTGGGTATTGGAAAGAGTATGGGCATCTGGGAGGCATGACCATGCTCACAAAAAAAAATAATAAAAAAAAAACATTATGGGGGTATTCAATTATTTCAGTTTTTCAGGATAGCTGGAAAAAATATTAATTGGATCCCGGCTATACCATTAAGCCTGTTCTCACCACTATTGAAGGTATTTTTAGCCAATGCCTTTTGATCTTTTTTCAGCGGAAAGGAATTGGCGAAAAATGCCTGAAAGAGCTGCGAAAATGGATACAACTTGTTTGCCACTTCTAATTTTTTTACCTAGGTAGAAAATTGGACCTAATTGAATACCCGCCTATGCGCGATATGTCCCCATCAGTAGCTGATTTGGGTGCCTGTCAACTGGTCCAGGAAGCCAGTACCTGCTCCCTATGCACAACTGTATCTTCTCTAAAAGGCGGCATCAATTTATAACTTGAGTGATTGGCCATTATGTTTCCTCAGTGCAGATTAAAGTTTATGGATTGCCAGTCACAGCAAACATGACTGACATGCTACTGTACGTTTTGTTAAATTATAGCCACTTCATATTGTATCTTACAGCTTTTTTGTTGTCCACAGCTGTTTGTGAATGAGAGGTGTAGAAAGCTAAAGCACATTTCCACTTTCATATAAATCAGAGGGAGTACCTTGTATATTGTTAATCTCCTGGAATATGTTATACTTGTTTCATAACAGCCAAATATATGTATTAATCCTCCACCCTACAAGCCCTACACTAGATCCCCTATGCTAGAACCCATTTAGAACCCAAATAAAATTTCTAACACTCACCAATATAACCTTCATCCAATCCTCTCCTACTTACATCTCTGACATTATCTCTCTTCATGCTGCCACTTGCCTGCTTCATTCCACAAATGAATGTCACCTCCCCTCCCAACAGATGACTTCCTTCCACTAAGGCCTCCAAGATTTACCCTCACTGCTCTCTACTACTGGGTAAAGCTGGAACTCTTTCCCTCTATCAGATTTTTAATTTCTCTATACAACTTAAAATGGGCTCTCAAGACCCCCTACTTTCACAAAGGCTTTAAGCTCTCATCCTAACCCACTGCTCCATGCTCGTTAGTCACTGTCACCCCATCTTTGTTACCCCTGGACTGCAGTACTGTCCGTGAAGTGGAGGGGAGGGGGATCACTAAACACATAAATACATACATATTATGATGTATGTAATATATGTGCTGGATTGATCCTCCAGGATCGCCAGCAATAAGTGCATTGGGTGCCTTGCTGCACTGGGACATCAACATATCCGATTCAACACTGTTAAGCCCGCCTCCCGGACTCCTGAAACTAGCCAATTGGAGTCCGGTGGGCTGGCTTAACAATTGAAATGGGTTATGCACCCGATCCACTCAGCACTGGGGGAACAAAATAAGCATGATACATGATAACATGTATGTCATATATGTGTTTAGCTACAGCACCCCCCCCCCCCAGCACTTCATGGATGGTGCTGCAGCCATGGCTGATTATAACTGCTTATGCTAAAACCTCCTGGCAGCACCCCGGGAGGGCTGCATGATTGGCCGTGACCGGTGATTGGCCGAGAGAGCGCTCTCAGCCAATCAGCAGCCCCCATTCTTTTGAATTGGAGTTTTCAAATTTCCTGCCTTTCCGTGCCGCATCTATAGCCTCTCCCCCTCGCTACAGGGAAGGAAAGTAGGGTCCTAGATGCAGAGTGGGGAGAGTGCCTCTGCATGGCACAGCAGGCACACACCTGCAGTCCTGATTGGATGCCTGGTGCCGCTGATGGGTCCAATCAGATAGAATCTACAGATCATATGTGCTGCATGTATGATTTACAGGATCCGATCCAATGCACACGGGCACATGCATCGGGTCGGATCGGATGTCACACAAGTCCAATTTGGACTGTTTTCATCTGATACTGTATATCGGGGCCAATCCGTCCAAATAGGATGAAAACAGGCCAAACCTGACCTGTGTAAAGGCCCCGATATACTATGCGATTTTGGGACGATTTCATCCGATTTCGGCACTTTGGGAAAATAATCGGGTGAAATCGGCCCAAAATCGCATCTGTGTGACATCTGATCCGATGTGCGGTCCCGTGCGCATCGGACCGGATCAGGAGGTCGGACGTTCAGCACATAAAATCACGTCCGACCTCCCTGTATGCAAATGCCTGGATCTCTCCGGTGACAATTTACATAGAAATAAGAAAAAAGTGTGCAATAGTGAGGTACGTTTTTTTAAAGCACTTGTGCTTTAAAAAAACGTACTTCACTACTGCACACTTTTTTCTTATTTCTATGTAAATTGTCACCGGAGAGATCCAGGTGTAATCAAGACTCCAAGCGCCGGATAAGTCTGATTCCTAATTCTTTTTTTGTGGTGTTGGTGAAGGTTTAGAGGGACCTTATTGTGGAATATTAGGCTAACTGGCTGCTGGATGCGCGATATACCAATCTATTAACCCATCCAAATCCCTGTATGCATATGCCTGCAGCCTGACCGGGGAGCAGTGGGGCGGGCAGCGAGTGCTGAATGCTGCACTAGCGGGCCGGACGGTGATAATATCATCAGCAGGACGCTGGGATGGGTAGTGGCGGGTATTAGATTTTAAAAATAACCTGTCAAAAGACTGGCCGCTCTCTCTCTCAGCCAATCAGAGAATGGCCAGTTATTTGACAGGTTATTTAAAAAATGTAATACCCACCACTGCCCATCCCGGCATCCCGCTGATTATATGATCACCGTCCGGCCCGCTAGCGCAGCGCTCAGCACCCACCACCCACCCCCCTACCCCACTGCAGCTCCCCGATACATGTGATAAATCGCAAACTATAAAGAGACACATCAACTGCCAAATTGTATGTGAGCCTCCCGGGGAGCTGCCGTGTGGCTCACAGGAGAAGTGGGTCCGACTTGTCCTTAGGCCTAATGTATGGGGCCTTAAGACTTTGACATTTGCACTTAGCATCTAGGGAACCTGCGCTGGCAAGTCAAAAATGAGTTAATGTACTTTACCTTCTGGTATCATTTGGAAAATTTTACTTTTTTGATACTTTGTTCTAAAGCATTAAAGCGTTTTACGAAAAAGCAAAAACAAAGTGAGAGTGAACTCTACTTATCAATAAAATCACAAACCGACCTCTCTCCAACATGTTCTGAATATTCCTAATGCAGATAATTTGCACTAAGAAAATAAATGGCAAAGAGACAGACAGACAGCTGCAAAACTGGAAAAGAAATGGACACATAGCATGAGGAATAGTCATCCTAACATAAGCAAACATAAACAGATGGGAGCGGAAACATAGCAGTGAGAAAGAACGGCACTGAATTACCAGAGAACACATTACGCACTCACAGATATCAGGAAAGAACAGATTTTATCTTAGTATATCCTGCTTTTATTGTTTGATATTTACCGGTGCATCAAAAGCATCAATATTTTGTTATTTGTGCCCCTGGCTTGATATCATCACCAATATCATCATTCAGAACTGTTTGCTAGGCTGCGTATGTTCGAACCCTTACCCCCCTGCTGTGCGAATCCACGCATTGCTTACACATCCCCGCACCATTGAATGATTTTTACTTCGCTTGTGTATAAAAGTAAGTCTATACTTACTTTTATTCGGGACAGAGCTGGCCGGAAAGGGGGCGGGCCCTGACGTCATGTGATCACCTGCCTCTGCAGGGGAGCAACCAGTGTTTTTTTATGGAGATACCCAAAAAATGTTGGGTGTTCCCCTGCTTCCTCCCGCTCACAGCCACTTACCCGCCCCTCCTGGAGTGAACATGAAACTCACCAAAGCCTTTCTAGTTTACAGGAAGTCAGCTGCTCGGTGTCAGGCTTAATACTCGGCCTGGTTCCGAAATGTAAGCGAATGCTGTACAAATATAATCTGTCTGTGTGGAGCATCTCCAGGTCTTCAGTGATTTTAAGCTTTAAATTAGCTTTAAGTAGTGTTCATTCTCACACCCTGCACCATTGAAAGCCTATGCAGTTCCTCTTTCCTGAGTAGGGTGGTGCTGTCTGCATTGGTGCTTCTAGCGCAGTGTGGTCTGTATTGAGATACAGGACACAATGTGCATGCAAAGGGGTATGGGTCCTTGGGTCGACCCACATTAGGTCAACATGCATTGGGTCGACCACTGAAGGTCAACATGGCTAAGGTCGACTGGATTGGAAGGTTGACACACTAATGTGTCGACAATGGGAGGGCCAACAGTGAAAAGGTCAACATTCGTTTTTCACAGTTTCCGAATGTTGACATGGTCAACATGGACACCATCAAGGTTTGCTGCGTCCATTCTGGAGTGTGAAACGCGTCGACACCGTCCGCTTCTGGGGATTGCACATGCGCATAAACACGCATGCGCAAACCCCAAACATCGGGGAAGGGGCCCCATAGTTCAAAAGGTTTCGGATCATTTGTAGGGGAAATATTATACCCTTGCACAGAATTTTATTTTTTGTTATAATTTGTTCATTATCTGACAATACATGGGAACCAATGTTGTAAAAAATTATGTCATTACAATTGTTATTGTTGTTAACGCTTTTCATTTGGGATTCCCTCCTTAGCATTCTCTTCTTATTTCTTATTTTCTTAGTGGTGACTGCTCTGTTTTCCCCCTAATTTATATAAGTGTTTATGGATTGAAGGTTGATCTATTTGTGTTTGAACTTTAGCTGCTGGGTTTGAAAGAAACGCATAAGGGGAGCTCTGATTTCTTTACATAGCTTCCAGTATAATGTCACATTTTGGCCAAGGGACAGGTCTACCTCCACCTATGAGACTAATGCTGGCCACACATCAGACCAGCTTTCCTCCAACCGTCCAACTAGTTGCTTGGATGGAATAAAAATATGATACTGGATGGGAGCAAATGTAATATTTACTTCAGAAATTTGCTCCCAAAATCTGGAAAAGGACAAAAACTGTCACTCAGACACGGTACTGTAGTTGAACCTGTTTGATTTAAACAATTTGACTGAATGTTTTTGTCCATTTCCCCAGGTTTGTGAGCACATTTCTGATTGTCCTTTGCTCCCATCCAGGACCATATTTTTATTCCATCCAGGCAACTAGTTGGATGGTTGGAGGAAAGTTGGTCTGATGTGTGGCCAGCATAAGGGACAGATGTATCAAGCGTCAAAAAGTGATAAAGTGTAGAGTGAAAAACAACCAGCCAATTAGCTCCTGTCTGTCTTTGTCCAAACCCAGCCTGTAACATGACAGATAATGGTCACCCAGAAATGTGTTCTGCAGTAACAGGTAAGAATAAGAACTAAAGTACAAAGGGCAGTACTGGCTTCACACTGACAGCTACATTACACAGCAGGACTACACACTGAGATCACAGCCCCACCCCCTTAAACGCCATCAACCCCCTCCCATGCTGAACATAAACCCTCACCCTGCAGCCTGCGCTATATCACACTGACACAGTCCATCACCCTGTGTCCTGTGCTCACTCACCCTGTGGCCTTCTTTCTATCACACTGACACCCTTACCCTGTGGCCTGCACTCTGTCACACTGATGCCCTCCTTCATCCTGCGGCCTACGTTCTAACACACTGACATGCTCCCTCTCCATGCAGCCAGTGTTCTATCACACTGATGCCCCCCTCGCCCTGCGTTCTTTCACAATGACTCACTCTCATACCCTGTGGCCTGCATTATATCACACTGATGCCCTCTATCACCCTGCAGCCTGTGTTCTATCACAATGACTCACTCATACCCTGTGGCTTGTGCTTGATCACACGGATGCCCTCCTTCACTGTGCATTCTATCACACTGACTCACTCCCTTACCCTGTGGCCTGCACTGTATCACACGGATGCCCTCCTTCACCCTGCGGCCTGCGTTCTATCAAACTGACTCACTCTCATACCCTGTGGCCTGCGCTTTATCACGATGATGCCCTCCTTCACCCAGTGGATTACGTTCTATCACATTGACACGCTCCCTCTCCCTGCGGCCTGCACTGTATCACACTGACTCCCTCCTTCACCCTGCGGCCTACGTTCTATCACACTGACTCACTCCCTTACCCTGTGGCCTGCACTGTATCACACTGATGCTCCCCCTCACCCTGCGGCCTGCGTTCTATCACACTGACTCACTCTCATACCCTGTGGCCTGCGTTTTATCACGCTGACGCCCTCCTTCACCCTGCGGCCTACGTTCTATCACATTGACATGCTCCCTCTCCCTGCGGCCAGGGTTGTATCCCACTGACACCCTGCCTCACCCCGCGGCTTGTGCTCTGTCACAATGACGCACTCCCTCACCCTGAATAGTGCTATTTAAAGCTATGTAGAAGAAACTAGTAGCTACCCTACCTGGTTATGGTATAAAACATAGACTGACTCCTGATAGACAGTGTCTATCAGGAGTCAGTCTATGATCAGTCCGGATACCGCCCCACCAATGGGGCCGAATAAAACCCGTTTGGTCGGTCTGAGAATTCACAGTGCGAATGGTCCATGTGCACAAAGCCAGCAATGCTTAGCCATCACTGGCTTTGTTTGCAAGATGACTATCAGCCGGCGGATGTTTGTGGGCGATGGCTGGTGTTTTCTTGAATTTCTCAAGAAATTACAGGTGTTGCCAGGCCAGAGGGAAGGGGGACTGCTGACGTCTGGGCCATCACAGCACTGAGAAAGTCTAGACTTACTCGCCAGCTGCAAACAGGGTGAAATCCATTCAATGGTGAGTGATTGCGAATGGTTTACCACCTGTTTGCATGGCTTTTTTACACAGACAAATTCCTGATTGATCCGTGCGATGTTGGCGGCTCGTACGTATTTGGCTGTTGTAAATTCGGCACCGAAATACGAATGGCTTCATCATCGGTAAATACGAATCTGGGGAACACGGTAGCTTAGTAAATGTGCTGTATTCACCATTAGTATTTTCGGACATCCCCGGTCATACCCGTTTGTACACGGGCTCGGACTTAATCGGCATTCTTAGTAAATCTACCCCGTACTGCATAATGGCTGGTACTTTAGCTGAAAATATGACTGTAAAATATTCCTATTTTTCTAATAATTAAAAAAAAAATGGTGTGCCTGGCTATAACCAGCCCCGTGCTCATGGAATTGACAGGGATACAAAATAGAAAGTAATGCAAGCTTCTATTCTACCTCATGCAGTCAGTATTTGCTCCACATTGCAGTGGCACAGACAGACTGCAGCTTAATAAGGCAGCGTGCTAAAGTGTTGAGTGTATCTCCCGCCTCCCAGGTTCTCACATGAAGCTTTAAGTTCCCCTTATGCTACATCTTCCTGAAATGGAATGCATGGTGGAGAGTAGTGAGTAGAGGAATTAGAGGGGCAGTACAGATGGTGTAATGGTTAGCATTACTGCCTCACAGCACTGAGGTCATGGGTTCAATACCTACCATGGCCCTAACTGTGTGGAGTTTGTATATTCTCCCTGTGCTTGCGTGGGTTTCCTACCACAATCCAAAAATATACTGGTAGGTTAATTGGCTCCCAAAAAAATTAACCCTAGAATGTCTGTGTGTGCATGTACATGTGGTAGGGAACAGTGTTCCCTCTAAGCTGTGCACGTGTGTGCGCACACACAACTCGCCAAGCGTGCGCACAGACATTACAACAGAGCGCACAAAGCAGCAGTTGTCCCCTTTTTGCAGTTGTGGACTCAATTAATGTGTGTTTCACCCATTAACTACATTGTGTGCTATGTTTTGAATGTTTAATATCATTTTGAAGTAAAGTTAACACAAATGTTGAACGTCGTTTTCCAGTTATATATAAGTGACGCACAAAAATTTAATTTCCTTCCAAAGTTGCACAGCCAATATCTTTTGCCGCACACAGACTTCGTAAAATTAGAGGGAACATTGGTAGGGAATATAGATTGTAAGCTCCACTGGGGCAGGGACTGATGTGAATGGTCAAATATTCTCTGTAAAGCACTGCGGAATATGTGGGCGCTATATAAGAAACTGCTAATAAATAAAAAAATAATAGTAGTGAGACATAATTGCTCATCTGCAGACAAGATTTGCACCGTGCAAATCTAAAGCTGTGTACACATGCATTGATTTTTCCTGATTTTGGATTCGATTTTGCTTATAGAAGCAAAATCGAATCTAATCCTAAACAAAATCGAATGGTTTTTGTGTCACTTTCGATCTGCATTCGATTTGAACAGTAAAATTTACTGTGCAGCTAAGGAAATATCGAATTCGATCTAGTAAATCGAATGTGTACAATGTACCATGAATGTAAATCGAATTCGATATCTAATGCAAAAGTACAGATCTAATGCCAAATCGAATGGGAAGATCTAATGCCAGATCTAATAGAAAATCGAATCTAACATCGAATCAAAAGCAAATCGAAGCGTTTGTACAGGCCTTAAGAGTGAGTTGCAACATTTTGGCTATCAGCTATCCTCTTGCACATCCATAAGTAATTGCAGTCTGTGCAAATGCAAGTAACTCACTATGCGATAGATACAGACTGATTGAGGCCAGCGCTGATGTCACACACCCTTCCTGTAAAATGTCTTGGCACAGAAAACAATAGGTTTCACGACCAAACTCCGACTTCCTGTCCGTCAATGCAAGGGATTGCAATTAGGTCCTTTAATTTTTTGAAGCTATTTGGGCTTGCACATTTAAATCCGTATGCATGCGCAGTCATTCGATAATTGAACGTATTGCAAATTCCGACATCGGCTATCAACTCGAAATCAGGTCCAGAGAATGGAGGTTGCCCACGACCTCTCATTCCACTGACAGAACCAGGGCTTTGCGGGTCCTGGTTTATGTAGAGATTCTAGACACACATGATGATGCACAGCCTGGATACCTGACTGGGCAGTGGAAAATGCGGGGTTTAGACTGAGCTTCACGGTGCAGCAGGGGACTCCACTGTGAATTGGGAGTCTCCAACGAAATGCGAGAGGGTAGGCAACTATGGTTAGACATTGTGTCAACACAGGGTTGCCGACTTTCTTATTCTCCTCTCCGGGAGAAGCCTGGAGAGGAGAGATTCGGTAGCCTCTCAGGGGACGGGGCTTAAGCATGGCATCACTAAGCCCCGTCCCCATGCGGTTAAACCAGCTAATTCAGTGATCTCTGTGGAGGGGACGGGGCTAAAATGACACGATTGTGTCATTTTAGCTCCGCCCCCTCCTCTGAGACCCGAGGATTGCAGCATTTTAATGCCGAGATCCGGGGGACAGCGGGGGTCCCCCCTGAATCCGGGAGGGTTGCCCACCCTTCCGGGGGGCCGGGGGGGAGCCCCGATTTTCGGGAGACTCCCGGAAATTCCGGGAGGGTCGGCAACCCTGTGTCAACATAATGTATGTCAACATGGTTAATGTTAGCCATCGGCCACAATGTGATTAAGAAAAAAAAGAAACCTGTTTCTCATTTTCCTTCTTATTTCAAAAATGGTTTGTCCAGGACTACAGATCATGGATCCCAGCAGGTGGGTAAGTTTAGGGCTGGGGTAGCCAACTCCAGTCCTCGAGAGCTACCAACAGTTAATGTTTTCCAGATCTCCTCACAGAATCACAAGTTAAGTAATTAGCTGCACCTGTGGCTCTTTGAAAATGTTTCAGCTAGTAATCAGTGCAGCAGCTAGGTTGTCTGGAAAATGTGAACTGTTGGTAGCTCTCGAGGACCGTGGTTGGCTACCACTGGTTTAGGGTAACAAGAAGGAACACGAGAAAAGACTATAATCACACTGAGTGTAGTAGGTATGCTTCTCTAAGGTTTCATATACTAATATGCATTGTACTGGCATATGAAACGTTAGGATAATTGTAAGTTACTAATAAAGACTATACAAAAGACCTGTGTCATGGCGACCACGATCACGCAGAATCATGGTGACTATGCTACATAGTAGTACATACAGAAATAAAATGGCTCCGGGAAGATGGCGCTGCAGTGCAGACATGGAGATGCAAGTCAGTTTCCTCTATTGCTGTGACAGTGACACTGCGGACGGTAAAACGTAACAGCAACGTGCAAAAGCGGCTTCTCCGCATTGGCCGCCTGGACCGGAAGTGGCGGGTGTAACGCTGTACCCGGAAGTGCTTGCTGAGCTTCGTTTTGAATGAAATCCGGCTGATTCACGCTGGTCAGAAGCGACAGGAAGATCTGGGAATCCTTATACTGCATCGGAGACCGAGCTTCCAGGTGACCTGCGCGCAGGGGCGGACAGTGCTTGGAGACCTGTATTGCATCGGCTGGCTGCTGTGGGTGGGAGAAGCCAAATAGATACTAGGCCGCTTCTTAATCCTCAGGCTCTAGTAGTCCCGAACACCGAATTACTTGCGCTATAGTAAGGGCTCATCATTAATAGAGAGCTAACTTTGGTCGAGAGGTTCTCCAGCTAAGGGCACAGTAAATGTGGGACACACACACGTGTGTATGTATATGTGTGTGTATATATATATATATATATATATATATATATATATATATATATATATATATATATATATATATATATATATATATATACACATACACAAAAAATTATGATGCGCCTTTTAATCTTCTTTTAAAGTGTTTAATCACATACCAGCCTGCTACAGTGGAGTGGGTATGGGTAAAAACCGGACCCAGACAAAACCCCCGGACCGCCGGAACAGACATCAAACTCTGCATTTTGGAGCTTGTAGCGTCCGGTCCGGGGGGTGTCCTATCCGGGGGTGTCCTGTCTGGGGGTTCTGCCTGTGACACCTGTCACCAGGTAGAGGAGGGAGGGGTAGAATAAAGTCTCCCTGTATGGTCCGGGCATGTAGCAAAAACTGGACGATCCGGACCACAGGGGGAGGCTGTAATCTCCCCTTCCCCATGTCCCTGATGATAGCTATCACAGGGACCCCCCCGGACAAGACACCCCCCGGACCGGACCCTATAAGCTCCGGACTGCAGATTTTAATGTCCTGTCCGGCGGTCCGGAGTCTAGCCCGGTCCGGTTTTTACATAGTCCCCAGTGGAGTTGCTGTGTCAATGTTTCGGTCTCTCAGACTTTTATCAAGACCTCATATCCAGCTCCATCTGCATCAGCTGGGTATTGACAAAGGTCCTCGGAGACACTGAAATGTTGAATCAGGTGCGGCACTTTATTGTGTTGGTATGTGAATAAAACATTTAGAGAAGACGGAGTTCAAGCTAAATTTGTAGACTGAATATACTGTGACTGACTGGCATATGCAAGAGGACCCTGGTGTGGCAGATGATGATATGGTGAGGAGAATGCCGTTTGTGTGGCAAAAAATGTGTGTGTTTAGTACATATATATTTACCAGTCCATGGAGTGCTGCAGCCTTTTTTTTTAAATAAAGAAATGTAGGTGTGTGTGTACCCCTTGTTCTAGCCAGATGTGCCGTGTTCACACTGCATGTCTGAACAACACTGCGTTTACCCAGCATTTAAATGCTGGGAGCAGCGGAGACGGACCCCTGTTCTCACTGCTAGGCAAATCCTGGGTGAAGCAGTTCTACCCGGTAACTTGCCTTTTAACATGTTTTTTTTTTTTTTGCAGTGTGAACGGGTAAATGTATGTCTGCATACCCGGATCTCAAACGCTGGTAAAAAGAAGGGTTTTACCCGTGTATGAGATCCGGGTATGCAGACACGGTTTGACCCGTTCACACTGCACTTTTTTAAAAGGCAAATTACTGGGTCGACATACTAGACCCGGGAATTTGCCTGCAGTGAGAACTAGGTATTACTGTGGTATCTAATGTGAGAATTGCCTTCTCACCAGTCTCTGACAGTGTGTACAATAGGACTGCCGGGATCACGTATTTCCCATGGTACACCCTTTATAACTAATATCAAATACTAGCTACCAGGTGCTTTTGCATACGATCTAAAGCTGGGTACACATTAATAGCTATATCTGCATATATATCTTTATATCTAAAGATGGATCGGGCAGTATGTTGTCCATACACAGTGCCTGATTAGTTGGGACTTAGTGTTCATTCTAGCACCCGCTATCTTTGAAAACCCATGCAGTTCCTCTTCCTTGCCTGGGGTGTCGCTGTCTGCTGTGGTGTTTCTAGCACATGTCTGGTTTGCATATTAGTGCTGATACACAGACCACACTGTGCTGGATGCACTACAGCAGACAGCGACACCCCAGGCAGGGAAGATGAACTACATGGGTTTTCAAAGATAGCGGGTGCTAGAATGAACACTAGGGACTGATATTACTGTCACTCACCGGCATGCCTGTACACACAGCATGATGTGCCGGTATATGTTTAAATCTATCGGGCATCGTCTGTGTTGCACAAATATTTTGATGGTGCATCAGTATATCGGCCGTTATATTGGCCAGTGTGTACACACCTTCAGACATGGCTGCCTGACCCAATAGATCCTTGTGGCAGTCATGACTATCTCGATCCGATGCACACAGGACTGCGCTTCTGATCGGAATTTGAGGTAAAACACATGCGATTTGACAATCTTCATCTGATTTTGCTCCCCAATGTATTGGAATCAGATGTAAAGGGCACAAATGGCACTAGATGATGGGCACCTTAAGGCTGGTTTCACACACTCCGGCTCCTGCCGGACGGTGAAATCCCGCACAGCCAGGGAGCCGTGCCGCACACATTAGTTGTGAATGGACACTATTGTGTCCATTCACACGGGACGGCCACGACCCGGCCGCACGGTTGCAGCCGGATCCCGCCACTGGAAGGGACGGCTGCCGGGCTGTGTCAATCCCTTCCATGATAAACTAGTGTGTGCGGCATGGCTCCCTGGCCATGTGGGATTTCGCCGTGCGGCAGGAGCCGGAGTGTGTGAAACCAGCCTCAGAGTTCTACACTATATAGAGCAGATAAGCTGTGGAAGCCACCTATCCGGTGATGTTGGATAATATTTCTCATTCTAGTGCTCTCCCAGCTATTGTGGAGACCATACATCCCCAGTGCTCTCCCAGACTGTACTAACCTAACCGCTTTGTGGAGGCTTTGAAGATCATACACCCCTACCGATATCAGAGTAGGCAGTTATGTATTTTTTTTTGGGGGGGGGGGGGGGGGTGCAAAGCTTAACTCTGCTACTGACCTAAGCTCCACCCTCATTCGGATTGTGAGGCCTGTCTCCTTCAGGTCTGCCTCCCTTATCTTCTTGTTTGGCCTGTCACGTCCAGTAGGAATGCCAATCTTTGGTTTCATGCCATTAATGCATAATCCCGATAACCGCTTTGATGGTACCCTCTACAATGGCTATCCCTACATGAGTGTCTGCTTTAGTAGAGCTAACGTGTATTGGGATGAGATTGACCCAGCGTTGGCTTTGTACTTAGTGGAGTGACATTTAGTGGAGTGATTTTGAAAAGCCATAACTCCTACACATATAAGATTCAATTCAGTCAGAAGCGAAGGGGAAGAGTTGCTGTGTAATGGCATGGAAACTCTGCCAACAGTCCCACAGAACATTTGTGAAGGGTACCTCTGGAGTTTTAAACATAGGTGTCTCATCATAGTCCCAATTGTTATTGTGTGACTGTGATCTGCAGCGCTACTTTGATTTCTGTTAAATCTCCTGCTTTATGCTCTTAGTACATACTGTAGCAACAGGTCATACAATTATGAAGAAACTGCAGATTTTTATAAAATTGTTTGAATAGGCCCATGAATTTACATTTTAACATTGTACATTATTAAATTCGGTACTCTTTACCTAGAAGGGCGGCCATCGCGGGCATTGAATGCACTAAAAAATCGGGTGCGATGCGACCGACGCGATGCCCGCGATTTCCCATAGGGAACAATGTTAAATGTCCCAATTGACCCGATTTTCCTGTTCAATGTCTCAATTGACCCGATTTTTCCATAGGAAACAATGTTAAATGGGCCACAGAGGCCAAATAGGCACCCTAAAGTGTGAAATGGCCCCCAAAATTGTTAACGCCACCCCACGATCAACGTCAACCCGAAGCGTGGCGAGCGCAGCGGTACACGTCCTACGACCTTTTCATGCCCCCACTATCCACGTCGGCGTGGAGTTGAGAAAAGTGTGGCGAGCGCAGCGAGCCACCGAGCCCGAAGCGTGGCGAGCGCACGCGGATACCTTCACAGGTATACGCGTCCCCTCGCGGGCTTCACAGCTGTCCGCGTCCCCTCGCGGGGCTCGCTGCGCTCGCCACGCTTCGGACTCGGTGGCTCGCTGCGCTCGCCACACTTTCTATTCTCAACTCCACGCCGACGTGGATAGTGGGGGTATGAAAAGGTCGTAGGACGCGTACCGTCGCCCCTCGCGGGCTCGCTGCGCTCGCCACGCTTCGGGTTCACATTGATCGTGGGGTGGCGTTAACAATTGTGGGGGCCATTTCACACTTCAGGGTGCCTTTTTGGCCTCTGTGGGCCATTTAACATTGTTTCCTATGGAAAAATCGGGTCAATTGAGACATTGAACAGGAAAATCGGGTCAATTGGGACATTTAACATTGTTCCCTATGGGAAATCGCGGGCATCGCGTCTGTCGCATCGCATGTGATTTTTTAGTGCATGCGATGGCCGCGATTTTTTACTAACGATGCCCACGATCAAAATCGTGGGCGCCCTTCTAGGTAAAGAGTACCTTAAATTCTGCTGCAGTTTATTAAGATAAGGTAAACATAAATGTTCTGTTTTTTGCCAATTGATAAGAAAAGAAGAAAAAAAAAGCTACCTATATGTCTACATTTTTTTTTCAAACACCCGTTCTATTTAAGAGCTTTCAATTACTTCTCTGGTTCTTTAATCTCTCATAATGTTTGCAGGCATTTAAAAAATAAATAGTTTCATTAATTCAGCATTTTTATCTTTAGTATGTAAATATTTTTGAAATAATACCTTTTTGCAATTATTATTAATAGAGGCTGAGACGGCTTACCACACATTCATATTGAGGTGTCCTTAATACGTTGGTCAAATGTTATTAAAAATCTAATTCCACTGGAGAATGAAATCATTCAAATAAATGTTCCACACCTTGTAATGGGATTGCAACCTTTTTCCCAAAGTGTCACTTATTTTCTCCTTCCATGACCCAAGACAACATCTTTGATCATATTGTTATTGGGTGAGCTAGAGTGCCATTGCAGCTGCATAGTATTCTTAATACACAATAATATGATTTGTTTTCATAATTTATTTTTATAAAAAAAAGAACAGAGGATTTGCATAACTTGTTGCTTAATGAGCCAAAGTGATATTCTTCTGATGCTGTTGGGCTTCATATGGTAGGTTGGGGAAATAATAATAATTCATATATATATTATTGTGAATTGTTATAATCCTGAGAACATTTAGGAAGGTTAAGCTAGTCATACACTACTGCGATTTCTCGCTGCATTGTATGCCCAGCCGTGAGCTGCCCGGTATGGATCGCATGGATCATATGCCATCCATTGCATGCGGTCATTTCACTTTTGATGGATCACATGCGATGCCTGTTCCCCCGCTGCCGGGAGGAAGATCTGAGGTCAGACCGGCATGCCGTCCGACCTCCGACTCGGGTCCGATGTGCACGGAACCGCGCATCAGACCTTAGGGGACATCACACTGACCCGATTTGGGCCAATATCTCAGCCTGTTCCGTCGGGTGAAATCGGCCCAAATCAAGGTGGCGTATGAGGACCTTTTGTTTGTATCACAAAATTCCACAGAACATCATTATTTAAAAAATAAAAATCCTAACATGCCAACCAAAGCCTTAAAACATGACCATTTTGAGTAATCAAGTCTATTGGTAGAAACAGGTTTTTTGTGGAGCAGGTCAGCGCAATTTAACTTGAAAAGGGTGCAGCCCACTCAGACATGAAAGGAAGGTACACCACCTCCCGGGACAAATGCAAAAAAGAACAGGATATGTCTAGGTGTGGCGCAACCCTTTTTCAATAAGATGTGATCTGAATAATTTTTCAGAAATTTATTGTGACATTTGCATGAATAAAAACAAGCAAAACAATATATACATAAAAAATGGATTTACAAATTTACAAATAATCAGGCAGACGTTCAAAGTTACTTCCAATGATGGTCATGCACAGACAGATGTTAACGGTCCAACACAAGTAAGAGGATCAAGATCTCACCAAAAAGATGGATTGCGGTGGGCTATGCTCCTGCTGGAGAATCTGCGGCACCACCGCAGTCGGCTTAATCGAGTCCTCCAAAATTCAAAGTGCTTGTGCTTAAAGTGTCCAGTGCTTCCAAAGTGCCATGTGAGTATTGCACAGGGATGAAGCAGTAAGTATCCAAAGCAGCAACGCGTTTCAGAGATCCTCTGTCTCCTTTATCAAGCTGTGTATGGATACTTGTGAGATCTTCTAGCCTTTTAAACCCATTTCCTGGGTTTAGGGCTTGGTGACAGCCAATCGGGATTCAGCGATTTTCGCGGGCAGGAACTTCCTTGCGTTCCAGCTGTACTTCCGGTTGCGTTCCACTGACTAAAACGTGTAGACGCTTCCGGTTTTCGCGATCTTAGCGTTGTTGCTTACAATAGCTGATCACCTCTGAGAGACTTATTATACTCTCTGTTTCTTCAACGCCCACAAAGCTTCTCCTATTCAACTATTTACTTGTTGATTTGGATTCTCTTTTTAAAGATGAATTTAGACCACCTTTTTGCGCTCCGTCCGCCATCTTTGTTAAGGGCAAACTTCAGGGCATGTACTGGATGTTCTTTCTTTTCTCTGATTTTTGAATAATGGGGTGAGACTCATCCTCAATACCTTCTGTGCAGTACTTGGTATTCCTGCATAGTCCATCCCTATTTACCGAGATGGTCTCTCCCCATTAGGGGTTCTCATTCATAGTTATTCCAGAGCCACATGCAAAAGAGATATAATGAAAAACATGCCATTAGTATAAATTTAAGAGAAGCATAATAAAAGACTAAATAAGAACATCATAAAAATCAAATGTTAAAAATAGATGTAAAATGAGCAGTAGGACTTCAGATAAAAACCTTAATCTAAAAACCATTTTAATTCGAAGTCTGCATTGTGACCATTGGGATAGAGGCTATTAAGGGTGAAGATCCACTTCATCTCACTTTTGGCCAATCTTGTTTCTAAATCCCTGGTCTTCCAGTTCGTGACCACCTGTTGTATCCCCAAAAATCTCTTTATTGCTCCCTCACATTTATGGTGGTTTTTTAAAAAATGGTCAGAGGGTGGGTGGGTGGCACATCCTTTTCTTATATTGTATATGTGTTCAGCAGACCTTGTTTTGAGGTTTCGGGTAGTTTTACCAATATAAATTTTATCACACTCACACTCCAATAAATAAATTACATTGCGTGTGTGACAGGTGATAAATTGGTTAATTTTGTATTTGACTCCCATCGCCTCAAAGTGAGTCGCTTTTTTATCGAATGGTTTGGTACTTGTAGCTTTACACATGAGGCATGATCCGCAACGGTGAAAACCTTTGTTGCGATCACTGCCCCCAATTTTTTCTGGCAGTGCACTTTTTACTAAAAAGTTTTTCAGTGATGGTGCTCGCCTATAAATGAATCTCGGTTTTTCTGGCATGGCTTTTCCCAAGACTGGATCGTCTAAAAGGATCCGCCAATTTTTTTTGAAAATAGTTTCCACTTTCTTATAATGGGCACCATACTGAGTAAAAAATGCCCATTCTGTGTAATTGGGACTATTTGTGTCATCCTTTTTTGATTTGATTTTTAATAGGTCGGTTCTACTCATTTTGTTGACTTTTTCTTTTGATTCTAGTAGGTCTTTTTGGCTATATCCTTTTTGAATGAATCTTTGGTCAATTTCGCTGAATTGTTCTTCCAATTCCACCTGTTGTGTGCAATTTCTCTTAAGACGCATATATTGTCCAACAGGGATGCTGTTTAACCATCTTTCATGGTGTTCACTGTTTTTATGGATGTAGGAATTGGAGTCAGTCTCCTTTCTATGGGTCTTAGTATTAATTTTACCATCTTTTATATAGATGTTAAGATCCAAAAAAAACAAATTTGACCTACTAATATTAAAAACCAATTTAATATTAAAATCGTTCGAATTTAAAAAGTCACAAAAATTCTTAAGCAGCATTTCTTCACCTTTCCATATAAATAAAATATCGTCGATAAAACGCCACCAGGCTACCAGGTCTACCCCCTCCACCAACCTCTCATCGACTGCCCCTGTTTCCCAGTATGCCATGAAGAGGTTGGCGTAACTAGGGGCAAACCTGGTGCCCATGGCGGTGCCCTTAATTTGAAGGTAATAGCTGCCATTGAAGTAAAAATAATTATTTGATAAAATGAATAAAATGGACTCCAATATAAAATCTTGTAATTCTTCTGAATAATCACTTTTATTTAAAAAGAATTTGATTGCTTCATGTCCCTTAGCCCAATCGATAATGGTGTACAATGTACTCACATCTGCACTTCCTAGGTAGCAATCGTCTGTCCATTGAATTGTGTTCATTTTACGTAACACATCTCCTGTGTCTTTTAAAAAGGAGTTGGTTCTACTCACCAGTGGCTGTAAGTAAAAATCTACCAGGGCCGACAAGTTAGAAGTAATACTTCCCGTTCCAGTTATTATTGGACGCCCTGGTGGTTTAGTCTGATGTTTATGGATTTTTGGTAAAACATAAATAGTGGGGGTGGTGGGATTGGGTATATTGATAAAATCAAACTCCTCTTTTGATAAAAGACCATTTTCCATAGCTTTTGAACTCAGCTCTTTCAGTTTGGTTATCACTGAGACCGTTGGGTCACTCCTTAATTTTTTGTAAGTGGTGGTGTCTCCCAGTTGTCTCTCAATCTCATTTATATAATTGATTTTATTTAAAATCACTACCCCCCCCCCCCCCCCCTTTATCTGCAGGCTTTATGATGATTTCATCATTTTTTCGCAGTTTTTCTATAGCCTCCCATTCTTTCTTTGTGATATTTTTCTTTTTAGATGTTTCTACCCCTCTGAGTTCTTTTGCGACAATTGAATTGAAGCAATCGATACTACCACCTTTTACGTGTTTGGGATAGAATTTTGATTTACATCTTAGGGCAGTTTTGTTTACAATTTCACCTTCTTCTGTTGGTGTTGTATCAATACGTGTCCCATCTTCTTTCGATAAGAAAAACTTTTTGATACTTATTTTTCTAACAAATTTCTGGAGATCAACAAAGATCTCAAAGGGATTGGCTCTTGCTGTCGGGGCAAATTTGAGGCCCTTTTCCAAGATTTTTTCTTCTTCTTTGGATATGGGTACATCACTCAAATTGAAAATTTTACCCTTTTCCTTCGTGTCCGAATCGGGGTGGGGATTTGGAATTGTCCCTGTTTTTTTCTTCTTTTTATGGGTTTTGAGTTGTTTTTTACCTCCCCTTTTTCCCCTATGGGTCTTTTTAGTTGTGATTATTCCCGTCTGGGTGGCATCCTGTCCTGTTCCAAAAAAGATTTTTGAGGTCTAAGTTGGAAATTTTCATTCCTTAATGGTTCAAATCTGTTTTGTGTATGTGGGAATTCTCCACTTCTGGTAAATTTATTCCATCTCTTTGGAGTAGGACCAAAGTTGGGCATATGTCTTTTTAGGTGTTCTATAATGGGACCATTGTCTTTCACTATTTCTTTTAGGTGTTCTATGATGGGACCATTGTCTTTCACTATTTCTAGGAGTAATATAATGAGTTGGTTGGTTCCTTATTCTCCAATTGGTTGGGGGATTTGTTGGTCTAGGATCAGGTGTTTGTCTTATATTTTCAGCATAGTTACTCCCATGATTTTGTATTTTCATTTTTTTATTATTGTTTCCTTTTAGTTTAGGGGTTTTTTTCTGGGATTTGTGGCTGATGTTTTGGGAATGAGTGAGCTCAACTTGGTTTGTAATGTCACTGTTATTAGGTGGATTATTCTTGTTTTTTTCAGAATTTAAGTCTCTCTGGAATTTTTTTCTCTTTCTCATTTTTAGCTCTCTAGAGTTTTTATCTAGTTTAGTCAAGATTTCTTTTTCTTTTAAAATGACCTCCTCTAGACTTATAGATGGTTCAATGATTGTTTTCAATTTCTCAATCTCTTTATTTGTCTCTTGGAGTTCTCCTCTTCTCTCTTTTACTATGAGATCAGTTAGTGCTTTTGAACATTTATATAAAATGCTATTCCATTCCAATAAAAAATCTTCTCTATTGGAATTGAAAGAAGGGGTTTTTTCTAATGTTAGCCCTTTCGGGACTAAATCATTAGCTAGATAATGTTCTAGGGTAGTGACCTCCCACCATAGTCGGTTTTCTTTAAGTAAAGCTTTTTCTAGATTTTTAAGTACTGTACTTAAGCTTTTATCGACATCGGTGGGTAGGTCATTACCTTCACATGAGAATAAATCCCTTAAATTCCTTCTAGTTTCTCTGTATGAGAACATCTTTTGCTGCTGGTTAGCTCCACAAATTTGGTGTACAGGTGGACAATTGGTAGAAACAGGTTTTTTGTGGAGCAGGTCAGCGCAATTTAACTTGAAAAGGGTGCAGCTAGGGTGGCCAATCCCGGGATCGGGATCCGCGGGATCCCGGGATTTGGCCCCCAAAACACCGGGATTTCAATCCCGGGATTGGAGTTTCCAATCCCGGGATTTCGGGATTAGACTGCGCATGCGCAGTCTAATGCCGGGCAGCGTCTGAGCGGGTGCTCAGCAGCTGCCCGGCTTCTCCCGTCCCGGGCAGTGCGGCTCTGCGCAGCGTGACGACGTCAGAGGTCACGCTGCTCAGGCCGCACAGGCTGTCTGCCTCCCTGCCTCCATCCTGTCTGTCCCCGGATCAGAAGCAGCGGACCTGCCGGGGCACCAGCGGACCAGCCCGGGCTGTCCCCGGATCAGCCTGCCCAGCCATCCTGTCCCTGGACCAGCCCGCCCGCCCAGCAATGGACCTGCCGGGCCACCTGCAGACCAGCCCGGGGCTCCATCACCCCATCTCGCCCACCCACCCGGCCGCACCACGCATCTGTAAGTAAATATGCGGGGCGGCCAAGGTGGGTTTTTAATAGTAGGGAAGCCGATCCCGGGGATCCCGGGATTGGGCATTTTTCAATCCCGAATTCCGGGATTGAAAAAATGCCCCGGGATTGGCTTCCCTAGGTGCAGCCCACTCAGACATGAAAGGAAGGTACACCACCTCCCGGGACAAATGCAAAAAAGAACAGGATATGTCTAGGTGTGTAAAATTTGTAAATCCATTTTTTATGTATATATTGTTTTGCTTGTTTTTATTCATGCAAATGTCACAATAAATTTCTGAAAAATTATTCAGATCACATCTTATTGAAAAAGGGTTGCGCCACACCTAGACATATCCTGTTCTTTTTTGCATTTGTCCCGGGAGGTGGTGTACCTTCCTTTCATGTCTGAGTGGGCTGCACCCTTTTCAAGTTAAATTGCGCTGACCTGCTCCACAAAAAACCTGTTTCTACCAATTGTCCACCTGTACACCAAATTTGTGGAGCTAACCAGCAGCAAAAGATGTTCTCATACAGAGAAACTAAAAGGAATTTAAGGGATTTATTCTCATGTGAAGGTAATGACCTACCCACCGATGTCGATGAAAGCTTAAGTACAGTACTTAAAAATCTAGAAAAAGCTTTACTTAAAGAAAACCGACTATGGTGGGAGGTCACTACCCTAGAACATTATCTAGCTAATGATTTAGTCCCGAAAGGGCTAACATTAGAAAAAACCCCTTCTTTCAATTCCAATAGAGAAGATTTTTTATTGGAATGGAATAGCATTTTATATAAATGTTCAAAAGCACTAACTGATCTCATAGTAAAAGAGAGAAGAGGAGAACTCCAAGAGACAAATAAAGAGATTGAGAAATTGAAAACAATCATTGAACCATCTATAAGTCTAGAGGAGGTCATTTTAAAAGAAAAAGAAATCTTGACTAAACTAGATAAAAACTCTAGAGAGCTAAAAATGAGAAAGAGAAAAAAATTCCAGAGAGACTTAAATTCTGAAAAAAACAAGAATAATCCACCTAATAACAGTGACATTACAAACCAAGTTGAGCTCACTCATTCCCAAAACATCAGCCACAAATCCCAGAAAAAAACCCCTAAACTAAAAGGAAACAATAATAAAAAAATGAAAATACAAAATCATGGGAGTAACTATGCTGAAAATATAAGACAAACACCTGATCCTAGACCAACAAATCCCCCAACCAATTGGAGAATAAGGAACCAACCAACTCATTATATTACTCCTAGAAATAGTGAAAGACAATGGTCCCATCATAGAACACCTAAAAGAAATAGTGAAAGACAATGGTCCCATTATAGAACACCTAAAAGACATATGCCCAACTTTGGTCCTACTCCAAAGAGATGGAATAAATTTACCAGAAGGGGAGAATTCCCACATACACAAAACAGATTTGAACCATTAAGGAATGAAAATTTCCAACTTAGACCTCAAAAATCTTTTTTGGAACAGGACAGGATGCCACCCAGACGGGAATAATCACAACTAAAAAGACCCATAGGGGAAAAAGGGGAGGTAAAAAACAACTCAAAACCCATAAAAAGAAGAAAAAAACAGGGACAATTCCAAATCCCCACCCCGATTCGGACACGAAGGAAAAGGGTAAAATTTTCAATTTGAGTGATGTACCCATATCCAAAGAAGAAGAAAAAATCTTGGAAAAGGGCCTCAAATTTGCCCCGACAGCAAGAGCCAATCCCTTTGAGATCTTTGTTGATCTCCAGAAATTTGTTAGAAAAATAAGTATCAAAAAGTTTTTCTTATCGAAAGAAGATGGGACACGTATTGATACAACACCAACAGAAGAAGGTGAAATTGTAAACAAAACTGCCCTAAGATGTAAATCAAAATTCTATCCCAAACACGTAAAAGGTGGTAGTATCGATTGCTTCAATTCAATTGTCGCAAAAGAACTCAGAGGGGTAGAAACATCTAAAAAGAAAAATATCACAAAGAAAGAATGGGAGGCTATAGAAAAACTGCGAAAAAATGATGAAATCATCATAAAGCCTGCAGATAAAGGGGGGGGGGGGGGTAGTGATTTTAAATAAAATCAATTATATAAATGAGATTGAGAGACAACTGGGAGACACCACCACTTACAAAAAATTAAGGAGTGACCCAACGGTCTCAGTGATAACCAAACTGAAAGAGCTGAGTTCAAAAGCTATGGAAAATGGTCTTTTATCAAAAGAGGAGTTTGATTTTATCAATATACCCAATCCCACCACCCCCACTATTTATGTTTTACCAAAAATCCATAAACATCAGACTAAACCACCAGGGCGTCCAATAATAACTGGAACGGGAAGTATTACTTCTAACTTGTCGGCCCTGGTAGATTTTTACTTACAGCCACTGGTGAGTAGAACCAACTCCTTTTTAAAAGACACAGGAGATGTGTTACGTAAAATGAACACAATTCAATGGACAGACGATTGCTACCTAGGAAGTGCAGATGTGAGTACATTGTACACCATTATCGATTGGGCTAAGGGACATGAAGCAATCAAATTCTTTTTAAATAAAAGTGATTATTCAGAAGAATTACAAGATTTTATATTGGAGTCCATTTTATTCATTTTATCAAATAATTATTTTTACTTCAATGGCAGCTATTACCTTCAAATTAAGGGCACCGCCATGGGCACCAGGTTTGCCCCTAGTTACGCCAACCTCTTCATGGCATACTGGGAAACAGGGGCAGTCGATGAGAGGTTGGTGGAGGGGGTAGACCTGGTAGCCTGGTGGCGTTTTATCGACGATATTTTATTTATATGGAAAGGTGAAGAAATGCTGCTTAAGAATTTTTGTGACTTTTTAAATTCGAACGATTTTAATATTAAATTGGTTTTTAATATTAGTAGGTCAAATTTGTTTTTTTTGGATCTTAACATCTATATAAAAGATGGTAAAATTAATACTAAGACCCATAGAAAGGAGACTGACTCCAATTCCTACATCCATAAAAACAGTGAACACCATGAAAGATGGTTAAACAGCATCCCTGTTGGACAATATATGCGTCTTAAGAGAAATTGCACACAACAGGTGGAATTGGAAGAACAATTCAGCGAAATTGACCAAAGATTCATTCAAAAAGGATATAGCCAAAAAGACCTACTAGAATCAAAAGAAAAAGTCAACAAAATGAGTAGAACCGACCTATTAAAAATCAAATCAAAAAAGGATGACACAAATAGTCCCAATTACACAGAATGGGCATTTTTTACTCAGTATGGTGCCCATTATAAGAAAGTGGAAACTATTTTCAAAAAAAATTGGCGGATCCTTTTAGACGATCCAGTCTTGGGAAAAGCCATGCCAGAAAAACCGAGATTCATTTATAGGCGAGCACCATCACTGAAAAACTTTTTAGTAAAAAGTGCACTGCCAGAAAAAATTGGGGGCAGTGATCGCAACAAAGGTTTTCACCGTTGCGGATCATGCCTCATGTGTAAAGCTACAAGTACCAAACCATTCGATAAAAAAGCGACTCACTTTGAGGCGATGGGAGTCAAATACAAAATTAACCAATTTATCACCTGTCACACACGCAATGTAATTTATTTATTGGAGTGTGAGTGTGATAAAATTTATATTGGTAAAACTACCCGAAACCTCAAAACAAGGTCTGCTGAACACATATACAATATAAGAAAAGGATGTGCCACCCACCCACTCTCTGACCATTTTTTTAAAAACCACCATAAATGTGAGGGAGCAATAAAGAGATTTTTGGGGATACAACAGGTGGTCACGAACTGGAAGACCAGGGATTTAGAAACAAGATTGGCCAAAAGTGAGATGAAGTGGATCTTCACCCTTAATAGCCTCTATCCCAATGGTCACAATGCAGACTTCGAATTAAAATGGTTTTTAGATTAAGGTTTTTATCTGAAGTCCTACTGCTCATTTTACATCTATTTTTAACATTTGATTTTTATGATGTTCTTATTTAGTCTTTTATTATGCTTCTCTTAAATTTATACTAATGGCATGTTTTTCATTATATCTCTTTTGCATGTGGCTCTGGAATAACTATGAATGAGAAAACCTAATGGGGAGAGACCATCTCGGTAAATAGGGATGGACTATGCAGGAATACCAAGTACTGCACAGAAGGTATTGAGGATGAGTCTCACCCCATTAGTCAAAAATCAGAGAAAAGAAAGAACATCCAGTACATGCCCTGAAGTTTGCCCTTAACAAAGATGGCGGACGGAGCGCAAAACCCCTTCCCGACATTTGACGTACATTTACGTCATGGTCGGGAAGCACTTCCCGACACATGGCGTAAATGTACGTCATGGATTTAAACTGTCACCGCGTCTATAGACGCGGTGACAGTTTCAACATGTCTGCTGTCCCTGACAGCAGACATGTCCGTGCATGCCCAGGGGGGGCTGCGATGCCGCCCCCCCGTCGGCGATCGCTGTGATTGGCTGTTCAGTGTGAACAGCCAATTACAGCGTTTTCCTGTGTCACCGGCGAATAACGTTCGCCGGTGACACGGGATCAGAGGTGATTGGTGCTGTAAAGTACAGCACCAATCACCGCGGGGTGTAAGGGTGACACTGGTGTCACCCCACCTCACCCCGCCCGCCCCCAAAGGCCGTGATTGGTCCGTCGGACCGACGGACCAATCACAGCCAAGGAGGGGGATTTAAACTAACGGTGACTGCACTGCAGACGCCATTCCGGTCTGGAATAGCGTGCAGTGCGGTCACCGTACCCCCCTGCCGCCATACTGACCAGAACCTTGCTCCATACTTGCTCCATACTTACCTGATCGCTGCTTCATCACTGCTTCCTGGATCCTGTTGCTACTTGTGCCTTCCTGTGAAATTGTGCTGCTGCAGTGTACTAGCTAGATAGAGAGAGAGATAGAGAGAGATAGAGAGAGATAGAGAGAGATAGAGAGAGATAGAGAGAGATAGAGAGAGATAGAGAGAGATAGAGAGAGATAGAGAGAGATAGAGAGAGATAGAGAGAGAGATAGTGTCAGAGAGTGCTATATTTTGTGCTGCTGCAGTGTGATATAGTTATAGATAGAGAGAGAGAGATAGAGAGAGAGAGATAGATAGAGAGGCCTAGTGACAGAGTGCTATATTTTGTGCTGCTGCAGTGTGATAGTTATAGAGAGATAGAGAGAGAGATAGAGAGAGAGATAGTGTCAGAGAGTGCTATATTTTGTGCTGCTGCAGTGTGATATAGTTATAGATAGAGAGAGAGAGATAGAGAGAGAGAGATAGATAGAGAGGCCTAGTGACAGAGTGCTATATTTTGTGCTGCTGCAGTGTGATAGTTATAGAGAGATAGAGAGAGAGAGATAGAGAGAGATAGTGACAGATTGTGCTATATATTTTTTATATAACTGACTGCTGCCCCCTCCTTTTGTGCTGATCAGTATAAATTAACTGATCAGCAACTTTTTGGGGGCGCAGGTTTTTTTTTATATATAGATATACCTGTCAGTGCTGCTGCTGCAGTGTCATAGAGTGATAGATAGTGAGAGATAGAGAGATAGAGAGAGATAGTGACAGAGAGTGCTAAATTTTGTGTCTGCTGCCCCCGCCTTTTGTGCTGATCACTATATCTGAGGTGATCAGCAACTTTTTTGGGGGTACAGAGGTTTTTTTTTTTTATATATACCTGTCAGTTGCACCAAAGGTTGTGCACCTGCTGCACCTCACTGGTAATCAGTGTCGCATCACTGATCACCTTTTTTTTTTGTGTGTGTGCTGTGGGGTATTTTTTTTAATTTTTTTTTTACACACACTGTGATTTTGTGGGTGTCCTGTGGCCGCTGTGCGCTGATCAGTGACGTACATCACTGATCATCTTTTTCGGCACAGGGTTGATCGATTTTTTTTTTTTTTGATCAAATTCCTGTTGCCTTTGAGCGCTGTTCAGTGACAGACGTTACTGACCAACATCTGTGCTCAATTTTTGGCGCAGGACCTTTTTTTTTTTTTTTAACCCCTTAAATTTTTTATTTTTAACCCCTTCATTTTTTTTTTTTTATTGGTATAAAGTATTTTTTTTTTTCTGCACCACATACACACTACACACTACATACCCCCCGGATTGAAATAAAGTTTGTACCCCCCCCTACACTATACACGTGTTGAAACATTTCACTACCAGTAACACAAAAATAAAAATGTCCTCCCGAATGTCCTCCCAGTCATCCAGGAGAATGTATTCAGTGGAGGAGGCATATGCCATGCTTGCTTCTGACTCTGACACAGCCAGTGATGCAAGCGGGGAATTTGAAGGATTCGCCTTAAGCTCCTCTTCCTCCTCTGGTGATGAGGGACCCCCTCAAAGACGCCCCCGTAGAGCAGCTGAGACCCCCCCCCCAATAATTGATCTCGTATGGACCCCACCACCAGACAATTTTGAGCCCCAGGTTCCTGAGTTTTTGGCCATGCCAGGAATCCAATTTGATTCCACAGGTCTCAGAGAAATTGACTTTTTCAAATTATTTTTCTCTGATGATTTTATAAATTTAATGGTGGACCAAACTAATTTATATGCCCAGCAGTTTATTGCTCAAAACCCCACGTCATCATTTGCTAGGTGGACCCCTGTAGATGCAGTAGAGATGATGACGTTTTGGGGTCTGGTGTTTCATATGGGCATAGTAAAAAAGCCAGAAATTAGGCAATATTGGAGTACAGATGTTCTGTACAGTACTCCATTTTACCGTATGGCCATGACCCGGACTCGATTTGAGACAATTCTTAAATTTATACATTACACCGATAATGCACAGTGCCCACCCAGAGATGATCCCACCTTTGACCGGCTATTCAAAGTCAGGCCGGTCATTGATCATTTCAGTGCCAAATTTGAAGAGGTGTACATCCCTGAAAAATTTATTTGTATCGACGAGTCCCTTATACATTTTAAAGGAAGGGTTAAATTCCGCCAGTACCTTCCCAGTAAGAGGGCAAGGTATGGCATAAAAATGTATAAACTGTGTGAAAGCACCTCAGGGTACACCCACAGGTTTAGGGTTTATGAAGGGAAGGATTCAAGAATTGAACCGCCAGAATGCCCCCCCTCCCTCGTAGGTGTTAGTGGGAAAATTGTCTGGGATTTAGTGCACCCCTTCCTGGATAAAGGTTATCACCTCTATGTGGATAACTTTTACACCAGCATCCCCCTGTTTAAGGCCCTTGGTTCAAGAGGTACAGCAGCTTGCGGTACTGTGCGCAAGAACCAAAGAGGCCTCCCAAAAACGCACATTGCCCAAGTAATGAGAAGGGGTGAAAGCAGGGGAATATGCAACGAAAATATGTTGTTGGTCAAATATAAGGACAAGAGGGATGTCCTTATACTGACAACAATTCACGGAGACAGTACCACCTCCGTCCCTGTACGAGGTACCAGTACCCACACCTCAAAACCTAATTGTATCCTGGATTACAATAGGTACATGGGCGGAGTGGATCTTTCAGATCAGGTACTGAAGCCGTACAGTGCCCTGCGGAAAACAAAAATCTGGTACAAGAAGGTGGCCGTGTATATCATCCAGATGGCACTGTATAACGCTTACGTGCTATTCCGTTCTACCGGCCAGAGGGGGACATTTATGCACTTTCAAGAGGAAGTCATAAAGGGCCTAATATTTGGGAACCAGCAGGCAGAGGGCCCCAGTACTTCTAGTACTGGCCCCCGTATTGTACCAGGGCAGCATTTTCCTGATGAAATCCCCTCCACTGGAAAAAAGGGCAGGACACAAAAAAGGTGCAAAGTTTGCTATAAAAAGGGAATAAGAAAGCAAACTATTTTCCAGTGTGACACTTGCCCCGACAAACCCGGCCTATGTATAAAGGAGTGTTTTAAAATATACCACACATCTATGGAATATTAGGTTCATAATTTCACCGTGCTTCGGGGGTCTTGCTAATGCCACATAGCACCCACCATTCATTCCACCAGAATCTGAGCCGCAAAATCCAAAAATCACTCCTTCCCTTCTGAGTCCTGCCATGCACCCAACTGGTATTTTTTGGTCACATGTGAGGCATTGCCGTACTCGGGAGAAATTGGGGCACAGATTTTGGGGTGCTTTGTCTCCTTCATTCCTTGTGAAAATGAAAAATTTTGAGCCAGAACTGCATTTTTGTGTAAAAAAATGTAATTTTTCATGTTCACTGCCCACTTGTATCAAAATTGGTGAAACCCCTGGGGGTTTGAAATGTACACTATACCCCTAGATGAATTCCCTGAGGGGTGTAGTTTGCAAAATGGGGTCACTTGTGGGGGGGTTCCACTGTATTGGTGCTTTGGGGGTCTTGCTAATGCGACATAGCACCCACCATCATTCCACCAGAATTTGTGCTGCAAAATCCAAATATCACTCCTTCCCTTCTGAGTCCTGCCACTTTTTGGTCACACATGAGGCATTGCCGTACTCGGGAGAAATTGGGGCACAGATTTTGGGGTGCTTTGTCTCCTTCATTCCTTCTGAAAATGAAAAATTTTGAGCCAGAACTGCATTTTTGTGTAAAAAATGTAATTTTTCTTTTTCACTGCCCACTTGTATCAAAATTGGTGAAACCCCTGGGGGTTTTAAATGTACACTATACCCCTAGATGAATTCCCTGAGGGGTGTAGTTTGCAAAATGGGGTCACTTGTGGGGGGGTTCCACTGTATTGGTGCTTGGGGGGTCTTGCTAATGCAACATAGCACCCACCAAAATTCCACCAGAATCTGAGCTGCAAAATCCAAAAATCACTCCTTCCCTTCTGAGTCCTGCCATGCACCCAACTGGTATTTTTTGGTCACATGTGAGGCATTGCCGTACTCGGGAGAAATTGGGGCACAGATTTTGGGGTGCTTTGTCTCCTTCATACCTTCTGAAAATGAAAAATTTTGAGCCAGAACTGCATTTTTGTGTAAAAAAATGTAATTTTTCATTTTCACTGCCCACTTGTATCAAAATTGGTGAAACCCCTGGGGGTTTGAAATGTACACTATACCCCTAGATGAATTCCCTGAGGGGTGTACTTTGCAAAATGGGGTGACTTGTGGGGGGGTTCCACTGTATTGGTGCAACATAGCACCCACCATTCATTCCACCAAAATCTGTGCTGCAAAATCCAAAAATCACTCCTTCCGTTCTGAGTCCTGCCATGCACCCAACTGGTATTTTTTGGTCACATGTGAGGCATTGCCGTACTCGGGAGAAATTGGGGCACAGATTTTGGGGTGCTTTTTCTCCTTCATACCTTCTGAAAATGAAAAATTTTGAGCCAGAACTGCATTTTTGTGTAAAAAAATGTAATTTTTCATTTTCACTGCCCACTTGTATCAAAATTGGTGAAACCCCTGGGGGTTTGAAATGTACACTATACCCCTAGATGAATTCCCTGAGGGGTGTAGTTTTCAAAATGGGGTGACTTGTGGGGGGGTTCCACTGTATTGGTGCTTGGGGGGTCTTGCTAATGCGACATAGCACCCACCAAAATTCCACCAGAATCTGAGCTGCAAAATCCAAAAATCACTCCTTCCGTTCTGAGTCCTGCCATGCACCCAACTGGTATTTTTTGGTCACATGTGAGGCATTGCCGTACTCGGGAGAAATTGGGGCACAGATTTTGGGGTGCTTTTTCTCCTTCATACCTTCTGAAAATGAAAAATTTCGAGCCAGAACTGCATTTTTGTGTAAAAAATGTAATTTTTCATTTTCACTGCCCACTTGTATCAAAATTGGTGAAACCCCTGGGGGTTTGAAATGTACACTATACCCCTAGATGAATTCCCTGAGGGGTGTAGTTTTCAAAATGGGGTGACTTGTGGGGGGGTTCCACTGTATTGGTGCTTGGGGGGTCTTGCTAATGCGACATAGCACCCACCAAAATTCCACCAGAATCTGAGCCGCAAAATCCAAAAATCACTCCTTCCGTTCTGAGTCCTGCCATGCACCCAACTGGTATTTTTTGGTCACACGTGAGGCATTTCCGTACTCGGGAGAAATTGGGGCACATATTTTGGGGTGCTTTTTCTCCTTCATACCTTCTGAAAATGAAAAATTTTGAGCCAGAACTGCATTTTTGTGTAAAAAAATGTAATTTTTCATTTTCACTGCCCACTTGTATCAAAATTGGTGAAACCCCTGGGGGTTTGAAATGTACACTATACCCCTAGATGAATTCCCTGAGGGGTGTACTTTGCAAAATGGGGTGACTTGTGGGGGGGTTCCACTGTATTGGTGCAACATAGCACCCACCATTCATTCCACCAGAATCTGTGCTGCAAAATCCAAAAATCACTCCTTCCCTTCTGAGTCCTGCCATGCACCCAACTGGTATTTTTTGGTCACATGTGAGGCATTGCCGTACTCGGGAGAAATTGGGGCACAGATTTTGGGGTGCTTTTTCTCCTTCATACCTTCTGAAAATGAAAAATTTTGAGCCAGAACTGCATTTTTGTGTAAAAAAATGTAATTTTTCATTTTCACTGCCCACTTGTATCAAAATTGGTGAAACCCCTGGGGGTTTGAAATGTACACTATACCCCTAGATGAATTCCCTGAGGGGTGTAGTTTGCAAAATGGGGTCACTTGTGGGGGGGTTCCACTGTATTGGTGCTTGGGGGGTCTTGCTAATGCGACATAGCACCCACCAAAATTCCACCAGAATCTGAGCTGCAAAATCCAAAAATCACTCCTTCCCTTCTGAGTCCTGCCATGCACCCAACTGGTATTTTTTGGTCACATGTGAGGCATTGCCGTACTCGGGAGAAATTGGGGCACAGATTTTGGGGTGCTTTGTCTCCTTCATACCTTCTGAAAATGACAAATTTGGAGCCAGAACTGCATTTTTGTGTAAAAAAAATAATTTTTCATTTTCACTGCCCAGTTGTACCACAATTGGTGAAACCCCTGGGGGTTTGAAATGTACACTATACCCCTAGATGAATTCCCTGAGGGGTGTAGTTTGCAAAATGGGGTCACTTGTGGGGGGGTTCCTAACTTTTAGCATCTTATGGTGCCTTGAAACCTACATGGTGCCTAAAAAATAATCTCATAAAAAGGAGGCTCCAAAATCAAGTAGGTGCTCCTTCTATTATGAAGCCTGTGGTTTGGTCACCGTGCACACTAGGGCCACATATAGGATATTTATGAAAACAAAAGAATTGGGGGAATCAATTTTTAGTCACATTTCTCTAGTAAAATGTACTGTGTTCCTTATAAAAATGTATTAAAATTGCAAATCTGCAAAAAAAAAGAAATTTTGAAATATTACCTACACTTTGTTTTAATTCCTGTGAAACACCTAAAGGGTTAACAAACTTCCAAAATGCTGTTTTGAATACTGTGAGGGGTGCAGTTTTTGAAATGGCATCATTTATGGGGGTGTCTCACATACAAGTCCCTCAAAGTCACATCAGAACTGAACTGGTCCCTAAAAAAATCAGTGTTTGAAATTTTCTTGAAAATTTGAGAATTTGCTATTCATATTGTAAGCCTCCTAGTGTCCCAAAAAATTAAAAGGAAGTTGAAATAATGATGTCAACATAAAGTAGACATATGGTCTATGTTAGTTATTCACTATTTTGAGTGGTAAGATTATTTGTCTCACAAGCAGAAAATTTAACATTTTGCAAATCGCTAAATTTTCCATTTTTTCACGATATTTTGGTATTTTTCACAAAAAAACACAGACTGTATCGACCCAAATTTACCACTAATTTGAAGTACAATGTTTTACGAAAAAACAATCTCAAAACCACTGGGATAAGTAAAAGCAAAAAAAAGTTATCCCCACTTAAGTGAGACATGTCAGATTTGAAAAAAAGGGCTCTGTCAGGAACGCAAAAACTGGCTCTGTCAGGAAGGGGTTAAAAAGAGAATCCAAATCAACAAGTAAATAGTTGAATAGGAGAAGCTTTGTGGGCGTTGAAGAAACAGAGAGTATAATAAGTCTCTCAGAGGTGATCAGCTATTGTAAGCAACAACGCTAAGATCGCGAAAACCGGAAGCGTCTACACGTTTTAGTCAGTGGAACGCAACCGGAAGTACAGCTGGAACGCAAGGAAGTTCCTGCCCGCGAAAATCGCTGAATCCCGATTGGCTGTTACCAAGCCCTAAACCCAGGAAATGGGTTTAAAAGGCTAGAAGATCTCACAAGTATCCATACACAGCTTGATAAAGGAGACAGAGGATCTCTGAAACGCGTTGCTGCTTTGGATACTTACTGCTTCATCCCTGTGCAATACTCACATGGCACTTTGGAAGCACTGGACACTTTAAGCACAAGCACTTTGAATTTTGGAGGACTCGATTAAGCCGACTGCGGTGGTGCCGCAGATTCTCCAGCAGGAGCATAGCCCACCGCAATCCATCTTTTTGGTGAGATCTTGATCCTCTTACTTGTGTTGGACCGTTAACATCTGTCTGTGCATGACCATCATTGGAAGTAACTTTGAACGTCTGCCTGATTATTTGTAAATTTGTAAATCCATTAGTAATCAAGTCTATGAAAATTAAGTTTTCTGATGTCACCTGTCTCTCACCACAGTCAACAATCTGTTTTTGTCATGACATGCAAATTGGCTGCCATCTTGAGCAATATTTGGGAGAGTATATCGTATATCTGCTTTTGATATTCTTTCATGGTTCGTAACTGCCTGGACAGGTGCTATAACTATCTCACTAATTATTCGTAGTGTTCTACGTTTTGTCCAATTAAGGGGTGCAGACCTTACTAGTATGGAAACACCCTAGGTAAGGGGTTCCCAAACTTTTTGGAATAACGGCATCCCAGAGTATCGGAAAGTTGTTGTTTCTTACGGCACCCCTAGTTCAAAGGTTTCTCTTTGAGAAAGGTAGAAAAAAATATTAAGTTAATAAAATTGTGTTTCCAGCTCATCCTTAGTGTCAGTTATGTGGTAATAGGCAGGATTCACTTCTGTTTCTCCACACTTTGGTTATTACATTGGCCATAAATAACGTAACTTAAATTTGATCATGGACCACTAATCCAGGGCACCCTTGCAGTCTCCCAAGGCACCCCATGGTGCCACGGCACACAGTTTGGGAACCACAGCCCTAGGTCCTTAAGTGTGGGAGACCACCCTGTACTTTAAAGGCACATAACAGATAAGTGATATGATTAAACATTTTTGTTGTCTTATTAGAAAATTCAATAATAAATTTACGTTTTTGGATGTGTGGAAGATTTGGTGTCTCCAGGCCAAGAGAGTCTGCCCAGTTTTGGCCAAGTTCACTCTTTGTATCAGACATTCCTGATTGTATGCTTGGCTCAGTAACTTACAGATTCTGTGGTTGAGGACAGGGTGAAGGATGATTCATCCAATCAGATGAGTCTTTCATTGCTCGGCAGTCCATGATTTGAGTGTTGCACCACTCTCTCCGCTTCTTGGCGTACGCCGGATTTACTAGTGGTTTGGTAACTGCCGCTCGCTCATGAATTGTGGAGTTCTGCCCTCAATGTTCTTGTGAAAATATGAACATGGGTATTCAGCTCAGCAGTCACATTTGCGGTAGTTGTCTTATTGTTGGCCATAATCATCCTCAATGCCCTCCTGTCTCTGGCACTTAGTTGACACTTTTGTCCCCACTTGTGTTTAGCTGATGTTTTTCCGGAAGCGGTATATGCCGTTTTTTACCTTTCTGATACAGTTCCTTATAATGTCCCCCAACAAATGGCTACTGTGATTACGCATGCATCCACTAGGTGGGCACCAACAATTTGCCCTCTCTAAGTCCTTGATCTGAAACATGGTTCACTTTCACCTGCACTGAATAATGTCAACAGAGCAATGGAGACCTCCAACAGCCTCTTCAGGCTTTTTGTGCCCTATTTGATGGGTGCACAAAACAGAAGTAATCAAACCGCTAGTTCAACACATAACATTCCAGTAGTTTTCATATTATTGTCTCCTGTGTGTGAAATATGTATATTTCATAAACATACATACATACATACATACATACATACATACATACATACATACATACATACAGTTTATATAAAAAGTAATGAGACCTATTTTTTTTTTTCTGACACGACTAAGTCGCAGCGTGCATGATCCAAGCGGGTTCGATGGAGGGGGAAGTCAGCTTCAAAATGCACCGAGCGTCAGTCGCCTACGAGCTTTCGTGCTGTTCGTATTGTGGTTTTAGTGGTCCCTAGGCTTGGTTGAAGCTGGAAGCGTTGTGAAGCCGTTCCGGGCCAGGTAGTTGTTGACTACGAGGCAAGTGTAGCTTGGTGCATTGTCATGCTGCAGCTTCCAATTGGCAACAATGCACTTTCTGGATCATGACCAACATCCCCATAGCTGATTTTCGAGTCCCATACACAATTTAATGGCGTAGCGCTGTTCGATGGACGTTGCATTTTTATAGACTCGATGCTTGAAGAATGTTCTGGAAAACGACTTCCGTGCGTCGTCCATGCGTGGACAACTCATTGGCAGAAGTGTGTCAACGTACTAGGGTCTTGTTTTGAAGAATTTTAATTGTAGCGATATCTTCATTAAATATTTTTTTCCCGAATTTGGTCTCATTACTTTTTATACAAACTGTGTGTGTGTGTATATGTATCTATCAGGGGTGGCCAAACCGGTCCTCGAGATCTACTAACGCTTCACATTTGCCACATCACCTAGCTGCTGCACAGCTGCAGTCAATATTAACGGTCACATTTTCAAATATGCTGCATTCATTCCGGGATGCAGTTACAATCCCGGCGGTCGGGATCCCGGCGTTCAGAATCCCGACCGCCGAAATGCTGACACATTCTCCCTCCGTGGGTGTCCACGACACCCCTGGAGGGAGAATAAATTAGTGTACCGGGCCCGCTGCGTGGCGAGCGCAGCGAGCTCGCAAGGGGGGGCGATCCACGTCCCCCCCCCTTGTCGGGATTCTGAACGCTGGGATCCCGACCGCCGGGATTCAATACTGAATCCTTCATTCCTACTATAGATCCACAGGGTGCCTGGAAAACATGCACCGTTGGTAGATCTTGAGGACAGGTTTGGCCACTCCTGAGATAGATAGATAGATAGATAGATAGATAGAGAAAGCTGGTCTGCTACCTTGTGATTTTCTCTGTGTATGTATGAGTGGAAAAAAAAAGATGTAGTTTCACTCGCTGCCAACATATGGCAGTGTCTCAGACACTAGACATATATGCATGACAAGTAAGACCGTTCACAGCAAATGCTTCGAAAGCTAGTCTGCTACCTTCTGTGTTTGTTCATGTGTAAGAAAGAGATGGCAGTGTCAAATATACGTGTGTTTGTGTATATTAACTACATGACAGGTTTTATGTGTAATGTATTCTTCATAAACTTCCCCATAGTTACTATGACATTTCCTCTCTTAAGCTTTTTCCTAACAAAAAACTTGACAAATTAAGGAGTTAAGGTAGCTTTTTTATTTTTTTTATTCATAATATTATTTTTCCAGTTTTACATGTTTATTAGAGGAAGAAATACTAACGAGGATGTTTGTTTTTAATGTACAGGATCTTTTATATATTTAGTGAACACAGATTCTATACTAAGCGGTTTCATTTTTTTTTTTTTTTAGTACAGCATTAAAAATTATTTAATGTTTATGGCTCATGGTAAATGAACATAAATATGCAAATACTGTCTGTTTAATTAGGGCAGGAGACATCATTTTGAATTAATATGTGGCGTTAATTAACAGGAAGACTAATGTTGTGTTGTAATTACCACCAATATTCCTGGCATACTGAGTGATTGAAGGTGAATGTAATAGATAAAAAAATTGACTAATAACTTATGTTTTTTTTGTAGGAAGATGGATCGACTCCTGAGACTTGGTGGTGGCATGCCTGGACTTGGGCAGGTCAGTAACCCTCGCTCAATAGTCCAGCATTTTATTTGAAATTTAAACTTACTATGATCCTTGATTATTAACGCTGAGCTCTCACTCAATAAGTGCTTCTAGTCTTCACTATGATGTCACTTGCTTTTTCTCTTATACCTCGGACCTGGTGATTGTTGAACATGCTTCTGTCATAGCCTTGCCCACAGGTTTACTGTAACACTGGCTTCATTTTTACGTTCTAGTCCATCTGCTACAGTGCAAAGAACACGGTTAGCAGATTGAAATGGATTGTTTTGTTAAATTGTCTCTGCAGTTTACTCCAAAATAGGAAAATGCTTCGTATTTACAAGGCAGCCTCCACTCTTCCCCCTCCCCTGTCTGTCACTCTGTACAGATGGGAAAACATGGCATTGAGTACTGGGTTCTTGCCATAAAGCCTTAAAACCTGAACAAACACTAAAATGGATAAGTATGGGGATCTTTCTTTATTTAGTGACCTGGCTTGATGCAATCAGCAGCAACAACAGAGGAAGGAATGCATGGCTGGAGAGCTCATCCTGAACACCGGGCGATGATGGGGAAATTGCTGGGCTGAAAACACATACATACTAAGGATTTTTCTCCTGTTTAAGCGATTTTCCCCGGTGGAAAGACGTCCACTCTGTCAGTCACTTGCTGCTAATACCAGTAGATGAGTGGCCGGGCCAGCGATGATGTGGGAGCGTGCATCGGTGCTCATTGCTGCTCCGTACACACTGGGCGGCTTTCCAGCTGACAGCAGCTCAAACGAGTGTGGCTTTCAGCTCAGTCGACTCACATCCTACTTTGTGTTGCACTTTTCAGCCCATGGCCAATCCCCAAAAATACTGTGATGCATATGGTGGTTTCCAACCCCCTTAAGCTATAGCTCATGTCAAGTTTCTGCTATATGGAAGTACACATTAACAATGCTTTTTGAGAATAGCAAACTCAAAACGTGTGTGTGTGTGTGTTTTGCTTTTTTTTTTTTTATAGGGCAGCTTTAACAAACAGGGTACTTGTGTATTATCACGGCGCCCACGATTTCCATCGCAGGGCATTGTACAATGAAAAATCGCGTTGCATCGCATGCGGTGCGATTTTACCGATTTTTAATTGTATGGCTTCTGACCATGTTAAATGCCCCCCCCAGACCTGATTTTTCATTGTATACCCACCCTCATGGCTCATGAGTATGCAAAATGCCCCCCCACTATCAACGGCAACCCGAAGCGTGGCGAGCGCAGCGGTACGCGTCCTACGACCTTTTCATACTCCCACTATCCACGTCCAGCGTGGAGTTGATTTTACAAAGTGTGGCGAGCCACCGAGCCCAAAGCGTGGCGAGCGGACACGCATAACTTCACAGGTATACGCGTCCCCTCATATGGTCCGCTGCGCTCGCCATGCTTCGGGCTCGTGGAGTTGATTTTATAAAGTGTGGCGAGCGCAGCGGGCCACCGAGCCCGAAGGGTGGCGAGCGGACGCGCATAACTTCACAGGTATACGCGTCCCCTCACCGGGCTCGCTGCGCTCGCCACACTTTATAAAGTCAACTCCACGCCGACGTGGATAGTGGGTGGTATGAAAAGGTCGTAGGACGCATACCGCCGCCCCTCGCGGGCTTGCAGCGCTCGCCACGCTTCGGGTTAGTGCTGATAGTGGGGTGGCGTTAACAATGGGGGGGCATTTCACATAACCCATCAGGGTGGGTATACAATTAAAAATTGGGTGTGGGGGGACCATTTAACATGGAAATCAGTTTGTTTATTTATTTATAGTTTCTTATATACCGCAGCAGATTCCGTTGCGCTTTACAAAAGTAGACAGTGGTAAGACAAACTGGGTAACAACAGACAGACTTGGAGGTAGGAGGGCCCTGCTGCAAGCTTACAATCTATAGGGATATAGGGGGAAACATAAGGACAGGCACCAGTAATAGCATAGCAGTTACAAGTCCAGAAGGGAAGCTATATAATACATAAGTGCCTCGGAGGGTTATGCATGTAGAACTTAAATATGATAGGCTTGCCTGAAGAGGTGAGTTTTCAGGGAACGCTTGAAAGTTTGGAGACTGGTGTAGAGTCTTATTGTGCGTGGAAGGGCATTCCATAGGATGGGAGCAGCCCGATGAAAGTCCTGTAATAGTGAATGGGAGCTAGTGATCCGTGCAGAAGAGAGACGCAGATCTTGTGTAGAACGTAGTGGTCGAGATGGGAGATATTTTGTGATAAGTGCAGAGATATATGCTGGTGCAGTATGGTTAATAGCTTTATATGCAAGTAGAAGTGTTTTATATTGAATACGGTAATATTACAGGCAACCAATGGCGGGACTGGCAGAGCGGATCAGCAGACGATGAGCGTCTTGCAAGGAAGATCAGCCTAGCAGCAGCATTTAAAATTGATTGCAGTGGTGAGAGTCTGTTCTTGGGAAGACCAGTTAGGAGACTATTGCAATAATCAATGCAGGATATAATGAGTGCATGGATAAGAGATTTGGTAGTGTCTTGTGTGAGAGAGGGTCGTATTTTGGATATGTTTTTTAGATGCATGTAACATGATTTGGAGACAGATTGAATGTGGGGAAGAAAGGACAGTTCAGAGTCGAGGATGACCCCTAAGCAACGAGCTTGTGGGGTAGGGTAGATTATCGAGTTGTCAAAAGCGATGGAGATGTCAGGATGGTAACTGTTCTTAGTTGGCAGGAATATAAGTAATTCCGTTTTGGAAATATTGAGTTTGAGTTGGAAAATCGCGATATTAAAATTGTATACACAGCCCCGGGAAAAGGCTGAAATCGGGTCCATCGAATATCTTAATTAATGGCATGCGATGGGCGCCGTGATAATACACAAGTACCACAAACCGCTCCCATCTCATCTCATTGTTTGGCTGACTCCTGACTCCAATTAGTTCTTGGAGAAGTCATTAGCCTAGGGGTTCAAATACTTTGTCCACCCTGCACTGTGGATGTTTGCATGGTGTGTTCAGTGAGAACATATAATTGTTTGTATGGTCTTGACAGACTGCGTTTGTCTATTGCTGTGACTTAGATAACGATCAGAACCTATTTTTATGACCAATTTATGCAGAAATCCAGGTAATTCCAAATGGTTCACATACTACTTTTTCTTGCCACTGTATTATAAAGATATCTGGGTTTTGATGCTTTTTCATGTTTTGCGGTATATACTTAATTCTTAGGGTGCAGGTGGAAGAAAATGAAGCAGCTCTAGGGATTTTCATTGGTTATAGCCATCCGCATGTGTATTAGAGTTTTGTGGATAATATTGCAACATGTTAAACTAGATTTGCTCTGACTCTCCTCCCTTACCATTTACACAGTTGAACAAACCGCTTATCTGTATATCTGTTGCTAGAATATGAATTTCCCGGTTCAACATGTAATGTCTAGTGCAGTGGTTTCCAAAGTGGGCGCAGGGGTGCCACGTGTTGGTGGTCCAGGACCAAAACAAATTATGGTCCAAAAGGTAGGCCAAACCAATGCTAGTGACTGGCAATCCTAAAATGTGGGAAATTACAACCACCGTTATGTCCACCACCACATAGCTGTACCTAGGGGTGACAGGTAAGCACAAATTAAGGCCCATACATACACTACTTGGAGATTTTGAGCTGAAAGCTGCTCAAAACACCAAGTTTGAGTGGCTTTCAGCTCAGTGGCCCGTGTGTATGATTGGCTTTCCCCCCAGCGATGACAGCAGTCATCGTTGTCCATACATGCTGGGCATTATTGCCCAGTGTGTATGGACCTTAAGTTTAATATATCAATAAAACTTTTGGATTAGGGGTCCCTAAAATGCTGATACTCTAGGATGCTGAGATACAAGAAAGTTTGGGAAGAATAGCCCCACCTCCGGTCCCACCCAATTCAGAGACTGAAGATGACTTGGTCTGGGAAAGTCCTCTGAGCTCTCGGAGAGCAGAATGGGCCACTCCGAAGTGAAGGTGGCATGCGGATCCGGCTGGTCAGCAGAACGTTTGGGAACCAATGGCTTTGGTTTTTTTTTTTTTTTAGATCATAAAGTTAGAATCCAACCTGTACTTTCTATAAATCCTAGAAGAGGTATGTTCATTATTATATCAATCCTATTATATCTATCCCCTCCCCTCAAAAATTTAAGAAAATACATTCTGGATTTTAGCCCGACTAAAGAAACACTTTTCTAAATGTCATCTGTTTGATTTAAGGCCAGTGCAGAACATCAGTGTGACGGGGCTGTCAGGCGCTAGATAAGCATTAGCTATATTGCTACATCATATAAAAGCAAAATATAGCAGCAGGTATCAGAATGGCTGACAGACCATGTATAGGTCGCCACCATATGGTCAACATACATATTGTCGACATGGTCAAGAGATTGAGAAGCAATAAGTTGATACACAAAAAAAAAAAGTTGACTTATTAACATTTATTTATTAAGTTATTTATATAGCGCACACATATTAGTGTTCCTTCTAGGAACTAAATGGGGCAGGGCACTGGTTTATTTGGGGCAGCATAAGAGGGGCGGACCGGGCACGCCGACGTCACTGAAGGGGGCGTTCCCGAGCCGCCCGCGTCACTGAAGGGGGCGTGCCCGAGCCGCCCGCGTCACTGAAACGGTGGTGCCCGGGCTCTTTCCCGTAGTCATGGCCAGGCGCGCTCCGCGCCTGGCCATGACTATGGAAAAGCGCCCGGGCACCGCCATCTACGGGACAGGCAGCAGGCTGTTTTAGTGGGGCACTGCTAGAGGGGCAGGGCGCATTTTGCCCTTTAAAAATCGGGCAGGGCGCAGCGCCCCGCTAAAGCAGCCTAGCGGGAACACTACATATTCCACAGAGCTTTACAGAGTATAGCTGAACATTCACATCAGTCCCTGCCCCAGTGAAGCTTACCATCTATATTTCCTACCACATGAACATGTGGGATCAATAAACCTACCAGGATATTTTTGGGTTGTGGGAGGAAACTGGAGGACCCGGAGGAAACCCACGCAAGCACGGGGAGAATATACAAACTCTGCACAGTTCTTGCCATTGTGGCAATAAAACCCATGACCTCAGTGCTATGAGGCAGTAATGCTAACCATTACACCCTCTGTGCTGCCCACATTGACTTGAGGTTTAAAAAAAAATAAAAAAAAAATCCCCCCTCCGTTATTTGTACTTTTTCATACTTTGCCATCCACGTGGCCTCTGAATGGTAACGGTTAAGTGTGCCAGGCGCAGCGCTAGCCTCCTGGCCCGAAGCATGACATGCACATCTGCACACTATGGGCTTTATTCTAGTTCACTCTTTCTGACAAAACCATGGGGTTTATTCTAGTTCATTCTTTCTGACAAAATCCTTCTTAGATGGACAAAACCATGTGCACTGCAGGGGGGCAGATGTAACATGTGCAGAGAGAATTAGATTTGGGTGAGTAATTTTGTTTCTGTGCAGGGAAAATACTGACTGCATGATTTTACACTTCAATATAGATCTCACTTTGAAGAAAAACCCCACCCAGATCTAATTCTCTCTGCACAAGTTACATCTGCCCCACCTGCAGTGCACATGGTTTTGTCCATCTAAGAAGGATTTTGTCAGAAAGAATGGACTAGAATAACCCCCCATGTGCACTGCAGGGGGGCAGATGTTACTTGTGCAGAGATAATTAGATTTGGGTGAGTTATTTTGTTTCTGTGCAGGGTAAATACTGGCTGCTTTATTTTTACACTGCAATATAGATCTCACTTTGAAGCAAAACCCCACCCAAATCTAATGCTCTCTGCATAAGTAACATATGCCCCACCTGCAGTGCACATGGTTTTGTCCATCTAAGAAGGATTTTGTCAGAGAGTGAACCAAAATAACCCCCTATTTGAGAATCCACAGGCTCTGGTGTCTACATTGACCCGATACAATTTGAAAAACTCGTGTTCACCTGTGAGTATCTATAAAACTAAGCTACGTATTGTTGCTATAGATATGCTAACTATATTTGAATTGTGACTCATCGTCTAATTTACTTTGACAAAAACATGTTGCAGTGGAGGAGGAGCAGATGTAAAATTTGGACAGTATTTGCGGGCTGCATGCAAAAGTAGACAGTATTTAAGCAGCATGCAATCTGTGCCAGGGAAACACTGATGTATTTATTCCCACCTAAGAAACTGGACTTTAATGACGTGTTGTAATGAACAGCGGCTGTTACACATTTATTATGTTTATCTAATCTACTTGAAGTGGCACGAGAGCAAGCGTTCGATCACATCTGGTGGCATAGCCTTTACCCGGAGATGTGCGAATGCTGAACACATTGACCAGATGATGTGTCTTCCTCTGACCTTTTGTCTGCTGTGCTAACCTTTTGTGTAGAGAAGATTTCCGAAAGTCAGCCGAGTTTCTCACCTTGCATGTGAAATCTGACTGCCATTAGGGTTCTCAATGCGCATTTTTTAATGATGTCAAAATGATCTAACTTAATTCCAGCTTTTGTCAACTGTCTTCTTGAAATGTGAGAAAATGTGTCTGAAAGGTCGACATATGGGCTTCATACAATTGATTCTGCTGAGAAATTAGCAAAATGTAAATTTGTTTTAATGCCATTAAAGAAACATGTAGTGTAAATCATATGCAAGATGTATACATTGCAGCAGCTAACACTTCCCTGTCCTGCTCTTAGCCTGTTCTATTGTAAAAAGTATTGAAACCTCTACTTCATGCTGCAAGCATACAGAACGGTAGATCTAGATAGAGGTGTATCACTCTGTTTTACGCTAATGTCATAGTTGTGAGAATAAATATGTAACAGTAGTTTTGTTGCACGTTTACAGCCCTACGTATAAGGCTGGGTATACACTATTTTTTTTTCAATATATTGTTGGTTCCAGCGATGGACGATTTTTATTGCTAGCGCATCAGCAATAGGTATGAGCATCCTTTTATTTTCAGATCAACCCTGCAGCACAGTTGATGCAATATGTTGTTAAATCAGCTGAACATCTGATAGGTTCACAGCCACCGATGTTCAAGAGATGCATCATCTGTCAATTGATCTATCGAGAAGGATGAACCCGACCTTAAGGACCATACACACTGGGTGACTTTGAGCTGAAAGTCGCTCAAAACAGCAGGTTTGAGCGGCTTTCAGTTCAAAGCCGCCCAGTGTGTATGGCCTGGCGGTGAGTGCTGCTGCGTGCTCCCGCAACATCGGCGGGAAACCCGCTCATCTGCTGGTTAAACTAGCAGATTAGCGGCTTTGTATAGTGCTGCGCTATGCAACGCCATCCTCCCCCCCCCCCCCCCTTCTCCGTCGGCGCCGGGCAGGGGGAAAGCCGATCAGTGTGTATGCACTGAACGGCTTTCCCTGCAGCGATGATAGTCGCCCAGTGTGTATGGACCTTTAGTCACTTAGTCAAGAGATTCCCTTTTGTCTGATTACCACTCTATTGGCCTTTTTCCTGTATTATCCATACATGATCATGTATATGTGTCATTTTGTTTTTATTTCATTACTTTTACTTAAAACTTAAGGTGACCGTACAGTTGATTTGACCAAGGTTTTGTGTTTTTTTTTTTTTTTGTTGTTTTTTCCTACTTCCGATGGATCGACCTGAGAAATCTGGTGAAAAGTGGCCAAATTGCGTGTGTTTGACATCTGATCTGCTATTCCGTGTGCATTTGATCTGGTGGTTGATCCTTCTGTACATAAGCTAAATCGGAATCGCAGCAGTCGGTGCACATCGCGGCTGCATCTAATTTATCGCATTTGATTTCCCTTGAACTCCCCCAGCAGCTCCCCGGGAGTCCTTTCATGCTGTGTTCACATGTAAAAATGGAACATCAAGTGCCAAATCGGATGTAAGGACTCCCAGAAAGCTGCCGGTGGAGTTCAAGGGAAATCTGATACGACTTGCCCTTCAGACAAGTCACACCAAAAGAAAAAAAAGATGCAGTTATAGGCCGCTTCCATGCTAGAAGAAATTTCTTCTATCTGACATTTGTGATTGTATTTTCTCTTTAATATAAAATCACTGATCCTGGTTTTCTTAGCAGTGTCGCGCTCTTTGATTTAGAGAGGGAGTTAGCGTGCATGGCAATAGCCACTAGATTTCCTAAACGAAGTGCCAATTATCTATCATGCTCTCCCATCTGTGAGTATATTTTATCAGATGGGATTGTTGGGCTACTTCCAGGATAGGGCATCATGGATGGCACTCAAACCTTATCACTTGGAAAGTGAATTCCCAAGCATGGGGCTTGTCATTAAATAACAAAAAAAAAAAACTGTTTTCTACAGCTTTTGAGAACACAGTCATAATATATATGCAGACCTGTAAGACCTGCCAGTAGCACGAGACCAATTTCTCATCCGCTCTTGACTGAGTAAATATTACTTGTCACACTTGTTATGTAAGTGAGCTGTTTAATCAGGGAGAACATTGTTATGTGAACATTGCTTTATTCACAACCAGGTTTGTAAACTAGCATTGATAATAAAGTTAAATGAATACCAAGAGAACCTCGTGGAGGCATTCAGTGACTTAAAGCTACCTATAGCAAAAATGCATGCAGTGCTAGGCTCTATGATCTGGGAGCTGCCCCAATCGATGCTTTCAAAATGAAGAGTAATCTAATCGGGGCTGAGTAGAGAAGTCTGATAGCTCCTTGCTACAACCGAGTCATCAGACTCTTTACCTCAGCACAGAGTATTTCAGTGTGTGAGCAGTGATTTTTGCTAAAGAGGATGAGACCGCTGAATGGGACTGGAGCTACATCCGTATTTTGATTAGAGGTATTGGCTGAAAAGAACAAGGTCCCTAATACTGGAGTCTGGTTCCTTTCAATTAAGGAAGAACTTTGAAATCCATTCCTATATGAAAAAGTTCATGAATACAACCTGTTATAAGTAATATACTGATGAGGTCCTTGTGATAATTTAGAGAATGTGGCACAGCGCTGGGAGTGAAGGGTCTGACGCCGCTGTCTGTATCCAGCTCCCATATCAAGTAATACATTTGTAGGACAGAAGAAAACTTATTTAGAAGCAGCTAAAAGTTGTTATAGCAGGCCAAGGGGTTTATTATCCTAAATGCTCACATTGATCTGTGTTTTGAGGCATGTCCAAACACATTAATAAGCTGCATGTGAAACCAAATGTGATCAAACTGAGCTCACATGTACATGAATGGCCATTTATTGGCATACTAATTACCTCTATATAGACATCCTATAATATGTAGGGTTTGTTTATCTGTAAAGAATACAGTAAAAGCGACCAGAAGGACACTATGATGCAATTAGTATACTCTGCATTAAACATATGTGGGGATTATTGACTGATCTCTGTTCAGGGCATGCAAACGCATGTACCCAAAAATAGTCCAGAATATCCACACTCAACGTGTGGCAGCAGAGCACTCTCCAAAATCACAAATCAGCCTTGTGATAAAACAGAGGGGTATTTTAATCCAATTGGTGCAACAAGGCAATATACATATGGAGTATGTATGCTCCGATGTTTCGGTCCCAACAAGGACCTTTATCAAGGAGCCTACAACATACAAATGACACAGATGTTTAAATGCGTGTCTTTCTTTTTCAGCACAGCATGCATTTACTATCTGTGTCATTTGTATGTTGTAGGCTCCTTGATAAAGGTCCTTCTTGGGACCGAATCACAAGGTTGATTTGTGATTTTGGAGAGTGCTCTGCTGCCACACGTTGAGTGTGGATATTCTGGAATCTCTCTCTCTCTCTCTCCCGGCGGGCTCCGGTATTCAACGTGTCAGGGGCTCGCTGCCCCTGACTGGCGAATATGAGCTCCTGCGGCGTATGCCGCAGGGAGCCTGAGGACGGTGGCAGGCAAAGAGATGGAAGTCTCTCTGCCTGCCCCAGAACTTTGTGGGGGGTAGGTGGGCTCCCCGGGTGCCAGGCAGCACAGGCTGCCCCCCGGGGGTGCCAGCAGGGGACCTATATTCACTATACCCGATTGTAACGATCGGGTGCAGTGAATATATGAATATGTAATGAGCGGCTCGGCTCCTGCGCCCCCTGCTGGCTGCTGTGTAAAAAAAATAAATAATAATAATATTTTTTTTTTTTATTAAATATATATTCATGTGCTTACAGCACATAAATAAAAATAGCATGCCCCTCCTCAGAATAAAATTCCTGATTTTTTGACACCAAATGTAAAAAACAAAACACTTTATTTTAAAAGTTCACATTCCACTTCACCATAAAAAGATAGCGATTGCTACTCGGTGAATCATGGTGAAAAAAAACCGTGAAATGTATTCGCCATGTGGTCATTGAATAGGGTGATTCACCGTTTTAGTCAGAAATTCGCCAAACAGCACAAATTCGCCATAAAAACATGGCGAATCAGGCTCATTGAATACCGCCCATTGAGTAAGGTATAAATTGTATTTATTTTAGTGCTTCATTCTTGGTCTTTTGTTCAGTAATGATCCTTGTTTAGAGTCATTTTGTTTTTAGATTAGTTATTTGTTTTAAATTTAAAGGAGCATCATTGCCTATAAGACCAAGAGGTGTGGTTCAAAAGATACAGTATGTAAACAATCAATAAGTGTACACTAGATGGTTTTCACGGTCACTATATTAACCCCTTACCGACGCAGCCTGTTTTTGCCTTCCTGACAGAGGCCTTTTTTTCAAATCTGACATGTATCACTTAAGTGGGGATAACTTTTTTTTGCTTTTACTTATCCCAGTGATTTTGAGATTGTTTTCTCGTGACACATTGTACTTTAAGTTAGTGGTAAATTTTGGTCGATACAGTTTTTATTTTTTTGTGAAAAATACCAAAATGTCGTAAAAAAATTGAACATTTTGCAATTTGCAAAATGTTAAATTTTCTGCTTGTGAGACAAATAATCATACCACTCAAAATAGTTCATAACTAACATAGACCATATGTAAACTTTATGTTTCATTCATTATTTCAACTTTCTTTTATTTTTTTTGGACACTAGGGGGCAGCAGAGTCAAAATTATATACATAACACAGTAAACGCTGCAATTGGCTGTTCACTTTTGAACAGCCAATTGCAACGATCGCCGATCGGGGGGGGGGCATCGCTGCCCCCCCTGGGCAATGAGGGAAGATGTCTGCTGTCAGGGACAGCAGACATCGTCCCTCTGTCACCGCGTCTCTAGACGCGGTGACACTTTAAAGTCATGACGTACATTTACGTCATGTGTCGGGAAGTACATCCCGACCATGACGTAAATGTACGTCAAATGTCGGGAAGGGGTTAAAAGGTCAATAGATAAGTAATCAACACATAAAAGATCCAAATGTTCTTTATTTTCAACTCTAAAGGCCCATGCACAATATAAGATTTTCATTCCAATCTACCTGGTGGGAATGAATATCTGGGATTTTCTGGAAACAAATTACAATCAACCATTTGCTCCCAATAGCTGGACAATCGACAAAGGCACTCCTCTGCATAAATTGATTTACCCAATTTTTCTGAATGACCATGTTTTCCATGATTAGGAGCATATGGTCAATTGTCATTTGCTCCCAAAAATTTCCAGATATTCATTCTAACCAGCCAGAGTAGAAAGATAATCATAAGGTCCATACATACCAGGCCATTACCTTCTGCTCCATGGGAGGTTTCTGTCCTTCATGAGCTTGCACACACACATCTGTTGGTAATGCCAGCAGATGAGTGGCATTCCCGCGATGATGCGGGAGCGCTCACGCTCATCGACTGGCCATACACACTGGCTCAAACTTACTGTTTTGAGCGGCTTTCAGCTCAGTCGCCCGCTGTGTATGGGCCTTTACACTGAAAAATCATTTGCATGTCAACCATCTGGTGATGACCTATTGACTGTTTGCTGTCTATTTTCCATCCTGTACCAGTATGATCTTCCCACTTATTGCGTTCCTTTTATTTTTTTGTCTCACTTGATTATCTGCTTAAAATGTTAATTGACATCAACCCTACAAATTAATTTTCTTAAGCTAGATATTTAACAATAGTAAAGCCTGCTCAAGCAAAAGCTTTGAAAGCTATTCTGCTACCTTCTGTGTTTGTGCATGTGTGAGAAAGAGACGTAGTTTCACTCTCTACCAGCAGATGGCAGTGTTTCGGAGACTCACGGACACTGGACATATAGATAATTGGTTAAGTGATGTGCAGAACTGTTCCATCCTCCAAGCCTGCATGGAACTGGTTTGGTGTGTTTACTCATCCCTGTTCCCAATAAACTATTGGTCTCCCTGCTACACTGTATGGTGCTGTATGTAATAACATGGCCATTTGGAAAGAGCAGACTTGAATGGCAAGAACACTAGGTACTTATGTAATATCTGGGCTTCCGTTTTTCTTATGAGACCGCGTCCCCTCGCGGCGCTCGCCACGCTTTGGGCACGGTGGCTCTCTGCGCTCGCCACACTATATAAAATCAACTCCATGCATAGTTGGATAGTAGGGGTATGAAAAAATGGGGTGCATTTAACATGGGAGCCCAGATAATACAGAAGTACCGAACACTTTAAGCACCTATAAAATTACCCCAGGGCTTTGAGACCTATATGCAATTACCTGGAAAGTCACAATAATTCCCACTCTACAAACTTAAAAAAATACAGAGGCATACATTTGTAACCAGCAAAATATTAACATTAATTCTACTGAAAACACAAGTAACGACTGACAGTCAGGATTCCGACAGTCATTACACCAACGTCTGAATCCCGACTGTTAAAACCCGACACTCCAGGTATCCCGATGGCCACCAGCTAGTCTTCCTCATGGAGGTCCATGACCCCCATAGAGGGAGAATAGAATAGGTGGCAAGTGTAGCGAGCCACTGTGCCTACAGCGAGCCTGCAAGGGGCTGACTGAGTCCGGGCAGTCGGGATCCCAACATTGGGCTAATGACTGTCAGGATCCCGACTAGGTGTGCTTTACCACACCCATTTTTGATATCAGGCAATTGCTCATATGACGCCTACAATCAGAGAGGAAGTTTTGTTGACTTTAAATGAGCCTTTGATGCTGTGAACTGGGTATTCCGTCAAGGTGAAGAATATCCCACATAATAATATAAGTTCTTAAAGCTCTCTACAATAACTGATCAAACCAAAGTTTAATATGCAGCCAAATGTCCCAACTGGTGTCAAGCAGGGTTTTATAGCATTGCCCTTGTATTTCAACATGGCTATGGACTAGATTCTCAGAAAAATGTTTTCTATCTGAAATGGGCATCGTTACTGGCAAACATACAGCACTCACAGATCTAGTCTACGTAGAAATGAAAATATCCAAAATCAATGCCAAGTCCAACACACATTTAAAGTTGGTTCAACATGTCTCCAGAATGGATACTAAAAGAATACCAAACCAGTGCAAACATTACACATGCCCGCATGGATTGAAAATAGCTTGTCATGCGCCAATGAAAACATGGCTGAAGTATATTGCCCAAGACATTCAACCATTGCACTTTCATATTGATGATGCCAAGCAAGCTGCCCTAAACTAATCCAAGTGGTGTGTGTGTGTGTGTGTGTGTGTGTGTATTTGCGATTCCTGGTTTTTGACGGTCACATTGCTGGCAAGATTACCGAACCAGCACTAGTGACTGTTAAGTCTATTACCATAGTGAAGTGTAACAAAGTGCTAAAGTGTGCTGAGAAAACGACCCTTTGATGGTTTCATAATAATTAGTACATGTTCATTTTATTTATTCCCCCCCCCCCCCTCCCCCAGTATAGATGTGTTCATTTTTAGTTCTAGGTCACCTGGGCATGAACCCTTGTGTTAAACTATAAAAAAAATTTCTTGGAAGAGAATATACGTATAAACAATTATGGGCAAGTGTTGCCCTTAAAATGAAAATACATTTCTGAGCTGAATATAACCTCCTACCCCCAGCAATGCTGAGTTCATATTCAGGTTTCGTTAAAAGAATCAGTAATTGGTGTTAGAAGCGTGTATATTTCTTCTGACTGGTAGAAGGTGGAATGCATTTGTCCTCGTTATTCCAGGAATATAATCTTACAAGAGATCTACTTATGACATCCTTAAGGTCATTAAGTATTTTATTTTTAAATGTCACACTTTTTTGTGCTTTCCTTTATTGTTTTTGTCTTTAATGTGACTTGAAAAAAACCCCCTCCAAATTATAAGTCAGTAAACACGTTTGCAGCATATGGATTGCTTATACGTTTTGTCCCACGTGGTAACTTTGTAAACATTGTTTAAATGTCTTAAGGTTTTTTTTTTAAATTGCTCTGCCCTAGAGTATCAAAAAATCTTCACGTCACCCCTAGGCCACAAGTTTCTATTGAGCAATTCCCAAAAATATATTAAGTAAATTGTGATTATATGTTCCTTTTTAATTTATGTGCTGAGGCGCAGGATTCCCTTGTTTGTCCAGATATTTTATGATTGGAAGTCACAAGCACTGGTTTTGCCTATTAGATTGACCAGAACTACTTTGAATTGGTCCTGGACCACTAACCCAGGGTGCCACGGCACACAGTTTGGAAGCAACTGGACTAAAGCTGTGTACACACGGGGGCGATCTCTGGTCGCTGATGAAAAGGAGAAACTGAGCAATATATAGCTCAGCCATATATTGCTCAGCAATATATGGCTGAGCAATATATCTCCCCCGTGTGTACGGGGCTTGAGGTTAATATGAATTTGTGGTCAGTTTGCATTGAATATTGAATGGTTATTGCATTATATATGTCCCAAGGCCATCTTTTTTTTTTTTTTTAGTGAATTTTTTTTCTTCTGCATTTTTGTAACCATTGTTTCACTCAGTTCACAAGTTGAGAACTAAAACCGCTTATTCGCCTTTCTCAAGGTGTTGCTTTTCTAAATTCATTGTAACAGGGGTGGTGCATAATGTGTTTAATCATATGAAGGCCCCATATACAAAATATATATATATAATTTTTTTTTTTTTTTTTTTTTTTTTTTTACTCTGCATGAAAGGAGGGAACTCTTTGGGCAGTATTCAATGAGAAAAGTTATCCGTGTTTTATGGAGAATTTTTGCTTTTTTCGCCTTGGACGGAGAATTTTGCTCTCCAAAAGTGAACCACCCTATTCAATGTGAAATATTCTCCATCTTTCTAAGTGATTTTCGCCGTCTCTCTCCGTGTAGAAATTCTCCATCTTTTGATGGAGAGCAGGAATGTGAACTTTTAATCTAAAAGGGTTTTTTTTTTAATTTTGGTGTAAAAAAAACAGTTTTTTTTTTTCTGTGAAGGGGCATGTTACTTTTATTCATGTGCTTATAGCACATGAATATATATTTAATAAAAAAAAAAAAAATTTTTTTTTTTTTTTTTTTTTACACCGTGCAGCCAGCAGGGGGCTGGAGCGCTCAAGTCGCTCATTACATATTCATATATTCACTGCACCCGATCGTTAATATGCACGAACGGGTGCAGTGAATACTGGGTCCCCCGCTGGCTATCGGGGGGGGGGCAGCCTGTGCTGCCTAGGTCCTGGGGGGGCCCCCTACCCTCCACATATGTTCTGGGGCATCCAGGGAGACTTTAATCTCCCTGGATGCCACCGTCCCACGGCTCCCTGTCAGCTCCCTGCCGCGGACGCTCGTCCGCTGCAGGGGTTAAGACTCGCCGCGAGTGGCGGCGAGTCTTAAATACATTGAATAGTGGGAGCAGGAGGCTCCGGAACACGGAGAGTGCATGGCGAGAGAAAAAATCTCTCGCCATGCACAGAGAATTTTCTTCATTTTATACTGCCCTTTGAGGTTGTGACATTCTGGTCACCAGCACTACATAGTCCCAACTAGGCAATAAAAATGCCCTAATCTTCTTCTTACAAATGCCCCATCGCACTATCCCCACACCCCCAGGACGATAAAAACCCTAATGACATTACAGAACTGAGAGCAGGAGGGACTAACACCTTTTCTCTCTTGCTTTTGGTAACCTACTACTTTCCTCTAGGAACATTTCTTTCCCATCACTATCAATACACCCCCTATCAAATCAACATGTCAACATTCACATCAATATATTACTTAAATTACATATATCCAAACTACACAAATATAAGGACTTATTTCCAGAGGTGTTTATGTATATTTATTATTTGAATATTTATTTATTTATTAAGTTTCTTATACAGCACCTACATATTCCACAGCACTTTACAGAGAATATTGTAACATTTACAGCAGTCCCTGCCCCAGTGGAGCTTACAATCTATATTCTCTACCACATGTACACGCACACATTTATTCTAGGGTTAATCTTGTTTATTGGGTATATGGGAGGAAACCCACACAATCACGGGGAGAATATACAAACTCCGCACAGTTAATTTATGGTCCATATTGGAGGCAGCATGTGTTAGTCTGCAAATCTAATCTAGCATTGTTCATATCCATTTAGATGTGTATCCCAGTGGTTCTACCCCCTTGTGCGCAATGTTCTCCATGTTGCTGTGCTAATGGAGCCATACTAGCTGCACTTTTACAGAGGACATTCAGTGATCTCATGACTGTCAAATATAGAATTATAGGTTTGGCTGGGTTAATAAGTGTTACAAAATCGACCGTTTCTTAAATTTAGAATCTAGAATAATCATTTTTAATAAACTATTTCCATTGTTTGTTTTTAAAGCGTAACTACTGCCTAATAAAAGTTGTACTCCTGTACCCAATTGTAACTCTCTAGCAATAAATTGCTGCTACATGCCTGTTACAAGGCGGTAGTTTGACCGTACAATACCCAAGCTAAATTGCTGGATTTTAATTTTCCTTTACCTTTTAAACCCTATATCGCCTTCCCCCCCCCCCCCCCCCCCCAATCTCCTACATATTAATCTGTGCTTTAAATCAAGATTTTAAAATATAACCACACATCAACTGGACCGTATGTCACTCAGTGCTTGAATTCTCACATACACTTTAGTTTCATTTGTGTTGTTACTTTGTTTCGCGTTTCTAGGTTAGATGATGCTTACAAAGCTACCGTTAACCCAGAATGGGTTAAATCAGCAGGAAAGAATTCATTTCCACATTAATGACCTAGCCTTGCTGGGTTTGGACAATGGGGAACATGCTTCTGACTTGTACTCCTATTGCCAATTAACACCTCCTATAACAGGTTGCCTCGGTTAGGCAGTGCAGCAGATGCACTAACTGTAGTTTACATGCAGCTTGTTTTTCACACTACTTGTTTAATGCGCACAAAATTAAAGCATTAAAAGGTTGCTACTCAAGTTTGAAATAAACAGTTTTGCTTGCTGGAATTGTATAGATTTTCGGTGTTATTATTTTTCTTCCATTATACTTTGACGTTTGAGAAATGTAAAAATAAACATAATTGCTTGTAAAGTTTACCACTTGCGGAACGGTGGACTCGCATGGCCAGCCACATCGTTTTTTTTTTTTTTTTTTTTGCTACATTAATGTCGCCATTCATTAACTGCATATGGTATATAATTTGCCCCCCCCCCCCTTTTTACAGCCTTCTGAAAATAATGTGTCCTGAATCGCAGTGGAGACAAAACAACCGACCACTGGGCACGTTTATTAAAAAACGAAAGGTTGTCATCTTTCAACACGTCACGGACCAAAAAAACTATCGTTGTGTAATATTTTAGACCTTGTTAATGTTCATTACTTTGTTAGCTTATTTACAGCAAACACAGAACAGTACATGATTACAGTTTTCTTATCAGTCGCTTTGACTCTTGTTTTAATCAGCAGGTATTTAATAAACCTGGCTAAGTAAGTGATAGAAGTTCACACTAACAGGAAGGTGAAGTAGAACGGCTAATAGTGTTAATAACTTTGCTAAAAGGCCTGAGCAGATAACACATTAGGTTGTGCTGTTACCATCTCAAATGCTTTTGTAGCACTTTGTCAACAAGTACTGTCCATGTGAAAAGACAGTCAGTGTGTTGACTCTCGGCATAAGTACCAGTACATTCATATCTAATGACGCACTTTAATAATAATAATAATAATAATAAAGTGAATATTTTACATTTTAACTGTAGCGTGTGAGTAGCTCTCAGGCTGGTTCTGTTGATTTAATTAAAAGAAGAAAAAACTTTCATAAGGGGCATAGAAATATATTTTTCTGTACTTTTTAATCTGAGTTGGGTTTTATCTGTAATCCAATGAGTTCTGCAATTTGTACACCTAATGGGTTTAAGGTAATGGCCATCAGTACAGGTTGAGTATCCCTTATCCAAATATCTGTTATCCAAATGATTCCAAAAAACATAGTCTCCAAAATGTATTTTTATTTTTTTGCTAAAAACCTACTGGTTACATCTGTAACTGGCACTACTTGGGAAATAACATGTAACCCACTAAATATGTACAAGGACATGATTGCTTGGCATTCAAATCTAGTGTCTAAGATTGTACACAAAGTTTTTTGTTTCATTTTTTAAAACCTTGTTTCATGCACAAATAAAATATATTTGTGTGTATTTCATGTGTTTTATGTGTTTTTTACATCATAAATGCAAGATACCTCTTATAAATGTAAAAATATTCCAAAATATGGAATAAACTGTTATCCAAAATTCTGCTGGTCCCGAGCATTTTGGATAAGGGGGTACTCAACCTGCATTTGGTATCATCCTAGAGTAAATGGAATGTATTTAATTGTATTTGTTATACGTTTTTTTTTCCCTGTTCCAGGCGCTCACACTTTGTGTAGTGTATTAATATTTCAGTGTACGCACAAATGTTACGGTTTTTGTTTGTAATGTTTTTTTTTTATGTACAATATATTGTTTTAATTTTGTTACATGAAATTAATAAATGGGTCTACTCAAGTTCCCAATTTTCCTCCTATTTTAAAATAATAAAAAAAAATCCAGTTTTTTTTTTTTAAATGGGCAAAGGGGAGCTGAAATGAGGACTTCTGCCCTGCCAATTACAATATCATGATATCATCATTATACTGGCCTGTGTGTTAGTGGAAGCCCAGGATACAACACTCCAGGTTTCAGATTGTTTTTACCTCCTGAGTGAAGGCTGTGATTATTGCCCTGCAGGCAGGTCAGTTCGCTGGCTAACACTTTTAGACAGTTAAAGGCAGATTGCAGCAGCTATACTTTTATAGAGATAAATCAGTCAGATCGATTTTTAAGTGTCTTGTAACTGACCTTTCATCAGGAAGCAGAAGAATTTTTTTTCTTCAGACATTAATTTAAAATCTTCGATATCTGAATATTGAATTTCAGTTACTGTATAAGCCCATTGCTTTTTGTTTTGCAAGTTGAAATGACTCCTTTAGTCCTGTTCTAGAAAAATGACCCAGACATTTTTGTTACACTTCTTTATTTCTTTTTTTTTCCAGTATAATTTTTAGAAATTTGTCATTTTTCTTTAACTTTTTTTTTTTACATTTGTGAGCATGTTTAACTGCAACATATTTTTAAATAATTCTTGGGGGTATTTGGTGGGTCAAGTTTGCCTTGTGTTTGCTGTAAAATGTTACATATATTAGTCTAAAAATAGTGAGATGACTCGGAAATCACTTGGGCATGAGGTGGGATGTGGCTGCAGGATTTCCTAGTATTAGTATGTCACATTCTCATGTAAGTTTGGGGGTAAATTTACTAAAATGGGAGTTCTATTGAAGATGGTTCTATATCAACCCGTCAGATTATGGCAGGTATTCAATGCTGTGGGGAGCGGCGACAGCAAGCAGGGCTTCCTGCTCCCTGTCACCACTCACCCTGTCAGTATTCAATGAAACCCCCCCCCCCCCCCTCATACGCCAATTCCCCCTCGCTCTGTTTTTTGAGCGAGGGGAAATTGGCGTATGCGGCTCCAGAAGCAGTGAGACTCGCAACTAAAAACAGCGAATTTTCTGCATTAGCCGCGGGTCTCGCTGTTTTGGGGAATTCTTGGCGAGGATTTTCCCAGAACGTTGAATAGGGCGAGCGGCCGGCGAGGGGGTTAAACAGCAAGGATTGCTGTTTTTTTTTTTTTAAATCCCCGCTGTTTAACCCCCTCGCCGGCCGCATTGAATACCTGCCTATATCTAGTATCTTCTAGAAGGTGCTAAATATGTAAGAAGCCAAATCTGAAGCTTCAGCCACTGCATCTAAAAACGCAGCTGGGCTGACATTGGAGACCATGGTATGTCGGAAAAGTTGCATCTACTGTAGAGCTGGCACAATGACAGATTACACAGGTCGTGAATCTTTGTATGCACAAAGTGGGTTTGGGCTGAAGCTGCTTAGTGTGTCAAGTAGGGCACCGTGCTACCATAAAGATGCAACAATGGCTGCGGCAAAAGCATTCACCTCTGAATCTCCCTCAAAACTTCATTTTCCATGTGTTGGGGATATCTCTTTAAACAGGTATTCAGGCAAAGGATGCTTTGAATTGGGTGATGGCACCATTTTCTGATGTTCCAATGTTTTTATATGTGTTTCAGCTTTTCTTTTTGTTATAATTGTTTAACTTATAGCATTTTCTATTCTCTTACCTGCATTCACTTTAATGTGATGAAAACTTGTTTGGAAATCGGTTAAAAGGGGTGTACACGCCAGGGCTGTGGAGTCGGTAGATAAATGTTCCGACTCCTCGTACTTCTGACTCCGACTCCTCTGTAGTAATATGCGAATGTATTTGATACATTCCTTGAAGGAAAGAAAGGCAACATACATATTACTACAGAAACTAGAGGCTGGGAAGCCAACAGTCTACTGTATTGAACAGTACTTTAAGGACAAACACAATAAAAACAAAGTTTTATTAATTTTTTTTATTGATTAAATGGCTGGATAGTAGCAGTAGGCATAAATATCAGGAACAGGAACTTTACCAGTTCAAAGATAAAAACCACATTATTTGGTTGTTTTGGGAACAAAAACAATAGGAAAGGTTCAGAAGTGTGGAGCATTAGTTCCGCATGCTTTGTGACGACAACAAAAATCAACGAGCCACAATCTCCGCTGGTTTGCTTGCTCGTCACTGTTCAATTCATGGACACAAGGAACGATTTCTTTACCGAATCGTTACTGGCGACGAAAAAATGGTGCCTGTACATAAATATGAACCAGCGTAAGGAATGGCTTAGCCAAGGTAAACAAACGACCCTGCGCATGAAACAAGATCTTCATCCGCGTAAAAAGATGTTGTGCATATGGTGGGAGAGCTTGGTTGAATGAATTTTTCGAGTCTACACCAGGTGATTTCTACCAACGAGGTATTGAAAACCTTATTGAACTTTGGAAATAAGTTTTAAACTACAAGGGAGAATACATTTAGAAGTATTGGTGCTCCGAATTGTGCGTTGCGTGCCATATAGTGAAGCACATGCTTTTTCACGGTCACTTAACGTGTTCGTTTTGCGGTTACGTGAGGCACTGCATGCATTGGTCTTTATTCTTACAGTAGAGAAGTCATTAATTATAATTTTCTGAGTCGGTGCATGGTTTGCCGACCCCGACTCCAGGTACTCGAAATTGCCTCCGACTCCACAGCCCTGGTACACACACTTAGGGGGGTATTCAATGTCAGGGGAACGGCTGTCGAGCAAGCTCGACAGCCGTGCCCCTGTCCCGTTCTCGCTTTGCTGGACTGGAGCTCGGCGGTCGGGATTCAATGTCCCGAGCGGCGAGAAGGGGTCGTGGCCGCGAGTTGAGGACGGAAATAGACAAGCTCCGGACGGGAGCTCGCCTATTTCAGCCTTTGGTACTTATGTATTATATGGACTCCCATGTTAAATGCACCCCATTTTTTCATACCCCTACTATCCAACTACGCATGGAGCTAATTTTATATAGTGTGTCGAGCCACCGTGCCCGAAGCGTGGCAAGTTTTCTCATAAGAAAACCGGGAGTCCAGATATTACATAAGTACCCCGGCTTTTCTCGGCAGAACGGCTTGTGATGTTGGGCTCGTTCTGCGGAGAAACCCTGTTCAATGCTGTCGGGGAAGACAGCATTGAATATGGCCCCGCAGCCATCTCCCCTGGGGAGATGGCTGCGGGAGCACGACAACGATTGCATACCCCCCTAAATTGGTTTTCTATTCGCTTTTGCGTAAATAGAATCAAAATTGAATGGTTTTTAAGGCGCTTTCGATTCGATAAGCGCTCTCATTTTCTCTATCTTGAATAGAAAAATACTGTACAGGCAAGGAAATATCAAATTCGATCCAGTAAATAGAATGTGTACACTCTGCCTTTAATGCACTTCGAAATCGATATTGAATGAGTGCAAATCGAATGGAAAAGCAAAGGCCAGATCGAAAGGTGGTGGAATTGGGGAAATCGAAAGCAAATTGATGAGTGTGTACACCCCTATTACAGAATAACCGCCACAATCCCATTCCCACCGCCAAACTGTACAGAATAGGAATGTCCATGTGACACGCCTCCTTAACATTGATCACTTGTGTGACCCTGCTAAGGTCAACAGGGTCACACAAGCATTAAGTTGACAATGGGAAGGTTCACAGTGAAAAGATGAGATTTATTTATTTATTTTTTCCCCTTTTTATTTATTTTTTTGATCCGACTTGCGCCAGCAGGCGGCATTTCATACCCTACCACCCACTGCGGCGCATGGTGGGAGAATATAATAGTGCCTTAAGCATGGCGAGCGGACGCGGTGCATTTAGACGGTGTCCACATTAACTGTCGCTCTTGACTTAGGTCCATAATACCAGAAACAGGTGGACTTGGCTGTCAACCTTCAATGGTCAACCTAAAGTATGTGGACCCTATGGCCCATACCCCTCAACATCACAGTGTCTTTCTACCATGATAAAACGATGGCATGGATAGTTCTGTCCTCTAAACTCATCACGTGTGTACATTGAGAAGGGAGTAAATGAGATTATTCTAATAAAATCTTTTTATTTTTAGGGACCCCCCACCGATGCGCCTGCAGTGGACACCGCTGAGCAGGTCTATATTTCTTCATTGGCTTTGCTGAAGGTATGTATCCCATATGTTTAAAAATGTGCTTCCTCTTTATAAAGTAGTCTGCAATGTTGATCATTCCATTATAATTCTAACAACATATTTTTAGTTCTACCTTTGGTTGGTCGAATGCTTACAACCCAACTTAAAGCACCTCAACAGGAGGTATCGGACATTGGCTTTGTTGGACGGTGTATAATATTATGATTGAGTCTCCTCTAAATGATTTCAGGATTGCCAGTATAGGGACCACTGGCTGCAGAGACAACAGTCCCCACTCCACTCGCCGCCACCTTAGTACTGCAGTGATTTATGCAGATGGCCAATTGCAGTTTTAACTATATAGAACAGTGGTGCTCCGGACCCCAAACATTTTACAGTTTCACACCACAAATATAACCCGGATTGTTGCAGGGTCTACCCTGGTCAGCGTGCAGTGTGAAAGTTCTGTGTCGAATATTCCGGGTCCAGCAAACCCATCCACGAAAAAACCAGTGTTACACCCGGGTTGCTGGGCAGTCTGAATGGGTGACCCAGGACACGCTCACTTCTATGGAAGAGGCAGCAGTGTCAGCTCAGTGCTGCCTCCTCCCCTGCCAGACTCTCTTCCACCCCGCCCCCCAGGTGACGTCAGTGACCCGGAAATATCCCGGGACCCGTATCCAGATCCCAGGTGCGAACCGGCATTTGTGATGTGAAAGGGGTACTAGCGTAGGTACACATATGGATTCATTACTCATTGGCAATATGTTAAAAAAAAGCCACAGATGGGGTGAATTACTTCACCTGTCACTCTGTTAGGACTACAAACAGTTCATTGTTCTGTCTGAAGGATGATGAAGAACAGCACACTGTGTAGCAATGTTATGCTGATATTCAGTTTGATGGGCACCTACTGTACGTATATTGTGGTGCAGCTTACGCATTTGTAGTGTAGTGTATATGTTTGTGTGTATGAATTCACCAAATTTCTGTTTATTCTTACTTTTGAATACGCAAGAAATGATTAATGAGCAAAAGCTCAGGGACCTGCCTGCTGGAGAGAGACACTTTGTGTTAATGGTTCTCCTCTTGTCCTAGATGCTGAAGCACGGCCGGGCTGGTGTCCCAATGGAAGTCATGGGTCTGATGCTGGGAGAGTTTGTGGATGACTACACAGTCAGAGTTATTGATGTATTCGCCATGCCGCAGTCTGGAACCGTGAGTCCTTTTACTGCTAACAATGAATAAATAATCCTATACTAAGTTATGTTATGTAAGTGTGTCGTACACACACACACACACACACACACACACTCCCGTATCAGATTATGAGTATCATTTGGGCAGGTTCCTCAGTAATCCCTGTACATGTATGGATAATGGCCACACAAGTGTATAGCTTTGTGTAATATTTTAGTGCTGTACGAGTAAAGGTTAATAATACTTGTATAGAAATATTAAATCCACAGCACACTACAGATTCTTCATGTTGATGAATGGCTTGGCAAATCCTGTGTAGAATGCAGCCAATACCGCGTGTTTGTGTATGTAAAGAATGACGTAAGGGGATCAGCATCCCGGCGTTCATATACAGACATGCCGTCACAAACCGGTTTAACGCACTGCCTTTGACTGGGTCGACCCCTTATGGTTGACTGTGACTAGGTGAATAGATCATGCAGTTTGTACACTAACCTACAGACCATTTACTTGAACCCAAGTTTCTGTTCTCCAGTAATTAATACATAAACCTCTTTATGTAGCTTATACTGCCGTTTCCATACGCTATCACTAGTGTGTAGTTTGGCCTTACTCATAACTGTCGTGCTTGTCACAAACTGCTGCAGTTGATTTTAGTTGATGAATCCCGCTTACTACTAACAGATTTGTGTCTTGTTTGGTAACATCAATAACCCTTTGCCATTTGCGATCTGAACAGCTTGGGTTGCCGTAATCATTACTTTTGCAAACATAGAAACAAATTGTAATTATTCTTCTTATTATATGTAGTGTGTTTTTTCCTTTTGCATTTCATATCCTTTTGTAGGAGTCTGAGAGCAAGTAATAAAGGGATGACACAATGTTGTATTTTGCAGGGTGTTAGTGTGGAGGCTGTAGACCCAGTGTTCCAGGCGAAAATGTTGGACATGTTGAAGCAAACTGGAAGGTCAGCCACTTGTTTTAATAACCTTTGTGTATAATAATGTACAATATTTCTATGCTGTGCTAAAGATTAAAAAGAAAAATCAATCAAAGTTAGAAAAGATACATGGAGGTCTTTGCCAATGTACGTGGGAGCTGTTTTTGGCTAATGAGACTGTAAAACTGGGTACACACTATACTATCTATTGAACAATTTGGCCAATTCCGACCGTTTACTACTACAAACAGTTGGAATCGTCCAGTGTGTATGCACTATGGGGAGGTGTTAAATCATCTGATTTTTAGCCTGGGCGATTGATGCGCACTTTACTCTGTTTTGTAAGGCAAATTTGGGTTCACCCTATTCAATTAAATTAGCCACAAATCCACATGATTTCGTCCATTTTTTTGGGTGAGATCAGAAGTGTTTTTCAATTCACCCATCTTTTAATCTCCCTCCCCGGCCCCACCCCCCGAAACGGGCCAGAATCACGGCTGTCGGCAGGGATAGACATCCGTTATCCTAGATTGAATACCCCCCAAAGTCTCTTATCTTTGCATTTTGTATACATGTTTCTATATACATTTAGAAACACTGTACAATACTGTTTTGTATCTTTGATAGATGTAATGTAAAATTCCTATAGTGCTGACTGTTTATTGCAAGCGAGGTTCCAATGCCAAATATTCCATAAGCAGCAATGTTTTAAGAGTTTGTCACATTGCCTGTTTGACTATGGCAACCATATAATTATGAATCCTGTCATATTTTCAGAATTGACAGTGCTGGTTGGCTTCCTAGAGAATATGATGTATCTTAGTAACTGACAATAAGATGACCTCATATAGTTCACTTTGTTTTGCTACTTTCTGGTTGAAGGATAGGCATGTATAGTCGGAGCTCTTACAATTACAATCTAGCCATTAAAAGTACATGACTTCCGACAGCCACAACTACGGTCATGGTTTGTCATCCAACCAAATTGATCTATTATTGCTGTATCATTTTGTACAGCGATTTTTTTATTTATTTATTTTTTTTTTGTTATAAATAAGGCCTGTATCTTTTTAGTGTTGATTTTTTTTTTATTTTTTTTTTTGGGGTAGTTTGGATATTTTAACCTTTGTATCTGGTTTGTCCGTTGGATTATGGGGTTATGGGTCAGGATGCAGGTTTAATATACTCCCTGTGATACAACGGAATGCCACCATTACGATCCTGACTTACAGGATGTCAACGCTATCCTATGTCAATACCGGATTTAATGAACAGTGGTGTAAAAGTTGTGTTTTTTTTTTTTTTTTTTTTCATATAGTGCATTATAACCTGATTATGCAAATTCTTCCTTTTATCATTCGTTAGATATTATGGGGGTTATTAAAGTTGGAAATATTGGCACTTTTTAATGATAATAGGTCGAATTTTGCAACAGTCAAGCCGCAGATCGAAGAAAACAGCTGCAAATTTGACAATTTAGCATCCATTTTCCCAATGCAGATTTGGCTGTTAAAGTTGAATCTGCATTGGCCGCATCGGCCGCTAAATTGTCGAATTTGCTACTATGTTTGCCGATCCTAGGCCATATTAAAGAGGCGTGTAATAATATTTCAGCCTATCCGAAAAGAAAATGGTCACACATTGAATACCATCCTATGAATTAAAATAAATTACATTTGTGATATTTAATTTTAAGTAATCAATGGCAGGAAGCGTGTTACAGTCCAGTGCAGTGATTTTCAACCTTTTTTCCTCACGGCACACTTAATAGGACTTTAAAATTGCCAAGGCACACCCTAAGATCCCCACAGGGCAAAACCTATTGACCACCACAGGAAAAAAACAAACCTATTGGCTCCCTCATTAAAAACAATTGCACTGATCCCCACAAATAACAAAAATAAAATACATTGACCCTTTACATGAAAAGAAGAGACCAGTAAATAACATTTGAACTGGTGGTGACTGTAAATGGGTTTGGGCATCTCTAGATGTGGGGGCACACTTGAGAACAGCTCAAGGCACACTAGTGTGCCACGGCACACTGGTCCAGTGGCTTGCACAGCATTCTGGGACTTGTAGTTTTGATATAAATAGGTGGACACATGCCTTGCCCCTTTAGTATGACCCCTCTTGTATTTTACATACCACCGCTCCTATGCAGAACTGCCCAGCAGTTGTCCCCACTATAGTTTTAGCCCGCTATGCAGCTTTTGTATATTACATGAAAGGATAGTTTAAGACTTTCCATCAGGTCTTGTCCTAATTGCTTTATTAGTAAACAGCTCTGTCTGGTAAAACACACACACGGTAATACTGCAAATAATTTCCAGCGCAGTAATATATATTTTTTTTACCTTCTCAACGGTTGTCATGTACATGCTCAAAATTCTTTTACTGCGAAAAAAAAAAAATCTTCAAAATTAATGTTAGCAAAAGTCTCAGCAGCTGAGCCGAACAGTGCAAATTGCTTTTTGACTGGGTTCCTAGTTGTACTGCTGGTTTAATTGATATTTAAAGAGAAGATATTTACTCAAGTGCTGAAAGGGTAAAAACTGGCTTCGGGAAGGTGTGGTAACAGGGTGAAATACTGAAAGCACGATCTACAATCGCTAATGTGTATCCCTTAATGATAGCACTCCTTTGTCACACTTATTCATGTTCATGCTTTCACAATGATACGATGGTGAATGTTTCTAATGGTGCCTTTTTCACACCAATGAGTTTCCTGTTCCTAAGTCTAATTTTATACTCTGTTAGTTTAATGTCTGGTTTCATATCTTCTATGTTTAGGAGTCTGAACGGTCTTTTTGTTGCAGGCCTGAGATGGTGGTGGGTTGGTACCACAGTCATCCCGGCTTCGGATGCTGGCTCTCCGGGGTTGACATAAACACCCAGCAAAGCTTCGAAGCCTTATCGGAGAGAGCTGTCGCGGTGGTTGTGGATCCTATTCAGAGTGTAAAGGGAAAGGTACAGTACAAGCTTAGTTACTAACATTGCTGTCATTTAAGCCCTGCACCAATCATATGCATGAAGAAATCATTTTGTATTTGTGTTTTACCACTCGCAGGTTTTTTTTTTTTAAGTGATCGTTTCTATTTATTTATTTATTTATTTTTTACCACCCGTTCTCCGTGTTTCTTGCTGTACAATTAGTTCATTTCTATATTCCCAAGAGACTTGTTCGTCTCTGTGCTTGAGAAGGGTCCTTCCAGCTCTACGGAGAGCAGCTTTAATGAAGCGGCTCATTCTCCCTTTGTTGGTTAATCGGTCGATTGCATGTTTCTGAAAACGAGTTACAGATATCGTTAGAGCTGCTAGGGATTACCAGCCACTTACCCAATCACATATTGATGCTGTGCAGAACCCCATAACAACAGACTGTCACAGCGTTTTCGCTATGAATTTTCTGCATTGGTAGACAATTAAAGTTTCCCATCCACCTTGCGGTTTCTCAGAATCAGTGACAGATGAAAGATTTAACTATGCCAAATGCATCTGAAAAGAAATTAAACTTACAAAGCCTATTGGGTTGTAGTTTTCCTTTGTTTAAATCTCTTTTGTTCTTGTTTGGTTTCTATTGCGTTTTTTTTTTCTCGTGTTTTTTTTTTTTTTTTTTTTAGTTCGCTTCAGCCCCATATGCCATTTTCCTATTTCCTGCCTCGTGACAGCAGGGTGCAGGTCTATTATCACCTTCACAGATCTGTCTGCAAATGTGAGAGGCAATTCGATTTTGCTCAGCCACAGGGAGAGTGGATTAGAAAAACTCAGAAGCTCCTGAAATTGGCTTGAATGGTTTACTGCTTTAAAATACTGCTGAGGTGTCTTGTTGGAACATGTCACTTCCATTGTAATGTAAAATAATAGATATGATAAAAATGATCGCAATGCATTATTACAGAAGTTTGCCTTCCTCTTAAAATAGCCCATCATTATCTATCTCGCTAAACATCGCGCGCCGCAGCGCAAGCATTTACGCTTTTTGTTTTGGGGAAACGTAATGATTTGCAGAGTTTTCAGGCATTTGGAACGTATCATTGAAAAAATATATATTTATTTTTTGGTGGGGGGGGTTGTTTGTGACTGAGCAATTATTCAGTTTCTGAAAGAAAAAGTAAATATTTCTATGATTTGATCCTCAAACTAGTTTAATCAGCAAGGTATAATTGGCAGACGGCTGTCTGCGGAACTATAAATAAAATTATAATAATAATAATAATAATAACTCAGAGACCACATACATGAAAATGTACTGAAACGTAAGAAATGACTGCTTTTAGAGGAGAGTCAAGTGTAATCAGACTAATGCTGTACTTGGGACTCTGTTACACAATAGGAATTTACAATAGGAATTTCTTTTGTTTATGTAAAGTTGTTTAATACATTACATAGGAATTGATACGTTCCCCCATGAACAGAATGTCTAAACCAAATCCTATTCCCTTAGGAATGATCCCTGGGTGGTTTTGTGATGCACTGGTTTATGCGGCTGTTTCTAGTGATCTTTCTATAGCTGTTTGAAACGACTAGATTGGTGCTCGGTGTCCGATGTCCAAGCTTGTACGTTTTTATTGACCTTTTCAGCCAGTACTCATTGACCCAAATTTTGCAGTGTTTTGCAAATATGGCTGGAGACTCACTGCAGTTAGAGATGCTGGAAACCTGCTTCTTTGGACTGGTAGTCTAGAATGTTCTTTATTAGCATTCAAGGGAAGAATCCACTGCATTGGGTTCTGCAGCATTACAGAGCTTCATTAATATTTTGTTACAGTGTATGTAATCCCATGACTGTATACTTTTTGGAATTAATTTAAAAAAAAAAGTGCTGGACTAATTATGCACCGTAATTGCTGTGACTATTGATAATGTTTGTCTATTTCACATCATTGACCGATGTTGTTTTATTCAGCTCCTATTCCAGTTTTTTTTTCACATTTTGGAATATCCGCTCAAAGGGGTTAAACCCCGACTGTCGCTAATAGATATTTCTGAGTTGTTTAGTAAATAGAATTGGAGCGGTGAATCCTCAAAGGGAACAGCGAGAAAATGCACATACTCTGAGGAATCTGTTTTTCTGTGGCCAAAATTGACATTGTATAAATAATTTGAATGTGTCTTAACTTTAAGCACACAATCACAGCAATTCACTGATATTCATTTGGCATCAGTCAGTTTCTGTTCTTTGTGCTTTCCAGTGAAAATGGCATAAAAAGTCTGATTTCTCTGAATTTTTTATGCCGAGGGGCTTACAGGAGACGGAAGATGATGTTTCTCACTTGTGGCTGCCTGACAGTGCATGGCAGCAGAAGTAACATACCCAAGCTGCACTCAAAGGGTCACATGTCCACTTTAATTTTTAAATATCTCAGTAGCTTAAGCAAAGAAGCTGATAGCCGATCCGTTGCAGGTGATAAAAGATATTTAGAGGGGATGTGGGGTGGTTGTTTTTTTTTTGGGTTGTTTTGTTTTTCATACTCCACACCTGGCATATCAACAATGCTCGTGTGATCACGGAATACATTACAATAGCACGGTTGACTTAAAATCAAAACTGTGCTTAAAGGTTGCTTAAAGTGGCAAATGAAATGTAGCATTGATATACTTGCTAAAAGCAACTGGCAGCCATTTTTTTGTTTGTGTGCATTATATAGCAACATGCACATAAGAAATTCACCACGGCTGAGAATCGCAGGTTACAGGAGCCTGCCTTGGTGCAAGCTGTAGTCCTGTTTTCCTCTACTGTAGGTTCATAGAGACATTTATCTATTGGTTTATTAACAGGGAGAGTGGTATGCACCATAGTGTTCCTTCTTTTGCAGGGTGCAATTATTAAAACCTCAAAATGCACACTGTCCTTTTTTTTTTGTATGTGGCACTGTGCTGGGTGCAGTCTAACCTGTTATCTGCCATTTTCTTGTGGCCTTCATTGGATCCCTCCCCCGCCGTTCTAGTTTTGCAGCGTTCTTGACGCTTTTGAATATATGTTGTGAAGGCTGTCTGTATGTCTTTTCTAAAAATAAAGCATTATTACTGTATATAAATGTTCAAGGTTTTAGAAGTGGGACCAACCAATCGGCATCCAACGGTGTTTTTATTTTTCCTCTGCTTGAGTCCTCAAATGCTCATCATTGACAGTGGTTTAGGAACACTTTTTATCTCTAACTGATCCTGGTCACTAAAGGCCCCCTTCTACTAGTGTGATATGGGCGCATCAGATTTGCATGTCCTATCACAGGTCATTGTCCTTTGATAGCGATGTGAGGTGCTTGCACCTCACATCGCAATATTTTTTGCAGCCCTTTTTGGGATTGCATAGGATACGATGCATCGTATGTGAGGTAGCTGGGTTTTGCATGCGAGGAACTGCATGTGATACCTCCCACTAGTGGATGGGGGCCTTTAGTATGATTTTGTTGTACACCAGTCTGTTTTCTGAAATTATTTCTAGGCACGGAAATCTATTTTTTGACGGCATGGCTATTTAGTAAGGTCTTTAAAAAAGAAAAAGATGTAATGGGAATTATAAAAAAAAAATAGTAAGCGAAGTTCAGTAATATACAAACATCCCTTCTAGTGAAATTTCCACCATCACCATTCCCTGAGACTGCCCGCAAAAGAAGTGATCCGTGATCTACTTATTGAGAAATCCAAAGGGCCCATTTATCAACAATCGCATTTGCAGTGCACGATATTAGTGCCCAGCAACATATTGCATATGAAGCATGGCCCTCGTTAACCATCCACTCCCTTGTCTGTGCGGGCACAGACGATGGAGGGGCATGTTAACGGCTCTTGGGAGCGTGCATTGGCCATTGTGTACAGTGTGCACACTGGGCGATAAAATGAGCAATATCCTACACAAGGGCAAACGGGAGCGATTATCTATCATTTTATTTCCCATTTTGACAAAGCTGCCTGGAGCAGCGAAACCGGTTAGGATTTCTCACCAACCTTCCCAAGCTAATTTAAGCTTACCAACAGGAGACCCTGGAATACCAACCCGTTTACCTTCCATCCAGATCCCTGTCCAATTTGGATACAAACACCCTGCTAGAAAGGAGAGGTTGAGGACACCAGCCCGCTGTACTCCATCAGAAGCGGAGGGAGTCGGTCATTCGAGTCATCGTGGGCCGCTCCTGGACATTCCATCTGGTCCCCCCTCCCCCTAGCCACATTGGGGACACCATCACAGCTTCATCTGAACCTGTGAGACCACCCAGGTTACTACACCTTCTCAGCTGTTTTGGAGACCCTGAAGATCGTGAATACCACCTCCCCTATTATCCATATTTTGGCTTTTTATCAACATCCAACAACCCCCACAAAAAAAAAAAAAAAAAGGTAGAGGTAGAGGTTACCAGCCCGCTATTCCATCCAGCGGAGGGAGCCGGTTATTCGAGCCAAATTGGGCCGCTCCTAAACATCACATCTGGTCCTCCCTCCCTTCAACCCAATTTGGGGATACTATCTCAGCTCCCTGTGGACTTGCGGGACTATCCAGGCTACCCCACTGTCTTGGTTGGTTGGTGAGACACAAACTTTTTATTCATGTTTTTATAATTATTCATGCATACTGGCTACATGATATTCTCATTTTAGATTAATAAATTTATTTTGTACTAGATCTAACCAATCTCTATTCATTTTTTAAATACCAATCCTATAGCGCTGCTCAAAACACCCAATATATTTTTTCTTGTCTATTAGCACAGGACTAACTATCCTGTCACAGAGCAGCAGCTGGTAAACACAGCTCATAACAGGCGCACCTGACCTATAGTCACCCGGTGTGGCTTAGGTCACCTCTTCTACCCTCCATTTTGTACGTGCCTTTATATCCTGCAATAGCAAATTATTTAATATAATGCTAAATTCTGCAAAAACAGTCTTCAAAATTGATGATCTTTTCCACTAATTCTACATTTTCACATGCAAACAAGTGAAGATCAACCATATAACGGCATGTAAAAGTGTAACAATTTTAATTAAATTAGGATAATAGTTTGTGGTAGGTGCCTAATATCTATAATACAGCTTTGAATTTAATGTCTTGGGTACAGTTGAATAAAGTCCTTTAAAAACACACAAGCTTTTAGTTTTATATTTCCCACTGTATTTTGTCCCATTTACTTGTGCTGTGAGTTTTCCCCCCCCGCATACCGATAGATCGTGTTTATCATTGTAGCATTTGTGTCACGTTCTTTTAGTCCTGTGAGAAGTGATAAATTACTTGCTATTATTTGCTGCTGCAGTTCCTCTGTAGCCTTCTGACTTGTCTCTATTACTACTAAGCTGGTGTTATGTCTCTGGGTGCCACAGAAAGATTTGGAAAAAGACTTTACTGTACAGTTGACGGCATGCTTTTATTTGTCTTACATAGTTCTTTACCAAAATCATATGTTCAAAGTCTATTGGTTGACTATGTCTGTTTTCGATATGTCTCCCTCAAGAAAATAGAAAAATAAAGAGACTGCAGCATTCACTGTGAAGGAAAACTCAGGATATTGGTGTGCTTTTTTAACGTTTCGGTCTAACTGACCTTTATTAAGAATGGACCTCTTCAAAAAGGTCAGTTAGGACACATCAGTGTCCTCATTCAACATTTCAGTCATACTGACCTTTTTGAAGAGGCTAATTCTTAATAATGGTCAGTTAGACCAAAATGTTGAATGATTGCACGGATGTCCTGAGTCTTCCTTCAATGTTGGTATTTTGTATACCCTCTGATGGCACCAGGGCATCAGAGGGTACCCCAATAAGCAAGAGGGCTCATTTGGAGTCCTGTGTGATTGCGTTTTTTGCTATGCCATTGAGTAAATGTTAATATTATGGGCATGTTTCAGGTGCTTTAGTAGTTGGTACTGATGTTCATTGGCATGACTGCTGCAGATTGGCAGTAATGGACAGACGGCTGACGTTCAGATCCTGGAAAGTGGGCTGCGACAGCCTCCGTTTGTGGGGGAAAAAAGACGTGTCATTTAGGAGTCTGAAGAGGTCATATGTACATACATACATACATACATACATACATACATACATACATACATACATACATACATACATACATACATACATTGAGGGGGTTGTTAGTATAGTGTATGAATAATTGAAATTGAGTCTGCATACACCAAAACATCTTGGTAGATAGACTACTTATTTGGGTTTCAATCATCGTGGACTTTATCTCCAGAATAAACTCATGCAAACTTTTTTTAGGGGGCATGACCTACTATCGTGGTACTCCTGCGAGCCCACGTCCCCCATTTTTTCCTCTGTGGGGGCATAGCCAATGCTGAGTGCTGCTGGCCATGCCCCCAACCTTTCTGAATAGACGCTGTGCCATATATACATATGCCACCAGTAATATATTCACAATGCCCGCAGTAATGCCATAAACACAATGCCCCCCAGCAGTGCCAGATAAACAATGCTTGCCTGATTGTGGTGCCATTCTAAAATACTCAGGTGGTACTGTGTGCACGCACCAATAAATGGGTATAGCCACATGAGGTGCGGCCAATGAAAATGGGCGTGTGATATACATATGTCCTCAATTGTGCCAGGTATGCCCCCACGGTGCCAGAAACAGGTATGCCCCTCAGAATTTCCCAGAAGCAGCACAACTCACCATTGCTGCTGCTGCCGGGGAGAGCAGAGTCCGGTGTCCCCCTGCAGTGCTATGCTATCTAGGTCTCCGTCGCCGCTTCCCTTCTGAGGGGAGGAGAGCACAGCACATCGTGCGTCTCTCCTTCCTCTCACTTCCCTGTGACTGGGCCGTCAGCCAATCAAAGCTCGCAGGCCGGCTCCTGATTGGCTCACAGCATATGAGCTCTGATTGGCTGGTGGCCCAGTCGCAGGGATACAGTTAGTGAAAGGAGAGACACGTGATGCACTCTCCTCCCCTCAGAAGGGAAGGGGCGGGCAATGCAGGCGCTGGTGGCTGCAGAGTGGTCCAGTCACCAAGATCGCTACCAGTGGCTTGCGAGTGACTGGTTGGTGACCACTGACCTAGACATTGTCTATCATCTAAAATGGAACAAAAATATATATATATTTGTTTTCTCTTTCACGAGAGAACCATAGAGGTTCCTAATTCTTTTAATTACCCCCAAATGATGTTACAGAAAACCTGTAATTATGGAAATGAGAGATATTACAACAACTGTTCTTTCATTATAGACCTCAAAATGACCAACATGGCTGGGTGAGGTAGCAATCTATCCTTCCTCTTTCCTAAATAAAGAAAAACAATGTAAAGTTTGACGAGTCCCAATTAAATAAATATAATCAACATTTCTCCTATTTTGGTTGGCTGAGTGACTGTTACATGATATGTGTTTGGAGAGTCTTATGTACACTGCTGAGTGACACTTGAACATACTATAGTACCTTGAAAACTGACCTTCGTTCTTGTGTTCTTTATATGGCTTGACACAATAGTCTGTGTCTCTTTCCATCCCGCTCATGTAAATTGTATGTTACATGTTTTAATGTGAGCCAGGGTGTTTTTTAAATAAATAAATGAAGCAGATGACGAAAAAATACAGCTAGCCAAATTTGGAAGATTTCATTGTTGGAAAATAATCTGGCATGTATTTATTTTTAAAGGAAAATATTTATTTTGAACAATCCATGGGTCAGTCACCTGCCATCTTTGTATAGAATAAATATGGAACTCCGTTCTTGTTTTTCGAGCCATAATGATTCCACGAGCGAACACAGATGTACAAAAAGATGCAGCTTCTATTTTCTATTGACAGCTTCCAAATATTTAGTATTTAATTCCAAGAGTTGCAATTAGTACAGCAGCCATGGTACTCCAACCACACATCCCACTAGCTAATTATATTAGCGAGGTCAGAGAAAATACATATTTTTCAGAAAAAAAAATAAAGGGCTGTATTAATGTGTGTGTCTTCTACTTGGCTGTTAGATCACAGTTTGTTGATCTGGAATATAATGTGTACTATTCACAAATTCGTCTGATAACAGAAATTGGTGTGTGATTGTGTTTATTTTACTAACCAGTATATTCACAGCAATCACTTCCAAATATCTCTGCAGTAAAGACGTGTTAATTACAAAACAGACAAGGTCTTCTATTATATTAAATCCACTAACAAGAAGACAGCAGGAATCACACATTTAAATAGCATCATCAACCCTTATTTTAGTGCACTGTTTTGATCTGCGAGTTACACGTAGACCAAAGGTGCTATTAAAGACGGAGTGTATAAAATAGGCAGCATTATGGGAACAAAATGCATTCAACAAGCAAACAGACCTTTAACATAATTTTAACAAGCCGACGAAATTATAAACTATCATATTCTGCCGATTCATGCAGCGCTAATAACAAGACTTTGCCTTATCTAAGCAGAGCGCTAATGGCTTTGTTAAAAATTGCCTCTTGCAACAGTGACCCCATAAGTCTCAAGGCACACTGTAAGCTGAACTGAAGATGACGTTCTATGGAGGTGCTGAAAATCTGGAATGCTACGCGATTCTCTAAAGATAGGTAGGCTTCCTATTACTAGGGTGTTGATACAAGCAAGTACCGTAGCTCTGTGATAGTGTGGTTTCACTAGCTTAGTTGGAAACCTGAGTTGACATTTAAACATCTTCTCCATTCAAAATACCCAGCTACCTGTATCTTCTTTCTTGTTAAACACTTTTTGCCATTGTAGTTAACTTTAAAATTTTGATCGTTTTTTTTCTTTTGAGCCTTTTTTTTTTTTTTTTTGTTTTTTTTATTCCCGTTGTGCTTTTTTTTTTTTAAACCACATGTTCTTTCTTTTGTGAAAAATAAGACCAGCATTTGATTTAAGATCCACTCATCCCTAGAAAATATGACCACAAGTGGAGATCATTTCATGTGCTGGTGATTTGTTGTTTAAAAATACTTCTTATAAATAGGAACACAAACAAATGCTACAGTTGTGTTTTTTTGCTGTTGTTTTTAATATCTTCTAGAAAAGAGGGGGGAAAAAATTGCCGTGCTTACACGGCTGCCTGGAACACGCATGCAAATGCCCACCAGGGCATTTCCCTTTGATCTCACTGTAGTATAATTAACACCTATTTTACCCACAACTCATTAAAGCGCTGTACATGAGTGATTCGATTTATTTAGCTATTATGCTCATAAAGATAACTAGCTCTCACTGTGCAGAAAAGCAATTATTACTTTAAATGAGAATGCACTGTATAAGTCCATGTATGTATGTATGTCTGTCTGTATGTTTTACACACAAACACCCTGTTTGTTTCTAATTTTACAATCCAGGTTGTTTAGTTGAGTATTGAGGCTGTTGCTATAGCAATCGCAGATGATTCTTGTTTTTTTTTTTTTTTTTTTGCAAACTTAGAGGATGCCATATTTACTAGAAGTTCCAAAAAATGCTGTTTGTGAAAACAATCTGCTTGACTATATGCAAATGTATTTAGATACATATGGAAATACTGCAGAAGTATATCAATACGTGTGCACATCTATTTACATTTCTTATGTTTTCCGAGTTAAGCAGTGGTGTGTTTTTATTTATTTTTTTGTATGTTTTTGTGGACTTTCTTTAATTTTATGGACTACCTCTTCATGGTAAGTTATCTCCGCAGGCTATGCGATGGTACTATTAATGCATGGATTAGATTTCTAAATAAGTAATCTTCAAAATGCAAATACGTTTACATATATTACTAGAGCGTTTAGGCTATATTAAAGTATTCACGTTATTATTCCACTTGCTCTGTACAGTGCAGCTTTTCTACCCGTTGGGTGGATATAGGCAGTGCCTGAGCGCCAACTCTCAACTCAGTTTGAACATGCCTGCTGTAAGTAAACTCTGTGACCCTCCAGCTGTTGTGAAACTACACATCCCAGCATGCCTTGCCATAGTTTTAGCATTCCCTATAAGCAAAACTGTGGCAAGGCATGATGGGACTTGTCGTTTCACAACAGCTGGAGGGCCATAGTTTGGACATGCCTGACTTACAGCATGTGCTATTTATATTTAGGTTCACATTTTTAATTGTCTTGTTTTTCCAACAATGGGGCGAATTTATTAAGCCTGGTGAAGAGATAGTGGAAGGTGACAAAGCACCAGCCAATCATCTCCGAACTCATTTTTCAAGCATATCTGATTGGCTGCTGCATTATCACCTTCTACTTTATCTCTTCACCGGGCTTAATACATCTGCCCTAGGGATGCCAATCCCGGGGCATTTTTTCAATCCTGGGATTTGGGATTGAAAAATGCTCAATCCCGGGATTCCTGATTGGCTTCCCTAAAAAAAAAAAAAAGTCCTGCTCCCCCACAAACTGCCCGCCCCACACATTTACTTACGTAGGCGGTGCAGCCGGGAGCAGTCAGGCGGTGCGGGTGGACGAGCACTGGGGCAGGGTCCGGCATTTCCCGGTGGTGTGACCATAAACTGTAGAGCAGGCCGGGCGGTGCAGTCGGGAGGGAGCGGCAGCGGGTCTGGCAATCCCCGGCAGTTAGGACGGAAGCTGTACAGCGGCAGTGTGGGGGTTTGGCCAGTGGGCTGCGCAGCGTGACCTTTGACCGGGTCATGCTGCGCAGAGCCGCACAGCTGGGCAGCGTCTGAACAAGGGCTCAGGCGCTGCCCGGCATTAGACTGCGCATGCGCAGTCTAATCCCAAAATCCTGGGATTGGAAACTCCAATCCTGGGATTCAAATCCCGGCAATTTTGTGGCCAAATCCCGGGATTGGCCACCCTAATCTGCCCCAATGGGTGATATCCTTATAGCATCAATAACTCGACCCATGTTCGCGGGTGAAGTTCTCGCTTACTACGCTCCCCCTTTAATACATTTTCTATTTGAAAATAGCAAAAACTGAAGACCTGAAAAGTCCAGTTCAAATTGGGGAGATCATCCTGTAATACCCCTTTCACACCAGCCTAAATTCCCGGGTTAGGTCCGGGAACAACCCGGGACTAGCTCTGGTGTGAAAGGTTCCAGGGACAAATTCCCGGGTTAATTTGCCGGCAATTCAACCCTGCTTAGGTAGCAGGGTTGCTCCCGGGTCCTTCCAGGGTTACTGGCTGGTGTGAAAGGTGCAGGGACATGTCCCTGCTTCCCGTGTTGCCTCTGCTAGTGCTGATTTGCTAGCAGGACAACTTCCTGTTGTGGTAGACACTCAGACACGCCCAGAGGCAGCATACAGCGTGCAGGGAGACACTGAGCATGTTCTGTAGCACCACAGACCCCAGAAGTTCATTTTAACCCCTGAAAGCCTGTAATGTGTGCCATGTCTTGGACAAATTAGTAGGTGAGAGAGCTATTAATCATTAGAAGGGAAGATGCTTTCATATGCCTTTTAAGTTGTTTTATACAAGTAAACAAAGGCTGAAACACTACAAATGTTTTGTGTCTTAATAATTAATAATCCATAATCTTATGTGAGCCTAAAAAAGGCCATTTTCAATGCTATACCTCATAGAAATGCAGGGTCATCCCGGGTTCAGTGTGAAAGGTGCCGACTCGGGTTGTCCCTGCTTCAAAAGCATGTGTGAATGGGTCCCAACCCGGGAATGTCCCTGCTTGTCCCTGGAATTTAATTCCCGGGTTTGTGTCTGTATTTCTGGTGCGAAAGGGGTATAACCTAAAAAAAATGGCAAAGTAACAGGGTAACCATATAAAAGTATAGTAGAAGGCAAAGTAAGAATTCGGGGACTTAAAATGTGGTAAATGTTTGCAATATGCAACTAAAAAAAAAAACTGAAAAGAGAAAAAAAAACGTTTGTATAAAATGCTCTCAGAAAATCTGGGATATATGAAAATGGTTGTATGTATATTTTTGGGTCAAGTAAAGGCACTTTCAAAAACCATGCCAAAATGATTACTCCCACCTGCAAGCCTAAAAATGCTTGACTAACTCATAAAGCACTCACCCCCCCCCCCCCCATTTCCATCACTTTGCACTCTTTCACCCTAACGCTGTCATTTCATTATTGGCTAATTAAAAATAATTAAGCTTCAAAGTGACTAGTCATTAAGAGGGGTTGCCAAGGGGTTCTTAAACAAGTCCCAACATTTTTACCCAAGAATAGGGATTTTCCCCAACTGTTTACAAGCTTGGAGTAGGTGAAGACATTTGCTATAAACTCTATGGAGAATTATCGCATGTGCATAACAAGATGGTTGCAATAAAGTGGTTTGCAAAAAAATATAGGTACTCTTTTCCTAGCACGGTGCCCATCGCATCGTATACCATAAGCCATATAATGGTATGCGATGTTACGCGATGGTAGCCGATGTTATACAATTTTAAAATCGTATACCATCGCATTGAATGCCATTGTATGCCATATACATTGGTATACAATTTAAAATTGTATAAGCACCCTAATGGGTGTTTTCAATGTTAAATGGGGCACCCTATAAGATTATTAATTGTATAAGCACCGTGAGGGGTGCTTACAATGTTAAGCACCCCCACTATCAACGCCAACCCAAAGCATGGCGGTATGCGTCCTCTGACCTTTTTCATACCCCCACCATACACGTCGGCGTGGAGTTGATTTTAGATAGTGTGGCGAGCGCAGCAATCCACCGAGCCCGAAGCGTGGCGAGTGCAGTGAGGCCCGTGAGGGGACGCGGAATACATGTCAAGTAATACTCGGGGCTCGCTGCGTTCGCCATGCTTCGGGCTTGGTGGATCGCTGCGCTCGCATTATATAAAATCAACTTCACGCCGACGTGGATAGTGGGGGTATGCAAAGGTCGGAGGACGCGTACCGCCGCCCCTCGCGGGCTCACTGCGCTCGCCACGCTTCGGGTTGGCGTAGATAGTGGGGGTGCATTTAACATGGTAAGCACCCATTAGGGTGCTTATACAATGTAAAAATCGTATAGGGTGCTTAAATCGCATCGCATGTGGCTAAATGGCATGCGATACGATGCCATACGACAGAAAATCGGGGGCGCCGTGCTAGGAAACAAGTACCCGAATATATGCATATTCACTTTTTGCCACTAAAATAGATTATCACATCTATTTGGATAAACCCGTATGTACTACTAAATTACTGCTTTCCTTCTGTGCTTTTCAGCCATGCCTCCGGTAGCAATTCTTCCCCTGCACTTGGTTAAAGACTCAAAGTACAGATAGTGGTAGATGCTCAAATTAGTTCAGTAAAACTTTTCAGGTGCATGCAAGGGAGGGGTTAATACTTAGTAAGTAATAAGTCATTGGTTCCCCCCGGCACACTGAATAGTTTTAGCAACCAATCTTGAACACAACATGATAATAGAATTCAGAGATATTGGTTACATATACCTGCGCAGGTGTATGACATGATGATCCCAAGCCGCGTCAAGGCTCAAAGCCCAGTTAAAATGAACACTTGAGTTACAAAATTTTGCTCTGTGTGCATACATACATACATACATAGTCTGAATTGTGCACAGTAATATCTGTCCAGGCTCCCGTGGTGCAGCTGTTTAACCAAAAGAGGCTCACCCAAGCCAATTAGGAAGTTTTGCATAGAAGAAAAAATGGAAATGTGCACAATTGATTATTCCGTATTTGAGAATGTTTTTAGACTTCAATGATGTATCTTGCATTTATGTTGTACAAACACATCAAACACAAATATTTTATTTGTGCATAAAACAAGGTTTCAAAACTGTATCCAGGCAAGGGATCTACAGCAAAAAGATAGACAACCATTAGGTCGACACCATTAGGTCGACATGAAAAAAGGTCGACACAAGCATTAGGTAGACCGTGTCTAGGTCGACAGTCAAAAGGTTGACATGATTTTTTTTTTTTTTTTCACTGATTTTTGAGCCAACATGTGCCAACAGGTGGTATTTCATGCCCTACCATCCACTAGGGCGTGGTGGGAGAATAAAATAGTGCCCGAAGCATTGCGAGCGATGCAGGGGGATGCGGTGCACTTCAAACTGTGTCCATGTCGACTGTCGACAATCGAGTCAAAAAACTGAAAAAACCCTTGTCGACCGATACACTGACCTAATGCTCGTGGCGACCTTTTTGCTTGTCGATTTTAATGGTGTCGACCTAAATGGTTTTCTATCTTTTTGCTGTAGATCCCTTGTCCCGTTCCTTCAAAACATGAAACAACAAAGTTTTACCACTTTCACACTGCCTAAATGTTTTAAAAACCAGTGTTTTTAAACTGTTTTTAAACGGTATTTAAAATGGGTCTGAGCCTTCACATTGCAGTAGATTACCGTTTTAAATACCATTCCCACAGTCAACTCGTTAATCCCCTGAACACGATTCAAGGCAGCCAGCCTATCACAGGTCTGTAGTCTGTTGATTTTACTAAATACCGTTTCAGAGCCATTCTCACTGCATAAATAACGGCTCTGAAACGTGTAGGACTCTGCTTTTTAAACGTTTTGAAATACTGGTTATCTTTAACCGGTAAATGATCTCTGGTGCTTTCCCCACTGCAGCCTTAAACGTTTTAAAATGGGGAAAAAACGGCAATATACAGTTTAACAAGTGCAGTGTGAAAGGGGTATTTGTGTCCTATCTCAGGCACTGACTTTGAATGCCAAGCAATCATTGTCTTGCACATATTTAGTGCCAGTTACATATCATGTCCTCAGTAGTGCCAGTTACATTTCATGTCCTCAGTAGTGCTGTTACAGATGTCCCCAGTAGTGCTTTTAACCAAAAAAAATAAAAAATTCACTTTCTGGAACGTATGGTTTTCGGAATAAATTTAATAAGGGATACTCAACCTGTAATAAATAAGCTCACATACACATACATATAGGTTTAAGACCTCAGGTATCACCAGGTGAACACAGCGTTTCCTGGCATGGCCACAAGTATTTCTAAATGTGCGGCTGAATGCACAAGCGGTAGTCCGGTGGCTGGACAGATCAGAGAAGACTTCAGCGTCTGGAATCCACACACTCAACGCATTTCGTCACCGGGAACTTCGTCAGGCGATCACCATGAAAAGTCTAGGGGACAGTGGCATATACCTATATCCCGTGTATCGGATATTATTTATTTTTATTTGGACTATATAGTCCACATCGAATCAAGTCACCCTGAATCGCACAGTGTTAGCTTCATTCGATACAGATTCAATACCAATGTGCGGCCCGGCAGCATCGGGAACTAAAGCAGAACTAGACTGTGCATGCAAGTCTACTTCTGCTTCGGTCTGCTAGGGCAGTGGTTCTCAACCTCTGTCCTCAGGACCCCCCAACAGTGCACGTTTTCCAGGTCTACTCACAGGTGAAATAATTATTTCCATCTGTGATCTTTTAAAATGTGTCCATGAATAATGGGTGCACCTGCCGGGGGACCTGGAAAATGTGCACTTTTGGTGGAGTCCTGAGGACTGAGGTTGAGAACCACTGTGATAGATGCTCAATGCAGCATGACCCCCATCTGTGCCGTCCATTCCTCCCGGCTGATGGGCGGCACCATGCCGGGTCCCAGCGGGCATCGATATCGACGGCCGCCAGGTTGGCCTGTGTGTTGTATACACCCGAGATTTTGTGTATATTACAGTAGAGTAAAATGCAGTCACTTTGTTGCTAAAAATTTAAGGTCTAATGGGTGCTGACTCATCTTTTAGATTGCCCAAAGCAGTGGTTCCCAAACTGTGCACCTAGGCTCCCTGTGCTGCCTCAGAGCACTTGCAGGGGTGCTTCAGGTTGTTGGTCCAGAACCAATTCAAATTATTTATGGTCAATGTATTAGGCAAAATCAGTGCTCGTGGCTTTCCATTATAAAATATGTGGATTTCTCAACTGGCCAGTTGAAAAAATCATTAGATTTTGTTTTCCAAAATGAGTTTAAGCAGGGCTAAGTTTGTTAATGTCTAACTGGAAGACAGCAGCCTAGTCTGTACAGGGTTTTATATAAAGATATTCCTGAGTGTTTCCCACCATAGTGTGACTGCTGAAGTTCAGCTGTGTCAGAGATTGTGACATATGGGTCTAATGTTGCGAGCACTGTCTAAATTTAAATTCTGCACAAAAGCACTGATGTTGTGCAGTCTGTTTGATTTTTTCTCAAAGAGGAATACAATGATTTGTATAAAATGCGTTCTACATCCATAGTGATGTATTGTAATGTACTGTACAATGTTCTAATGACGGAAACCAGTATTCCTGCTGATTCTGGGTACATTTGCGGGTGTTGTTTTCTACTCCAAATTACGTCTATTCCATTTAACTCTATAATGCAAGTTTGGACTTTTAACATGCAATGGAGTCTAAATCCAAGAGGTGCGCTAGCATATTGGTTATTAAACCAGAAACAGGTTGTGGAACATTATACAGTATGGTGCATTGAGTCCGTTCCGTTAGCTATTCCTTTGTACAGCGCTTCTCATCGCCTGTGTATAATTGAGAATCAAACCGATAATGGCACAGTGGTGTGTATATATACACCATTGAACAGTATAATTGAGCCACACTGAACAAACTTATTATGAAGCGCACACATACTACACGTGACATTAATATGACATCAGTGCTTCTTGGTTGCATGGCAGAAATCCACAGTATCCAGCTGAGGTATCCAGTTGGCAGCTACTATGATAACCTCTAATGGTCAAGAGTGATTAGGTCGACACCTGAAATGGTTGACCTGAATAGGTCGACAATGACACAAGGACGACACAAGCAAATGGCCGACCTAGACATGGTCAAAACAGGAAATGGTTAACATGAGTTTTTCAGAAGTTTTTTTTTTTTTAAACCAAACTTACCATCCCAGTGGTCATACAGGTGGAATATAATAGTGTGCTCGGCGTCATTACACTTTTTTGGTGTCCATGTCAAAATAGACACAAAAAAATGGAAACTCTTGTTGACCTTTTCCTGTGTCGATCATGCCTGTCGCCCGTGTCGATCATGCCTGTTGACATTGACCGTGTCAACCTAGTGTACCTTTTCCATGTGTTAACTTAATCACTGTCTCTAGTGACTGTCTAGGTAGATAATTTATCCCAGAACCCCAGATGAAACCCATGTAAGCAAGAGGAGAGCATGTAAACTACATACATATGGCCTTGGTCAGAAGTATGTTCTCTGTGTGTGTGTGTGTGTGTGTGTGTGTGTGTGTGTGTGTGTGTGTCTATAGAAGTAATTTTATAGAAGATATAAATGTATACCAAAAATAATTTCTTCAAACCAACCAGCACCCCTGTCTAAAGGTGCATACACACTAGAACAGTCATGTCCAAACTGTGGCCCTCCAGCTGTTGTGAAACTACACATACCAGCATGCTTTGCCACAGTTTCACTATTAGGGAATGCTAACACTGGCAAGGCATGCTGGGATGTGTAGTTTCACAACAGCTGGAGGGCCACCTTTTGGCCATGCCTGCCCTAATGGGAAAACTGTGGCAAGGCATGATGGGACTTGTCATTTCACAACAGCTGGAGGGGCATAGTTTGGACATGCCTGCACTAGAATAATTTTTTGACTAATATCGTTCAGAAGGGCCCTTCTAAACGATATTGGTCAAAAAATAAGCCAATGTGTATGCTATGAACGACCATGCGCGGTCCTGTGGGTCGTTCATCAAGGTTGTTCAACGACTGTGCAGGCAGCACAATTTGGACATATTTAATAAAAAAAAAAGTAAAAGTTTATAGACTAGCTAGATGGTTCGTCTTTTGTCACATCGTTCAGTGTTTATGCACCACATCCTTCGTCCAGGACACTGAGGAAGTTTCTTATGTAGCGCAGCATTTTCTTTTGCACTTTACAAGTGGAAACAGTGATTAAAGCGACCTGGGTAGTAACAAACTGACATAGAGGTAGGAGGGTCCTGCTCGCAAGCTTACAATCTATTCATTGTACATTATGGGGGGTATTCAATGTCAGAGGCACGGCTGTCGAGCTAGCGCGACAGCCGTGCCCCTGTCCCGTTCTCGCTTACCTCGACTGAAACTCGGCAGTCGGGATTCAATGTCCCGGCCGCCGAGCGGCGAGAAGGGGGCGTGGCCGCGAGTTGCGGCCGGGAAGTGACGAGCTGCAGCCGGCAGCTCGTCACTTCCCGGCTGTTCTCGGCAGAACGAGCCCGACAGCTAGAGATGTCGGGCTCGTTCTGACAGAAAACCCTGTTCAATGCTGTCGGGGAAGACAGCATTGAATAGGGCCCGTCGAGCATCTCCCCCACGGGAGATGCTCGACGGCGATTGAATCTCCCCCTATGTATGCACAGTAACACCCAAACCTAGACTTTATGTTTAAGAAAAATTGAGCAAAGCGATGTAATAAACAAGCAAACCCAGATAGGTGCTGTGAAAATAAAGCAAAAATACCCTTGGCTAGATCTAGATCAGTTTACCAAAATCGAATCAAGGGGGTTTTATGGGCCTCCACCAACAGGACCACCTGCCATGTAAAATGAATGCAGCTAGTGCCAGTAACCAAGCGCTGGTGTTATGTAAGTGTGCTATAATTAGATGTAAATGATTGTTCACCCTTTATCACATTTCCGATTGAAAAGCAGAGGCTACAATAAAAATATAATAACCTCTTTGGGAAAAGTGAGCTATCATATGCAGGAGATCCGGTGCTGGTCATTCACCGGTCTCTTTATAGCTTCAGCGGAATGCAGAGACAACTGTCCCGAGACTTACCCTAACTGTAGCTACAGCAGTGGTCTTCAAAGTAATGCAGAAAGGCTTCCACGTTTAATACCAACGAACAAGTGACATTTTGCTCCCATGAGGACCTTTTTCAGGATCTAGTAGCAGACCATCTAACCGCATCCATCCTCCCTTTATCCAGAACCATCATCCCAAAACAATCATCCTTTCTACCTTTTGCAGAATCAAATCAAGCACTACCTCACAGGAAGGACTTTGTGGTAGACGAATGAAGCGGCATGATTGGTTAGAAGCGAAAATCACGCAGTTATCTGCATTGATACCCAGTGTATGAAGGAGGAAAAGCGTGGCAAGTAACGGGCAATATAAGCACCTATCCTTATATATGCTGCCATCTACAAGATTGCTTGCCCATATGTGGGGGCAATGTGTGAATGGTCAGAAGAACTGACCTTTCCAAAACCTGCAGCTATCTAGATCAGTGGTTCCCAACCCTGGTCCTGAAGTACACAGTGCACATTTTCCAGGTCTCCACACAGAATCACAGAATCAGAGGCAAAATACTTAGCACCACCTGTGGATCTTTTAAAATGTGGCTGAATAATGAGTGCACCTGCTGGGTGACCTGGAAAATGTGCACTGTTGGGGGTACTTGAGGACCAGGGTTGGGAACCACTGATCTAGATCAACATACACCGCAGCAGGGTCCCGGACTGCAGCGTCTGCCAGCTGCGGGCTGCACAGGTAATTCTTATGCATGCGCAGTTGAGCCAGCTGGGCACTTTGGCGCTAGGCTGATTTGCTGTGTGCAGCCTGCCAGCAATCGCTGGAGCAGAGACTTATTAAAATATTCCAAAATCCGCAAATATCCCTTATCCAAAATGCTTGTGGTCCTGAGATAAGGGATACTCAACCTGTACTTTCTGTGTATGAAACAAATCTCCATATTTTACCATTTTGTACGATGATCTGTTTTTTACATTTGGTAGAAAAGCTTTTGGCTATACATACCAAAAAGAATAACCGAGTGACCTCACAGGCAATTTATTTACCAAATGACTAGCTATGAAGTCACCTCTTTCTTATTGCTGGTCTTGTAGAAGTCAGAAAGCGAAGTAGAAGTACATAAAACACTGTGTGACCTGGGTGCCGGATGATCTCCCATCATTCGGGATTCCGACGGTCAGTACATCAACAGTCTAGTTCCCAACTTACACGGGCTATGCTCCGTAGTGGGGTTCCATGGCCCCATAGAGGGACAATAGCACCTGTGACCTAGAGACTTCTTGGTGCTCACCCCGCTGTCTGAGTACCGGCAGTCGGGAGTCATACATCGGCCAAATGACAGTAGGAATCCTCATATCACACCTGTGTGATATTTGTTTTCTATGTTTCTGTGTATTTGATGCTCCTTCCAGTATGTAAGACTCTGGGCCATATTCATTGAAAAAAATTTGCTGTGTTTTATGGCGACTTTGTGCTATTTTCGCGTTGGAAGGAGCATTTTGCTCTCCAAAAGTGAACCACCCTATTCAATGTGATATTTTCGCCGTGTCTCTCCGTGTAGCAATTCTCCATCTTTTCATGGAGAACTGGAATGTGAACCTTTAAACTAAAAGGTTTTTTTTTTTTTTTGGTGTCAAAAAATCAGGAATTTTTTTCTGTGAAGGGTCTTGTTATTTTTTATTCATGTGCTTATAGCACATGAATATATATTTAATTTTAAAAATAATATATATATATATATATATATATATATATATATATATATATATATATATATATATATATATATATATATTTTTTTTTTTACACAGAGCAGCCAGCAGGGGGCCGGAGCTCTCGAGCCGCTCATTAGATATTCATATATTCACTGCACCCGATCATTACATATGCACGATTGGGTGCAGTGAATACTGGGTCCCCCGCTGGCTATAGGGGGGGGCAGCTTGTGCTGCCTGGGTCCCGGGGAGCCCTCCTCCCCTCTACATATGTTCTGGGGCAGCCAGGGAGACTTTAATCTCCCTAGCTGCCCCCGGCTCCCTGCCGCGGACGCCCGCTGCAGGGGTTAAGACTCACCGCGAGTGGCGGCGAGTCTTAACCACATTGAATAGTGGGAGCAGGAGTGGCAGCGAGCCCTCCGGAACAGGGCGAGTGCATGGCGAGAGAAAAAATCTCTCGCCATGCACGGCAAATTTTTCTCATTGAATATGGCCCTTTGTGGCTTTGCTCTTACAGTGCCTCAACTGGCCCTTTTGAATGTACTGACTGCACTTATTACAGGCCTGGATAGCTCACTGCATTCCAAGGGTCCGCACACTGGTCTCCCAAAATACACTGAATTGTTGTAAATGTGCTAATCTTCCACTTGATTACCTAGAGTTTGTTGTTGCCCATTGTAAAACTAATAGCATGTGGACATACCATGGATGAAGGCTGGATACAGCTGGTGCTGTGACTTTTTTGTTTAAAACACCTGAAAGGACTTTCGTCTAAATCAGGGGCGGGTAATAAGCAGCCATCCAGCTGCTGTAGAACTACATATCCCAGCATGCCTTGCCTTCGTATTGCTATATGGCCATGCTGAAACTGATGCAAGGCATGCTGGGATGTGTAGTTCATTAACAGCTGGATGGCCGCTTCTTGCCCGCACCTGGTCTAAATAGTGCGTGTTTCAGGGTTTAAATTGTGGGAAAATTTGGAGTAATTGAAGATTCTTCACCCAATGACCTCTTTAGACCATACCAACATACTGTATACCTTGCAGAGTTACCCAATTGGATGCTGGTGTTCTACATGGATCATAAATTCTATACTGTATATTCCTTCCTGTTCAGGTATTACCCATCCAGTGCACAATAGTTTGATCTGTGTTTAGGGAAACAGATTGTCAGCGGTGAGACATCATTGGCCATAATGTATGAAAGCCATCTGATTTTGTTCCTAGCTGGCTATAATTTTGTTGTCATTTCACATAACTTTCTAGTGTAATTGATGTGACAGGACTGGGTCGTATATCCAGTCCCTTACCTGGTGCTCACTTTCATGTTTAGCCTCTCCCTGACATTGAAGATAAGGTGGTACATAGGTGTCACATCTACAGAAAGCATTACCGTTAATACATAAAGCAGTTTAAAAATAACTATAAATTTTGTTTCTCTGTTATGCCAGAAAAAAAAACAACAAAAAAAAACAATAATTGGTGTTACTTTTCCTTCCAGAAAGAGAGAGATGTCCTGATGGCTGTAACGGCAGGGGGTTCTTTTATTAATATTATAATTAAATGAGGTTTGGGAACACCGCCAAGGCTGATACGAGTGAATCGTGCAGTGTCCACTGTTGTTCAGCTCTCCTGTCCAACAAGGAATTGACGTGACAGTTTTTTTTTCTTTTTGCAGGTTGTTATCGACGCCTTCAGACTAATCAATGCCAACATGATGGTTTTGGGACATGAACCAAGGCAAACCACGTCCAATCTCGGTCACTTAAACAAGCCGTCTATTCAGGTAAGTCACCCAGAACAAAGGGCCAGTTAATATGCTGTTTCAGGAATACATTTTTATTTTTTATTTATTTTTTTGTATACTGTTCATATAGAATACATTTTTTTTTTTTTTGTGCACAGAGGGTTCCACAATTCCTAAAATTGTACACAATATCTTCAAATCTTTTATTAAGTATATTTAGTTGTGACGTTTATGCTGTTGCCTTGGATTGCTCACAATTATACCCACAAAGCCGTTGTGTGTCGTATTCCGAATCAATATTCTCCAACCTGCTGCACCTGGGCGTATGAATACCTTTGTGGGGAAAATAAAACGCCAGGAGTGGAATACTGGTTTGCTCAAAAATGGCAGAAACACCAAATATTTTACTTTGGTTATCCATTTGCGAGGTGCCAGTATATACCTTCAAACATGAGACATTCCAGGAGGGACAAAATGCTCTGTTCCTGGACTTCCTTTCAGTGGCAGTTGCAGATGTGAGGCTGCAGCCTAGACCAAAGATCAATTAGGGCTGCCACCCCAACTGCCAAATATCGCCAGCCGAAACTCCCTGGCAGTTGGTGCAGCTCCCCGATTTGAATGTTGGACTGTGCTGCAGTTCCACCTCTGCAATGGGTTCTAGCAGAGAAATCCAGGAACAGAGTATTTTGTCCCTCCTGAATGGGTCATGTTGGGAGAAGGCTGGCCGATCGGCGGGATCCCGGGATTTGGCCCCTAAAACACCGGGATTTCAATCCCAGGATTGGAGTTTCCGATCCGGAGATTTTGGGATTAGACTGCGCATGCGCGGTCTAATGAAGGGCAGTGCGGCTCTGCGCAGCGTGACGTCAGAGCTCACACTGTGCAAGCCACACAACTGCCGCCTCGCCTGACTCCTATGCGCTGACCTCCCGCTGCCTCCATGAGACCACCCACCCACCGAGGCTGCCTGCATGATTCGCCTCTTCACGGACCCCCGTACCATCGCCCGACGTCCACCCGCCCAGGCTGCATCGGCCCTGCCGCACTGCACCTGTAAGTAAATATGCGGGTGGCCGGGGCAGGTGTTTGCATTAGGGAAGCATATCCCGGGAATCCCGGGATTGGGCATTTTTCAATCCCGAATTCCGGGATTGAAATAATGCCTCGGGATTGGCATCCCTAGTTGGGAGGTATCGGAGTAGTGAGCTACTTTGCACAAATATTAGGGAGAACAGTATAGAGAGACCAGGATTACAAGATGGAAAACTAAACAAAGACCTGACTGAAAACGAAGGTAATGGCACTTTTTTTTTTTTTGTTATTTTTTTTTTTTTTTTTTTTGCTTGGGGAACTTCCATGATCAGAAAAAGGCATAGCCAAAGCAAAATATTTATAGGGCTCTGGGCTGTAAGATTCCCCTTTGTGAGGTTTAAAAGAAGAATTATTGTAGGTACTTGTGTACTTTCACGGCTCCCATTGCATGCCATATGTAGTGGCATGCGATGCGATTTTCCCGTGTTTTTATGCATTTTTTATAAAATCGCATGCGATCTGATGCAATGCATTGTCATTTTTCACAGAAATTATGGACATGAGTTGAAATCATGTAAAATGCACCCCAAATGTCATTTTTCACACTGTACCACCCCCACTATCAACGCTAACCCGAAGCGTGGCGAGCGGCGGCTGTACGCGTCCTACGACCTTTTCATACCCCCACTATCCACGTCGGCATGGAGTTGAGAATAGAAAGTGTGGCGAGCCACTGAGCCCGAAGCGTGGCGAGCGCAGCGGATACCTTCACAGGTATCCGTGTCCCCTCGCGGGCTTCACAGGTATCCGTGTCCCCTCGCGGGGCTCGCCACGCTTGCCACACTTTCTATTCTCAACTCCACGCCGATGTGGATAGTGGGGGTATGAAAAGGTCGTAGGACGCGTACCGCAGCCCCTCGCGGGCTCGCTGCGCTTGCCACGCTTCGGGTTGGCGTTGATAGTGGGGGTGGTACAGTGTGAAAAATGACATTTGGGGTGCATTTTACATGATTTCAACTCATGTCCATAATTTCAGTGAAAAATTACATCGCATCGCATCAGATCGCATGCAATGCGATTTTTCCGTATACGATGCACATCGTGGGAGCCGTGATTGTACACAAGTACCTTATTGTAGTCTGGATTTGTAAATTAAAAATGACGTGCTAATTAATAGGCTTAAAATAACTGGTGTGTTTTATACAGAAGTAAATATTTCCACAAGGCGCACGATCACACCTCTGCAGCACGCTGCCACGCGAGGTGGGAAGTACTTCTCACAGCAGTCACAGTCAGACTGCAGAGAACCACTGTGTAAATTGGGCGATTCATACATGGGCTGGGGAAAGTGATGTCACAGTAACTGACATGACTGCACTCTCTGCTTTTGGGTCCTGTATGAGAACCCATAAAGATGCAGAAAGAGCCGTTAGATTGAGGGATGGAAGGGAAATACTATGACAGAGCTGTAGACACTGAGACATGTATTTTTTTTTAACTTTATCTTTATTTTTATCTGTAAATCCCAGATCCGACCCGGCTTAGATCCTTCTTCCAAATGCCGGGTCAGATCCGGGATTTTTGGTGTAAAAGGGGTAATAACCAGATTTTTATTATTTTTGTAGATACTTTTCATAATGTAAGTAGCTGTTAGAGCACTTGGCACTGTGTTTGTTCCTCACAGACTTATCACTACTGTTAACTACTGCACTTAAGGCCCATCCATACACACTGGGTGGTTTTGAGCTGAAAGCTGCTCAAAACACCAAGTTTGAGCTGTTTTCAGCTCAAAGCCGCCCAGTATGTATGGCCCGGCGATGATCTCTGCTGCACGCTCACGCATTATCGCTGCTGCTCATCTGCTGGTAATACCAGCAGATGAGCAGCTTTGAGGATGGCTTTGCATAGCGCTGTTCTATGCAAAGTCGTCTGCCCCCTGCTGAAAGTGGGCTTTCCAACCAGTGATGGCAGCGGTCATCATTGTCCATTCACGCTAAGCATAGTCGCCCAGTGTGTGTGGATCTATACTACAGATAATAAAGCTAAAAATGTCATTGTAGCCGGCAGATGCATCAGTAATAGCTACAATATCTTAATTTACACTGTTTATGTATGTTTGTATACGTGTGTGTGTGTGTGTGTGTATATGTATATAATATGTTATATTTTCCTCTCAGTTTTTACGGTCTTGGGCAGTTTTACTTATGTTCACCTAATTAATTGCAAGGGGGATCATTGTTGGGTTTGCTTCAAAATATAATATTCCGTTCAGAGAATTGGCCTTTACCATGCAGCTGTAATCCTAGACTTGCTTTGCTGTGGTTGGAGACCGGTGTCTTGGGATTTGTGGCTTCCAATGTTTTGTTTTGAGGTCTGTCCTATTGCATAGTTAAGCTTTTAATCATTAATTTACTTCTTCTTTAAATAGTGTTCATTCAGAATCTTTCTTGGACCTAGCACCTACAGTAAAAGAACAATGATATAACATAGCTATATATTCTTTCTTGTGATTATTCCCTTATATTACATGAAGTGTGCATCTTAATGAGCGTGCAGCTTGCTCCGGCTTTGTTTGTGGCTGGTCCTAGACAAGTCCATGCTTGTAAGTTTCTAGAGAATAGAGAACACTGGACCCTTTAGCCAATCTATAATGACCTTCAGCGTAAACATCTTGATCCTTCATTATATTTTTAAAAGGCATAAGTATATCCTACACATGCCATTCAGAATGACTGCATCCAATTTCATCTTGGGGTTTTACTAATTGAGGATAACAGCAGCCTGCGCGTGCCATGGTTATATAATTAGTGTTTTTAGCTTTTTTTTTATTGCTAAGCAAAAGACAGACTGCCTCAAATAGATCATCTGCAGAGTGTTAATCTGGTAGAATTGCGGAATGCTGTTACGGTTCTGTTGGATTAGTAGAAAAACACCCAGGTTACATACTACACCTATTATATTACTTGTGTGCCAGGATAGAAATGAATGTAAACCGCCTATGCACATAAAGGCTTATGGATGGGTCACGGCTGTCTCACTGATCAGCTGGTAGCCAGACTGATGCCATTTTTGCTTTTGGATTAATGGAGAAAGGCTCTAAATTACCCCAATATGTGCTGAAATGGGGTGGTGATTGGTTTGTCCAACGTTTCCTGATCACATATAATAATTCTGTGTCAAACTAGATGATCTTTGCACAGTTTTGGTGGACTTAGTACTATATAGTGTTTCTTTTTGTTTTCGTATTTTTAAGACCTGAATCATGCCCTCCGTTAGGAAATACCGCGGATGTCTCAATGCAAAAAAGACGGCTCTCAGTGACTGACTGCTAGCAGGAGCGTGTGCTCACATAATGAGGGCGCACTGTTTGGCCAACGTTTTGGGAGTTTTTAATAAAAAAAAAAAAAAAAACTACTGCAGCAACAAGTGCCAACTTGCTAACATTTTTAGTTTCCCTGCTAAATAAAATAGAAATGACCTATTGCAAGTTTCACTGAGCAGTAAAAGTGCATTCATTTATTGTTTACTACCCAGACAGCTTAGGTTCGATCAGTGTATGTATGTATGTATGTATGTATGTATGTATTATGTATTAGATGTACATCAAGGAATCTTACCAACAGAAGCGATTCAGGGATTCCACACAGTTTCAGTATATCCACAAACCTCAAATTCTGACTGAAAGCTCTAATGTGTAACATTCACACTGTATATTAGATCATAATGGGACCAAGCTGAATAATATCTTTATGTTGGGTTTTAGTGTCTCCTGTCCAACACTTTGTATTGGATTGGCTTTGGCTAGGTGTGACAAACCCACTTGGGTGAGAAACCCAGCACGGAGAGTATGGGGTTTCTCATTTGACTCTTAAAATCAGCATCAACTACTACGGTAGCGACCAGATCTGGCTTTACAGCTTGATGCTGGAACAACCAGATCACTGCAGTTTGATTGTCCTTGTGGCTGTTACAGCAATCTAAATTATGAACATTTACAGATCAATCATAAAGGGTGAAAAAAAAAAATGCAATATACTTTCTTTTCAATCCTGATCAAATCGCACAACGCTGTGTACACATTCGACTTAGACTATATAGTACAGATCTGTACTGTATAGTACTATAGTCATGTATGCACAGTCTATTTTTCTCCTTGATTTTGATGCTGCAGGGCCGCACATTGGGATCAAATGGGTTTCATTTTCCTTTCGATTCCAATTTGCTTATATGAGGAAAATCAAATAGAATAATTTACAAAATCGAACAGTGTGTAATCCCTAATGGTTATTAAAATAAAGCTGCTACCGTGTTTCCCTGATAAGCCCTACCCCGAAAATAAGCCCTAGCGGAAAGTCTGAAAAACAGTGGTGTCTGTGGAAGCAGGACTGGGGGCGTGGTGTCTGTGGAAGCAGGACTGGGGGCGTGGTGTCTGTGGAAGCAGGACTGGGGGCGTGGTGTCTGTGGAAGCAGGACTGGGGGCGTGGTGTCTGTGGAAGCAGGACTGGGGGCGTGGTGTCTGTGGAAGCAGGACTGGGGGCGTGGTGTCTGTGGAAGCAGGACTGGGGGCGTGGTGTCTGTGGAAGCAGGACTGGGGGCGTGGTGTCTGTGGAAGCAGGACTGGGGGCGTGGTGTCTGTGGAAGCAGGACTGGGGGCGTGGTGTCTGTGGAAGCAGGACTGGGGGCGTGGTGTCTGTGGAAGCAGGACTGGGGGCGTGGTGTCTGTGGAAGCAGGACTGGGGGCGTGGTGTCTGTGGAAGCAGGACTGGGGGCGTGGTGTCTGTGGAAGCAGGACTGGGGGCGTGGTGTCTGTGGAAGCAGGACTGGGGGCGTGGTGTCTGTGGAAGCAGGACTGGGGGCGTGGTGTCTGTGGGCGTGGTGTCTGTGTTAGTTAAAATAAGCCCTATGTCTTGGAAAAAAAATTATGAGGGAAACACGGCGGGTGCCTGAAGGCTCCCCGACAGTCGGTATTCCGACAGTCAATACTCCGACGTCGGAATCCCGACTGCTCCCTCGTGGGGATCCACGACCCCCATAGAGGGAGAACAAAACAGGTGGCGAGCACAGCTCGCCACCATGCCCGCAAGGGGCTTCATTGTCCTTCCCACGCTGTGCAGTCGGGATTCCGACGTCTGACTAATGACTGTCGGAATCCCGGCTGTCTGGTAATTATACCACACCCGACACGGTATGTGTAATTACTTCCTGTTGAACAAACAATTTACTATTCCTTTCATACTGTACAGTAATATATTGCTTCCTTCTTAAGACTTTACATATAATATCCTTTTGTGTCATCTAGTTTAAACATTTGCAGTATCCAAGAAATTAGTTTAAATGTTTAAACTGTCTCCTTATATGTAAAACATGTAACATTTTGTGTATGTAACGCTAATCTCTCTCTTCCTTTTCAGGCGCTAATTCATGGCCTTAACCGGCATTACTACTCTATAACCATTAACTACAGGAAAAATGAACTAGAACAAAAGGTTTGTGTTGACATTGTCCGTTACGTGTGCATTATTTGTGTATGATTTAATCGTCCTTGTATGTCCCAATACAAAAATAATATACAAAAAGAGGTCATCTGCCATGGTTTCTGCTAAAGAGAAGTATATGTCCCCACTAACTTTTTATTCTGTATTTTCTATACTGTGTTCCTAGCATCCTTCAAGAGGGCTTATCTGTTAAAAGCCTGAACTGGCCTGATACTAAATATCACCAACACATAAATCATAGTATATTTATTGACAGAATATGGACATCCCATATACTGGCAGGAGCAAGTTATATTGCGAACATCATCTTCATGGCATTATTAAATGATCAAAAGAGCACAGTGACACTGGAACTTCAGTAACTCCAATTATTCATTTAAAATAGTTTTTTCTCAAGAATGTATTTGTTACAGCAGTGCTGGCCAAACCGGTCCTCGGGATCAATCTACAATTCATGTTTTCCAGACCACCCAGCTGGTACACACATGTAGTCATTAAAACTCATATTCCAGACATGTTACATTCATTCCTAAAGGACACGTTATTGGTAGGGAAAACATGAACGGTTTGTAGATCTCGAGTACTGGTCTGGTCACCTCTCTGGCTACAACCCTTAAGTGTTTTTTTTTCCCTTTCTTTACATACAAGCTTAAATACCTTTTTGTGGATGCATCAGATATGCGTTGTTCTTTTCTATGCATCTACAGATCATTATCTCCTTACCCAAAATCATTTTGGGGAGAAGTCCCATAGGGCTGCCGCAGCTCTCATGGAGGACAAACCTGTCCCATCAGCTGTATTCCATTTGTACAATACTTCACAAATAATGGTGCACCAGAATTCTGCAGTTTGTCGCCTTCTGTCATGGTCATATAACCACATTGTAGAATGATGTTGCCTGTGATGGATTTTATTAAAATAACCTGTATGATTGTTTCTGATTGTTGTATGCTTTTTCATTGATGTAACTGATGCACAATTCTTGTTGCAGATGTTGTTGAATTTACATAAAAAGAGTTGGATGGAAGGTCTGACACTTCAAGACTACAGCGAGCACTGTAAGCTCAACGAGAGTGTGGTGAAGGAGATGTTGGAGCTTGCAAAAAATTACAACAAGGTATGTAGAGTCCAACCTAGTAACAGGTCCTTTTTCTGTAGGGTGCTCCCCACAGTGCATTTAATACACTTCATATACATGTGATATAGGCACTGATAACGTTATTAATGGGAGATATGTGTCCCAGATCTTTGTTTTATGTGATGTGTACACCCCAGGAAATTTCTGCGTCTGCAAAGCAGACTTGATTACATTGTCAGTTTTTTTTTTTAAAAAGCTGGATTAGGGTCTGGGGTTGGTTGAAGAGAGGGAGGCTTCACCATCCAAAAGGCCCAGTTCGGTACTTTTAGGATGTATGCCTGAGAACAGGCAAATTAGGTTTACACCTGCAGAGGCTGATTTAAGCTGTGTGGAGAACTTAGCTCAGTGGGCAGTATTCAATGTAAAATATCGTCGTGTGCAGCGAATCCTGTTTAGGATTCGTGCATACTTGCTGTGTTCCGGAGGGCTGACTGCCACTTGCTCTCCCAGTATTCAATGTCGGAGGGGCTCGTTGCCCCTCGCTGCGAATCTTAACCTCTGCAGCGGACGAGCGTCCGCTGCAGGGAGCCGTGGGGCGGTGGCAGGCAGGGAGATGGAAGTCTTGAATACTTCCCAGTGTCTCAATACCTGGGGAAACAGGCAGCAGGCCTATGTGAGACCCTGTGACTTACTGGTTATAAGTAAATGTGCATTTGTCTATATTTGTGGTAGAGGCAGTAGGCCCTATCACTTTGAGTTAGGGAAACATATGTTAAGTTAGTGCCCAGATGGGCTAGAATATAGTTTTATGTTTTGTTTATGTATTGCACAAATAAAACTAACCATGGCTAAATTGCTGCTGAAAGCCTGGATTGGTGTGCTGGTTTCCTTGTTGCTGTGCTTTTAAAGGTATCCCCTACCCTGGCTATATCACACACAGTATTAAATGCTTCAATATGAATGCCACGGTTTACTAGGCCGCCATTTTGGAGCCGAGGCTTCAGCTGACTTCCTGGCAACAGAAAATTGTACATAGATGTGGGGGTTGTTCATTGTGTGCTGATTTTTCTGACGGGGAATATTGGCACGCACCTATTTAATGCGCCCAGCGATCGGTAAATACGGCTGCAAATTCGACCGTTTAGTGGCCATTTTTGTTGCAGCAGAGTCGACTCTGCATTGGCGAAAACATCTGCTAAATTGTTGAATTCACAGCTGTTTTTGCCGATCTGCAGGCCATCTAACCATCACAGAAGTTACGACGGTCTGATAGATTGAATGGCTCCAAAGTTAATTAGACCTATTATAAGTGCCGATATTTCCAACTTTCGGAAATATCGGAAGTGATTAAATACCCCATAAACTTTATTTAAATATTCCTTTCTTTAGTAAACCCTCAGTCTGCTAGGTCATTGACAAAACAGCTTAATATGTAAAGTTAAATTTTTTTATCATAATTTGCCTTTTTTTGACATTAAACAGATAGTCACCTACCATTCCTAGAGGTACAATCGCCTGAAAACTTTTGCCGAATGTTGACAGTGACCGTGGCGATATTATGAACCTTGACATTTGACATGTCCCTATAACATGCACACCAACATCATAATACTGCCCCAAACTTATACTGTCATTTAAACTGAAATATAACCAATTCTTTTCTAATTGATTTTTATTTTCCATCTGCCTCCTGCAGGCTGTAGAAGAAGAAGATAAAATGACACCTGAACAACTTGCTATAAAAAATGTTGGGAAACAGGTAAAAGTTTATAAGACGTCATTACTTATAGAGTTTGATACATAAGATGATTAGACTGCTCCTAAGATGATTAGACCGCTCCTCAGCAGCTAATGTGTATACAGATGAAGAATTTAACAACTTTAAAGAAATACTGTTCTTGCCTGATCATATGTATTGTATTCTGTGTTTTTATGATCATTATTTTGGTCATTGCGGGTAAAACACACTTCTACCTGAGCTACAATTTACACCTCACCCAGACTAGCACATCAAACTAGTATCCCTTTCACACTGCACGAATAACCCGAGTCTGACCCAGGTCACTGTGCGGGGTGAAAGGGCCTTTTGAAAAAAAACTGGGTCCAGCAACCCGGCAATCTGACCCAGGTTGCTGGGCAGTATGAACGGGTAACCCAGGTCCAGTTCACTTCTATGGAGGAGGCAGCAGTGTTACCTTTGTGGTCTGAAACAAGCATAATACCGTTTTCAGACCGCAAATGCCGAGTCGCACCTGGGATTAGTACACTGGTCCCATCCCCAGAGCGACATGGCATATGCGGTCTGAAAGCTCAGACACCGACCTGGCTTATTGCCGTGTAGATGATGTCAGACTGGGCGGGGCGGAGCAAGCGGCGTGTCACCGGGTGCTTGGGAGGAGGCAGCACTTGGAGCTGACAGCGATGCCTCCCCCATACTGTGAACGGGACCCGGGTCGCTCGCCCCAGGCACCCGTTCACACTGCACTTGACACGGGTCAAAATCGTGTTCAACCCTGGTCATTACCAGGGTTGAACACCCGTGTTGCTCGACTCAAGGTTGCCCTTTCAGACTGCACCTCGACCCGTTTTGGGGGCGCAAGGACACGGCAATAACCTGGGTCTAGAGTGCGGTCTGAAAGCGGTATTCGTAACCTCTGCTCATTGCAGGTTTCTCAGGTTACTAGTATTTGTCCAATCAGCTCCATTGACAACCGTTAAATGCCTACAGTCTCTGACGTTCACCTAGGAGAAGTGCCGGGGCCAAGACCAGCTTGCCAAATGGTTACGTAACCCGTGTACTTATATAAATTGTGTAAGACCTTCTGTGCTTAATCACTGATGGCTAAAGCAAACTTAGTTGAGGTTCATGTTTCTCTGCAGATGGGGTTGTTTTAAAATGTGCAGTGGTATAGATGTGCAGTGGGGTGTGTCCTCACTCAAATCTTGATTAGTGTTAAAATAAAACATCCCAGTATTTGTGAGTTACATGCAAAAGCAGTCAGTATTTAACCTGCATGCAAACATGTATGCATTTATACCCCTTTGCATTGCAACACTGTTTGTTTGTCCAGGAGTTATGTGCTCTCTTACCTTATTCCCAAGTCAGGATCCAGCCTTAAGGTATTAACGTTTCGATATTGTTGCCAAATGGCTACAACTGTTGAAATTCAGATGTTGTGGCCATTTGGCAACATCAGACTGACCATTACCATCTGGTGGTGAAACTGGAGTACTGCAGCCACGAGGAAAAATATTAAAGTACGAAGGCAATGTGACTGATTAAAGGGTTTAATAAGTCACCTGTGATTTATATATGTGTGTATGTATAGATAGCCTTAAACCGCATGCCATACACCCGATGCACTGCGATGCGATTTAAGCCCCCTATGCGATGTTAAATTGTATAAGCACCCTACTGGGTGCTTTTAAGCACCCTAACGGGTGCTTACAATGTTAAATGCACCCCCACGCGACCCCCCAGTATAAACATGAACCCGAAGCGTGGCGAGGCGGCGGTGTGCGTCCTCCGACCTTTTCATACCCCCACTATGCACGTCGGTGTGGAGTTGATTTTATAAAGTGTGGCGAGCCACCGAGCCCGAAGCGTGACGAGCGGACGCATATACCTGTGAAGTTATGCGCGGGGCGCGCTGCGCTCGCCACACTTTATAAAATCAACTCCACGCCGATGTGGATAGTGGGGGTATGAAAAGGTCGGAGGATGCGTACCGCTGCGCTCGCCACGCTTCGGATTCACGTTCATAGTGGGGGTGCATTTAACATTGTAAGCACCCATTAGGTTAGCATCGCATTGTATGGCATATACAATGCCATACAATTTAAAAATTGTATTACAGTACATTGGGGAACATCTCGCGATATCGCATCGCATACCATCGCATGCCTTATGGTCTGCGATGCGATGGGCGCCGTGATACTACACAAGTACCATATTTCTCTTTTTCAGTGAACAGAATTTAACATTTGAAGGGCAAAATTTAGAATTTGATCATGCAATCGTAATTAGCTAACATAACATCGAGAACGGTTTGCCATTTAATGATCAATATTGCCTATGCCATAATTAAGAACTATTGTTCCCCATTTTTCTTCCATGTAGGATCCCAAACGCCATTTGGAAGAACATGTGGACGTCTTGATGACCTCAAATATTGTTCAGTGTTTAGCGGCCATGTTGGACACTGTTGTATTTAAATAATGGATGAATCAGTGTGTGCGTCTTTTGGTTTTGTAACTGGGTTATGTATGGAAAAAGCAGTCGGCCCTTCCCGGCTTATTCATTCTCTCACAATACTCTATAAACTGCAATAAGGTTCATTTCATCATTTTTTTTTTTTATGTACTACATTTAATGGGTGATTAAAGATATGAAGTGAGCCTGTTCTAGTGAAACCCTTTATATATCTTTTGGGTTAAAGGAGCTGTTCTGCTAGCATGCAAATGAAGCCTTGAGATGTTATATGTGTGATTAGTTACCTGCACTGCTTGCAGGTGCACAGTCTCTTCTGTCAGCGACTGAGAACCCTCGGTCTTCAGCGCAGACTGGGTTACAGGTGCCTCTGACATCCAATAACACGAACTGCCACTTTAAATGGGGGACATCTGGCATGGTTGGCGACCTGGGAAAAGCACGGTAACACCTCTCAGCCTCTGCTGTGCAATTACTTCTGTTCTCGGATCACAGAGACTTTACAGACTGCAAAGTTGTTGGAGGATTCATCAGAGCAAATTTTATTAAGTAACCATTTGATATTTCATAAAGAAAACCCATCCTGCAAGTTTATTTTGTGTTGCTACACAATAAAAATTCATATACACATTTTCAGTATTTACGTCTTATTCTAATAGAGGTATCTTTTTAGTCTCTGTATTTTCTTCTTTGTAGAAAAGAAAAAAATCTTTAAGAAAGTGTTACTTATAAAGGAAGAATATAAACTTATAGGAGATCATACACACAATATAATACCTTTTAATGTATTGTACCGTCATGTAATGCTAGCTGCATGATTTTCAGTATGGCCAATTAGGAAGACCTAATCCTGTAGCACTTTGTTCTTTACACCGAGGAAAGAAGTCTGACACGATTCCTCCCCCCCCCCCCTTCAAGTGTATGGCAAGCTGAAGTGATTCTTATGTGGATTTCTATTAAACCTGGGAGGAGATATCGATATTTTTGAACACATATGTAAGAGGGTGTTCAGTTTGGGGTCCCGAGAGTCGGAATCCCAGCTTTTTCCCAACAATATATTGACAGTCGGTATTCAATGTACCGAGTGTCGGAAAGTCCGCAAATTGTCGAAAAACCGCCGTGATAGTGGTATTTTATGTCCTACCATCCACTATGGCAGTGGTAGCCAACTCCTGTCCTCAAGAGCTACCAACAGTTCATGTTTTCCAGACCACCTAGCAGGTGCACTCATTACTCACTGACAAATTTCAAAAGATACGCATGTAGAGATGATTACTTCAGAAAGGGGGGGGTGAACAACAAATACAAGTGGCGCAGTGCAGCTTCAGAAGAGAATCTTCCTAGGTGACACCAACACCTTCGGTAGTATTCTAGGATTAAAAAAAAGAGTTTGGAAGAGACTCTTCAGGAGGCGCACAATTTTAAAATTTCAAAAAGTGATAATTCAATAATAAAACAATGCGATAATTCAATAATAATGAAGAAATTCTTGTCTGATTTATTTTGAGTCAAAACGTGTCCTTTTAATTAAAGGTGCTCCGTATTGTGATGATTCTCAGTGATGATGTGATCAATGATGCACATAAAGTGAAAGATAAAAATAAAATTGTGATTTAGATGACTGTGTGTACATATAAAAATTAATGGTGCCACTGATTTATAAGGTGGTGGGCGTACCCAACTCACTCTAGAGGCGTGTATTTTCGAACCTGTAATGGTTTCTTTATCCTCCGGGTGGTATGCTGTTTTTCTAATTCGAGTCATCTAGAAGTTATCCCGTACAGAAATGTGCTTCGGTGGTATAGAAGATAACTGAAAACAAAAATGTGTAGAGTCCTTATTTCACAACTTAAAGGAATATTTTACAAAAGTATTTTCCTTTAGTGGTGTACCTCACTCACCAGTTAGGGTGCAGTGAGACATATATCAAGGTATCTTTGAAATATAGTAAAAGTTTTTTTAAAGGAGCGTACCCAGGACTCACAGAAATGGTATGGTATGGTAACTCATAAACGGTTTCTTTTACTCAGTGAACTAATGAAATCCATCCTGAGTAAAAGAAACAGTTTTATATGAGTTACCTGTGAGTCCAGGGTACGCGCCATTGAAAAAACCTCTTTTACTATATTTCAAAGATACCTTAATATGTCTCACTGCACCCTAACTGGTGAGTGAGGTATGCCACTAAAGGAAAATAAGGAACATTGAGGGGGAAATTTACTAAAGGAAATTTGTAAAAATATAGGTGTATTTGTATCAAGTGTATTTCTGGATACAAATACACCTATATTTTTACAAATTTCCTTTAGTAAATTTGGTACTTGTGAGTTATCTGGGCGTCCGATTTTGGTACTAGATCGCATGCGATATCGCTTGCGATTTGCATAAGATTTGCTATTCATTTCATTACCCCACTATCCCCAAAGTGTGTCTATCAACGTGAACCCGAAGCGTGGCGAGCGCAGCGGTACGCGTCCTCCGACCTTTTCATGCCCTACTATCCACTAGGGCGTGGAGTGAGAATAGAATAGTGTGGCGAGCGCAGCGAGCCACCGAGCCCGAAGCGTGGCGAGCGCAGCGAGCCCCGCGAGGGGACGCGGACACCTTCACAGGTATCCGCGTGCCCTTGCGGGCTTCACAGGTGTCCGCGTCCCCTCGCGGGGCTCGCCACGCTTCGGGCTCGGTGGCTCGCTGCGCTCGCCACACTATTCTATTCTCACTCCACGCCCTAGTGGATAGTAGGGCATGAAAAGGTCGGAGGACGCGTACCGCCGCCCCTCGCGGGCTCGCTGCGCTCGCCACGCTTCGGGTTCACGTTGATAGACACACTTTGGGGATAGTGGGGTAATGAAATGAATAGCAAATCGCATGCAAATCGCATGCAAATCGCATGCGATATCGCATGCAAATCGTAAGTACCCAAAATCGGACGCCCAGATAACTCACAAGTACCGTAAATTTCCCCCTGAACGTCTAGCCAGGAAGATCAGCCTCGCAGCTGCATTCAAAATGGATTGTAGTGGCGAGAGTCTTTTCTTGGCATTCTAGCATTGATTACACGCTCTGTGAATCACAGTGAAAACCCCATTGAGATATACCAGCGAATTGCAGCGAGCATGAAACTGAGAACTGGCCGGCATTGAATAGGATGAATCAGATTTTCAGTGAAAAAGATTCACCGCAAGGAGTGAAAACAGCCTGATTCACACACAAAAAAAACCCGGTGAATCGGGAGCATTGAATACTGACCATAAAGTTTAAACCAGCCTCCAGCTGTTGTGAAACTACACATCATAGCATGCCTTGCCATAGTTTTAGCATTCCCTAATAGCAAAATTGTGGCAAGACATGATAGGACTTGTAATTTCACAACAGCTGGAGGGCCATAGTTTGGATATGCCTGGTTTAAACACAGTTTTTAATACTCAACAAAGTCGCATAATGAGAACATTAAACCCACTTCTCTTCCTAAGATGCGGTTTGTTCAACTTCAGCAAATGTATAGTTCAGAATCATACATAAGGGAGGAAGAAATGCACAAAACAATATTTGAGTCATCTAGTAATGGTGCAATTGTTCCCCTTGTGGGACACATATATGATAAACTGAATTCAATTGAAGTATAGTGGGGTGCTTCCCCCTTACAACGCTCACAATGATATGTAATGATCAGGCCTATCACATGACAATCTACAACAGGTAATCACCGTCACCTTATATACTGTAGGGGTGGATTTGTAACGGTTTCCAAGCCTGACTGAGCCTTATTCTAGTTCACTCTTAAAGGCAAATTCCTTCTCAGATGGACAAAACCATGTGCACTGCAGAGGGGCAGATGTAACAGGTGCAGATAGAATTAGATTTGGGTGAGTTATTTTGTTTCGGGATACTAACTAAATGCTTTATTTCTACACTGCAATATAGATCTCACTTTGAAGAAAAAACGCACCCAAATCTAATTCTCTCTGCACAAGTTATATCTGCCCCACCCGCAGTGCACATGGGTTTATCCATTTAAGAAGGCATTTGCCTCTGAGAGTGAACTAGAATAAGGGTCTATGTCCTGTTCTTAAGACAAATCTTACTATTCTTCCCAAAGTAGAATTTCAAGTGAAGTAGAAAATAGTTTTTCCTTAGTACTTGATTGTCCAAAGGGCGCACAAATGTTACTGTCTGGATTTAGTGAGTGCATTTATATAACTTGGACTAAATTGCGTAATGGGGACGGATCAGACCGACCTGTTCGCACAGGTCCGAATTCAGCCTTGTCCCAATTGTGGGGAAAACCATAGAAGAGCACCCCAATAATATGCTTAGTGCCGCCGTAGAGTCCGTTCTATTATACCCCTGGGAATAGATGATCTTAGTAGAGATAGTTACCACCCTTAATAGGATATGTGAATCCTCCAACAGGCCATCTGTACAGTCGGTCCAAAATGGCACAAATTACCGATGGCCGTAGGATTGGTGGTATGTCCAATCCACAAAACTGTGGGTGTGGGGACTTCTACAGAGAATTGCTGTAGTACATGCAAAGAGGGTGGCACAAAGTTCTCTTTGTAGAAATGGATCCCAGAAGTTGGTTCAGACTTCAATCCGGTATAGATGGGCAAAATGGGGGTGTCCAAACAGCTCTCTGATGCATTTCACCACTCTGGGTGGCTTTATCAAAGGTGGGATACCTTTTGATAATGTATATTGTTTGCTACATGATGTTCAGGCAGGGGACCACCCGGCGTTTTATGGGTGTGCCTACAAAAACGCTGGGTGTTCCCCTGCCAACGCAGCGCCCACCCCCAATTGCTCTGACCCAATTGTGCTGTCATTCACTGCTGCCTTGTGCAGTGGGTGTAAGGGCAGTCAGTGGATCCCCCGTACATACTGCATGATGTGAGCAGCTGTGCTACACAGGAGAGGGCAACGTGTCTGAACGACGTTGTACACAGACATATCACTGGCACACACTGTTGGCCAGTGTGTAAACAGCATGGTAATATTTTGGGGATTTCTGTCTATGGAGGCAGGTGCAATAATTACTGACAACTGTGCATGACAGGTCGATAGCTAGGTGTGTGCTAGTGGGTCCTTGCGCACAGCGCATCTGCCGGCACACACAGTTTGCAGAGGGAGGAAGTGCCTGGCAGGAGAGGCGCTCTACCTGCTCTGCATCCGGTGGGGAAGAGGCAGTAGCAAGTGGGCCGTAGAGTTCAAAAGTATCATTGAAAACAATGTTGACTGAGAAAGATTTATGTTAGCAGGTTCTTGTTGATTTCAATGGGACTTTTAAAATCTCCAGCCCACCCACTTCTGCCTCTTCCCTCATCGTCCTCTGCACCAGCCTCTCTCTCTGGCAGCAGCAGAATAGTACCACCCTTGCACTACCGACTCAGCCACCCCCACTTTGAGTGAGGATACCACTGGAACTCCTGCACTGCTGACACAACCTCCACCCTGCAATGCCAACAGCACCAGGACTTCTGCACCATTGTCTCCCTTGAACTGATTGCACTGTCACCCCTGTACTGCTGACACTACCGACACCCCCTTTTCACAGAAAGTGTACTGCTCTGTATCTAGGCCGCTCTATATCCCACAGTCCCTCACTGTATACCTAACTATATCTAATCTGCACTGTATGCAACCCACACTGTATCCAACTTGCTCTGTATATGAGCAATTATCAGCAGCTGGCCAGGGGTAGTTACTCCCCTATCTTAAACTGCTAAGAAAAAAACGTATAAGTGCCAGCACTGGCTGAATGGAATACAAGATGGTTAAAAATGAAAATGTATTTAAAATGACTAAAACATATTAAACATACACAATTAGATGAGAAAATTGCCACAATGTGCATATGAAATTGCCATCACTTCTATATATCAGCTAGGAATGAATTGCCATTTATCAATAAAAAAAGTTCCAACTGAATCAATATTGAGATTATTACCGATCCACAGATGATTCGATGATGTAGCAAATTGATGATAAAGGAGATGAAAGATGTGAAATCTTGCGTTATGTGTGTGCTGCTCTAGTGTGGTGTGACACTGTGTATAGCTGCAGTGGAATATGTGCAAGTGGAACCTGTGTGGGGTAATGTGAATTGGTACTACAACCCTAATTTTAGCATGCACTGTCCCCCTTTTTTTTAAGTAATGGGGTTGAGGGGAGTAGGGCTCCAATTTACTTTCTGGCATGGGGCACCACAATGTCTAGTTAACATTGTGAATGATTTAAGATATCCACAGCCTGGAGGAAGGGTAGAATGTATGTACCTTCTGGATGTGCCTTTCCTGTCACCTTTAGTATATATTTCTTAAGTGCCCATGTGACTGACATGAATGGTCAAATATCCAGTAGCGCACGCAGGGGGGGTTTCTGAGTACCCAGAACCCCCCCCCAGGAGTCTAAGGACCCTAGGCTGAAAGCTGAGGGCCCCCTCTTTCCATGGGTATAAGAATTTTAACCCCTTCCTGACAGAGCTAGTTTTTGCGTTCCTGACAGAGCCATTTTTTTCAAATCTGACATGTCTCACTTAAGTGGGGATAACTTTTTTTTTGCTTTTACTTATCCCAGTGATTTTGAGATTGTTTTTTCGTGACACATTGTACTTCAAATTAGTGGTAAATTTGGGTCGATACAGTCTGTGTTTTTTTGTGAAAAATACCAAAATGTCGTGAAAAAATGGAAAATTTAGCGATTTGCAAAATGTTAAATTTTCTGCTTGTGAGACAAATAATCATACCACTCAAAATAGTTAATAACTAACATAGACCATATGTCTACTTTATGTTGCCATCATTATTTCAACTTCCTTTTAATTTTTTTGGACACTAGGAGGCTTCAAATATGAATAGCAAATTCTCAAATTTTCAAGAAAATTTCAAACACTGATTTTTTTAGGGACCAGTTCAGTTCTGATGTGACTTTGAGGGACTTGTATGTGAGACACCCCCATAAATGATGCCATTTCAAAAACTGCACCCCTCACAGTATTCAAAACAGCATTTTGGAAGTTTGTTAACCCTTTAGGTGTTTCACAGGAATTAAAACAAAGTGTAGGTGAAATTTCAAAATTTCATTTTTTTTGCAGATTTGCAAATTTAATACATTTTTCTAAGGAACACAGTACATTTTACTAGAGAAATGTGACTAAAAATTGATTCCCCCAATTCTTTGGTTTTCATAAATATCCTATATGTGGCCCTAGTATGCACGGTGACCAAACCACAGGCTTCATAATAGAAGGAGCACCTACTTGATTTTGGAGCCTCCTTTTTATGAGATTATTTTTTAGGAACCATGTAGGTTTCTAGGCACCATAAGATGCTAAAAGTTAGGTACCCCCCCACAAGTGACCCCATTTTGCAAACTACACCCTTCAGGGAATTCATCTAGGGGTATAGTGTACATTTCAAACCCCCAGGGGTTTCACCAATTTTGATACAACTGGGCAGTGAAAATGAAAAAAATAAATTTTTCATTTTCACAGCTCAGTTGTATCAAAATTGGTGAAACCCCGGGGGGTTTGAAATGTACACTATACCCCTTGATGAATTCCCTGAAGGGTGTAGTTTGCAAAATGGGGTCACTTGTGGGGGGGTTCCACTGTATGGGTGTTTCGGGGGTCATTCAACCAGAATCTGTGCTGCAAAATCCAAAAATCACTCCTTCCCTTCTGAGTCCTGCCATGCACCCAACTGGTATTTTTTGGTCACACATGAGGCATTGCCGTACTCGGGAGAAATTGGGGCACAGATTTTGGGTGCTTTGTCTCCTTCATTCCTTGTGAAAATGAAAAATTTTGAGCCAGATCTGCATTTTTGTGTAAAAAAATGTAATTTTTTACACAAAAATGCAGTTCTGGCTCAAAATTTTTTATTTTCACAAGGAATGAAGGAGACAAAGCACCCCAAAATCTGTGCCCCAATTTCTCCCGAGTACGGCAATGCCTCACGTGTGACCAAAAAATACCAGTTGGGTGCATGGCAGGACTCAGAAGGGAAGGAGTGATTTTTGGTGGCGGAATGAATGGTGGGTGCTATGTCGCATTAGCAAGACCCCCGAAGCACCAATACAGTGGAACCCCCCCACAAGTGACCCCATTTTGGTCACCAGCTTTGGGAGGGGGGCTGGCGCTGCGGCTGGCGGGGGGGTGGGAGGGGTGCTGGCGCTGCGGCAGCCGGGTGGGTGGGAGGGAGGGGGGCTGCCGGGTGGGAGGGGGGGGGGGCTGGCGATCGTTGGTGATCGGTGCGGTATACGCACACACACACACACACACACACACACACACACACACACACACATATATATATATATATATATATATATGTGTGTATATATATATATATATATACATATATATACATATATATACACACACATATATATATATATATATATATATATGTGTGTATATATATATATATATATATATATACACACATTTGCACATTTTTTTATTTTATTTTATTTTTAACTTTTCCAGCAGCAGCATGATGCTGCTGCTGCTGCTGCTGCTGCTGCGGGGGGGAGGGGGGAGGAGGGGAGCGCAGCGTGCGCTCCGGACGTAGCGGTTGAGCCGCTGGAGCTGCTGCTGCTGCCGGGTGAGTGCCCGGCGGGTGGGAGGGGGGTGCTGCCGCTCGGTGGTGATCGGTGCTGCACCGATCACCACCGTTTTCTGTGTTACCGAGCGGCTTAGCCGCCGGTAACACAGGAAACGCTGTGATTGACTGTTCAGATTTGAACAGCCAATCACAGCGATCGCCGACCGGGGGGGGCACCCCTGCCCCCCCTGGGCGACGAGGGGGGATGTCTGCTGTCAGGGACAGCAGACATCACCTAACTGTCACTGCGTCTCTAGACGCAGTGACAGTTAGAAACCATGACGTACATTTATGCCATGTGTCGGGAAGTACTTCCCGACCATGACGTAAATGTACGTCAAATGTCGGGAAGGGGTTAAAAATCGGCCCTTGGGAACCGGAGATATCTGACTTCAAAGCAGTGGTCCCCATCCAAGCCTGTTAATTGCTCTTCCCAGTCAGATATTTCAGGTTCTGTCTGAGTTTTTCTGAGGGTATATTCCAAAAGCTGGGACTCTCCCCCTTTGAGGGACACTAGTAGCTTGTCTCTACTGTGCCCAGAACCAGAGATATCGGCCTTCCAGCAGCTGGTTACTGCTCCAGCTCCACACACCTGGTATGTAGTTTTATATTCTCGTTGGCAGATTGCTCTGCCTCCTGAACTCTGATCCCCTAGTTCCCAATACCATTTGGTAAGTGGGATTCTCTAGTTTTTAATTCCATTAAAATCTAAGAAATCTATTTCTGGGAACTGGAGATATCTGCAGTCAAGCAAGCTGTCCTCCCACCAGAAAATTATGAATAATAAGCCCACTCCACTATGCACCCCTCCTCTGCATATTAAACATTCTCTACCACCCTGGAAGTTATGTATCAAGGCCCCTTCATTCAGCCCAATGCCCCTTTTTCCGAACCCCATCTCCCACCATCTGTGCAGTAAAGGGGTAATTAGTGGAAATTACTGATCCAGGCCCTACATGCTGAGCGGTTGATATAATACCCCCTACCACCCGGGGCAAAGCTTCCCCTACCGCTGGAGGATCGGTAAGTGCCCCAATACATTGCTATGCCCAGAGGTCTACACTGCTGTTGATGCCCCGTATGCATATATATATATATATATATATAAATATATATATATTTTTTTTTTTATTATTATTATTTATATACATTTGGTCTATCTATAATACTTTAACTGACCCGGCATATACTGGGTCACCTAAGTGTCCATCTCCGTGCTTAGCTCCGCCCCTCTGGAAACCCCCTTCTGAAAATCCTGTGTTTGCCACTGCAAATATCAACGTTTCATTCAAGAAAATATTAATGTGCAAGGCCAGTGTTTCACCAGTACTTAACAGATCAGGCTAACCACCTTTAAGCACAGACAATGCATGGCTGAGGTACTAATTCACATAGAATTAAGCACAGGTATCCTTAAAACTTGGGGGGTTATTCTAGTTCACTCGCAAAGGCACAATCACTCTCTAATGGACAAAACCATGTGCACTGCAGGTGGGGTTGATGTAACATGTGCAGAGAGAGTTAGATTGGGGTGGGGTTTGTACTTCAAACTGATAATCTATATTGTGTAGACCCTGCACAGAAACAATAAAACACCCAAATCTAAAGGCCCATACAGACACTACGATGTGTCACATCTTAACTACCATCGTTCATTTTCACCCTTGAAGTGAAAATGAAAGACCTTAGCATTGCAGTGATCGCTGGTGCACGACAGATGAGAAACGACCACAAACGATGCAGGTCCTTTTTCTATAGAAAAAACAAACATTGTTAACGACCATAGCCAAATTGACCTGCATGCATGGACGATGGCTATGGTCTTTAACGACCCACGGGTACGCGCATCGTTTGTAATCGTCCATCATTCACAGTATAAACACTAGACGATGTTGAAAGATTCACCTCCTGAACGATCCTGAACGAAGTCGTTCTGAGTTGTTCAGTAGGTGATTTATAATGGGGTCGTTCATCATCATTAAGGAATCATCGTAGTGTCTGTATGGGCCTTTACTCTCTCTGCACATGTTACATCAGTCCCACCTGCAGTGCATATGGATTTGTCCATTAGAGAGTGATTATGCCTTTGCGAGTGAACCAGAATAAGCCCCATGGTCTGTTTTACCTGTGGAGGTAAATGGGGAATAGAGTTGTAGAACAGTTATAGAGGCAAGAACAAATATGAGTTTATTCATCACTGACATCCACAATGAAAAGGAGATAGAACAGAGCATAGATTCTTGGACACGGTCCTCAGAGTCAGGACCCCAAACAGTTCATGTTTTCCAGCTCTCCTCACAGAATCACAATGGAAATAATTAGTTCCACCTTTAAATCTGTTAAAAATGTCAGTGAAAAATGAACACACCTATGCCTGGATATTGGGCCTAATTCAGACTTTATCGCAGGGCAAATTTGTTCTCAAAATGGCCAAAACCATGCTGCACTGCAGGCGGGGCAAATGTAGATTGTGCAGATAGAGTTAGATTTGTGTAGGGTGTGGTCAAAAGAAAATCTAAATATAAAGCAGTCAGTATTTACCCTGCACAGAAAATAACTCACCCAAATCTAACTTTCTCTGCACATGTTATATCTGCCCCACCTGCAAGGAACATGGATTTGCCCATTTTGAGAACAAATTTGCCCTGCAATTAGGTCTCAATTAGGCCCATTGTGAGTTGTTTCGGGTCTTGAGGCCCAAGTTTGAGAACCATGGAACCCCTGAGACCTCTCAGATTTAATATGTGGTATTAGAACAACCTTTAGCCCAGGGATGGGGAACCTTCAGCCCTCTAGCTGTTGTTCAACTACACATCCCAGGATGCCCTGCTCCAGTTTTGCTATTTGGCCATGTTTAAACTGTTGCAAGGCATGCTGGGATGTGTAGTTCAACAACAGCTGGAGGGCCGAAGGTGCCCCATACTTGCTTTAGCCAGTCAGATCATGTGCACGTTCACAACAACACATGGTACTTTATGAACCCCCGACTCATATACTGCACTTAAAAAATGTAATGACTCAGACTGAGATATTTCAGTGTGTCAGAGTTGTTGTATGGTAATATATGCTGTGAAACCAAGGATCTGAGTCTGATCTTGTCAGAGCATTTTTATGCCTTTAGTGAGTAGTCCGCAATGGAGAAACTCCAAATTCCAGCGCTACATCATGTACAAGAACCTATAGTTCTACTTCACCTGGACAGCCCCACTGGTTGTTCTCTCCTGTCAGAGGACTTTTACATTTAATGCCTTCAAAACCAACATAATAAACATTTCATATTAAAATGAGTATGGTATATCTGTGACAGGTGCAATCTAGAATGTGAATTGTGAAATAAAGTACTGTATGAATAAAAATATGCATTTGCCTATATTTCATGTTTTATATAGAAATTCTGGTACTCTTTACCTAGAACGGCGCCCACGATTGAAATCGCGGGATCGCGGGTAAAATCGCGGCAATCGCGGTAATCGCGGGTAAATCGCGGGTACATCAAAATCGGGTACCCGCGATTACCGCGATTTTCCCATAGGGAACAATGTTAAAAAGGCAGATTGACCGCGATTTTAGCGTTAAATGCCTCAATGCCCGCGATTTTTACATAGGAAACAATGTTAAATGGGCCACAGAGCCCTAATAGTCCCCCTGAATTGTTAAATGGCCCCCACAATTTTTAACGCCACCCCACGATCAACGTGAACCCGAAGCGTGGCGAGCGCAGCGAGCCCGCGAGGGGCGGCGGTACGCGTCCTACGACCTTTTCATGCCCTACTATCCACGTCGGCGTGGAGTTGAGAATAGAATAGTGTGGCGAGCGCAGCGAGCCACCGAGCCCGAAGCGTGGCGAGCGCAGCGAGCCCCGCGAGGGGACGCGGATACCTTCACAGGTAAACGCGTCCCTTCGCGGGCTTCACAGGTGTCCGCGTTGCCACGGACACCTGTGAAGCCCGCGAGGGGACGCGTTTACCTGTGAAGGTATCCGCGTCCCCTCGCGGGGCTCGCTGCGCTCGCCACGCTTCGGGCTCGGTGGCTCGCTGCGCTCGCCACACTATTCTATTCTCAACTCCACGCCGACGTGGATAGTAGGGCATGAAAAGGTCGTAGGACGCGTACCGCCGCCCCTCGCGGGGCTCGCTGCGCTCGCCACGCTTCGGGTTCACGTTGATCGTGGGGTGGCGTTAAAAATTTTGGGGGCCATTTAAGACTTCAGGGGGACTATTTGGGCTCTGTGGCCCATTTAACATTGTTTCCTATGTCAAAATCGCGGTCATTGAGGCATTTAACGGTAAAATCGCGGTCAATCTGCCTTTTAACATTGTTCCCTATGGGAAATCGCGGGCATCGCGTCGCGGGCATCGCGGGTACATTTATGGCCGGCCGCGACGCGACCGACGCGATTTTTCAGGTTTAACATGGTTTTCAATGGGAAAATCGCGGGCATCGCGTCGGTCGCGTCGCGGGTAGCCATAAATGTACCCGCGATGCCCGCGACGGGCGCCGTTCTAGGTAAAGAGTACCGAAATTCTTATTTTGTTCTATGAGGTATATTATAAATGTGTGTCCAGCAGTTATCCAGCAAAGATCCTCTATTATACTTTATTATTGCTGGTGAGAATGCACAGAGGCCCTTATTCAGATCTGATAGCAGTACAAATTTGTTCTCGCTGCAGGTGGGGCAGATGTAACATGTGCAGAGAGAGAGAGTTACATTTGGGTGTAGTGTGTTGAAACTGAAATCTAAATTGCAGTGTAAAAATAATGCAGCCAGTATTTACCCTGCACTGAAACAAAATAACTCCCCCAAATCTAACTCTCTGCACTTGTTACATCTGCCCCACCTGCAGTGAATATGGTTTTTCCCATTTTGAGAACAAATTTGTACTGCGATCAGATCTGAATAAGGGCCAGATAGTGGAGTGTATAGTTTTGAACGCTACCATTGTATGTTACAATGCAATGCATCATAGTTCCAGCTGGAATACCTTGTTTCTCCATAAAAGCACACCGCACAGAAATTACAGTGTCATTCGCATCAGACACATCTCCTCTCAGCTCCCCAAGGCAAATATGTTTTATACCTAATTTACACTTCTTCGTTGTACTAACCCCTCCCTATGAGGGTCCCTATTGCCTTCCTAGCGCTGTTATAGGTATCCTTGCCATTAGTGACAGGCTCAATAAGCTCACCAACCATCTTAAAAGTATATCAGATTGTTATTTTAAATATACAATTTAAATAGAGTCCTTACCTTGATACCTGGTACTTACTATACTGGCTGGATAAAGAAAACGTAGGTGGCAGAATGAGGGATTATTTAGTTGTTTCCACTAAAATAATTCAGTCTTTTTAAACCTGTCCATCACATTAATCTCCTGTCCTGGTTTATGGTATAAGCCAGTGCAACCTCGGTCCTCAAGGACCCCCAACAGTGCACGTTTTCCAGGTCACCTGGCAGGGGCACAGGTGCACTAATTATGCACTAACCCATTTGAAAAGATCACAGGTGGAGTTAATTATTTCACCTGTGATTCTGAGTGGAGACCTGGAAACGGTGCACTTTTGGGGGTCCTTCAGGACCGAGGTTGAGAACCACTGGTATAAGCAATATATAAGTTCTGCTCCAATTGTATACGTCACCTGCATCCTACTCAATTATCAGAAATAATATGGTGAGACAAAGGTTTATTAAGGTTTTGGCTCTCTGAAACTTTGCTAAGACAATTGATAAAGTCTTATGTATTTTCAGTAATAGTTTGTCTATGAACAAATATCATGCAACCAATTTTTGTGTTAAGCTATTGAATTGTATAAGTAATGGGCAATCAGCATATAGAAATGTAGGTATATTAACATGATAAACTAGCTGAAAAATCTATATTACGTATGCATCTCTCTACAGACACATACACTACACAAAGTAAACAGGTATTATGATCGTGGTGTTTGAATTGCAATGTGAAAAAAACAACATACATTACCAGGTATGATTACACTACTTGCATTGGTTCTTTATTTCAGTGAATTATGCATATTTCTGTGACACAAAGACTGATGGGGGGGGGGGTCTAGTAGAGGCATACTGTGTGCATGGATAGATAATTAGTTATGTAGCTCTTATGGATAGACAGGTAAAACTGTATAATAATGGAAAAACAGATCTTAAGACTTAAAGCAACAGTTCCAGATTAAAGTACACAGAAGTCTGCAGCACACATGCCTACATCTTTTTTTATTATTTTGCATTAGGGACATGGATGAAATATTTATTTATCAGAGATGTCGTAAACATCACTACAAATGCATCATGTCACTTCAAGACAGCAGCTTATAATTATTTCAGATCCCATCCAATATTCTCCTGCTCGCCTGAGATCACACAGCCCCAGCTGATTCTGTTCTCTCCTTAAGGTTTTGCTAAGGAAGCAGCTGAGAGCTGGAGACGCTGAAACCATCAGATCTGATAAAACAGCCAATGTCCTCTCTCCCTGACCACTGAGCCCACGTCCTCTCCCTGACCACTGAGCCAGGTCTAACAGAGATGGAACAATTTGCACCTAAGCAGCTATACCACAACAAGCCTCCCCCAGTAAATTAAGAGGATGGACCAGTTTCACACTAAATAGAGATAATTCCTAGCAGTCCGTTACAATCTCTCAGTGTAAGCAGTTCTTATATGTTAAAGGTGAAATAATGCTTCTAGCACACAGAAAACACACACACACATCCCCCCTCAATTTGCCATCCCAGCTACCAGGAGCCAGGTGATTATCCTAATTAATGCCTATCTAATTAAATTACTGTCAGCAGTTAACCAATGGCAGGAGCGGTTTCATCAGTTCGCTGTGCAGCAGGATCAAAAGTGAATGTTGTCTTGATGCTGCATAGAGTCAATTGGCCAATCTGTGATCCCAAGGAGAAAAAAAAAGTGGATCAAGGCTCTGTGAGGAAGCACCAAGTGTTCTAGACTTACTAAGACATGAATTGTTCCCCCCTGCATGTGAGCTTTATGTGAGTGCTTTCCAATAACAGGGGGCTGAGGGGTTAGTTGGGTGCTAGCTATGCAGCTGGATCATTGCATCTCTCCCTCTGTCATGCTCTCCAAGAAATTCCTCAGTGTGAGCAGCAGCTACCCCCATCCAGGAGCATCTGAGCTGGCATTGCTTGAACATCCCATTATCTCCTCTGCTGACAGCCTGGAGAGAAGTTCACCTCTGAAAAAAACTACCAGGGGGATGACGAATCAGTCAGATCCAGACAGGTTCCCTGAATCCAAGGAGGCACCAGGGGACGGCCAGAGGGGTAAGCTGTCTCCTGCCTTGGATGGGGTCTCTGAGATTCGTCATAATTTCGATGGCTCTGCTGCAGATCGCTATCTCCTCCCTCCTCAGCCCAGTCAGTCCCAGTCTGCAGCTCCTGCCACTACTATGTTCCCCTACCCAAGCCAGCATGGACCTGCTCACCCAGCATTCTCCATCGGGAGCCCCAGCCGGTACATGGCTCACCACCCGGTCATCACCAATGGAGCTTACAACAGCCTCCTGGGCAACTCATCTCCGCAAGGATACCCTGGCACCGGATACCCATACACCCAGCAGTACGGGCACTCCTACCAAGGGGCACCCTACTTCCAGTTCTCCACAGCGCAGCCTGGGCTAGTCCCGGGCAAGGCTCAGGTCTACTTGTGTAACCGACCTCTCTGGCTGAAGTTTCACAGGCACCAGACTGAGATGATCATCACCAAGCAAGGCAGGTGGGTACGGTGCCAGCATCCGTGCCCTGCACGCAGTGTCCACACAGGGCAGGCGCTAGTAAACTGCTTGAGCTCAGGTGTTGAGATGCTGGACGGAATTTCACTCCACTTTATTTGATCATGAAATAGTTTTAACTCAATATTTTTGTACTTCTTGTATTTATTTATTTATATATATTTTTATTTTTATTTTTTAAACACTCATTTTTACTGTGAATACAAAAATAAATTGAATTTTGTATCTAATATTTGTCTAATTTTAATTTGAGGCAAAATTTTATATTTGATCCTTCATTTATATAAATGCATTGGGTGAGCTAGTTCTTGTTTACGTTACTGTTGTTTATTTTGAAAATACTTTTAAGCATAGATTACGTTATGTATTTTTATATTATTATTATTATTATTATTATTATTATTATGCTTTTATTTCTGTTTTGCTGTGAATTATCTTTACAGTGTCGGTTTCTATTGTATTTATTATTTCAATATTAAGGATTGTGCAATAATTGGCAATATTTAAAGTTGATGCCCAATTTTTGTTCTGCTGAAACAATTTATTAATTAATAAAAATAGTAATAATAATTTCCTGTTCTTAACTGATCATCTGTATTTTCTCTCTCTCTCTCTCTCTCTCTCTCTCTCTCTCTCTCTCTGGAATAGACGTATGTTTCCATTCCTAAGCTTTAATATCTCTGGTCTGGATCCTACGGCACATTACAATATTTTTGTAGATGTGATTCTTGCTGATCCCAATCACTGGAGATTTCAAGGGGGCAAATGGGTACCTTGTGGCAAAGCGGACACCAATGTACAAGGCAAGTCCCAATTAACACTCTCTCCCTTTTTAGTCCCTCACACTCTTTTAGGTGAGAAACATTAATTAGAGCCTTTTGTGATCAGAGAAAAAAGCCTGTTTTTTTATGAGCAGATGATAGGAGGGTGCAGAAGAAGAAGAAGCTGGAGAAAATAATATGCAAATGCTGCAATTCATGTAAATGAAATGCAGGCAATAATGTCCCAGTGATATCCTTATTTTCAGCTTGTCTGTCATTGACACCTATGTTCTCCTGCAACAGGTAACAGGGTGTACATGCACCCGGATTCCCCTAACACAGGAGCACACTGGATGCGTCAGGAAATATCATTCGGGAAGATGAAACTTACTAACAACAAGGGAGCATCCAACAATAACGGCCAGGTCAGTGGAAGGCTGCTAATTAGGAGGTCTGTCTGTTGTGGGGGCTTCAGGGGAAGTTGTACTGAGCAGTGCGTGTGCATTCTAAGTGCAGCCCTTGTATTCAGTCCCCCCAGCCTGTTATCACCCAGCATGGGATATATTTATAGCATGTGTGTCATTGTACACCATCTGCATGATCAGTTTCAAACACATGCAGATACACAACCCGGCCTGGAATAAATTACTGTGCATGTGTGTTAGCTGGTGCAATTAGAAATCCTTCTTTTAATACGAGTTTGCAGAACAGTTGTGGAGTGTGATGGATCTGATGCCCTTTCGTTGTGTTTATTTCTTGCAGGATTTCCTTTCTGTCCATACCTTGATTGCTGTAACCAATATAGATTTATTTGTAGCCTTTCCTATGGACAAAGAGAGGCTAGAATGTGTAGCTGTGCATCCCTATAGATGCGATGTTTAAATACCTAGCAGTGCAAAAGCGAATCTAGTAATGTGTCCATACAGCAATAACCCATTGTATCCATATTAAAGAGCACAATCTGTGTCTGAGCTGTATACCAGCACTGCTGATGTCACCCAGTCACCCGTTTCTAATGATGTTTTGGCAGATGGTCGTCTTGCAGTCCTTACACAAGTACCAGCCGCGGCTGCATGTGGTGGAAGTGAATGAGGATGGCACAGAGGATACGAGTCAGCCTGGCAGAGTGCAGACATTCACCTTCCCAGAGACCCAGTTCATTGCTGTCACTGCCTACCAGAATACTGATGTAAATATGTGTCCTTTATACTTAGCCCATACACTTATATACTGTACCTATCAGGTGGCTACTGTCAACAGAGCAGAATGGCAGCTATTCTCATTAATGAGTGCAATAGATCACATTCTATAGGGTATTGCACAATAATTCCTTCATTAATATAGAGCACCTGCCATACGAAGTGTCACTGCTTGGTAAATACATAAAGGGAGGCGGTGTGCTATGTGGATTGTGTAGATTAAATATTTTAAAACTATGAACTCGCAGTCGAGATTTTTTTACGTTGACCGTAATTTGAAAGGTACATACAGTATTGTTATATTTTTCTACATAAAAAAATGCATTTCTTAAGTAGTTTAGGATAGAACAAAAGTGAATGAAATGATGTAATAAATTGACACAAGTATTTCATTATAGAATGATCGTAGCCAATGCACATAGACCCGAATGCAGTAAAAAATGCGTACAGTATTTTGTCAACATACAGTCGTGCTCCCATTATCTGGGAAGGAAGCGAATATAAGCATACTGATATCGTTTTCTGTCTACCATTCAGATTACTCAACTCAAGATTGACCATAACCCTTTTGCCAAAGGATTCAGAGACAATTATGATACGTAAGTAATGAAACTTATGCATATGTGCAACCTAGTTGTGTGAAGTGTATCTAATATATCATTTTTACGTTGTGTGTGTGTGTGTGTGTGTGTGTGTGTGTGTGTGTGTGTGTGTGTGTGTGTGTGTGTGTATGTATGTATGTATGTATGTATGTATGTATGTATGTATATATATATATATATATATATAATCTCCATAATCCTTATTGAAAAGGTTATTACTCCTTAATAAATATTAAGGATATATCCTGTCTGTCTGAGTGGTCACTTCAAAGTTTCTCGTGTATTTTCATAATAATTAATAATAATTATTCTTTTAAACTAGTTAGATTTTTTTTCAATCAAAGACACACGAGTACATTGGTACAATAACAGGGCTCATACCTACAATATAGTAGATGCAATGACTTGGGCACATTTTCTGGATAGAAAGACTATACAAATTATAATTAATATTAAGTCTGTGAAGATTATTTTATTTCTATGTTGAAAATTGCTACTGTTATACAGTCTGTTATGAATCCATATATTCTACAGTTTACGACTTCTAATGACTAATGTATTGACACAATAATAACCAGCCTAATAATTATTTATTCAAACATTCTGCTTGTACGTAGCTTAAAAAACAAAAAGTAACATATGAACCTTGCAGCTGGTGCTGTGTACCTCATTGTGACCTGTATGGCTTACATTATGCTGCAATACTACATACACTTGTCTTTCTACATATAATCTATTGAGACCACATTGGTGGTGTTGGGGTGCCATTCAATGTACTTCTGGTACCTAGTTTGCAACAATGCGATGCAGAGAACTTCGACCCTGTATTATGGAGCAATGTATACTATGTTAGCATTGGAGGGGATAGCTTTCCAAAATGAATGGGGGTTCCCCCTATATGATTAGAAAATGCCGTGCATATACATGAATAGTGACAGTGCAGGTATATAACAAGACTTCAGTGCCTATTATGTATATATATGCACCTGTATGCTAAATATTGTCATCGACATTCCAACTTCCTGCACATATTTGTGTGTTGCTTGTAAACCAAGAGATTCCATCAAATTCTGCGGCTTGTGTATTGCACGTTTTTAAATAGACTTGATTCACCATACTGCAAAAAGGGGCGAATTCAACGGATATAATAAATCTGTAAGCGTGTATTCAAGGTGCCCCTAAAATAACCCAGTGGCGTGCTGTGACTTCACACCAATACTAATAGTATAATGTTCTCTAGGAAGAATATATATAATTTGTACACATAATCTAAATCTGTTCTCTATCTAGCCTTATTCACCAACTACAACTTCTGCCTTGTAGGATCTACACTGGCTGTGATCTGGACCGCCTCACCCCTTCACCCAATGACTCTCCTAGATCACAAATAGTGCCAGGTGCCCGGTACTCTATGGCCAGCTCTTTTCTGCAGGATCAGTTTGTCAGTAACTACGCCAAGTCCAGATTCCATCCTCCGGGGTCAGTGCCAGGGCCTGGATCGGACCGGAGCGTACCCCATACCAATGGGCTCCTTTCTCCACAGCATGGTGAGGATCCTGGGGCTCCTTCTCCGCAACGTTGGTTTGTAACACCGGCTAACAACCGATTGGACTTTTCAGCTGCTTCTGCCTATGACACAGCCACGGACTTTGCCGGCAATGCGGCCACGTTATTGTCTTACGCGGCCGCGGGAGTAAAGGCTCTTCCCTTACCAACCGCAGGTTGCGGAGCGCGTTCACTTGGTTACTACAGTGACCCCACTGGTTGGGGAGCGCGGAGCCCGCCGCAATATTGCACCAAGACCGGATCTGTCTTGTCTTGCTGGGCACCGGGTGGCAGGGTAGGAGCTACAAATCCCTATCTAGCTGGGGCTGAAGAAGCAGAAAGTTTGACTGCGGACAGGTCCCCTCTGGGCGAGGATACTAAACCCAAAGACCTATCTGACTCCAGTTGGATCGAAACGCCTCCCTCAATCAAGTCAATGGATTCCTCGGACTCTGGGATTTATGAACAGGCCAAGAGAAGACGACTTTCTCCCTCGGACCCGGCAGTGTCTGGTAGTTCCTCACCACTTAAAAGTGAAGTTCTGCCCTCTAGAGACTGTGAAAAGAACTGTGCCAAAGACCTTGGCTATTATGGCTTCTACACACACACCTAAATTCTTCACTGTCTTCTTTCAGTCCGTCAGCCAAGATCTTCAGGACACCCAATGACCATGTTCTTTGAGGTGATCTTTGGACCTGCAGCTCCTTCACCTACTTTCTCTGTAGAACAAAACACAACGGTTCCTCGCTTACAGCAGGACGCCTAAAAAGGTATGTTTGACCACACGCCAGTTATTGTATGCCTGTCAAGAAGAGAGAACTCTTTAAATTGGTTTGAGTCACATTCCTGACACCTTCACTTCTACTTTGCATCCCACTACTTCCTTAATTGGCCCTCAATACTGAATCACCGATTTCACCCTTGCTTCAGCACCATGGACAGTGGTGGATTCAGTACAATGAAGAGGGACTCTTCGGCACCTAAAGATGGATGAACAGAACCTAAATCCCGTCGGCTGCCTGGACATGGCGTTTTTAATTTGTAGCAGTCTTTATTTGGGGAGATTGTCGGCACCACAGTCATACAGCGCTTCCTCCCATGGCAATTATCATGAATGGTAGGAATGTTGGGGAAAAAAAAACAAAAAACTTGCAGTGATCCTCTGAATTGACTCTCCATTGTTTATAAAGTCTGTGAAGTCACCAGCACGATTTACCTTGTCCAATTTTATTTAAATATGTATTTATTTATTATTAACGTGTTTTTCAGCAATCATGGTGGATAAAACACTTTTTCAAAAAGTATAACATGTTTACACAGATGAGATCACTTAAGTATTTTATGTCCACTGATGTCTATAGGACTTGCACAATAGTTGTGTCATATTGATCTGTCTTTTTAAGGGCAATACATTTTCATGGTACAATATTATTCTAAAAGTTTATTTTCATTTTTACTATTATTGTGCCAAATACAGGAGTTTGCCAAGCACAAATCCTTAAGATAAAAATCCAAATAATGTCCATTTTTATTTATTTTTGCTTGTTTATTTGGTTCTATTTTTAATATTATTTTATTGTAAAAATATTTTATTACAATAAAGTATGCTTTTAAGTTCCTGAGTTGCTGGTGACATACTGTAGTGTAGTGGAAATAAAATGTGAATTGTATATTTAATGCATTTTAGAATAAATATGTCCTTTTTTTTTCTATTGAATAGGTGTCCTATAAACATCTAGCTGTATTTATTTTTGACTTTCTTGTTAAGGTAACCTACGCAATTATGTACTGTGTAGAAAATAGACTTTTTTTGTTTATTTTATACACCTATAAATTGTTATATCCCAAATATGTAAACAATGGGACGAGAAAATTACATTTTCTCTATACATATGTCTACATAACGGACTCATTTTTTTTTTCCATTACAGAGTTTTGTAAATATATGCTTCTATTTTATTTTTATTTTTTTTGTCTGTGAGATCAATACGTTGAAAGACAATGTTCTAACTAAATGTGTTTAGCTTGTTTGTGTTGTCTGTATTGCGACTACTGAAATAAATTCAGACAAAAACCTTTTAAATGTTTCCTAAATTGAAGTTCTCTGTAAATTGTATTGCATAAAAAATGGAGAGTAGTTGTACACAACACATAAACGATATCTTGGCAACTAATTCCATATTTTTATGATCGGAAGAAAATAAAGTAAAACGTTGTACACAAATACATATTACAATATTAATGTATTGGCCTAACTACTACAAATTTGCTACAGGTAGTATGTATGTATGTATGTATGTATGTAATAAATTATATATATATATATATATATATATATATGAGGCTGAATGGTTACCTTTTTATCTCTCACGATGTTATCGCTCTCCAAACTTTTACAAATAAGACGATTTGGAAGAATTCCAATCTTTAAATGACTTCTAAGGCAACAATTAAATGTAATTCCTATATTCAACTTTTTGTAAAAAGAAGGCACTCTCCAAATTAATATTGACATCTTCACAACTCAATATTATTTCTTTTTATGAGAACATCATGCTCTCCTGCCGACGTTTCCATACATTAATCTTTATCAGGGCTATGTTACAGGCAACATCAGCTATACTGAAAGTCCAACAGCTTTATCCTTGCCTGGTGATACTGTCAGGATGAAGATGTTCCAGTAGATATATGACTTTGCCTGTAATAGAGATTGGCACAGGATGAAATCGTCGGCAGTGGCATGATTTTGTGACAATTAAAAATAAAATTGCGTCGATTTAAAAAAAATAATCTGTTGAGTGCCTTCTATCTACAATAAGGAGAGTGGGATATCCCCAGTGGATCTCTGAGGAGCACCCCTGCAAATAACAAGAGTGCTGGTTCTATCTAATATATAAATAGGACCACACAAGCAGTTACAACGTTTCAGAAAAATATTTATATATAGTTCTGCCTATCTATAGTGTATGCATGTATCACTCCTCGGTGCCTGGAACTGTGTGTGCGTGTGTGTGTGTGTGTGTAGTGTGTGTGTGTATATATATATATATATATATATATATATATATTATCAATACTACAATTAGAGAGTATTACAAAGGCATGTGAATGTAGGGCGCAGGTACAGCACCGTTGCCTCCGATTACTACTAATTCTGTATTGCGCCTGGTCACTGTTTTTGTCACGGTGGGGTCTGTGTTTCTCGCCCTATGGGTATTGCCTGTGTGGGTATACTTTGTATGTATAGTGTACAGTAAGTGGGGGATTTTTCTACCTGGGAACATTGTCCTGGATCTTTGCCTTTGTAGCATTCACATTTCTTTTATTACCTCGCTTTGTAAATCTCATCTCAGATTGGGAAATGGTGATGCTCTTCTGAATGGGATGTTATTTTCCATTTTCACCTTTCGGTTCCAATGTGTTGGCAATTTATTATTAGAGAGTGTGATTGATGCATGTTGGGCGTTAGTCAATGATTCTGGGAGCGGGTCATTGTCGCAGACGGAGTGTGCAGGTAATGTTTAATGAGCACCCAATTCTCCAGTAACAGGAGCGGCTGATGTGTGAGAGCGATAATGACATGGTTTCCCATTCCATATACTGCAGCAAGTGTCTTTATGGATACTATGCTCAATGTACCAGTGTGTGATTATTAAGGCATTTTATATTGTGGGTCTATATACCTATTTGTGCGTTATTACCCATACTATAAAGCAATGACGAGAAGAGCTATAAAACTTCATTCTAGGCAAATAGGGTGTAAAGTGACAACTACAATTATTTGTTTACTTATTAATTAATTAACATTTTTTTTATATAGTGCAGATTTACAATTAGAAACCGCAATAAATTCAACTGGGTAGTTACAGACAGTGAAATAAGTAGGAGGGCCCTGCCCGCAAGCTTACAATCTATACAGTAACCCCTTTTAGTCCTACAATATCGGTAGCACTATGATCAAGAACCACAGAACAAATCCATTGTCATGAATGACTTCAGTAAATTCTAATAAAATAATCCCGCAATGATAATAATTGGGTCAAGACTTTGTAAACTGAGAGATTAATCCTTATTTGTCTCAGGTGTATTGCAATGACTTCCTCTGTACTGTTTATTTATTTAGTCCTCTAATAATAGAAAGCAATTTTGGAAAAAATTTTCTTTTTTTTTTTTTTTGTCTTAAAACTCAAATAAATAATAACGTTTATTTATATAACGGGAGAAGAAATAAACCGTCGTGGTCTCTGTTTAACCCAAAAAAAACATCTGCAAAAAAAAAAAACATGGATTTTTTCTTTTTGTTATATTAAATGTTAATAAAGACTTATTTATTAAAAGTTGGAGAGCGATACAATTGTGAGTGATAACGTAGGAACCAATCAACTGCTGTTATTTTTCAAACACCGCCTGAAAAATAGAGGCTTGGTTAGTTTTTTTATCTCTCGCGATGTTATCGCTCTCCAATCTTTAATAAATAACCACTGAGTGATGTTTATTAGTGTCAAGTTTCTGCGTTTGGCTAAATAAAATTTTAGAAGAATTCCAATCTGTAAATTACTTCTTAGGCAACAAATTAATTCCATTCCTGATTTCCCTGAGCTCATAGGATGATGAGTTTTATAGTTCAAAACCTGTAGAATCTCCGCAACAATCACATCATTAAGGTATAAATATGAGAATATTATCATAGGGACTCTTTGTCTTCCAGGACAATGTGGGATTTAATATAGATGATATATGAGCTGTTTTAAATGGAGGCCTGGTCTTTGTTTCTCATCCCAGGAATTTTGAGCAGACCGTTACTGTGTATTTATAATAATTTGTTTTTAGAAAAATGTATTTAAAAAATATATATATATATATATTTTTGGGTAGTTTTCATTGTTTTTTTTTTTATCTATTGGCATGATTCAATTACTAGCAATGTGTGAGGAGTGCCTCTGGAATTGGCCAAAATCTTAATTTTGCTTTCCTCAAACCCAGTAGAGGTGCGCAGGAAAAAGAGTGAAGATTTATATATAAATAAACGATGATAATAACAACAATAATAACCAAATTGAACAGCAATATGCAAAACAAACAAAATAGCATATGATGTGACAATGCCCCATTCGTCTGATCATGTAATGGCCGAGTAGAGTCCTATAACAAATTTAAGAATATCCCAATTTGAGGAAACATGACAGACCCATATGTTACACATTGGTTACATTTTTATTTGTTATACCTACAATCAAGGTTGTGAATGGAACATGGCTTCTATACTAATAAATTAGCTTATGTCATGACTCTAATGCTGTGTACATACGGTGCAATTTCACATTTGAATCGGGATTGCATATACATTGAATGTAGATTGAACAGGTTTGTAACCTTTCAATCCTAATTCGATGCCGATGCGCGCTCCAGTTCAACATAAATTAAATAGCCAAATAGACAGTGCAACAATGACTGTATACTGTAGTACAGATCTGTACTATATAGTCAAAATGGAATGCATGTCTAATACCCCTGTCACACCGCACTTGTGAAACGGTATATTTCCGGGGTTTTTTCCATTTTAAAACGTTAAGGCTGTAATGTGAAAGTGCCAAAGTTGATTTACCGGTTAAAGATAACCGGTATTTCAAAACGTTTAAAAAGCAGAGTCCTACACGTTTCAGAGCCGTTTTTTATGCAGTGAGAATGGCTCTGAAACGGTATTTAGTAAAAACAACAGATTACAGACCTGTGATAGGCTGTCCCCTGCATTCTGCCTTGAAACGTGTTCAGGGGATTAAACGGGTTGACTGATGTGAATGGTATTTGAATGGTATTTAAAATGGTAATCTACGGCAATGTGAAGGCTCAGACCCGTTTTAAAGAGCGTTTCAAAATACCGTTTTTTAAAACGTTTATGCAGTGTGAAAGCGGTATTAAGCTTGCCGTGCGATTCGATCCCGATCGAATCGGGATTGAATAGCAAGGCTGTACACACCATATCAGGTCCCTGGTTCCTAATGAATTGATACATTTTGTATTGTCATGAGTATTGGGGACGCCCGAAAGATGAGTTTTGACACGTTGTACAGGTGATCAGTGCGTTTTGATAAGCGAAATTCCAAAGAAACAGACATCGTGGGTCTTTACCTAACTCATAAAGTGAATGGTCTTATTATGCATTTCTCTATGATAAATACAGATTTCATCCAGTCGGTTCTAAGCATCTATTTACTTGCATCGTAGCCAATCAATAAGGGCCATTTTCCAGTATGTGGGAACTTATTTTATATATTAAATTCCAATGTATGTTTAGCATCAATGTGCAAATATAAAATGAACCCGAATACATGAGACCAACACTATTAACCACAAAGTGAAAGAAAATTCCCATGTTCAAAGACAAATAGGCGGCCTCTGTCTGTGTATGACTACTTGTAATTTTGTCTATGAGACCAAATTCCATATATAACAGGATTGTATTTTGTCTTGTGTGTTAAGAAATGTCATATGTTCATTATTTAATGAATCAGTTAGGACAAAAGGATGATTTTGCATGAATTGGACCCCCCCCCCCATTCATCCCAAGCATAACGGCTTTTAGTAACACCATATGCTCTCCCACTAAGAGCTGCCCTGTAAGATACAAGGACGTTGGCGTTTATCACCTAGGAGTCCTTCTTCCGATGAAATATGCACCACAGGGGCCACTGGATCCCACATTGTGCAAGTCCCCCATAGGACTTTATTCGGCAGCTACAGATGATGTTGCCTACCAGATCCAAGCTCCAGAATGTATTGCATTCCAAAGTTTGGTAAGTATGAAAAATGCCGCCAATGCTTTAAAAACCGGCATGTTGCCTCCATGTTTACCGTTGTGTCGCTCGTCCAAGGTGAGAGTGATTTTTACCCCTTTCAGACATGTGACCCTGCAATTACCCGGTATTTTGAGTGCAGGGTCATTTTGCCGGGTACATTCTGACACCCTTTCACACATAGGGGGGAAATTTACTAAGATGGGAGTTCAGATGACAAGTTGTTATGCAAACCAATCAGTTCCTGTCTATTATCTTCTAGAGCATGGGTCTTCAAACTGTGGCCCTCCAGATGTTGTGAAACTACAAATCCCAGCATGCCTTGCCACAGTTTTGCTATAAGGGAGTGTTAAAACTGTGGCAAGGCATGCTGGGATTTGTAGTTTCACAACATCTGGAGGGCCACAGTTTGAAGACCCATGTTCTAGAGGGTTCTAAATAAATAACAAGTAGATTCTGATTGGTTGCCCATAGCAACAGCCCATGTGAAATAGAACTCCCATCTTAGTAAATTTCCTCATAGCAGCAAATTACCAGGTTAAAAATGGTCAAATCGCTAATTTGCTGAATTACACGGGAAATTTGTGTAGTGTCAACTCAGGTCACAAATTCTGGGTTAACGACTATGGTAAAAAGCAGTATCAGTGACCTCAGATTTAAAACCCGGGATGGCTCTTTCACTACTGGGTAGAACTTCTTTACGCAGTAATTTGCTGTTATGACTGAAAGGGGTATAACTAAATAGTGTCCAGTCATTTTGATCAGGAAATGAGTTTGGGAGAGTTGGTCACATAACATGGGGCCTTATTCTACTTCACTCTTTCTGACAAAATCCTTCTTAGATGGAAAAAACCATGTGCACTGCAGGTGGGGCAGAAGTTACTTGTGCAGAGAGAATTAGATTTGGGTGGGGTTTTACTTCAAAGTGAGATCTATATTGCAGTGTAAAAATAAAGCAGCCAGTATTTACCCTGCACAGAAACAAAATAACGCACCCAAATCTAATTCTCTCTGTACATTTTACACCTGCCCCCCTGCAGTGCACATGGCTTTGTCCATCTAAGAAGGATTTTGTCAGAAAGAGTGAACCAGAATAAGGACAATGGTCACAACATACTATATATCTTGATCCTAGTAACATTGCTACATAGTGAATACTAGCACTACTGGTACATATTCTACCAGCGGGGACAATAACTTTGATATAGCACATTGCTATTTTGTAGCACTTTACAGAGAATATTTCAGTCCCTGTCACAGTGGAGATTGCAATGCTTAGTCCATACCCTTTCCACTACAAACCCACACTTTAATATATGGATCCATCAGAATCAGGACATACAGGAGCTGCAGACAATACAGTCCCACTTCTGTCTACTGTCCTTACTCATGGGAACACTCTGATCAAATCTGCTTGGAGGTTTCAATTGCCTTATAGAAGTGGATGGCAGATTAGCAGCACTTGGCCCATGTGTGTGTGTGTATAAGTGTGTATAATATATATATATATATATATATATATATATATATATATATATATATATATATACACACACAGACAAACACTTTAAGGGTTAATGCTTGCTGGGTGCCAATTTACCTACTAGTATACATTTGGATTGTGGGACAAAGCCCTTGCAAGTAATGGGAAGAATATACAAACTCCACACAGTTAGAGCCATGGAGTATTTTTGGTGCATAAACTCAGTGCTGTGATGCCGTGGTATGTGGTCATTGGGTCCATAACTATTGATAGACAAATCGATGCATGGAAAAGGTTGACATGGTCAAAAGGTCGACATAACCAAATGTCGACATGGAAAAGTTTTTCCTGATTCCCCCCCCCCCAAAAAAAAAACAACTCATGTCAAGCTTTTCCCAGGGCGACCTTTTCCATGTCGTCATTTCCCCTTGTTTCGATATTTTGACCCACGTCGACATAATGCATGTTGACATCTTTCATGTGACGACCTGCCTGTTGACCAATAGTGGTAGACCTATTGATGTTGGCCTAGACACTGTCTATCTAATGATCCACACCCGAGGCAGTAATGCTAACCATTGCACCATCCATACCTACAGATGTGTATTACCTTTTCCTCCCCCATATGATACATATTGATGCAGAATGCTTTGTCAAAGAGAAACATTTACTAAGCTTTGCAGATTCAAGGGTAGATGTCTAAAGCAATGATAAGGGAGGAGAAGTGAGCCAGAGGAGCAGTGCGCCAAGGCAACCAATCAGCACTGAAGTAACATCTATAATTTGCATACTATAAAATTATACAGAGCAGCTAATTGGTTGCCTGGGACACTCCTCCTCTGGCTCACTTCTCCCTTATCACTGCTTCATACATCTGCCCCTGAATTACTGTTCCCATAGAAAACTATGGGATGGCCATTGCTGTTACATTTAACTGATACTTAATTCTGCCCTTAAACATGGAGAAACCACAGTTGTTATGGGCCGAATTGATGAACAAATATGCCCCTTAGCATGGTACAAAAGTTTAAAGAAGTGGAGGAGGAGGCATTGCTAGGAATGAAACAGATGAGATAAACTGAGACGTGCTAGATAAAGTATATCAGACAACTGAGTAAGGATGTAACAAACCTTAGAGAGAGAACGTGGAGACGGTATCCATAGCAACCAGTCAGCTTCTACATTATTTGTATTTCCCACAAAGTATGATAAAGACCTGACATTAACGTGACTGATGTTGAGGAAAAAGAAACAAGCAAATATAAAACGGAGTCAATAAAACAATTCCTCTAACAGCGTACAACATGAAAGGAAGGAAATATATAAGATATCTCTGATATAACTGACAATTAGAAGGTCAACTTCTAGTAGGTCACAGAGCACTTCAACCAATGTCCCATTGCCTATGTTGTGACAGTCAGTGACGCACCTCTGCATCAAGGTAGCAAATCAATAGCTTTTTCCAAGACAGGAAGGAGAAGAAAAATATCTCTTATATCTCAGAGATAATTAAGCTCCAATGCTAATTGCTAATAAATCATTTTTATCGGTATACATTAAAAAAAGTGTATCAACCCTTGCATGTTTGACACTATCACTGTCACTATCAAATTATAAAGTGATGTTGGCAGACTTTCCCAAAGTATCTAATACCCCTCTCACACTGTACAAATAACCCGGGTTGTTGCTAGGTCAACCCGTTCTCTGTGTGGTGTGAAAGCGCCATTTGGAAAAACCTGGGTCCAGCAACCCCTAAAAGAAGGGTTTTACCCATGTCGGACCCAGGTTGCTGGTCAGTGAAACGGGTAACCCGGGTCAAGTGAGCTGGGTCCCGTTTACACTATAGGGAGGAGGCTGCATCAGCTCCAGTTGCTGCCTCCTCCTCCGCCCCCAATGATGCTCCGGCGCTCCGGCCCGCCCCCGTGTGACGCCAGAGACCTGGCTTATTGCTGGGTTGCTGAAGGGAGCTACACCTTGCAAATGCTGGGTTGCTCCCAGGACGGACCCGTGTCCAAATCCTGTGTGTGACCTGGCATTAGCGATGTGAAAGGGGTATAACTATTCAGTATAACCCTGGTATTGGGTTAATGCTTTTGCCATGTCTTAATAAATTTCACCCATAGTCTTTTACATTATCATTAGCATCGGGAGGGGTAGTGTTAAATCACAACCATGTTTTTCTTTATAACTCCTGGATCATCAAATTGTCCTTTGCATCAGATGGTGTAATGGTTAGCATTATTGCATCACAGCACTGAAGTCTTGAGTTCAGTTCTCATCAAGGTCTTATCTGTGTGGTGTTTGTATATATGTGGTTCCTCTGTGTACTCTGGTTTCTTCCCGCGCTCCAAAAATATACCGGTAAGTTATTTAGCTAACATCAAAAATTAACTCTTATCTATCTATATATCTCTATCTCTATCTCTATCTCTATCTCTATCTCTATCTCTATCTCTATCTCTATCTCTATCTCTATCTATCTATCTATCTATCTATCTATATGTGTGTGTGTGTGTATGTATGTGGTAGGGAACAAAGTGGCGTTCCTACTTGCATTGACACCTGGTGCAGTGATTGTTCACTGAGCATGGCCTCACGGATAGGGGTTACGGCCACGCAGCCCGAATCCCCGTATCATCACTCTGGGGGTCCCAGAGATGCAGGCTGCCCCAAGAGACCAGTGTGAGTGTAGGTCCACCTCCTTACACGGCAGCACCCAGCGCCTGACACCAGGGCCAAAACTAGGATTTTCGTCACCCGGGGCAATTCAGTAATTTGGCTCTGTTCTGTCTCCCCACCCCTGCATGCATTTATGGCTATAATATCCAGGACCTGGGGTATGTGACTTTCTAGCCTCCTAGTTGGGGCCCTTCTGTCACTCCCTGGTGGGTGACATCTTGGTACATCCCACAACCAAAAAAACTGTGGTAGCACAGGAGATTGTGCAGAGAAAGACGTTACGCTATATGAGTGCACACTGTAAAGAAATTCTTGTTTTTACTTATATTCACTGTATTGGCATGATGAGTTCAGTAAAATTTAACTTTTAATAAATTTTCTTTAAAAGATTCCCCTTTGTCTTAATTCCTTTTATTTCTTGTAGGAACAGAAGGGGATTATTACTTTATGGGTGAAATAAAGAGTTTAAAATCATATACATATAGACATGGTGCTCATACAAATGAGATAGTGTGAAGAATAAAGTGTTAAAAAAAGAAATCAGAGCCTGTTGTCTGCTGCACTGTATTTGATTATTGGGAGTATCTTTTGGGTCTGTTGTGTCTGTGCACTGTTGCCTAGATTGGCTTGCAGCCCAATTTGCTACTCTCAATGTATCTTTATGTGCGGATAAATGCTAGTTAACGATTTTTATTTCTCCAATAATTGGCATCTAACATAGCATTGTCCTCTTCTAGAGAGAGGTGTGTGTTGGATTTTAGTTTGAATTTTAGCTCTATTGGAGCTTCGACTTGTGTTGTCCCAGTCGGTGTTTCTTAGGGGAGGGAATTCTATATAGTTGTTGATTTCTGTGTGTAGTTTTTACTGGTACATGTCACTTTAGGTATTCCTTTATGTTTATTTTAAGGTTTTCTACCAGAAATGACTTGCACTTCCCCGTCTGGGTAGGTGCTAGTAATAACTTTTACTCCGGTGCTCAGGTGCTTTAATTGTGGATATGACAACCTGTATTGCTGGATATTATCCCTTGTTTATTTTGGGATTATTTTTCCTTTAAGCAAGGATTTGCACTTCCATATTTGGGTGAATGTAAACATTGATCTCCTATGTGATTTGTGTTTTCACCATAGACGTATGTTTTTTATCTTCACACTTCTTTTGTTTATTATGTGTGAGTTCACAGGTTGATTTTTTCAAATTGTTCGATTCACAGCATATATATTTGTGTTATTTCTGCGATTTAGGATGCAGTTCTGGTGTTTTTTCGTTTCTGTGTGTAGTTTTTACTGGTAGTTTTTTGGTAGGGGTGTGGTAGCTTGCCTTCCCCTGTTTGCGTGGGTGCTACTGCTTTGATACCTATTGTAGCCGGTTTGTTGGTATATAATAACCTATGCGGCTGGGTACATTCCCTTATTTATTTTTAGGGGTTATTTCCCCCCCCCCCCCAATAAGAGTCTGTTAGCACTGTGAATGCTGAGACTGATTTCCTAAATGTACACACAAATTTGATTTTATTCAAATAGCACACTGGTTTATATATGCGTTCACTTGGTAGATTCTCCCAGCTCAGATGAGCATGAGCACTGTTTTTCCTCCACACACACCTTAGGTGAAAGTCTGCTGACACTGTGAATGCTGAAGCTAATTTCCCAAATATACACACAAATTTGATTTTATTCAAATAACACACTGATTTATATATGCGTTCGCTAGATAGATTCTCCAGGCTCAGATGAGCATCAACACTGTTTTTCCTCCACACACACCTTAAGTACTCTCTTCATTTACATTGTATACATTTGTATCATTATTAGCAGCTAGAGGTCGGGCTCTGATAGCTCGACGCGCGTTTCACCTAATGAGGCTTTTTCAAGACCAACCGATTGTCTCCTTTGGATTATATTTATTGATTTAGCTCCTCCAATCAGATCGCGTACTAGTGGTCACATGTTGTGTTCTAAGCCAATCCTGTGTCTGTGGTTACTTCTCCTATTTGGACGGCATCTCCGTCTGTTTTGCCCTATTTCCGGGTCACATGGTTTGCGTCCTGCGTCATCCGCAGGTCACATGGTCCGGGCTGACCAATCACTATAACAGAATCTCGATCTCGGGATTTGTATTACCCGGGACCCTGTATATTGTAGTTAGAGGTTTAATATTGGTTTATTATTGTTATTAAAGCCTGTTCCCATATCACTGTATTGATGTGTATATGTTACTGAGGCCGTTCTTATGTCTCAGTGGGAGACTGGTGCTTCTGTTCCACGAGTTTGTGGTGGTATTGGTAGTTACGTTATTATTCTATGCTGTATGTTTGAGGGTCCAGAATCTGTATAAACAAATATCTTTTTTAAAATAAGATTCATTCCGTTATTATCTCGAGTATTTATCTAACAGTTGAATATCTTTCCATTCTTTGTATTGTATCTTCTCCAGTATTTTGTTGATAGCTCCATTTGTAAGTGTTCTAATATACCATATAATACAATTGTAAAAGGTGTGTGTGGAGGAGAAACAATGTTGATGCTCATCTGAGCTGGGAGAATCTATCTAGCGAACGCATATATAAATCAGTGTGTTATTTGAATAAAATCAAATTTGTGTGTATATTTGGGAAATTAGCTTCAGCATTCACAGTGTCAGCAGACTTTCACCTAAGGTGTGTGTGGAGGAAAAACAGTGCTCATGCTCATCTGAGCTGGGAGAATCTACCAAGTGAACGCATATATAAACCAGTGTGCTATTTGAATAAAATCAAATTTGTGTGTACATTTAGGAAATCAGTCTCAGCATTCACAGTGCTAACAGACTCTTATTGGGGGGGGGAAATAACCCCTAAAAATAAAAAACAAACCGGCTACAATAGGTATCAAAGCAGTAGCACCCACGCAAACAGGGGAAGGCAAGCTACCACACCCCTACCAAAAAACGTACCAGTAAAAACTACACACAGAAACGAAAAAAACACCAGAACTGCATCCTAAATCGCAGAAATAACACAAATATATATGCTGTGAATCGAACAATTTGAAAAAATCAACCTGTGAACTCACACATAATAAACAAAAGAAGTGTGAAGATAAAAAAACATACGTCTATGGTGAAAACACAAATCACATAGGAGATCGATGTTTACATTCACCCAAATATGGAAGTGCAAATCCTTGCTTAAAGGAAAAATAATCCCAAAATAAACAAGGGATAATATCCAGCAATACAGGTTGTCATATCCACAATTAAAGCACCTGAGCACCGGAGTAAAAGTTATTACTAGCACCTACCCAGACGGGGAAGTGCAAGTCATTTCTGGTAGGAAACCTTAAAATAAACATAAAGGAATACCTAAAGTGACATGTACCAGTAAAAACTACACACAGAAATTAACAACTGTATAGAATCCCCTCCCCTAAGAAACACCGACTGGGACAACACAAGTCGAAGCTCCAATAGAGCTAAAATTCAAACTAGAATCCAACACACACCTCTCTCTAGAAGAGGACAATGCTATGTTAGATGCCAATTATTGGAGAAATAAAAATCGTTAACTAGCATTTATCCGCACATAAAGATACATTGAGAGTAGCAAATTGGGCTGCAAGCCAATCTAGGCAACAGTGCACAGACACAACAGACCCAAAAGATACTCCCAATAATCAAATTCAGTGCAGATAACGGGCTCTGATTTCTTTTTTTAACACTTTATTCTTCACACTATCTCATTTCTTTGTATGAGCACCATGTCTATATGTATATGATTTTAAACTCTTTATTTCACCCATAAAGTAATAATCCCCTTCTGTTCCTACAAGAAATAAAAGGAATTAAGACAAAGGGGAATCTTTTAAAGAAAATTTATTAAAAGTTAAATTTTACTGAACTCATCATGCCAATACAGTGAATATAAGTAAAAACAAGAATTTCTTTACAGTGTGCACTCATATAGCGTAACGTCTTTCTCTGCACAATCTCCTGTGCTACCACAGTTTTTCTGTATACTCCAGTTACCGTTGAGTGGCACCCCTGCAAGTGATATTAAAATAGCGGGCAACACGGGTCCGAAGTACACTAACGACCCATTTAGAGTGTGCAGACAATCTCCCTACCCGTCCTCTCCCCATTACTTGACGATACATCCCACAACCCCCTGTGATGCTACTGAGGGAACATAGATCGTAAGCTCCGCTGGGACAGGGACTGATGTGAATGACTAAATATTCTCTAGAAAGCGCTGCGGAATATGTGAGCATTATGTAAATATAGGTAATAAATAAATAATAAATATATGAACCCTTTGAGTGCCGACATCTTTCTGAGAGATGAGTAAAATATCCGCTAAAAATGACAACATCTATGTGAGAAATGTGCAAAATATTGGCACCAATGCTAGCGTCTCTTACATTTGTTATATAAATTCAAACCAAAAATGTTGTGTAAAATTTCTTTACCAATTCACTTGGCCCTCAAAGGGTTAATTGAAATTACTGGTGAACCAAAGATTCAAATGCCAAAAATCTTAAATTCTAAACATTTTCTTATATATAATTCCTAAGTATCTAGCACATTGAAAAGATATTCTAATGAAGAAGAATCTTGGGTCCCAGCCAAATCTGTACATTGCATTACTCAAAAATACTTTAATTAACAGTATAGAGGAAAAGCTAATTTAAGGGCTTAGGTGACAATGTTATTTTTATAGATTAAGTGTTTGCCAGATCCTTTGCATGTTTTCTTTACATCTTGCAGACGGCTTCACTTACATGAGCAAACTCATATTGGCACATTGGTGTTTCTGTCTCCATGCCCATTTTGTGCCACTTATTGCCAACCTCATAGGCTTCTATGTGGAAGGTGAATTGACCCATTTTATGAAGCTGCTAAAAATGTGGGTTATTCAGAGAAAACAAATATCATCCCAACATGACGTTTATTGTCAATTAAGTCCAGCAAAGCCAGATATGTTTATCTGGATCACTGCCAGGTCAAATCACCATGCACAAAAGTGGTATACTGGCAAAATGCAATGATATTTACCACCACCACTGATCTAACCACCTAGGGTAAACAGACCCTTTAGCCTGATATCACAGACAGTGCTACTCTGCCACAATAAAAACTTCTAGCATTTTTCTCAGGAATATTGGAAACCGCAAGCGTATCATACTCAGCCCACACCAGCTGACCCTGTTGCAGCTACAAAAAAAATCAGCCTACCCAGATTGTGTGAGGAATGTCTGGATCCAGTCCAAATTTTCTACCCCCGAGTGTCAAACTGAGCATCAGAACCATTTACTTCTGAGTTTCTCTTTTGATACAGCTAAAACTTTTGTTCAGCTTGCCGAATGCGTGTTTAAGTGTGAAAAAAGGAGTTTCTGTCTACAATGCGAATCTGCAGGATGCTGTCAACTAAGTGTCACACAAGGCGAAGCAAAGTCACATCTTTAGTAAATCATATCCTAGATATGACACACGCAGAACAAACAAAGTTCATTTTTTTTAACTTGTTGGAACATAAATAAGAAAGTTAAAAAAATATATGGTCCTATAAGTAAATCTATATCAAGTATTTTACACCTCCACACTAATTACCATCTGGTTCAAATAAGATGAGGGGGTTTGACGAGCAGCCATATCTATATTTTTTTAATTTATTTTATTTGCAATTTAGCTGCGCTTCATGGGGTTTGACTTATCTTGGAAATAAATTTGCTCGAGAAAACAAAACAAATACATTCTTATTCCTTTTCCATTTGTTTACTTATTAAAATATTATTCTCAATATGTTAATATTTTTCTTGTAAACATGTGTTGCTTAAATATGTCTTTGCTTATTGTTGTTGGGTGCAGGGATAAAATGTGCGGGGCGGTTGTGTGCTATACAGACTGTACCGCAACAATATCAGGTAGGAGGCAATCTTGTTTATGCTCTGATTGCTGACATATTGTTTCCTGCCTAAATAATGAGGTGTATTCTGCTGTAACAGCAAAATATCTGTGTGTTTGCAGGGCCGGTGCAAGGCTCCGGGGCGACTTCACGGGGGGGGGGGGGGGGGATGGAGGATGCTAAATGTGGCCGCCGCCTTGCTCCAGGGTGGGGTGGGGGATACGGCTACCGTGCTGCTCTGGGGGGGGGGGATACGGCCGCCATACTGCTCCGGGGGCCGAGGGTGCGATGCGGACAGCATGCTGCTCCAGGGGGGGAGAGGGCATAGGGTGCATCGCTCCACATTTGCCGGGTGATGCCCCCAAGTCACTCCGGGGGGGGGGGGGATGTTGCGGTGGCCGCTGAGTTGCTCTGGTGGGGGGTAGTGACCACCGATCACCTCCATCCTACTCCCAACTACCGCCATCCAGTGGCTGGCGCCCTAGGCAAATGCCTAAAGCTGCCTAGTGGTGGCGTGGCCCTGTGTGTGCCAGAGTTGCTAGTGTACAAATAGCAGGGGTATTAAATATAAAAAAATAACAAAAGGCCTGATTCAGGCCTGATCGCCACTCTCCACCCGAATCCTCTCATTAGCATGCGAGTGCATGCATTCACATACACATCCGCTCGCATGCGGCTGCATGGAAGAAAAATCACTGGATGGTCGCTCACCACCGAATGATTTTTCTTCCCTTCGCAAATAAAAGAAACCCTAGACTTACTTTTATTCTGGCCGGAGATGGCGGAAATTGGGGTGGGTGCTGACGTTATGTGACATCAACTGCCCGCCCCAAGCAGGCATGGCTTGTGCAGGAGTACGCCCAATGTTTCTATAGGTGCAGACACCATTTTTGTGAGCAGGTCCTTGAAATGCTGAGCGGTCCCCTTCATTAGCCCACTGCCCTCCCCTCTCCGCCCATCCTGGATCGAACTCCCCAGCGAGCTTGCGCATGTGCAAACCCCAACAATCGGCTGGGGTAGAAAATTCGTCCCGCACCGAGCATGTCTGAATCCCCCCCAAGGTTTTCTGTTTTTGTAGTAATTTGGAAGGTGTTGACTAATGGGGAAAATTTGTGCAACCAAATTTGACACATTTTTCCACCCAATGCGCTCCAAAGTGCAATGAAATGGTCTACTCCGAGGGCTAGCACACTTGTGTTCTGTTTACTGTATTTCACATGCGTTACTTTGTGATGTTCCAAATGGGTCTGATACGACTTGTTGACAGATATCAGTGCTGGCTTCTGAGAATCAACATTCTGGTGAGAACTTCTCCCCCCCAATCCCTACTCCTAAGCCAGTGGTTCCCAAACTTTTTGGAATCATGGCAGCTGCTGTGGAGTGCTGCCTGATTCCTGCAACACAAGGTCATCAACAAGCATTTACAAGTCTAAGACAGGAGTGAAAATCCATATTCTATATGTATAATATATATATAGAATACACATATATATATACATACACATACACACTGCTCAAAAAAATAAAGGGAACACTTAAAAAACACAATGTAACTCCAAGTCAATCACACTCCTGTAAAATCAAACTGTCCACTTAGGAAGCAACACTGATTGACAATCAATTTCACATGCTGTTGTGCAAATGGAATAGACAACAGGTGGAAATTATAGGCAATTAGCAAGACACCCCCAATAAAGGAGTTGTTCTGCAGGTGGTGACCACAGACCACTTCTCAGCTCCTATGCTTTCTGGCTGATGTTTTGGTCACTTTTGAAAGTTGGTGGTGCTTTCACTCTAGTGGTAGCATGAGACTCAGAAGTGGCTCAGGTAGTGCAGCTCATCCAGGATGGCACATCAATGTGAGCTGTGGCAAGAAGGTTTGCTGTGTCTGTCAGCGTAGTGTCCAGAGCATGGAGGCACTACCAGGAGACAGGCCAGTACATCAGGAGACCTGGAGGAGGCCTTAGGAGGGCAACATCGCAGCTGCAGGATCGTTACCTCCACCTTTGTGCAAGGAGGAACAGGAGGAGCACTGCCAGAGCCCTGCAAAATGACCTCCAGCAGGCCACAAATGTGCATGTGACTACTCAAACGGTCAGAAACGGACTCCATGAGGGTGGTATGAGGACCCAACATCCACAGGTGGGGGTTGTGCTTACAGCCCAACACCGTGTAGGACATTTGGCATTTGCCAGAGAACACCAAGATTGAATAAAATCAATCAACAGCAATCAACAATAAAACAAGAGCATTTAAATTCTATAAAAATAACGTAAATGAGGAGGCGTTCAACAAGTACAAAGAACTTGTAAAAAGGGTAGTCAAAGTAGCTAAAAGGGAAAATGAAGAGCGCCTAGCCACTTAAAGCAAAACCAACCCCAAAAAGTATTTTAAGTACATGAATAGTAAGCGAATAATTAAAGAGAACATAGGCCCATTAACCAATATCAATGGTAAGAATTTTACAGAGGATAAGGGAAAAACAGAACTGCTAAATGGGTTCTTCTCATCAGTGTTTACTAGGGGAGAGCAGGCAGTGGAACACACATGTACAGATGGAGCCGGCTCCATCCTTGCAGGGGATGGTGATTCTATCACCATCCCCCGCCAGCGGCCGGCTACCGCCAGGGGCGCGCGCACACAAGACGCTCGCGGCCCAAGGCGACGGAGCTTGACGGGGGACCCCCTACATCCCCCGCCGTCACCACCGGTCCTCTTCGCCACCCCGACCCCCCCTCCCAAACTGGGCAGCATCTCTTTGAAGTGGGGACGAGCAGGGAGATGCTGCCCAGCCGCCGTGATACTGAGACGCACGCACGTCCCAGTGTCTATCGCCGGCACATGCCAGAGAGGAGTCTCTGGCGAGCGCCGGGCAAAGATAAAGCCGGCTCCATCTGTACCACAATTGGGATGAACAAGTCAGATCTCAATATTGATTTCACGACCGAGGAGATTTTATTGAGGTTCAGCAAAATCAAAACAAACAAAATACCAGGGCCAGATGATATTCTAGGGTACTAATGGAATTAAGGGAGGAACTAGCGACCCCTCTATATTACATTTTTGATAATTCACGATCATCAGGTAAGGTACCAAAAGACTGGAGAATAGCAGAGGTAGTGCCAATATTCAAAAAAGGATGACCCAACAAATTACAGACCTGTGAGCTTAACATTAATAGTGGGTCAATTATTTGAAAGATTTTTAAGGGATGGTATCCAGGAATATTTAGACCTTCATAGTTTACTCAGTATTAACCAGCATGGGTTCGTGAAAAATCATTCATGCTAAACAAATTTAATAGGTTTCTATGAGGATGTCAGCAAAAACCTTGATAATGGAAAAGCTGTAGATGTGATCTTCCTAGATTTTGCTAAAGCCACACATGAGGTTGATAAATAAAATGAAGGACCTGGGATTAAGGCCAAATATCTGTAGATGGGTTGGGAACAGGCTTTGTAATAGAGAAAAAAGAGTAATTGTGCTGTATCAAATATGATACCAGTACTAAGTGGAGTGCCACAGGGTTCGGTTCTAGGGCCCATTTTATTTACCATTTTTATTAATGATACTGGGATGGGGTTACTCAATCCATCTTTGCAGGCGATACAAAATTGAGTAGTTATTAATTCAACAGAGGATGTCGCCGCGCTTCAAAATGGTCTTGACGATCTAGATGAGTGGGCAAAAATGTGGAAGATGAGGTTCAATGTGGATAAATGCAAGGTTATGCACCTTGGGAGACATAACCAGTGTGCTATTTATAAACTAAGCAGGGAGTCATTGGGTAATTCAGTACTGGAAAAGTATCTGGGAGTCCAAATAGATGACAAACTGGGGTGCAGTGCTCAATGTCACATACTGTAGCAGCAAAAAAAGGCCAACAGAATTCTGGCATGTATTAAAAGGGGCATGGAAACTAGGGAGCATTTGTTAGACCTCACCTTGAATATGAAGTGCAGTTCTGGGCCCCACACTATAAATGTACATCATAGAATTAGAAAAAATCCAAAGAAGAGCAACAAAGCTAATTAGGGGTATGGATAATCTAAGTTACGAAGAGAGATTGAGCAATTTGGGACTATTTACACTAGAGAAGAGACGTTTAAGGGTGGACATGCTCAACACGTTCAAATATATCAGGGGCCAATATAAGGAACTGTCAAACACCCTTTTTACTGCTAGAAAGGAATCAAGGACACGAGGGCATGAGTTTAGATTAGAAGAAAAAAGTTTATAGAAGAAAAAATTTCTTTACGTTCAGAGCAGTCAAACTTTGGAACTCTTTTCTGGGAGTGGTGTCGGCAGAGACAATAAATACATTTAAAATAAGGTTGGATAAACATTTATTGGTTAAAAACATCCATGGGTACAAATAAGAATCATAATCTTTCTTTAACATTTTCAGAACATACATACATACACCAAGAGATAAGCTATAAAAAACTAGGTTGAACTAGATGGACGCAAGTCTTTATTCAGCCTTTTCTACCATGTAACTATGTAGAATTGTGAGTAAAGCGGTATATATTTGATATAAAGCCAAAAATTGTTCAGGAGGCATAGTCTCCTTCAGGAGATGTGCTCTAATCAACAGCTCTGCGTCTGATGGATTCCTGTATGGGGTGTGGTACAGGGGTCCGACAGTCGGGATCCCGACTGGCCGGACCCAGACAGCATGGTAAGCGCAACTAAGCCCCTTGCAGGCTCGCTGCGCTCGCCACGCTGTGGGCACGGTGGCTCTCTCTGTGGGCACGGTGGCTCACTACGCTACGCAAGTCACCTATTCTATTCTCCCTCTATGGGGGTCGTGGACCCCCACGAGGGAAAATAGCAGGAGGACGTCGGGAACCTGGCTGTCTGTGTTTTGACAGTCGTGATCCCAACGTCGGGTAAATGCCTGTCGGGATCCCGACTGTAGGGACCCCGTCCGGCACCCTCCTGTTTGGAGAAAGGAAGGCGATAATAGATTGAAGGCCAGCAATTTGGATGATTCCTGTAGGAATATATGCAGGAGCAGGGAGAATTCAGGCCAGCTATGTATATAATTCATATAGGAGTATTGCAGGGACTGGGAGAATACTGACCAGCAATTTGGATGATTCCTGTAGGAATAATTGCAGAAGCTGAGAGAATTCAGGCCAGCTCTGTAAATAATTCCTATAGGAGTATCACAGGAGCTGGAGACGAGGATACTTTGACTAGGAGAAATAGGCAGAATCTGCACAGAGGATCCAGATAATCAGAACTGAAACTGGCAGGCTTGCAATGTGCAGTACAAACAATCACTGGCATGAAGTTGTCAGCCAGGAGTAATTTCAAACACAGTACCTCCAATCAGTGTTACCAGCATGTATATTATGTTAGCATACCTCCCAACTTTGGACCAGTCGGAAGCGGGACGCAGCTACTGCGCGCCGGAGGCGCGTTGAAAATTTCGGGGGCGTGGCCTATACTCGCGGCTCTCCTGCGAGGCCACGCCCCCATTTTGTTGTTATGGGGGCATGACCCAGAGGCTCTTTGAGCCTCTAGCCATGCCCCCAGCCCCCTGGCTACGGGAAAAGACGCTGTGCGCATGCGCACAGCATTTATTCCCCGCTGCTTAGCAGCCTACAGGGGGGACTCCCAACAGCCCACCCTCACCGCGGGACACTGCCGGCCGCGGGAGGGACAGCAGGACAGGCCCTGATAATCGGGACTGTCCCGCTGTAATCGGGACTGTTGGGAGGTATGTGTTAGCTCTATGTGAATATACACTTTTTGTGCATATAGAACTTGTCATCGACATTATGTGGTTTTATATTGATAGGTCAGTAATTAGAAAGTTACTAGTAATTGTGAGACTGCTTTTTATTTATAGTGAAGCTAACATACTTGTATAAAATAATTTTATTTACGACAACCATCTTGCTTCCCCATTTCAGTTCTCACCTGGGATCATTTCAATTAAATATTCCATTGTTGCGCATGCTAGTTTGGTTGTGCATTTATTGTGGCTGGTGGAAGAACCCTTGCCTCTCTGCTGGGATGTGGTATGAGTTGAAAGTTCCTGTCACCTTGCATCCACTCTACAGTATCCAGCCTGCAGTCAAGCCTGTTGTTGTGTGCCATGAAGCATCTGTCAGAGGCATAGGGCCAATAAGTTCTGGTTTATGATTGAAGCTAAATGCAAATTTTGGGAATGTCACACACATTTCTCTATTCCTGTCCATGTATTTACTCTTTGCAGGATGAAATATTCCAACATAATGTAAGGGTTGGGACAGCATATATGTAGAGGCAGTAGAGATGTAGCTGAAACATACTTCCCAACTGTCCCGATTTTCATGGGACAGTCACGTTTTTTGGGGGCTGTCCCTCTGTCCTACCTGTGGGCCGCAGTCCAAGTGGCAGTTATGAGACCCCTTGACACTGACTGCTCTGCTTAGCAGTGGACACAGTGGACTTTGCCCCTACAGTGAAAGCAAATGGGAGGCGTGGCTCACGGAAGCATCATCCAATGAAGTCACACACTCTTCTGCAAAGGCCCATTCCTTTTGGGAATGGACCTTTTTATCCACGCGCAGGAGTCTCGAATGACAGGAGGTATGCAGGGTGTGTGTGTTTGTGTGTGTTAGTTGACTAGTGTGATTTTTCCGCCACCTCAGATATGGTAAAAATCCGGCATGTTTATACATGATGGTGGTAGAGATATATGAAATCCTGGTGGTAGAGATGCCGGCAGACAAATGACCTCAGCTGACCTCTGACCTCAGCATTCCTATACAGAATGTCCTGACTGAGGCTCCATAAGTGACCTAACCCTCTATCACTTCCCCCCTGACACTCCCTACTCGCAGCCTATTTCCCCTCTACAGCCTGACCCTAACCCTTCCCGCTAGTGCCTAACCCAATACCGCACCACCTAAACCTATCCCCTTGCTCTGCAACCTAACCTAACACTCCCTTCTTAAGTGCCTAAATCTAACCCTCCCTACCCCCACATCGCCTAACCCAAAAGCTGTGTACACACGGTGGCGATATATTGCTCAGTGTTTCCTTTACACCAGCGACCAGAGATGGTCGCTGATGAAAGGGAACCTCTGCCGGAGGAGCCGTAGAGGGAATCAGCTGGTCGCAGGAGCAAGCACCTGCAACCAGCCATCATAAAGGGGCTAAAAACGGGAGCACGCACCCAGCGATTTATCGCCAGTGCACACTCCAATCGCTGGCAATATGGTCGCTCAGCGACTATATTGCCAGCGGTTATAGCCTGTGTGTACGCACCTTAAGTTTCACCCTAGTGCCTAACCTCACCCTTCCCAACATGACCCTAACCCATTCCTTGCATGCTTATGTTCAGGTTCAGCTGTTGGTGTCAGCATCCTAATCCATGTTGAAGTTCCGGTACCGGTGTTCTGACGGCATTCCCATCACCAGTAATATAATATAACTCCCAGACTAGGGAGTTCAGCAATTTCTTTGCAGCAATGGACATTGAGCACAAAAAGTGCTGCAATTGTTAATGATGCTTAATAGATGTAGGATGGAATGTACTTTGTGTAAGAAGGGCATAGCTGAGAAAACAAAGTCAGATTCAATATCCATCTGCTTTTCTACCATAACATTTACCTAGTCACAAAGTGACTGTCAACGTGTTTTACGTAACCTACCAGCAATGTACAGATGACCGTCTGTTGCTGTTGCCGTAGTAGCTGTAAGTATCCACAGAGTTCACCAATATTCATTCCTCTCACATCACATATACACCCTACAATCTGACCCTAAGCCAGCAGCTTATATAACAGATGCTAATTATTGGTTTCCAAAGACAGCTTTTAGCACACTGCAATGGGGGAAGATAATGTAAGGGGAGAGAGGAGGAGAGGTGCTCTACCTTCAGTTTTACACAACTGCAATATACAGCACCTATAAGGGTCAGATGTATCAAGCTCCAAAAATGATAAAGTGGAGAGTGTTATGCAACCAGCCAATCAGCTACTACCTGTCATTTTTCAAACCCAGCCTGTAACATGGCAGGTAGGAGCTGATTCGCTAGGCTGTTTATAACTCTCCATTTTATCACATTTTGAAACTTGATACATCTGGCCCTAAATAAAGGTGAGAATCAGAAGTGGGAATCAACCAAAAAAACACGACCATGGCACTTTCTGTGTGGAGTTTATATATTCTCCATGTGTTTTCTCTTGTGCTCTGGCTTTCTCCCAACCTCCAAAAACCTACTGTTAATGTAGTTTCATTGGTTTCTGAAAAAAAAAAACACATATATATATATATATATATATATATATATATATATATATATATATATATATATAAATATATATATAAATATATAACTTTCTGATGTGAGTGACTGATATTTTCTCTGTAAAGTGCTGCATAATGTGTGTGTGTTTCATAAATAACTTATTAAATATTTCACCTTTTGTCAGGGGGCATAACTAAATATCTGGTTGGCCTCTATGGCATAAATAGTTGTTGGAACCTCCTTCATTCTCTATCAATATCCCAATACTAGCAGTTCCTAGAAATGCATGCACTACTTACACCCCAGCAGCCCCCAGACATTCATCCTACCTCCCCTTTAGATCCCCCCTCTGCATACCCTAAGAGAAACCAGACTCACACTAGGAGAAACACCCCCCCCCCCACCACACACATACACATCCACTGCATAAACTCACCATCGGGTATCCCCAGGCTCACACTTTACAAATTAAACACACTAAGCCATAACTTAACCTTAACTTAACTAACTTATCCTAAAAATAAAGACACGACACAGTGCTGGCGTGTCAAAAAGAATGTCAAATTTATATTTGACAATTAAACTATATGACTATAAATGGTGGTGGCACTAAAGAACGGTCACTAGAGGGACAGTGGGGTTAAAGATCACTATGCATACACACCATCGCTCGTGATCACTCTCCCTGATCATCCACCCAGGCAGGTGGCGTGGCCATCCCCCGTGCAGAAGCATGGCCCATGACAATCGATGTCAAGGGAGAGTGCACACCACTATCTACACACACACCGAGTTCTTAAAGAATGACCGTTCTTTACCACCGCTGAAGAGAAATAGGGAAGGGTGGGTGGGGCTTCGCAGGACAGAGGGAGATCATTTCTAGCACGTGATCTTTCCTACCCTGCCTAAATCCCTCCCCCTGCACTGATAGGCCTTATGCCCACCTTCATTAGCATATCACCTGACTAGCTACAAAGTGCAGCCTGCAGGAACCCATCAGTGGTTTATGCTCACCTCATTGCTTAATCAGCATTCTGTGTTTCTTTCGCTGCTATGACCCTAGCAGCACCTGGATACACACCCACTCCCCTGCATTCACTTCTACACCTATGCATCCCTCCCCCCTAAATTCACTACCAGCACTCCAGGAGAACCCAGAAGAAAACGATTCCCCACCCTGCATTCAATACTAGTACCCAAGCAGCACCCAAACATACACAATCCTCCTCACATTTGCACATAATGATACAAGGCACCTAGAAGTTAAATAGACTATGGTGCCCACCTCCACACCAGCCTCTGGGAGTGCATGCATACTACTGTCAAAACCTATTTTTCCCCAGCATATAATTTCCATAATTAAGATTTTAACCCTGCCCATAACATTAATATAGTCTGAGATAAATATTATTTAATCTCATAAATCAGGAAAATATTGCATATAAATTTACATAGTCTAGCTCATATGCCATGTTTGGTCTTAAAATGATTGGAATCATATTAGCTATCGGATGACAGTTATTGAAAGTTCATATCACATTGGAGAGCCATGTTACATCAGCTATTAGCAAATACATAACAACCATTTAAGTCAAGCAGAAGAGGTGTGGCCATTGTTAGAATACCTGGACCATTCACAGGATACAGTAAACAAAGGGGTGTGCCAGTGAACAATGGAGTCCACCTAAGTGAGTTTTCTTGTAAAGGGAATGCAATCAACCAATTCAGTGTGTGTGTAGCAGCAGACGGGAGAAGATATGGGACTGACTTCGCCAGGACAAGTTGAGGAATAAGTATCTATATGTTTTTATACTGTGTAGCAGGCATGGCTCAGAATATTGATAACGGATAGAGCTTATACATGAGAGTATGGTTCAAGTACGGAGTGTTGAATGTCTGAGAAGGGTAAATGATTGGAAGGAATGTGAAACGTGACTGTAAGAGATTAGTGATGATTGGAATCTGGTATATATATATATATATATATATATATATATATATATATATATATATATATATATAGTGTGTATTTGTAGCTGTTATGATTTGTGAGCTAGGACATGCTTAAAGTGGTAGATATAACCCTGTCCGTTTACATGTGGACAAGTTGAGGCCTAGGTATGCTGTTCCCATGTGGCAAGGCTACAGGCCTACAGTAGTTCCTAGATCTTTTGTATGCAAGGAGTGTAATTGGATCCCCTTTGTTACTATGTGTCTGGGTATTTAAACTAGCCAATGTGTGTCCTATTTTGGTTCTGGAAAAGCTTTATAGTATATTGTCTGGCTAGAGTATCTAGATAATCTGATGTAAAAGGTCTGTAAGAAACATGTGCTGTGAGTGTAGTTCACTATTGTCTGGATGGATTCTTTGTACCCACATGTGTGTGGGCCTACAAGGGACGCAGGTAGTTGAAAACCTGTGTTAGGCTATGCGTGAGTATGAATGGATTCCAGCATTTGTGTTTAATCAATTGTGTGTTTAGGGCCTAGAATGGATTAGCTTTGAACTGTTTCCACCTAAGTGTGTGAAAGCTTTGTGTAATACCCAGTGAGAATATCTAGATAAACTGGCGGATAAAACCTATATGAATGTAGTAATGTATTTTGCATGTGTTCACTTTTATCGTATATATATGAGCACTGTTTGGATGGCGAGTATACTGCCATGTGATGGGATTTTGGTATAGCAAGGCCTTGGATTGTATAGTGCCATTTAGGTGCTCTATTCAGAGCAAATACATTGTAGCTTAATAATATTCAAATTGTGTATGCTGTAGGTTTAGTGTGTTTGCTGAATGTGCAAGTTATATTCCGGATTGTGAGTATTGCAAGATGCTGTTTAGTGGTAATTTTGGAGTTATGGTGTGGATAGATGAGTGAATGTACAGACATTTTAAGTTTGGTTGCCATGCGGCATCTTGAGGCCCAGTGTGTTGTGGTTTTCTTTGTGTAACATGAGGCTGAATACAAAAATGGACTACAACATGTGGTCATCATTGTCTACCCTAAAATGGCCGATCCCATGCGGCTTTCTCTAGTGTGATCTGGCCACAAGATGGCCGACAATCAGTGCCGTCTTTCCCATTGGGCATGATGGGCAGTTGCCCGGGGGCCCTAGGACCTAGGGGCCCCCGGCCCAGCCCAATGGGAAAGATGGTGGCCGCTCACCCTCGCTGGGGGATCCGGGCAGGGGGATCAGGGCGGCAGAGGCGTAGCGAGGGCGGTGCCGGTGGAGCACCAGCTCCGGGCGATGGAAGCTATCCTGGCGCCAGAGCCGTCCCAGTACCGCCAGCTCGCCCGCTCCATCTCCCCCGCTAGCTCCCACCGCGGCTCGCTGTGTGCGGGAGACGTGATGCTATTTAAAATTCACGTCTCCCTCTGGACCGCCAGCCAATAGGCGCTTGCGGTCCAGCAGCCAATCAACTGGTGGCTGCTGGACCGCGAGCGCCTATTGGCTAGCGCGGTCCAGCGGGATATGTGAATCTTAAATAGCAGGCGCAGCAGCACACACTAGTGCACTGTTACAGCGGGGACTGGGAGCGCCTGGGCAGCGGACAGCTGGGGGGTCCCCACTGTCAGATGTCGCGCGCAGGGGCGATCCGGGGCGATCCGCGGCACTGCTCCCCTCTCGTGACAGCCATCACAGCCGCCGCAGCTAACATCATCATCCCGCCCACCCGGCTCCCAATGTGCTGGTAAGTTGTGGCCATCAGAAGGGGGACCATGCTCGAGCTCCAGTATAACAAACCTAAAAGAGGTCCAGACTCACCACCCTGGTGTTGGATGGTATGGGTATGTTGGGGACAGTGAAAGAGTAGGGTGTGTAATTGGGAGTGGTGTAGAGGAATAGGGAGTGAATGTGGCACAAACAGGGGGACTAGGGTGTATATGTGAGTAAAGCTTTATAGGGGGTCTGTGGGTGGAACAGGGTGTTTGTGGTGGGGATAGAGGGTTATGGGGTGTATGTTGGGGGACAGGGTGTTTGTGGTGGGGATAGAGGGACGTGGCAATGAGGTCTCTCCTCTTATATGGAATCAGTATGGGAATTCTGTAAGGGGCAATAATATGGGCAATGTTTAAGGGGCACTACGAGGGGAATTATGTGTAAGGGACATTACGCCGGAAGCTGACTGGCTGCCGCACGGAGCCAGAGAGGTGAGGGTTGGGGAGGTGACTGTGGGCTCCTGGGCAAACTAATTTGGGGGGGGGGGGGGGGGGGTCCAGTGAACTAGGTTGCCCAGGGGCCCTTCCTAATGTTAAGACGGCCCTGCCGACAATCAGGTTCATTCATGCTGCTGTATAGCCACGCCTCCAGCACTGTACACACATACACACATATAACACTGAGGTTAACTGTATTTAAGGATGCTGGTGTAATAAACGTATTAATTGTAATATCTGTATTATTATATTGTACAATCAGTGATACAGTTTCATCCGCTTGCATTCATAAATAATATTCATTGATTATATTTCTGGACATTCGCTTATTGATCGCGTGCGACATGAATAAATTAAGTATACTTTGTATTTATAAATAAATGGATTTTCATAGCAGGGTTGGTGGAATTTTTTTACATGGATAAGTTGCCTCTTTTTCGACAATAAAACTTAATTGTGTGTCTAAATTATGGATCGGTTAATATCTTCTGGTGAAAGTTTTCATAAAAAAAACACAAAACTGTAAAGTGCTGGGCTACAGATGTGGCCAGGCAAATCAGACAGGACTAGATACACATTGGGATACGCACTGCCCCTACCAGACAATTGGCCCATTGATGGCTGTAGAGAGTCTGAAACGCTGCTGCACTATACGTCGGGCTAGAGAAGTGTTCAGGCCTGCACTTGTGACCAGCGGTGTAGCTAGGTGCCAGGATGCCCGAGAGCAAGGGCATGAGTCGTGCCCCCCCCTGTAATGAATTGGGGGCGTGGCTAACATGTGGCGGCATGTTACATTTGATTTATTTAGACCTAATCATGGTTGATGCCATATTGCATAACCGACGGCGTGAATGCCGGTGGTCAGAATACCACAGCATGGCGATCCCACAGGAGGGAATCCTGATGGGTTTGGTAAGTATACTTACAGAACCTGTCAGGATTCCCACCTCTGGGATGGCCGTGCTGTGGTAGTCTGACCGCCAGCATCCCCGTCGTCAGTCATCTTCCTCTCACATATCAAGTCATTTAATTAACATAATTTAATCAATCAGTACCTCCCTCAATATAATAAAAACATTAACTCCCACAAAAGCAATTATACCTTCACCCCCATAATGAGCCCCCCCATCTATAACTTTCCCCCTTATACTTCTATTTAACCCCTCCCCTTCCAACTTGCCTGTTGCTGTGTCAAAATTCTGTTCTGTACCTACTACCTCAGATGGATCCCTCCGTGCTTTGTGGAGTTCATACTTCACAGGAAGGTTTGGGGGTGGAGTCACCATTGGAGGAGGAGGACGGGATTCCCAGGGACAGCCTTGATGGGGGCAGAGGATGCCTAGGAATACTCCAGCTGCCTAGCAGCATTGCAGCAAGCTGGGAGCCCCGCTCCCCCACAGAGGGGAGAAGGCGGAGGATGTGCGGTCTTTTCTGACCGCACATCACTCGTGCAGCGGTGCCGCTCTGTCATGGCACCTATCCAGTCTGGTGGGTGGGCAGGCAGGCACCGGGTAGTGCAGCCGCAGCACAAAGATGAGCGTGAGGGGCGGCTGTGAGTCCCGCCGCCGCTCTGCACCCCTACGGTGCCTGGAGTGTGTGCTCCAGTGGCTCCGCCCTCCCTACGCTCCTGCTTGTGACTTGTGTTTGCCACTTGTGAATTTGTCATTCTATGTGGGGGAAATCATGCTACAACGATTCTGTTGCAATAGCATTCAGGTATTCTTGGGGGTAGAGAGGTTTTGTCCTGCTTGCTACTATTTAGTGCATATTTGTGTGATTTTTGCAAGTCACCATGGCTCTGTTCAAATTTTCATTACGCAGACATATGATTCCCATTTGCCAGTCCAAAAGATTTAGTGTCCTCTCAGCCAGGGCCGATTCTAGGGTGTTCAGTGCCCTCCTGCAAACTATAAATTTGTGCCCTCCCATACTTTACAAAGGGACAGCGCACACTAAAAGAAAGATGTGTCAACAAGGAAGGGGTATGGCCACACAATAGTACTCCCATTCCAAATGACACCACATAGTAGCACAATAGACCCAGTGCCGTAAGTAGCCATTTTGGTACCCTGTGCCTGAAAGGAAATTTGTGACTGCTCCACCACCACAGGGAAAATATGGAGAGTGCGTGCCAAAGGCATGCAGCAAAATGTAGGAGTGTGGCTTCATAGGGAATGGGCGTAGCCATTTAAGAGTACTAATAATATTGCAATGACCAGAACACATTATATTACACACAGTAATGCCCATAACACATTATACCACACAGAGTAATGCCCATTATGTACAGTATTATGCCACACATCATGATGCCCCTTACACAATATGCAGCACATCATAATGCCCATTACGCCACACACTTTAATGCCCCATACACAATATACCTCACACCATAATGCCCATATGATATTATGACACACATTATGCTCCACGGAATGCCCGAGTACTCTTGCATATGCCTAGAGTAGTAGCGTTGCTTATACATAATGCTCACAGTTACTTACCGTAGTAGCGCTGCTAATGCATAATGGCAAAAGTTGCCGACAGTAGTAGCGCTGCTTATATATAATGCCTATAGTTGCCAACAGTAGCAGCACAACTTTTAATATACATAACACCCACACCAGTTGCTGACAGCAATATCACAACTTATACATAACCCCGACACCAGTAGCGCTGCCTATACATATGCCCACACCAGTTGCTGACATCATAATTGCTGCCTATACATATGTCCACACCAGTTGCCGTCAGTAATAGCGTTACCTATACATATGCCCACACCAGTTGCCAACAGTAGTAGTGCTGGCTATACCAGCACTACTACTGTTGGGAGCAGGGAGAGCACCTCTACTGCCTGGTGCCTCCTTGCCCTGCATCCCCTGCTGAGTGGGTAGCTCCAGCCCCGCTCTCAGCCTCACACTTATGAGTATGTCCTTAGATTTTTTTTCTATGAAAGACAAAGTCTGGTTATTAAGAATGGTGGAAACAATTAACCACAAATTTCTGTGACTGTCAAAATAGTAACCCCTATCTCTGCTGGCAGCAGCACCATGCAGAGCTATAGAGTCTGACTCTAATGTGTATGTGCAGATCTCTGGGAAAATGGTGCAGTGGCCATTTTTCCGGTAACTTCCACAGCACAATGGTCGCATAAGAGGTGTTGATGTTTCTGAAACTGTGAACTTCTTAAAAGATCAGTTCCTAGTGACCAGATGTAGGTATTCACCATCAATAAAAGTTAAGTCTTCCATGACTGAAATGTAAGTTAACTTGAAGAAGATCTCACTTACCTGCAAAAGATTTGGGGTGACATTTAATAGGATGCAATTTTTAGTCATTTGTAAATTCGCCCATTATAACACTTTTTAAAATCGCATATTTAATGAGGTGCGTATTCCGGGTAAAAAAGTGCGACATGGTGTGATAATATGCAATTTTTAGACATTAAAATGTGCGAATTTGAGGAAATGTGTGAATTTGTGTTAACAAAAAAAAAAAAATGGCACGAGGTCCCCCCTCCTGAGCAGAACCAGCCCCGGGGTTCATTGAGCCGGACCTGGGTCCAAAAATACGGGGAACAAAAAATCTGGGGGTCTCCCATTTTTTTTAAACCAGGTCCGGCTCAATGAGCCCGGGGCTGGTTATGCTCAGGAGGGGGGACCTCACGCCAATTAAAGAAAAAAATTAACTTTTACTCATTTTTTAACACAGGACCATGCAAATTAGTCTGTCAGAACCTGGTCTGCATGTGTTGCGAATTTTAGTAACAGTTTCCCATTTTTGCATCTCATTAAATATGCGATTTGTATAATTATAATGGAAAAATATCTGAATGCGATTTCCGGCGTAACTAAAAATCGCACTTTCAGAATGTGCTATTTCGCCGTTTTTCACATCTCATTAAATATTGGGCTGCTCCCACCCTATGGAATGCCCTTCCATGCACAATAAGACTCTGCACTAGCCTTCAAACTTTCAAGTGTTCCCTGAAAACTCACCTCTTCAGGCAAGCCTATCATATTTAAGTACCACACACATAACCCTCTGAGTCACTTATGTGTTATATAGCTTCCCTTCTAGACCTGTAACTTGGTAGGACTGCTATGCTAATACTGGTGCCTATCCTTGTGTTTCCCTCCTATATCCCTATAGATTGTAAGCTTGCAGCAGGTCCCTCTAACCTCCAAGTTTGTCTGTTGTTACCCAGTTTGTTTTATCACTGTCTACTATTATAAAGCGCAACGGAATCTGCTGCGCTATATAAGAAACTGTAAATAAATAAATAAAATACGCGAATTCGGGAAAAAGTGCGATTTCTGCCGTTTTTGGCAAAAAAAAAAAAAATCGCGATGATACTGTAGCTTCTTCTGTGATTAAAGATTTCAGTCAAATATCTACAAATTCTCTCAACCTAGTAATGGATACAAATAAAATTAGACAAGAGATATAAAAGATACACAGGTGAAACAAAATACTTATACTTTGATAGTAGAAAGGACGACACCCTTGCGCAAGGGAAACGAGGAGAAGAATTTTACTGACACTATCAAAGGAGGACCATATTTCCATTTTATTGAAATATGTAATTCATTTTTAATCTAAATCAGGGAATGTACGTGACATTTGCGACAGCAACCATGAAGTTTCGATTCAAGACATAGGTACAGAGGAGCTTTTCGCCATAGGTTGTCATCAACCAAAACACATATTGCTATATCTACTTGAATCAGGTGGGTTAAGTTCATGGAGACCCAGATGTGTGGAGTTTCAGAAAAGTACTTCAACAAATAGCATAATATATATATACATATGAATTTATTGTATACTAAGCAAAGGTTATTGATTTCAGCAGATGTGCAATCCAACAATAAAGCACCTCTGCACCTAGAGGCTGAGTTATTTTCAGATCTTCCTGGCGCTTCTGCAGTCAGTGTTTTTTTTCCAGGCATGAGGCTATCAAACACTGGCAGAGTCCAGCTTATATAAACTGCAGAACTCCTGGCTATGCTATTTCATAGTTTCAAAGTTCAAATTTTGCAGAAATATAAAAATTAAAAAACTATAGGGGGCACTGTTGCCACAATTTAGAATTTTGGAAATAACACCTAAATACAATGTATAACATGGATTATATAGATTTAAGAGACAAGGTAAAATATTGTCCCAGGATATAGAAGCAAGGACTCTTACGCTGACATAGTTCTACTAAAAACACTTGTCTTTTTGGTCTCTTAACCAGACAATGGCCTTTGTTCTTTGAGAAATAGAAGTTAAACGAAACACGTAGGGTCATTTCTGCTGATTTAGGTCACCAATCAGGAAAAAAAAAACTTTTTGTACTGATGCTCAGAAAAAAACACATTTGATTTTATTATTGTGTACTTTTTCTGCTGAAAATTTAAGAATGCACTTCTATATCTCTCCTTTTTCCATTTCCATCCCCTGTGCCTCTGTTAACAGCGAGGTTCTATAGAAGTGCTGTTAACCAACCCCCCCCCCCCCGTTTTCTTATATATATATATATATATATATATATATATATATATATACACATACTATGGGCGAATGTAATAGGGTGCGATTTTTAGACATGTGCGATTTTTGGTCAAAAACGGCCGAAATCGCACATTTTCCGAAAATCGCACATTTAATAGGTTGAAAATCGCGGTAAAAAAATCGCACTTTTTACCGCGAAATCGCACTTTTAGAAGTGCGATTTTTAGTCACATTTCAAATCGCATCCAGATGTTTTCCCATTATAAAGTATACAACTCGCAAATGTAATAGGGTGCGATTTTTGGTAAATGTTACCAAAAATCGCAAAAAAAATAGACCAGGTTCTGACAGGCGAATTTCACAGAACCATGCACAGATCATTGAGATCTGTGCATGGTCCTGTTAATAAAAATGTGTAAAAGTGTTTTTATAAAAAAAAAACGGCGTGGGGTCCCCCCTCCTAAGCATAACCAGCCCCGGGCTCATTGAGCCGGACCTGGTTCCAAAAATACGGGGGGACAAAAAGCATAGGGGTCCCCCGTATTTCTGAAACCAGCCCCGGACTCTTGGACCGGTCCTGGTTCCAAAAATACGGGGGACAAAAAATCTGGGGTCCCCCGTATTTTGAAATCAGCACCGGGCTCCAACAGCCCACGGTGTCATGCCACAGCCGGGGGACACTTTTTATACAAGGTCCCCCGGCCAAAACATGAGCACCGTGGCTGGTCAGCCTTGGACGGGGTACCTGGAGGAGTGGGGACCCCCCCAATAAAGGGGTCCCCCCCCCAGGCTTCACCCGTCCAGGGCTGAAGCCCGGGGCTGTCACCGGCGTCCGTGGCCAGTGGACGCCGGCCTGATAGGGTTAAATCCATCATACGTTACATTGCTTTATACCGGAGAACTACAAGTGCCAGCAGACCTCCCCCGCATGCTGGGACTTGGAGAACCACAAGTCCCAGCATGCGGTGCATTAATGGGCCCGCTGGGACTTGTAGTCCACCTGTAAAAAGAATGTTTATAAAAAACACACACAGAGAGAAGTAAAAGTTTATTACACACACACACCTCACTTTTACACTAGCGTTACTTACCATTCCTGGATCCAGCGCTGGTCTGGCTGCTTCACAGCCGGCTCCCCCTGCACTGACAGGCAGCGGAGAGAACCGGCTTTCTCCGTTGCCTCTAACAGCTTCTGTAGCGCTGTTCCAGCGCTACAGAGGCTGAGAGCGCGATTGGCCGATACATCTCCATGGAGACGCATAGCTCAGTCCTGATTGGCTGAGCTATGCATCTCCATGGAGACGCATAGCTCAGCCAAACGCGCTCTCAGCCTCTGTAGCACTGAGTCCCCTAGACCGGGACTTAGCCCCGCCTACCAGCCAATGATGGTCCAGCATGGGGGTTTTCCCGGACCATCATTGGCTGGTAGGCGGGGCTAAGTCCCGGTCTGGGGGCGGAGCCCCAGATGTAAACAGAACACCGGAGGACGGTGATCGTGGGGAAAATGCTGCAGGGCTCCCGGGGAAGAGCTGAAGACGTCTGTGGTGAGTATGATTTCTCTCCACAGCCTCCCCTCTGGATTCTACTGGACAAGGGGACCGAAGCTTCGTGTCAACATAGGTGAGTATGGATGAATGGGCTTGGTGTGTATTAAAGTTGTACTGTCTGTGTGTGTGTGTTTTTATTTAACTATTTGTAGTACTGTGGGACTACTAGTCCCAGCGGGCCCTTTATTGCCCCACATGCTGGGACTTGTGGTTCTCCAAGTCCCTGCATGTGGTGCAGGCTTGCTGGGACTCATAGTTCCACAGCAATACACAATAGGATTTTATCTATTTTTTTACACCATTAATCAGCTCGATGCCCACAGCCCAGGGGCATCGAGGACAGCCCCGGGCTTCAGCATGGGCAGGTAAGTTCTGGAGGGGGGGACCCCTTCTTTGGGGGGGTCCCCACTCCCCCAGGGCCCCTGTCCATGCTGACCAGTCAGAGGGCTGAATGCTTTGGCCGGGGGGACTTGTATAAAAAGTCTCCCCCCGGCTGTGGCATTACCCTGCTGGCTGGTTGGGCCCGGTGCTGGTTCTTGAAATACGGGGGACCCCCAGTCATTTTGTCCCCCGTATTTTGGGAACCAGGACCGGCCCTTGAGCCTGGTGCTGGTTTTATAAAATCATGGAAACCCCAACTTGATTGTTCCTTTGATTTTATGAAACCAGGACCGGCTCTTTCAGCCCGGGGCTGGTTATGCTCAGGAGGGGGGACCCCACGCCGTTTTTTTTTTTTTTACCCAAACTCGCATATATGAAAATGCGCACATTTTCATGACTGAAAATGCGCACATTTTCATGACTGAAAATGCGCACATTTTCATGACTGAAAATGCGCACATTTTCATGACTGAAATTGCGCACATTTTCATGACTGAAAATCGTCCGAAATCGCGGCAAATCGCATTTTTTGCCGCTAATTCGCATCTCATTACATATGCGAATTCGCGGCAAAAAACGCGATTTTTAAAGGTGCGATTTCTGGCGAGTTTGGAACTCGTCCAAAAATCGCACATTATTACATTTCGCCCCATATGCATAATTTGGGGAAACATGGTTAGTTTCACCAGAGGAGGTAGTATTTCTCTGGTCACAACTTCCCTGTAGAGGGGTTAAGAAAAGTCGTCCAGCCTCAAATATAGTGTTTTATAGCCAGGTAAGTGAGTCTGGTTCAGTGCAAAGCCAGGATAGGGACTCTGAGTCTGATGGCTGGTACACACCAGGACGACTAGGGCACGATCCCCTCAATCTAGATCCAATTCCGACCAATTGGATGTAGATTGTGTGGTGATTGGGCCCTTTTCTGTCCTGGTGTGGACCGATACCGATCCGATGCGCGGTCCCGCGGGTCGGTCGTTATTCAGATCCTACCTGCTGCAGGTAGGATCTTAATAACGACCATACTGCTGGGTGCGGGTCGCCATTGGATCGGACCCGCTCACGGTGCACATTGTGAGCGGGTCGTGCCCCCCCACATCATCGTGAGCGGGTCTGAAGAAACACTGATGACCCGCTCACAATGTGCATCGTGAGCGGGTCGTCGTGGTGTGTACCCTACATGAGGTGTGGTTGAGGGAGAGAAGGTGCGCTTTCAACCACGTGGCTCTGGTCCAAGTTTTACGCCCTTCATAGCCACCACTGGGAAATGTTCTGATTACACTAGGGATTTAAAAACTGCTCAGTCTGTTAGTCAGGGTGCTGATGCCAAAGAGTGGCCAGTTCATAGGCCCCATGTATTGTAACACATGTCAGTGCCCGAAAGGCATTAACGTACTGTACCAGGAGCTGAAAGAAAAGCTCTTCATAGCCCTTTTACACTTTGCAGAGGAACGTTTAGTAAACCTCATTACAGTAGCATCCTCTAAAGTCTGCAGAAGTGATGCAAGGGATGGCTTAATACGTTGCTCATTGATATCCCAAGAAACTCCCAAAGTTTGTGTCACGAATGAGGTTTTGAGCACTCGGTCGTAACCGTGCTGGGCTGTGTTGGATACAGTGACTGATAATTGGATCAGACTTACAGAGAAGCTGACAGAATCTGGAAATACCAGAATGGAACTGGAGGCACCTTACTCTGGGGACACCAGACAGGATCAAGAGACCGATGATGCCGGAAAGTCTCTAAGGTACTCAATTCTGGGAACCCAGACTGATACTATATTCCAGGGATGCCAAAATAACAATAACTCAAGATGGCCGACTTGGCAATGTAACAGGATCCAGGGACTATGGAATTAACTTAAGGAAACTGAGGATAGCCAACTTGGCAACGTAACGGAATCCAGGGACACTGGAACACAACTAAAGTAACTGGATTGAAGATAATGCATTAATAGTGACTGAATCTGGATAGTGGATGATATGCTTGTAGTGGCGGAGAACCAGGTGGTGGATGATTGGATAATAGCGTCTGGAATCCGGATGGAGCTGGACAACCCACAAACAGCTATGTTAGCGGGACAGCAGGTAGTGTGGCTGGGCTGGACCCAGTAAAGCAGGTAGCAGGTACTGTGGCTGGGATGATCCCAGTGAAGCAAGTAACAGGTACTGCAGCTAGGCTGAACCCAGTGGAGTGGTCTAGCAGGTACTGTGGCTGGATTGGAATTGTAGCAGGTGGTAACAAAGTTACAGAGCAGGGTGACAGGCAACAGGGGTAGTCAGCGACATTGCTCAAGGCAATTTCCTGTTCCTTGAGCAGGATATTTAACCCCCTTGCCTTGCATGGATTGGTTAACTGGCCAAGTGGTAGCTGCAAAACCAGGAAAAACTCAGTATGAAATCAACTGGTCTTAATAGGAGAGCCAGCAGTTTCAGCAAAAAGACAGCCAAATGGTTAATAGCTGGTCAGAGGTCTCACAGGTGTCCAATCAGTAATGCAGCAGCAGTACACAGTCTCTCACTGAAGCTTAGCTGCATTACTGCAATCTGTATGGAGCAATGCTGGGGAAACTCAGAAATGCTGCAGACTAAAGGGAAGATATCTGACAGGATACAAGAATAGCCAGGTTTGTGACAGTTTGACAACAGAAGCCAGTATACTCTGTACGAGTGGCCATTAGCACTAGATGATATGTGGATAAGTAAGGATGTGGTTCATTTTTTTGTAAACTATGTAAAAATAAATATGAAAATGAAAACATAAAGAAAAACAAACAAAAAATAAATAGAGCTCAATGTGAAACCAGGACCATTTTCTTTCTTCAAAAAGTTGATGAAGAGCTGCATACACTACAATCATGACTTGTAACTCAAAATGTTTTGTAAGAAAATCAGCTGAGTGGTTTTGCCTCTCAGTTGGAGGACAAATATCCCTACAGAAGGCAGAAACAACAAAAAAAGTGCCTGGGAAAACATTGTGTTTTTTTTTATTTTACAAAAACTTCCAAAGCTCCTGCTTCTCATAGAAGATATGAAAGCTGAAAGTTTTTACATGTTTAATTGGCCCAAAGAGGCAATTGTTTTCCAGGGTCTGCCCTCAAATGATAATAAATAGAGCCCTTAAAGATTTTTTTTTAACAATGAGTGTATATGCTGGAATAAATAAAAATCACATTGTCCTCCACAGAACAAAAAAAACACATTAATCGCCCGAGCCCCCACAGAAGAATTCACATCAGTTCACTGAGGAAGATGGAAAAGCTGTGCTCCCAGTCCCTGCCCTTGGCTGCATTGAGGACGGCATTGGATTTGGCAGTCCAGCAGTGGCTGCAGCATCAGTGCAGACACTGTGTGGGCAGTATGTCAGTTGACGGTGTGACCTATGATGTCAAGCCGCTACAGCTACTTTGAATTGATCCCAAAGTCTGGTCCTGCACCTATTGTAGTTGGGCTTAATTCAGTGTTGTACGCCATGTCGATATTTTCACAATCAAGCAATTTTCGCTATACTATGCCGCAATTGCAATTCACGTCATTGACGTGCGGTGGTGGCTGTGTTCAGAGAGGCACAGCCACTCACCGCAGCTACCACCCCCCACCGGCTGCCACCGCCAACCGCCCCTTGTGTCGACCTTTTGTCAAAGTTGACCTTGGGTATGTCGATCATTTCAAGGTGTTGACCTAGTCACCGTTGACCATTAGTGATTGACCTAGTGACTTTCGACCAAGACATTGTCTACCCACTGACCACATACCGAGTGGTAATGGGGAGTGGCAGCAAAAAACACAGGTGTATCAAGGCTGCTTTAGGTGTGCGTATCTGACATAGAAACATGGCGCCTGCAGCGCTAATGCCGCATCCAGTCTGCGTAGCATAGACGAGCAATCAAGGCTGCAAATTTGTATGCAGTGAATCCAGCGGGCATCTCTTTTAATGTCTGGGTGGCAGCTTCACCTGCTAACTTTAGCAAGTGCCTAGAAAATCGCAAATTGCATTAGCATACATCTCTGAATCAGGCCCTATGTTTAACCCTGAAAGTTTCTCACATAAAAAATAATGAAGGAAATTCTTACCTAAATTCGATATATTTAGATTTTCTTTATATTAGAAAAAAAACTTTAGAACCGAATCCTCAGTAATTTAATAACACTAACGAAAACAATGCTAATAATCAACACAATAATAATAAAAAAAAAGGATTTTGTGATCTCACAGCACTGAATAAGCCAAAAGAAGTAATCCAAAGCCTGAGGCCAATTCTGAATTCAGCAACAACTATTTGTTATTGTAGAGAAAGTGATGGCGCTTCTGTTCATCATTGCAAAGGAAGACAGATGCTAAACTGACCTCTTCTTGGTCTTATCTAGCAGCCAGTTAGCTTTTTGTTTCATGTCCAAAAATAGTGAAATAAAGAATCTCAGTTATATAGAACAATATGCTTGGCTCAAATGTTGGAAACAACACTAAGGAAAGTGGTGGTGGTGGTGGTGGGGGGGGGGGATTTATATATAGCTGCAAGGTGATGCCTCTGTATTGTGACTTCGGAGTACTTACTAGTATAATGTGCACTGTACTATGATGTCACTATGCAGCCACTAGGTGGCGCATATTCTCCTGATCTATTCTGTATTTGTAATGTCCTATATAATATGCTCACCTGAAAAACAGCAGCTTATATAATATGTTCACCTGCAAAAGTGTAAGGGAGTCTTCATGCCACAGTAGATAAGCAACTGTATGTATACAGGCCAGCCAACCCATAACCTGTATAACTATAAGCATAGACTTGACAGATATGGTCACACGAGTGTTGTTGGAGGTATTAGAGTGGATGTATACTCTTACACTAGTGGGAGAAAATTATATTTCAGTGACAAAAGCTGGAGATTATTTGTGGTTTTGTAGATTCAGGGCTGAGAATGCTGCAGCCAAGGATCCAGGCCCGGGATGAACAGTCAGGGGTTAATGCTTATTATAAAAAGTCTCCCCTGGGTGTGGCATTAGCCTGCTGGCTATTTGGGCCCGGTAATGGTTTTCAAAATACAGGGGACCCCTACTCTGTTTGTCCCCCATGTTTTTGGTACTAGGACTGGCCCATGAGCCTGGTGCTGGTTATAGAAATACAGACGAACCCCCCCCCCCCCCTCTATTTCTGCAACCAGGACTGGCTCAATTAACCTGGGTCTGGTTATAGCCGGACGGGGGGACCCAACGCTATTTTTTTGTAACAATTTACAGACGGAGCTGCACTAAAGGTGCCCATACAGTTGCGATAAACAGCGTGCACTGCGATGCGCGCTCCCTAGGGCATTGCATAGCACAGTACAAAAAGCACATACTTTTTGTACTGCTCGCTGATTGCATTGCATCGCACGCAAATCGCATGCAAAACACAGGCGTGCGATCAGCCCGATAATGTGTCACATTGTACGCTGTTTATCGCAACGTATATGGGCACCTTTAAAGCTGCTCCTGGTGATCTGATCATCATCCACCAGCGTGCGCCGCCCCGTCCACCAGAATGGGGTGCACGTGTGCCCTATTCTCAGCAATGGGACGTGCAAGTGTGTGAGATGCTCGCACATGCCCTTCCTTTCCTGTCCGCCGGCCACGCCCCCGCCATGCCCCGGGCAGAATGAGGCTCACTACATCTGTATTTACCATATTTATTTATCATATTTCTTTTTTACACTGTCCAGTATCGCACAGATCAGACAGATCCTTACAATACTGGTGGCTCTATGTATTTGGCTGCCATATTTCTGGCACCCAAATATGAACAGCCTCGACTTTGGAAAATACAAAGCTAGAGAATATGGCAGCTTTGTAAATTTGCTATATTCTCCATTCGTATTGTTGGGCCATATACAGCCGATCTCGCTTACATGTTCGTATGGGGATCAGCCATATACGGCCAACCTCATAAATTTACTTCTCAGTGTCAGTGAGGGCCTGTCTGCAGCCTTTGTGCGCCCCCCTTCCAGGGCCAGCTCCACCACTACGCAGCTTTAGGCATTTGCAAGGGGCGACGGCCACAGGAGGGTGGCAGACGGTAGTTGAGAGCAGGTCCGGTCCCCCCCCCCCTGATGGAGGTAAGCGGCGTCCGTAACCCCCCCCCCCCGTGGAGAAACTCGGTGGCTGTCACCGCATCACCCGTCACCCCCCCCGTGGAGCACCGCAGCGGTGGCGCATCACCTCCCCCTGGAGCGGGTGAGCGCCGGGGAGCCCTGCCTCCTCCTTATCCCACCTCGCCAATGAATTACTTCAGTAGACTCTGGCACTAGAATAGATATAGCCCCTTTGAAGCTGGAAGGTGCCCAAATCAGTATATATCATCACCTTCCCATATTAGATATACCAGTATTGACCCCAATGATTATACTTTCGGAGCAATTTTTCCTCCACTGATTTCAGGTATAGTGTGCTTTTATTTTATCCGTGCTGTGGACATAGGCGTGCACACTTTGAGTGTTAGGGGTGCACAGACATCCCATAATGCTGTGCACACCCTATTAAACACCTCCCTGCCACTAAGTTGCTTCGGCTACAGAGCCTCAGGTGGCCCTCGGTCCATCAATCAATTATGTGTGTTTTGTATTGTTAATTAAATAGGACTCTAGATCATGCGCATGCACACTCGCCCTCTGGAAAGAGTGCAAATGTGGGGTGTGAGTTCCAAAGCCCGGAACTGATGTAATTAACACACTTATGCCCAGCAAACTGTTTTTCTTGGTTTATGAAGGTAATTTCTATAATTTAGATATACATTTTATATATGTAACTAGGTCTGTCTCCTCCTATTTAGATGTAAATGATTTTATTGCTTTATTTTAATTGATGGATTATTAATTACCATGGTCAGGTGTGTACAATAATGATTGTTTTCAAAGGTATTTAAACCCAGTCGGCTGAATGCACAAGTCACCTTGAAAAAGCTGCTGAGGGCAGCGAAACGCATAGGTGCATTACAAGTGACCTCAGATCCTTTCTACACCCATTGCCAGCTGCATTTACCACTCTCCAACAAAGTGGAACAAACAGAGGCCCACAGAGGAATTTCTATCCACCTTGTATTTGAGGGACATGAATTTGGGGCGAACCTGGTGCTATGGACAAGGTATATCGATGATGTATTGTTTATATGGAAGGGAGAGGAAACCCTTTTGGAATCTTTCTGCACGCATTTGAATAACAACAATAAGAATATTGTCCTCACATTTCAAAAAAGCAAACAAACAGTGAATTTTTTGGATTTAAATATCTTCATTGATGATGGTAAGATCTGTACGAGAACATACTGCTAACCCACCGACTGTAACTCCTATATACAAGCTGATAGTAACCATCACCCAAATTGGCTTAAGTCCATCCCCTCCGGCCAATTCCATCGAGCTCGTAGGAACTGTACCAAAATCGAGGATTATAAAGAACAAGGAGCCATCCTCACTAAACAATTTGTGGGGAAGGGATATAACAGGAAAATTATAGAAGAAACCTGTAATCAATTTGAAGAGAAGAATCGGGAGGAGCTATTGAAAATCGATCCATCAGCACCACAAACAAAAGAGGATATTGGAATACCATTTATTACACAGTTTAATGGACAGCACCGTGATATAGAGAAAATCATAAAAAGACACTGGAATGTGTTGTTAAAAGATCCCATTATGAAAAAATATCTAAAACCGGAACCAAAATTTGTGTATAGAAAAGTAAAAAATGTGAGGAATATAGTGGTAAAAAGTACAATAAATAAACAAACAAAAAAAGAAGTGAAATCAACTGGCTTCTACAGATGCGGTTCATGTATGATGTGCAGGAATTGCAAGAGTAAGAATACGGTTATAAAAGAATTTGTATCAACTCACAAAGGTACTACCCACCAAATAAAAGACTTCATTACGTGTGACAGTAAGAATGGCCCTTATTCTGATCGGTGCGGCCGGATCTGAATATGCGGCCAGGACCGTGCGTGCGAAACCCCGCCTTCCATACGGATCGCCAACTCCGTCCGTACGCGGTAAGAAGCTGGCCGAACGGACCGCACGTGTATTTTTCACGGAATACGCCTCCTCCATCTCAGGGAACCTCCCCCAACATTCGATGGTCGCAGACCATCGAATGCAGGACCGAGTGCTCCACCAGCTCCCGCAACCTCAGACCACACAGACATTTCTCCGTGCAAAAGCAGGGATCTGGGCGGGCAGCTGACATCCGGCGAGGTCATATGTCCGCCCCCTACACGTGCGTCACGGCCACATTACCATTCGTATGCCCAGCATTTGCATGGGAACGCCCATGAAACGCGGGGCGTATGCATATGGTAATGAGCCCAAATATCCCTTCACGCCCCTCTCCACCCCCTGTTCGGAGTGTTCACATATCATGCGGGATTTGGCCGTACGCCTCGCTCGCACATGCACAGAGACGCCTCTGCACATGCGCAGACACAAAACATCGGCGGGACGAACGCACGCGGATATTACCGCACCAACCAGAATAAGGGCCAATGTTATCTACCTCCTGACCTGCTCCTGTTCAAAACAATATGTAGGAAAGACAAGCAGAAAACCAAAGGAACGTATGGGAGAATACCTTCGGAATATCCGAAAAGGAATCCTGTCCAATAACGTATCTGCCCACTTCAAAGATCAACATGATTGTAAGACTGATCAATTAATATCTTTTTGTGGAATCAGGAAAGTAGTAGGGAGCTGGAGAAAGGATATCTTGGAAGAGTCTTTAGCTAAAACAGAAATGCGTTCTATCTTCAATCTTGGAACAATGCACCCAGATGGACTGAATATGGACTTTGAAACCAAGTGGTTCTTATGAACATTCCTTTCATTATATTCCCCCATTCCATCTCCTATATATTCTCTCCCATATTCTCTCTTGTATTCTTTTTCATTCTTTTTCACTCTTTTATTCATATATATTTTTTTATATATTTTATCATAATAATTGTACTGTGTGATATTTTAATTGATTTATTAAGTTTTATATATTATTGGCTTTTCTGAAACATTGAATGGGCTGTAAATATATGTACGTCTATCCACACTTCCGGGTGCGCTTCACGGCCCGATATCTGTTCCGGGATGCGTTCCACGACCCCATGTGCACTGTATATACATGCACTTCCGTTTACATCCATAATGCGCTCCACGGCCATATATCCGGTATGCGTTCCACGGTCCCACAAAGGGAATAGAGCGGACACTCCCGCCCTCATCATCCTATGCGTCGGGAGGAAATACTGCATACCAGTCCGTGACCGCTGACGTCATCATGCGTGTCACGGCTGGACTTCCGGGAACGCGTGCGTTCCACTTCGTTTTTTATATAAGAAAACCAGTCTCCGCTTTAGGATATTGTTTATATTATATATACCAGGAACGAGTGGTTTTATTAGACCAGCCATGTGGCAAATAAATGTTTTTATATCGTTTTTCCCACACTTCCGGTTTCGGATCCCAAGCCCTCCCACAGGAAGGGGAGGAATATTACTGAGGGTATAAATACCCATGTTGTAGACCCAGACTCTTACATCCTGAGGAAGACCTGTCAAGGTTGAAACACATTGGTGGAGAGTCTGGGGCAAATCTAGAGACCTACACTACTGCACGTGCTTCACTTCCAATTCAGGGGTATCAGTCCGGACCTGATCCCCTGAACAAAGTTAAGTGTTTTTTCCATCTTCAATATGCAGTTGTTGTGGTCCATTGTGCCCTAAAAAAAATGTTTTAATTGTGTCTTTTGAAGAAATACATTTTGTTATACGTTTAAAGTACGTTTTTTTTTTCTCTTCTTTTGATATATATACACCTATTGATATAAACAAGAAAAAACTGAAATTGGGAGGAGGGCACTACTACAAAGAAACCGAGATCGGATTGACAATACGTTGTGCTGTGTAAGTGGGGTACGTCCCCCTCGATATTTCTTTGAGACACACTGGGTGAAGGTGTATCCACTTTTCTGGGAAAGAAATACCAACCAGAGAGGGCACGTGTCGCTTTGAAGTGAATTGTGGTCCCCTTGTCATGGATAAAAGATACCTTTGGGTGCGGAGCACATTCTTTGTTTGGTGTGAGTAGGGTATGCTACCCTTTTGAACTAATAAATCCACTTCTATGTAAAGGTGGTGGTCATAACCATCCAATGACCTTGTGAAAACACACTATACCATTTTCTATATTTTTCTCTCTTTCATACTTCCCTTTCGGAGAAAAATAAAATAGAAAGTAAGAAAAAAAGAAAAGAGAGAAAAAACAAAATAAGGAAGTCCACATTTGAACCAGATCGAGCTACAGATAAATTAAGGATATATTCTTGAAATAGGTTGTGAGCGCGGTGTGCGACAGGGGAAATCATTTCTGTATAAATTGTCTGTATTGAGGGTTGGGTGACCTTCTTTCCCCTGTCCCTATCGCTGCTCCTTGTGCGCCATTAGGATACTGTACTCCTTTTCTCTGTCTTGTATTTGGGACCATTAAGCTCTCAGGATTCACCAACTGGTCCACCCACCATACTCCGCGGCACAATATTTATTTAGGGGTACGCCACCTCCTAAAGGCCCGGCTACTAATCTGGGGTTGAGGATCCAGCGCCACCTGAGTACCAGCTTTCCTAAAAACACCTGGATTACAATTGTCCCTTCAAAGTGTGGTTCCACATAACTTACCTTGGAAAACTCCACAAACTGGCTTCCTGGAAAATGTATGGGTGACTATTGATCTGAACGTTACTTTTATTTTTTATATTCACAATTAATTTTTAATTTGTCTTATATGGTTTTTATGTAATATACATTGTCGCATGATTAAAACCATTTTTTCTGTACACACCTGACCCCCCTCCCCTTTTTAAAAATTGATTTATCTTAACTAAATCCTACCGAACCTCAGCGCAATCAACCACTTTTCTTTAGTGCCAATAGATGATGGTAGACACTACTGATTGACCGTGTTAGACACGCCTTATAGATGGTGCTAGACCCCTTTGACGGTGCTGCACACAACTATGGCAATGGACCACTGATTATTCCTGCACTGTGGCCATATTGCATGTTTTCCTACATTGGTCCATTATTAGACCCACGTCATTATAATTAACAGACATTATTAATATTTAGTGGTTCACATTTTTTTTGTGAACCACCATTGAGTTAGCTTGTTCTGACCCAGCATAAATTATCCCAGGACAGTACCCCCACCATTGCCATAATCTCACCCACCTATAGTGGGCGGGATACACAAATCTACCACAACTGCCTTGTACCTTTAAAATTAAATTCAAATCTCTGCCTGTATCCAGAGTCACCATATCTATGAAACTGCACCAGCCATATTCGCCCCACTATCAGGGCACCTGGGCCAAGATCTGTCTGACATCAGCCAGATCTTTGCCTATGCACACCTTTGAATTATGTGCAGCTCCATAAGGCACATTGGAAACTCTAATCAGACCCGCTCTGTATTTCCGAATTCATTCCGAGGACCAATGTTGCAGGTCTGCGCATGTGTATTGGTGTAAATACGCATGACAGTATGAATGCCCAGTATGAATGCCTTTGGGGGGTATCACATTTGCGAAGGGGCATTTGCACAGAGCGGGAGAGATAGGGGGTGGGCAGGGGGCTATCGCATGGGGATGCCCAGGGTTATTTGGGCATGCCTACAGTTTCCAGAAAAACACTGGGCGACCCCAATGTGAATACAGGCATGATGTCAGCACCCACCCCGATTTTGGCCATATACGTGGCAAATAAAAGTCAGTCTACATTTTATTCGCGAACGGGTAAAAAAATAATTTGATGGTTGGCGACCATCGAATGATATTTCACCCATACACCCCCAGCGTACACGTCCATTCGCATGTAGGCGCAGACATTCGCTGGTGGCGATTACCTGCTTGCTAAGCAGTGGAAGAACGCTGAATCAGGCCCCTTATCCGTATCTGTTGGAATGACCCATTGACATCTAGTTACAGCCATTTAACCACAGTTGGAATCTCAGACATGTTGCGTGACTCCTACAGGTTTGTGGAAATGCATATTTTTGACCAGGACAGATGAGCAGTGCAAAATATTGTAAATGTCAATCAGGCCCAGAGTGAGCAATATCAGCAGAGGATAACAGATTGCAAGTGCTTAGATCAATAAAGCGGAGACAGTAAAAGACTGGGTGAGGGTGAGTGGTGACCCTAAAGAGCCACAAATGTAACAGACAAAATATAATCTGCACAGATAACCACAAAACCATATGTAGTAACCATATATCAGAGGTAGAGATGTGCGCTGGACAATTTTTGCTGGATTTGGATTTGGTTCCAATTCATCATCTTGTTTTGGAACTGGATTGGCTAATCTGCCATGACTGCTTTTGGATTTGCATTTTTTTTTTAAATGAACAAAAAAGCTGAAATAACAACAATTTGTCAATTTCCATTTGTAAAGTATTTTAACCATAATTTCCATTCACTTTTGACCACCTCACAACAGAGACACTTTGTTGTGTCTGGCAGATTACAGCATACCAGTAATCCTGCTCGAAGCAAATGCTTCAACAGCTAGTAGATGTAGTTTCACTTGCTGCCAACAGATGGCAGTGTAAGCCTGCTCCAAGCAAATGCTTCGAAAGCTAGATGTAGTTTCACTTGCTGCCAACAGATTGCTGTGTTTCAGAGTCAGTCGGACATTAGACATACATATAAGGAGTTTGTAGCAGTGGCACTCTGGAGGCTGATTTCAATACATAAAAACTTTATAAAAAAAGAAAAGAAAAATAAGTCAGTCTGGTTGGGACAGTGACCAGCTAACTTCTATCTTAACACTTATCCATCTTCTCAAGGAGAAAGGGTTTTTTGTACTTTTAAGGACATTTCTCCCTCACCTTTCAACTGATATATCATGGTAGAAGCCAAGGGGGCTAATATAATTCACCCCTCCAGTTCCCTGTAAGGGACAATCATTGTATGTCTTCATATGAAAAAAAAGTTTAGAAAAAGCTTCTAAGAAGTACCACCCTACACCGATTATCTGGCCCTTAAATAGGACATAAACTCTATAGAAAGGTGTGACCACTTTCAGACCAATAGGAACCTAATTAAAAATTAAGAGATAAACTTGTTAAAACGTTACCCCTGATGAAGTCTCACTGAGAGACGAAACGCGTAGGGTATACATTCTTCATCTAAAGCAGGCATGTCCAAACTATGGCCCTCCAGCTGTTGTGAAACTACAAGTCCCATCATGCATTGCCACAGTTTTGCCATTAGGGAATGCTAGAACTATGGAAAGGCAAGCTGGGATGTGTAGTTTCACAACAGCTGGAGGGCCACAGTTTGGACGTGCCTGATAAAGAATCAAGAAAATCCCTCCTAAGACTAAGAACTGCTGTGAAATGTTAATTTTAGTATGTATGTTGTATTTAGGACCAGTAGGATGAGGAATAGTTTCTTTCCTAGGGCTATTTTAGAACTAAATGCTAACTTGGGTCATGGGGGTTAATGGGATTTAAGTTTTATTGTAATTTGTCTGTGGATCATTTCATATTTTATTACATGTACGTATATGGATGGATGCTAAACTGAGTTTTGTCACTCTAATTAGGGTGATGACAATAAAGTTGTATCTCATCTCATCTCATCATATGGAAAGACTGAATATCATAAAGTAATTTGAACTAGGGCGCTACTTAACACTATTGAGGTGGTATAAGGTTAAGGGATCCCACTAGTAGGGGCTCAAGTGGTTCTGTTATATATAAATATAGGGTTCTGTTATATATAAATATAAATATATATATATATATATATATATATATATAGGTACGGGGGCGGCCTGACACTCACCCAACAGGGTACAGCTACCTCCGGTGCCTTCAGAGCGCAGTGAATAAATGGAAAATAACTCACAACAGCGGCACTCGTGAGGAGTTTTTCAGCATGTATTAAAGTAAATCCAACGTTTCGGGGCTGGTAACGCCCCTTTGTCAAGGTGTATCGGCAGTGGATGACAGACAGGTGCCCCTTTCACTACACTAAAGGTGTTTGGGAAAATCTCGCTCTCTTTTGTTACTGCCGGATTACCTGACTTTTAGAAATTTTTATTCAAATTGGATACTGCCCATTGTGCACATTCCAATAGGATCCACTGGAGATCCCCCTACTTGTAATATCGATAGGACACTAGTATACGGTAATTGCGCATCCAGTGCTAAGATCTTCATATTGAACTGTTACCCCTGAGGAAGTCACTTGTTGACGAAACGAGTTGGGTGTTTTCTGTCTTATGTGAAATCTAACAAGACACTTCTGTCATATGAAATTGATGAATTACAAGACAAAATCTTTTACCAGTTGTTTTTATGTGATTTTGTATTAAATGTACTAAATTGTAATATGACTCTGTACATTACTACAGCGGTTGTGGTGGTGTTGATACATACCAGTGGCGCACTCTGTTTCTATTTTCTCTCTCTCTCTCTCTCTCTCTCTCTCTCTCTCTCTCTCTCTCTCTCTTTATATATATATATATATATATATATATATATATATAGGAAGAGGCAGAGAGAAGGCGCTTCATGGTGCAATATTGCTAATGAATCATTTAATGGACAATAATAAAATCCTGGTACAGGCAAATGCAAACTCGTACCATAAGTAAAAACACTGTGGACTGGGTACCACAAGGTTTAAAATAGCCAAAGGCTAGACTGCTCACGCTTAGGTGCTGGAACAAGGAGCCACCGAAAACACCGCTATGCTGGCTTGCAGGGAGGCGTGTAGGGGTCACCAGGAACCAGGCATCAGCTGTGAGATGAATAGGAGCTACGTACGCTCTAAAGGTTTAAGTAGGCCAAAAGGTGTCAGTCACTTTAGGAACTGATATCGGTAATTGGTTGCCGGGTATAAATGGGCGTGATAAAAATGAGCCTGAACATTGCCGCTCCCCTGGACATAGGAGGTGGCCTAGCCATCATAGGATAATAGGCCGGCGGCGTCAGATGACGCGGCCGACGTGTCCGCAATGTGCGAACATGATAGGACGGTGTGCCGGCAGCGTCATATGACGCGGCCGACATGCATGTACCGTCAGATGACGCGATACGCGTCAGACGTAAGTGCGGCGTCATGTGTACACCGTCAGATGACGCGGTACGCGTCAGACGCACATGCAGCGTCCAGTGACGTGCCCGTAGTGCGCGCAGCGTCAGATGACGCGGCTCGCGTCAAATGACGCAATATGCATCAGAGCGCTAGTGTGACCATAATATTATGGGGCAAGGATGGACGTAAGCAGATATGCGTGCATATAGCACGTCACATGACCCTCCAGATGTAAACAAGACGCTTGTGGGACGGACCGCCCACAAGTGTAATAGACAACTGTGGGCGGACTAAAAGCCCATGTCACACACAATAAGTCTGCCACTATGGGAGGTATATATGATATGAACAAAGATGGTGACACTAATATAGGCCACTTCCTGAAAGAATATAAGTGGATAATAAACTCCAACTATGGGTAATAATTTTATATGGGCACTACAATTTTAGTGGACTATTTTAGTGTCGACTCATTGTGTCGACTTACATGAAAAAAAGTTTTTTATATATGTATATAAAGAAAGCCTATGCAGACCAGCCACATGAAAAAGGTAAAAATTTGATAAAAAAACGCACCATATGTGAGCAATTTAGCCACAGCTTTACAAAATATACAAGAAAGACAAAGATGTACAAAGATGCATGAGTACATTAGTGCATCAAATCAGTATATAGAACATCAATCTTCATCATATAAAGCAGTATATAAAAAAGCATATAAAAAACAAATATCTTCATTGCCTTTACATATACAGTATCTTCATTATCATGAGTGGGTTGTATTCCACAGGTATACTATATTATCATGAGTGGGTTGTATTCCACAGGTATACTATATGCATATGACCAGACCAAAATAGCAATAAAATACTAAAACAGTATGAAATGAAAAAACTTACACAAAAACAGAGACACAATATAAAATCCCCTCATTGGTTGATGAATGGGGTTATCTCATAACCCTCATTCAATCCCCCCGGGGCCAGTGTGTTAAGCCGTAGGATCCATGTGGTTTCACGTTTGAGTAAAAACTTATCATGGTCCCCACCCCTCTTACTATTATGGACCAATTCAATGCCCTTAAAGGTGAGGGACTTTGGATCACAATTGTGGACTTCTTTAAAGTGCCTAGGCACGCTGTGGTTGAGCACCCCATGTTTGATGTTACGGAAGTGCTCCAGAATTCTAATCTTGAGGCACCTCTTTGTCTTGCCCACATATTTCAACCCACAGCCACAAGTTAAAAGGTATATCACAGAAGTAGAGTTACAATTGATGAACTCATTCACTTTTAAATCGGTCCCATCAATATGCGGTCCCTTTTTCACATACTGACATACCTTACAGTGTGTACATGGAAAGCACCCCTTGATGGCGAGAAAGGTTTCCGACGGACCTTTTACGTCAATATTCTCTAGTTGACTCTTTTTTTTTTTTTTATAAATAATCTTTATTATTTTTTTTTAAAAGCAAGACAAGATATACAACATTGTAATGACCATGAAAAAATATTATAACATGTACATATATGATTTAAGCTCACAAAGGCCACTGAGGCCTTGGTATCTATAGTGCCTGCATAGTGCAGACATACATGTTTAGTGATACATAACGATTCAAATCTTACTCTCTGGGGGTACCCCTATAAACCCCCCCACCCCCCCTCCCCCCCCCCGCCCGCCCGCCCCTGCTTGGTTCTTGTATTGTCTTTCTATGTTTCTATTTGATTTTTATTCTTGTCTTTCCAGACATGTGCTTTATTTCATGCCAATGGAATGCCTATTTCCAATTTCTAATGCTAGACTCGAGAGAAAAAATTTATTTTATTTTTTTTCCCTTTTCTTTCCCTTTTTTCCCCCCTTTCTTTCCTTTTCTCCCCCAAATACAAAGTTTATAAAATGGCCCAGTGGTAGTTATTGTTTCTATACGTGCGTTTTTTTTTTTTTTTCCCTTCCCTTTCTCCATCCTTTCCTTATTCCCTTTATATAATTTTAATCTACCCCTTCTTTTGTATTAGTTGTGTTTTATAAATACCTAAGTCTTTTAGGAATAATAAAGTGCATACTGTGAAGGAGGGAAATTATCCCTGGTCCACCTGAAGTGTTTACCAAGCACCACTTTTTACAAGCACTACTTTTTATTTCTCTCTATTTTTAAGAATAAAGTGTTATTTGTGATTAAGACAGTTTCCTGAAGATACTACACTGTGTCAAAAAAAAAAAAAAAAAAAAAAAAAAAAAAAAAAGAAACATTTTTTTAAGGGAAAGTGAATGTTCCGTTGGTCATCTAAATAAATTTTATTATTTTTATAAGTGCCTATTTTGTTTGGGATTCTCTCTGTTTCGCAGAGTTTAATTGGTCAAGTTTTATGTCCCGGTATCAGGAAAGAGCTCCATCCAGCGATGCCAGACCTTCTGGTATTTGGGCAGGGTGTTTTTGCTGATATGTACATATTTTTCCTGCCTAAGGGTATAATTGACTAATGCTTTCCAACATATTAACTTCGGTCCACTTTTGGCCATCCAATTTCTGGCAATAATAACCTTTGCCAGAGCGCAAAGGCTATTGATATAGTGTCGGTCCCCGGCCTCAAGATGTCGATCTTCAATAATATTTAAAAGACAGCCTTTTACAGTCAAGGCGGCTCTGGGAATACCAGAGTCTACCATCGTTTGGACGACTTCTTCCCAATACAGAGACACATATTGGCATTGCCATATGAGATGGAAGAACGTTCCTGGATTGGCATTACATTTGGGGCACATTGCTGATGCCCGTCCCTTGAACTTAACCATGCGGGTTGCAGACATATATGCTCTATGCAAGATAAAAAATTGAACCTGTTGCACTCGGATGGCACTTGTGGCATAAAAAATGTGAAGAACCGCGGCGTGCCACTCCTCCTCCTCTATTGGCCCTAAATCCTGAGCCCACTTCTCCCTCAACACCTCCATGTTATCCTGACCCTTTTCCTGGTTTAAGCGTTTATAAATTCTACTAACTAATTTACTCCTCCCCCCCACCTTAATTAGAGTTTTAATGGGAGACTCTCGGAAAACCGGGAGTTCCCCCAAGAACTGAGCCTCCAAGGCAGTTTTCAACTGTAGGTATCGATAAAAATATGACTTAGGAAGCCCAAATTCGGCCTTAAGTTCGGCAAAGGTTTTTATTCTGCCTGGGGCATAAATTTGGCTAAGGGTGGTAATTGAATGACTATTCCATACTTCTTTAACTTGTAATGATGATAATTCTTGGAATGTTAAGGAGTCGTCAATTGGGTGTGATGGATCTATGCCCTGTACATTAAGTATTTGGGCGGCTTCCCGCCAAACTTTGATGGCCTGCTTTACCAGTGGTAGATCTAGTGTATTTGTGCCTGGTTGTAAGATTCTGTTTTGGGGGTGACACTTTGGGGCAGAGTAGGTTACCACCGCTTTAGCCAGGTCACTATCCTCTTCCTCTGTTAACCAGGGGTGAAGTTGCGACAACTGGGCAGCTATATAGTATGCACGAAAGTCTGGGAGACCCAGGCCACCAGCCCTCTTGTTCATCATAAGTTTATTCAGCTGGACCTTTGGACGTGAATTGTGCCAGATAAATGATGAAATTTTACTATTTATTTTCCTGAATATACTTTTAGGCAAAAAGACTGGGGATTGCTGGATTAAGTAGAGCAGCTGCGGGAGGATCACCATTTTAATTAAATTTGTCCGCCCAGTGGCTGTCAGTGGTAACCTGCTCCAGGATTTAAATTTGGCATCCAGCTTATTTAGGATCGGCAGAATATTAATCTGGACAAATTCCTCTGTATTACGAGTAATCTGAATCCCTAGATATTTAAATTTGGCTGCCCATGTCAGCCGTGTGGGAGGTGACAATGTATGGGTCGCTGTTGTACCGAGGTACATGATATGAGATTTATTCCAATTTATCTGAAAGCTGGAGAGTTTGCCGAAATCGGCAATTAGCTTGAAGATAATTGGAAGGGAGTCTCTGTAATCGAAAAGATAAATTAATACATCGTCTGCATAAAGAGATACTACATCAATCTCGTGGGCCATTCGCAGGCCTCTAATATCGGGGTGGGTCCTTAGTATACAGGCGAGGGGTTCAATTGCTAATGCAAATAGTAGAGGAGAGAGGGGACACCCCTGCCTAGTGCCCCTATAGAGTCTGAAAGCCGATGATGTCCAGCCATTTATAGAAACTCTGGCAGTGGGGCGTTTGTATAAAAGTTGTATCCATTTAATAAAGTTGGCACCAAATCCGAATGCCCTCAATGTGGCCCATAAATATGACCACTCTACAACATCAAACGCCTTAGTGGCATCAAGGGATACCACTGCGGGTTGGCTTTCGGGCTCAACAGGTAGCTGCAGATGGGTGTATAGTCTTCGCAGATTGGCTGCTGTGGATTTCCCTGGCATAAATCCAGATTGATTGTGGTGTATTATTTTTAATATGCACTTCGCTAGTCTATTGGCGAGAATTTTAGCGAGGATTTTAGCCTCGTTGGATAACAGTGAAATGGGACGATATGAATCGAGATTACATGACTCTTTTCCCTGTTTTAATATCAATACTATCTTGGCCTCTGCCATTGATCGGGGGATCTCACCTTCCTCGAAACATTGAGTCAGAGTGGTATGTAGAAGAGGGGCAATTATGTCTATATGCTTTTTAAAAACCTCTACGGGAATACCGTCCAACCCAGGGGCTTTGTTCCCAGGTAGCTCTTTTATTGCCTGGCGGACCTCATTGATGGTTATTGGTTCTTCTAAGTCTTGACTATCAAGTTGAGAGAGATTCGGAAGATCGATGCCCCCAATCTGTAGTTTCAGCTCCTCTAGGGTGATTTTAAGTCTAGAGGTATATAGCTCTTCAAAATATTCAGAGAAAATTCCCCCCATCTGTGGTGTATCAGATATCAATTGACCTTGTATATCTTTTATGGGACCTATACAGGAAGGTGGAGCTTCGGCTTTTGCCAAATAGGCAAGATATCGCCCTGCTTTATCTGCGGTTTGGTAGGCTTTACCGGATCGATACACCATCACTTTGGCGTTTTCGTCCTGTATTGCCGCCAACCAGGTCTGGTGGGCTTCCTGCCAGCTCTGCCATGCTACATCAGATTTATTAAGTATATATTCAGATTCTAGGTCTAAGCATCTTAATTCCATAGCCTGTAGTCGTTCCTTGTTTTCTTTTCTAATTTCCGTTATTCGTTTTCTGAATACACCCCGCATATAGGCTATAAAAGCATCCCACTCAACCGCGGCACTTGTCGATCCCCTATTATTCGCCCAGTATTCCCGCCAAAGATTTTCAATGCTGTCAACCGGTCCCATCTGGTGCAGCCATGATGGATTTAATTTCCAAAACCCCTGACCCCTTTCTACACCCACTTCAAATTCCATCATTATGGGGGAGTGGTCTGATATCCCGCGGGGTTTATATTCTATGTTTTTAAGCATAGGAATGAAGGACCGGGATGACAGCACTAAATCAATTCTGGAAATGGTTTTATGTGATAGGGAATAGCAGGAGTATTGAAGGGCCGCTGGGTTGCGTTCTCGCCAAGCATCCACCCAACCTAGATCCCGTATGAAATCTGAAAAGGCGCCACCGCTCCTGGAAATTGTGGGGGGGCTGCCCTTCCATCTATCCATACACGGGTCCAGTATGTTGTTAAAGTCCCCTGTGCAGATCACTGATGCGGAGGGGTTACCTGCCGCAAAAGCAACCGCCTTTACCAGTACCTCATAGGAGAAAGGAGGGGGAATATACACTGCGAGCAATATCAACGGAAAAGAGCCAAGTGCACAATCCAGAAAGACAAACCTACCCCCCGGATCCACCTCGACCCGGTTACATATAAAGGTTAATGATTTCCTGACGAGTATGGAAACTCCTCGAGAGGAGGTTGTAAACGGGGCATGATATGCCCACCCCACCCACCGCTGTTTTAATGCCATAAGTTTACCACCAACGAGATGAGTTTCTGATAAACAGGCTATATCTGCCCCATAAGTACGTATCTGATTAAGGACAAGGGAACGTTTAATCTTATTATTTAGGCCCCTAACGTTCCATGCTAAAAGCTTGATCATCCTTTGATTTGTTTATATAATTTCAATGGTCGGACTCTCCAATTTATGATTCTATATCGAAGATAGAGAGCATTTGTTGACCCATTACAAAGGCCCGGATCATCATAGACAAGAAAATTACCATTCAAAAAACATATTACAATTTTTGCAATTCCCAAGCAGGTTTCATCCACCCCCCACCCTGTATACCCGCTCCCAGTAGGCATACCTATACCCCATCCCACCCACCCACCCCCTACCCCCCGAAAAAAAGAGAAGAAAGAAAAAAAATTAAGAGGGGAGGGAAAAAGAAAGGGGAGGGAAACAGAAAAAAGCAAAGATATGCTAATGAGAGAAGAATCCGAAGATAGGGACTGAAAGACATAAGGGCCACCCCTGAGCGGGGGAAGCCCCCCAACAGGCTATTACAACATTTTTTTTTTTTTTTTTCAATATAGATGTTTCTACACAAGCACCCGCTGCCCGGTTCCCAGGGATTTAGCCTCCAACCATTGAGCTGCCTCAATGGGAGTAGAGAAGAAGTGCGTAGAGTTATTGTCAATCACTCGAAGTTTGGAGGGGAATATCATGGAGTAACTTATATTCTGTTCACGCAATTTTTTTTTGATATCCCCAAACCTTGCCCTCTCCCGCTGTACTTCGAGGGCAAAATCCGGATAGACCGCGACCTTGTTTCCACCATACAGAAGGGGACCGTTAGTACGTATAAAGCGTAGTACTATGTCTCTGTCGACAAAACTCAAGAATTTTACGATAAAAGTTCTCGGCGGTGCCCCTGGAGGAGGGGGTCTGGGCGGGACTCTATGGGCTCGTTCGGCCGCAAATTGAGGGGTAAATGCATCTTTGCCAACTGTATCTCTCAGCCAGTTCTCAACGAATTTTTGGGGGTCTTGTCCCTCAGTATGCTCAGGCAGGCCCACGAACCTCAGGTTATTGCGCCTTAACCTGCCTTCCATCTCTATGAGTTTGGCTTTCAGCTCAGAGGTCTGCTGGGTACAGTTATTGACCTTTCTGAGCCACTGCGTATTGGTATCTTCAAGGAGAGATATACGTTTCTCCGCTTCATCCATGCGCTCATTTACGGCTTTCAAATCAGCTTTCATAGACAAAATGTCAGCTTGGAGATCTGTGATCTGACCAGAAAGATGCTGTTCTGAATTCGTAATGGCGTCTAACACCTGCTGCAGCGTGGGATCAGCTGCTTTATTGGGACTTTTTTGTTTTGTCGGAGTGGCCTGAGGGGTGGTGGACGGGGTTTGCACAGAGCTGCTTGGCTGAGATCTGGCAAATTTCTCCAAGCGGGCCGCAGCCGTCGCATTGTTTGTTTTGCCCATGCTGCCTTTTTTTTTTTTAAATATAGACCAACGGGGCTTAGAGATTTAAGGGTACGTTTCCTGCTGTTTTTTTTTTTTTTTTTAGACCTGAGTCCTGGACCCTCTATTTCAGTGGGCTAAACCGTAGCACTCCAGGCAGCAGTTTAAATCAGTTGTATAGCAAAGTTAGTCAGTTCAAATAGCAGTTCTAATCACAATAAAGCCACAATGATAACAGTAACTTATGCAGACCAAAGATATACTGCACCAGACTTCAGGGTAGTGTTCCTTGTGCTAACGGCGAGGTCCCTCCAATGCACAGGTCCAGGCAGGGCTCCCCCTCTATGATGGGAATTCAGTCCAAATAAGCTATAGGCAGTGTGGCAATGTAATTTTTGGATATAGGCAGGTTTGAGAAGATATTCAGGCCGCCCACGCTATCCCTACAGCCAGCTCCCTCCTGCCGCTGTGCAGCCTAGTGGTGCCTCACCCACGTCTCCAGGCTCCAAAGTCACAACAGCGTCACTGCTCGTATCCACGGCAACGAGATCGAGCCACGCTGCCCCTCCGGCGGCTCCCGTCTGTCTCTACACAGCTCCGGAGCGCCTCACACGCGACTCCAGGCTCCCAGGGCTCAGCAGTACCGCCGCGCGTGGGATCGGCACCCGACAGCGCCAGCTCCCAGCGGCTTCAGGTCAAGGGATTCCCGCCGTCACTTCCGTATCCGCGGCTCTGAAGGGAGATGCGCCCAGCAGAAGACGGTCACAGGCACAGGTATTTCCGGGCGTGATATTGACGCCGACACTTAGACGCAATTCTTCCCCGCAGTGACTGGTGTACACCTGGGGTACCTAGGCAGCGTTAGCTCAAGGTAGGGAGACGGATGTTTTCCACCATGCTGGGGAGCTACACACCACTCCTACTCCCGCTCCGTCGTGACCCCGCCCCTCTAGTTGACTCTTAGAGACCTGTTGTTTAATTGTTCTGGCCCTACGGAAAACCATCTTGGGTACATCAGAAATATGCCCCTTCAATATGGGGTCAAGTTGAAGTACTCCCCAATGTTTTCTAAAAATACCCCTAAGTTCTTTTTCATGGGTATTGAATTGGGTAATGAACATAGCCTCATTGTTGGACTTCTGATGGAGAGGTTGTTCGACCCTTTTAGGTTGAAAGAGCTGTTTTCTATCAAGGCTACGTGCCCGCTGAAGAGCACGATGTATGATACCCAAGGGGTAGCCCTTCTCAGTAAACCTCTTGACGTACACCAAGGCTTGTTCCTCAAAGACCGTGGGACACGAACAGTTCCTTCGGAGCCGTAAAAATTGTGAATAAGGAATATTGTCCTTCCACGCCCCTAGGTGGCAGCTGGAATATTCAAGGTAACTGTTCGCGTCCACGGCCTTGAAGAAGGTAGAGGTCTGTATCTTTCTCTCGGATGGAAAATTCTTCACATCCAAGACGATGTCCAGGAATTCAATTTTGCTCTGATTGAAAGATGAGGTGAACTTTAGATTGTAGCAATTATCATTCAACCTCTCAACAAACCTCTCAAACAGAGTTTGGTCACCATTCCAAATAATGATAATGTCGTCAATATATCTTTTTATTAGGACGACATTATCAACAAGGGCACCTGTGAGGGTATAGGTTTCCCATTCCGCCATGTACAAATTGGCTAGGCTGGGTGCACAGATAGTGCCCAAAGCAGTGCCGCATATTTGGAGGAACCAGTCCCCCAGGAACTCGAAGTAATTAAATTGCAACACGAACCTAAGGCAATCACAAATAAAGACCCTTCTAGCATTAGAGATGTTTGGATCAAGATTAAGGCGCTTCTCAACTGCCGCGATGCCCTTATCGTGTAAGGGCATCGCGGCAGTTGAGAAGCAATTTGTGATTGCCTTAGGTTCGTGTTGCAATTTAATTACTTCAAGTTCCTGGGGGACTGGTTCCTCCAAATATGCGGCACTGCTATCAGCCCTATCTGTGCACCCAGCCTAGCCAATTTATACATGGCGGAACGGGAAACCTATACCCTCACAGGTGCCCTTGTTGATAATGTCGTCCTAATAAAAAGATATATTGATGACATTATTATTATTTGGAATGGTGACCAAACTCTGTTTGAGAGGTTTGTTGAGAGGTTGAATGATAATTGCTACAATCTAAAGTTCACCTCATCTTTCAATCAGAGCAAAATTGAATTCCTGGACATCGTCTTGGATGTGAAGATTTTTCCATCCGAGAGAAAGATACAGACCTCTACCTTCTTCAAGGCCGTGGACGCGAACAGTTACCTTGAATATTCCAGCTGCCACCTAGGGGCGTGGAAGGACAATATTCCTTATTCACAATTTTTACGGCTCCGAAGGAACTGTTCGTGTCCCACGGTCTTTGAGGAACAAGCCTTGGTGTACGTCAAGAGGTTTACTGAGAAGAGCTACCCCTTGGGTATCATACATCGTGCTCTTCAGCGGGCACGTAGCCTTGATAGAAAACAGCTCTTTCAACCTAAAAGGGTTGAACAACCTCTCCATCAGAAGTCCAACAATGAGGCTATGTTCATTACCCAATTCAATACCCATGAAAAAGAACTTAGGGGTATTTTTAGAAAACATTGGGGAGTACTTCAACTTGACCCCATATTGAAGGGGCATATTTCTGATGTACCCAAGATGGTTTCCCGTAGGGCCAGAACAATTAAACAACAGGTCTCTAAGAGTCAACTAGAGAACATTGACGTAAAAGGTCCGTCGGAAACCTTTCTCGCCATCAAGGGGTGCTTTCCATGTACACACTGTAAGGTATGTCAGTATGTGAAAAAGGGACCGCATATTGATGGGACCGATTTAAAAGTGAATGAGTTCATCAATTGTAACTCTACTTCTGTGATATACCTTTTAACTTGTGGCTGTGGGTTGAAATATGTGGGCAAGACAAAGAGGTGCCTCAAGATTAGAATTCTGGAGCACCTCCGTAACATCAAACATGGGGTGCTCAACCACAGCGTTCCTAGGCACTTTAAAGAAGTCCACAATTGTGATCCAAAGTCCCTCACCTTTAAGGGCATTGAATTGGTCCATAATAGTAAGAGGGGTGGGGACCATGATAAGTTCTTACTCAAACGTGAAACCACATGGATCCTACGGCTTAACACACTGGCCCCGGGGGGATTGAATGAGGGTTATGAGATAACCCCATTCATCAACCAATGAGGGGATTTTATATTGTGTCTCTGTTTTTGTGTACGTTTTTTCATTTCATACTGTTTTAGTATTTTATTGCTATTTTGGTCTGGTCATATGCATATAGTATACCTGTGGAATACAACCCACTCATGATAATATAGTATACCTGTGGAATACAACCCACTCATGATAATGAAGATACTGTATATGTAAAGGCAATGAAGATATTTGTTTTTTATATGCTTTTTTATATACTGCTTTATATGATGAAGATTGATGTTCTATATACTGATTTGATGCACTTATGTACTCATGCATCTTTGTACATCTTTGTCTTTCTTGTATATTTTGTAAAGCTGTGGCTAAATTGCTCACATATGGTGCGTTTTTTATCAAATTTTTACCTTTTTCATGTGGCTGGTCTGCATAGGCTTTCTTTATATACATATATAAAAAAACTTTTTTTCATGTAAGTCGACACAATGAGTCGACACTAAAATAGTCCACTAAAATTGTAGTGCCCATATAAAATTATTACCCATAGTTGGAGTTTATTATCCACTTATATTCTTTCAGGAAGTGGCCTATATTAGTGTCACCATCTTTGTTCATATCATATATACCTCCCATACTGGCAGACTTATTGTGTGTGACATGGGCTTTTAGTCCGCCCACAGTTGTCTATTACACTTGTGGGCGGTCCGTCCCACAAGCGTCTTGTTTACATCTGGAGGGTCATGTGACGTGCTATATGCACGCATATCTGCTTACGTCCATCCTTGCCCCATAATATTATGGTCACACTAGCGCTCTGATGCATATTGCGTCATTTGACGCGAGCCGCGTCATCTGACGCTGCGCGCACTACGGGCACGTCACTGGACGCTGCATGTGCGTCTGACGCGTACCGCGTCATCTGACGGTGTACACATGACGCCGCACTTACGTCTGACGCGTATCGCGTCATCTGACGGTACATGCATGTCGGCCGCGTCATATGACGCTGCCGGCATACCGTCCTATCATGTTCGCACATTGCGGACACGTCGGCCGCGTCATCTGACGCCGCCGGCCTATTATCCTATGATGGCTAGGCCACCTCCTATGTCCAGGGGAGCGGCAATGTTCAGGCTCATTTTTATCACGCCCATTTATACCTGGCAACCAATTACCGATATCAGTTCCTAAAGTGACTGACACCTTTTGGCCTACTTAAACCTTTAGAGCGTACATAGTAGCCACGCCCTCTGACGAAGTCTATACGACGAAACGTGCCAGGGCGTGGCCTACGACGCTCCTATTCATCTCACAGCTGATGCCTGGTTCCTGGTGACCCCTACACGCCTCCCTGCAAGCCAGCATAGCGGTGTTTCCGGTGGCTCCTTGTTCCAGCACCTAAGCGTGAGCAGTCTAGCCTTTGGCTATTTTAAACCTTGTGGTACCCAGTCCACAGTGTTTTTACTTATGGTACGAGTTTGCATTTGCCTGTACCAGGATTTTATTATTGTCCATTAAATGATTCATTAGCAATATTGCACCATGAAGCGCCTTCTCTCTGCCTCTTCCTAGATCTCTACCTCTCTGTGGATTCCAGAGACAACACCTTATAGAGAGAAGCAGCTGCAGGTTGAAAAACTAACTTTGGTGCCGATTTTCCCTCGTTTGAATCACTGGGGAATTTTTTCTACTGGTGACTTGTTTGATACACACTTGGCGCAGGGGTTCACGCCTGTTCCATATATATATATATATATATTTATATATATATATATATAATTTTTATGTAAAGTCCGCACTCTAGTAGGTATCCGGTTGAATGGGGGGTGCTCCTACAGATGAATGAACATCAAAGTATATATTGGAGGAAAAGGGCACTCACCACTTTGATAAAATTTCAAATGGTTTTTATCCCATAAAGGTAGGTAAATGTTGACATACCGAAGTAACGTTTCGGTCCAAACTGGACCATCATCAGGATATACTGCAGCCAAAACAAATTTCCATCAGACAACCAACCTGGCATCCATCCTCAGGAGAGGATACATCTGTTCTGCCTCACCGGGCCAACCTTTATACCTGTCCGCAGGAAGTGACCTCATCACTCACTGCCAGACAGCCCAAAACCTATGCATGTTACCAACCAGTATGGAAAGCTTATTACATATAATGGGGATAAATGTATAAACATCCGGAGTGGATATGTGGCAACTATGGGTATACATTGTGGTTACAAACCTGTGTAGCCCGCTCATTGCGGTGCAAACGTCCAAACCGGAAGTATGTTAGACCGGAAACACGTCATGCGTTCCACTTTGTGCGTTCCAGCTGTCTCCGTGTGTCCGGAAGAGCAGCTGAACAGCTAGCACAGAAAGTACTGGGAAGAAAAATAGGGTATATGCCATGCTGGATAGAACACAGCATGTTTAAAGGGAAAATTTAGATGTTAATTCATGGATTAGCATAGTAAAGCCCGCTCAGACCGGAAACATGCTAGACCGGAAACACGTCATGCGTTCCACTTCGTGCATTCCAGCTGTCTCCGTATACCCAGAAGTACAGCTGGATGTTTAACATAAAGAATGCTGGGGAGGATAATGTGATATAATCCATGCTGGAAAGAACCCAGCATGTATGTGGAGTAAATTAAGGTGTTATAGCAAGTATGGACTAAGAGATTGATTAGAAACATAAAAAATTAAACCGGATGAGCAACTATTATCTATGTGACATCTAGTACTGGAATGCACCCGGAACCATGTTCCACTGATGCCATGCACAGGGTTAGGGTTAGTACACAGGTCAGCCCGGACGGCAGCACTATTGTTGACCCCAGAAACAAACTAACATAATAATATGAAAGCAAAAATAATACATAATGAAAAACAATAATGCTGTCAATCGAATTGTTGACAGCTTGGTAGAGCACCTACATACAATCCAAATATTTCATACGTGAACATAGAATTCTTTTTTCTGTTTTTTATATTTATGCTAAGTGCAAAGAAAACTCTTGTGTAGATAAACAAGCACATACAAAAGTAATAATTAAATACTAATTACAAATCATTGGTTATTCTCACTATACATGAGATACCCCGGGATTGCATACCCGACAGCCAATGAGCATTCAGTATTAGGAATGATTTACAGCATATATATTAAGCTGTTAAATTGAGCTCCAGAGTTGTATACCACTATGACATATAGAGCATATATCAATACACATGTACAAATAAAAATACACACAAAACAAATGAACCAAAAGAACAGCCTAGAGACAACCATCCTAACTCCAAAAAGTAAAAAAATCCAAACAAAAACAATGGAAAAATTATTCATAAAACTCAAAAAACGGGAAAAAGGGATTTGACATCTTCGCTGAGACCTCAAGTGTTATCTAGAGAAAATCGAGAGGGGATTGTACTCATTGAGTCCTCGAGGGGATAATCGACCTCGAGGTCGAAGATCCGCCGTGCCTCTCTTTTCTTGAGTATCAGATATCGATCACCTCCTCTGATCGGTTTGGGAGCGAAATCAATAATCATACAGCGGAGGCTGGCCACACTGTGCCCCATTGTCAGGAAATGTTTAGCCACTGGCTTATCTGATGTTCTAGACTCCAGTGCTGCTCGGATCGAAGTGCGATGATTCGCCATTCTCTCGCAGAAGCTTCTTTTTGTCAGGCCGACGTAATAAAGCCCACACGGGCATATGAGAATATAGATTATGTGGTCCATACGGCAGTGTAACCGATGTTTGATGCTAATCTTTTTCCCACTATGTGGGTGATTGAAAGAAGAGCCAGTATTAAGGGATCTGCAAGTTGTGCAGTCGCTACACTTGTAGTAGCCTAATTTGGCAGATGTAAACCAGGTATCAGTTGTCTTACTGGGTTGTGTTAACGGCCGCATTAACAAGTCCTTCAAGTTACGTCCACGTTGATAGGCACACATTGGTGGAGAAGGGCTGATGTTGGTAAATGTTTGATCAGTAGAAATAATAGGCCAATGTTTGGTCAGTTTCCTTTTCTTATTGTGGGCCTCTGTATCAAACGTGTTGGTATATATCATCCTTGGGCGTGTGTCAGCAACCGGAGGACTGGTACCCATCGAGAACCTCTGCTTTGCTTTAATGAGGCACGGTTTGAGAGTATTATCCGAATAACCACGGTCCAGGAACCTTGAGTGCATTTTGCTAAGTTGTTCTTCAGTGGTAATAGGGGAGGTGTTATTCCTCAATACCCTAAGAAATTGGGAAATTGGGAGATTTTCCTTCAAATGGGGCGGTCGGAAGCTTGTAGCGTCTAGTAAAGAGTTTCTAGCTAGTATTTAATTATTACTTTTGTATGTGCTTATTTATCTACACAAGAGTTTTCTTTGCACTTACTGTAGCATAAATATAAAAAACAGATTTTTTTTTCTATGTTCACATATGGAATATTTGTATTGTATATAGGTGCTCTACCAAGCTGTCAACAATTCGATTGACAGCATTATTGTTTTTCATTATGTATTATTTTTGCTTTCATATTATTATGTTAGTTTGTTTCTGGGGTCAACAATAGTGCTGCCGTCCGGGCTACCCTGTGTACTAACCCTAACCCTGTGCATGGCATCAGTGGAACATGGTTCCGGGTGCATTCCAGTACTAGATGTCACATAGATAATAGTTGCTCGTCTGGTTTAATTTTTTGTGTTACTAATCAATCTGTTAGTCCATACTTGCTATAACATCTTAATTTACTCCACCTACATGCTGGGTTCTTTCAAGCATGGATTATATCACATTATCCTCCCCAGCATTCTTTATGTTAAAAATCCAGCTGTACTTCTGGGTATACAGAGACAGCTGAAACGCACGAAGTGGAACGCATGACACGTTTCCGGTCTAGCATATTTCCGGTCTGAGCGGGCTTTACTATGCTAATCCATGAGTTAACATCTAAATTTGCCCTTTATACATGCTGTGTTCTTTCCAGCATGGCATATACCCTATTTTTCTTCCCAGTACTTTCTGTGCTAGCTGTTCAGCTGCTCTTCCGGACACACGGAGACAGCTGGAACGCACAAAGTGGAACGCATGATGCGTTTCCGGTCTGACATACTTCCGGTTTGGACGTTTGCACCGCAATGAGCGGGCTACACAGGTTTGTAACCACAATGTATACCCATAGTTGCCACATATCCACTCTGGATGTTTATACATTTATCCCCATTATATGTAATAAGCTTTCCATACTGGTTGGTAACATGCATAGGTTTTGGGCTGTCTGGCAGTGAGTGATGAGGTCACTTCCTGCGGACAGGTATAAAGGTTGGCCCGGTGAGGCTTTATTACGTTACCAGGTTGGTTGTCTGATGGAAATTTGTTTTGGCTGCAGTATATCCTGATGATGGTCCAGTTTGGACCGAAACGTTACGTCGGTATGTCAGCATTTACCTACCTTTATGGCATAAAAACCGTTTGAAATTTTATCAAAGTGGTGAGTGCCCTTTTCCTCCAATATATACTTTGATGTTCATTCATCTGTAGGAGCACCCCCCATTCAACCAGATACCTACTAGAGTGTGGACTTTACATAAAATTGTGCATTGAATGGTCCCCAGTATTGGAGTGATTCATTTTGTGTCTTGCACCAAGTGCCCTTGTTTTCTCCTGATGGAAAGTTTGGATTATGGACATTCCACCTACTCTGTCCTAATGGATTGATGCCCCTGTTTGCTACTCTGTTGACCTCAGTAGCTATTGTTTACGATATTTTTCACAATTTTTTGAATTTTTCACGATTTTTTTGAGTTTTTCACAGTTTTTTATTTTTGTATTTTTTCTTATTTTTCTCATTTTTGTCTTTTTGTATGATTTTACATGTCCTCTGGGTTCTCCTCTGTGTCATTTATAATCTGTGATATTTGATATAACTTAGTTTCTTCCATACAGCTGTATTATGTCTCAGGTCCCTGCAACCCATAAACTTGATGAAGCCTTGTATCAACAGTTTGAAACCAATGTAGTTTCTCTTACTGATGACGATGCAGAAAAGGTTTTGTTTAATGCAGCAGAGTTTTCCAGATTACCAGATGATACACCTTCTGACCTTTATTTCAGGTTACACAAACTGAAAAAAAGAGAGGTGGAGCTTACTCTCCACGGACAGTTTCTGTCAGAATATTACAGAAACAAAAAGATAGGGTCAACACTCCCACCATAGGGCGTAACAACTTGGCCTTTTGCGCCAAATGGTGTGGAGTGTTGAATAAGTGCACCCTGGACCTCATGGTCCTTGTAATAGAGGAAGTAGGTGTTGAGCTCAACAAAATTAGAGATGAAATTGAAACCTTTAATGTTAATTTTCTAGCAGTATTGTTGGCAGATAAGAAAAACAAGTGGACAGATAAATTGAAGGAGCAGATCGACACTTTTGAGAAGGAACTAATAGCCTTTAAGAGGAGAAAACTGGTGACAGTGAATAACGATTACAGCACACATCAAGTGTATAGGTGGATTAAGGGCAATTCAGGCCCCAATAGTAATTTCAGACAATATAGACAAAGATCCAATTATTCCTCCACCTCACCATCTAACTCCGAATCAGAGAGGTTTGAAGGTACACCAAGGTATCAGAAACCCCCTACTGGCTCAGTCGCTTTTTTACGCAAAACCAGATCCAGAAACCAAGGTCCAGCTGGAGACGACCCCGATATCCCTCTAGAAGGGGCGGGTTCCACGCGAAAAAGGAGAGGCAAAAATAATCGGAAACAGTAAATTCAGTTATTAATTTATCTAAACACCCATTGACCCCCAGTAAAATTAGAGTACTCTCCCTTGGCTTCTCATTTGTTCCGACCTGTGAACACCAGCCCTTTCGTACGGCTATAGATTATTATAAGTTTGGTCGCAAACTTAGAATCAGAGAATTCTTTAACACTAAAGATAGGACGACCGATATGCCGTTATTCAAACAGCCCAGTATGTTTGATCCACAAGGTTTCAACCCTAGTGTAAAAACATTCTTGCGCTTCACTGACTGTTCTGGAAATCCGACTCCATCAAAACCCAATTACCATAATCTCCAAGTGTCTGAGCGTGAAGCCCTGAAGTCCCTGATGGCCAATGACTCCCTGGTCTTCCGTCAGGCCGATAAAGGGGGAGCATTGGTCATCCAGGATTGGGTGGACTATGATAGAGAAATTGTACACCAACTTAGCAACTCTTTAGTTTATCATACCCTTCCAGGGGATCCTGGTTTTGGAATTAAGAAAGAGGTTGATAACATTTTGGATCTGGCGCACTCGGCTGGATGGATAGATGATAATGTACATGGTTTCCTTAAGGTTGATTTTCCTATTTGTCCGATTATTTATACCATGCTGAAAATTCATAAGAGCATGACGGATCCCCCTGGCCGATCGATTATCTCGGCCCAGGGGTTCCATCCTGCAGCCACTTGCTCAATATGTAGACCACCATTTACAGCCATATGTTTTATGTACTTCAAGCTACCTAAGGGACACCAGTGATTTATTGGATAGCCTCAAGAACCTCCCCCCAATTCCACCTCATGCGATCCTAGCTACAATGGATGTAGCTTCGCTATATACGGTTATTCCTCATGCTTAGGGGTTAGAGGTAGTGAGGCAAACACTGAGTGACCCCAGCCGTATAGGTCCACCCACTGAGTTCCTGGTGGAACTGACCTCACTTGTATTGACCAAAAATCGTTTTCTCTATAAAGATAAATTCTTTTTACAAGCGACTGGCATGGCTATGGGGTCCAATTTGGCCCCAGCCTATGCCGACCTCTATATGTCCAAATATGAGCATCAGCACATTTTCCCGGAATATTCTTCAAAAATATTATATTATTGTCGCTACATCGACAATGTATTTCTCGTCTGGTTAGGCACCGGGGGGGACTTTGAGGACATGTTTTTTTCTTTGAACAGCCTAGAGACACCCATCCACTTTACTTTTTTTTTTAGTTGTGTAGATATAAATTTTTGGGATGTCACGTTATTTCGTGAAGCACAAGTACTGGGTTCAAGACTGTATCGTAAGGACACAGACAGAAACTCTTTACTACATGCTACAAGCTTCCACCCACCCCATTTGAAGGAAAATCTCCCAATTTCTTAGGGTATTGAGGAATAACACCTCCCCTATTACCACTGAAGAACAACTTAGCAAAATGCACTCAAGGTTCCTGGACCGTGGTTATTCGGATAATACTCTCAAACGGTGCCTCATTAAAGCAAAGCAGAGGTTCTCGATGGGTACCAGTCCTCCGGTTGCTGACACACGCCCAAGGATGATATATACCAACACGTTTGATACAGAGGCCCACAATAAGAAAAGGAAACTGACCAAACATTGGCCTATTATTTCTACTGATCAAACATTTACCAACATCAGCCCTTCTCCACCAATGTGTGCCTATCAACGTGGACGTAACTTGAAGGACTTGTTAATGCGGCCGTTAACACAACCCAGTAAGACAACTGATACCTGGTTTACATCTGCCAAATTAGGCTACTACAAGTGTAGCGACTGCACAACTTGCAGATCCCTTAATACTGGCTCTTCTTTCAATCACCCACATAGTGGGAAAAAGATTAGCATCAAACATCGGTTACACTGCCGTATGGACCACATAATCTATATTCTCATATGCCCGTGTGGGCTTTATTACGTCGGCCTGACAAAGAGAAGCTTCCGCGAGAGAATGGCGAATCATCGCACTTCGATCCGAGCAGCACTGGAGTCTAGAGCATCAGATAAGCCAGTGGCTAAACATTTCCTGACAATGGGGCACAGTGTGGCCAGCCTCCGCTGTATGATTATTGATTTCGTTCCCAAACCGATCAGAGGAGGTGATCGATATCTGATACTCAAGAAAAGAGAGGCACGGCGGATCTTCGACTTTGAGGTCGATTATCCTCTCGAGGACTCAATGAGTACAATCCCCTCTCGATTTTCTCTAGATAACACTTGAGGTCTCAGCGAAGATGTCAATTTCCTTTTTTCCTGTTTTTTGAGTTTTATGATTAATTTTTCCATTCTTTCCATTTGGATTTTTTAACTTTTTGGAGTTAGGATGGTTGTCTTTAGGCTGTTCTTTTGGTTCATTTGTTTTGTGTGTATTTTTATTTGTACTTGTGTATTGATATATGCTCTATATGTCATAGTGGTATACAACTCTGGAGCTCAATTTAACAGCTTAATATATATGCTGTAAATCATTCCTAATACTGAATGCTCATTGGCTGTCGGGTATGCAATCCCGGGGTATCTCATGTATAGTGAGAATAACCAATGATTTGTAATTAGTATTTAATTATTACTTTTGTATGTGCTTGTTTATCTACACAAGAGTTTTCTTTGCACTTAGCATACATATAAAAAACAGAATTGTTTTTTTCTTTGTTCACATATGGAATATTTGTATTGTATATAGGTGCTCTACCAAGCTGTCAACAATTCGATTGACAGCATTATTGTTTTTTATTATGTATTATTTTTGCTTTCATATTATTATGTTAGTTTGTTGCTGGGGTCAACAATAGTGCTGCCGTCCGGGCTGACCTGTGTACTAACCCTAACCCTGTGCATGGCATCAGTGGAACATGGTTCCGAGTGCATTCCAGTACTAGATGTCACATAGATAATAGTTGCTCATCCGGTTTAATTTTTTGTGTTACTAATCAATCTCTTAGTCCATACTTGCTATAACATCTTAATTTACTCCACATACATGCTGGGTTCTTTCCAGCATGGATTATATCACATTATCCTCCCCAGCATTCTTTATGTTAAACATCCAGCTGTACTTCTGGGTATACGGAGACAGCTGGAACGCACGAAGTGGAACGCATGACGCATTTCCGGTCTAGCATATTTCCGGTCTGAGCGGGCTTTACTATGCTAATCCTGACGAAGTCCAATGACGAAACGCGTTGGGGCGTTTCCATCTGATGCTGAGATCACTGGCCTTCCACCTGTTTCGTGCTGGTACGATCTGCTGTTTCCCGCTGTGAAAGTCTGGTCCCCGCTGCTGTTACATCTGAGCCGGAGTGACCGTTGCTGCTGATACATGCTAGTCGGTGTGACTGGAGTCCCCAGTGCCCGCCCTGCTACCTGTCGAGAGTACTGATGTTGCACTAACATCGTGTTGGATCGACTGGTGTCCCCAGTGCCCGCACTGCGACGTGCTCTAGGAGCGGTGAATATGCTACTTCATGCGGTTATATATATCTTGTTATGTATGTGAGCTTTCTTTTATTGATTCACAGTAAATATTTGATAAACTTTTGCTCACGCTGTGCGCTCCTTCTTTTTCCGTTTCCACATACTGCTATTTGGGGCCTGACTAGCCCATAGAAGTGAGCTGCACCATACCATAACACACAGAGATTCAGCCAGCCATTTATTCATTCATTTGTGACATTGCACAGAATAACTAGTCTGTATATATATATATATATATATATATGATTTGCAAATGTATGAAACTAAGATCTCTGCATTACTTTTGTCATGTAGGATGTAAGTAACATTTGCAGGGCAATTTGCAGGGGACACGGTCATTGGGTCACCAGCATGTTGGTCGACAGTCATTAGGTCAACACCATTAGGTCAACATGCATTTAGGTCAACATGAGTCTAGGTCGACATGCAGGAAGGTCGACATGAGTCTAGATTGACATGGGTTAGGTTGACAGGGTCATTAGGTCAACATGGGTTAGGTCAGGGCTGGGCAACACCGGCCCTCCAGATGTTAATGAACTACACATCCCAGGATGCTTTGCATTAGTTTTGCTATGTGGCCATGCTGAAACTGATGCAAGGCATGCTGGGATGTGTAGTTCACTAACATCTGGAGGGCCGGTGTTGCCCAGCCCTGGGTTAGGTGAACAGTCAAAATGTCGACATGGGGTTTTTCATATTTCTTTTTGAGCCGACATGTGCCGACAGGCGGTATTTCATGCCCTACCATCCACTAGGGTGTAGTGGGAGAATAAAATAGTGTGTCGAGCATAGCAAGGCACTGTGGCCGAAGCATGGTGAGCGCAGTGAGCCATGAGAGGGGACGCGGTGCTAGGTTTCAGTGCCCATGTCGACTGTGTCGACATTCATGATAAAAATGTGAAAAAGCCCATGTCAACTTTTTGACTGTATACCTACCCCCATATCGACCTAATTACCCTGTTGAACGAGAATCATGTTGACCTTCCTGCATGTCAACCTAGACTCATGTCGACCTAAATGATCCATACCCATTTGCAATGTGCTGGAGAAATCTGTATTTTTCTTGTATAGATTACTCCTCCCTTACATTCACCATTGCTGGACTAATACATTTATCTTAACAACTTCCATTCTGTGTAGCACCACAAAATGTATGCAATTACCAGACAAGGAACTGGCTTCCTTTAGATGGTCCGTCTGATTGTAATAAATATAATACATGCATATAAATCAATTTATCTTTTTTCCATTCCTGTAGTATGCACTAGGTGGCACCAAATGACACAACTTGCTAGACATCTAGTAAAGCAGAAACCAAATGGAAAATAGGTACTTGTTTCCTAGCACGGCCACACCGATTAAGATCGGGGTGGTCGTGCTGAAAAAAATCGGTCGGTCGCATCGCATGCGATTTGGTCGCATGCGATGCGACCGACCGATCCGACCGATTTTTGACCCGATTTTTTCATTAAATCCAATGTAAATTGGGTCCCTGGGACCCAATTTTACATTGGATTTAATGAAAAAAATTCCAAACCCCCCCAAATTGAAGCGTGTACACAGCGCCCCACGATAGACGGCAACCCGAAGCGTGGCGAGCGCAGCGAGCCCGCGAGGGGCGGCGGTACGCGTCCTCCGACCTTTTCATGCCCTACTATCCACTAGGGCGTGGAGTGAGAATAGAATAGTGTGGCGAGCGCAGCGAGCCACCGAGCCCGAAGCGTGGCGAGCGCAGCGAGCCCCGCGAGGGGACGCGGATACCTTCACAGGTAATCGCGTCCCTTCGCGGGCTTCACAGTTGTCGGCGTCGCCACGGACACCTGTGAAGCCCGCGAAGGGACGCGTTTACCTGTGAAGGTATCCGCGTCCCCTCGCGGGGCTCGCTGCGCTCGCCACGCTTCGGGCTCGGTGGCTCGCTGCGCTCGCCACACTATTCTATTCTCACTCCACGCCCTAGTGGATAGTAGGGCATGAAAAGGTCGGAGGACGCGTACCGCCGCCCCTCGCGGGCTCGCTGCGCTCGCCACGCTTCGGGTTGCCGTCTATCGTGGGGCGACGACGGGGACATTTTTAATGTGAAATGGGTCATATTGACCCATTTCACATTTTTTAACATTTTTACACCATTTCAATGTTAAAAATTTTTTTAACATTGAATCCTATGTAAAAATCGGGTGCATCGCGTCGCATCGCGTCGGGACCAATGTTAATGGTCCCGACCGACGCGATGCCCCCGATATTTTACAGTTCCCGACAAGATTTCAATGTTAAAATTTTTTTTAACATTGAAGTCAATGCAAATATCGGGGGCATCGCGTCGGTCGCGTCGGGACCAATGTTAATGGTCCCGACCGACGCGATGCCCCCGATTTTTGTTTCCTAGCCGGCAAAATGGACCTGATTTCAAAGGAAATCGGGTCCATCGGGCTAATCGTGTCCCTTAATTAAGGGACACGATTAGTTACGATTGTGGCCGTGCTAGGAAAAAAGTACCGGAAAATATCACAAATGGAATAAGCTGTTTACACTAAATGTGTGAACAATGGAAATATAAATCGTAAAGAATACTAGAATACAAATTAGGAGTTCACTGCTTTTAATAGGGGTTAAGTAATAGGCTCCGAGATTACGGTATCGTAATGATTTCAGCAAGATTGTGGCTAAAGTTAAATTGGCAATCAGTTACATGGCTTGGTTTGCCTTATAACCGACAACATTTAACATCAGTGTCACTAAATTCTGCCAGTTCCGCAATCTTGGAACCTATTAGAAAACCTCTAATGTAATGTATGTATAAAAAAGATAAATACCGCATTCACATCGTATTGCCGGGTAGGACCCAAAATCTCCATCCCAGGTCCAACCCGGGTCCAGCTCTTTCACTTTGAATTCGGGCCATAAAACACAGGGCTGCCGGGTTTAACCCTTCTTATATGCTGGGTCGAATTGCCAGGTTGTTTGACCCGGGATATAAGGTTTGGTGCTTTCACTCCGCACCTCTATCTGGCAATAACCAGGGTTATAGGTGCCGTCTAAAGGGTGTAAAAGAAAAAATAACTATAGTTAAAACAATGATTTATTAATTCCTATTAAAATAGAATATCACCCAAATGCTACATATGGACACATGAATAAAGTTGAGACAATAATTTATCATTAATTGGTTTGAGCATTACTATTTACATTCTATACAATTATTTCAGATATAGGAAAGGATCTCATTTTCCCAAATTGCTATATTACTAATAAACTATTGGCCTAATTCTGATAAGCTCACCGGCGTATTCGCACTGGGGACTAGTGTTTGTGAGCGCATGTGCACATGTGCAGGGCCGCTGTGTGGATGCCTTTGGCAACTTGCATAGTCCCCGGGGCATTCGCATAGGAGGGGGGCGAGACGGAGGCGGGCACCCATTCACATTGCGACTGGGATGTTCGCGCAGCGGCGTCGGGTAGGCATTCTCTCGCCCGGCAGGTGCCATTAAATGGCTAACTAAGCAGTGATTTTTCACTGCTTAACGAGTCCACCAGAATCAGAAGTTATATTCCTAAACATATATTTTATTAGGATACGGTCATTAGGTATACAGCAACTAGGTCGACAAGCATTGGGCAACAAAGTCGATATGGGTCTAGGTCGACATGGGTCAAGGTCGACATGGGTCTAGGTGGACAGGTTATTAGGTCGACACAAGCATTAGGTCGACATGGGCTAGGTCGACAGTCAAAAGATTGACATGGGGTTTTTCACTGTTTTTTGAGCTGACATGTGCCGGCAGGTGGTATTTCATGCCCTACCATCCACTAGGGCATGGCGGGAGAATAAAAGAGTGTACCATGTACGAGGCACCATGTACGAAGCATCACGATCGATGCGAGGGGATGCGGTGCACTTCAAACTGTGTCCATGTCGACTGTGTTTACATTCGGGTAAAAAAACTGTAAAAAACACCATGTTGACCTTTTGACTGTCGACCTTGCCCATATTGACCAAATGCTTGTGTCGCCCTAATGTCCTGTCGACCTAGACCCATGTCGACCTTGCTGCCTGTCGACCCAGTGGTGTCGTCCCAATGCTTGTCGAATTAGTTGTTGTAGACCTAACAACCCAAACCCATTTTAATGGTCTTATCATTATGGACAAGAAGAAACAGCGGCGTAGCTACGTTTTGGGTGCCCCCCCCCCCCGCCGTTAGGGGGGGGGGACCCGCCGCCCATACAAACCCCCCCAATCCCCCGCAGCCTTACCTTTCGCGCTGGTCCCGGCGGCTCCATTCTTCTGCTGAGGACCACCACAAAATGGCCGCCCCCATACAGCAGACAGTTTCTGTCTGCTGTATGGGGGCGGCCATTTTGTGGTGGTCCTCAGCAGAAGAATGGAGCCGCCAGGACCAGCAAAATAGGTAAGCCTGTGGGGGATTGGGGGGAGGTGTAACTATAGCACCGCAGCCCCCAGCGCCCCCATATGTACAGCGCCCCCCCCCCCCCCCCCGCGGTGGCGGGGGCTGCGGTGCTATAGTTACGCCACTGAGAAGAAACATGGGTACTTGTGTAATATCTGGGCACCCGATTTTTTCATCGGGTCGGAAAAATTGCGTCGAATCGCATCGCATGCGACCAAATCGGCCGCGATGCGATGCAAGGCGATCTACCCAATTTTTCCTTAGGAATCAATGTTCCCAAATGGTCCCTGAGACCCGATTTCCCATTAGGTGCAATGTTAAATGCCCCCCAGGCTTCCCATTTTGGTGTATGCCCCCTCATTGTTAACGACACCCCACCATCAACGCCAACCCAAAGCGTGGCGAGCGCAGCGAGCCCGCGAGGGGCGGCGGTACACGTCCTCCGACATATTTCATACCCCCACTATCCACGTCGGCGTGGAGTTGATTTTATAAAGTGTGGTGAGCGCAGCGAGCCATCGAGCCCGAAGCGTGGCTAGCGCAGCGAGCCCCGCAAGGGGACGCAGATTACTTAACATGTAGTTTGCGTCCCCTTGCGGGGCTCGCTGCGCTTGCCACGCTTTGGGCTCGTTTTCGCCGTCCCCTCGCGGGGCACGCTGCGCTCGCCACGCTTCGGGCTCGGTGGCTCGCTGCGCTCGCCACACTTTATAAAATCAACTCCATGCCGATGTGGATAGTGGGGGTATGAAATAGGTCAGAGGACGCGTACCGCCACCCCTCGTGGGCTCGCTGCACTCGCCACATTTCGGGTTGGCGTTGATGGTGGGGTGGCGTTAACAATGCGGGGGCATTTGAGCTAATACACCTAATGGGGGAGCCATGGGGAGCATTTATCATTGCCCCTAATGGTAAATCTGGTCTCAGGGACCATTTGGGAACATTTAACATTGATTCCTATGGAAAAATCGAGTCGATCGTGTCGCATCGCATCGCGGCCGATTTGGTCGCATGCAATGCGATTCGACGCGATTTTGCCGCAAATCGCGTCGCATTGCTTCTGATTGTATGCCTTAAGTGAAGGCATACAATCTTGAAATCGGGCGCCCAGATATTACACTTAGTACATTAGTACCAAACATGGTATGGACCAGATCTCGTTAGATCGGACCAGGGGCACTTGACAGGGGTGGTTTGTTCCCAGCTGCTGCTTTACAACAGGATGGTCAGTACTGTACAATCTCTTATATATTTAGCCAGATCTTTCACTCATCCCCTGTGTGTATAACGCTGGGCGGGGTTACAAGTGTGATTGGCAGCGTTACACACACATAGTTTCTGCCTTAGGACACCCCCTCCCCCGCCCAGCGTTATACACAAACCCGCCCCCCCTAGGGATAGACTAGCGTTATACACATCCCCACCCCCTTGGAAAACACCTCCCCCCGCCCACAGCAAGGGCTACAGCACACGCCCACCATCCACCATTACCATTACTAAATAAATAAATTACCAACTGGTGTAGGTGAGCTGCGGGTCTACCAAAACCCCCCCACCCCCCCACCGCGAATGGGTCTGCCCGCACACACACCCCTGTGAGCGGGTCTGCCCGCACTCCACCCCCACCCCCGCAAGTGGGTCTGCCAGCACACACGCACACCCCTGCGAACAGGTCTGCCCGCCCCCCCCCCCCCCGCGAAAGGGTCTGCCCGCACCCCCCGCGATACCGCACCCCCCCCTCCGTGAATGGGTCTGCCCCCCACAAGCGTGTCTGCCTGCACCCTCCCCACGAGCGGGTCTGCCCCCCTCCCCCACTCCCTGCAAACGGGTCTGCCTGCACCACCACCCCCTCCCCCGCAAACGGGTCTGCCCGCACCAACCTCCCTGCCCGCACTCTCCCCCCACCCCACGGTGGGTCTGCCTGCTCCCCACGCAAGCGGGTCTGCCCATATACCCCCCACCCCGCGAACGGGTCTGCCCGCACCCCCCCCGCGAACGGGTCTGCCCGCACTCCTCACCCCACCCCCCAAAAATGGGTCTACCCGCACCCCCCCCGAGAGTGGGTCTGCCCTCTCCCCCACCCACCGCGAATGGGTCTGCCCGCAGTCCCCCCCGCAAACGGGTCTGCCCGCAACCCCCCACCCCCCCCCCCAGGGGCTGGTCTGCACGCACCAAACCCCCTCCGCGATCGGGGCTGCCTGCACACCCCCCTCGCTGGAGCGGAGGGTCTGCAGACACTGCTGATCCAGCGGGGGGGTGCGAGGGTGCGGGCATACCCGCTGCGCCGGGGAGTTGCAGGCAGACCCGCTGCTCCGGGTGCGATGTATCACCTAGTAGAACATAAAAAGTTCAAAAATAAGCAGCACTAAAAACTTAGTCAGACTGGTTGATCTATCACAAATAAATTTATTTAATGGGCTAAAATTGACTAAATAGCCAGCATAAATATAAACATGAAAAATAAAACAGATACAATTAATTCAAGATTTGTATGATCCCCACCAACCGTTTTGTTAAAGGTGTCCTGTAGATTCCTTATTTAAGGGCCCATAGATGTTTGTGTGAATCCCCAAGTGGTCATCCAGAACAATTACAGTACAGTAGGTTGCAGATTTTGCCAAGAGTGGCCCAGGATGGCACAAATAACCAACCCCTACCACAGATCCTTGTGCCGGAAAGGAGTCCTCTACCTCCAATAGAATGGAATAGATGATCCAAGTTGGTAAAAATGGAAACGAGTCCATATGGGGATGTTCAGGTCTGCAATCCAGGAGCACTGGGTTGAGGGAGAAAGCAATGTCCTCCTTACGCGTTTCACTGCACCTGGTAGCTTTATCAAAGGATGATGATTTTTACCAACTTGGATACAAATAATCATCTATTCCATTCTATTGGAGGTCCTCTAATGGCGAGGATTTCCCCGGAACATTGAATATGGCGAGCAGCCGGTGAGGGGGGCTGGATGACAAGGATGGCCGCCGCTCGCTGACGGCATTGAATAAGGCTCAAAGTCTTCCTGAAAGTTGTATTTTTAATGATTCGGTCACCATGTATACACAGAATATTTTTCCAATTTACTATAGCACAAATGTATTTGTAGGCATTCAATCTGGGATACCGACTGTCGGAACTTCATTTTCACCAACTTCTGGCACTAACTCGACAGTCGGAATTCAACGTTCCGACTGTCGAGTGTCGGAAAGTCCGTGGATAGGCGAAAATGGCCGCGGATTCGACAATTCATAGCAGTTTCTGACAAAACAGTTAAAAAAAAAGACAAAACTGATAGCCTTCAATGCTGTCAGAAATGGCAGCATTGAATAGGCGAGTGCTAATATTTTCCCCTGTGAGAAATATCGGCATATATCTGCCTATATTGAATAACACCCTATAGGTTTTCTGCTGCTACTGAAAACATTTTTGTTATCAGAAAAAATCATTATACCGCTGTGGTCAAAAGTTTTGAGAATGACACAAGTATTAGTTTTTACAAAGTTTGCTGCATATGAAGAAAGTAGTAAAATACGATTTTTGTTGGGCGTATTCGTATTTTTGGCATTTACTATGCCAAAAATACGACTATTCGTATTGATGGGACATTCATATTTACATGTATTTACAAATACGAATGAATACACCATCGACAGAATATGAATAGGAATCACCGTTCAAAAGAATGGTGATTCCTAATTTACTAACTTGAAAATACTTGAAAATACGGCCGGTAATTAGCGGGATACGCCTGCTAATTGCCGGCCAAATACGCCTAGAAAATACACTTAATTTTCCAGACGTATTTGGCTTCAGCCTGCACGGATCAGTCATATCCGTGCAGGCTGCAATGTGTAAAAAAAAGAAAAATAAATAAACCGGCGTGGGGTCCCCCCCCCCCCTCCCCCCACGGCTGTAACCATTTGGCACACCTGCTGGACTGGGTTGGCGAGGATGTAGCGGGCAGACTCCCCTCGATGCTTACATCACATAAACTGCCGGGTCTGTCCCCATTGCAGACTTTGCTGAGCGACAATGCTAAACTTATGGATATGCCATTATTTAAGCAAGCTGTTTTGATATGGCGACAATCAAGACGACTCTTGTTGGCAGCTGGGTGCGACCCGGACACTCCTAGGGCCATCCCAGAGCTTCTGGGGCTTCAGATTTGAGTTCTGGGGTACATGGGGTGTCACCTCAATAGGCCAAGTTTACTCAGATAGTATATTCAACTCATTCCAACAACTTAAGGATGATTACCAGATACCTAATATACATTTTATCCATTACCTTTAACTTAGACACCCCTGCCGGACATAACTTCCCGACGGTCCCCCGGCATTCACTAGTTCGCCTGTTAAAAATCTGCTGATGTCGGGTGGTTCCTCTAGGGCTGTCTCTAGATTCTATACAGCGTTGTTATTGTCACAACACACCCCTGGCCTGCCCCACCTTAAAGCAGCGTGGGAATTGGATTTGGACACAATCTCTGATGGGGACTGGGAGACAGCCCTGGGAAGCCCATGCTCTTCCATGACATCCTCCAGATATCAGCAGATTCAACTATATATATATATATATATATATATATATATATATATAATGAACAGGGATTACCTGACTCAAGATGTCCCAAATGAAGTTCCTCTGAGGGTATATTCTGGCACCTACTATGGAGCTGTACAAGTGTGTCAACCTTCTGGCAGGAAATAATTTCGGCTTTTGTCACTACTGGTGTTCCCCGTAATGTCTTCACTCCGCAATTTTGTACCCTTACATTTTTAGATGTGGATAGGGTACTTTTGTACTTTCACGGCGCCAGGATGGCGCCGTACATCTGTGTCCCCTTGAGGGGCTCGCTGCGCTCGCCCACGCTGCGGGCTCGGTGGCTCACTACACTCGCCATACTATCTAAAATCAACTCCATGCCAATGTGGATAGTGGGGGTATGAACTATACACGTTGGCATGGAGTTTTCAGCCCCACAGCTGGACACAGACGCACGGCGCCATGATGACGCCGTGAAACTACACAAGTACCGTGGATAGTCTAGATAAACATATGTTGAGATATGCTGTTAACCTCTGTACTCTGACCAAGGTATGTGTAGCCAGGAAGTGGTTGGCCTCTGAAGCTCTGACATTGAGGGAGTGCACCAGTCTGACTAACTCAGTGGTTAGACATGAAAAATGTTTATGTGTCTAGGGGTTCAGAAAAGACAAACCACAAGGTGTGGGGATTGGTATGAAATCCCGGCGTTCAAAATACCGATGCTGGAATCCCGACCGCCGAAATCCCAACAAGATGGGGACGTGGATCGCCCCCCCATGCGGGCTCACTGCGCTTGCCACTCAGCGGGCCCGGTGCCTCGCTACGCTCAGCACTCTAATTTGTTCTCCCTGTATGGGTGTCGTGGACACCCATGGAGGGAGAAAGTGTCAGGATTTTGGCGGTCGGGATTCCGGCATCGGGATTTTGAACGCCGGAATTCCGACCACCAGGATTTCAACTGCATCCCAAGGTGTGGACTTACTGGATTGACTCACCTCTTATGCATCAGGGTGATTAGGCCCCCACATCCACTATATATTCACGCTTTGTTGGGACAATTTGCACTTGGCGGACAGGTACCGGATGGGCGCTCTAACTACCTGTAATGTAATGGGCATTCCTTTGTGTACTTGGCAGCTGGCTTGGCCTCTGTGGGGGGTGGTCTGGTTTGCAAATTCTCCTGGTTGATCAGATGGTTAGGTGTACGGAGGATGTCCTGGCGTAAGCTTAAAGCGTTCCTTATAGTGAACGTCCGCCGGTTCGGGTTGCCTTAGGTCTTGGTGCTTCATCTGGGTGGCAACGATCTTAGGAAGATGTCCCAACTAGAGCTGAGGGACTTGATCTTGAGTGATCTTGCTGCCATTAATACAGTGTGGCCTTCATGCACCTTGGTTTGGTCATTTATCGTTCCCCGTCTCTGTTGGAGAGGAGCTAGGAATTGCAAGGCGATTGATGAGGCTCGGAAGAAGCTTTATTCAGCTGTGGCACAGTGGGTTCTGGCTGCCGGAGGTGCGATTGCCCCACATGAAAGGATTAGGTTTAGGTGCCATCATCTCTTCCGGCCTGATGGAGTGCATTTGGTTAAGGATGGCTTGTTCATTTTCCTGGAGGATCTGGCTTTAGTTGTAGCTGAGTTGCTTTAGGTTGTGGCTGGGTGGGGATTCTGGGCTCAGAGTCCCCGCTTTGGCGGGAAAGAACTGCAGGTTAATTGAATTAGTTCTTCTTTAAGTGATGATGCAATTTATATGTTTGGTGTTCAGTGCGCTCGCCTCTCACTGGCTTAGGCCTTCCCTGGATCACCCACTCAGGGACAGCAACCCCACCCGGACGGGTGGGTAGTCAATGCAGTAGGTCGAGTGGATACCGCTTGTTAGAGTCTTCATTTCAGGTAGGTAAATTATGGAGGGGGGGACCCCTTCATTGGGGGCTGACCGGTCAATGCTTTGGCAGGAAGGCAGTGGCGTAACAATAGCTCCACAGACCCCATGGTCGCGGGGTGTGTGTGTGTGTGTGTGTGTGTGTGGGCACCGGGGGTCTGCGGGGCTATTGTAATGCCAAACAAACAGCCCCCTGCCGCCTTCCATGCCCCGTGCCTTACTTTCTGCTGTCCTTCAGTGCCAGGGACCCGCAGCTGGCTCCCCTCCTGGCTTCTGCTGAAATGAACCATCATAAAATGTCCACTCCTATAAAGCAGACAGTTCTCTGAAACTGTCTGCTCTATGGGGGCAGACATTTTGGTATGGTCCGTTTTTCATACCAGCAGAAGCAAGGAGGGGGAGCCGGCTGCGGGTCCCTGGCACTGAAGGACAGTGGAAGGTAAGGCACGGGGGTGCCGGCTGTGGGGGGGGGGGGGGGGGTTGGGTGTTCGTTATCTTTACTGGAGGGGGCGCTGACGAAATTTTCTGCGGTTTTCATAGTTACGCCACTGCAGGGAGGACTTGTATAAAAATTCTCCCCCCGGCAGTGGCATTACCCTGCTGGCTGGTTGGGACGGTGCTGGTTCTTAATATACGGGGGACCCTTACTCGTTTTGTCCCCTGTATTTTGGGAACCAGGACCGGCCCTTGGGCATGGTTTTCCTGGAGAGGAGTGGCTTCTTTGCTGCCCTTCTTGACACCAGGCCATACAGTACATCACAAGTCTTCATCTCACTGTGCATGCAGATGCACTCACACCTCACTGCTGCCATTCCTGAGCAAGCTCTGCACTGGTGGTGCCCCAATCACAGCTGAATCAAATTTAGCAGATGGTTCTGATGCTTGCTGGACATTCTTGGACACCCTGAAGCCTTCTTTGCAACTACTGAACCTCCCTCCTTGAAGTGCTTGATAATCCGATAGTTGATTGAGATGCAATCTTACTAGCAGCAATACCCTTTCCTGTGAAGCCCTTTTTGTACAATGCATTGATGATTGCATATGTTTCCTTGCAGGTAACCATAGTTAACAGAGGAAGAACAAGGATTTCAAGCACCACCCTCTTTTTAAAGCTAACAGCCTGTTATTGTAACTCAATCAACATGCTAGTGATCTCCAGCCTTGTCCCCATCAACGCTCTTACCCGTGTTAATGAGAGACTCCCTGACTTGATGTCAGCTGGTCCTTTTTCAGAAGGGCTTTAACAGTGTGAAGACCAAAGAAGAATAAAATTAACGGAACAATTCTATGAAAACAGATTTCCATAGCAAAATTGCCATTTTCTTGATATTTGAAATTTTGATGAAGCGACTAAATATCCTGCTACTGTCCTGGGTATCATGCTGCACTTAGTAGTTTAGGGGTCTATTCAGACCTGGTCGCTGTTGTGCAGATTCGTAGGCCAATTGATTATCGAATGGCTGTGCATGCAAAAACAGTGACAGAAATCAGCAATCCTTTTTTTGCAATCCATCAAATGTGACTGACAGGATGGTGATAACTTGACATTTTCTGGGAGTGGCAGATAAAACCGACTGGAAGAATCATTCGATGATGAGTGAGTTGCACACCTCCCAACTGTCCCGCTTGGACGCGGGAATGTCCCAAAATATCGGGACGTTCCCGCGTCCCTCCCGCCGCAGTTGGGAGTCCCCCCTGTCGTCCATGAATAGACGTTGTGCACATTAGACACCAATAGATGGAGCTATATGCCATGCAAACTCTCGTACCATCTAGAATCTCTCTGAAACAAGTTTTCAAAAGTAGGCAGGTATGCACTAACAGTGCAGAGTTTGTATAGTCTCCCTGTGCTTGCGAGGGATTCCTCCAACATTCCAAAAATATGCTGGTAAGTTATTGGCTCCCAGCAAAAAAAATCCTAGTTTGCAGTGGCGGCTCCATGGGTGGGGCTGCAGCACATTCTAAAGTTCAAATAGTGGACTCATGTTACCTGCCATTGAGTCAGTTTGGGATGATAGTTGGTAGCAGTGAGTGTGGCTACCCTATTTGATCTTTGGACTGTGCTGCAGCCTGACCTCTGGAACAGTTATGGTATAGCGGATCAAGGCTGTCGCTGAGATGTTATGGTTGACCACCCTTAGTCGAACCCATCTAGTTAGATGCCTAAACATAGTTGACCACGTCTAGATCAACAGTAACAGAAGTTAGATGCCAGCTTTACACCGACAGGAGCGTGGTCAACCGTTACATGGTCGAGTTTTTCATTTTTTTTGGTGCTGAATGTTATAGGGGTCCCAGTGGACTCTGTATATGTGCACAGTGGCCCCTCGCATGGGGAGCACAAGCTAATACAATCTCGCTGTATTTTTCACTTGGATGGTAAAGTATGAACCAAGTCGGCCGGTGACATTTGGCACCAAAAAAAACCCCGGAAAAAACTCATGTCGACCATGTGACCATTGTTCACGCTCCCGTTGTTCTAACGCTGGCATATAACTTCCTTTACTGTCGATCTAGACACGGTGGACTATCTTTAGGCATCTAACTAGATGGGTTCGACTAAGTGTGGTTGACTATAATATGGTCGATCTAGACATCGTAGTGCCGGCTACCCTCTGGAACCACCACTGCTACTGTAGTTTGTAAGTTTATGTTGCTACATGAGCAATTTTACAAGTTCCACCTTTTAAAATATGCACTGTTTTTGTAAATTTGCATTTTGTGTCATACATACAGCTGATATGTCAATTAATTCTCCTGGATGATGTGGTTGGGGTGAGACTGAGAAAACTTAAAGGCAAATTCCTCATGATGAAACGTGCACAATTTTGCAGGCAAATGCCCCCAGAGGTTAATATTTAATGCGTGTTAAATATTTTGAATAGCAGGCGGTGCAGCCATGCCCTTACTAATATAATTACACACGTGGACATCGCTCTGCCTCCCAGAAAATCAGCATAACAAAGGTCTGATCAGCTACTGATTGTTCTGTCCCTGTTCTGTCCCTACCATATTAACAACCTTTTTCAGGTTGAATGAATTAATATTGGCTAATTATAGTAAAATATTAAAAATAGTCAAATGTGCAGTAAAATATGTAGAGAATGAAGTTTCGTAGATTGGGGCCACAGAATGGGAGCATATTGCATGTCATTTACTGTGCACTTTTGCCCTTTCAAAATAACCTTTTAGCTTCTCACACAAATGCTTAAAGCCTTTCTCGGATTTAGGATACTGTAGTCTGATGCTGTATTACAGATCCCCAGGGATTTACCCACTGTAAACATTGTATTTTCCATCAAATACTAGCAAGCTTCTAGTATTAAGGGTTTACTTTAAATAAATTAAATTGATAAATAAAATATTTGCCTAATGTGCTAGGAGATAAGACCCATATGGCCCATATTGCTATCTCTACTCATTTCTGATCTGTAGCCTCAAAACTGTAACATATGTTTCTCCGTGCCACACTTGTGTAAGAAATACTATTCTTCAGGATATTATCAATACTGGAACCAGTGAGAAGCCTGCTCCCACTGTGCTCTGCCAATGCAAGGGGGGCCAGACAGTTGGGATCCCCACATACAGGGGCTATTCTCCTTCCTGGGGTCTTAAATTAAGGTCCTCTATTTTAAATGATGACCAATGATGACCAATTACTAGGTCGACCACCATTGGTCGACAGTGAGTAGTAGGTCGACCTAGTGAAGGTCGACAAAAGCATGTGTCGACAATGGAAAGGTCGACAGTCAAAGGTCGACATAAGTTTTTCAAGGTTTTTTGAGCAGATATTTGCCGTCAGGTGCATATTTTTTCATGCCCTATCATCACTAGGCCATGGTGAGAGAATAAAACAGTGCCATGTGAGGGGACGCGGTACATTTAGACCTGGGGTAGCCAACCCTAGTCCTCGAGAGCTACCAACAGTGCATGTCTTGCAGGTCTCCTCACAGAATCACAAGTGAGCTAATTAGCTCCATCTGTGGATCTTTTAAAATGTGTCAGTGATTAATGAGTGCAGCTGTGCAGCAGCTAGGTTGTCTGGAAAATGTGAACTGTTGGTAGCTCTCGAGGGCTAGGGTTGGCTACCACTGATTTAGACGGTGTCCATGTCAATTTTGTTGACATTAGGGACAAAAAAAGTGTGAAAACTTGTGTCAACCTTTTGAGTAGGTCGACACCTAAGAATGGTCGACAGACCCAAGATCGACATTGACAGAAGGTTAACGCAAGCATTAGGTAGATAACAGGAAGGTCAAAACCTTCCCTTTATCTACCAAATGCTTGCGTCAACCTTCTGTCAATGTCGATCTTGGGTCTGTCGACCATTCTTAGGTGGCGACCTACTCACTGTGGACCAATGGTGGTCGACCTAGTGATTGTTGACCTAGACATTGTAGGTCTTCTATACCGTAACCGCATCACAGGGAGGGACCCAGCATGCTGGGCAGGCTTGCTCTGTGCTGGGCGGCCCCCCAGCATGTTAGAGAAGCCAGTTGCATCTAATTAATTGTTTTTGGCCTAGGGGTGCCGTGAACAAATTGTGATAATCTAGGGGTGCCATGATTCAAAAAAGATTGGGAACCCCTGCCTTAAGGCACACTTGCCTAACATTCCAGAATGGCAGGGAGGCTTCCAAACATCAGCCTGGGAAGGTGGGCAAGTCCCCTTCTTTCCCTGGAGCAGGGCCGGTGCAAGGCACCGGAGCGCCCCAGGCGAGTCGGGCTGGGGGCGCCCCGGTGCCGGGGGGGGGGGGGGTACCTGTCGTTCGGCGCTGTCTATTTAAATCTGGCGGCGGAGGCAGCGGGGGTCCCTGCAGTCCATTAAAAATCACGAGCGCTATCCGCCGGGCTATGCGGAAGCGCTTCTAGTGTGAAAACACTGGCAGCACGCTGATTGGCTGAGATCAGCGTGCGCCGTGCTGCCAGAGTTTTCACACTAGAAGCGCTTCCGCATAGCCTGGCGGATAGCGCTCGTGATTTTTAATGGACTGCAGGGACCCCCGCTGCCTCCGCCGCCAGATTTAAATAGACAGCGCCGTAGGACAGGTACCCGGGCGGCACAAAATGCCTCCCTCCAGTGGCCGGCGCCCTAGGCAAATGCCTAGATTTGCCTAGTGGTGGCGCCGGCCCTGCCCTGGAGGCCTCCCTTTGCCACCCACTTGCGAAGTATGCCTCAATCAATGATAGGCAGACTTGTTGCCTCCCCCCTCCCCCCAGATCTCAGCACCCTAGGCAGCTGCCTAATTGTAGAGGTAGCCCTGAGCCTATATACCAGTAATTTGTAGTAATTTAAAAATACTTTCTTCAATACTGTCTTTGTGTTTGCTACAGGTTGTAACAGTTTCGCTGTGCCACTAGAGGGCATTGCTACATTATAACTCCATGTTGTGAATAAGCCTGTTTTAATTTTTCACTAATGAAACAACATGGGTATGTTTCTTGTGAAATATGTGCTGACACTAAATGCTCTTAATTACAGGCAATACATGGGTCATTTTCAAGGATATCCTAGACACAATTCTTATGGGTCCATTCAGTGGCGTAAGTTTCTCCCAGTTGCTCCTTCATTGGAGTTTTTGTCAAGCCACAGTGCATATCAGAAAAGACACATGTTATATAGCAGTGATATGAAAAGCACGTTCATGGCACCGCCCACTTCCGGCACAAGTCCGTCGGGGGTGATGTCATCGAACGACCAGAAAGCACAAACAATAATACACTGAAATACAAAAATACAACAAGACATACATAATTACAATACAATAATTAAGACACTAAGCCACATAAATAGATACAATGCAAAAAGTTACAATATACATAATAAGTATATACAGAATAGCAACATTACAACTGATACCTCAGTATAACCCAGCATACAATAAGTTAAGTCAGTACGGGGAATCTAAAGAAACAATCTGACTACAGCGTGGCAGATAGCAGAGCCTAAATGAGCCAAGCAACTTAAAGGGCGGTATTCAATGAGCCTGATTCGCCAGGTTTTTATGGCGAATTTGTGCTGTTTGGCGAATTTCTGACAAAAACGGTGAATCACCCTATTCAATGACCACATGGCGAATACATTTGAAGGTTTTTTTCGCCATGATTCACCGAGTAGCAATCGCTATCTTTTTATGGTGAAGTGGAATGTGAACTTTTAAAATAAAGTGTTTTGTTTTTTACATTTGGTGTCAAAAAATCAGGAATTTTATTCTGAGGAGGGGCATGCTATTTTTATTCATGTGCTGTAAGCACATGAATATATATTTAATTAAAAAAATCATTTTTTTTTTTTTTTTTTTACACAGCAGCCAGCAGGGGGCGCCGGAGCCGAGCCGCTCATTACATATTCATATATTCACTGCACGATCATTACGATCGTGTGTAGTGAATATACGCCCCCCTGCTGGCACCCCCGGGGGGGCAGCCTGTGCTGCCTGGCACCCGGGGAGCCCACCTAACCCCCCACAAAGGTCTGGGCTAGGCAGAGAGACTATCATCTCTCTGCCTGGCACCGTCCTCAGGCTCCCTGCGGCAATCGCCGCAGGAGCTCATATTCGCCAGTCAGGGGCTCGCTGCCCCTGACTCGTTGAATACCGGAGCCCGCCGGCTCCGGAACGTGGCGAATGTGCAGCGAATCCAAAAAAGGATTCGCTGCACCTCGCAGGTATTCACATTGAATACCGCCCAGTGTGTTTGAAAAAAATCCCATTATAAATAACATTGTAAACCGAGGGACTCATTGGGTGGTATTCAATTGTTATATCGCGCCCTAACTCCCATCTAAAATGACGTTAGATCATAGGGCGATATTCAATTTATATATTTTTTTTAACATATTGTGCTCATTAGGGTCAGGTTTAGCAACGCATATGTGCATTTTAACTAACCACCCCTGGGGATAGCGAGCTGAAATGCTGGTGAAAAACAATTGAATACCGCTTATTGAGTCCTTTGGGGGACAGAGAATCCAATTATTGATCCACCTTGACTGTAGCCTGAGAAGGAGTTTAGAGTGATCAATGATGCAACATCTCAGAGAGGAAAGACTATGTTTTGCAAGCGCAAAGTGCCTTGCTACAGGCTGCTCGCTATTACCGGATAGTAATGCAGCCCGTATGGCACAGCGATGATGTGTCATTCTGTGTGATGCTGGTCTTCAAATTGCTACTTGGTTGCAGGGCACATTTACAGAGGCCTTTTTCGGGTGTGGACACTGTTCTACACTGATCATTGGAGAACATCTTGCCTTACTATTATTTTTTCATTGGGAAGATATTGAAGTGTCTGCTTGACCCCCAAGGGCATTAATCAGATCGCCCTGAAGTATTACTTGTTCTCTTTATTGGACCACATCCTGCTATACGGCAATTGCCGACATACATCTCCTGGAAGGCTCCCCCCATCTAAAATGGCTGAACATGGAAGCAATAATTGACTTATTGTATAGGGAACAGTAGCCTCCAAGTTCATGTTCAAAGGAACAATATATCACTCACTAAAAATTGCAATTCCTTCAAAAAATTGATATTCACCATATGGTTAGAAACCTTCATTTCCATCGTTATCTTCCATCATTGTTTCATTGTGTTTACCCTAAAAAAAAACCCTGATGAAGTCTTTCTAAAGACGAAATGCGTTGGGTTGTCATCAGCTTTAAGGAATGAATTAATCATACAATTTTAAATTATAACTTTTTAATAAAAAGAACTGTTAAACTTTTTAAAAACTTGTATATGTTCTACTGCATTTGAACTATTTGTACATTACACACAGGGTGGTGGAATCCTTTAGCGCTCTCTATCCATCTCTCTCTCTCTCTCTCTGAAAAACAGGAGTGGTTGATTGCGCTAGAACATTTTGTGCATTATTAAACTTAAATGAATTTAAATAGATATAAACAAATATAAATGGTCAGGTGTGAAAAAAAATAGAAATACATTTATTTTGACATATTACAATAAAAAAGTAATGAATAAAAAAATGAATAAAAAGGTTGGATTTAAAATAGGGACAATGAAATAATAGTCACCCAAATCTTTGGAGCGATGGATACCAGATTGATTAGGGGAGTAATCCCAAGAGAATGTAATGGTCCTGGATGGAATATTTTGTAATCCAAGTAGTGTGGGGAACACTCAATGCCGATGCCACTTGTAATCCACAGATGGTTCCCGGGCTTCTTTTAGGAGGTGGCGTGCCTCCACGATGTACTTGTGCCTCGGATAGTGGTAGGGGGCCGGTCAGCAAAATATTGTAAAACGAGTGTCCCAGATGGAAGACATGGTGGCTGGTATTTCTGAGCTCCAAATAATGTTTTTTTTCCCTTGAAAAAGCTGCCACACGACAGCGAAACGCGTAGGTGCTACCCCAAAAAGGGACCCTGGCAACCAGCACCCTTCTTACATTATTTGGAGCTCAGAAATACCAGCCACCACGTCTTCCATCTGGGACACTCGTTTTACAATATTTTGCTGACCGGCCCCCTACCACTATCCGAGGCACAAGTACATCGTGGAGGCACGCCACCTCCTAAAAGAAGCCCGGGAACCATCTGTGGATTACAAGTGGCATCGGCATTGAGTGTTCCCCACACTACTTGGATTACAAAATATTCCATCCAGGACCATTACATTCTCTTGGGATTACTCCCCTAATCAATCTGGTATCCATCGCTCCAAAGATTTGGGTGACTATTATTTCATTGTCCCTATTTTAAATCCAACCTTTTTATTCATTTTTTTATTCATTACTTTTTTATTGTAATATGTCAAAATAAATGTATTTCTATTTTTTAATCACACCTGACCATTTATATTTGTTTATATCTATTTAAATTCATTTAAGTTTAATAATGCACAAAATGTTCTAGCGCAATCAACCACTCCTGTTTTTCTTGTCTATTGTATTGGAGGTGACTCCCCCAATTTTAGATTGCAGCTGCATAGCCAAGCACACTCATATTAAGCGCCTTCCAAACAATTGATATAGATCTCTATATCTTCCCTCTTTTCCTCTCTCTCTCTCTCTCTCTCTCTCTCTCTCTCTCTCTCTCTCTCTCTCTCTCTCTCTCTCTCTCTCTATATATATTCATATATATCTTTTGAAATTTATGTGTTCTACATATATATATTTAGAGAGAGAGAGAACACATATTTCATAACTCTGTTACAAAAGAGATATTGACGGTTTTCAGTTAACTGATTTAAACTTGCAGGGGAGGAGAGGTGCCCCCTTGGGAGCACTAGCCCGGCGGCAGTTGACTCCATTGCCTACCAGAGTTCTGCCTCTGGGTTCATTTATCAACAAATTTTAGTATGATAAATGGTGCTCAGCCTCCCTCCCTGTGCAGTGAATACACTCATGCGTGCAGCATCCATTCACCTTCACCCGGCACCAGCGGAAACTCGGAAACTGCGTGCGCCCTGTCCTCCAAACTCCGTACTGACCGCAGGATGCGGTTTGGAGGTATGGTCTCTCCCATTGCTGTAAATGGGTCCTAGGTCAGATGACCCGGATTACCCATTTACATTGCACCTGAACATGGATCTTGTGTTCAACCCTTTGTGTTTGGATTGCTGGGTCTATGGACCTAGGTTATTTTATTTTGGGGCCATTTAAACTGAAGCTTGAACTGGCAATGACTCAGGTTATTTGAGCTTTGTAAATCCCAGATCAGAACCAGTTTTGGAGCACGGTTGCAATCCGGGTCAGATCCCATATTCACTGCATTTACACTGCAGTGCTGACACGGGATATTCCCAGGTCAGCATCATTCACACTGCACAGGAGTGCAGTGTCTTGGAGGCCAGTGCTTGGAGATGACAACATCTTCAAGTGCCGGAAAATCAGACGTCACCTTGGGGACAAGACCAGCATTTGGGAAAGCTGCTGCTGGGTTCCCCCCAGCCTCCATCTTTGCGGTGAATAGATGCTGCACATAGACATCCATTCATCTGCTCCGTAGCACTGCTGCTGTCTGCATAGTATGGCAAACAACAGTAAAGGCTGCATGTGCCCTCTCCCAACCTCCGGAATGAATGCAGGACACTGCAGATGGGGGAGATTAGACTCTCCCATTGATGTAAACGGGTCCTTGATCAGATGTATTCAACCCGCAACATTCTCCTAGTTGGATTGCTAGGTCTTTGGGACCGGGTTATTTTTAAGGGGGCCAGACTCAGGTCCACTCTGCATTAACCTGGGAAATGAGTTTGTTGTAAAAGGGGTATAAAAGGGTTTTTAGTGACATAGGGGGTGATGCATTAAGCCTTGGAGAGAGATAAGTATATAAAGGGGATGAGATAAGTAGCTAAAAGGGGGGCAGATAGGTTCATACATAAAGTGGCAGTATTCAATATCATTTACAACTGGGAACAGAGGAATACCATATTGAATTCCACTATTACGTGTGTGAACTTGTCCGCTAATTTCTGGTCTGGGAGACCACTTTTCACCCAAATTGAGGCTGTATAAATCTGCCACTGTGGACAGAAGAACACCATATTGAATACTGCCACTTTATGTATGAACCTATCTGCCACTATCTGGCTTGAGAGACCACTTTCACCTAATTGGTAGCCCCAAAAGTTTTTATATAGACCACAAACTTACGGTTAGAGGATATATCTCGATTCATAAATTGTGTAGGAGACACCTCCTTATTGGATTGATTCATTGCCCCTGATGAAGTCCTAAGGGGCGAAACGCGTCAGGCAGTGGATCTGTACTATATGTGGCACTTTTTGGAAAATCCTAAACTGTGAAATGAAACCTTATTGCTGGATGAACCGCCAGGGCCGGCGCCACCACTAGGCAGAACTAGGCATTTGCCTAGGGCGCCGGCCGCTGGAGGGCGGTAGTGAGCCGCCGAGGTACCCGAAAGCAGGGAGCAGGTAAGTCTGTGATTCTTCATCCTTCCTCCCCCCGCTCCCCGCTCCCATCCCGCCCATGGTATGAAATAATGCTGCTCCCCCCGCGCCGCCCGCTCCCCTCTCCTATCCCGCCCGTGTTATAAAAAAACGCTGCTCGCGCCGCACGCTCCCATCCCGCCCGTGGCATGAAACTAAGCTACTCCCCCCGCTCCCCGCCAAGGAGATTTCTGTGCAGCACCACCTGCGCTCCGGGGGGGGGGGGGAATCGCCCACCGCAGTATCGCCGCCACCCCCCCCCCTCCCCGGCAGGCGGGCGGCGCGCGTTTTTTTTGCCTGGGGCGGGCGGGGGGCTTGCACCGGCCCTGTGAACCGCCAATAAATGTATACTTGTTTTTACTAATTTTCATTGATTTATTGTATGTACAGCCACTGAGTGGTATATCTAGCGCACCCCTATTCTCTCTCTCTCTCTCTATATATATATATATGTTTATATTAATCCCTCCCCTCTCAGGAGTTACCCACTGACAGGTCTGCCATTAGGAATTTTGGGTCCCCTGACTCATTTCCAGTCCGGGCCATGCCCCCCCCCCTTCCTCGCTTCACTTACTGTAACCCGGCTCCTGCTCCCCCATCTCCTCTTCCGCTGAGCTGCAGCCCGGATGTCCCAGAGTGCAGGCTTCTTCAACTCAGGATGCCGGTGGCCAATTAAAATGCAGCACCAGCTGGAGAGCCAATCAGAGCTCGCGTACCTGCAGCAACTCTGATTGGATGCCAGCACGTGAGCTCTGATTTGCTCAAAATCCGGTGCAGCATTTTAATTGGCTGCCGGTGTCCTGGGTTGAATAAGCCTGCGCTCCGGGACCTGCTTTGTTCAGCGCAATGAGCACAGTGCAGCGGAGGCAGTCGGGGAGTTGCGGTGTGCAAAATGAGCTGCCCGGGCCCTTCCAGAGGCCAGGGCCCGGGACAGCTGTACCCTCAGCAACCCCCTATTGGCGGCCCTGCCCACTGACCAAGATTTTTACTGCCTTTACTCTGTATTTTGACAGTGTAATATTCTCCCATGCAGTTTGCGGCCAGTAATGACAGGTGGGTGGGGGCCCCCCCTGTCTAAAGTGCCCCGGAGCCCCCAAAGGCTTGATCCGGCCCTGGCCCCAAGCACAGTCTTTATAATGAGAGAAGATGATTGGTTGATTTTGGCAACTTCTTCACTTTATCTTTTCCAATGCTTGATACATTCCCTCTTAGTGACATCACTTGTTCTTAGTTAATGAATAAGCTTTGTTCTCATTCATTTGATTAAACCCACAGTTATTGGCAACTTCCACTACGTGCAGACAAGGTTTTCTTTAATGCCTTGTCAATGTCATCATTTATTTTCCTGGCAATTTATAAAATACGGGGTGATTCGTACTTGGCCAATCTGTTTAAGACCTTTTTATTCTGCCTGGCGCAGTAATATTGTACAGATCAATAAACACACATTACCATTTGATTATAATAAATGCAGAGGCAATTCTTCACAGCTTCTACAAGTCCTCATATAAGACAAAAATAAGCCTGTGGTGTACTCTGTACTCTTTGTTCTCCTTGTATTAGATTATTCATGAGTCACTAGACATGCTGTGAGTAGGTGTTAGGCGCCTGTAATTCGTTTACAGGAGAAAAACAAAAATTCACTGTGCTGCTAAAGTCATTACAGGATCCATACTCATTGCTGGAGGAAGCCGCACTATGGGAAGCATGTGTTTCCTTCTCTATGTGATTGATAAGGCAGCAACATGTACCGCCCTCACACACAGCTTTCTGGTGGAACCTGGAAATGCAATTTCTTGTTTGCGTTCTCTGAAAAGGCCATTGCAGGACCAGATGACCAGTTCAGTCGCACCTCCATTTGCAGCTAGAGGGCGTATCTGGTGGTGGGTCATTCCTATGGCTGTGTACACACGGGGGGCGATTATAGCAAATATCGCTGGAAATATGGTCGCTGAGCGACCATATTGCCAGTGATTGGAGTGCGCACCAGCGACAAATCGCCGGTTTTCAGCCCCTGAATGGTCGCTGGTCGGAGGAGCATGCTCGACCAGCAACTTCCACTGCCTCTTCTCCCGGCAGTGTGACATTTTCATCTGCGACCATCTCTGGTCGCAGATCAAAACAAGATACTGAGCAATATGATTGCTCAGCAATATATTGCCAGATATCATATTGCCCCGTGTGTACGCACCTTATGTGAGCAAGGTTTTGAGAAGCCATGCTGAGTAACTGCAACTACGGGTGTCGGTAAGTCTAGTCGACAGGCAGTAGGATGACATGAGGTTTTTTATTTACTTTTTTGGTGTCTATGTCTGACTTTCTTTACTAGGAAGGGGGAGGCACCTGGTGTATATATCAGCACTGATTAGAATGTAAACAATGGGTAAAATTTAATAGGATGAGAGATTCAGAAAGTGAGAGGTTTGGTAAGAAATCTCCAGGTTTTTTTTTTTTTTTAAAGCAACGATCATTTACACTAAAAAAACAGTTTGATTTTGCAGTGTAAATGATTGCCGGTTTAAAAAAAAAAAAAAAACTGGAGATTTTTTACCAAATCCCTCTGAATCTCTCATCTTATTAAATTTCACCCAATAAGTCAATATGCACCTAGCTATACGTATGCAAAATGGTATGATCGCTTGGCACTTAGTTATAAAAAACATATTCAACTGGTATTTTTAAAAAAACTTGCAGAGATTTGATCCCTCCTCTTGGGTTTCTGGAACACCCATAGGTCTGACACCCAGGCTTCTAAATTCTGGTTGCGCTTTAGAAATAATAGGTGTATTTGTATCCAGAAATACACTTATTTTTGACATTTACTATCCCGAAAATACGGCAATTCGTATTCGTATTGATGTGCTATCAATACGAATATGAATTGCCGTATTTTCGGGATAGTAAATGTCAAAAATAAGTGTATTTCTGGATACAAGTACACCTATTTTTTTACAAATTTCCTTTAGTAAATTTCCCCCTATATGTCTTTTATGTACACAGTCTGCACATTCATGTAGTCATTGTTAGTGTAACTAAGGGAATTAAAGTTCTCTAGATTTTATGGTGGTCACTGATGTGCTCTGTATTGTATGTTGTGTTGTATGCTCACTGTGTTGCATGGCAGTCACTGAAACTCTCTGAATTTTATTGCACTCACTGATGCTCTCTTTATTAAAGATTGACCACTTATGTTACATGTCTGTATTATACGGCAGTCACTGATGGACTTTATATTTTATGGTGGTCACTGATGCGCTCTACAGATGGAGCGGGACTTATCTATCCAGGGAATGGCGATGGCGACGCCAGCCGCCATCCCCTGCCCCGCGCCATCTGTATGCCGGAAGGTCATGCCGTCCCCTTCCGACGGTGCTGCCGGCGGTCGCCCGGTGTCTACACCGGGTCCCCGCACCCCCCGCAGCCCCCTGAAGCCCCCCGCAGCCCCCTGAAGCGGGAGGCGGACAGGATTGCGTCCGCCTCGACGCCCCGCCGCCAGGATACTGAGACGCGCGTGCGCGGGGGACGCACGCGCGTCTCAGTCAGATGGAGCGCCGTTGCTGGCGATTCGCCAGCAACAATAAGACCCGCTCCATCTGTATATCAAGCCTGTTGAAAGGCTCAACAAGCAAATACAGTGGACCGGCATTGGGACTCTGGAGTTACGGGCACGTAGGTGCTCCTTAATTCCTGTGGGTGCTCGGGCCCTTGAGCACCCACAGAATCGGCACCTATGCTCAGGACCCCACCAAATAAGTTCATTCTTTTGCTCCGCCTCCATACTTGCTCCATCTGAAGCTCTATTCCACTCTTCTCCATACTCTCTCATTGGTCAGATTTAGGAGGTAATTCTTGTTCATGCACCCTTTTACGAATTCACAACGGTGGCCGATATGGTGAAGACCTGTACATATTCACTTATGCGCAAATGCAGGCCTTCTGTGCGGGTGCCCTTGTAGACTTGCATAGTCTCCGAGGCGCTAGCAGCGAAAACACTGGGTGTGCCCAGGAAAATGCTGGGTGTCCCCATGCGAACGGGGTGGCTTCCTGCCTTCCATGGGCGGGCAGCTGACATCACCGGATGTCAGCTGCCCACCCTGTTCACGTGGCTGGGCACCGCACATCTGAGTCACCAGAGAGTAACTTAGATTTATGAACACTGAAGAAATCAATGATTTTAATGATTTTGCAGAAAAATCCATTTGCATGTCTGCAGGGACATTCGCCATCCAGCAGGTGCGGCTGTTCGTGTGGGTGACATTTCACTGGCTCGTAAAGCAGCAATATTTCTGCTTTGCAAGTCAATCAGAATGGCCTCCTTAATATGCACTGGCTGCACAGATGATAGAAATGTGTGATTACTGCTGAGGTGTAGGGGGCCATGATTTCTGACAGCAGCCCTGTCTACTGCTGCCGCCATGGCCACAATCTGAGCTGCTGGCAGCTCCCCAGACAGAGAGCTCTTCTCCTCAAATCTCTCTGTTAAGGCATACAGAAATGGCCAGGGAGGAATTACATGCTTGTTGCCCAGGGAGGCATAACATGCTTGTTGCCCAGGGAGGGATTACATGCTTGTTGCACAGTGGAGGGCTTTACATGCTCATTGTCCAGGGGGGAGGGGATTACATGCTTGTTGCCCAGAGGGGCTTTACATGCTGTTTGCCCAGGGGGTTACAGGCAAATGTGCGGACCCACTCACCGCCAGTCACTGCCTGTGCACGGGAGCGAATCGGCAGCACAGTGAGAGCGGCCAGGGAGCATCCACCAGAATTCATCCTGCCTCTGGCTCAGGCACCTTACTGCGACATAACCCCCCCCCTCCACCATCTCCACTGCTACTGCAATTGGTGCAGACAGAGCATGTCCTGCCACATCTGCTCCATTCTGTGGCTGATGTGCAGGAGCCACCAATCATTACAGAGGCTGCACCCGGGTGGGGTGGGGGGTATGTGGTTTGGCATACCTGCAACATATTTCTTAGAGGTACACCTTACCAGGCCGTACCCTCTTACTTGCAGCACTGGACTGGCTGAAAGGAAGCTGCTCCTCCTTACCTGGAGCAGCATGCAGTCACAGCCCTAAGTGAACTGAATAGTAACTTTATAGTACTGTACAGAGAAATGAATTGCCAAATCACATATTTATTCTACAGCAGTGGTTCCCAAACGGTGTCCCTGGGTGCCATAAGACACTTGCAGGGTTGCCTTAGGTAGGTGGTCTAGAAGCAAAATAAATTACAGTATTTATGGTTGAAATACTGTACAGCGGACTTCCGGTGGGCGCAGCTCTGAGGAGGGCGCATTTTAATAGAGCTCCCAACTCGCGGCCCTACAACGGGATAGAGGGGCACTTCTGGAGCAGTCTGCAGCCCCCCGCGACGCAACATACCTGGGGATAAGTGGCGGCAAGAGTCCTGCTAAAGGACCGGCTCCCGCACCACCAAGGCACCCCGGAATCTAGCTCCGTGATCAAGGAGCGCACGGCGCGGCCGCCATCTTGCTGGCGCGGCCCAGCACACACCACGAGCCGGAGACAGTCCCGACCGCTGCCCTAACCGGAGACAGAGCCTCCCTCACCACTTAACCTCGGAGGCGCCTCTCACCCGGACCCACGGCAGCTCTGGCGCGCCCGCGCACCACCTCACACAGCACTCCCTGACACGCCGACTGAGACACTGCCTACAGTACTGAGGGCGGATGCCGAATACAGCCCTCCATTATCACGGGGACTGTGGCTGTCCCTTCGATGCCCTGCTGGAGACCAGACACCAACTACAGGGGAGAGCCAGGAGAGGAGTGACGCCTCTGATCGTCTGATCCCGGACCAGGGGCAGGTAGAGGGCTATTGGCCTCCCTGCCCTTCCAGGTGACTTCCCTATCCTCAGCTTTACCCTCTGCCCAGAGTCGAGCCCTTCCCTTATTACCCCCCTACCATATCCCTCTAACGCTGCAACTACCCAGCACAAGACCCTCCGCAATTCCCATTCAAGGTGCCTTTCAAAACAGTGACATTTATCACAGCCCCCTCTGCAGCTGCAGCTCATTAGGGGTGGCATCCCCTTATGCACTGAGCGTCCCCACAAATTGATGCTCTGCTAGATATAACACCCTCAGCCAACATCTCCCGGGGAGGGGCACTAGGTCACCGTGCGCACCAAGAAGCAGACCGTGGGAAAGGCGACATTCGCCTAGAGTGGGGCACACCCCCACACAAACTGAAATTAACGACATTGCCGCCATCAGACCAGCCCAGCTACAGCAGCGTCTTCATTTAAGGCTACACACCACTGCCAGTCTGCAAAAAAAAAAAGAATAAAGCCGCCCACCCCCCAGCCTTTGGGTGCTTACCAGGCACGCACCCATTGAGGCTGTGCAATATCAGACCCTGAAGCTGCAGCCCTGCTCAGGGGAAATATCCAACAGGGACCCCTGGCAACCACCCCACGCATTGGAGCTTTGCTCTAAGCTACCCACACAGCTAATTAATTGGACATAAAGCCCGATCTGCTCACAGTAGGGGTAACCAAACCTGCGCTACTAGCGACATGGACACTGGCTTAACACGACCCCAAGCTACAATCAATTTGAACCGGACATCCCAAACCCACCTGCTGATGTAATCAACACACCCGACCGACTGGACCACTGCTGATATCTTCCCAAACAGGGCCTGCATGGGTCTATTGCCCTCCCAGATCTTGCACTGTCCCCTTCTCATATTGCGACCCAGCCCCTGACGACACCTGGGAAGTTGGAGTCAGCCTGATCTGTGGGAACTTGTGTCCAGCTGAAATAGACCCGCAGACGACCTCCCCTTTCCCCACTTAAAGCGGACACCTGCTTGGAAATTGTCACATTTCACCCTGGACCCTCCCCCCCACAACAGGGTTTCCGCAAAACCCAATAGACCACACCCCTGTGGGCTCGGGTGGTAGAGTGGAACTCCCACCACACATCCACGGACTTCAACAGAGTTGAGCGCCAACTCAGGACACATTACTCAGGTTCATATAGCTATCCACTGTAGTCATTGCCACATACAGGCTATTTAATATAGTGTTATCAAGTTACATACTTTTAACTTACCACACATTTTTCATAGCAAATGAGGAGTATTTAAACTGCAATTATCTGTAATTACTGTTTCTAGCTGTTTTAAGGAAAAACGATTGCACAGTAATGCTTTATAGGCAGGTGCTCCTAGTTTTTTCTATGTACTAATTTCATGCTATAGCGTGTCTCTTCACGGTCTGAGCAAAGCTCTGTGCACATTCTTCTTTGATAAGGTTATGCGCAGGTTCTTCGAACCTTACCCCTCTCCAACCATGGTGAAAGGTAAACCACAGGGGACCAAGAACCCCCAGCCTAGTGTCACCCCCCCTGCCCCTGCCAAGTCCACCCCAGCTTTGGCCTCCCCCCCTCAACGCCCTCCCTTTCCCAACTAGTCTCTCAGCCCCCGTCCTCCTCCGCGTCACTGGTCGCCACATAGGCCGCAGACGCAGCGAAGGAGATGTTGCTAATACTTAAACCAGCTATGGATCAACAATTTATGGAATTCAAAAACACATTAACCTCAGTTGTCGCTCAACTGGATTCTAATACCAAGAGAATTGTCTCATTGGAACAGAGAGTTAGCGATAACGATGACGGTATAGCGTCAATACAAACCTCAGTTGAGAATCACACGGCCACAATAAAATCCCTTATACATAAAATTGATGACCTGGAGAACAGGAGCCGTAGAAGCAATCTGCGGTTCCTGGGAATTCCGGAGTCAATAACAGGCCAACCCTTGCTGCATTACCTTCAATCCGATCTGTCCCATGCTTTGGGGCTGGCGGACTCGGGGGAGGTGACGATTGAGAGGGCTCATAGGCTGGGCCCAGAAAGAGCTCAGGCAGGTGACCGCCCTAGACCGGTCATAGCGAAATTCCTGAACTACAGGGACAAATAGGCAGTTCTCAGGGCTTATCGTAGGGCAGGCTCGGTCTCTGTGGCGGGCAAGAAGATTCTGATATTTCAGGACTTTTCGGCCACGGTGTCCCAGAGACGCAGGGAGTTCTCTCCGATTTGCAAAATTCTTTTTGAACGCAGATATCAGTTTACCCTGTTATTCCCTGCTAAACTGAAAGTTACCGTAAATGGCACTGCACATTTTTTTGAAAACCCACAACAAGCAAGATCTTTTGTGTCTTCCCTGGCGGTATCTGAAAATTCCCCCCCTTATTCACCAATGGGGGCAGGCTGAGGTTGTCATGAGGGTTTTTACTTAAGTCTTAGCCTTGTCGAAAAATTAGATATAACAAAAATGGGGAGACATGCGAAAGTTGGATAGTTGCCGTACCCCTCTGTTTCACAAATAGGTGGTTTGAACATGTTTACTCTGTTTATGTTACTGTATTCTTTTGTATCTCAAGTAACCGAGTTACTTGGCCGAAATACCTGTGAGCTTGTTGCCACAGGTTCTCTCTACATAAAGTTGTAAAAATTTGAAAATTGTAAGGATTGGAGCAAGATTGAATGTTATTCAAATGATTCTCGACTAATTATTCTGTTATCATTGTATTTTGTTGTTGAGGACGGATGCGGTTGGAGGGTCTGCTTATTGCTGCATGGGGAGCTCCCTGGAGGCTGGGCTGGGGACTCCTGCAAAATGGTCACGGTGATCCCTGCACTTTATCAAGTTAAAAAAGGTATCGGATAATGCCCATCACACATCCCTCAACAATTAAGAACCAGACACTCAATAAACTACACATAGGGCCTTATTCTGGTTGGTGCGGCCGGGCCGTACGCGTACGTCCTGGGGTTTTTAATGATCTGCGCATGCGTACATTCGCTAATGCGCAGGCGCGAACACTCCACAACGCTTACGGACGGGTCTCTACGTGCGAAAAAACCTGTACGCGAGTGTACGGGCATTGGGGGCGGCATAGGGGCGTGATGAGGGGAGCGGCCGAAATAATGAGGGAAAATGGGCGTAAATATGGGCGTACACGGGGGTGTGCACCAAAAATGAGCGGTGCTACTACCGCACGATCGACTAAAGCACCGTTCATTTCGGACACAAAACAGGCGGCCGCCAACCGCCATCTCAAACCACCCCTACAGATACCGCATGCCAGCGTGCGCCTGGGTTTGCTAATTTACGCTGATTACTACCAAACACATACACCTGAATGTAATAAGCAATGCTGCAGTCTATTAAGTCCAAACCATGATTTCACTACCTGCAAGCCACACACAGCACTCAAACACATTGGAAGCTTATCTTTCTATACTTCTCTACATTTAAAGGTTTGTTTAATTTAAGGTAAGAATCTTTGTAAGACCTGCTTATATATGCTAAGGTAGGTATTTGTTAAACAGTTAGACACATTCACTACGTGCTTTCATAGACTTTACACAGTAGCACACTCAATCTACACAAGTCGACATGTGTCAACGTGTTCACTCTAATACAAACATAGGTTTTGTATTTATGATACAATAACATAAACCACATCTAACACCTACAAAGGATGTTTCAGCAATGTTTAAAGCCCATGGCCACTATTTTGCACATTAATTAATTCAATCAATTAATTAATTTTCATAATTAGAGTTGAAAGGCAAGATTTGCAGGTCCATATATGTGAAGGGTATGTCAGCGTACACGGACGTACGCTCACTCTCACGAGCGGTGACATAAGCTGACTTTTCTATTGAAAACAATAGGGACCCGTCCGTGCAAGCTGGCGTACGCTCAGATAGCCGCAAGAAGTCGGTGGGAAGACGGCCGAGAGACGGCCGTAAACGGTGCTGTACGCTCAATTGTACGCCAGTTGTCGGAGTGTAAGGGCTGGCCCGTCCGTGTACGTTGGCGTACGCTCAATTGTACGCCACTCCCCTTTGCCGATGTTTCTGGCCGTACGAATGCGGCTGAGTTGTGGGTGGACTTAACCCCAACGGCCGCATACGGATAGCGTACGTTAATAGCGAACGTACGCACGTTTGGCCGCTACGATCAGAATAACCTCCATAGTCTCATGGAACGTACACGGCCTAAACTCCCCTGTAAAACGTAAAAGAATATCTACACACCTGAAACGCCTCTCTCCTGACATAGTATTTATGCAGGAGACGCACTGGATGTCATCACAGAATATGTCCCTGACAGACAGATGGATAGGTGAATGCGATCAGCTCCATTCACCAGCAAAACTCGTGGTGAGGCGATCCTCTTTCACAAACGACTGAGGTACACTATAGTTGACACGCTAAAAGATGAGGATGGTAGGTTTCTACTACTGGATCTCCTGATAAATGATACACCATATACACTACTTAATTTATACGCCCCACCTACCCCGAACACTGCTTTCTTCCAAGCATTATCCAACCTGTTACTACAACGTACTGCCCACAATTTGATAGTGGGGGGCGATTTCAATAGTGTGGCTGACCCCTTATTGGATCGATCACACCAAACAACAACAGCATCTCCCAATGGAGACAAGGGACTTCACCTTCTCCAACATTTACACGGCCTCCATGATGTTTGGAGAATATTTAACCCAAATGATAGAACTTACACATTCCATTCCCACGTACATCACACGTTCTCCAGAATCGATTATCTTCTACTCTCAAACTCACTATTCTCCACTGTAGCATTGACACATATACATGATATTTTAACCTCAGATCATGCCCCCATCTCCACTTATCTTTGGATGACGACTTCCACGCCCACAACTAGATTTTGGAGATTTCCAACAGCATTACATAAATCAGAACATTTTACCCAATTCCTTAATAACAAATGGCAAGAATTTACTGATGACAACATAGAACACTGGGACGATCAGGCCCTATTCTGGGCCACATCCAAGGCTGTTATGAGGGGACACATACTCGCATACCAATCTGGGAAACGCAAAGAATATAATGAAAAATATTCTTCTCTACACCACTCTGTCACGGAGGCATTCCAACTATATGTGACGCACCCAACAGATTCTACATTTCAGGACTACAGACAAAAGCGCCAACTTATGGAAAGCTTCCTACTAGCAGAAGCGAAAAAACAGATTAGTTTCACTGCCAATCGATACTATCGATGGAGCAATAAGGCGGGTCGACTCTTAGCTAACATGACGAGAAACCATAAAGCTAAAACCTATATCAAAACTATCAGGGATCCCACACACTCCAAAAACCTACATACAACACAGGAGATACTATCTAAATTCCATTCCTACTTTACCACCCTCTACACAGCTCCTAACGTGGATGACCACCTTGGTGATCACCTACTGGAGGAAGCTAAACTACCTAAACTAACGACAGAACAATGCATATTTCTAAATAAAGATGTGGAGGAGATAGAGGTCTCCACGGTGATCTCCCAACTTCCCAACGGAAAGTCACCCGGCCCGGATGGCTACACAGGGGAATATTATAAAATATTGAAACCCCACATAGTCCCTCTACTCACTCAACTTTTGTGAAAAATGCATAAAGACCAGATTCCCTTTCCTAATTTTACAGAGTCTCACACAATCCTTTTACCAAAACCAGATAGAGACCCAGAACAGATGTCTTCCTATAGACCAATAACGCTGCTTAACCAAGATTTAAAGATTCTTTACAAAATTATGGCCAACCGTCTCCAATCCATTCTGCCCTCCTTGCTGACCCCTAACCAACTCAGTTTTACCCACGATAGGTATTCTGTAAAAGGAGTGCGTACAGCCCTGGCCGCAATAATTCGAACCACACAATCTACCTCCAGATCCCCGCCAATGCTTCTCAGCCTAGACGCTGAGAAAGCATTTGACACAGTTTCCTGGACACATCTACAAAAAATCTTTCGAATAAGAGCATTTGGAGATGACTTCCTTAGATTATTCGAATATCTATACACTACCCCAAACACATCATTAATTATTAACGGTGAGAGAGGTCGCCCCATTATGATAGCAAGGGGCACTAGACAGGGCTGCCCGCTCTCCCCGCTCCTTTTTAATCTTGCGCTTGACCCCCTCTTGCGCCTCCTCCAGTCCTGGCCCGTTTTCCAGGGAATAACTATGGGGACGAAAGAAACTAAGGTGGTAGCCTTCGCAGATGACCTGCTTCTGTATATCTCCAAGCCTGAAACTACTCTTATACCTATCCTTAAAAAAATAGAGGAATTTGGCTCTATATCTGGATTCTCAATAAATCAGGACAAATCTCATGGGCTGTACCTGGGCTCTCAAACCCGACCTGGGTGGGCTGGGGGATGCCAAATCAGATGGGCCTCAAGCGCAATAAAATACCTGGGAATTTATATACCCAAAAATATACATGCCTAAATATCACCAAAAGCATAAAGTCAGCCCTAGAAGAACTAGAAACCTGGAAACATTTAATGTTATCCTACTTAGGACGTATTCACCTACTAAAAATTATGACATTCCCGAAGATTTTATATCCATTACAAATGTTACCACTTCAATTATCTATCACAGATGAAAAACACATTAACACGATATTCCGCAAATTTATTTGGCAAAATAAACGACCAAGAATAAGTCTATTGAAATTACAACAACCCGTCACTAATGGAGGTACGAACCTTCCCAATTTTCGCATCTACAACCAGGCATGTATCCTTAGGTACATAAGGGACTGGATACATGATACTTCTAATCACACAGACACGACCATAGACCAGTCTTTTCTACCTCATCAGCACTTATTAGCGTTTCTACACTGCCACAAACAGGAGATAGTACCCTCAATTGCTCAAAATCCCCTTCTGCAAACGACATGGACAGTCTGGCACCACACGAGACACAAACATAATCTGAATAGCCATCATTCCCTATTTCTACCACTAACGGCAAACCCAGAATTCCAAGAAGGCCAGGCATCACAACCTTTCCAATCATGGAAAAAAAAAGGCCCTTATTCTGATCGGTGCGGATGTTCCCGAATTCTTACGGTGCGGGCCGCACACGCCACGCTGTGCGGCAGCGTGCGGGCATCGTCCGTAGAAACACCCACGTGTCCTCCGCATTCGGACGGACTCACTCTTTAAGAACAGGGCGTGTGTACGGACGACATACAAACCATGCGTGTGCGGGGGAAACACTCCTATTCTGCAAGGTCTGACCGCGTATGCACGGCCTTCCCGCGTCAGAACGGACGCGAACCGGCCACTACGCACAGATGCGGTGTACTTACGCAAACAACAAGACTACTGTTATCTGAGTTCCCAAATAGATCACATGACACACTTATGCAATTATCAAACCACTTTGAGAACAGATTGTTGCTCCTGGTCATCTGTTATTTAGCTAATTGATCCTTAAACACTTACAAGCACTATACATTAACCCTAACATTCCCTATGTGGATAAAAATGTTATCTACCCTTTTGCTGTGTACATATCTAAACATCCACATGTTTGTGTTTTAAATGCTTTTTATACTTTTAATGTTAAATACTAAAAAAACACACAGACAACTTCTTAAACAACGGCAAACTTTTATTAAAACAAATAAAACAAATGGACCACCATCAGTCGTCCAGCAGCAGGACACAGAGGTCCTCCACATGAGCCGTCATCCGCCTCAGGTCCTCCCTTAAGCTCATGAGAGCCCCTCTTACTCCCTGGGGTGGCTCCTGGTAATCTGTGTGCATGATAAAGGGGGTACAACATTAATTATGCTACTCACGTACACCTTGTACAGTCAATCCTAAGTACCTACACCATGAGAAATCATACATACAAAAAAAGCCTTATCCACTCTTGTATGTTATGTCATCAAATATATGATCATGATGCTGCCACCACACACACACACACTTGTGTGACATATACATTTCACAATCTATATATCAAAAACAGAACCACACTTGAGGATCACTCACACTTGTCCTGGCCAAAGACTCCTCACTCAACTCAAAACATACACCCACTACAACATGCCACATTGACCCATACATATATACCTGCATGTTACTGCTTAATAGCAAAACTGCATGATAGATAGATAGAATAGATAGAATAGATACCACAGGAAAATGCTAGGCTACTCCCTCTTCCCATTACTTCATGATTCCTTGTCACATTTGCCACATAGGTAAAAGTGCAGCACTAATCCGCTTCCATACACCAAACAATTTCTAAGGTCAATCCATCATACATAATACCTTACAAAAATACATGCCAACAACACGGGCACACTGGCTAGAGGGGGGCCCATGCAAACTGGCCACATGGGACTCCAGTATAAATCAGGCCTGCCCATATTCCATTGCTGTTTTATTGTTGCTTCTATACAAAGAGCATCCATAAATTAACACTCATCACCTACATGAGCATCCAGATTGCACGTTTGCAGCATGGGCCTATAAGACCAAAGTGTGTCTGTTGTTTTCCATTTTTTGGGACTACTCTTTACTATATTATAGGAAAATTGAATCAGCTGTGCTACATAACAACCTGTACCTAACTCAGTAATGAAGCATTATGTCTACTTACCCCTGCCAGGCAGCTCCACCAGGTCGTCATCCTTCACATTGGGAGGTGGTGGCACATCGTCGAGGGGTAGGGGCACCTCCTCCTCCTCAACTTTGACCTCCTGTGCCTCCTCCGTGTCCTCCTCTGTGACATAACTGTGGGCCTGTGAGTCCTCCTCAATGCCCACCTCCTGTCTGGCCTCCTCAATGGGCACCTCCTGGGAGTCCTCCTCATTGCCCACCTCCTGTCTGGCCTCCTCAATGGGCACCTCCTGGGAGTCCTCCTCATTGCCCACCTCCTGTCTGGCCTCCTCAATGGGCACCTCCTGGGCCTCCTGACGGGCCTGTCTGGCTCTCTCCCGCGCTGTGGGTTAAACAAACAAAATGGGTGAGTGTCATTTCACATTGAAATTACTCTAACAAGTACATATCATAACCACATTATATATGTGTTATATATCACACATATAGTATATGGCTTTTCTATGTCATAAACACCCAATTGACCTCATGTAATATTAATATTAAATAATGTGAAAATGCAAACACTCACTGGCCTAGATGCACTAGCCTTCAAAAGTGATACAATGTAGAGTGATAAACACGCAGCCAATCACATCCTTCCTGTCATGTCACAGACTGTAGTTGTAAAATGCCAGGTAGGAGCTGATTGGCTGCCTGTTTGTTACTCTCCATTTTAACAATTGTGAAGCAGACCGAATCCTGGCCACTGTCATTTATATGTATTTGCCCAAAATACTTACAGCGTTGCAGACGCCGCCTCAGAGCCTGCAGACGCTCCGGCTCCCGCCTCCGCAGGTCGGACCATCGCCTCTCCAGTTGGGCGATGGTCCTCCGCACATGAGTGCGGGCGAATATGCGGCGCCGGGCTGCAACATATGCCCGGCGCTTATCCCTATTGGAGATGAAGGGGCCTGCCTGCCCCAGTCTCCGCTCCATCACTCCCACCAGCGCCAGTAGCTCCGCAGTGGAGAAGGGATCTGCACGCTGGTAGGCAGCCATTTTAGGAGTGGCACTAATCAAACAATCATGTGCTGTCATTGGTTGGTTAGAGTGATATTTGGTATTAACTTTATTGTTCATTTTTACACTAACAGCGTGTATGCGCCCGAACATACGGCTAACCCATTGCATCGCACCCCCATCCTAAACACACAGTCTAAACTAAGATGTAAACACATTATATATAATCTATAACATTCACCAAACATGGGTATAAGCACCAGGTGAAATAGTCTGCATCACTAGACACTTACACCTAACTCAACAAGGTACTAAACAGCTATTTTATAATGAAAGCTATGCAACAGAAACATAGCAAATAGTGGCAGACCTTTTCCCAAAATTACGCCATGGTGCCATGTGTACACTTACCTTCTACTGGGCCATACTACAGAGGTGGAATGAAAAGTAGCTAGAATCCTGGCTGAATTTGGAGTGCTTTCACATGTGATTTGGATGCTAGCACTGATTACTTGTGGCTAAGTGGTGGACTGGATTGACATATGGAATGGGTAGTGTCAGTTGTACTACATAGCAAACAAGTGCACAGTACAGAAGTACATTCAAATCTACATTGCATGTCTGACCTCAGTTGTATTTGGTCATTGGTGTTGGAATCTGCATTTAGCAAATAAATCAGACTTACTGAGTTTGCCAGGTTTTTTGGAAATATTTTTCAACACCAAGGGGCGGGACGTATGCGCCGCACGGTTGATGCTGGCGTACGGGACGCGGCCGTACGGAACGCAGGTTGCAGCTGATTAACGCCAATTACAGAAATAGTATTTAAAGTTGTCCTAGAAAGGCAAACACTTGTTGAAAACATGCCAGGCTCAGAGTCAGAGGAAGACCAGGTGGTGCAGAATCTCTTGGCACGCATGGAGGCCAACACCACCTATGTGCCCCTCAACCCAGAGCACCCAGATGGCCCATCCACATCAGGCCAATCAGCAGCAGGGCCATCCTCAGCATCAGCAGAATCATTGGGAACACAGCAGGTGGCTTCCCAACAGAGTAGCCAGGCCAGCACTTCAGGTACAGCAACCGGTGGCCGTGGCAGTGGCAGTGGCAGTGCCCGTGCCCGTGGCCGCAGTGGGGCAACAGAGGAACCAACCACAAGAAACATGGCATATGAACCGCGGGAGCTTGACATCCTGGTGACCCGGGCACGTGATTTAATTGAGTGCCCAGCGGTGAAGTTGACACACACAAGGAGATGGAAGATCTGGGAGGAGATAACGGCGGAGATTAATGCAGTGGCTCCACAAGTTCGAGCACGTTAAGAAGAGGCAAGTACATGTGTGTTACATTTGAGTAGGACAAGTCCAGTAATGTTAACATTCAATATTAGATGGAGTTGGTCAATGGGTGTTCACGTTGCTTGGAGGCACAGACATGTTGGCCATGACATAGAATTGATAGTTATTTGAGGGTGACTGTTTTTATCTTCTAAGGGTTGGTTTGAAAAATGAATATAATGTAAGTTTGGTGTCAGTAGTCACATGTTGTATTATGTTTCAGATTGCAATGGGTGCTACAGCAAACATGAGTAGTTACATGTATTAATATGTACACTTTGATTGCAGGTGGCACGACTTCAAAGGCAACCTCAAGAAGAAATTGACCCAGCGGTGGGAACACAGCCACACCTCTGGGGCTGGCCCCATGCCATCCAAGCTGGAGCTCACCCCCCTGGAAGAGATGGCCCAGTGCTGTATAGCAGTGGAGGAGATCCGGGGGGTGAGCACTATAGACAGCGAGTCCCCAGCAGAAGTGATGGCTTCTACGCTTGAAGGTAATTATTTGCCAGGCCATAAGTAGATGTTTAACATTTGGCACGGAATGTGTGGTAATTGGTAATTTCTCGTTCAACAGCATCCCCACCGCTTGGTCCAGATTCTCTTGAGGAGGCCGTGGAGTCTGTGCCACCTGGCCCCAGTAGCAGGCCCGTGCAGCAGCCGCCGGGATTGTCCGCGGCTGAATTGTCCATGTGGGGCCGTGTGCTGGATAGTATTGTGCAGCAGGGAGAGTCTGCATTCGAGCGGGTGCGTAGGGCCGAGGAGGTGCTGCAGGGTTTGACCACCAGCCAGCAGAGTATTGCTGAGAGCCTGCAGGCTATGAGTGCCAGCCAGCAAGCTATGAGTACCAGCCATCAAGCTATTGCTGCTAGCCTGCAGGTGCTGGCTGATCAAGCCCTGCGGCAAAATGACCTCCTCCTCCGCCATAATGAACTTATGGTGGAGCTAGTTACCAGCAATAGGGCCCTAATGTCACCCGCTTCGGGTGCATTACCAACACCATCACTCCCTGCTGCCAGAGGGGGAAGAACATCCACCCCCTCACCAGCATGTGCTCCACATGAGGCACCATCTGACTCTGGCCGTGGACGAGGCCGAAGAGCTGCTGCACGTGGCAAGGAGCCTGCCAGGGGCAAACGTGCTCGCAAATGAACTTGTGTCCCCATTAATCTCCACCGTTATGTCTTCCCAAATCTTCCATTGAGCTGTGTGTGTCAGCATCCTGTGTCAACATCCGTGCCCAGGGTCACCACATTTTCCCGCGGTTCAAATGTCATGTTTGGTTCCCCTGTTGCCCTGTTTCTGCTACCATTACTGTGTGCTGTACTTGAAGTGTTGGTGCTGTACTTTTGTTGTGAAGCCACCTGATGTGTTCCTAATGATTCTGCTGTGGCTATTTCTTCTATATTATTTATTTTTTGGCCTGTTATGGTCCCATTTGTTTTGTGTTGTTTTTTACATTTTTACCAAAGTGTCTTTAATAAATGTTATTTTGGCCCCACAAATGTCTGTATTAATTGATACATGCAGAAGTGCCATGTGTATTAGTATTAATAATATTAAGCTGTGTTCATTATTTGCAGTGTAAAAGTGTGTGACAAGTGCAGCATGTAATGTTCCCTTTAAGCTGGATGCTTCCAATTGTAGCAGTGAAAAGCGTGTAATTAACAAGTAATGGGTAAAGTATGTGATTGTATTGGGTTCAGGTGACATTGGTTGAGGTGCGTCCGTCCTGATTAGGCGTTCCGATTGCCTAGCGCATGACCGAGTGGTGTCCGCAAAGCAAGAGTAACCTGTTGGACACCGCACATTTCTTCCCTTTTTGCTCGCGTGCATTCGGCGTGCTGTCCGAATGCACGCCTACCAAAATGTGTGTACTTCCCCGTGTCCGCCCATGTTTCCGCCCAGTTTAGCCCACTTTGTCATTCCGCATGACGCCCATAACACACCCATATTGCCCAAATGATTGCGGTGCACATTTCTGTACGGTATTAGTGAGAACAAGTACGGAGACCATGCATGGCACATGCGCATAGCGTTCTCCACGCTTGCGCAGACGGCTAAAAAACGCCATCCGAAAGAATTCGGAAAAGTCTGCACCGATCAGAATAAGGGCCAAAGGGATTAGACATGTTCAGGCCCTTGTGAACGACGCAGCATCGGCTCCTTTGAGGGTCCAGGACATGGCTGACAAATATGCGCTTCCCCGATCACAGGCTCTAGCCATGTATCAAGCCCAACATTACGCGAGCTCGGTTCTTAAATATCTCTCACCTACTGATAAAACTAATGCCCTAGACACGCTGCTATTAAGACCAACATCGGGAAGAAAAGCCATTTCGACCTATTATCAAATATTACATACTCCAATAGCCCTAGACACCATGCGAACAGGCATATCTACATGGTTGCAGATCTTCCCACAATACTCATTAAAGCACATGCTACGTTCATTCCATTATTCCTGGAAGACAATGCCTTCCTCTATGTACAGGGAAATGTTTTACAATATCTACCACAACGGCTATCTCTCCCCACATAGACGCTACGTCATGGGCATTTCTGAAATCGATGCATGCCCGAAGTGCGGTAGTTCGGGGGCAACATTCAAGCATTGTATGTGGGATTGCCCTTTCATATACCGCTTTTGGAAACAAGTGCGGGGATTCTCTATGACCTACCTATTAAACAGCCTTCCTTTGACGGCGGAGTGGGCCTTGCTGGGTGTGTTCCCTTCCAATACACCAATACTACCCGACAGTAAAAAAGTAATGCTTATAATCTCGGCAGTGGCCCGCAAATGCATCCTACATCAGTGGATTCATGCGGACCCTCCAACCGTACAACTGTTTAGGGCAAAACTTTTCCATGTCTTTCATATGGAGTGGGTGGAGACATCCCTACTAAAGGAAGAACGCACAGAAAAACTTTTCCAAATATGGGAGGGCTTTATTGACTCCTTATCAAATGATTTGAAAATACAGATACATAAATGTTTTAGGTCCACACAATGGTACGAGACTAGGAATCTCTTACGGAATGCCCCGATTGACCTTCCAGCGACATAGCCGTCTCACGGTTCGGTGGCCCTTTGGCCGTGTTCGCCTATTCCTTTGTTATCTGTCTGTTTAGCAAAGTTGGATAAGAAATATTATTATTCAATGTACATTGATTCCATATTGTATTATTGGAACTCATACAACCGCATTCTGTTGATTGTAATACTATAATGCTCAATCCTTAATAAAAATATTTGGAAAAAAAAGAAATACTGTACAGCATTAGTGGACTACATGGAAAAGCAGCCAGTATTCACCTTGCATTCAAATGAATAAATGTATTTGCACCCCTTGCAGCATATTTTTTCCAGATTCAAAATTACCTGCTTTTTGCATTGAACACAGAATCAGTCCCATTGTATATAAACAGCAATGCTGCAAAAGGCAATTATGTAACTGCAAACACTGGAAACACTGCACAATTTTGACTAACTTTGTCAGCCAAAATCTCACCGTGGAATATCCAATCACTACTGTACCTCCCCGCTGCTCTCTTTACTGTGTCACTCACATCTGTACTTGCTTAAGGAAATCACCATCCATCAGAGCTACTAGCAACATGCCACTTACACGCAACTTGAATGTACATATGTATTGATTGAATGCATTGATTTAATGTATTTTAATGGAGTTTAACATTGAAATTAAACAGTTCTAGAAATAATTAGATGGAAACCAATGAGCCATATACATCAATGCAGCTGCACAGCAGTGGTAACTGTTTTTGTTCCTATATAAGTGGAGATTTAAATAATCTTTTTTGATGTGTGATCAAAGTAGGAGAGACCCTGACTGCTAACCAACCGTATATTGGTATGTGTTGAAACATTATATGTGATTGGCTGAAAAGCTAATTGGATCTCTAATTAATTGACTTTACTTTCATCCTGCAGTTTGCATCATGGGTTATACATAGATCTTGGTTCTAAGGGTAAAGATATCCTGGCCATTCAAAACATTCCCCGAGGAACATTGCGCAACTACCATGACATCGCACGGACCTGCCTACAGTCCCAAATTCACTTTGATAGGATAAAAAATGTGTGGACAAAACCGGTATCTTGTATAGGGCCCCATTAGGTCTAAATCCGCCTCTATGTGCACGGCAGCTCTTCGGTGCAAGGAGGGACTGGGGGGCCGCACAGCTGTTCGGAGAGCACTGGGCAAGCCCCCAAAGTGACTGAACAGGGTCTGCACTAGACCATGCCCCTCTGTGCAAGGCCATGGCTATCCAACCTGTAGCTCCACCCCCTTCTCATGCCATAAAAATACAAAAGTTGGGAGGTATGAAATGGGATACGGTCGTATTGTCAACACGACTTAGGTCGATAGTCATTAGGTCGACACCGTTGGGTCGACAGGGTTCTAGGTCGACATGGATGAAGGTCGAGAGGTGTCTAGCTCGACATGGTTTTAGGTCAACAAATGTGTTAGGTCGACATTGGTTAGGTCGACAGGTCGACATGGGTTTTTTCACTGTTTTTTTGAGCCAACATGTGCCGACAGGCGGTATTTCATGCCCTACCATCCACTAGGGTGTGGTGGGAGAATAAAATAGTGTGCTGAGCGCAGCGATACACTGTGCCCAAAGCATTGCGAGCGAAGCGAGGGGCTGCGGCTGACTTCCAACTATGTCCATGTCAACTGTCTCGACATTCGGGTAAAAAACAGTAAGAAAACCCATGTCGACCTAACCCATGTCAACCTAACGCATTTGTCGACCTAAACCCATATAGACCTTGTCCCATGTCGACCTAGACACCTGTCAACCTTCACCCATGTCGACCTAGAACCATGTCGACATTGTTGCCTGTCGACCCAATGGTGTCGGCCTAATGAATGTCGACTTAAGTCGGGTCGACAATACGATCCACACCCGTAGGAAATACACTTTATATTATAGAACCCTCTTTTCTAACTTTTGCCTTAATCTGTATTCTGTGGTTATAGACTGAAACATGAAACCAAACATATAACACAAAAAGGGAAATGAATCTGCATAAATTTATAAAAGAAATATTTTTATATTGGAAGATAGGACTTCAGGTACAGAACACATCTATGGTAAAAGCAGCGATATCCCCAGACACCACCACCTGCCAACAGCTTGTGAATTCCCACAACAGCGGGATTAGGTTCGAGGACAGAACAGGAGATGCTGTTGCACAGTATTTGAGGCGATTTAGTCATTGAATACATATTGAATATTTATGGTTTAGATTTCTTGTTACAGGTTAAGATCCTTTTAATGTGTTATATTATGTTAAAAATATAGATAATCTAATAGTCAGGACAGTGGATGAGAGGGAGCAGACTGCAGAATTTGTGTCCTTGCTGCAATCAAAGTAACCACTTGGCACCTGGCAGGAAATTAGCCCAAACATCATCATCATGGCATCAGTTCCCTATAGCAAGCACTTCATGTATGATTATACTGATTCCTTTAGCTACAGTACGGTACAGATTAAACGGAATGCAAGCCAAATTTCCCCATGGCCTTCGAGAGTCACGTGCAATGAAATAATCACATGCAAAACTATTCATTAAAATAATGCATTTTGGAAACATTTAATCCTTTGAGACGCTCAGAGAACATTTCATTACATTGTTTCTTTCTGTAGTTGATGTGTCCATGTCCCAGTCACTGTAGCTCCAGGCAAAGAGATGCAAGTGTGAGTAAGATATGTCAGCGACTAAATCATTCACATTCTAACAATAAAATAACAAAATAGAAAATAAACTGTGGACTGTGGTCTGTTTGTACAGTCTGTGGATGATCACTGGAAATAAGTAGGAAGACATTTAAAAGTCCAGAAATGGACGTCCTCACCACTTATTGCACTTGTTCCTCCATGTGGCAAAGAGGGGAGTATAAGGGGAGTACTTGCCTTCCCCACAGCCTTTCATGTCCATAAAACAGAACTGAACATACAGAGGGTGAGATGTATGAAGCAGTGATAAGGGATGAGAAGTGAGCCAGAGGAGAAGAGGCCCATGGCAACCAATCAGCACTGAAGTAACATCTATAATTTGCATAATATAAAATTATACAGAGCAGTTGATTGGTTGCCATGGGCCACTTTTCCTCTGGCTCACTTATCACTGCTTCATACATCTATCTCTGAGTACAGTGAGCTTCCTATACATAAATAGGGGGTCTGTGAACTAGATACAGGTAACAGTGACAGGGCCAATATATTATCAGGAGGGCCTTCTTTTGGTATGTTCTCCTATAATACTCTGATTGCTCTAAAATGCCACATTACCTGGGTAGATATATGGATCATTGGGTCAACCCTATTTAGGTTGAAATGCATTGGGTCGACCACTGAAGGTAGACACTTGAAATAGGTTGACATGGCTAAGGTCGACAGCGGTGGAAGGTGAACAATGGCAAGGTCAACAGTGAAAAAGGTTGACATGAGTTTTTCACTTTTTTTTCCCGATTTCGACACCGTCAAAGTGTCCCATGTCCCCTTGAGTCCTCGATTCCCCTTCTGATGGGTTTGCCTCTTTGCCCTGTACATGGGCACGTGTGCGTTCCATGGACCCGGAAGTATCGCCCTCTGTAGTGCCCAGGGGCTGGCTGGCAACATTTAGCCTGGGGGGCAAGTCCAGAGCCCTGGCCCATAAGTAACAGCGCACCAATAAATGGAGGTTTTTCATTTAAAAAATATGTATTGATAAAAAAAAAAAATAATAACTGGACACCACAGGCTGCTCTTCTGTATAATAAAAAGAACAGGACACCACAGGCTGCCCCCACTGTATAATTATACCAAGACACCACAGGCCGCTCCCCTTGGATAACAATAACACCACAAGTTGCTTTCCCGGTACTTGTTTCCTAGCACGGCCACAATCGTAACTAATCGTGTCCCTTAATTAAGGGACACGATTAGCCCGATGGACCCGATTTCCTTTGAAATCAGGTCCATTTTGCCGGCTAGGAAACAAAAATCGGGGGCATCGCGTCGGTCGGGACCATTAACATTGGTCCCGACGCGACCGACGCGATGCCCCCGATATTTGCATTGACTTCAATGTTAAAAAAAATTTTAACATTGAAATCTTGTCGGGAACTGTAAAATATCGGGGGCATCGCGTCGGTCGGGACCATTAACATTGGTCCCGATGCGATGCGACGCGATGCACCCGATTTTTACATAGGATTCAATGTTAAAAAAAATTTTAACATTGAAATGGTGTAAAAATGTTAAAAAATGTGAAATGGGTCAATATGACCCATTTCACATTAAAAATGTCCCCGTCGTCGCCCCACGATAGACGGCAACCCGAAGCGTGGCGAGCGCAGCGAGCCCGCGAGGGGCGGCGGTACGCGTCCTCCGACCTTTTCATGCCCTACTATCCACTAGGGCGTGGAGTGAGAATAGAATAGTGTGGCGAGCGCAGCGAGCCACCGAGCCCGAAGCGTGGCGAGCGCAGCGAGCCCCGCGAGGGGACGCGGATACCTTCACAGGTAAACGCGTCCCTTCGCGGGCTTCACAGGTGTCCGTGGCGACGCCGACAACTGTGAAGCCCGCGAAGGGACGCGATTACCTGTGAAGGTATCCGCGTCCCCTCGCGGGGCTCGCTGCGCTCGCCACGCTTCGGGCTCGGTGGCTCGCTGCGCTCGCCACACTATTCTATTCTCACTCCACGCCCTAGTGGATAGTAGGGCATGAAAAGGTCGGAGGACGCGTACCGCCGCCCCTCGCGGGCTCGCTGCGCTCGCCACGCTTCGGGTTGCCGTCTATCGTGGGGCGCTGTGTACACGCTTCAATTTGGGGGGGTTTGGAATTTTTTTCATTAAATCCAATGTAAAATTGGGTCCCAGGGACCCAATTTACATTGGATTTAATGAAAAAATCGGGTCAAAAATCGGTCGGATCGGTCGGTCGCATCGCATGCGACCAAATCGCATGCGATGCGACCGACCGATTTTTTTCAGCACGACCACCCCGATCTTAATCGGTGTGGCCGTGCTAGGAAACAAGTACCGCTTTCCCTGTATAATAACAGGACAGCACAGGCTGCTCCCCCTGTATAATAACAGGACAGCACAGGCTGCTCCCCCTGTATAATAACAGGACACCACAGGCTGCTTTCCCTGTATAATAACAGGACACCACAGGCTGCTCCCCCTGTATAATAACAGGACAGCACAGGCTGCTCCCCCTGTATAATAACAGGACAGCACAGGCTGCTTTCCCTGTATAATAACAGGACACCACAGGCTGCTCCCCCTGTATAATAACAGGACAGCACAGGCTGCTCCCCCTGTATAATAACAGGACACCACAGGCTGCTTTCCCTGTATAATAACAGGACACAACAGGCTGCTCCTCCTGTATATTAACAGGACGCCAAAGGCTGCTCCCCCTCTATATTAAGAGGACACCAAAGACTGCTCCCCGTGTACGTATGCTATTACCTGATGATCTGCTCCCCTATGTTATTACACCGGACCCTGAGGTGGGTTGCAGCACTCGCTAGTGAGAAGCAGGTAGAATACGCAGGCTGGTAGTAAGGTGGGAGGCACACACCACACAGCGTGTGATCAGCATAGGCTACTACTTCATGCTACCCATGGGCAAACGCAGGATTTTCAAGGGGGGTTCCAGATATATAACTGTGTGTCTGCAGACACACAGAGTATATATCACTAACAGTGGGTGCCTGTCAGTCCATGTGGTGCTGACAGAAGGGTGGGTGCGGGCTGGAGGGTGGGTGAGCTCGATCAGCAGGCTGAGGGGTGGGCGTACATAGGGCTGCACTGGGCCACCTGACCTAAGATGTCACTGTGCACAGCATCTCAGCGCTGCGCAGTATGAAGACCGCATGCGCCACCCAATTCCAGGATTGGCCACTTTAGTTAGCTGTATTCGGTATAAGGAGTATGCACTCCCTTAGTACATAAGGCCCCCCCCTCAGTTACGTGAGCTCCCTTTACCAATAAATGACCCCCTGCTCTTCATCTCCCCATACCAAGAATAGTTCCTCCAAATTGATCAACAGCTAGGATAATATGGGACCCATCAATTCCGACCCCCACCCGGTTCCGACGGCTGCCAGTTCCCGCCCTGGCATCACAGAAGCTTGTGGTTGATTTCATTCAATTCCAAATCGCTGGGCCTTCAATATGATATCAGGCTGGTCCAAATCAATTTTTTCCAGAGATATTGCGTGTCATTTCATGGCTGTTCATGTTCTTTGAGGGCAGATTACTCTGGAACCAAACGTTCCAGTTTCACTGGACCAAAATCATTCAAAGCCCACTCAAAAGTTCTTAAATATAATACTTGTCTCATGTAAATGGGTCAGTTGGTGCCGAAGATATAGCCGGTTAAATGAGATAACTGGTTAAAGGGGGGAGGGGTGGTTTTCTCTACCCCTCACACCAGAAAATGCAGGGACTAGGCTGGTGTAAAAGGGGCCAACCTGGGAATGCATTTTCTGGTGTGAAAGGGGTATTATTTCAAATAGCCGGGACCTGCAGTGCTCTGAATACAGCCAGGCTCTGCCACTGTCAGTGGCTATCACTTCTGCCTGGCGGCGGCTGTCCCCCATTTACCACGAGCATGTATTCCCCCTTGGCAATGAGCATGTAATCCCACATGGCAACGAGCATGGAACCTCTGGCAATGAGCATAGAACCCTTGGCAATGAGCATGTAGAGAAGCAGCACTTATGTAGCATAATTTTTAATAGGCATTATGGTGTTTGGCATAACACATAATGGACATAATGGCGTGTAACTTAACGTGTAATGGACATTATGGTGTAAATGTTTAATGCGAGCCTTTGGTGGACAATATCCCTGTTTATGAAGTGTATTGTGAATTTTGGCTTAATCTGTGTGGCATTATGTGAATTCTGGCTCAATCCATGTGGCATTATGTGAATTTTGTCTCAATCCGTGTGGCATTATGTGAATTTTGGCTTAATCCATGTGGCATTATGGGAATTTTGGCTCAATCCGTGTGGCATTATGTGAATTTTTTCCCAATCCGTGTGGCATTATGTGAATTTTGGCTCAATCCGTGTGGCATTATGTGAATTTTGGCTCAATCCATGTGGCATTATGTGAATTTTGGCTCAATCCGTATGGCATTTTATGCATTTGGCTCAATCCGTGTGGCATTATGTGAATTTTGACACAATTCATTTGGCATTATGTGAATTTTGGCTCAATTCTGTGTGTGTTATTATGTAAATTTTGGCTCAATCCATGGGGCATTATGTGAATTTTGGTTCATTCCATTTGGCATCATGTGTAAGGGGCAAGTATAATGGGGTCTAGTATTTTGTTGCATAATGTGTAGAAGTTGTATATGGTGTTGACACGCACCCTGTTGAGTGGCCACACACCCTTTTCCGAAACGCGCCTTCGGCGCGCGCACAACTACATCCTACACTTTTGTCGCCATGGTGGGCCTGCGTACTTTAAATGCCAGGGCCTATTTTTAATTCCATTCCCACCCTCTCCTGCCTCTCTCTTAGCATGTACACTGGCACCACTAACACCGCCCCTCCCCCACCCAAACCCTTTTTTATCATGGTGCCCCCCCTGTCATTTTATCCTGGATCCGCCCCTGGGCGCATCGGGTCAAGTGATAAGGGGGCGTGGGCACAGGTGACAGGCAGCCCCGCACTCCCTGCTGTCCGACTCTGCTTCTAGAAAAGGGCATCTCCGCCGCCCGCCATCACATTCTCCTGCTTTCCCCAGATTCCACCCACCCCTGCCTGCTACCCGGCTCCTACAATCGGCCCACAAACCCGCCTGCACGCTCTGTTGCGCCGCGGCCTCCTGCACTAGACATGTCCTCAGTGCAGGAGGCCGGCGGCCATGTTTTTATAGCCCGGCAGTCAGAGACACTGGACCACCAGGTATTTAAGGTGGCCCGGCCCGACTGCACACTAATTGATCAAGTGGCCCGGGGGGCACATGGCACCCTGCCCCCCGGCCCCGCCCGCCACTGGTAGTGCCGATGATGGACATTTCGCAGCTTGGTCATATCAGAGCCTATGGACCCAATTCAGACAAGTTCGCTAGGCTGCAAATCTTTGATCAGGTAAATGTCACTCGGCACATACAAATTCTGAGAATTTGTTCGCAGCCGTGCACATGAGGGGAAAACTATTCAAAATCACCCACCATCTAATGTTTTTTCTCACAGCAGCGAGTAAGCCAGGATTGCAATGGCTATGGCCCTCCCAACGGCCGGTGATTGCCTGCGTTTTCTTGGGCTTTCCCAGAAAACGCTCAGTTACCACCCTCAAACGGTCCCCGGTGTCAATCACCCTGCGATCAGCCAGCGATCAAAGTTGTTGTTAATTAGGTAATTATACGATCTCCCACTGAGTGCATAGCTATCCCATTATTATAGCAGACGTATGCAATGCAGTCACTGTATAATTGTTTTATCTGATGGGGGTAATATCACTGAGATGTGTGTCTATGATATAATGTACTTATGTTTCATTAATTGGCCCTGGTCTATCTCAGGAACGATTAGGATAATGAAGGTGTGCGACAGGGGAAACCTTACATTGTCTTATTCTGATAGAAAGACAGCAAAAGGTTATTTTTTCATTTAGACCTCCTGGAGTCAGGGTGCCCAGTTAGAAAATCAATTTACTTTTTAACTTCTGTAATTCTTTCGCAGCATCTCCACCTCTTATGCCCATCTTCCGTTTCTCTAATCCAAAACATCTGAGGTCTTCAGTGATTGGATCGTGATAAAAGTGACTCGCCAATAAGGTAAGTTGCTTGAACTTTATTACATCTGTTTCAGCATTTCTTATGTTACCGATATGTTCAAGGATTTGCACTTTGACCATTTGAGTAGTCATGCCCACGTACATCATTTTTCATGGAGAGGTGATCCAGTATATGAAGTTGGTTGTCTTGCAATGTATATATTCTTGAATTTTTGAGTTTCTTGACCATGACTTGACCTTGACTATTATTTCTAGACGGTGATTTTTGGTGACGATCCCTTTTTCTCTCTTCATCCTTAACCAAAATCGATAAATGAGGTACCATTTTAAAGATTAAGTTCTTCATTCTGAGAAATTGTTAATTTAGATTTGCACATTCTATTGTTTGTTTGAAAATTGAGGTTAAAAATAAAATTTTGGTCCTAGAATTCTTTCTCTGGACGAGTCGATATGGCACGGCTAAGATGATGAGTTTTGCTGGGCTACTCTATTGCACAAACAGCCCATCTCGCTATAAAAACCTCAGCTGGATTTAGGGGGTTATTCAGACCTGATCGCACGATTGCCAATTTCACAGGCCGGGTGATAATCGATAGACTGCAATCCTGCAATGAAATACTGCAACATATTTAATCGCTGGTTGTACATATGTTGATTACCAGGATGCCGGTGCTTGTGGGTGGTAACCAAACATTTTCTGGGAGTGTCAGGGAAAATGTAGGCGCGCTCAGGCGTTTCAAGTGAAGGAGTGTGATGTCAGCTCCGGCCCGGTCAGCCTGTTTCTATAACACCCGCCAAGTAAGTCCTGGTTACATACTGCACACACAGGAAAAAGCATTAGATGGTGAGTACATTAGCAAACCAAATGTTCTGTGCGAGTGAACCTGAATCATGCCCTAAATTGTATATATGTTTTTAATTTTATTTTCTGTCATTTTGAATCTAAATAAGTAAATCATTTTTTTACACTGATCTGACTGAACCGTGTAGGCTGACGATTCGTATTTAAATACAAATACAACTGCATACGGTGGCCTGTGCCATCGGGAAATATGAATCTTGTAAATACGGCAGATTAGTAAATTTGGTAAATTTTCCTGAAAATACTGTCGATGCCGGTAGGATGATTCGTATCCGGCATCGGCCTTATTTTCACTTCTTAGCAAATTTGCCTCAGAGAGTCTTTGAAGTTGATACAATAATGGCAGTCAGGGCTGAAAGTGAACTAGGTTCCACTGCAGTGTGGTCTTTTAAAGTTCCAGAAATGGTAAACCTTGTTGCTTATTTCCTCAAAGCCAGGGGCGTAACTAGATATTGGTAAAAAAAGTCTGTAAGGCTCCAATGTACCAGCTAATAGTGCAAAATGTATATATCATAGATAACTTACACGCTAAAGATGGGCCCCCTTTAGCTCTGGGCCCCATAGCAGCTGCACCCCTTGCTCAAAGCACTCATTAATTAGGAGGCAGAGACCATCACTGAACCAGTTTCTACAGCAAACATGTCTTTGGTCCAACTTGATGCATTGAATTTTGCCACCCCTGGAGCTTCCTTCATATTCACTATGCACTAAAAGTTGTCAAAGACCAGTTTATGGGCCATATTCAGGGGGTTAAACGGCAGGGATCACGAAAACAAGCGACCCTTGCCATTTAACCCCTACACCATCTGCTCTCCATATTCAATGTTCCGGGAGAACCCTCACTATCAGAGGACAGTGAGGATTCCCCCAAACAGCGAGGCTGCATTTAGCCACTAGCCTCGCTGTTTTAGCGGCCGCACACGCCGTTTTCCCATCGCTACAGAAACCTAGTGGTGGAAATGGCGTGTGCAGGGGGGACAATCAGCAGTGCTCGCTCCCACAGCTTGAAAAAGTAATTGAATACACCCCAAAGTGGTTACTCAGGCAGCTGAATCAGTGTGTGGTTGGGTCAAGAGAGATGGTTTTATATGAACCCAGTTGCGTAATCCGAAAAGACTTTCTAAAAGTGTTCCAATTAAACTTAAATAATAACTATATCAGTGACTGTATGGAGTTTAACACTATAACGGAATGCAATGGGATATAGGAGGTCATTCTGGTTGTCTCGCTAAGCAGCGATACTTTGCTGATTAGCGAGCCTTCCAACACTGCCCGCCAGGCATCCGAATGCTCACCCCATGCCACCGTGCGAATATCCGCGCCGCTTTGCTAATGAATGTTTTGCATAAACATCCATGCAGGGTGGCGTGCAGGGCCAAAATCATTCGATTGTCGCCAACCATAAAATGATTTCCACCCTTCTTGCAAATCTAAGTCAGTCTAGGCTTGCGGCGTCCGGGTCCAAGAACTGGGGTGGCGGCTGACATCCTGTGATGTCAGCCACCCTTGGCAGGCAGGTATCCACCTGCATTCACATGGGGATGCCCAGCATTTTCCTGGGCGCACACTGCGTTTTCATGGGTAGGCCCAGTCCACCCAGCTAGCTCCCCTACCCATGCGACTGCCTTGGCGACTGTGATAGTCGCCACAGGCATTCACACAGCAGCCTTGCACATGCGTATATTCGCTTATATGTACTGTTGCGATCTGAATTCGGCCACAGTCCCTATGGTCTGGGTTTGCGCATGCGTGTTTTTGCCCCTGTGCAAACCCCGGCAGTGAATGGCTTCGGCAAGTTACACACTCACCGAGCCGTTCATTGCGGGGGCCATCTAAGGATTTCTTCTGTTACCGGTTAGCAAACACATCCCCATGGCAGCGAAGGGATTCGGACACCGAAACAGGGCGGCCTTAAGGTGCTCGTTAAGCAGCAAACGATCGCTGCTTAGCGAGCCAACCTGAATTAGGCCCTAAACATGAGAGACCCTTGAAAACGAGTGACATGTATTTGATGCTCAATAGGTAGGGGATGCGGTCATTAGGTCGACATGTAGAAAGGTCAACATGGGTCTAGGTTGACAGGGCATTAGGTTGACACAAGCATTAGGTTGACAATCAAAATGTCAACATGGTGTTTTTCACAGTTTTTTGAGCCGACGTGCTGAAAGGTGGAATTTCATGCCCTACCATCCACTAGGGCGTGATGGGAGAATAAAATAGTGTGCCCGAAGTATGGCGAGCACATCGAGGGGACGCGGTACTACGTTTCAGTGTCCACGTCGACATTCGGGTAAAAAACAGTGAAAAACCCCATGTCGACCTTTTGACGGACGACCTAATGCTTGTGTTGACCTAATGACCTGTCAAACTAGACTCATGTCGACTTAATGTGGCGACCAACTTCTTCTAGACTTAATGATCCATATCCAAAAACAGTTACAGTGATTTGATTGAGGAAACAGATACCAATGTATTTTCAAATTGCAAATTTTAAACAGGAACAGTAATATTAAAGAAAAGAATGATCCCACCCCCCAAAAAATAAAAATAAAAATGAAGTCTCTTCTACTTAATAATAACCGATTTTGTGTACATTGAAATATGTCCTGTCAGCAGTGCAAGGTTCTCCAGGGTAACACAATAACAGAAAATAAAGAACAAATTATGTACATGGTTAATATGAGTTACAAGTAATAACTCTCTAATCTCTGCAGATTGGCCAGTACTGCACACTGCTACGGCATACTTTAATAACACTTATCCTGATTTAATTACACTTTAAATCTCACATGTTTGCACAACTATTTTCCATCCAATGAAGAGAAACACTTCTGTGATATTAATGATTTTGTACCCAGACGAAATTTAAAATGACCATTACAGATCTCTTTTTTTCTTGATGAACAACTGGCGGGTATGCGCATCATCATTCATCGTTTGTTTGTTGACATTATCTTTTGTCAACATCTTTCGTCCAGGACACTGGGTTCAATGGAAATGTCTTTCAACCAAATTGGTCAAAAAAATTGTACAGTGTGTATGCACCTTAAACCACTAACCCTATACTTTACCCTATACTTTTAATAAAATTACTTTTAATGTAACACAAAGAATTAGGTCACTATTCTATACAGTAGGAGAAGTTTGATCCTATCCCTTCTAGAAGAGCAGACACATTTACCCAGGCTTTTATTTTGGGCTGAAGGGTCTAAATTAGAGTCTGACCCTTTGCATACTCTTTGCAGGTACCTGCAGCTTATACAAAGAAAAAAGGTTGTTAAAGCAGTGCTAACAGTGAGGGAGAAATTCTCAATATAACAATTTATTACACAATTAAAAATATTACGTCAATAAAAACATATCAACTAGAATGGAAAAAATGGGTCAAATGATGGGCAAGTGTTGGTTGGACCAAGTGGTGGTGGGGGGGGGGCAAAGTTATATGACCTGCACTGATCCGTTGGAGTGAGTTCCGATGAAATGCAGTCCAATTTGGAAATTTAATCCCAGGTATCGCTGGAGGGATCGGTCCTGAAAGATGTTGATATGACAGGACCACTCTTAAACCTCAACTAGTAATGCGATGAACTGTCCCGATGGTGGTCTGTAGCTTCCAAGCCGGGTGTTGTTGGTTTTACCAATGGTGATCAGATGAATGAGCAGGAGATGGTCCAAAGTGGCACTCAGAGGTCCAAACCAAGGGGTGCCTTGGAACAGGTACAGAGAAGGGCGACTAAGCCAGTAAAAGGCCTTGAATCACTAGAATATAAAGATAGGTTGACCAGGCTGAATATGTTTTCACTGGAGAAACAGTGGTTGAGAGGTGATATTATTAGTATGTTCAAATACAGGATTGGGAATCATATGGAACTGGGAGATGATTGGTCACTAACAGGCCTATACTTGGGACAGGCGGGCATGTACTGAGGCTTGAGGAAAATAAATTCCGTACTGAATTAGAAAGAGGATTCTTCACCATTAGAGCAGTAAAATTCTGGAACTCATTGCCAGTGGGGGTGATTACAGCAACTACTGTTAATGAATTTAAATCAAAACTGGATGCATTTTTGGCCACTAAGGGAATCCTATAGATATGACTTATTCAAGTCCGTAGTTACACGTTAGATAGGTTGAACTTGATGGACTAACATCTTTTTTCAGCCTTAATTACTATGTTACTTTGTCCAGGGATACTGGCCATGCCCCCAGAGTAATGTAATTGGGACATGGCCTGGTGGGACAGAAGTGGAAGGAGTATGGATGGAAATGGCTATAGGGTGCAGAAAAAAAACAACAATTTATATATTGACATAAAAATGGTTCAGCCAGAGCAGTGACCGGTGATTACTGAAAGGATAAGTACTTATCCACTAATGCTGAATCACCGTTAAACACTTGATAAAACATTTTGCACTCTCTTTTATGTCAATATATGTATTGTTTTTTTTTCCTCACATTTGCATCATAATTATCTAATGTCCCCTTAGGTTGATCTTGTATCCTTGGGAAACCACATTGAGGAACCAAGCATCCTGGGTGGATAGAGCCCAAGCATCCCAGTACAGCAGGAGGTGAACCCCCACTCTGATTCCAAAACGGGGAGCCTCCGACCCGTTATGCGGAGGGCTTCTCCTCACCCTTGGAAACCTGCTTTTTTACGAAGGCACCAAAACGGGACTTGGGAGTAGCATGGCCAATCCCGAGATCGGGATCGGCGGGATCCAGGGATTTTGGGATTGCTGCATGCATACGCAATTGGATAATGAAGTGCTGTGCCCGTACCACAAAGACACTTTGATGCTCACCCACGGAGACGCCTTGAAGCCCTCCCGACTCCCTGCCAGGGAACCGCTTGGAGGGAGCAATTATAACAAGCTGGTATGGGTAAGGGGGAGAGAGAGAGAATAGGACTGAGGGGGTGGGAGGGAGAGAAAAGAGGATGCTGCTGCCTGTCATTGCGGTCATTGAGTCAATCCCAGGATCCTGGGATTCCCGGGATTGAGTGTTTTCCAATCCCGAATCCCGTGATTGAAAAAATGGCCCAGGATTGGCATCCCTACTTGGGAGCCTTACCCTTTCCAGAGACAAGTCTTCCTCTACCAGACTGCCCTCTGGTTGAAGCACCCCCTCTAAAGAAGGGACGAAAGGATGAGCCTAGAAGTTCCCTGTTTGGGTGCTGAAGTGGGAAGAAAGGTACTCCCTCCCCCTGTGGCCTGCTTGATGAGGGATTCTAATTCGGAGTCAGAAAGAAATTCCCCTTTAAAAGCTAGTGCCTTACAAGTGTATTCAGCCGCCGCCTTCTGCCAAGGCAAACGCTTCTGAATCTGGCTGGAGCAGTGAACTCAGGGTATTTGCCCAAACCATCATGGCCTTGGAGACCCAGGCTGAAGCAATAAATGGTCTCAGGGTAAAACCAACGCCTTCAAAAAGTGCCTTCAAACAACCCTCTAACTTTTTATCCACAGGTTCCTTGAATGCAGCACCCCCTTGCACAGGCAAAGCAGTTGCTTTAGACAGCCTTGCGACCGGGGCATCTACCAGTGGAACTTTTTCCCACAATTTTACATGCTCTTCTGGCATGGGGTACAGGCTCAAAAACCTTTTGGGCATAAGGAGCCACTTATCAGGTGTTTTCCACGCCTCTCCTAGCAATTCTTGCATGCCTTCAGCTGAAGGAAAGGTAACTGCGTCTCTGCGCTGTTTCTTAAACGCTCCTTGTTGGGAAGCCTTATCCACCTCAGATAGATTTAATGCCTGTTTAACAGTCAAAATCAAATCATCAATACCATGGACAGAGGATTTAGTCTCTTCGCTGTGTTCCCAAAACATCTCTTCAACACACTCTCCTTCTTCAGAATCTATATTTGAAAGGGGTGGTGTGGATAAGGGGTGTCTGGGAGAAACCTCAGACTCCTTATTAAACTGCTCCATAAAAGAGAGGGGGGGATAGAGCCAACATAAGGTTGTGGGGATGATAATGGCCTGGGAGATCTAACCAACTCATCCCTCTGTCTATATAAAGCCTGTACCATGGCAGACACAGACCTTCCCAGAGCAGCTGCCCACGCAGGCTCAGGTTGCTCAGCCCTCTGGGCTTGCACCCCACTGGGCACAGATTCACATGTAGGGCATATATCCCCATGGTCCATCTGTTCAGGAGTTAATTTAAGCCTGCAAAACTTGCTGTTAATTAACATGGTAGATGCTCCCTCCCCAAGCACAGCAGCATTACACCTTTCTGTCATGACTTATCACAGTGCACAAAGTCAGGCGTCTGTACAAAGTCAATATATCAGTGTACTTATCTGTCTGCCGCTTTATCTGACCCTCTGTGGTCACCGGGGAAAGCGCTGCCTCAGAAGAAACTTTCACTCTGTCTGCAGAAATAAATCTCCTTTCAGCTCCGCACAGTGTGGGAAGAAAGGGCGCCAGGGCAGAATGAAGGAAGAGACCAAGTCCCTGCTACAGCGGGGAGGGAAGCTGTTTGGCGCCCTCCCCCTGTAAGCTGCTCTTACCAAGTGTTTTGTCTGTCTTCCAGTGTCTCCCCTCCACTGGGGACCACTTGGAAGCGCCCAGCTGCGCTGAGCTCCTGTAACAGGCTTCAACACTCCAAGGAGTTCAGCCTGTAAACCCTTTCAAGATGGCAACTGCCATCGCGGTGTGTCCTTCGCCCAAGATCCCCCCCAGGCAGGGAGCCGGCTCAGGAGTCCCCCAGGCCCTAGGAAACCTCTCTTGTGATGAGATCAAAGCTCTGTGCTGAGAGACCAGACAGCGTCTCTCAGCACACAGGGAGCTGACAGGACGTGCTTCTGTCAGCCTCTTCTGCGCTGACAGTGTGAGGAAATTCCACTGGAAGCCTCACACTGTATACTTGCACTAACTAAGGTGAAATATTAATAAAAAAAACAAACCCCCTAGCTACTCTAACGCATGGCTGCTTCAGCAGCCTTCAGCATAGTACCCCATACCTCCCAACTCTGGCCGTCCAGCAGGTGGGACGCTGCTGCTGAAATTTTCGGGGGCGTGGCCTAATTTGGTGCGTGGCCTATGCTCGCGGCTCTTCCGCGAGGCCACGCCCCCATTTTGCCGCTATGGGGGCATGACCCAGAGGCTCTGCGAGCCTCTAGCCATGCCCCCAGCCCCCTGGCTGCGGGAATAGACGCTGTGCGCATGCGCACAGCGTTTATTCCCCGCTGCTTAGCAGCTGACAGGGGGGACTCCCAACAGCCCCCCCACACCGCGGGACACTGCCGCCCGCGGGTGGGACAGCGGGACAGGCCCTGACAATCGGGACTGTCCCGATAAAATCGGGACTGTTGGGAGGTATGGTACTCACTCCGGTGGGCACCTAAAATGAACTGGGGGAATGCTGGGATGCAGAGGGGTGGGGGGGAACCTGCCACTCTGAACGCTTTAGCATAGGTGCCTGGCTCCTTTGGACCCTCCTACATTCCATGGTTGAGCTGTGTCACCAGGATGGATGAAAGAGAAAAGGGAGAGAGGGTGAGAGAGAGAGAAGGAGAGGAGAGAGAGGAGGGAGGGACAGGAGAGGGGGGAGGAGAGATTTAAGAGTTAAAGCTGGCATTAATATCACAGGGCTCACTGCAGTTGTTTTTGGGGGTACGGGTAAAAACCGGGACCGGACAGGACACCAGAATGCCAGATCGAATTGGCTCCAATCATCAATCTCTGTCATTCCGGAGCTTGTAGTGTCTGGGAGTTGCCTGTTTGGGGGCATACTGTCCGGTGGGGCTGCCTGTGACACCTGTCACCACGGAGAAAATGAGGGCGAGAACAGTGGCGTAACTAGAAATGTTGCTCCCCCCTGCCAAAAAAAATTCTGGCGCCCCCCCTCTCCCATTTTTGGGAGGAGTGTGGAATTTCTTGTGGTATATATATATAGCCATGGAGACTGGGGCATGCTGGTGGCATGTGTGGAAAGCCAGGGAGACTGGGGCATGCAGGTGGCATGTGTGGAAAGCCAGGGAGACTGGGGCATGCAGGTGGCATGTGGGGAAAGCCAGGGAGACTGGGGCATGCAGGTGGCATGTGGGGAAAGCCAGGTAGACTGGGGCATGCAGGTTGCATGTGGGGAAAGCCAGGGAGACTGGGGCATGCAGGTGGCATGTGGGGAAAGCCAGGGAGACTGGGGCATGCAGGTGGCATGTGGGGAAAGCCAGGGAGACTGGGGCATGCAGGTGGCATGTGTGGAAAGCCCTGGAGACTGGGCCATGTAGGTGGCATGTGGGGAAAGCCTGGGAGAATCCTGCATGCAGGTGGTATGTGGGGAAAGCCAGGGAGCCTGGGGCATGCAGGTGGCATGCGGGGAAAGCATTGGAGACTGGGCCATGTAGGTGGCATGTGGGGAAAGCCAGGGAGACTGGGGCATGCAGATGGAATGTGAGGAAGCAGTTTAATGGGGAATGCCAGGGAGACTGGGGCATGCAGATGGAATGTGAGGAAGCAGTTTAATGGGGAATGCCATGGAGACTGGGGCCATGCAGGTGGCATGTCGGCGCTGGCTCCACCAAGCCAGTGCCTCACCAATCACTAACCTCACGCCACTGGGTGACAGTCCTCCCTCACTGTGCCTCACCTCACTCCTCACGGTACCATGTGCGCAGTCTACTCTTCATGCTCGCACTGCTGCTCCAGAGTCCCGGCCGCCAGAGAGGTGATGAGTTAGTATGACGTACACGGCGCGCCTGGCCGTGCGTTTCCTTTCCTGTGTCCCCTGTGCAGTCAAGTGAGTGACAGGGGTGCGTGCGGGGGCCGGGACAGCGAGTTGTGCTTTCATTGATGGCAGGCGGGCGGGGTTAAATGCTGGTCAGCGGCATGCAGGATCATGCTGGTGACCCGGAGACTGGAGCCGGGGGCGGGTTTCCGAGTCCGCGTCCGCATTGTGCCCGCGCAGCACCCGGTATTGCCGTGGCAGGCAGCACACTGTGGCATTATAGATCAGTCAGTGCGCCCACGCAGCCCCCACTCCCCCAAGCGGTGGCGGGGGCTGCCTTGCACTAGTTACGCCACTGGGCGAGAATAAAGCCTACCCTGGATGGTCCGGAAATATAATAACAACCGGAACGGTCCAGACCATACAGGGAGGCTGTAATCTCCACTTCCCTATAGCCCTGGTGAAAGTTATCACAGGCATCCCCCAGACAGGACACCCCCTGAAAGGCAAACCCACACTACAATCTCAGGTATGCAGAGTTTGATGTGTGGTCCAGCATTCTGGGGTCTAGTCTGGTTCCCGTTTTACTTAGTCCTTTTTTTGTGACTTCGGCCAGATGGTATTTCCCACTATACAAGTATTGGAAATAGGAATTGTTTAACAATAATGAAAGGCCTGGGGCAGTTTGTCATGTAATCTGCTCTAATAGCCCTTAAATACATTCATGTGTCCCTAAAATAATGTGAAATGGGTGTTAAAACATTAATTCTGACGTTATTTTAGCAAACAATGTTAGTAAACCAGCCCCTAATGTTATGAGGACACAGCTTCAATAACTAGGTGGGTGTGGTACAGTATAACAAGGTGGGTGTGGTACAGTATAACAAGGTGGGTGTGCTACAGTATAACAAGGTGGGTGTGCTACAGTATAATTTTTAGGGTGTGCTACAGTATAACTAGGTGGGTGTGCTACATCATAACAAGGTGGGTGTGCTACAGTATAATTGTTAGGGGGTGCTACAGTATAACTAGGTGGCTGTGCTACAGTATATACAACTAATAGGACTAAGCAAAGCGAATAAGAGGCAGAATTGGTGGCACTTACTGTTTCCCCTATGTAACTCCCCCACTTACACAGCACTGCCCCATGTGACTGCTGACAGGCAGTGGCAGCAGTGGGTAGCAGGGATAGGGCACCAGCATTACAGTGCAGCACCTCACTCACACTCACAGCCTGCACCCAGAGCAGGAGCCATGTGACGGCTGTATGACTTGTACTGTGTAATTCCCTCCTGCTCCACAGCTACCTGACACGAATACTAAGCTGTAACACTGAAGGCACTGCGGAGACAGCTCATTGCAGAGCCGGGTAGGACATCCACATCCAGCCATGGAAATTAAAGACCAAGGGGCACAGATGGAGCCACTACTGCCAACGGTAAGGTACCCCCACCCCCTCCCCTCCTCTCCTGCACCTCAATACGGATGCTCCCTGTGATAAATATGCATATGAGTCCCTACCTCTCCTTCCTCCATACACTGGGCTGAGCATAGTCTATAATGGGGGCTTCCTGCTGCTGAATGAATGGATATAGCAGAGCAGCAGTCTTCTGTGATCTGAGACTGGCACTGTATCATCTAGCAGTGGGAGCTTGCAATTCATTGTATCAAGGGCACCTGCGAGGATCTTAGTGTAATGATTATACAGATATAGATTGGCTCAGTGAGACGTAAGGCGCAATTATATTCTATACAGGAATAATGACATGCAGGCAAGGTTTTCTCACTGGCACAGCAGAACAGTACATTGCAAATAGCAGGGTGTATGGCGAGACTCTGCTGTATATCACACTGTGTTATATATATATACTGTATGTCCTTTGTTGACACCTCAGGCATTAATAATCGTACAAGTCATTGATTAGCCTATTCATTGGATGGTTTCTGTGTTTGACAATGATGGTACTTCTGTGCTAGTTTATTTAGTAATCTATTTATGCATGTATTTATTTATATCTGCATTTGTTTATTGTTATTTGTTTATTTATGTAGCCATACATTTATTTATTTATGCTTTTTTGTTTATTTACTGTATGTAGCCATTTATTTATTTATACTCAGTGATTGATCCAATGTAGTATTTAAATCCCTGTAGGATTGATGTTCTGTTAGATACATCTATTGTATCAGATGCGCACAGATTTATTGCACATAGCCTGCATTGCCACTGCTGTCAGAGTGCAGGCCACTTCCATCTTGTTGCAGATATGCCTTATGCACTGTATGCTTAGCCTTTTCCATAGGTAAGGTAATAGCTATTGTAGCTCACAGTGGTTTCGAAATAATTGCATCTGTACCAAAGGTACTTTTGTGTGGGTGCAAAACATAGTAAATTACCATGTACTTTGCAGAGAAACAATATCCCCATGCTTTCTAAATCAGTCAATTAATCAGTCCTGGCACAGCTGATTATTCCCATGTAACAGCCTGAGAAAAGACCTTGTTTTCTGAGTCACAGACATCTATAATTATTGTCAAGTATTCATAAGTGTAGCTTATTGGAAAAAGAACATTTCTGCTGAAGGCTGCCTCTTCAGTCATTCTTTGTGCCAAGCGGTCCAGGCTACACTTTTGTAAATGTCATTTCAAGAAATAAAATGCTGTTTTTGCTTTAATCCATTTTAATTCGATTTGGCCATTACAATAGGGCCATTTATTTGCGGCTTATCTGGTTGTTTGGGTAAATATGATGTTCTAGTTGTTGTACGCAGTGCTGATCATTTTTAAGATACCTATTTATACAGTTGCAAGAGGGTGAGTACAATCTGTGCTCGTTTATTCTTCCTGGCTGTCTCAAAAAGATTATATTACCAAATATTTGGTTACCCTGTATAGTACTAACACATAGGACACAACATTTATACATACTTGCCTACCTGACCCTCTCCATGAGGGATAAAATGCTCTGTTCCTGGACATCCCTGGTAATGTATGATTGCCATCACCTGTGGTGAAACGTCTTTCTTATCAATGAACTAGCTCCCCACAGGTGATGGCAATCATACATTACCAGGGATGTCCAGGAACAGAGCATTTTATCCCTCATGGAGAGGGTCAGGTAGGCAAGTATGCCTTTAGGCAGCTGCCTAGGGTGCCAGGATCTGGGAGGGTACCACCGGTGCGCCTATAGCAAAATGAAGGGCGCCTATGAGAAAGACATCCTTGTTGTACTTAAGGCTAGGGCCACGCGTAGCATTTTGTGGTGTCCTGTGGCTAAAGGGAGCCTCTTTGCTTCACCCATAAGCCTTTGTGCAGGATGCTGCTGCACAGGGTCCGACCAGTTGCACAACAGGATTTCAAGTAGAAGCCGCACTGTGTGAACATATACAGATGGGGCCGGGCTCTTCTTTGCTGGCGAATCGTCAGAAAGTCAACGCTGGCGATCCGCCAGCAGCCCGGCTCGCCATCTGACTGAGACGCGCATGCGTCTCAATCTCCGTCGGCGGGGTGACGGGAACCCTGTCCGTCTCCGCTTCAGGGAGACGGACAGGATCAGGGGGGGGGGGTGCGGGCAGGCGGCGGTGACCCGGGGGAAGCCCTGGAAGCGCCGTCGGAAGAGGACGCGCGCCTCTCGTGTGCGCGTGTCCCCTTCTCGCTACACTGATGGTGGCTGGCGGAGGATGGCTGCTGGCGTCGCCATCGCCATCCCCTGCAAAGATGAGCCATGCCCCATCTGTACATTCAAATGTATGTGTTCTACTTGAAATTCGGTCGTCCTGTCATCCTTTTCAACTGCAGCATGCTGCATATGTGCAGGCAGCCACATAAATGTTTTTGTTGGTCTCCTTATAGCTGCTCTTGGCGCAGTTTGGAAATCTGTCAATTTTTAGCCACTTATATGTGCAGGCTCTTTCCTCACAAGCGGGTCCCACTAAGACGATTTGTGTGGCCATGGGCAGTGTGGGGTTGGGGGGCAGTATGTTGAAGTCTTGCCTAGGGCACCGAGATCCTTACACCGGCATTGCTTTTTATAGATTCATTCATAACTGCAGCAGGTCAGAGATATCACAGACAAGTTATCTGCCATACACAAGAATCCGTAATGGTAAATAACGAGTGTCATAAGAGTATACAATCTAAGAATTTGAACTGTAGGAAATGGCTAAAATGAAGCACTGAATGGACAAACCTTTGTTTATATTAGGCACGTCCGAACGGTGAACCTCCAGCTGTTGTGAAATTACACATCCCAGCATGCCTTGCCATAGTTTCAGCATTCTCTAATAGGAAAACTGTGGCAAGCCATGATGGGACTTGTAGTTTCACAACAGCTGGAAGGCCATACTTTGGAGATGCCTGGTTTGCTGTAAAGTGGATTTGTGGCTTGTATGTCATTAAATACATGCACAAATACTGAAAACTGCCTGCTGTGTCCTGTCTGAACGGCAAACCTGTTACACTTTGTGCACAAGGTATGACCGTAGCATCATTTAGCACCAGAAGTTGTGGTCCCATGGATGCTTGGCAGACGGTTTAGCATTGATTGGCAGCAGGGCAGGTTCCGAGGTGAGGGTAGCAGGAAACAGACTGGCCGGGGCTGCAAGGAAAGCCCAGCATGGTTATGTATTATGTGACATCACCAGGAAAGTATCAAAGCCGGAGAAAGGACGCAGATGACATAACTGTTGGCTAATATTAATGGGGAGCTAAAATTAGTGAACATGTGATGCTCTCCAGCATTGTTACTAAGACATTTAACTTATACTACTCCCGAAATTGCAGTATTTCCCGCAGGTAGCATTTTACTTACATCCAACTCCAAGGGTTTTACAATTTTGCTTCACATTTGCTTCATTGCTCAAATCCTTCACCCTTAAGGATCCCCATGGCCATGAGTTGTCTAAGGAGATAGAATGTCAGCTTGGTCATAGTGTGTTGACATGGATTTGCCGACATGTTCATAATATTGACCTTGACCATGTCAAGATTCAACATTGATATTAGATCAACTTTGATGAATGTCATAGAAACATAGAAACATAGAATTTGACGGCAGATAAGAACCATTTGGCCCATCTAGTCTGCCCCTTTTTTTACCCTTCAGGTAATTGCAACACTTTTTAATCCTTATTTCTTTGTAAGGATATTCATATGCCTATCCCAAGCATGTTTAAATTGTTCTACTGTCTTAGCCTCTACCACCTCTGATGGGAGCCTATTCCACTTATCCACTACCCTTTCTGTGAAGTAATTCTTTCTAACATTTCCCCTGAACCTAGCTCCCTCCAGTTTCAGTGCATGTCCTCGTGTTCTATTACTTCTTTTCCTTTGAAGAAAATTTCCCTCCTGTACCATGTTAAAACCCTTGATATATTTGAAGATTTCTATCATGTCCCCCCTTTCCCTTCTCTGCTCCAAACTATACATGTTAAGATCTTTTAGTCTTTCCAGGTAATTTTTGTGATGTAGGCCATGCACCAGACCTGGACACAGTATTCCAGATGAGGCCGTACCAATGACCTATAAAGTGGCATTATTACATCTTTTTTTCTACTTATTCCTCTCCCTATGCAACCAAGCATCTGATTAGCCTTCCTCATTGCTTTGTTACATTGCCTACCTGCCTTTAAGTCACTTGAAATAGTGACTCCTAGATCTCTTTCCTCCTCAGTAGTTTCCATTATAGTACCCTTGATACTATATTGAGCCTTTGGGTTTTTAAATCCCAAGTGCATATTTTGCATTTTTTAGCATTAAACTGTAGTTGCCATTCTCTTGACCAATTTTCAAGTTTACTTAGATCATCAGTCATTTGATTTACCCCTCCTGGTGTGTCTACTCTGTTGCATATCTTTGTGTCATCTGAAAAAAGGCATACTTTCCCTTCAATTCCATTTGCAAGGTCACTAACAAAGATATTAAAGAGCACTGGTCCAAGTACAGATCCCTGGGGTACTCCACTGGTAACATGTCCCTCCATAGAATGCACTCCATTTACTACAACTGTCTGTTTCCTATCCTGCAACCAGGTTCTTATCCATTTAATTGTTTTATAATCCAATCCCACACTGTCGATATATGTTTTCTTTTGTAGTTCTATCCCTTAACTTATTGGTAACCATAACTCTTCCCTAACACTAACCCTAATGGATGTTGACATCATGACAGTGTAAACATTTCCAATACCCCTTTCACACTGCAGCTCTTAACCGGTATATTGCCAATTTTTTTAGCCTTTTAAAATGGTTAGAGCTGCAGTGTGAAAGCACCAGTCTGCATTTAACGGTTACATATAACCAGTACTTGCAAACGGGTAAAAAGCAGAGTCCTACATGGTTCAGAGACGGTTTTTATGCAGTGTGAATGGCTCTAAACCGGTATTTAGGACTCAGGCAGCAGTGAGCACTGAGCTGGCTTTCAGCGCAGTGAATATTGAATTATTGGGACCCGCTAATTATGTATCTATGCACATATGTAATGAGCGGCTCATTCATATGCACGTATGTAATGAGGGTGACCCGCTCATTAAATATGCACTGCGCTGTCTCGTAGCTACTGTCAGTCCTGAGCTGCTTTCACACTGCAAACCTGCTTGAGACCTGGTATTTATGTGCATTGTGAAAGGGGTTTAAAACAGTAATATACCATTTTAAATACATTTTCAAAATACCGGGTCTTAAACGTTTAGGCAATGTGAAAGCAGTACAATTTTGGCATTTTGTGTACGCTACTGTATGTCGATGATATTGACTTTTATTGACATTTTAAACATGTCCATTTCATCACTGCTTACATTGTGAATGTCAACATTGTAAATGGGGGATGCAGTTACAATCCCAGCGGTCGGGATCCCGGCGTTCAGAATCCCGACGCCGGAATCCGGACCGCCGAAATGCCAACACATTCTCCCTCCGTGGGTGTCCACGACACCCCTGGAGGGAGAATAAATTAGTGTGCCGAGCGTAGCGAGGCACCGGGCCCGCTGCGTGGCGAGCGCAGCGAGCCCGCAAGGGGGGGCGATCCACGTCCCCCCCTTGTCGGCATTTCGGCTGTCGGGATTCCGGAGTCGGGATTCTGAACGCCGGGATCCCGACCGCCGGGATTCAATACTGAATCCGTAAATGGTGACTTGCGGATCCCATACTACGTATAGGAGTGGACTAACATTTGGGATATTCTACTAAATCCTCCATTTGTGCTAGAATTACAGGGACAGGATGCTGTAGTCATCACAGCAATAACTGGCTGCCCTGTACCCACTGCACATTGAAATGATGTCATGCATGCGGCACAACTATCGCTGGGAGGAGGTCACTAGCTATCTCAATGAATGTTTTAACAAATTCTATAGCAAATGGTCTTCATAGAGCAGGCATGTCCAAACTGTGGCCCTCCAGATGTTGTGAAACTACATATCCCAGCATGCCTTGCCATAGTTTTAGCATTCCCTAATAGCATAACTGTGGCAAGGAATGATGGGACTTTTAGTTTCACAACAGCTGGAGGGCCATAGTTTGGACATGCCTGTCCAAGATTTTTCATAGTATTAAACAGTACAAAAGAGCCTAATTTAAATATGAATACAAACTCAATGGTTTTACATACCTCCCACCTGTCCCATTTTCCCTGTGAAATCCCCCGCGATCCCGCGTCCCGCAGCAGGGGGAGGGGCAGTTGGGAGTCCCCCCTGTTGCCCATGAATAGACATGCCCCACAGCAGGGAAAATGGGAGCGTGGCCTCGCGGGAGCATTGTGAGTGTAGACCATGCCCCTTTAGCTAGGCCACTCCCCCAACATTTTAGGGGAGCTTTCGCGCACATGTGAACGTCCTTCGTCCTGATTCCTCAAAGTTGGGAGGTATGGTTTTATGTACAAATACACTGTTAGGGATCTGCTCAGATCCCCAAACAGCTCTTGCAATATCGTTCACAGCCCCCTGTCAGCCACAGCATGATTGTTATGCTGTAGCATTTAAGGGGTAGAGAGGGGATGGCACCGGGCACCATTCTTCAAAATGTTGACATGGTTTTGAAGCACAATAGGTCCAGGGTCTGCATCATCCATGCCTGAAACCATGGCAAACCGAAGATGGTGTTGATGGTGATCCGAGGCTGTGCCATCAGGTGCAGCACTCCGATCTGGCAAGTACAAACAGGAGGTGTCTGTCTCCTACAGATGCCTCCTACAATTGCATACAATCATGAAGTAGGCACCAAGTTCACTCCCAGAAAGCGCTCAACTCCTTTCCTAAGGTGGTCTGCACACATGATACTTATACCCCTGATTCTATAGAAATGATATTGTAAATAGTGTTCTCATTCCGATAGATGCATTGACTAATTATCATTTGAGGTGAAAGTACACCAGATCTACAGATGGAGTAAGCTGTGCAATACTAATGCCTTGGGCCAAGTATCCATCTCTGGATTTACTTTCTGTGTCTTTATTATATTAAGTTGATTCAGGATAAGATGAACTCCTTTGTAACGCATGTACATTCCTATCATCTGTTATTATTTAAGACATACTGGGGCAGATGTATTAAGCCTTAACAAGAGATAAATGCAAGGGTGATAAGGAGAGATAAACGTCCAGCCAATCACCTGCCAACTACCATGTTACAGGCTGTGTTTGAAAAAAGTCAGTAAGGAGCTGATTGGCTGGACATTTATCTCTCCTTATCACTCTTGCATTTATCTCTTGTTAAGGCTTAATACATCTGCCCCAATGTGCTTGTGACTGGCAGTTGTAAACCTCTGAGCGTCTGATGCTCCCGCCATACTTTTACCCTTAAAGAGACTAAGAAACCCCACCCCTTTAAACATCCTCCCTCCCACCCCTTCCCTTTCCCTCTGCTCCCCTTTCTCCTGAAATAACCAAAACAGAGTCATTTGTTTATGGCGAATTAAAGGTCACATTTATTAATCAGATTACAATATAATCGTAATCGCTTATGTGGCAAAGAAAGCACTGCGGTCCACCAGCCCTCGAACGTAACTGAATCAAGCCGACCGTGGGGGGTTGCCCATGGACCCTTTCTCGCAACTGAAACCGGTAACCGACCTGGGTCCCCAACTTGCCCCCCCCCGACGCCAGGCCTTTGGAGATCTGCACCCCCTTTTTGGGTGCCTCCGCTTCCTGGCGCCACACTTTGGCTGGCCCGCAGGTACTTCCGCGCCCTGTTAAAACGAAGTTTGCTGTAAACAGATCCTTCTTGGATGTTCCTCCTTCTTCGTCCAAGGGTGGGTGGGTGGGACAATCCTTTCTGCCTCACCTGCTGCACTTTCTGACCCTCCCCCTTTACCTGTCCTGTGCTTAAGTATGGGTATACGCCCCCTGGGGAGGGGCCTGCACCCTATAGCCCTCTCCTACCTTCCCCCTTCTTTCCTCCTCCTTTCTCTTCCTTACTATCTACTTGCCTCCTACCTAACCCCAGCAATATGATAGGGCACACCTCCTGGCTTTGGGAGCACAGCCTAATAGTTTACGGTCTCTCCCGGCTAGTCGCCTCTCGCTCCTATTAAACCTCTGAGCGTCTGATGCTCCCGCCATACTTTTACCCTTAAAGAGACTAAGAAACCCCACCCCTTTAAACATCCTCCCTCCCACCCCTTCCCTTTCCCTCTGCTCCCCTTTCTCCTGAAATAACCAAAACAGAGTCATTTGTTTATGGCGAATTAAAGGTCACATTTATTAATCAGATTACAATATAATCGTAATCGCTTATGTGGCAAAGAAAGCACTGCGGTCCACCAGCCCTCGAACGTAACTGAATCAAGCCGACCGTGGGGGGTTGCCCATGGACCCTTTCTCGCAACTGAAACCGGTAACCGACCTGGGTCCCCAACTTGCCCCCCCCCGACGCCAGGCCTTTGGAGATCTGCACCCCCTTTTTGGGTGCCTCCGCTTCCTGGCGCCACACTTTGGCTGGCCCGCAGGTACTTCCGCCAACGCTAGGTTCCCAGAACCGCAGCCCGCCACCTTACCGTGACCTTCCCTCACCCTATGACTCAAATATTCAATAACAACCCACTGCACACAATTCACATAAAATTTTGAAACCACAGGAGACCCTCTGCTCGGGTAGGGTGTTAGCTATGCATCAATTCCTACACATCGCTTAAACAGGGTTTTAAATTGGTATACCGTGAGTGGGGACTCATCCGCGTGCGCCAAGAAGGCCTCAGACCCTCCCTTACCCTCTTTGGCTCTGAGCGCCAAGTGATTACCAATATAATCTTAATCACTTAGGTGGCAAAGAAAGCACTGCGGTCCACCAGCCCTCGAACGTAACTGAATCAAGCCGACCGTGGGGGGGGGGCCCATGGACCCTTTCTCGCAACTGAAACCGGTAACCGACCTGGGCCCCCAACTTGCCCCCACCCCGACTCAAGCCTTTGGAGATCTGCACCCCCTTTATTGGGTGCCTCCGCATCCTGGCGCCACACTTTGGCTGGCCCGCAGGTACTTTCGCCAACGCTAGGTTCTCAGAACCGTAGCCTGCCACCTTACCATGACCTTCCCTCACCCTATGACTTAAACCTTCATAACGACCCTCTGCACACAAATTACATAAAATTACCAACCACAGGAGACCCTCCGCTCAGGCAGGGTGTTAGCTATGCATCAATTCCTTTCTCCCAAACCTGATGTGCTGCACTTTCTGACCCTCCCCCTTTACCTGTCCTGTGCTTAAGTATGGGTATACGCCCCCTGGGGAGGGGCCTGCACCCTATAGCCCTCTCCTACCTTCCCCCTTCTTTCCTCCTCCTATCTCTTCCTTACTATCTACTTGCCTCCTACCTAACCCCAGCAATATGATAGGGCACACCTCCTGGCTTTGGGAGCACAGCCTAATAGTTTACGGTCTCTCCCGGCTAGTCGCCTCTCGCTCCTATTACTATGCTGACAGTTTCCATAGCCTGCATATAGAGTTGCCTTGCATCAGTGGTACACCCAGAAACATGCCCTGATGGACCAAGAGCTTTTTGACTTAGCCATAGGTTGTGACCCGACACAGTATCCTTGCACCTTTGCTGCATCATGCTGTCTCACAGGTCTGTGGGGGAGGGGGCACAGCCAATATGATAATAATCTGAGAAATGCATCATTTGCTCCACCCCCCCCCCCCCCACATAGACATGAAACGAATGGTTTTATATAGATGGGGGGGGGGGGGAGGCAGATAGTTTAATGTACCTTTCCCCACCCCCAATAATGTAATGACATCCTGCTGCATCATGATCTTACCTCAGGCTCCCAGAGTAATACCCCTTTCACAACGCACTTGTTAAACGGTATATTACCGTTTTTTTCCCATTTGAAAACGTTTAAGGCTGCAGAGTTAATTTACCGGTTAAAGATAACCGGTATTTCAAAACGTTTAAAAAGCAGAGTCCTACAGGTTTCAGAGCCGTTTTTTATGCAGTGAGAATGGCTCTGAAACGGTATTTAGTAAAATCAACAGATTACAGACCTGTGATAGGCTGTCCCCTGCATTCTGCCTTGAAACGTGTTCAGGGGATTAAACGGGTTGACTGATGTGAATGTTATTTAAAGGGTATTTAAAACGGTAATCTACTGTAATGTGAAGGCTCAGACCCATTTTAAATACTGTTTCAAAATACTGTTTTTTAAAACATTTAGGCAGTGTGAAAGCAGGGCCGGATTATAATGGGGGCACAAGGGGTCTCTAGCTAGGGGCCCCCCATGTATTTAAAAAAAAAAAATTTTATTAGCTAAAGGTTTTGTGCATGGGAGTGGGGTAGTGCTGCAGCTTCACATAACTGCCAATGTGACAATTATTAATGGTGCTAAGCATTGGAAGCCAAGTGTGCAGTGCATTACTGGGAGTTGACTAAGTCCCATGACACTTTGCACCAGAGGGCAGAGGCTGAGACGTTTGTGCTTAGCTCTGATTGGTGGAGCTCATTACATGCTTCTCAGGCCCATGGATAAGAGCAGCAGAAGCCTAGTCATGGGAGGGTTTTTAATCAGAGGCAGCACTGGGACTGTGAGGTCTCCTACAGAGTAAGGGGCAGAGGGACAAACACAGGCTTTTCATGTGGTATGTATGTATGTATGTATGTATGTGTGTGTGTGTGAGTGTATATTTATTTTATTTATTTATTAACAGTTTCTTATATAGCGCACACAGATTCCGCAGCGCTTTACAATGCATAATTAGGAGCAAAAACATGTATCAAATTACAGTACAAGACAGTTTAGGACAAGTACATGGTAAATATGGATAGTTGCATCAGGGGACAGGACACTGAAGCAATCATCAGGGTGGCAGAGGTTTATATATTCTAAGAAAGGCACAAGAGGAGAAAGGGCCCTGCCCGTGAGAGCTTACATTCTAAAAGGAGAGGGTTAGACAGACAGGGGTGACACAGAAGGGAAAGAAGTGGGCATAAACAGTAGGTTAGGATGAGAGATGGTCAGGTTTTATGCTGGAGGGTGGGAAGAGGTCTGCTTAGTGTCACAACGGATTGTTGTGGATCCACTGGGGGGCGTGGATTCTGACACGGATGCCAATGGTGGAGAAAGAACTGCTGGTCGAATATACTGGCGTCTCATAGGAGTCTCCAAGGAGTTTGGCTATACTCCTAATCAGAGGCGCGGAGTCTAACTGAGTGGCGGTTTTCACCAGGGACCCCCGCAAGGGGATTTGGACTTAGCTGCGTCCACCCAGCAGGTCGCGGCCCTCCAATCAGGAGCCTCCAAGGAGATTAGGATGCTTGCTGGAACAGATGGATATAGCTGTACTCAGGAGACGCTTGAAATAATAATAGAACTTAGGAGACACTTGAAACGTGAACTGAACTCAGAAGGCACTCGGAGGGTTAACAGAACTCAGGAGACACTCGGAGGGTTAACAGAACTCAGGAGACACTTGGAAGATAAACAGAACTCAGGAGGCACTTGAAGGGTTAACGGAACTCAGGAGACACTTGGAAGGTAAACAGAACTCAGGAGGCACTTGAAGGGTTAACGGAACTCAGGAGACACTTGGAAGGTAAACTGAAATCAGGAGGCACTTGAAAGGATAACGAGATGCTTCTGATTGCGAACAGGACTCAGAGAGACCTGGAGCTGTGTACACTCTCACTGACTGTCAGCAGGACACTGAGCAGAAAGCAGAAGTAGCAGCAGCATTGGAGAATAGGCTGCCTAGCCTTTTATTCCTCCAGGCAGTGATGTCACAGGCCCAACCTCCAATCAGAGGTTATATCAGACCCTGCCCCCTTCTGCCTAATGCCACAAGCAAGATGGCGGCGTCCATCCCAGGAGCCGACTGCGGGAACAGCCGGACCCCCAGAGGATATACCGCCGTCCCTGCCAGTGACACCAAGTCGGGGAAGCGCTGAGTGACGGGTGTAGCACCGCCAAGAGTACAGCGCCCGTGCAGGTGTGTAAAGCACGTGGCGCAATGCTCTGCAGAACCGGCGGCCAGGGGACCTGACAGTACCCCCTCTTTTATGAGTGGCCACCGGACACTTCTTAGGATTATTTTTCCGAAACCTTTCAATCAAACGAGGTGCATGATTATTGGAAGCATCAATCCACATTCTTTCTTCAGGACCGCATCCCTTCCAGTCCACTAGAAATTGTACCCTCCCTTGTCGTCGTCTAACATCCAATATTTGTTTTATTTCGAATTCTACATCCTGTTTTACTCGGATACCGGACCTTCCAGGTGGAGTTTTTCTAAACTGATTGAGAATTAAAGGTTTTAGGAGTGAAACATGAAATGAATTGGAGATTCGTAAGGAGGATGGTAGCTTCAGCCGAACGGCTACAGGATTGATTATTTTTTGGATTACATAGGGTCCAATGTAGCGAGGAGCCAATTTCATGGATGGAACCTTGAGACGAATATGCCGAGTTGATAGCCAGACACGATCACCAACTTTATAAGGTGGAGCAGCACTTCTTCTCCGATCAGCACTGAGTTTGTAACTACTGGAGGCCTGTTGTAAGGCTTTTTGTACATTTTTCCAAATGTTTGCAAAATTTTTTACAGAAGTTTGAACTGCAGGTAATTCATTACCAGGGAGTTTGGAAAAGTCTGGAACACGAGGGTTAATCCCATAAACAGTGAAGAAAGGAGTGGTTCGGCTGGAAGAGTGATAGGTGTTATTGTGAGCGAACTCTGCCCAGGGTAGGAGTTCAAGCCAATTGTCTTGTGAAGATGATAGGTAGAGTCGGATGAACTTCTCCAAATCCTGATTAACTCTTTCAGTCTGACCGTTGGTCTGAGGGTGGTAGGCTGTAGAGAATTTTAATTTAATTTGGAAGACGGAACAAAGAGACCTCCAGAATCGGGCTACAAACTGGACACCCCGATCCGATATGATTTCAAGTGGTAAGCCATGTAAACGAAAGATCTGGGTTATGAAAAGGTGTGCCAAAGTTGGTGCACTGGGAAGTCCCTTCAAAGGGATGAAGTGGGCCATTTTGGAAAAACGGTCGATGACCACCCATATAGTATTATAGCCATTAGAGGGAGGCAGATCCGTAATGAAATCCATGGCTATATGGGTCCATGGTTTTGCAGGAACTGGAAGGGGTAGAAGTTTCCCTACAGAGGGTTGGCGTGAGGTTTTGTGTCGGGCACACACTGGACATGAAGATACAAAGTCCTGCACATCGGTTCTCATCGTTGACCACCAATATTTCCTTTGGAGGAATTCTAAGGTCTTTCTTGCACCAGGATGCCCGGAAAACTTGGAGTAGTGGGCCCAATGGAATGTTGACTATTCTGGTAGCCGCGAAGACAGAGGAATCCAGAATGGGATATGGCTGTCTCTCCTCAGCATCAGGAGAACAAGAGCGGGATAAGGCATCTGCTTTAGTGTTCTGGGAACCCGGACGAAAGGAAAGCTTAAAGTTGAAGCGGGTGAAGAACATCGCCCACCTCGCCAGTCGTGGGTTAAGGCATTGGGCGTTTCGGAGATAGATTAAGTTTTTATGGTCCGTGTAGATCTGGATGGGAAACTGAGCTCCTTCGAGGAGGTATCGCCACTCCTCAAGTGCTAACTTGATCGCCAGAAGTTCCTGTTCCCCGATTGCGTAATTTTTTTCCGCAGGTAAAAACCTTCGGGAGAAAAACCCACATGGATGTGTGGACCCATCTCCGTATTTTTGAGACAGAATGGCTCCTACAGCCTCAGAGGAAGCGTCCACTTCCAAAATAAAAGGTCTTGCAAGATCTGGCTGGTGGAGAACAGGAGCAGAGATGAAGGCCTGTTTCAACTGTTGGAAAGCGGATAGTGCTTGAGCAGACCAAACAGCCGGATTGGCTACCTTCCAAGTTAGAGCGGTGATGGGTGCAACGATGGTGGAGAAACCCCGGATAAATTTCCGATAGTAGTTGGCGAATCCTAAGAATCGCTGCACTGCTCGTAGAGTAGTGGGCTGAGTCCAGTTTAGAATCGCCTGAACCTTCTCTGGATCCATTTGTTGGCCTTGCCCAGAAATTATGTATCCCAGAAAGGGTACGGAGGCTTGCTCAAAAAGGCATTTTTCAAGTTTACAATATAGGTGATTGTTTTGAAGACGTTGAAGAACCTCTTTCACTTGTGACCGATGGGACTCTAAATCTTTGGAGAATATGAGGATGTCGTCCATATATACTACAACGGACAGATACAGTAGGTCCCTAAAGATTTCATTTACAAAATTCTGAAAGACTGCGGGGGCATTGCTGAGGCCGAACGGCATGACCAAATATTCGTAATGGCCGTCCCTGGTGTTAAAGGCCGTTTTCCACTCGTCCCCCTCTCTGATACGAATGAGATTGTAAGCCCCTCTTAAGTCTAGTTTGGAAAAGACAACTGCTCCTTTAATGCGATCAAAAAGTTCCGGAATCAGGGGCAATGGGTATTTATTTTTTATTGTTATATCATTCAGACCTCGGTAGTCTATGCAGGGTCTTAGGGTTCCATCTTTCTTCTTGACAAAGAAAAACCCCGCTCCGGCCGGGGACGAAGAAGGGCGGATTAATCCCTTCTGTAGATTCTCGGAGATGTAGTCACTCATTGCTTGGGTTTCAGGGATGGATAGGGGATATATCCGACCACGTGGAGGCATCCCTCCTGGAACCAGATCAATGGGACAGTCCCACTCGCGATGTGGAGGCAGGATATTAGCTGCTTGTTTGTTGAAAACATCCGCAAAGGACTGATAGGGAGCAGGAATTCGACTCTTCTTATCAGAGGAAACTGACTGTAAAGGTACCACTTTCATTAGACAACCTTGAGAGCACGATGGACCCCAGGCTACAATTTGCATAGCTGACCAGTCAATCTGTGGATTATGTTTCTGAAGCCACGGCAGACCCAAAACCAAAGGAAAAGTGGTTCGAGGGATAACAAGGAATTCTATACTCTCTCGATGGAGTGCCCCTATACCCAGTGACAGCGGTGTCGTACAAGACTCAATTAACCCGTTCGGGATGTAACTCCCATCAACTGCAGTCAGACGTAGTGGATTTTTAATTGCTTTAATGGGTAAAGAATGTAATTCAACAAAATTGGCAGAAATAAAGTTCCCGGCAGCTCCGGAGTCCAGAAGGGCTTAGATCATCAACGTCTGACCTGCGAAAGAAAGTTGCACTTCAATGACGGAATCGGGCATTGTGGAGGAGGTAGAGAGTTGGCCCAATCTTACCTCTTTCTCTTTGCCCTGGGTTACTCGACTGGTGCGAAGGGTACATTGAGACACTTGATAACCGGCCTGGGAGAGCAGTGGATCATCCCTCTCCCAGAGAGGAGATACCCAGTCCAGAGCTGACCCTGACAAAAGGGAGACAATGTAGGCAACTCGGGACTTGTCGGTCGGGAAGCTTGATGCCAGGAGTGAAAACTGTACATCGCATTGGTTGAGGAAACCCCTGCACAATTTTGGGGTTCCATCGAATTTGCTGGGTGCAGAGAGATGTAGATGCCCTGGTGATGCTGACGGCAGGGCTACCACCCGGACCGGATCAGGAGCAGGCGGGACTGGAACCTCTCGAGAAACGGAGGCCTGCATTACTTCTTGCCGATGAGCAATATCCTGGAGACCTTGAGTTAGCTGACCTTGGGAGACCTCCAGGCCTTCCAGGCGGGCCACAATTCTTTACAGTAGCTCCGTATTAAAATCGACCCCGGATGTGGAATCCATTTGGCTGCTGCTAACTGTCACAACGGATTGTTGTGGATCCACTGGGGGCGTGGATTCTGACACGGATGCCAATGGTGGAGAAAGAACTGCTGGTCGAATATACTGGCGTCTCATAGGAGTCTCCAAGGAGTTTGGCTATACTCCTAATCAGAGGCGCGGAGTCTAACTGAGTGGCGGTTTTCACCAGGGACCCCCGCAAGGGGATTTGGACTTAGCTGCGTCCACCCAGCAGGTCACGGCCCTCCAATCAGGAGCCTCCAAGGAGATTAGGATGCTTGCTGGAACAGATGGATATAGCTGTACTCAGGAGACGCTTGAAATAATAATAGAACTTAGGAGACACTTGAAACGTGAACTGAACTCAGAAGGCACTCGGAGGGTTAACAGAACTCAGGAGACACTCGGAGGGTTAACAGAACTCAGGAGACACTTGGAAGATAAACAGAACTCAGGAGGCACTTGAAGGGTTAACAGAACTCAGGAGACACTCGGAGGGTTAACAGAACTCAGGAGACACTTGGAAGATAAATAGAACTCAGGAGGCACTTGAAGGGTTAACGGAACTCAGGAGGCACTTGAAGGGTTAACGGAACTCAGGAGACACTTGGAAGGTAAACTGAACTCAGGAGGCACTTGAAAGGATAACGAGATGCTTCTGATTGCGAACAGGAATCAGAGAGACCTGGAGCTGTGTACACTCTCACTGACTGTCAGCAGGACACTGAGCAGAAAGCAGAAGTAGCAGCAGCATTGGAGAATAGGCTGCCTAGCCTTTTATTCCTCCAGGCAGTGATGTCACAGGCCCAACCTTCAATCAGAGGTTATATCAGACCCTGCCCCCTTCTGCCTAATGCCACAAGCAAGATGGTGGCGTCCATCCCAGGAGCCGACTGCGGGAACAGCCGGACCCCCAGAGGATATACCGCCGTCCCTGCCAGTGACACCAAGTCGGGGAAGCGCTGAGTGACGGGTGTAGCACCGCCAGGAGTACAGCGCCCGTGCAGGTGAGTAAAGCACGTGGTGCAATGCTCTGCAGAACCGGCGGCCAGGGGACCTGACACTTAGTCTTTGATATTTTAAGTCTAAAAAAGCGATGGGTCATCCAGGAGTAGATAGCAGAGAGACAGTAGGAGATATGAGTGAGGATGGAAGGAGAGAGATCAGGAAAGGAGCGGTAGATTTTAGTATTATCAGCATAGAGGTGGTAGTGGAAGTTAAGTGAGCACATAAGCTCACCCAGAGAGGACATATAGAGATAGAGAAGAAGAGGACCAAGAATAAAATGATGGGGGACACCTACTATCAATGGAAGAGCAGAAGTGGTGAAGTCATTAGAGGTACAGCTGGGCATTTTCAAAACAGACAGTGCAAATACAAGCATTAACAGTGATATTCAAAGTTTTAGCAGTTGCAGAAATGGTGATAAGCTGGATGAACAGTCAGATAGCCAGGAGTAGTATGTTGTGAGTATGAAGTGAGCTCACTCAAAGCAGTCCCTTGGTTTTCTGAGTTGCTGTAGTTTCTGTTTTTCTGAATCACTTTGATATCAAGATGTTAAGTTGGTTGGCAGTTTCTGTCCAGTTTAAGTCCAGAATAAGTCCAATCTTTAATCTATGTAACTTTTTTTCCCTACTTAAAAATCTTCCTACTTTAAAAGCTGACAAAATATCAATAGTCAGCTTTCAATAGTCAGCCAGGCTGTGTATGTATGTATGTGTATATCTATCTATCTATCTATCTATCTATCTATCTATCCTCCTGAAGTTACCCATTGACCAAGTATATACTGCCTTTACTCTGTGTTTTGATAGTGTAATATTCCCCCATGCAGTTTGCGGCCAGTAATGACAAGTACAAGGAGGGCCCCCCTCTCTAAAGTGCCCCCGGCCCCCCGAAGGCTTAATCTGGCACTGTGTGAAAGTGGTATTAGTGTAAATGTTTATTTTATTCATTGCCTCCCTCAATCTAAATAAAATCAAACTTTCATTTATATTAACCACAATGACGCGTTTCGTTGCCTAAGCAACTTTTTCAAGGTCATCACCTTGAAAAAGTTGCTTAGGCAACAAAACGCGGCGGTGTTTGCAGGGACTGCCTACCCACTTTTACCCACCATCTTGGGACACCACTTCACCCACAGCTGTGACCGGGCCAGCCTCAAATATCCCCGCAGAAAAATTTGGCCTACAACCCATAAACCTCTAGGAGACTGTCAGCTACAAAGATCATAGGAGGATGCCATGTCCATAAAGCCGTACCAACGAGTCTTCATCAATCCGTCTCAAGGAGTTCACCATCACAGTGAGGCATCATTTGGAATAGATACATACTTTCAAAGGACCCATGGGTGAATATATTTATATATCATGATATATCAGAGACTGAGCCTATGCTTACTCTAAATCAGTGGAGTCACGCAGTCACCTGCATATTTTTATTTTTATAAAAATGTTATTGAAAATTTCAATACATTGTAATGGCAGTGTAAACAACAAACATTAGATGTGCTAATAAACATAAGTATAAACCATACAATATAGGTCAAACAATATAGGAGAGGGGTAGGCAAGAAAGGGATGGGGGTAAACCAGGCGGTTGTGTTCATTGGGTGGGTTAATAGGAAGAGGCAATTGTTATCAATTATATGCTTTGCGAGACACAGGTTTCTTGTGAAGGTATATTAAGGGGTTCACTATGCAAGAGTACTCTTGGGCGCCGGGGACTAATATAGAAAGTCTGGGCATATCAGCATCCAAAACAGTTGGACTGGAGGTTGAATCAATTAATGTTGGGACCCAGGTACTGTGGCAGGTGTCCGGGATAGCCAGTACTCAGTCCATTTAAACCATATTATCAGTGCGTTAGAAGCTGATGGGGAATAAGTGGTTCCAGCTATTTCAAATTCACAATGTAGTTGTACGTTTGATTCAACCAAATCTATAGTAGGGACAAAAGGGGAGCGCCAATATCGTGCTAGAAGGATCTTAGTGGTTACTAAGATATGGCCCATCACATAGCAGTCGTTGGCAGGCATATTGCCATGATAGATGTGGAACAGGGCTAATAATGGCTTAGGGGTAATTGGAGACTCTGTTATTGTAGATAAGGTGGTGAATAAAGAGGACCATAGGTTTGACAGAGCTGGGCAGGACCAAAATATATGAAGGAGAGTTCCTACCTGGCCGCAGTTGCGCCAGCATAGGTTTCACCTGCATATTTTAACAATTTGTTGTACCATTGTTTTATTTAATTGTATATTATATTATACTATACCAGATTACATTCATTTGTGTGTTTTATAAAGCCGTTACGTTCTCACAAAGATTTTTTTAGCCCAGTCACCCCCTTTATTTGTTTTAAGCTTGTACGGGATTGACACCCTGTCCCATTGTACTGCAGCTTGGCACAGCAGCTCGGCATTCAGCGCCCCATCAGATATTTGATATATTTTCTCATATATTTTTTCATACAGTTTCTACATTATGCCCACTTTGCCATGGGTAACGTGGGAGGACTGTGGGAGGGCTACCACTGTTCCGGGACTGCAGAGGATTACCCCAAAAATGTGTGCCTCCCACAGGATCTGGGAGAGTAGGAAAGTATGTGTTAGATATTACTGCTACAGGCCATTTGTAACTATGCTTAATCCATGCGGGCCTAATTCATGTTGGTACACACATGCGGTGGCAATTAAGATTTTCTAGGCTATGTAACCGCTGATATTCGTCAGTGAATTTGCCATCCAGACAAGGAAAAAGACTCTCACCGGAGACATCGCAAACTCACCTGCAGCTGTGTACACATTCGCAGCCAATACGCAACAATGAGGAATATTGGGGCTAAGGGTCGGCCTGAAGCTAAGCAGACCGGACACTGCAGCAGCAACGCAGGAGATTCTGTAAACTCCCTGTTACCTCCTCCAAACAGTCATTACCATCTCTGTGAAGTCTTCATTGTGAGCAGTGTTAGTAAGGTGCTCTCTGCACCTGTCTCCAAGGCAACCCCAGCAGCAGCTTCAGCCATCAGTGCGTTTTGTCCCCTTGCGGCCACCGTTTCCAGTGGTAGGCGGCCAGAGCGTTCACTCGCACTGTCACATCTTAGATCGACAGCGCAGTTAGCCCATCAGCAGGCAGCGCGTCTTTATTTACCAGTCAGCGCGCTGCTTACCTTAGTGTGTGTCCCCCCGCACTGTGTCCGTTACCACAGCGCTCCTACAGTGTGTGACAGAGAGAATTTAGAGTGACAGCGCTATTACTGTCAGTGTGTCCATGGTCCCGTCAGCTAACCCCGCCAGGAGGGAGCTGCCAATCACTGCCTCAAAGAGTTCATATATAGAGCCACAGCGCTACCCCTCTGTTTAACCTCACAGACCATAGCTATTGCATACCCTCCAACATGGCCCATTCCATTAGGTACAAAATGCTCTGTTTCTGGACTTCCTTACCAGTGGCAGTTGCAGAGGTGGGGCTGCAGCACAGTCCAATATTCAAAAAGGGAGCCACACCTAATGCCACTCCAAACATCACTGTCCTGGACTCACTGGCAGTTTATGTGACCCCCCTCTTTGAATTTTGGACTGTGCTGGAGTCCAACCTCTGTAACTGCCACTGGCATTGAAGTCCAGGAAGAGAGCATTTTGTACGTAATGGAATGGGTCATTTTGGAGGGTATGCTATTAGTCTGCACGCTGTGTATACTTCAAGCCTGCTTCAAAGAGACCTCAATACCCTCCTGTATCCACTACATGCTACAAGGACATGATCAGTACCTGTACCATACAAATGTGCATACCTGCCTGTATTTATCTGCTACATCGGTACCTGAATACTATATACTTCATACCTGCAAGTTAACTATTTCAGTACTACTGTTAACTCTATGCTCATTACTACAAATCAACCACATTCCTGGTTAAGCTTTCAAAATGTGTGTCGTCTAACAACACCACAAGCACCGCTATATACTCTGCCAATAGGCAGGACTGCAGTGGCACCTCCATCCAAGAACATTCCTATTGTAACACATGTGTGGTCTGATGATAATTGCATACAAAGAGGAATTAGGTCACATGTTGATACATTTGTCTGTCTGTGCTAAGACCTCTGCTGTACTGTATGTATGTGCTTGTTTGATGGATAGTAATAATAATAATTATTGTAATAATTACATTTCTTTATGCATTATTCATTCAGAATAAAGTGAAGCTGCATAAGTATCTGAGCCAAAGAGAATTACACACAGCCTGGCTTCTGCTCCGCTCTCAGCGCTGCTTCTGCTATATTTGGAAAGCCTCAAGGTTGGATTGACATTGGTTTGATAAGCTACAGTAGGAGCAAGATGACTTATTTTCCTAATACTACCCAAGACAAATGCTTTTTCCATTTTGATAATGACTTTCACATATCGGCCCTTATTCTGGTTCACTCGCAAAGGCAAATTCCTTCTCAAACGGACAAAACCACGTGCACTGCAGGTTGGGCAGATGTAACATGTGCAGAGAGAATTCGATTTGGGTGGGGTTTACTTCAAAAGTGAGATCTATATTGCAGTGTAAAAATAAAGCAGTCAGTATTTACCCTGCACAGAAACAAAATAACTCACCCAAATCTAATTCTCTCTGCACATGTTACATCTGCCCCACCTGCAGTGCACATGGTTTTGTCCATTTGAGACAGAATTTGCCTTTGCAAGTGAAGCAGAATCTCATCTCTCATTTTGGGGAGGTCTAGGGTCGTATTTTAAATGGAATGTTCCTCACTTTACATGCACAGATATTCCCGTATGACCTGTAAAGTATTATTTAAAACTGATTTCAAATGTTGGCAAATCTGAAATATAATTTGGGATATACTGTACAGAGATCCAGAATGATAACATAACAGTGGTCAGACACTATTTGTGTAGCTGTGATCAGACATTTCATTTAGCATTGTCTTATGGATCACTGAGCTGGAAAGAGTCATTGGTGATCAAGTCCGACTTCCTTGATCTGCCAGTTATTAAAGAGGAAGCCAAGCGAAGCCCATGTCACATCTTCTCAGCAGGGGGATAAAAAGTAAATGAAATATAATGTTAGAAACTTCAATCTATCTATGTTGGTTTACTTGACATGCAGAACATGTTTATAAAGTGGATTTTATTTTTATTTGATAAGCATAAATCGAAATTCATGTTGAAGTTTTTGTGTTTCTCAAATTTAGTTATTTTTTTCCTTTTCAGTAAATTTTTTGATTTCCTTAAATTAAAATCCCAATACCAATGACATAGCTACCTAAAGTAATTGGTTGGTGAATGACAATGTCTATTTGGACCCTCTTCCTATGTACTGGACCCTCTTCTGGATTGGGTGCTAAAAGCAGTCCTGGAAAAAAATTCTAGAAGTGGCCTCATATGTGGGCGGAACCAAATTAAATTTAGGCAGAACCAACACCAAAACAGGCAGAATTAATACACCGGTGGCAGTCTAGTGGCCCCCAGAGGTTTAAGCTGCTGTGACAGACTACAAACCTCCACATTTCAAATAATACCCCCCCCCCCCTACCCTGCTGAGACTGAGCACAGACACCAAGGGGGGAATTTAACAGGATAAGCGATTCTGAAAGCGAGAGATTTGGTAAGAAATCTCCAGCTCTATTAAAGCGGCAATCATTTACACTGCAAAATCAAACTGGTTTGCAGTATAAATGATTGCCACTTTAAAAAAACGTGAGATTTCTTACCAAATCTCTCACTTTCTGAATCTATCATTCTATTAAATTTCACCCCAAACCTCCATCAAGCAGAGAAACAAATTATTAACATAATCATACCATAATATCACAAATATCCCCACCCCTCCCACAGTGGAGCCCATAAACACCCCACAAATTGTTACATACTCATAGATAGCACCCACTCCTTTTAACAGCTGTCACAGTGGACATAGATGGGCACCCGCCTTAGATGAGTATTTCCAGGGTCAGGTACTATGCTCCGTGAACTAGCAAAGGTTTGGTTGTGTAGGAGACAGGGGTGGGCCAGAACACCCTGGTTGAAGAAATTTATGTTCCTGTCTCCTGTCGGATGACCTCTATTCCCCAATGTATTGAGACCTCAGTATCCCATATGAACTCTGTGAAAAGGATTTACCGGTAGGTATTAAAATCCTATTTTCAGCCAGATGTAATGGGATACTTGTCTTCCAAAAAGTTACATTCTGACTTATCCATTTACAGAACATTAGCCAAAAGTGCTTGGTGGCCAGTAATGTGTTCTTTGACAAATGTGTTTAGCAATGGTTTTCTCCTTGCAATTTTTTATGTATAATCGGTCTCTGGTAATATTCAACATTCATGGAGGAATCATCAACGCTGACTTTAACTGAAGCGAATAAGGCCTGAAGTTCCATAGATGTTATTATGGGATATTTTATGACTTCTGGAATAAGCAATCAATGCGCTCTTGGATTCATTTTTGAAGGCTATTATTCTAGTTACATCCCATCAGGACAGTTTTTTTGTAATCTGTTGGGACTACTATACTATAGACATACTTGTCTACTTTTGAAAACTAGTTTCAGGGAGATTATAGTTGGTAGTAGAATTTTGCACAGTGCCCCATTGAGGGGGCGTGTCATGCTCCACCCAAAGTGCGTGTCTACTTTGATATACAGTATGGCATGGCGTGTTTGGTTTCATATATGGAGAGATTGTGAAAAGAGATTGTGAACGTGGCACCTAGAAGCGTGGCTGTGTACTGCTACATCTGAGAGGAATCTTTTAAAATGACTTATATACAAATGTAGGTGAGCCCCAAAGCATTTAGTAAGAGCCACTATACTTGGTAAAGTGCTGGGAAATGGCGCTGATGATACAATGTAAATGTATCGGTCCCTCATTCCTTTTTTCCTAAAAAATGTAACCGTGTAATGTGGGCTAGGTGAAATGAGGGAGATTGCTAGACTAATGAGGGAGAGAGGGAGATTGCTGTTATTTCAGGGAGTCTCCTGCAGAATGTAGGAGGGTAGCCAACTATGATTATAGATAGTGCCTATCCTTGTGTATCCTTCCTATTTCCCTATAGATTGTAAACTTGCGAGCAGGGCCCTCCAACCTGTGTCTGTCTGTAATCACCCAGTTTGTCTTATCACTGTTGATTCCAATTGTAAAGCACAAAGGAATATGCTGCGCTATATACTGTAGGAAACTGTAAATAAATAAATAAGGCTGGCCACTCCTGAGAATATTTACCACTGCTCCATGTAGAGGCAGAACTACCATTGGTGCAGCATGAGCATTGCAATTGGGCCCTTGGGTAAAAAGAATGCCAGGTCAGACCAGGTTGCTGGGCAGTGTGAATGGGTTACGTGGGTCGAGCGACCGCAATCTCATTCACTTCTATGGAGGAGGCAGCAGCATTGCCTTAGTGCTGCCTCCTCCCCCGCCCCCGCTTGTTGTGCTGCTGCTCCACCCTGCCACCTGATAACGTCAGTGACCCGGCAATAAGCTGAGTCGCTGAGAGCTGCAGTTAGCGCAAATGCCGGGTCACTCCCAGGACAGACCCATGTCCTAAAAACAGTCTGATAGCTGTATCAATCTTCCCATCAGCTAAAGTCATCTTTGTACAAAAGTATATTGCACTGACGGTCATACAGAATGATAAGTTGCTGTAAAGAAAAGAAATGTACACCCCCACAACAAAATTACATTCTGACAACCTTCCCTTAAGCTAAAGTGCTGGGTATAGATATTTATAGAGATGAGTCAAATGCATGAAATTCAGGCCTTTGTTGGCGATTCAGATGATAATGAAACTTGTGAATCTTTATCATTCCCTTTATCAAATCGTGACTCAGAAATTACTTCATTCCGTCACACATTAGAGAACTTGAGGACATGAAGTCTGGTCCTAGCAGTGGTAAGGAAAGTACAACTGGAAATAAATGTGGGTGAGGATCCCAGCAGGATGTGACCAAGCTTTTTGCAGAGATTGATGAGGATAACATTTACTAGTTATTTATCCTTCTTATTTTAAGAATGCATAAATAGAATATCTTATCACCCCTATTCATGGCAATGGGAAATTCCTACCACCTGAAGAACCACATGCAGGACACGGTCAAGTAAAATGATTTAATCAGTGATCACTTTACTTTGTATTGTGGGACCTACAGCACATGCCCCGTCATCAGACAAGACATACATACGTGACGGCTACCTGGGTGGGATACCATTAATTAGCTAATTGGGGCCTGCTCTTTGCACTCCTGAACTTGCTATATCTGACAATATAGCAGCTTCCATAGAAACCTAAGGGGGCCGGTTATTGCCATTGTCACAAATTGACAGGTCCATAGCAGACACAGTCATAAGAATGAATAGGAGAACTCTGTTTGGGAAGAGTACAGCAGCTCCCACACACTGCCAAAACCATTGCTTAATACTGTATTTGGACACATCAAATGGCTGCTGATGCTTGTCAGTTTTTTAACAAGACAGGTCTCCCAAGCTTAGTCCCCAAGTTACCCTAATAGTCTAGGTTTTAAGGATATCCAGACTTGAGCACAGGTGATGTAGTTAGTATCAATTGATTTAATCATCTGTGCTCAACCATGACTATCCTTGAAACTTGGACTGTTATGGGGCCTACACACATAGAGATTTGTGCCAGAGATTTAGCATGGGAGCTTCCCTTCAGCTTCCCCTAATCTAGATCGCTCAGAAAGTGCCAGCGATGTGCACCAGCGATAAAGCATAGCCATTAAGCATGGCAGATTTAAGTTAAGCAAGTTAACGCAGATTGCGATCTGACTAGCAGGCTGGTTATACATCTCTCTGCAATAGCAGCACGCCATGCATCGATATCTCTATAGGCCCTACACACACAGCGATGTGTGTTTTCATTTCTAAGTGATCTAGTCAAACTTGGTCAGATCGCTTAGAAAATAGCCATTTATAGCTATGTGTGTAGGCCCCATTAGGGTTCCTCTAAGATTGGGTTTGGGAACCACTGCCTTAGGCACGCCATGATCAATATACAAGGACAACATTGATTTTTTATAGCTGTTTTTTTTTTTCATTTTTCATTCATGTTTATCTCAGGGTTGCCGACTTTTTAATGCTCCTCTCCGGGAGAAGCCCGGAGAGGAGACTTTCCTTACCCGATCGGGGGGCGGGGCTTGACGGTGACGTCATTAAGCCCCGCCCCCACTACGGGAAATAGTAGAAATGACTGATATCCATGGAGGGGGCGGGGCTAAAATGACGCGATTGTGCCATTATTTTAGCTCCACCCCCTCCTCTGAGACCCGCGGATTGCGGCATTTACATGCCGCGATTCGGTGGGTTCAGGGGGTCCCCCAGATTCCGGGAGGGTTGCCCACCCTTCCGGGAGGCCGGGAGGGGGACCTGATTTTCGGGAGACTCCCGGGAATTCCGGGAGGGTCAGCAACCCTGGTTTATCTCAGCAAAAATCAGGCATCTAAGCAATTTCTTCTATGAAGACTTGATAACGGCGTGAGTCAAGTCTTTGGGTCCCCCTCAGACTGACCACTTGTACTCTGCTGTGGATGGACAAAGGGAGGGGGGGTCACCGGGATAGAGTACAAGTGGCAAATGACGGTCCCACTCAGACCAGTCCCGTTAAATCTCGTCATCACAGATCACCTGCCTTTTCTGCACTGAATAGCAGGGGACAGTACCACAGTCGCAGTCATAATACCATACCCCCAGTAAGCCCACCTTCCCAACGGCCACGCTCCCCATGTGCCTACCGTGCTGCCCCCTTCCGGAGTGAAAACCGAGAAACAGGAACCCCCGACGAACTGAATGGTAACCATAATTAAAAAATCTATTAAGATGTTTTCTATTGAGTGCAGATTGTCGCACAGCTGCAAATCCATTTGCAACTCACTCACCCACCATCGAATGCTTCTTCCACTGTTCGCTGACTGTGCGTAAACCAAAAACTAGTCTGCCTATGCAATAGAATCAAGCTGATAGGGGCCAGAGCTGATGTCATACACCCTCCTTGAAAACCCTTGGGCATGCCTGCCTTCCCAAAAATGGCCGATTACCACCCACAAACGCCAGCTCATGTCAGTGAAACTGCGGCCAAGCTGGAAGTAAAGAAAGATGCTGAGTTTTGTTGCTGGGTGCTGTCGCACACATGCGTTTTTGGCCTAGACGCATGCCCAGTTGTACGATAATCGCTCACCTTTGCCAAAACGCACGTCTGCAATCAGGTTAGATAACCCCCATCATGCAATGGCAGTGGGGATAGCCGGCAGAAAACTACTGCTGATGCATCCTCATCCAATTTATTTAGAATTTTAAAACATGGAATTGGCAGCAATGTCTTGCCAGCTATTCATAATGCAGCAATGTGAACTACCTGTTTCTGGTGACAGTCTCACAAAATGATATGACATTCGATAACCTATTTTCAGAAACGGCTTCTTTCAAGTGTTTATAATTAATCACGTAACTAGGTGAGGCTGCCATTCAGCGGACACATGAGAAAAAAACAGCAAGCCGCACAAGTGACAACTCACTGAATCCCCCTCAAATAATGAGAGCAATGTACTGCCAGGGAAATTGTAATTGATCAAAGTCTGGGTGAAACATAATGCAATACCACACAGTGCTATGTGCCTGTATTTATATCATACCTCTCAACATTGTCCTGGCTGCAGGTGGGACTTCCTGGTGGCCCCGGCAGATGTGCTCCCAAAAAAGGATGTGGTCTTGGCAAAAAGTGGTGTCACTTCTTGGGAATGTCCGCTACCATAAAGCCATGCCCCTGTTTTACCGCTGGGGGGGGGGTATGGCCAGCGCTCTGTGAGCTGCTGGCCATGCCCCCTGTCTCCATGCATAGATGCTGTGCAGCAGCAGACAGGGGGACTCCTAACTGCCCCCCCCTCCCCTGATCATGGGACACTGACGGGTGGGTGCGGGACAGTCCCCAAATAACGCGACTGTTCTGTGCACACAGGGGTAGTTGGGAGGTATGTTTATATGGTGTCACCAAATGTCTGTATCGCCATTGCAGAGAAGCAATTGCATTGGAAATACAACCACTTCAATATAAAAAGTACAAACACAAAAACATACAGTACTGTAAGGGGGTATCCGATAGAGCTACATTAAAAAGCGAGACCGTCAATAGATCAACCAAAAATGGTAGGTGTCAAAAGGTCAACCGGTAAATGGGAAATACAGTGCTTAAGCGTTACAGGTCCAAAAGGTCAACAGGTTCAAAAGCCGGTCGACATACTTATGGTAGACATCATTTAAAAAGAAATTGTATCTACTCTTCATCATTTACCATCAACGTGGACTACAACTGGGAATAGCAACTTGTGCTGGCTTACCTTGACACTCCAGCTTTTGCTGAACTACACATCCCAGGATGCCCTGCTACAGTTTTACTATTTGGCCATGCTAAAACGGTTGGGATGTGTAGTTCAACAACAGCTGGAGTATCAAAGTTAGCCATCACTGATCTATACTCACCTACTTCATAAGTCTCCTCTTTGGGAGAAGCCCAAAGAGAAGACACTGCAGGGGGAGGGGCCAACAGTCTGATATTTATTGGGATACGATTTTTAGTAAGGTTCCGAAATCGCACGTTATCGCATTTTCTGAAATCGTTTTTTTTTTTTAAACCAGCACCAGGCTCAAAGGCCGGTCCTGTTTCCCAAAATACGGGGGAAAAAATGAGTAGGGGTCCCCCGTATTTTAAGAAACAGCACCGGGCCCAACCAGCCAGCAGGGTAATGCCACAGCCGGGGGGAGACTTTTTATACAAGTCCCCCCGGCCAAAGCATTTACCTCCTGACCGGTCAGCCTGGGCAGGGATCCTGGGGAAGTGGGGACGCCCCCAATGAAGGGTACCCCCCTCCAGAATTTACCTGCCCAGGCTGAAGCCCAGAGCTGTCCCCGTGGCATCGGGCTGATAAGTGGTAAAAATTAGACTAAACTATTGTGTAATGTTGTGGAACTACAAGTCCCAGCAAGGCTGTCCCGCTTGCTGGGACTTGGAGAACTACAAGCATGCAGGGCATTAAAGGGCTCACTGGGACTTGTAGTTTACATATGTGGCTCCGCCCACAGACCGAGAATTAGGCCCGCCCACCAGCCAATCATGATCTGAGAAATTCCAATGATCATGATTGAAGCCACAGAAAATAAAGTCTCCCCCTAGCTGTGGGGTTCGGTGCTGGTTCTTGAAATACGGGTGACGCCTACTTGTTTTGTCCCCGTATTTTGGGAACCAGGACTGGCCCTTGAGCCTGGTGCTGGTTTTAAAAAATCAAGGGGACCCTATTTCGTTTGCCCCATGATTTTTTTAAACCAGGACCGTCTCTTTTGAGCCTGGGGCTGGTTATGCCCACACCATTTTTTTTTTATTTGAACTTTTACACACTTTTTTAAGACAGAACCATGCACAGATCTCAATGATCTGTGCATGGTTCTGTAAAATTTTACCAAAAATCGCACCCTATTAAATGTGCAAATTGTATACTTTATAATGCGAAAGCATCTGGATGCTAATTGAAGTGTGAGAAAAAATCGACAGGTCAAATTGTGCGATTTTCGTGGCAAAAAGTGTGATTTTTAGCGGGGAAATAAGTGTGAATGTGTGTGTGAGTGAATATATACAGATGTGACCTGCTACATCCTTGATTAATATGCCATGCAGTGCACCCCTGCTAATTACTACTTGGTGTTCTAAATCACTTAATTCTGTATTAAGTCATGTTGTGATGTACTGAGGCACTGAAAATCATGTACCGGTAATACCACTTTCTATTCACCAGATGTCACTTTTACTAAACTACACAGTGCAAATACCAATGAAGTTTCAGTTGTGGCTCCTTCTGATTGGCTGATGGAACCAGTGGCATAACTATGCCTCCGCAGCTCCCGCCGTGGCGGGGAGGCGCAGAGTAACTATGGGCTACGGTGCTATAGCTATCCGCTGCGCTGCTGCCCGGCCGCATCTGCGGTCACTGTCCCGTCACTCGCTCCCGGCGCCGGCTCCTGCTGATAATGAAAACTGACACTTAGAAAATGGCTGCCCCCGTATTGCAGACAGTTTTGGCAGCCATTTTCTAAGAGTCACTTTTCATTATCAGCAGGAGCCGGCGCCGGGAGCGAGTGACGGGACAGTGACCGCAGATGCGGCCGGGCAGCAGCGCAGCGGAGACTGGAGCAGCGCAGCGGAGACTGAGGGAGACTGGACGGGACATTGACCGCAGATGCGGCTCTGTCAGGTATGGGTATGGGGAGGGGCGCCGAGGGGAGGAAGAGAGAGAGGGGGAGGGGGGTGCCGAAAAAGTTTGGCGGGGGGGCGCAAAATATATAGTTACGCCACTGGATGGAACCTACAGTATCACTTGGTACATATTATAACTGAATAGTGTTTCTCATGAATCCAGAGCTGCAATTGGAGATTAAATAATTTGGGGTGTGAGTCCTAAATCTTCAGTGGTTAAAAGACACATGTGCAGCATTTCACAAAATTAGTTCAATTCAGGTTTAATAATATTTGGGTACTCTGCTGAACTCTCTCCATACTGTAGCTAGGCACATCACCCCAAACTTGAATTTCTTTGCTATTGTATGCCCCCGAATTAACCAAATTGGCACACATTCAAATCATGTTCAATAATACACAAATACTCTGCTGAACTGTATACAGCTCCTGGTAGGTGGGAGAAAGGCTGCTCACTGTATGAATTTGTGCTGACAGTGATACTCTAGCATGTCTTAAAAATAAACTGTGGCCTCCAGGGATGCTGCATGAAATTATCACATTGCGTCAATGGCAATAGCGCACGCGGGGGGGGGGGGGGTTCTGTGTACCCAGAAACCCTCTAGGAGTCTAAGGCTGAAAGCTGAGGGTCCCCTCTTTCCATGGATACAAGAATTTTAGAAATCGGCCCTTGAGAACCGGAGATATCTGACTTCAAAGCAGTGGTCCCCATCCAAGCCTGTTAATTGCTCTTCCAAGTCAGATATTTCAGGTTCTGTCTGACTTAGAGTTTTTCTGAGGGTATATTCCAAAAGCTGGGACTCTCTTTCTTCGATAGAAACTAGAAGCTTGTCTCTACTGTTCCCAGAACCAGAGATATCAGCCTTCAAGCTGCTGTTTACTGCTCCAGCTCCACACACCTGGTATGTAGTTTTATATACTCATTGGCGGATTGCTCTGCCTTCTGAACTCTGATCCCCTAGTCCCCAATACCATTTGGTAGGTGAGATTCTCTAGTTTTTAATTCCATTAAAATCTAAGAAATGTATTTCTGGGAACTGGAGATATCTGCAGTCAAGCAAGCTGTCCTCACACCAGAAAATTATGAATAATAAGCCCACTCCACTATACACCCCTTCTCTGCATATTAAACATCCTCTACCACCCTGGAAGTTAGGTACCAGGGCCCCTTCATTCCGCCCAATGCCCCCTTCTCCCACCTCATCTCCCACCATCTGAGCAGTAAAGGGGTAATTAGTTGAAATTACTGATCCAGGCCCTACATGCTGAGCAGTTGATATAACACCCCCTACCACCCGGGGGACATCAAAGCTTCCCCCACCCCTACCGCTGGAGGATCGGTAGGTGCCTCAATACATTGCTATGCCCAGGGGCCTACACTGCAGTTGACGCCCCTATATATATATATATATATATATGTGTGTGTGTGTGTGTGTGTGTGTGTGTGTGTGTATATATATATATATATATATATATATATATATATATATATATATATATATATATTTATTATTATTATTATTATTTATATACATTTGGTCTATCTATACTTTAACTGACCCGGCATATACTGGGTCACCTAAGTGTCCATCTCCGTGCTTTGCTCTGCCCCTCTGGAAACCCCCTTCTGAAAATCCTGCGTTTGCCCCTGCTAAGTATTGAAAGTTATCAAATGGGGATGAACCACCAACCAATCAGCTCATCTGTCATTTTCAAGCACACGCTGTAGCAGGGTTGCCTACTTTTAAAGTCTCCTTTCCGGGAGAAGCCAGGGAGGAGGCTGTCAGCAGCACCTCAGGGGGTGGGGCCTGATATAGACGTCATCAAGCCCAGTACTGCAAATCCCGCAATCCGTGGGTCTTCGAGAGCGGGGCTAAATTATGTGAATTGCATATTTATCCCTGCCCCCTCACCCCCAAAAAGCAGCGGATTGCAGGAAATTAACGCTGCCGCACTGGAGATGCAGTGGGGCAGTACGGATGGTGTAATGGTTAGCATTACTGCCTCACAGCACTGAGGTTATGGGTTCAATTCCCACCATGGCTATAACTGTGCGGAGTTTGTATAGTCTCCCTGTACTTGCATGGGTTTCCTCCGGGTACTCCCTTTTCCTCCCACAATACAAAAATATACTGGTAGGCTAATTGGCTCCCAACAAAATTAACCCTAGAACGTCTGTGTGCATGTATATGTGATAGGGAATATAGAGTGTAAGCTGCACTGGGGCAGAGACTGATGTGAATGTTCAAATATTCTCTGTAAAGCTCTGCGGAATCTGTGTGCGCTATATAAGAAATTGTTAATAAATAATAAATGAATAAATAATTAATAGGTCTGACCTACTGGTCATCTACGACAGAGATAGGCTGATCGATGCCAGTGACAGAACCCTTAAACCGCTTGGGCACATCTGCATTTTTTTGGACACTGCCGGAAAAAGTCAGGTTTCCACCCCCCAAACACCAGCTTCTGTTAATGCAATTGCGATGGGGTTGTAATGACGATCCATATGCTATTTCTGATGCTGTTAGGGCTCACTGAATGCGCGCTACAATCCGTAAGCGTGCTCCGATAACCGATAATTACTCGATCTGCGGATTTGCACAACTCTGAATCAGACCCTTTGTGCTATAGTCGAAAAGCAGCCTTTCATGGATATTAGGTGAACACACAAAATGGTTATTTCAAAAGTGTGTAAGCTACTGTATGTTTTTTCCCTAATGTGAGAATACTGTGTCCAGTGCACTGTGCTATACAATTTTAAAGCAATGTGTGAAACAAAATAATGTAGCCGTCTGACCCCAACGTCCACATCAGACTGTTAGAATTGTGTACTAAGCTGGCAGTTTCAGATGCTGGATGAATTTTCTCGGAGTCCTCCGTTTTAAAAGCTCTAAGCGGCACATTAGGAAACAATCTAAGTGATCATTAAAATCAGTTGATTTTTCTGGACAGCAGCTGCCGTTAGATGTAAAATCAATCTGTTGTTGAGGAAATTAAAATGCAGTGTTCTCCAGTCCTGTGATCTGTCCCAGACTATTCTGTAAATGCATTAAATGATTGTTGACGTCAGTTGCTTTTTTTGGGGGGGGTTTAATTACTTATGGCTCTGAGTGGGCATGGCACTGTGATGTTGTATACCTATTTTGGCATGAATACAGAATGCTGAACATATATATCACCAGTGGCGGGTGCAGCACAGTCCAAAACTCGAATAGGGGAGCAACACCAACTGCCGGTGAGTCAATTTGGGAGGGCAGTTGGTGGTAGTGGCTGTGTCACCCCTATTTGAATTTTTAACTGTGCTACAGCCCCTCTTTTTGGAGCCTCTCCTGTATATTACAGTACAGTAACTAAGATATTGTTGGCAGAGTATATAGCGGTGCTTGTGGGGTTGTTAGATGACACACAGAGTTAACAGTGTAGTGAAAGGGTTAACTGCATATAGAGATGTGCTTTAGCAGGTAATAACAGGAAGATGTACACATATGTATAGGTGTGTCACACCAGGGGGCTTAGTCGACAAGACTGAGACCTCTGGTGGGGACCTGGACCGGTACCTGAACCGGGGAGGTTGGAGAGGACCCTTGCGCATGGACTGCGCGACAGTGCACCCAGAGCCAATAAGCAGTCAGAGGTAAAATACAACCGGAGTTTATTTGCAGATGGTTGTAATAGTACAGGCAGTAAAGTATGCAGGAAATAATGACAGTTCATGCAGATTGCAATACTTTACAGATGAGATGATGACATGTATCGATGGTGGAACATCGGATCCGGAGTGTCGGATATGGAAGAAGACTGTGGGTCCAGAATGACGGACGGGAGATGAGACTGTGGGTCCGGAATGACGGACGGAAGCAGGAGATCCGGAATATCGGACTATCGATGGTGGAACATCGGTGGCAGATGATGCTGGAGCATCGGAGGACCAGAGTCCCGGAGCTAGGCTTGGTCGCTGGGCTGAAGAGGCAGGATCACAGGCGGTGGAATAACCTGGACTTCACAGGAGATGGAACAACCTGGAACACACTGCAGCATGGAAAACAACACCAGCAGAGAAATACACTTGCACGGAGACAAGGACAGCTGACCATACACTGGAGACAACTGAAGCACTAGCAATGGTTCTGAGCGCTCCCAGCATACTTATCCCCACTGGGTGGCCAGGATTGGCCGAGGAAGTATGACAGGGAGATCAGAACCAACAGGATTGGACAGCACAGACATGTGACTGGGAAGAACATGGCAGCCCCCATGTCTGCTATGGCGGGAAAGTGTGTTTGTGCACACCATGCTGGATACTGGGAGCAATGGCGGCGGACAGGTGGATTGCCGTGCACTGGGGACTGTCACTGGGAGACAGGACGCCGGCAGAGATGACGTCTGGACCGCAAGCTGAACCTGCGGAGGCACTTAGCCGGTAGGAAAGTCTGTCTGACAGCTCGGATCGTGACAGCACCCCCCCCTTTAAGGGTGGCCCCAGGACACCTTTTAGGCTTGCGGGGAAACTTGGAGTGGAATGCCCGGATGAGTCTGGGAGCATGGACATAGATGGCATTGGTCCATGATCGCTCTTCGGGGCCGTAGCCATTCCAATCGATCAGATATTGCAGACGACCATATCGGATGCGAGAGTCCAAGATCTTACTGACCTCATATTCTGTTCCACGCTGGGTGCAAACCTTAGGAGCCTTGGGGAGCTTGGAATGAAAGCGATTCAGAACCAGCGACTTGAGCAGCGAAATGTGGAATGTAGCTGGCACTTTCAAATAGGGCGGCAACTTGAGCTTGTAAGCTACTGGGTTGACGACTCGCTCAACTGGGAAAGGACCAATATATCGGGGAGCGAACTTCATCGATGGCACTCTCAATCGAAGATTCTTGGTTGACAACCAGACACGATCTCCTGGACGGAGGGCTGGCACAGCTCTGCGTTTCCTATCGGCAAATTTTTTGTACCTGCTTGAAGCCTTCAGAAGCGAAGAACGAATGAGCTTCCAGGATTTGACGAATTGCCGGATGGTCGTGTCGACCGCTGGAACAGAGGACACAGGTTGCAGAGTGAAGTCAGGAACTCGAGGATGAAACCCATAGTTGGCAAGAAATGGAGTGACATTTGATGAAGAATGATATTGGTTATTATGGCAGAACTCTGCCCATGGAAGGAGTTGAGCCCAGTCATCTTGGGAGGAAGAGACATATGTGCGGAGAAATGCTTCAAGGTCCTGATTCACCCTCTCCGTTTGGCCATTTGTTTGAGGGTGATAGGCTGTGGAAAACTTTAACTTGATTTGAAGCAGGGAGCACAGGCTTCGCCAGAATTTGGCTACGAATTGGACTCCTCTATCGGAGATGATTTCAAGAGGCAGTCCATGAAGCTTGAATATCTCTTTGATGAAGAGCTGGGACAGCTTGGAAGCTGACGGAAGGCCGGTGAGGGGAACGAAGTGAGCCATCTTGGTGAACCGGTCAACAATCACCCAGATGGTGGTGAACTTGTCAGACTCTGGAAGATCAGTTACAAAGTCCATAGAGATATGCGTCCAAGGACGATGTGGCACTGACAGTGGCATCAATTGCCCAGGAGGAGACTGACGACTGGTCTTGTGCTGGGCACACTTAGCACAAGAGGATACAAAGTCCTGTACATCCTGTTTGAGGGACGGCCACCAGTAGGACCTGGTGATAAACTCGTAAGTTTTCTGAATGCCTGCATGGCCAGCGAATTTTGAAGAATGCGCCCAACAAAGCAACTTCTTTCTTAGAGCTGGCTTTACAAATCTTTTCCCTGGAGGGGGCGTGAGATTAGAAACTCCCGTTGCGGAGAAGGCCACTGGATCAATAATGAAGTGTTGATGTGTGGACTTAGACTCACTATCTTGCTCCCATGAGCGGGAAAGGGCATCAGCTTTTCGGTTTTGTGTCCCTGGACAGAATGACAGCTTGAAACGAAACCTGGAAAAGAAAAGTGTCCATCTGGCTTGACGGGGGTTTAAACATTGAGCAGACTTGAGATACAGAAGATTCTTGTGGTCTGTGATAATTGTGATCTCATGAACAGCGCCCTCTAGAAGATATCTCCATTCTTCTAATGCCAACTTGATGGCGAGAAGCTCTTGGTCACCGATGGCATAGTTACGCTCTGCAGGCAGGAACTTACGAGAGTAGAACCCACAGGGATGAAGACGACCATCGGGCGCTTTCTGCGAGAGGACTGCCCCAACACCCACGGAGGAGGCATCAACCTCGAGGATAAAGGGCAAGGTGGTATCAGGTTGTCGTAAAACAGGAGCTGAAGTGAACCTCTGCTTCAACAGATGGAAGGCTTCGATGGCTTCCGCCGGCCACTTCGCTGGATTAGACCCCTTTTTCGTTAAGGCAGTGATGGGAGCCACAATAGAAGAGAAGTTACGAATGAATTTTCTGTAATAATTGGCAAAACCCAGGAAACGTTGAATACCTTTCAGCGAAGAGGGAATTGGCCAATCTTGGATGGCCTGCAGTTTTCCTGGGTCCATTTGAAGACCAGAACCGGAGACAATGTACCCTAGGAAGGGTATAGACTTCACCTCGAAGACACACTTCTCCAGTTTACAGTAGAGATGATTTGCTCGCAGCCGGGACAGAACCTCTTTGACCCAATAACGATGTTCTGTGATGTTATTGGCGTAGATTAAAATGTCATCGAGATATACAACTACATGTCGATACAGAATGTCCCGAAAAATCTCATTGACATAGTGCTAGAACACGGCTGGGGCATTGCTGAGCCCGAAGGGCATGACGAGGTACTCATAGTGGCCGTCTCTGGTATTAAACGCCGTCTTCCACTCGTCGCCCTCTCGTATGCGGATGAGATTATATGCACCCCTCAGGTCGAGTTTCGTGAAGATGGTTGCACCGCTGACACGGTCAAACAGCTCGGTGATGAGGGGCAACGGATATCGGTTCTTTACTGTGATGTCATTGAGGCCGCGATAATCAATGCAGGGACGTAGGCCTCCATCCTTCTTCTTTACGAAGAAGAATCCTGCGCCAGCAGGAGAAGTTGAAGGACGGATGAATCCCTTTGCCAGATTTTCCTTGATGTAATCGGTCATGGCTTGAGTCTCTGGAAGAGAGAGAGGATAGGTTCTACCTCTGGGTGGTTCTTTGCCTGGGATAAGGTCGATAGGGCAATCCCACGGTCTGTGAGGAGGTAGGACATCAGCGCCAGACTTGCTGAATACATCTGAGTACTCTTGGTAGGGAAGAGGCGGAAGGTCTGCTGCATCGGCTGAAGAATGACGAGCTGGGAGTACCTTTTGGAGACAGGTACCGGAGCAGGAAGGATCCCAGGAAAGGATTTCAGATGTCTTCCAATCAAGGCGAGGATTGTGAAGACGGAGCCAAGGTAAACCCAGAACCAGAGCATGAGTGGCTCGGGGTAAAACCAGGAAGGACAAAAGTTCAGTGTGCAGGACTCCCACTTTTACTGTAAGTGGCAAAGTTCTGCGGGAGACTGTCGCATCAGGAATCCTACTGCCATCCACAGCAGTAAGGAAGACAGTCTTGGAAAGACTTTCAGTGGGTAACCCCCACTTGCGGACCAGTTCTGCAGTAACGAAGTTGCCAGCGGCACCGGAATCAAGAAGTGCGGAGACAGTCTTGAAATGCTGACCAACTTGTAGGGAAACTGGAAGGACACAATCAGTTGCTGATGGAGAGGACTTAATTACTCCTAGCCTACCCTCTCCTTGACGGGCTAGGAGGAGGAGTTTTCCTGACGCTTTGGGCATGCAGAAATTTGATGTGCAGGATCGGCACAATACAGGCAGAGCTGTGCCAACCGTCGACGTCGACGTTCTCCTGGAGACAAACGGAAACGGTTTATCTCCATTGGTTCTTCTTTGGAATGGACCGCAGGAGCAGTGGGTAAAGAAGGCGGAGGAGTTGGCACTTTAACTGGAGCGCTCTTGTGACGTTCTACAGCCCTTTCTCGAAAGCGTAGGTCTACTTTGATACATAAAGAGATAAGGTCACTTAGACCTGAAGGTAAGTCTCTGGTAGCAAGTTCATCCTTGATACGGTCGGATAGACCATGCCAGAAGGCTGCGTATAAGGCCCCATCACACCAGGAGAGTTCAGACGCCAGAATCTGGAACTGGACCAGATATTGCCCGACGGAGCGGGATCCCTGTCTGAGACGGAGGATTTCAGTGGAGGCAGATGCTGATCGCCCAGGCTCATCGAAGATACGCCGGAATGTTGACACGAAGTCCTTGTAGTTGGACAGGATGGCATCAGATCTTTCCCATAAGGGAGACGCCCATTCTAACGCTGCTCCACACAGGAGGGAGATGATGTAGGCGATCTTGACCCTTTCAGTAGGGAAGTTGCTGGGTTGCAGCTCAAAGTGAATCTCACACTGATTGAGAAAACCTCGGCAGGTCTTGGGGTTCCCATCATACTTGGTGGGGACAGACAGATGAAGGCGAGGTGCAGCAGCCATTACAGGAGGATGAACTGGACTTGGAAGTTCTCTGACAGGCTCAGGGCCACTGAGAGTGGTCTGTAGCTTATCCAGCCGGGAAGACAGATCTTGCAGACAATGAATCACTTGGCTCTGTGCAGCCTCTTGCTGATCCAAGCGAACAGCCAGTTGCTGTACAGGGCTGGATGGTGATGCTTGGCTTGCGGCTGGATCCATTTGGCTAGTGCTTACTGTCACACCAGGGGGCTTAGTCGACAAGACTGAGACCTCTGGTGGGGACCTGGACCGGTACCTAAACCGGGGAGGTTGGAGAGGACCCTAGCGCATGGACTGCGCGACAGTGCACCCAGAGCCAATAAGCAGTCAGAGGTAAAATACAACCGGAGTTTATTTGCAGATGGTTGTAATAGTACAGGCAGTAAAGTATGCAGGAAATAATGACAGTTCATGCAGATTGCAATACTTTACAGATGAGATGATGACATGTATCGATGGTGGAACATCGGATCCGGAGTGTCGAATATTGAAGAAGACTGTGGGTCCGGAATGACGGACGGGAGATGAGACTGTGGGTCCGGAATGACGGACGGAAGCAGGAGATCCGGAATATCGGACTATCGATGGTGGAACATCGGTGGCAGATGATGCTGGAGCATCGGAGGACCAGAGTCCTGGAGCTAGGCTTGGTCGCTGGGCTGAAGAGGCAGGATCACAGGCGGTGGAATAACCTGGACTTCACAGGAGATGGAACAACCTGGAACACACTGCAGCATGGAAAACAACAACAGCAGAGAAATACACTTGCACGGAGACAAGGACAGCTGACCATACACTGGAGACAACTGAAGCACTAGCAATGGTTCTGAGAGCTCCCAGCATACTTATCCCCACTGGGTGGCCAGGATTGGCCGAGGAAGTATGACAGGGAGATCAGAACCAACAGGATTGGACAGCACAGACATGTGACTGGGAAGAACATGGCAGCCACCATGTCTGCTATGGCGGGAAAGTGTGTTTGTGCACACCATGCTGGATACTGGGAGCAATGGCGGCGGACAGGTGGATTGCCGTGCACTGGGGACTGTCACTTGGAGACAGGACGCCGGCAGAGATGACGTCTGGACCGCAAGCTGAACCTGCGGAGGCACTTAGCCGGTAGGAAAGTCTGTCTGACAGCTCGGATCGTGACAGCATCCCCCCCTTTAAGGGTGGCCCCAGGACACCTTTTAGGCTTGCGGGGAAACTTGGAGTGGAACGCCCGGATGAGTCTGGGAGCATGGACATAGATGGCATTGGTCCATGATCGCTCTTCGGGGCCGTAGCCATTCCAATCGATCAGATATTGCAGACTACCATATCGGATGCGAGAGTCCAAGATCTTACTGACCTCATATTCTGTTCCACGCTGGGTGCAAACCTTAGGAGCCTTGGGGAGCTTGGAATGAAAGCGATTCAGAACCAGCGACTTGAGCAGCGAAATGTGGAATGTAGCTGGCACTTTCAAATAGGGCGGCAACTTGAGCTTGTAAGCTACTGGGTTGACGACTCGCTCAACTGGGAAAGGACCAATATATCGGGGAGCGAACTTCATCGATGGCACTCTCAATCGAAGATTCTTGGTTGACAACCAGACACGATCTCCTGGACGGAGGGCTGGCACAGCTCTGCGTTTCCTGTCGGCAAATTTTTTGTACCTGCTTGAAGCCTTCAGAAGCGAAGAACGAATGAGCTTCCAGGATTTGACGAATTGCCGGATGGTCGTGTCGACCGCTGGAACAGAGGACACAGGTTGCAGAGTGAAGTCAGGAACTCGAGGATGAAACCCATAGTTGGCAAGAAATGGAGTGACATTTGATGAAGAATGATATTGGTTATTATGGCAGAACTCTGCCCATGGAAGGAGTTGAGCCCAGTCATCTTGGGAGGAAGAGACATATGTGCGGAGAAATGCTTCAAGGTCCTGATTCACCCTCTCCGTTTGGCCATTTGTTTGAGGGTGATAGGCTGTGGAAAACTTTAACTTGATTTGAAGCAGGGAGCACAGGCTTCGCCAGAATTTGGCTACGAATTGGACTCCTCTATCGGAGATGATTTCAAGAGGCAGTCCATGAAGCTTGAATATCTCTTTGATGAAGAGCTGGGACAGCTTGGAAGCTGACGGAAGGCCGGTGAGGGTAACGAAGTGAGCCATCTTGGTGAACCGGTCAACAATCACCCAGATGGTGGTGAACTTGTCAGACTCTGGAAGATCAGTTACAAAGTCCATAGAGATATGCGTCCAAGGACGATGTGGCACTGACAGTGGCATCAATTGCCCAGGAGGAGACTGACGACTGGTCTTGTGCTGGGCACACTTAGCACAAGAGGATCCAAAGTCCTGTACATCCTGTTTGAGGGACGGCCACCAGTAGGACCTGGTGATAAACTCGTAAGTTTTCTGAATGCCTGCATGGCCAGCGAATTTTGAAGAATGCGCCCAACAAAGCAACTTCTTTCTTAGAGCTGGCTTTACAAATCTTTTCCCTGGAGGGGGCGTGAGATTAGAAACTCCCGTTGCGGAGAAGGCCACTGGATCAATAATGAAGTGTTGATGTGTGGACTTAGACTCACTATCTTGCTCCCATGAGCGGGAAAGGGCATCAGCTTTTCGGTTTTGTGTCCCTGGACAGAATGACAGCTTGAAACGAAACCTGGAAAAGAAAAGTGTCCATCTGGCTTGACGGGGGTTTAAACATTGAGCAGACTTGAGATACAGAAGATTCTTGTGGTCTGTGATAATTGTGATCTCATGAACAGCGCCCTCTAGAAGATATCTCCATTCTTCTAATGCCAACTTGATGGCGAGAAGCTCTTGGTCACCGATGGCATAGTTACGCTCTGCAGGCAGGAACTTACGAGAGTAGAACCCACAGGGATGAAGACGACCATCGGGCGCTTTCTGCGAGAGGACTGCCCCAACACCCACGGAGGAGGCATCAACCTTGAGGATAAAGGGCAAGGTGGTATCAGGTTGTCGTAAAACAGGAGCTGAAGTGAACCTCTGCTTCAACAGATGGAAGGCTTCGATGGCTTCCGCCGGCCACTTCGCTGGATTAGACCCCTTTTTCGTTAAGGCAGTGATGGGAGCCACAATAGAAGAGAAGTTACGAATGAATTTTCTGTAATAATTGGCAAAACCCAGGAAACGTTGAATACCTTTCAGCGAAGAGGGAATTGGCCAATCTTGGATGGCCTGCAGTTTTCCTGGGTCCATTTGAAGACCAGAACCGGAGACAATGTACCCTAGGAAGGGTATAGACTTCACCTCGAAGACACACTTCTCCAGTTTACAGTAGAGATGATTTGCTCGCAGCCGGGACAGAACCTCTTTGACCCAATAACGATGTTCTGTGATGTTATTGGCGTAGATTAAAATGTCATCGAGATATACAACTACATGTCGATACAGAATGTCCCGAAAAATCTCATTGACATAGTGCTGGAACACGGCTGGGGCATTGCTGAGCCCGAAGGGCATGACGAGGTACTCATAGTGGCCGTCTCTGGTATTAAACGCCGTCTTCCACTCGTCGCCCTCTCGTATGCGGATGAGATTATATGCACCCCTCAGGTCGAGTTTCGTGAAGATGGTTGCACCGCTGACACGGTCAAACAGCTCGGTGATGAGGGGCAACGGATATCGGTTCTTTACTGTGATGTCATTGAGGCCGCGATAATCAATGCAGGGACGTAGGCCTCCATCCTTCTTCTTTACGAAGAAGAATCCTGCGCCAGCAGGAGAAGTTGAAGGACGGATGAATCCCTTTGCCAGATTTTCCTTGATGTAATCGGTCATGGCTTGAGTCTCTGGAAGAGAGAGAGGATAGGTTCTACCTCTGGGTGGTTCTTTGCCTGGGATAAGGTCGATAGGGCAATCCCACGGTCTGTGAGGAGGTAGGACATCAGCGCCAGACTTGCTGAATACATCTGAGTACTCTTGGTAGGGAAGAGGCGGAAGGTCTGCTGCATCGGCTGAAGAATGACGAGCTGGGAGTACCTTTTGGAGACAGGTACCGGAGCAGGAAGGATCCCAGGAAAGGATTTCAGATGTCTTCCAATCAAGGCGAGGATTGTGAAGACGGAGCCAAGGTAAACCCAGAACCAGAGCATGAGTGGCTCGGGGTAAAACCAGGAAGGACAAAAGTTCAGTGTGCAGGACTCCCACTTTTACTGTAAGTGGCAAAGTTCTGCGGGAGACTGTCGCATCAGGAATCCTACTGCCATCCACAGCAGTAAGAAAGACAGTCTTGGAAAGACTTTCAGTGGGTAACCCCCACTTGCGGACCAGTTCTGCAGTAACGAAGTTGCCAGCGGCACCGGAATCAAGAAGTGCGGAGACAGTCTTGAAATGCTGACCAACTTGTAGGGAAACTGGAAGGACACAATCAGTTGCTGATGGAGAGGACTTAATTACTCCTAGCCTACCCTCTCCTTGACGGGCTAGGAGGAGGAGTTTTCCTGACGCTTTGGGCATGCAGAAATTTGATGTGCAGGATCGGCACAATACAGGCAGAGCTGTGCCAACCGTCGACGTCGACGTTCTCCTGGAGACAAACGGAAACGGTTTATCTCCATTGGTTCTTCTTTGGAATGGACCGCAGGAGCAGTGGGTAAAGAAGGCGGAGGAGTTGGCACTTTAACTGGAGCGCTCTTGTGACGTTCTACAGCCCTTTCTCGAAAGCGTAGGTCTACTTTGATACATAAAGAGATAAGGTCACTTAGACCTGAAGGTAAGTCTCTGGTAGCAAGTTCATCCTTGATACGGTCGGATAGACCATGCCAGAAGGCTGCGTATAAGGCCCCATCACACCAGGAGAGTTCAGACGCCAGAATCTGGAACTGGACCAGATATTGCCCGACGGAGCGGGATCCCTGTCTGAGACGGAGGATTTCAGTGGAGGCAGATGCTGATCGCCCAGGCTCATCGAAGATACGCCGGAATGTTGACACGAAGTCCTTGTAGTTGGACAGGATGGCATCAGATCTTTCCCATAAGGGAGACGCCCATTCTAACGCTGCTCCACACAGGAGGGAGATGATGTAGGCGATCTTGACCCTTTCAGTAGGGAAGTTGCTGGGTTGCAGCTCAAAGTGAATCTCACACTGATTGAGAAAACCTCGGCAGGTCTTGGGGTTCCCATCATACTTGGTGGGGACAGACAGATGAAGGCGAGGTGCAGCAGCCATTACAGGAGGATGAACTGGACTTGGAAGTTCTCTGACAGGCTCAGGGCCACTGAGAGTGGTCTGTAGCTTATCCAGCCGGGAAGACAGATCTTGCAGACAATGAATCACTTGGCTCTGCGCAGCCTCTTGCTGATCCAAGCGAACAGCCAGTTGCTGTACAGGGCTGGATGGTGATGCTTGGCTTGCGGCTGGATCCATTTGGCTAGTGCTTACTGTCACACCAGGGGGCTTAGTCGACAAGACTGAGACCTCTGGTGGGGACCTGGACCGGTACCTAAACCGGGGAGGTTGGAGAGGACCCTAGCGCATGGACTGCGCGACAGTGCACCCAGAGCCAATAAGCAGTCAGAGGTAAAATACAACCGGAGTTTATTTGCAGATGGTTGTAATAGTACAGGCAGTAAAGTATGCAGGAAATAATGACAGTTCATGCAGATTGCAATACTTTACAGATGAGATGATGACATGTATCGATGGTGGAACATCGGATCCGGAGTGTCGAATATTGAAGAAGACTGGGTCCGGAATGACGGACGGGAGATGAGACTGTGGGTCCGGAATGACGGACGGAAGCAGGAGATCCGGAATATCGGACTATCGATGGTGGAACATCGGTGGCAGATGATGCTGGAGCATCGGAGGACCAGAGTCCTGGAGCTAGGCTTGGTCGCTGGGCTGAAGAGGCAGGATCACAGGCGGTGGAATAACCTGGACTTCACAGGAGATGGAACAACCTGGAACACACTGCAGCATGGAAAACAACACCAGCAGAGAAATACACTTGCACGGAGACAAGGACAGCTGACCATACACTGGAGACAACTGAAGCACTAGCAATGGTTCTGAGAGCTCCCAGCATACTTATCCCCACTGGGTGGCCAGGATTGGCCGAGGAAGTATGACAGGGAGATCAGAACCAACAGGATTGGACAGCACAGACATGTGACTGGGAAGAACATGGCAGCCCTCATGTCTGCTATGGCGGGAAAGTGTGTTTGTGCACACCATGCTGGATACTGGGAGCAATGGCGGCGGACAGGTGGATTGCCGTGCACTGGGGACTGTCACTGGGAGACAGGACGCCGGCAGAGATGACGTCTGGACCGCAAGCTGAACCTGCGGAGGCACTTAGCCGGTAGGAAAGTCTGTCTGACAGCTCGGATCGTGACAAGGTGCAGGTACTTATCGTTCCTTGGTATGCATAAGGATGATGGAGGTCTCTCTGGCAGTAGAAGTCTGCACAGCCGTGCAGAGTTGCTTTTCTTGGTCTGTGAGGGCTAATGGCCGGGTTGGCACTGAGAGCGCTATGTACAGGGAACTCTGGCGGTGATGATTGACAGATCCCCCAGCGGGTAGAAGTGCCAGGGCTCAGGAACGCTGCGGGGGACCAGTTGGAGTCTCCACTAAGGTTTTGTACGCCACAATTTTTCTGTCTACTTCACTCTTTTCTTTAATGAAATACACGTGCGCCATTCTTGTGGCGTCATCAATGAGAGTCATAATGTAGCTACTGATCGAGTCCACTTCCATTGGACCACACACATCAGTGTGAGCTAGTGCTGTCTCTGCACTACTGACTGACTTGTGAAATGGATTGCGAGTTTGCTTCCCTGTTATGCAGCTCTCGCACACAGGTCTTTCAGCGTTGCTCACAGTGATTCCTGTTACAATTCCTTCTATCAGTTTTTGGATGTTGTCATATCTCAGATGACATAAGCATTTGTGTCATTGCACCATTGATTTGCCGTCATCAGAGGCCATCATTGCTGAATACTACTCTGTGTTCAGGACATACAATTGGTATGCACTATATACCTGCCCTTTGCAAATTGGACTCTGTAACCTTTTTCTTCCAATATGCTGATGGCGATGAGGTTGCTTCCCAAATCTGGCATGAACAACACATCTTGGATGTCTGTAACAACTGTTTCTCCTCCAATTCTTAGATGTACTTTGATCAATCCAGCTTGTGATGCAGTATAGGACCTTGTTCCCAATCCCTTCAACTGTAGTACACAGGGTGTTGATTGCAGCTACAAGGCCTAGTGGCTCCTGAGTCCATGTACCAGCAATCCTTCCTGTAGTTGTCTGCTATGTTCAGTGCTGACTCCTCTTTCTTGTCATGTCGCTTTATCTCACTACTGGTACTTTTCTTCTTGCAATCTGAAGCTTTGTGTCCTATAAAACATCTAAAACAGTTGAACTTGTGTTTCTTAGGTTTTGCGCCCTTTGCGACCAAGACAGAACCTTCAGCTATGGTCTTGATGGGAATAAACTCCTGGAACTGCAATAGCTTGGTTCTTATAATTTCAGTCATTAGCTTGGTGTTGTTTCACTCTAAGGCAACTATTAAGAAGTCAAAAAGCATGGGATCAACACCTCAGGGAGTGCTGTCACTCTCTCCCCCGTCACAGTACAGTAAAGGCACTGGTTACACAGACTGAAGGGGGCACTGACTATAATGGACAGGGCAGCACGCGGGGAGAAGGGGACACCCACACACAGGGATGGGGAGCGCAGAGGACCAAACTGCCTGGAGGCTGCCACTGAGACAGGTTCTGAGCTCACCATCCTAACAGATATTAGTCTTAAGGGTCATATCACAGTTGCACACAAGTCTGTTTTGTAGTGGGATCTTGTGATTTTTAGCATCAATAAGCCAGACGCACATGGCTGATCACACTGGCCCAGGCCCCGCACTGCTTTCTCTGCATGGGTATATGCCTATATACATTCATCCCCTATCCTTACAAGTGTTTTGCTACCAGTCACCATCATCATCAGTGTGAACTTGCACCAACATACAGTATACTTGTAGCAAATTGTGTGCTCATTTGCACACTGCAAACAAGCAAGGTACAGTACTTTCTAATAACTGTACATTCCACTCTTGATCAGACATTGGTGTGTGACAGTGTGGAGTGTGGGTCCAAATTAAAGGCAGTGGCTATATTTGCAATGTTTAAAAAGAAATGGAACTGCTCTCTCCAATGTAGGCTACAGTTTCTCCTGGGAGATTGCTGCAAATATGTCTTGTAGCTTAGAGGAGCAGGAGCTGCAGTCAGTGTAACTGTGCTTCCATGTGCTGCCATGTGCTGCCCTCCCACACATCATGTCAGCTTCAGCTGGAAGCACAGAGCAAACATGGAAAAAGCCTGGAAATAGATCTTTTGGGATCATGAATTTCAATTAACTCAAATGCTGTTGGTAAATAGTTTTGTTTACCTTCATTGCATTCATTGTTTATGTATTTTCTATATATATATATATATATATATTTTTTTTTTTTTTTTTTTTTTTTTTCGGGTTTTGGGTTCTGATTACCTTGAGGTTTTGGGTTCTAATGGGTTTTGGCAAAACACCTCCTAAGTGTTTTGTGTTTGGATTTTTTGGGTTTTGGGTTCTGATTTTTTGTTAAAAAAAGCATAAAAACTGCTAAAAAATTTTTTTTTTGCTCCTACGCTATATTAACCTCAATAACATTCATTTCCACTCATTTCCAGTCTATTCTGAACACCTCACACCTCACAATATTGTTTTTAGGGCAAAAGGTTGCACCGGGGTAGCTGGATAACTATGCTAAGCCACACAAGAGTGCGGCACAAACACGTGGCTTATGTAAGAGTGGCACTGCAGAGGTAGATACGGCAGTACTAGGCACCAAACAGGTAGATACGCCAGTATTAGGCAGTGAGCCCCAAAACAGACGGTAGATACGGCAGTATTAGGCAGTGAGCGCCAGACCGGACAGGTAGATACGGCAGTATTAGGCAGTGAGCCCCAGACCGGACAGGTAGATACGCCAGTATTAGGCAGTGAGCCCCAGACCAGACAGGTAGATACGGCAGTATTAGGCAGTGGGCCCCAGACCAGACAGGTAGATACAGCAGTATTAGGCAGTGGGCCCCAGACCAGACAGGTAGATACGGCAGTATTAGGCAGTGAACCCCAGACCAGACAGGTAGATATGCCAGTATTAGGCAGTGAGCCCCAGACCAGACAGGTAGATATGCCAGTATTAGGCAGTGAGCCCCAGACCAGACAGGTAGATACGGCAGTATTAGGCAGTGAGCCCCAGACCAGACAGGTAGATACGGCAGTATTAGGCAGTGAGCCCCAGACCAGACAGGTAGATATGCCAGTATTAGGCAGTGAGCCCCAGACCAGATGGTAGATATGGCAGTACTAGGCACCAGACAGGTAGATACGTCAGCAATACTAGTATTGTGCACCAGCAGAATTTATAATAATTAATTTTATATTAGGTACTGCTTGGCAGTGGCACTCAGTGGCACACGTCAGTGCACCAGCATGCATGGAATTATTTTTTACAGTCCCACACAGCACAAGTATTATTTTTTAATTAAATTAGATATAGCAGCCTAGTATGTACTAGGTAGGTACACTAGGTAGGCAGTAGCACTGTCAGTGGCAACAGTGGACTGAGTAACTAAATAATACTGGCAGATTCAGTGCAGGCAGCACCAGTGGACTATATATATAATATAATTAATTAATTATTAATATATAATATAATATTATGGGCACAGCACAGCACAGAGGAGACAGTAGTACTACAGTTACACAGTTAGACTGTTCTCCTAAGCAGAGAGGAGAACAGAGTACACAGCAGCACTGAGGGAGACAGCCCCAGCGAATAAAATAATTAATTACAGCACAGCACACCAGAGGTAGACCGCACAGAGGAGACAGTAGTACTACAAGTACACAGTTAGACTACACAGCAGCACTGAGAGACAGCCCCAGCGATTTAAAAAATATTGCGCTCAAGGTCAAGCTCAAGTTTAAGCCCCAGCAGCAGCACCAACACACCCTCTCCCAACCCACTACTAGACTGGAGTGAAGATGGCGGGCACTGCAGCCGCTTTTAAAGCCTTGCAAAATCCGGCGCCGGGAGATGACGTTCTGACCGCGCAGACGGACCCGAGTCAGGCGGGAATCTCCAAGCGCTGCTCGGAATGGTGACGTCCGTGGGGGCTCGGATCCCTGGAATCCGAGTCTGCACATCTCTAATATATATATATATATAGACGGGAGAAGGACGCAGCACTCCAGACGATTTCTCAAACATCAAAAACTTTATTCTGCTCAGAAACGTTTCAATACAAGTGTGTATTATCTTCAGGCTCAATATAACAGTGAACAATATCATCTATAAATACCAAACCAATGTGACGTTTACGTAGGAGGCGGTACTTCCATCCCGCCCCCCAGCGTATCAGTGTACAGGCTAGGTATACCACACAGCTGGATCCAATAAATCGGAACAGCTGATGACGTCCCTGCCAGATCACTGTCTCCAACACATACAAAAGTACAAAAGTGAAATAAAAACATTATGACAAATACGTGGGGAAATAAGAATGTATCAACGTACATATGTAGATAATTTGTGACAAACATTTAAAAGCGATGCAACATAGATATATTACATCACGTAGAAAAAATAAAAGAAACATGTAACTACTTGCAGCATAGTTTCAGGATGGGCCCATACGATAATACCAAATATTTGGCTTATTGTGAATAATAAAGCAATTTACAAGTACATACCAACAACAGGATATTTATAATAGTACATTCAAACCAGAGTATTCTTTAAGTCCCGCAGGGGATACTGTATTGAGTCTAGCGATCCACCGTGACTCACATTTAAGAAGGAGAAGACCTCGATTCCCCCCCCCCCCGGATCGATGGGGGAATGTGGTCTATCATCCTATATCTTAATGTGGAGAGACCGTGTTTAGCTATCAAGAAATGTCTAGAGACAGGTTGATCGCTAGACCCTTTAGTTAATGCATTACGAATCGATGATCATCCGGACTGTGATAATCACAAAGCACTTTAAAAACGAAGTCTCTCCCTAACCCTGTCTGGAACAATGGGTGCCGGATGACTGACCGGCAGTTGGCATCCGACATTCGTTACACAGACGTCGGAATCCCGACTTCTAAAAGCCCGACAGACTGGCGTAGCGAGCCACTGTGCCCGCAAGGGGCTTCATTGCGCTTGCCCGCTGTCTGAGTCTGGCAGTCGGGATTCCGAGGTTGCGTTGATGACTGTCTGAATCCCAACTGTCGGTGTGTTATACCACACCCTGGAATATTTCATACTGGTGGTAAATTAATTTCACCTTACTTTGCGTTATCTGCTCAGAATTGTTTACCCAATAGTAATTTACTACTTCCCTACATAATACATACAATACAGCCATTTTAGTGTTTGTTGATTCTATGCATCCTATTCTTGCTCTGAGCCAATATTCAACAGTCATACCTGTTTCTTTCTCTTTCAGAATTTTAATACAATGTTTCTCCACAGTCAGATAAAAATAGCTTTGACATTTTATTCATAGCATTACTGTATGAATCGAGTGCCTTAAAGGGAAATTGTCCAGCGGAAACTATATCTGCTTAATAATTCTTGCTGATTTAACCTTATAAAAATAAATGTATTTTTTTATTAATAAAACTGGTAGGCAAAATTGTTTTGCAGTCAAAGGGTTACAGTTTTGATTCTCAGAGAAGCAGGTTTGTAGAGTGTGAATCTTCTTTACACTTGAAAACAGCATTAGTACTATCTTCCCCTAGGACAGTGGTTCCCAACCTGGGGTACTAGTACCCCTGGGGGTACTTTGCAGACCTGTTGGGGGTACTTGAAAAGAATATTGATAATGGCGGAGACATAAAAAGAAGTTTCCTGATGGTGGAAAAAATCTCCCATTGCCATTGAGACAAACCACGTTGCGTCATATTTGGTTCCGACAGCAGCTCATTAGCATCTCCTCCTGCTTTTGCCTGACCAGCAATCCACTGGGAGCTCCCCCGGCTGCCCTCAGACATCAGCGATCTGACCCGGATGGAGGAAATAGTGGCTTTCTACATTGGGAACCCCGGACACAGCCAGTGGCCAGACACAGAGGGAACGGATTCTTGACCACACACTACTCCTCTGTTACTCCTTAATATAAGTACTCACGTACTACTTACTTCCACTTCACTCAGAAGTTCTGTGGATATTCAAATTAAGAGGAGGGGGTACTCATAAATGAAAAGCCTAATCAAGGGGTACGGGAGAGGACCATGATGGCTAACCTATGACACAAGGCACTTTGAGTGACACGTATCTGACCAACCAGTTTGCGGAGAGGAAAACCCAGAAGAGCACAAGTGAAGCGGCTAAACCAACAGGCATGCTGCGCCGCCAGCTGGAAGAGGACAGATGTGGCATTGCCTGTCTGCTGGAGGGAGCAGAGCTAGCTCCCGCTCTCTATATTCCACCCCCCGCTGCTGTAGTTTGGCCTGTGCTGCTCCCGCTCTCTATAATCCACCCCTGTTGCTGTAGTCGGTGTGTGGCCTATGTATAATGGGCATCACAGTGTGTGGCATATGTATAATGAGCATCACGGTGTGTGGCATATGTATAATGGAGCTTCACGGTGTGTGGCATATGTACAATGGGCATCACAGTGTGTGGCGTATGTATAATGGGCATCACGGTGTGGCATATGTATAATGGCTGCAAATATCACCAAATTATTGATATTTATGGTACTTGTGTAGAATCACGGCTCCCACGATGGGCATCGTATACAGAAAAATCGCATCGCATGAGATCTCATGCGATCTCATGCGATGCGATGTCATTTTTCACTGAAATTATGGACATGAGTTGAAATCATGTAAAATGCACCCCAAATGTCATTTTTCACACTGTACCACCCCCACTATCAACGCCATCCTACGACCTTTTCATACCCCCACTATCCACATCGGCGTGGAGTTGAGAATAGAAAGTGTGGCGAGCCACCGAGCCCGAAGCGTGGCGAGCGCACGCGGATACCTGTGAAGCCCGCGAGGGGACACGGATACCTGTGAAGGTATCCGGGTCCCCTCGCGGGGCTCGCCACGCTTCGGGCTCGGTGGCTCGCTGCGCTCGCCACACTTTCTATTCTCAACTCCACGCCGACGTGGATAGTGGGGGTATGAAAAGGTCGTAGGACGCATACGGCCGCCCCTCGCGGGCTCACTGCGCTCGCCACGCTTCGGGTTGGCGTTTATAGTGGGGGTGGTACAGTGTGAAAAATGACATTTGGGGTGCATTTTACATGATTTCAACTCATGTCCATAATTTCAGTGAAAAATGACATCGCATCGCATCATATCGCATGCGATCTCATGCAATCGCATGCGATGCGATCGCATGCGTTTTTAACAAAAATGCATAAAAACACGGTAAAATCGCATCGCATGCCATTGCATGCCACTACATATGGCATGCCATGACATGCGATGGGAGCTGTGATTGTACACAAGTACCGATATTTCTTGAAGTGACACGCAACTTTTTTTTACAATTTTTGACACACCAAGCTGAAAAGGTTAGCCATCACTGCCCTAGGAGAATGTATCAGTTGTCAGAGACACTTTTGTTTTATATTTCGCCGTTTTATCAGAGTTAATAAAAGTTGTATTTTATTAATATCGTGCTCTACAAATCTTGTTCTGTCCTTTCTTATTATTCATATGTTTGCCTCAGATGCGGATGTGCTGGGCTAATAATGTCCTAATCGGAATAATTGATTACATTTTACAAAGCCTGAGGAAGCCTCTGTTCTTGTGACACCATTTACACAGCATCATTGAAGTATTTTTTTGTAAAAAACACCCCAATTATGTGCTGCACTGCTTCCGCTGCCAGTGGCATCATCCTCCCTGCTGCGTTGACTCTCCGTCACGACTCCAGTCCCATCCTTGATCATACTCAGCACTTGAGATTTGAGATTTGACTAGTGACCAGAGCTCCTGGACGGCTGCAAGATAATAAGGGCTCCCTGTTGCTGTTACCTCCTGTGCTGTAACGTAAGCTGCCGTTTTGCAGCTTTATTGCACCGGTGGTCACAGGTACAGAAGGGAGCCCAACGGTTGGCAGCCCTCACTGGAAAACTGTTCACTGGTCCTAATGTAGGGTACACACCACGACGACCCGCTCACGATGCACATTGTGAGCGGGTCGTCAGTGTTTCTTCAGACCCACTCACGATGATGCGGGGGGGCACAACCCGCTCACGATGTGCACCGTGAGCGGGTCCGATCCAATGGCGACCCGCACCCGGCAGTATGGTCGTTATTCAGATCCTACCTGCAGCAGGTAGGATCTGAATAATGACCGACCGACCCGCGGGACCGCGCATCGGATCGGTATCGGTCCACACTAGGACAGAAAATTGCCCAATCACCACACAATCTACATCCAATTGGTCGGAATTGGATCTAGATTGAGGGGATCGGGCCCTAGTCGTCCTGGTGTGTACCAGGCATTAGATAGGTGAGTATAATTTTTTTCTAAACACTGTGTTCAGATTGTGTATCCATTGGCCCCTTAGCAGTGAATTATAAATCTGATTATTGCTGGAGTATAGCAACAGGCAGGCTAGAGAAGCTATACTGGTATGACAATAGGTGGGACTGTGTTCTGCATTGTCACTGGAGTAGTTTATAGTACAACTGTAGTATATTCCAAAATCTTGTTTGTTAATCCGCCATGTTATATTATGATATTGTAGAATTACTGGTCATTGTGAAATGTCCAGCAATCTTTCCCTGTGTATTTATTTGCTGAAAATAATGCATATTCTGTAGCAATTATTTGGATTGATAAAGAAAAATAATCATTCATCAGGTGTGGCCAGGAAGTCAGATGGGTATGAAACCTTGTGCTCGCAACCCTGATATAAAGAATGCCAATGGCTTCCAGTTAAGTATTTTACTTCCACCACAACCCTAATACACCCTTCCTGCAGTCTAACCCTAACCATCCCGTCCTGCCAGGGGAGGGGTCCTGTGTGCAGACTCTGGGTGGGCCTCCTCCTGCAGCCTACCTTTAGCACCCCCCTTCCCACACATACACACACAGCCTGACCCTAACCTCTGTATCCGATTACTAATCCTTCCCTAGTGTCAAAACTGAACCCAAGGCCTCTTCCTCCCCTCTGGGATCCACTGGCAATCTCAGACCACCGGGATCCTAACTGCATCCTGGGAAGTATAGTATTGGTATAATGTGGTTAGGGACCAGCTGTCAGCTTTCAGATTGGAAGCAAATACAAGCAACTGGGCTCAGCTTTTCTACCAGCAAACTGTAATTGAGAATGGGCGCCACCTAAGCCAAGCACAAGAGGTGTGTCTAAGAAAAACCCTTTCAGTGCCAACATCTCTGTGAGAGAGAAAAATATCTGCTAAAAATGTCTGCGTTGCTCACATTTGTTATATAAATTCAAATAAAAAATGTTATGTAAAGAATTTTTTTGTTGTTGCTGGATTACTCCAGAAAGGTTAGTGTGATAAACATGCAGAGCACAGCTAGCGGAAATATTTGTACCAGCCGCAGGGCTAGTGTACCCAGCTTACCCCTGGATATTCCTCTGTTTAGATCATTTTCCTACTTGTAATAAGTGGAGTAGGCCTTTTGGTCTTGAACATAACCCTCGGGCAAGATGGCTGATGCTGCATTTTTCCTGTTTGGACCTTTAAATAGCCACATCTTGTTAGATAGATTGTTCAAGTATTGTGACATGTTCCTTCTTCGGCTAGGCTGACTGTCATATCATTATGGTTCTCTGCTTAGCTCCTGCCAGAACAGTTTATGCAGCTTGGGACCAAAGTCTCCTTTACAATATCTAATGCTGTTTTTTTTCCACGGAATCCGGACCGCTCATCTCTAGTTCTGTATCAGTTTAGTTATGCTAACCCAGAGATTCCTATTTTCTCAACACGGGGGGGTATTCAGACCTGACCGCCCCTCCACGAATTTGCAGAAAGGCCATTTATCGATGCACTGCATATGCATTTTGGCAGCTATGAGAGTGGCCAGTGCTGGCTAGCCATCAAGTCCTGCTACTTTTTTGGTTTGTTGATACCGATATTAATATAACCAGAAGAACAATAAGTGAAATGCGCAGTTTACGTACTCTTTCCGTAACTTGCGTACCCTTTATCTCTAGCTATGTGCAAACAAAGCGTAGCGGACCTTTTCCGTGTATTGTACACGCTGGATCAGTTCCAGTAATAAGAAATCCCTTCGCAGTACTTAGTACTTAAACTGCGAATACCTTTTATGGACAATGTCCGTAATATACCTTATCGCAAGATGTGAATAATAGACGAGACAAAGATATAACAAAGTGAGGAGATAGATTCTCCAAATGGTGTATTTAGTCCCTAGCGGACAACAGGGGTAAGAACACAGTGTTACACTTGATACAGTTAAACTAACAATAATAAATATACTTTAAACTAACAAGGGAACAGAAACAGATAAATAATATAATCATCCACCTTGAACAAACAGGAATACAAATGTTACCGTAAAGAGAATATCGCAGCGCAGTCCGGTCGGAGCTCGCTACGTTCAAACTGAACTTAGCCCGGTCAAGATGTAGGGAGAGATGCAGTGCCAAAGAGACCAAGCCAGTTCAGGGACAGCTATTTTATACGGTCCAAGAAGGGGGGTCAAAGGCCGTTGTAATTGGTCAAGGATTCGAATGTCCAGTACTCAGTGATTGGGGCAAAGAATTACACTTGATTTGGATTGGTGAAGGGGGAGTGTACTTTGGTGTCCTTTGTGTGTTGGCATCGTCGTCGGGGGTCGTAAACAGCAACAAGAACCGGTTATAACTGGATTCCTTTGTCTCACACAGTTTAGCAGACATAGTCCTTGAAATATGGATTTTGTCTAATTATCGGACCATATGAGTTGCGAAGTTTTCGCAACGACCGGAGTGCTGCGCATAAGAAACGGAACATAACGATACTAAACATTATACAGACATAGTGTGTATTGCTGATTAAACTATGTGTAGTGCTCTAAACCTTTAATTAACTATATTTTATTTGGTGTAAGTATGGTATTATGAATTTATGTGTATTAGTATGGCTGCGCTTATGATCCACTTTGTTACACAGACTCGGGTATTTATACTTTATTTGCGCAACTCTGTGAACCAAAATGGCGGCCAAACTATACTAAAATGGCGTGTGTGCAACTCGACTTTAACAGTCCACCCTTTGACAGTAAATACAAAACTGTCACAGTACAAAATATTCCCTAAAAACACAACAGAAATTCATAATCCTAACAAAATTTTGGGATCCTTGAATTTTACATAAAAGGGGAGTAAACCATCTGCGCTAGGCCAATCCAGGATTATGGATAAACGAGGGGCCACATTTATCGAACAATCTACTCAGGGTGACGAAGGATAATATACAATTTTTGGGATAAAAATAAAAACAAGGGCGGTTACACTATATACATTTTACAGGTATGGCATCCTTTGGTAGGCATTGGTTGTGATTCTAGGGTCACACACACAACAGACCCTTGAATTCTTTGTTGTCTCTCGTTCTGGTATGCGTTGAGTATGCTGGTATTATTACTGTCAAACCTCCTTACCAACCTCCGGTCCTGGGTAACGTATCAAGCTTAGAGATTCTATCTTGACCTAAACTGGGTTGGGTAACACACTCTCAGAACTCTGTATCATCTGCCCAATACCTGGCAGCAGTGCGAAAGCAGTATCCTTGACTTTGGGGACAAGAACGGATAGTGGGGGGGAGGAAGCAAAAATAGGACCCATAATAATGAAGGAGAAAGAAAATGAAAAACTTGTTAATGATCCTTCCAACCTGTTACCAGTGGGGGTTGTCAGAGTCCTGTTTGTAGCTTGTACAGGTTGCTTGACCTTAGCTGCTCTCCAGTCCTCCCGAAATGATGCCTCTAGCGATTTCTTTCTTTTGCTCTTAGTGTAAGGACCCTCTGGGTTTCTGATCTTTTTGGCAGTAGGACGAACGTACCCGAATCTCTCTCTCTCTGCGACTTTGTTATTGAGGTAGTGCTGGTCAACAAGACTTGGGGTGGTTCTCTTCAATGGTCTATCAAGCAACCTGTATATGGCAAATCATGGGAAACAACAATATCTCCTGGTTCAAAGTTATGACAGTTCACAACAGATGCCAACAAAGTCCTTTTGGCTGCCATTTTCCCAGGTGTGGATACATCATTGGTGTTGTACTTGAAACAAGGGTCAGTTCGTGGTTGAGTCTAGGATCTTCTTGTGGGGTTATTATAACGTGTGGCTGCCAGCCAAGCAATGTTTCGATGGGGACAAATGAGGTGGAGTTCTGAGAGTGATTCTACTACTATGCAGCACAATGGGCAGTGTCCCTGGCCATAGCAATTCTCTTTCAGCTATAACTTTACCCAGTTTGTTCTTGATAGTGCCCTTCACTCTCTCCACCTAAGAGGTTATTTGTGGTCAGCAGAGAGAGTGGGGTGTACCATCAGTACCCAGGAGTTTACACATGACTTAAACGTTTCATATACACTTGCTTACTCTGTGGGGTGCTTCTGGGCTACCATATCTATACATAAAACATCAACACATAGGAAAGGAGTAACTAAACGCTTCTAGAGTGGACTGTACAAAGTCAATTTGTATTACCTGCAGAGGATCCTGCTGGAGGAGGGATGTGGAGATGGCTCTGTGGGAACAGTTTTTTTTCCAGTATCTTTCCCCAGACAAGTAAGGCATGACCTTGTCGTCTTACCTGTCTGTGGGCACACCAGTAAGTTTTGACTAATTTCCACATACCTTCCCTGCCAAGGCAAGTCAGGCCATAGGCTATCTCTGCTCTGACAGTTTGGCATGTTCTCTGAGTCACTGGTTTTCCTTGTCCATCTTTCTATTCCTGTCCACATCCCTTCGGCTTCCAGACGGCTTTCTCCTGCAGGGGACACAAATCTTGAATTTTTATGTGAATACACTGACATTTACAGGGGAGCACAAACATTATCCGCAGAGCGCATGGCTCACCCAGCCGCCTCGCCAGCATGGCCATTACCAAGTGACACTGGAGTCCTTATCGAAGGTGTGGGCTTTACTCTTGATAACAGCCACTCTGTCCGGCAGCTGTGCGGCTGTAAGGAATCTTTTGAACTTACAACGCTTGCGCCACTGGAGTGCCAGCTACTGTAACAAAATCTCTGAGGCGCCATAGGGCCCAAGATTTTCTGCATTACCCCAACAAACGTACTTAGAGTCGGCATAAATATTGGCTACTTTTCCCTCAGCCCGCAGCACTACTAATGAGGCTACTGTTGCTGAGTGAGACGGTCCAAGGGGTCCAGCCTCTACTATACCTTCTCCATCTATCACGGTATAGCCAGTGTACAATTTTCCCATTTCAGTGTTTTCTGTGGCAGCTGCCATCAGTGAAAAGAAAGAGGGAAAAAAAATGAATTACCTCTTCCAATGGTTTGTTACCACCCTTTGGGGACATGCTGCAAAGGTCTGATTCAAACATGTCATGCAATCATATTCGTCTAGGCTCCCACTAACTTCCACAATTCCAGCAACCTCAGCATCAACCCCCACCCTTTGTGCCTTGAAAGGCTCACCTGGTAGGATTGTTGCTGGGTTTACAATATTACCCATGTTACTGGTAACATTTATAAAATTCATCAATGCAAGTTCCCATTTAGTGAACTTGGCTGATGGATATTTTTCTCATGTTTAGGCAGAATTTTAGAAGTGTCCAGACTATGGGCCTTATTCTAGTTCACTCTTACTGACAAAATCCTTCTTACATGGACAAAACCATGTGCACTGCAGGTGGGGCAGATGTTACTTGTGCAGAGAGAATTCGATTTGGGTGGGGTTTTACTTCAAAGTGAGATCTATATTGCAGTGTAAAAATAAAGCAGCCAGTATTTACCCTGCACAGAAACAAAATGACTCACCCAAATCTAATTCTCTCTGCACATTTTACATCTGCCCCCTGCAGTGCACATGGTTTTGTCCATCTAAGAAGGATTTTGTCAGAAAGAGTAAACTAGAATAAGGCCCTATATGAGGAGCATAACTAGCTAAAATACACCCCAACACCACATCCTCAGTCTTGTTTACCGGTAGTGCTATGGCAACTACACTGTGTAGACAAGTAGAAAGTGCTCGAGTAACTGGGTTTAATTGTACACTGCAGTACGACATTGGTCAGGCTGGCATCACCAGGTTTCTTAAGTCACTATATCTGTCGCACACTCAGCAGATGCCCTGTTCCAAATCACATGGTCTCCTGTGTCAGTCATACCCAGTGCAAGGGCTGTAATCAGGCCTGTTTCTTATTCTTTACTATCCACATTTGTCTGTGAGGACATGGGTTTTGTGATTGCACCTATTCATATGTAAATGCGTTTTACAACCCTTTTCATTCTCTGTTGAATGGGAATGCTTTGTGCACTTCTTGGACTGCTTTTCACAAGATGGTGGCTGTGGTGGCCCTGGGTAATGTAAGAGACAATGTTTAAGGTTACTGGGTTCTGCTGGGTGTGCGACAGATTTTTGAGCTCTTATTTTATCATTTGTAGGGTTAAGATTACTCCAGTGTCCCAGATTCTTCCCCTCCCCCCAGTCAGACACAACTGCAATCTGTCCTGCCTCAGGGGAATACACCAGAAGTTGTCTATCGCCATCTACGGGTGTTATGGATGAGTCAGGACACAACAATAAATCATTGACCCATTATATCGGTATCAAGCCATTTGTGGGCTGTAAGAACAGTGTGCAATCCTGCAAGACCTGGGGGAGAGGCTTCGTGGCTCTCTAAAGTTTCCGGAACAGAGGAGAGGAAAAGGGAAGGAATAAAAAAAATTTAATGACAGCAATGTGTGTATTTATTGCAACAGAAATTTCTCTTTTATTTGAATGACAACAGAATTTGTCACTATGGGGGAATTGGCTCTCAACTATTTGGTTTTCACCCTTTTCAAATCCTGTTCTGGTCTGTAAGCCCTCCCTCATTTCTCTTACCCAGTAGGGGGTGGTACTATGGGCCGTGTCTAGGGGTATTAACTAAAAGGTTCTCTTTTGGGAACCTTGTTATATCACTGGGTACTTTTCCAGCTCGACCTCAGGTTTCAAATGGTGATGTTGTATTTTGGGGCGCTATGCTGTCTGTTTTTAACTGGGTTTCTATTGAAGCTATCATTGCCATTAATCCTGTGTCCCGCCCATCTTTAGTTCAAAAAGAACTCGGTATTCATGCTGTAGTTTTTAGCTACCTTAGATGGGTTAAAATCTATAACAGTACAGTGCAGCATTAGTCATGGAGGTATATCTAATAATTTAGCATCTTGTTCGTGCCTATTGGTCCTGTGGTCTCTAAGTTATGAATCTTCCGGAGTCCAGAAGCAGACATAACTTATTTTTCCAGCCAGTTCTGTAATTAGAAGGTAAATTGCAGATGCTGCAGTCAATAAGACAGGATATTTGGTATGCAAGGGCCCGATTATGATCTGTATTTGTTTTACCAATGGGTAATGCTGCACTTTTCCTGTTACCCCAATTGTAACTGCCATTTGTTTGGCACAACCTAGATCAAGAGGGAATGTTGTTAGCAGGTTTAAACAAAAAAAAAAAAACTTTAGTTTTTAGACCATTACGCTTACCCATATCTGAGGCTCCTCCTTCAGATATTGTGTCATGTTACCTGGTTGTGGGGTATATGTATGTTTTACTCCCTGTTTACATATATGTGTCGCGCTTAGGGCGGCGTTGGCTACAAGGTGGGGCTATTGCTATGTGTTGAGACCTACTTGTCTCCTTCCAGTGTGTCTCCCAGTCAATTATGTATGTGTTATGTTTCCTATGGTTCCCTACCCTGCAATTTCTGGCTAGGTGTCCTTCGTTACCACAGTTGAAACACACTGTTTGCTTCCGTCTTACCGTGTCTGGCCTTGTGTGTTGCGTGTTTTTGGTTGGGGCCTTACTGAAAGCGTGACTGCTGGCTGCTATCAGTTTCAGCACACCATTTGTTTGCATTTCTCTCATTAATCGTTTGTCTACACCAACAGCAGATTTTCTTAATGTGTCTATGGTCATTTCTCTGCAGTTGGGGAAAATGGTTTCTATGCGGGTTCTCAAATTATCTTTAAGACCTTGTATCAGCACAGAGACAATCACTCCCCTAATATGTATGTTGTCCTTGGGGTCAGGGATACCAGTGTGTATTGGCAATGCCTGCAAAGCACGGTTGAAATATCCACTGGCAGATTCACCATCTTTTTGTTTGATATTGAACGTCAGGATATTTTCAACCGTCGCAGGGAAATATACACCCAATTGTATATTTATTAGGAGTATATTTTCCTGGTTGCCCTGTTCAGTTAAAATCTTATCGCCCTCCACACCACTATCCCGAATAAATTTCGGGATATCTATGTGTGAAGGGAGGCAAGCTCTCAACATGTATCGCCAATCCTTATTGGTGGGCCCATCTGAATTTCCCAGATCCCTTACAAATTTTTGACACTTTGCCAGATTTTTCCTGGGATCAGGGAAATTTGAGATTATTGAACGACGTTCCAATCGTGTCCACGTATTGTGCATGTCGCTACCCCTTACAGACATTACCTCATCCCTGTCTCCCTTTCCACAAGGAGGTTCCACTGTGTGCAGAGGGTAGATTTGTATCCCCTCTGCACCATTGGACAACATCCCAGGAATAACTATCTCTGTGCTGTGTTGTGTGTGCTTACCTGTGTCTCCAAGTATGTTCCTGGCATCAGCCATCTCCTCGGCTAGGATGGCAGCAGCAGCTTGGACTGTCTCAGCCTTTCCCTCATTTCTGCTAGCTTCGCAAGGGATGGCTGGTGTCAGGAACTCCTGTGGATCTGTACCTTGCTCATAGGGGGTAAAAATAGTATACAGGTTATTCATTTTCATGTTTTTGTTGGTTTCACTTTGGACTGGAATTGTTCCCTTTTTTACATATTGGGAGATAGGAACATTCGTATTCCTGTGGCTGATTATATTTGCATCTGACAAATAGCCATGTTCCCTTTGAATTTTACTTTCCTTCTGCCACAAGTTTAGACATTCATTTTGTTCAACTCTCTCCTTGAGTGACAGGAGCAAACATATCTGATCTCTAACTGCTGATAAGACTTCTGGATCGAAACTACCAACACTGGGAAATTCTACTTTGCTGCCTTGTGTCATTTCCTTCCATTTATTTAAGTAAACAACTGCTCGTTCACCGTGCCTCCTGCACATTATGAATGCCGCCGATCCCTCGGGCCGGCATAACTCTTCCCTACGTAGCACAATCTTCCTGTGCGAGCTAATATTTCCCATTGTCACAATTAGGCTTATAGGAATTAATAGTTCACAGCTAGAATTCACAGTTTGATAGTGAACGTCAGGATATTTTCAACCGTCGCAAGGAAATATACACCCAATTGTATATTTATTAGGCGTATATTTTCCTGGTTGCCCTGTTCAGTTAAAATCTTATCGCCCTCCACACCACTATCCCGAATAAATTTCGGGATATCTATGTGTTAAGGGAAGCATGCTCTCAACATGTATCGCCAATCCTTATTGGTGGGCCCATCTGAATTTCCCAGATCCCTTACAAATTTTTGACACTTTGCCAGATTTTTCCTGGGATCAGGGAAATTTGAGATGATTGAACGACGTTCCAATCGTGTCCATGTATTGTGCATGTTGCTACCCCTTACAGACATTACCTCATCCCTGTCTCCCTTTCCACAAGGAGGTTCCACTGTGTGCAGAGGGTAGATTTGTATCCCCTCTGCACCATTGGACAACATCCCAGGAAAAACTATCTCTGTGCTGTGTTGTGTGTGCTTACCTGTGTCTCCAAGTATGTTCCTGGCATCAGCCATCTCCTCGGCTAGGATGGCAGCAGCAGCTTGGACTGTCTCAGCCTTTCCCTCATTTCTGCTAGCTTCGCAAGGGATGGCTGGTTTCAGGAACTCCTGTGGATCTGTACCTTGCTCATAGGGGGTAAAAATAGTATACAGGTTATTCATTTTCATGTTTTTGTTGGTTTCACTTTGGACTGGAATTGTTCCCTTTTTTACATATTGGGAGATAGGAACATTCGTATTCCTGTGGCTGATTATATTTGCATCTGACAAATAGCCATGTTCCCTTTGAATTTTACTTTCCTTCTGCCACAAGTTTAGACATTCATTTTGTTCAACTCTCTCCTTGAGTGACAAGCGCAAACATATCTGATCTCTAACTGCTGATAAGACTTCTGGATCGAAACTACCAACACTGGGAAATTCTACTTTGCTGCCTTGTGTCATTTCCTTCCATTTATTTAAGTAAACAACTGCTCGTTCACCGTGCCTCCTGCACATTATGAATGCCGCCGATCCCTCGGGCCGGCGTAACTCTTCCCTACGTAGCACAATCTTCCTGTGCGAGCTAATATTTCCCATTGTCACAATTAGGCTTATAGGAATTAATAGTTCACAGCTAGAAAAGACCGGTGGGTGGTTTTATCAGTGAGCAACACCCAAAGAACTCCTTCTCCGCAGCGTGAAACTTTTCTGCACCTAAGCGTGAAGCACACTCTGCAAGGTTATAATAGTCAATCACCACAGTCTTTCGGCTAGCGACGAATCACTAGCACGCCTCGCAGTGCAGAACACAACAAAACTTGTTTTTCCTGTATCCTCAAAACTGGTATTTCTAAAGTGGCTAATCAGATCACTGGGTTCCGATTTAGCTTCTTGTACCCTTCCGGAGGATCCAAATAGGCGGGTACACGAAAGGGGCAGTTCCTATGGGCACGTTGTCACGTGCACCTATATGTCTTATTTCAACACACAAAAAATATCCTGATCTGGACTGCGCTGTGGGTTGTATCGTCACACGCCCATTCACCCAATGATTTTTACACTGGATGCTATTTACACCTTGGCCTTAAGCTAAAACTTGAAATATTTCTGTACAGAAAATCTTCCCTGGTTGGTAGTTTCTCACTAGATACTTATGCAGGTATAAATCCCTTAAATGGCTATAGGAATCTATTAAAATAATGCTTGAATTGCTTGTTTTTGAAAAATGAACCAAAAAAAATTATTTACTTTTATTAATTACCGCTTTATCCACAGTATGTTAATATACCGTTTAAATAGAGCTTGTGATTAATACTAGCCACCTCTGGGCTCCTATGTGTGCTGCCTGTGCAGTGCCAGCGAACAGCCACGTGTGCACGTGTGTTTGTTAAAACCTGTTCACCGGCCGCCGATGAATCGGCCACCCACGTGTTCTGCAGTGTATTTGTAAGGTCGTGATCGGGTACCGCTAAATGCAGCAATTTCGCCGAAATGCGAAAATAATCCCAACACAAATCTGTAAGTAACGTACAAGGATGCAAAATAAATCTCGCACAAAATGCTTAAATTACGTACAGAGATGCGAAACTATACTTGACGTAAACATGTGTGTGCATACCTTACATAATACACTGCAGACACTTTACGTTACTGTAAAAGGCCCAGAACTTGTCGCCACGTGGCGGAGTCCCTGACCCTGCAGTAATGGTCAACAAAAGGTTATAGTTTTGCACAGAAGGAATCCTCTATGTACTATAATAAACACAGGCCTTTGCCTCCACGTGTGCGAAACTTTATCGCACGCGGCACATATACTATAATAAACAAGCAATTCAAGACACTATACCCCGTTAAACTACTTGTGGCAGGCAGAAGTACAGCTTACTAAACACGTAACGTAATTTCTCTTTGGATTTCACTTATTATGCCTCGGGTTCATACGCTAGCACCTCTCAAACCCTGTACCGCCACGGACTTGGCCTCTCCAGCAATGGTTAAATGATCACTTCCACCCTTTTGCTGGTATAGGCTCAAGTCGTGCTCTTGGTACAGTGTTCTAGAGTATGGAACGCCCGGACGAAGCCCGTAATTGTTGATACCAATATTAATATAACCAGAAGAACAATAAGTGAAATGCGCAGTTTACGTACTATTTCCGTAACTTGCGTACCCTTTATCTCTAGCTATGTGCAAACAAAGCGTAGCGGACCTTTTCCGTGTATTGTACACGCTGGATCAGTTCCAGTAATAAGAAATCCCTTCGCAGTACTTAGTACTTAAACTGCGAATACCTTTTATGGACAATGTCCGTAATATACCTTATCGCTAGATGCGAATAATAGACGAGACAAAGATATAACAAAGTGAGGAGATAGATTCTCCAAATGGTGTATTTAGTCCCTAGCGGACAACAGGGGTAAGAACACAGTGTTACACTTGATACAGTTAAACTAACAATAATAAATATACTTTAAACTAACAAGGGAACAGAAACAGATACATAATATAATCATCCAGCTTGAACAAACAGGGATACAAATGTTACCGTAAAGAGAATATCGCAGCACAGTCCGGTCGGAGCTCGCTACGTTCAAACTGAACTTAGCCCGGTCAAGATGTAGGGAGAGATGCAGTGCCAAAGAGACCAAGCCAGTTCAGGGATAGCTATTTTATAGGGTCCAAGAAGGGTGGTCAAAGGCTGTTGTAATTGGTCAAGGATTCGAATGTCCAGTCCTCAGTGATTGGGGCAAAGAATTACACTTGATTTGGATTGGTAAAGGGGGAGTGTACTTTGGTGTCCTTTGTGTGTTGGCATCATCATCGGGGGTCGTAAACAGCAACAAGAACCGGTTATAACTGGATTCCTTTGTCTCACACAGTTTAGCAGACATAGTCCTTGAAATATGGATTTTGTCTGTAATTATCGGACCATATGAGTTGCAAAGTTTTCGCAATGACCAGAGTGCTGCGCATAAGAAACGGAACATAACGATACTAAACATTATACAGACATAGTGTGTATTGCTGATTAAACTATGTGTAGTGCTCTAAACCTTTAATTAACTATATTTTATTTGGTGTAAGTATGGTATTATGAATTTATGTGTATTATTATGGCTGCGCTTATGATCCACTTTGTTACACAGACTCGGGTATTTATACTTTATTTGCGCAACTCTGCGAACCAAAATGGCGGCCATACTATCCTAAAATGGCGTGTGTGCAACTCGACTTTAACAGGTTGAAAGGTGATCGTCATTAAGCGGACATGTGGGGGTGGAAATGCTAGATATGCCAAAACAAAAAAATGCTGGGAGAGACAGGGAAAATGCAGGCGTGCCATTGGCTGTTAGGGAAGGGTGTGTGATGCCAGCTCCAGGCCGGATATGCCTGTTTTCCATCGCACATCCGAGGAATTCACAACCTGTGCATTAACTGAAATGTAATTTCATTCTCTTGACCTTGCTTTTAGCATAAATGACCAAGTTGTTTGTGTCTAGTACCAATTATTAATGATCTATTGATTGCTTGCTTAACAATTTCTTATATACAGTAGTACAACAAATGTCTTTGTGCTTTATTTGCATAAGACTGCTCCTGCTACCACTACCCCTAACTGGCTGTCATCCACAACAACCGTCTATAAGTAACCTTCCATGTCTCTAGTAATATATTATTGATTACATGATACTTGCATTCTGTTTCCTGTGGATGGTAATATACAGTATAATGATGCTGTGTAATCTAGAAGTGTTTAATGGCTGTGTAATCTAGAAGTGTTTAATGGCTTTAATATCCCTATCCAAGAGAACCATCTCCTTGTAATTTCCATTGGATATGCAAATGTTTTTTGCTACTTACATTTATAAAAGTATATAGCTTATGTGGTCCTCTAGAGCATTTTTGTCTGTATGGTATAAAAAAGGCACCTGGAGGGATCTTATGGCATATAAGGGGTATCTGGAGAGATCTGATGGCATATAAAGGGTATGTGGAGAGATATGATGGCATATAAGAGATACGTGGAGAGATCTGATGGCATATAAGGGGTATGTAGAGAGATCTGATGGCATATAAGGGGTATGTGGAGAGATCTGATGGCATATAAGGGGTATGTGGAGAGATATGATGGCATATAAGGGGTTTGTGGAGGGATCTGATGGCATTTTTGTTGAAATGTAACATACAGTAATATCTTTTCAAAATGATGACATTCTTTTTCAAGTAGGTCTTCACTATTTCGGGATTAGTATGGCAGCATTGCCTGAGTATTTTTTGGGGAATAAGAAGCAGCTGCAAAGCAATTTCAGCACTGTAGAAATTGATAACCACAGCCATTGAATGTTAGTTGTGCCCACTCTATTGTATAAACCCCTCTCTAGAAATCCTGCTTGCCCCTGATACTGCATAAATAGAACACATGGCAGAAAGAATATTTTTGCATTAGTATACTACTAAATGATGTCTGCCAGATTTCAAGACCATGCACCTAATTTAATTTTTAAATCGGATTTATCCTGAAAAAACTTTCATATATCTTGCTTAGTGTTATTAATGAGTATCATGTTCCAGTATGAGAGAATTAAAATTCCTTGTAGAGAAGAAACTGGCATATAACCAGGGCAAAGAAAATCTAGGAAAACATTTCTAAAAGAAAATTCAGCAATACCTACAATTGTTGCTTTTATTATTATAAGATCCATTCTCAGGATCCAAAGTCTTATTTTTTTACCTTTTTCTTTTCTTTTCTTCTATTATTTTAAAGATAAAAATGTATTAGAACCTCAGCATGACATGTTAAAATGCCATAAGTATACGTAATATAGCATTATATGGTATCAGAGATTTTGGGGCAGATTTTTAAAGATGGGAGTAAAGCAAAAATTGTTGGGTGTTATTCTAGTCCATGTGCATCACTGCGAATTTCGCAGCGCTGTGTGTGGTTTAAACGCCGACCACCACTTGTACTGCCGCTGACCATCTAATGATTTAGAACGAGCATGCAAAACTAAGACACTCTCAGGTGTATGGGAACAGGGCGGGCAGCTGACCTCCAGTGAGGTCAGCTGACTGCCCCCGGCAGCCACGTCACTGCCTCATTTCCATGGGAACACCCAGCACTTTCATGGGAACACCCATGAAATGCTGGACATTCCCATGTTCTCGTCCCCTCGCCCCCGCCCGCATTGGTGGGTTCAAACATGATGCGTGCCCATTCCCATCCAGTACATGTGCATGCACATTAGGAAAACATCGGTCCCCCGTGCGAACACCAAGCAGTGTCCTGTGGCGCGCGGGGGGGGGGGTGTCGGGGCAGTTAGAAGTCTCCCCCCCTGTCACCCATGAATAGACGCTAAGTCTATTCATGGCCCCACAGCAACCGGACTGGAGGAGTGGCCTTGCAGGAGTGTTGCTGGTATAGACCACGCCCCTTCACGCTAGGCCACACCCTCATCATTTTCAGGCATGCCAGAGGAGCGCACAGCATCCATCCTCCTCCTTCCACAAAGTTGGGAGGTGTGCAATATATCTCTAGATATATCAGGCATCGGCTGTGTTGCAGAGCCAACGCAATATTTCTGTGAACTACGCTATTCACAGATATATTGCTCGTACACACTGGCTGATAGTGCATCGATATATTGGCTGTTCAATCAAACGGCCGATATATCTGCAACGCAACTTTAGACACTGCAGGGACAGCCAGCTTTTGGAGATTTTGATAAATCCGTACAAACCTTAATTTCGTATTGCTTCAATAAGAAATCCTAATTGTTGGGGCTAAAGCCTCATAACAAATATGCCACATGGTCTGATCCATCTTACAGTCTACAAAGCCTGCACGTAAAATCATTGTACATTAACAACTTTCTGTACTTTTCCTGTTTGCTGCTATTTTACAGAAACTGACTCAAATAACTTAAATAAGTGATCAGAAGCTCACCTGGAATTCCAGCATAATGTCATATAATCAACCTAAATATGCAGGTCCCATTGCTGGCATTTCACAGCACAAACTTTGTTGATGCCAAGAATATTTAGCTTTATCTGTAGCTTATGCAAAAGCAGAGAGCAAAGCTCCATTGATTCTGTGCCACTAATCACCATTTTAATGATTTATTTTAACACCCAAATAATTATCAACAGTCAGCAGAAAATTTGAGCTTGTTGAATTTATTTTGAAATCTTTTAAAGAAAAACACTTAGGGTGAAATATAATAGGGTGAGAGAATAAGAAAGTGAGAGATTTGGTAAGAAAGTTTTTTTTTTAAGCGGCAATCATTTACACTGCAAAATCAAACTGGTTTTGCAGTGTGAATGATTGCCACTTTAAAAAAAACTGGAGATTTCTTCCCAAATCTCTCACACTATTAAATTTTACCCATATTGTCCATATAATCATTGGATGGTGCCATAAATGTTAATAAAGCTTTCATTATTCAATTAGTAGTCACATTGGGTGGGATGTTGTAAAACTCGCCGCCCCCCTTTGCCGGACATCGCATTATTAATAACGGCATATGTTGTAACATATGCTATTATTAACGCAAGGGACAGCTCTTGCGATAAGAGCTGTCCCTTGCGATGCGGTGCCGGCACTGGACTTCCGGGTCTGTGACCCAGGAGTCCATCTGCGCATGCGCAGACCCCGGCGCCGGCCGCAGGGCACGCTGGGAGGGATCCGTGACGGATCCCTCAAACAGCGCTGCGGTAAGAAGCCCATAGGCTTCTGCAGGGAATCGCCAGCTTTTGCTGGCGATTCCCTCCGCAGCGCTGTCTCTGCGGAGGGACAGTACAGCATACAGAAATGCGGTAAAAACCCAGATAACGGGGGTTTTACCGCATTTCTGTGATAGAGAATCTCCCCCATTATCTGCCTTGATTGGCCAAGGTTGTTTTATAGTGCCAGTTTCTGGGTTTTATATGAAGGGATGGAAAACACACTTAAAAAGCCCAATTACAAAGTGTTACTTGCGCGTTTTGCACCGTGCTCCTGGACTTCCTTCTTAATGTATATATACCGTCACCTGTGGCGAAACACCTTTCTTATCAATTAACCTGTTCAACACAGGTGATGGCAATCCTACATTAAGAGAGAAGTCCAGGAGCAGAGCATTGTGTCCCTCCTGGAATGGGTTATGTTGGGAGCTATGATGGTGTGGAACTGAGAGCATGTACATATGGGCAATGTAAAGCTATATGCATAGGAATCACATCTCCAATTGAGAGGCAGAAGTGGGGCCTACACACATAACAATTTTTTTGCTACAATCTGACTTAGGCCCTTATTCTGGTTGGTGCGGCCGGAGCCGCACACGGTGCTCCGGCCGCACAAACCAATCCCCGCCCACGAGACGGATCGCCACGGCCGTCCGTACACGGACGGCTGGCGATCCGCATAAAAATGGTGGAGGCGTACGCCTCCACCATGGTGGGAGCTGCCCCCTGCATTCGATGGTCGTCGACCATCGAAGGCAGGTCCGCACGCCCCAGCAGCTCCCGCAAGCTGAGACCACACGGACAATCGTCCGTGTGCTAGCTTGTATGGGGGCTGAGAGCTGACATCCGGCGACGTCAGCTTTCCGCCCCCATGAGTTGCGTCATACCCTCATTACCATGCATACGCCCCGCGTTTGCATGGGAACGCCCATGAAACGCGGGGCGTACACATAGGGAAATGAGGGTCTGAAGCCCCTCACGCCCCTATACGCCCCCTTTGCGGCGGACGAAATACGTCTGCGGCGAAGGGGGCTGCACATGCGCAGATTGACCTCTGCGCATGTGCAGAATAAAAACATCGGCGGTACGGCCGCACGCGGGCCGTACCGTCCGAACCAGAATAAGGGCCTTAGTCACTGATCATAGTACAGAAGGTATCAATAGAACATATAATGAACATAATTTTTATTAATTACTAGTCATAAATCCATCAAATTGACGTCTTCTGCAATGTACTTTCACTTTGAGCTGTGACAGATTTTACTTTCACTTTGAGCTGTGACAGTTTTTAGCCCACGAACTCTCCACCCCACCCCCAGTCCCTATCGGCTTACCCTCTCCATATACAGCAAGTTTGAAACCGATCAGTGTCCCTGCAAAAATAGCTTTCACTTTCTGTTATTTTAGCACACAAAAGAGTCATTTGGTCCATTGAGTGGCCTCTAGTGGTCAGTGGTGCACTTCAGGGGGCATTCTGTGTGAAAGCAGCACTAGTGGGGGCATTATGTGTATAACCGGCAATACAGGGAGCATTATGTGTAAGTGCACAAAAATGCCATGCAGGGAATTTACAGTTACGCCACTACATGTATAGCATTAACCGAAAGTTCCTGGAACAGTGGTGCCGCCAATAGAAGATGCAGAAAGCTGCATCTTCTGCCTCAAAACTCCAGGCAATGGGCAATTAGAAGCCTACCTGTGGGGCATTATTTGTAAGGAGCATTTGTGTGCGGGACACAAAATGGTGTCACCAGAATAACTGTGTGTGTGGCATAATATGTAATATGCATTAAGGTTTGTGGTTTAATATGTAATAGGCATTATGGTGTGTGGCATAAAGTGAAATAAAAATGACAGTGTGTGGCATAATGTGTAATGGGCATTATGGTGTGTCGCATACTATGAAATGGGCATTAAAGTGTGTGGTTTAATGTGTAAAGGACATTAAGAAGGAAAAAGGGCGGGACAGAGGGATTCTGAAACATAAGCTTGCTAATTTATATTTTGAGTGAATCATGCAAAATACGTTACTCATTTACGGTGTCTGGGTACAATAATACTATTAAATTATCACAGTATACATTATTGCTGAACCTAATTTCTCACTAAATTATTTACAGATATTGACAGTAGCTAAAATGTTATAGTAATGTGCACAATGGCAGTTAGTACACTCTGTTATGAATGAAACTCGAATAGAGGGAATACTCATTATGCTGCTAATTAATCTAGGGCTTGTGAAATTTGTTTTCAGAGAGCTGTTGATGTATGGACTTAGCCTCTGACACACAACTGCATCAATCAATATGTCTGCATCTACTGTAATCAGCTCACTGTAGTCAGACAAAGGGGTATCCCGGAGCTCTGCTTGTTCCAGTGGGACTTGTTTGAAAAATCAATTATATCATCGCTAGATTTTGACTAGATACAGTAACATTTGCAACAATACATTTGCTGGTCTGTGTGGTCATATTGAGGCCTTGCAAAGTTGCATTTGCCTAATGCTTTATTTAAATAAATAAAAATGTCTTCTGGTAGCAAAAAGCAGACCGCTAAATAGTCTTCCCCATGCATGAGTACGCGTTCACTAGAGAAGGCGGCAGTAACTTTTTTTATAGAGAGAAGCCAACTTTTGATATTGTCACAAACTGAGGTCTTGGGGGGTAAGGGGGTTATTCTGGTTGAGTCGCAAGGCTGCGAATTCGCAGCCTTGCGAGTCCACCAAACTCCACCTTGCGAATGGTGGCTGGCCACCACCCATTTGCAAGGCAAATTCGCATGCAGGGCATGCGAATGGATGTTACACAGTACACAGCCTGGTGGGAACCGCCGAGCATCGAATGGTGGTGTAGGCTCACGCATATGTAAGGTTGCCTAAGAGCAACCTTACAGACGCGTGTCTGCACGGGGGGAAGTAGGCGGGCAGCTGACATCCGGTGATGTCAGCTGCCTGCCCCCGCCTGTCCGTCATGCCTCATTAGCATGGGAACGCCCATGAAAGGCTGGGCATTCCCATGCCTGTCGACCTTGCCCATGCTTGTGTCAACCTAATGCTTGTGTCGGCCTAGACCCATGTCGACCCTTCTGATATCGACCTAATGGTGTCAACCCAGTGCTTGGCGACCTAATGACCGTATCCCCATATTATCACTTTGCATTATTGTATTAAGATTAGTACTGTTACACTAAGCACAGAGCTTTCTTTGGTGGACGTAATTACATCTCATTCAATTAACATACATATCGTGCTTGTATTTATTGGACAATCTTAATTTGCATATACAAAATATTAAGACCGACCTCTATACTAATATTTTCCCTATAGGTACAAACTTTGGCCAATTTTGCTATGGTAGAAACACAAGCTTTATAGTTTATTATCTATATAAGTTATGTTACTGGTTTTATGTTTTGTTCTTGTTTAATAAAATATTTAGTATTAGAGAAGCCAATTGTGTTGGTCTATTTATGGGGAAGGTGTATTACATACCAATTTAACCTTGCAATTGATACCCACTGTGCAGTCATTGTTAAACTGTGTAAGCTAATGTGTGAAATCAATGTAGCTTTATTTATTGCTTGCTTTCACCATTCTGATTCACCTATAGATTTTTATAATTCAATTGTGCTTTAAATCAAGGAGTGACCTTGTAATTATTATATAGGCTTAGATTTGTTTGCTGGACCATCTGTTTGAAACATCTTGGCACTGCCTGTTGTCGTCTAACATCCCTCTGATGGGATCAGTATGAAATCCCGGTGGTCGGAATCCCAACGGTCTAAATACCGATGACGGAATCCCGACCACCGCAATGCAGACAAGGGGGGGGCGTGGATTGCCCCCCCCCTTGTGGGCTCGCTGCGCTCGCCACGCTTCGGGCCCGGTGCCTCGCTACGCTTGGCACACTTTTTTATTCTCCCTCTGTGGATGTCGTGGACACCCATAGAGGGACAAAGTGCTGGCATTGCGGCGGTCGGGATTCCGGCGTCGGTATTTCGACCGTCGGGATTCCGACCGCCGGGATTTTGACCGCATCCCCCTCTGATACATCACAATTTTGTTCACATTGGAACTACCACAGAGATTAACCCCAGATGTAGTGTTATGTAGAGACACAACGCATAGGCTAAAGAAACTGGAAGCTGGATACACTCGTACAGATTTATCTGTCCATTCTGACTGGTGGGAACAAAAATCTGGCAATGTATCGATCATTTGCTCCGAAACACTGGAAAACAGACAATGGTCATTTATAATTACAGGTTAAATCCATTTGATCTAAAAGATTTGTACAAAGAATAGTTTTTGTCCATTTTCTAGTATTTGGGAGCAAATTATTGAATTTCATATGCTTTGATTCATTATCACAGTTTTGTTCCCACCAGACAGATTGGACAGATAAATCTGTAGATGTGTACCAAGCTTAAGATCTAATGTGAGCATTCACAATTGAGAATTTTACTCCCAGAGTAGGGGGAATTCTGACCTCAAGAGTGACATAGCTATATAAGAGGGCTTCCACCTGAGAGGAAGGCAGCAAAACCCTGGAGATCCTGCTGAATATCCTTTTAACTATCCTTTTATACTCTTGGCGACGGCCCTAATATTGGTGGCGACTGTGGGAAAACCTACCTGAACACTTGCAGTGCTAATTGGTGTGTAGAGACGATCCCTTTCCGTTAATCCGGCTGTCACACTCTCTGTGGCCTGCTGCTTCACCGGAGCCCGAGAGCGGGGGATCTGCAGGCCGAGTTACCCTGCGCCGGACAAAGTATCCTCCTGAACGGCGCCCTGTTTGAGGTGTTTTGGCGGACGGGAGGGGGTGCGGGCTGGAGAAACTCCCAGCAAATCTTGCGGAGATAGCGGGAAGCGGTCTCGGCCGAGACACGCTGCCGCGGACCGCACTGGGAGGACCGGCGCCATCTTGTCCAGTCCATCGGAGTGCTGAGCTGTGGCGTGTGATAAAGGCTGCCTGAATACTGCTGGCGGTGAGTGACGGTGGGACACGGAGTGACTGTTAAACCCCCTCTTAACTGCACGATTTCCAGGGGAACCCCTCGATGACAGGACTATCCTAACAGTATATTTGTGGACTCCATGGATCGCACAACAGTGTCAAAATGGAACACTTCTCTGCGCAAATAATTCAGGCTGTATATGCTTCATCTGCCAGAATTTCTCGCTACTTAGATGATGTACAAAGGGATGTCCCTTCATTTCATGTCCCTCATGGCTGCGAGTTGGAGGCTGCAGGTGATACTCCTACTTCTAATACCCTTCTGGATTATCCTGAGGCACCTCTGAAAATAACACTGAACTTGTACTCTTATCTGGATCCATAACATTGTGACCAACTGGTGCATAGCTCCTTGGGACGGTGCCGGTGGAACATTTCGCTTTCACCCTTCTTCTATTTTAATAATGATTGCACGATGCTCCTGGTCTCTGACTTTTTTGAGTTCCCAGACAATCCTCAAGTAACCCCCATGAGAAAGATAATCCATACAGGTCGATGGTACTATACCCTCAAGGAACTAAAAATTGGCCAGACTAGTGAATCGCTATAAACTGTAGTATGGATCCTGTTCATATTCATTCACATTAGCTCTTATGCTGACCCTTCTTACGGTTTAATATTATATAAGCCTTCTCCTGATGTTCTATATTATTGCTATCCGTCACTATTCTTCTTATATCATATCCGATGCAAGTGATGCCAGTATGTTATATTTACATGATCCTGCTGAATATTTCTTTAATGTATCATATAGGCTGTTTCTTTATAACCAGTCGCCATATCCTGTTGTTTAACTAATGTATTAGGGGCCACTTATATTTGGGAAGGCTAGCCTTGTACTAGTTATAATACTTTGCTCTTGTGCCCTGGTTAAATATCCGCTCACTATCCTGTAATTAGGGTTGTGTGGTGAAGGGAGGGGAGGTGGGGGGTGGGGGGGGTGGGGGAGGGTTTAGGTAGTTAGCATAGTTAATATAGTTAGCTGGTAGGGTTTAGGATCCAGGTACACCTAGGTTGGGGGTGGGTAGTACAGGGTGGGGGGTTGTAAGGGAGGTTTGTTTTGGGTCGTTTGGGTGGGTTTGTTAATTTATATTTTCTGTTTCTCCGAATAGACCAGACATATGATACTGAACTGTACAATTCCCTCCGACATAATATCCTACCCTTGACAGGGATAAAGGTGTCTTGGCAATCTTATCTTATACATATGCAATGTTCGAATTCTGCCATTATGCATTGTGACATTTTTAATTTGTATAGTGCTTGAATGGTGCCTTTAGGCACTAGTAATTATTATACCCTGCATTGGAATATCTTAAATTGCTATATTCGTACACAATACCCTTGCTATACTGGTATATACTTACTGATTTGAACCAGTGTTGTTATCCCTGCTACACGTTGATATATATAAAAATCTCATGTCATTGCCTTATGATTCGAGGAACCTACTGTCTGTGTCTGTAACGTCCTCTGTTTGTATTGGGAACTTTGTTATATACCTTAAAATTTAAATAAAAATGATTGAATTTAAAAAAAAAAGAGTGAAATAGCTATTGTCACAAATGTGTATTGTAAATGTTTTGATATTGTGTGAATTTTCATGTTTGAATACATTTTTTATATTTCCTATATTGGAATGTACTGTGTTGGAGACTTAAGCAGCCCATACACGCTGCGATGCCAGGCTGTCCGTTCTGTGCTTTGAGGTGCGCGCTCCCGCGGCACCTCATCGCACAGTACAAAAAGTATGTGCTTGCACATACTTTTTGTACTTAGGTTTCATCAAATTGCATCGCATTGCATGCACAACGGATGCACATGCAATGCAATGCAATGTGATCCGTGCTATTGAAGCCCACAACGCACGCCCGCATCGGGACGTGTATGGGCTGCTTTAAAGCTTGATTTTATTGGATGGTGTTACATACCTCCCAACTTTGTAGCTGCAGAAATAGGGACCGAGCGTCCAAAAAGGGGGCGTGGCTTATGTAAATGAGGGGCGTGACTTATGCAAATGAGCCGCATCCCCGTTTTCGGACGGGAATAGACGCTGTGCGCATGCGCACAGCGTCTATTCTGTTAAATTGGGGGGCTCCCAACTGCCCCCCCCCCGCAGCGGGACACCTCCGGCCACGGGTGGGACAGCGGGACAGGACCCGGTAATCGGTACTGTCCCGCTGAAATCGTGAGTGTTGGGAGGTATGGTGTTATATGGATGTAGAGAACATTATAGACACCTCCTGTATGCTGGTGCACCCCACCATATAAACATTAATCCACTGAACTCACTGTTACCAGGTTTCGGGGTGCCAGTGGTATGTGACCACATTGTATAAATTAAAAGCTCATAACTTAGCACTCACCATAATAAACTCACTCACCAATACAAACAGTGGGATTTTAAGGTCCATACACACTGGGCAGTTTTTGGCCAGCGTTTATGCTGACAGATGAATGGGCTGAAAAATGCTCAGTGCATACACACTGAGCGGTTTTTGCCCGTTTTGGTCATTTTCCCCAGGGGTGGACGACTTTCCATACCAGGACGCTATGAAAATCTGTCCACCCCCTTGCTCATCGGCTGGTGATACCAGCAAATTAGTGGCCGACCCAGCGATGATGCGGGAGCATGCATCAGCCCTCAGTGCTCTTCAGCTCAAAGTCGCCCAGTGTGTATGGGCCTTAAGTTCATTAATTGACAAATGCATTTAAGCTTGCAGTCTACATCAAGTGACCACATTTCACTGCAAGCCCCATTCAATCACAAAATTAAAGTAACTCATATTACATCAGAATTAAACTTTAGGTATGCTAACTGGTTTAAAGCTCACCTGCCAACTGACTTTTAGGTTTTAAAAGGTGACACATGGGCAGATGTATTAAGAATGGTGAAGAGATAAAGGTCCTTATTCTGGTTCACTCACAAAGGCAACTTCCTTTTCAAATGGACAAAACCATGTGCACTGCAGGTGGGGCAGATGTAACTTGTGCAGAGAGAATTAGATTTGGGTGGGGATTTACTTCAAAGTGAGATCTATATTGCAGTGTTAAAATAAAGCAGTCAGTATTTTCCCTGCACAGAAACAAAATAACTCCCCCAAAATCTAATTCTCTCTGCACATGTTCCATCTGCCCCACCTGCAGTGCACATGGTTTTGTTCATTTGAGAAGGAATTTGCCTTTGCAAGTGAACCAGAAGAATAAGGGCCAAAGTGAAAGGAGATAATGCACCAGCCAATCAAATCCCAACTGTCATTTTTCAAACACAACTGATTGGCTGGTGCATTATCACCTTCCACTTTATCTCTTCACCAGGCTTAATATACATCTGCCCCACAGTCCATAAGCATAGCTGCTGCAAAACTACTAGGAAAACAGCCGGCATATGAGCTTACACAGGGGTGCATGACAAGATGCTATCACAAAACAAAACAGAAATATATAAAAACATTAATCCATTGCACTCTCCATTCCCAGGCCTGGGAGGCAATGGGCATGTAACCACATTGTATAAAACATAAATGAAAGCATGATAATGGATGTTTAGAACCACCTGCAGAATGATACTATCCATGGGCATTGAAAGTGTTCTTCACAGAACTTGCATGCTACTATAGAAGGGGAAGGCAGGATCTAGCATTTGTATGTTAACGCAGCTGTAAATATAAATATAAACCACCATCCCAACTCCAACTGCGACCAACTCTGGATCAGACCCAGAAATTGCTGGAATTCCTATCACAAAAGCAGTCCCTATATCTGCTTGTGGGGACTGAGTAAAAGCCCTATTTACCAAGCAGCAGGAAATCCATGTCCGCTCGACACGATATGCAGCGATTAGGAATTTTACTTTTAGCGATTTTCTGCAGAAATTTGCCTCTTAGAAATGTGTCACTACTCACCATTCGCTAATGACAGTGTTAATGATTTAATCTCTAATGTAAAATTTAATTATGTTTAGTGTTTAGTTCTGTGATTGTATAAAGTAAAAAAAAGTAATGGCTTGTAAAAGTAATGGTGGTCCCTGGGCAGTTACTGGGAGGCAATTATAAGTTCTCCCCAGTCGCCCGGCACTCAGCAGACTGGCTCAGAACTGAGTCTGCTGAGTGCCGCTGTTACTCCACTGCTGTACATTGGGAATTTGTTCCCTAGAGCAGAGGCGTAGCTACCGTAATGACACGACAAAATGGCTGCCCCCTAATAGCAGACCGTTTTTACTGATGCTAGAGGAGGCCGCCGCCTCCTCTAACATCCCTAAAAAAACTGTCTGCTGTACGGGGTAGCCAGTTTGTCGTGTCATTTTTCATTACTGCAGGAGACGGAGCCCGGAGGCTATCTGCGGTGCCGGACTGAATGCGGGGCCGGCGGCGGCATGCGGAGGGGTAAGGTAATTTTTTGGCGGGGGGGGCGCCACAATATTAGTTACGCCTCTGCCCTAGAGGGCACCTCGGCAATTAAACATGTCCATAGTGGAGTGCCAGCTTTCTATATTAATACTGGATGGACCTATTTTATGTAGAGGCATCCGTCTGCCCCATTGTTAATCTGGCCATAGCACACACATACACCTCTCATTTAATTACACAAATACACTTTTTTCTTAAACGCACACAGATACCTCTCACTTAAACATACACACGCCTATTTCACGTAAACACATACAACTCACACACACACATTAACAATGTGCTGCGAACATTTATTAAAGACAGTCATGGGCATCCACAGATACTCAACCACTCACATAGGAGCTCGTACTTGGAAGGAGAAACTGCAGCTGCGATCAGCCCGGTTGTTGCGATGGGGCATCTTAAGATGTGCTATACCAGGCATGTCCAAACTATGGCCCTCCAGCTGTTGTGAAACTACACATCCCAGCATGCCTTGCCATAGTTTTAGAATTCCCTAATAGCAAAACTGGGGCAAGACATGATGGGACTTGTAGTTTCACAACATGTACTAAGCAGTATTTGAGAGTCTATGGATCTCTGCGTCCACCTCTGAATCATCCCCGTAAATCAGAAGGAGACATAGGGGGAAACTTACTAAGATGGGAGTACTATTTCAAATGGGAACCAATCAGATACTGTAATCTTATAGAAGGTGCTAAATATAAAAAGTAGATTCTGATTTGTTGCCCATAGCAATATCCCATTTCAAATAAAACTCCCATCTTAGTAAATTTCCCCAATAGGGACTTGTGTAATAGACTACGATTTGCATTCTATACTGGAACGCTGCCTGTATTGTAAGTGTAAGTGGCAATCATTTTAAAGACCAAACCAGGTTGATTTTGCCTTTTAAATGGTCGCCACTTTAAAAACACAGTCAGAGGGCCAGATTCTCTAAGCTTCAAAAGTGATAAAATGGAGAGTGATAAACAGCCAGCCAATCAGCTCCTACCTGCCACGTCACAGACTGTGTTTGAAAAAAGTCAAGCTGGAGCTGATTGGCTGGTTGTTTATCACTCTCCATTTTAACACTTTTGAAGCTTAGAGAATCTGGCCCAGAGTCACTGGAATTCCTACACAGCCTGCAGCTCACATAATATCGCATAAGCCTGTTTTTGTAACCTCAGACTCAGTCCCTTGTGTAATACACAGATGTTATTCCATCAATAAACACCTTCAATATGGGTATCATTTAATACTATTATATTGTATTAAAGTATTGCTAAATGTACATTGTTGCACATTGCTTAGATCCAGTACATCTCTTCTATCTATTTTGTCATCTCTTTCAGATTTAGTGACACATGCTGTTAGTCATTGTACACTGACAGCAGTATAGGATGCCAAGTGGGGGAGGGTCTACAATAAATGAGTGAGCATCTGTCACACTGGGAGAAATGTACCATCCAGCCCTGTGACAGGAGACCACGTAAAAAGGAAGGGGGGCAGTGGGGGAGGGAAGGAGGGGGCTCAACACTTTTACTTTAATGTTTATCAAATTTCTAAGACAGTCTGCTCTGTTTTTTTTTCCCCACTGCCATAATCTATAAATCCTCCGGGTCATGTTAATACTTGTCCGGCAGATTTTACCAGCTGACCAGTGAATCTTGACTTCCTTTGGTTGGTTACAGAGAAAGAAAGGAAATAAATCCATAGGAGGAAGATGGATTTTCCCGTGACAGTGATGAGCTGAAAGATGCGACATGCTCTCTCGTTGGCCGTTGCTGAATAGCTTTGGGCACTAAGCCTAGCTTGTTCAGATAGCATTAACATTACCACGGTGCAGATATGGGGGTCTTCACGGTGCAGAGATGCTAAAGCCAATCACGCAGGGACACTATTTTTATTTATAGCACACGGTATAACAATAGTATGATAAATGGGTCTTGGATACTGTATGAAGATATTAAATACAATTAACAGAAGCTTTTATATCTAGCGGAGATATGCTGTCTGCAAGGAGTGACCTGTTCCAGGCACTTTGTCACCAGGTAAGGCCTAATGGTTACTGTCCTTATGTTGTACTATTGTATACGTCTATCAGGCCTTAACATCAAAGTACATTATGTTTTCGTTGCTATGTATTCTGTGAAATGTAAACCTCCTATGATATAAAATGTTGCTCTGTAGTATTTTGATTTTGCAGTGTTCAGTCTGACGTCATTTGTATTAAAAAAAAAAAAAAAAAGTATATTTGGCCTGGCTTCTAGAATGCAAGCCTTTCTGTCTGTGATAATGTAATGAGAACACAAAATTCACAGACCCATTGCACTCAGGTGTCAGGATAGAACCATTTTCCCATAGGTATTGCTGGCATTTTGTACCACTGATTATAAATATTGCATTCAGTATTGCAGTTTGCTTTCCTATTTTTGGATGTTTTTTGGAATTAATCTGGGTGATGGCAGAGATTTCTTTGGGGGGGACGTGTAACAAAAGCCTAAAGCCAAATAACATCCTGTTGAAGAAATAAATGATTTGCATTGTATTCTTTATACGGCAAATGCCTTTTATACTCTGAATCGGTTACTAGGTCGGTGGATTTTAATGGCCTCCGAACATAACAGTGTTAACACGTGCATGCTTATACATGTTCATATCGTCCATGTCATGTTACTGTAGGTGCCAGACGGATGATGTCATAGCCCATTCATTATACATATTGAGAATACAAAAACCATTCAGCGATGCGGAACTGACTCTGGCTGATATTGAACATTGTAACATTCAACTTTGGGAAAGGTCTGCAAAAGATGGAGGTTTTATTTCTCAGCTACAACCTTTCATGTGATATAGAATGAGATGCAAGAAAGAGCTGAGGCTTTCAGGGGCCCTCTGGCAAATTTGGTACGGGGCCCCCTGAAACCTGAATGCATGACATGCAAGATAGTATACGTAAATTTTAACAGGTGCTATAGTGTTATGAGTGATCTATATTATAATAGCATAAATAATACATGACAGACAATATTAAAACAGGTCAGTACATAATGGTTTAAAATGAATATGTATGTGTTGGGCAGGAGAGCATTTATTTACTCTGTACCCATGTTGTGCCAGATTAGTACATTTCTCGTCTGACCAGGTCCTTTTAATAAACAACAGTTTTCCTCTGATACTTTTTTATGCCACTGATATTGTCTAAGGAAAACACTTTTGTTGAATGACATTGACATCAATCTCTAATCTGTTATTAATGCACAGCCATGGCTGCACACATTAAGTGGTTAATAATGTAGGCTGACAGGCTGAGACTGAGTCAGGTCTGGAACAGGAGAATAATAACCCTCAATAATTTCAAAATAATTCTGTTCCTACCTTTTTCAAACTAAGAGCTATGGTGAAGGTCATTTATATTTTAGCTGACCTTGGTTCTAGGAATGCCAATCCTGGGGCATTTTTTCAATCCTGGGATTCAGGATTGAAAAATGCTCAATCCCGGGATTCCTGGGATTGGCCTTCCTAAAAAAAATAAAAAAAATGACGCTGCCCCAAAATAACGCTTAGGCCAAAATCCCGGGATCCCTCTGATCCCGATCCCGGGATTGGCCTCCTTACTTGATCCTGAATGTTTTACAGTTCTGAACCTGGGGAAAGATCATTTCAAAGGTTGTATTAAAATGGAGTTCTATGTAATAAGTATTGAATTAACACATGAAGCAGAATGTAAGATCATGTAGAATTGTAAAGTTATACCGAGCTATACGACTCTAATTAAATAGAAATAGGCAGGACCAGTGGTGCAAGTAGGAAAAAGGTCTTAGTGGTACTGTGGTGCGCGGCGAAAAATGGGCGTGGTCAGGGGGTGTGACCAGGGGCGTGGTCATATGACACTAGGGGGAGTGGCTGGAATATTGCACGCCAAAGGCACACGGCCAAAGTTTACACAGTAATGCCTGTTACGCGTCACACACCCAATACATATGACCCATACCATAATGACCGTTACACATTATTCCCCACACCATAATGCTCATTACACCGCACAACTGATGCCCATTACTAATAGGCCCACACAGTGCCAGATATGCCCCCACAGTGCCCCAGTGCCAGATATATGCCCCCACAATGCCACACATATGCCCCCAGTGCCAGATATGCCCCCACAGTGCCACACATATGCCCCCAGTGCCAGATATTCCCCCACAGTGCCACACATATGCCCACAGTGCCACCCATATGCCTCCAGTGCCAGATATGCCCCCACAGTGCCACACATATGCCCCCAGTGCCAGATATTCCCCCACAGTGCCAGACATATGCCCACAGTGCCACCCATATGCCTCCAGTGCCAGATATGCCCCCACAGTGCCACACATATGCCCCCAGTGCCACATATGCCCCCACAGTGCCACACATATGCCCCCAGTGCCACATATGCCCCCACAGTGCCACACATATGCCCCCAGTGCCACATATGCCCCCACAGTGCCACACATATGCCTCCAGTGCCAGATATGCCCCCAGTGCCACACATATGCCCCCAGTGCCACACATATGCCCCCACAGTGCCCCACATATGCCCCCCCAGTGCCAGATATATGCCCCCACAGTGCCACACATATGCCCCCAGTGCCAGATATGCCCCCAGTGCCAGATATAATATGCCCCCACAGTGCCACACATAAATGCCCCCACAGCAGCACAACTCACCAGTGCTGGCTGTGTCCGGGGCAGTCAGGTCCTCTCCCCTCTATAGTCCCCCGCTGTTCTGCTTCCCTGGGGAGGGGAGGGAAGGGAGCGCATCTCCCGACTCTTCTGCCTGGCTCTGTCTATCTCGCGGGCTGGCTCCTGATTGGCTGCCAGCCCGCGAGCGCTGATTGGCTGTCGCCTGACAGCCTGGTCTGAGTGACACAGGGAGGGGAGGGAGAGAAGCGCAATGCGCTCCCCTCCCCTCCGCTCCGAAAGCAATCAGCTGTGGCGGGGCGGCGAAAACCACGCCCCCGCCACTTACATATGCGCGCATGCGCATTAAACACTTTGGGGCAGATTTGTTATGGCGGTACGGGGTACCGGCAGTATTTCTTTTAATGGTACGCCGTACCACCCCGTACCGCCATACTTGCAGCGCTGGGCAGGACAGGTTTAAAGCTAAAGTAAAGCTATTATTTTACATTGGATATAGATCAAAGGCCTTGTATTACTGATAGACAAGAAAAAATATTGGGTGTTTGAGCAGCGCTATAGGATAGGTATTTAAAAAATGAATGAAGATTGGTTAGATCTAGAACAAAATAAATTTATTAATCTAAAATGAGAATAACATGTGGCCAGTATGCATGAATAGTTATAAAAACATGAATAAAAAGTTTATGTCTCACCAACCCACCAAGGCAGTGGGGTAGCCTGGATAGTCCCGCAAGTCCACAGAGAGCTGAGATAGTATCCCCAAATTGGGTTGAAGGGAGGGAGGACCAGATGTGATGTTTAGGAGCGGCCCAATTTGGCTCGAATAACCGGCTCCCTCCGCTAGATGGAATAGCGGGCTGGTAACCTCTACCTCTACCTTTTTTTTGATGGATGTTGATAGAAAGCCAAAATATGGATAATGGGGGAGGTGGTATTAACGATCTTCAGGGTCTCCAAATCAGCTGAGAAGGTGTAGTAACCTGGGTGGTCTCGCAGGTTTGGATGAAGCTGTGATGGTGTCCCCAATGTGGCTGGGGGGAGGGAGGACCAGATGGAGTGTCCAGGAGCGGCCCACGATGGCTCAAATAACCGGCTCCCTCCGCTTCTGATGGAGTACAGCGGGCTGGTGTGCTCGACCTCTCCTTTCTAGCACGGTATTTGTATCCAAATTGGACGGGGATCTGGATGGAGGGTAAACTGGTTGGTATTCCAGGGTCTCCTGTTGGTAAGCTTAAATTAGCTTGGGAAGGTTGGTGAGAAATCCTAATCCTAACCGGTTTCGCTGCTCCAGGCAGCTTTGTCAAAGGAACTCAAACACCCAATATTTTTTCTTGTCTATCAGCACAGGACTAACTATCCTGTCACAGAGCAGCAGCTGGTAAACACAGCTCATAACAGGCGCACCTGACCTATAGTCACCTGGTGTGGCTTAGGTCACCCCCTCTACCCTCCCTTGTATTACTGAGTCTGATAATGTTCCTGAAGTTACTTAATTGTTTATACATAAATGTATTAAAGTAGTATGGCAGCCTCCATATTCTGGTTTCAGATTTGTATTAACTACATGTTTTGGTTTTGCCAAAACTACCCTCGTGTATTTTCGTTTTGTGTCTGTATTTTTTCCAAAAATTGATTAAAGATGAGCTATAACTCACTCAATATTTAATTGTGTATATTAAAATATTACCCAACACTATGGGGCAGATTTATTAAGCTTGGAGAAGAGATAAACTTGAGATAAAGTGGAGAAAAGGTAAAAGGAGATAAAGCACCAGCCAATCAGCTGTGTTTGAAAAAGACAGTTGGGAGTTGATTGGCTGGTGCTTTATCTCCTTTTACCTTATCTCCGCTTTATCTCCAGTTTATCTCTTCTCCAAGCTTAATAAATCTGCCCCTATATCAGGTACATAACACTGTTTTTAGGGTTGGGTAAATTTGAGAGAGCTGCACAACAAAAAAGCATATTAAATATGGGCTTTACATGGGTACAGAGTGCCAGTCAGCAAATATTTGGGGCCTTTTCTTTCTTTGTTCCTACAGTATTATTAACCTCAATAGCATGAATTTCCAGGAATTTCCAGTCAAATTTGACCACTTTGCAGCTCACAAAATTGTTTACCAACAAAGTTTGGCTTAACTGATGCCCCTTTCCCACTGCAGCCTTAAAACGGTATATTGCCGATTTTTGAGGGCAAAATACCGTTTAAGGCTGCAGTGGGAAAGCGCCAGAGTTGAAATACCGTTTAAAGTTAAACGGTATTTCAACCCTTTTTCCAAGCAGGGTTTTAGCCGGTAATCTACCGTTTAAGGTGCAATGGGAACGCATCTTAAACGGTATTCTTTGGTTTTACCAGCACGTCTGGCGATGAAGGCTCATATTTGAGCCATCATCGCCAGGTGTGTATGGCAGCCGGGCTGAAAGATCAGAGACTTTCAGCCCAGCTGACCGGCTGCTCCCTCCCCCGGCTGACACCCGCCCCCCACACCCCCCGTCGCCCCGCCGTCCACACCCCCCGTCGCCCCCACTGGTGCATATACTCACCCCGCCGCCGTGCCCACGCTGCCGCTCATCAGATCTGCTGCGTCTCCCCGGCCAGGCCACACAGCTCGGCGGAGCGCCCCGCCCCCGGCAGAACGCCCCGCCCCCGGCTGCTTGCTCTGCTAGTGGACTCGGAGCATGTAAACTCCACTGGCCACCAATGCGTTTTTTAAGCAAGTAATATATAGATTGCTGGCATATGCCAGCAATCTATATATTACTGATACCACTGGGCACCAATGTATATATATATATAAGCCATTAATATATACATTGCTGGCACATGCCAGCAATGTATATAATCACTGGCACCACTGGGCACCAATGTGTTTTTTTAAGCCAGTAATATATAGATTGCTGGCACATGCCAGCAATCTATATATTACTGATACCACTGGGCACCAATGTATATATATAAGCCATTAATATATACATTGCTGGCACATGCCAGCAATGTATATAATCACTGGCACCACTGGGCACCAATGTGTTTTTTTAAGCCAGTAATATATAGATTGCTGGCACATGCCAGCAATCTATATATTACTGATACCACTGGGAACCAATGTAATATATTTAAGCCAGTACATCTATACATTGCTGGCACAGACCAGCAATGTATATATTATTGGCACCACTGCCCACCAATGTTTATATTTTGATATGCCCACTGCCACCAATGTAGTGAATATATACTGTATATACTGGCTAGCACCAACTATATAAATATATATATATATATATATAGGCAGTTTGCATTTAAATATACATTGGTGGCAGTGGGCATATAAATATAATAAGCAATCAGGGCCGGCACTTGGGAGCAGGTTAGTGGCGTGGAGCAAGGTGACTGGCACCCGCACCCCGTCCCCCCTAAAGCCAGTTGAGCCACACTGCACCACAGCTGACTTGCTCCGGCGCCCGCACCCCCCCACCTGTGGACCGTTCACCGCGCCACGCTGTCGGAGCGGCGTGGCTGCACACACATCACCCCCCCTCTGTGGAACTACTCGCTGGCGGACGCATACTCCCCACCCCCGTGTCGCTGCCAGTAATGTAAATATGGAACCAATGGAATTCAAACCCAGCCCATTATGTAAATAGCCTTTTATAATGAAAGATTTTCAGCAAAGTCTTTCACCTCCTGAAAATCTCTTGCTCTTTGGGGAAAATAGCTCAGTGTGTACGCACTACTTTGGTGAAAGATATATGTATCAGAGATTTTGGCACATTAAAGCCCATTAAAGTCACAGGCACTCATTTGTGCTGTAAAAACGTTTTGAAGAGCTAAAACGTTTTACCTGCAATGGGAATGGTACTTAAATGGCATTTAAAACTGTAATCTGCTGCAGTGGGAATGCTAAATACCGTTTAAGATTACCTGTAACTTAAAACGGGTCTGCAGTGGGAAAGCAGCATAAGCAACAGAGCAGCAGCACAAACACACGCCAGTTAGTTCTGTTTAAAAATTGTTGCAAATTAATATAACCATCAAACTAACTTGTAAGTACTTTCCATAGAAACAGCACAGTGCAACACAAACATTTACTGAGAATTGTGTGTGGAATATCATTGCTCAAACATAGTAGTAGTTTACAAACATGGAAGCAAATAAACCTAAACAATGTGTAAAACAACAACAGGAGATGTGGATGTCGCCTACATAAGTGCACATTCCCCCAGCACATGCCTATTCTCTGTAAACAATCTGTACCTAACTCCTAGGGCCTTGGCCCACTGATGACTGGCACTCTGTGCCCATGTAAAGCCCATATTTAATATTGTGCAGCTCTCCCAAATGTACCCAGCCCTAAAAACAGTGTTCTATACCTGTTATAGTGTTGGGTTAAATATTGAGTGAGTTATAGCTCAGGTGATACAGTGCGGGTTAACATTGCGGGAGCCGGATACAGTGCAGGTTGGATACAGTTAGTACAGTGTGAATCAAATGCATTGCAGGTTACTGTGCAGTTTGGATATACTGTAGGCCCTTATTCTGGTTCACTCACAAAGGCAAATTCCTTTTCAAATGGACAAAACCATGGGGGTTATTCTTGTTCACTCGCAAAGGCACAATCACTCTCTAATGGACAAAACCATGTGCATTGCAGGTGGGGCTGATGTAACATGTGCAGAGAGAGTTAGATTTGGGTGTTTTATTGTTACTGTGCAGGGTAAATACTGGCTGCTTTATTTTTACACTGCAATATAGATATCAATTTGAAGTACAAACTATATCTAAGGATATATATAAGCTTCAAATAGTATAATGGATCTCCTGTCTCCTTGCACCCCTCTCCCATATTCAAAGTACAATCTCTTTAATCAATAAAAGCATCCCCTGTGGGATATGCTTTTATCGATTAAAGAGATTGTACTTTGAATATGGGAGAGGGGTGCAAGGAGACAGGAGACATGGAGAATGGACACAGTATACTGTATATGCCGACAACATTGTGCTACGCTAATGGTGTGCAGTCACAATGGAATCCTGCAAAGGTCCAATAGAGGATAATACACCAAGGACCTTATCCTGGTTGATACGCAAAGCCGCAAATTTTGCAGCTTTGCGAGTCCACCAAACGACGCCCCCCAGTCACTCTGAAGCCCCCCCCCTTCGCATGCCGAGTTTCCCCCGCACATATGCGAATGGATGTTTTGCATAAACATCCGTTTGCAGCTTGTGTGCGGGGGAGGAAATCATTCGCTGGTCGACTACAGCACTCGCAGATGTGAGACACCTCTCTGGTTTCCTAAATCTACGAGTGCCCTTTGCGGTAATTGGGCGGGCAGCTGACATCTGCTGACGTCAGCTGCCCATCCCCCAGCACCCGCGTCACGGATGCATTTACATGGTAATGATCAGCATTTTCATGGGAACGCCTATGAAACGCTGGGAGTTCCCATGGATGCGACCCCTTCCCGCCGCCCAACGCCCCCTGCTCGCACTGCTAGCTGCGAACGGGACAGCGAACAAGCAGTTTGCCGTTCCCGATCGCACCAAGCGTCTGCACATGTATATAAATGCGCATGTGCAGACGCTCACCATCGCACACGGGGGAGCGAGGCAATTAGAATAACTCCAAGTGTCCACCACTGAAGTGTGCAGGTCATTTTAAATGGCAATTCATCTCTGTGCACAAGGTACTATTATGTTACTATTCAGTTCAATTAGAGCTGTGACTTCTAATAAAATGATGCAATGGCCCTTGGGATAGACAGCGCTGTTTTCACAGTTGCTGCTGCTGCATTTGGGCCACAGTAGGGGCCAGATTCTCTAAGCTTCAAAAGTGGTAAAATGGAGAGTGATCAACAGCCAACCAGTCAGCTCCTGTCTGACATTTTTCAAACACAGTCTGTGACATGGCAGGTAGGAGCTGATTGGCTGGCTGTTTATTACTCTCTATTTTATCACTATTGAAGCTTAGAGAATTTGTGTAGTCATTTACTATAAAGTCAAATTGAGCTGCATGTACAGACAGCGGGAGGGGTTGTTAACGCCCCACGAGAGCATGCATCATTCATTTGTAGTGTACGCTCTGGGCAATTTTTCAGATAATGGGGCAGATGTATTAAGCCTGGCGAAGAGATAAACTGGGTATAAATTGGAGATAAAGTAGAAGGAGACAGTGCACCAGCCAATCAACTGTGTTTGAAATATGACAGTTGGGAGTTGATTGGCTGGTGCGTTATCTCCTTCCACTTTATCTCCATTTTATCTCTTCGCCAGGCTTAATACATCTGCCCCAATATTGCTTATGGTGGCCAAAATTACCGATCTTGTTTAAAATATTGCATAGTGTGTACGCACCTTTGGACATGTACGCAGATCTTTCAGGTTACAGGAAATATACCGTAGATGAGTCCTAGCACATCTGACCCTATGTGCCCACGGATCCATAGGATCGCTTGGAGCATGCGCTACAATGGATACGTACCATGCAGGTGCGGCAAATCACAATCGCAATGCGGCCACTAGTGAGATGATGACCATGAGCAGCCCTACCTCATCTGCTGCTGATTGGCCAATTACTCATTGGCACTTTCAGCTGATATTACTTTAGTCATTAGTAATTTGGCTATATGACATCAGGCTTGTGCACACATGTTATATGCCTGGTGCATGTCTAGTACAAGTGCTTCTGTTTATAAATTACACACATCTTGAGAAGCGTCTGATATAAGGCATACAGGGAAATAAACTTGTATTGCATATGACTTTTTTTTTAAATATACATTCATTGTGCATTTCCATGTACGTTCACACAGTGTTATACTGGGGCATGAAAGGCCCAACAAGGAATGTAATGGCAGGGACCTAAGCTTAAGAGGTGTGGCCAGCTACCAGATTGGGTGCGGTCAGGCACCACATAGGGACATATCCACCTATAAGGAAGGGGTTAGGTCTATTTCCAAGTGGCGTAAAGGACTGGTCACATGACAGGACAGTCGGAGGAGCAAGGTCTGGAAATCAGGTCCCAAATGGACCTGTGCAGGCTCGCTTTGGTCACCACATTTCAGAAATAGTGACTCGCTTCGCTCGCCATCTGCTTACTGAAGGCAACCAGTGGTGGCATGGATAGTGAAACTGCAAGGCCCCTATCCTTGCTCTCTTCCTGGGTGTGAAAGGTCCTTTAGCCCACTTGGATTTAGCAACTACGATAAGGAAGGACATGTAAAGAAGAGGGCACTTTATCAAGGAGGGGACAGGATTGTGTTTGTAGTAGGACCACTTACTTTGTGTGGCATGAGAATTAATCTTGGTGATGATTTCTTGGAAACAAACCTAGCACTCAAGTCTCTCCATGACCCTGATGCACCAAGTTACTAATCCCTAGAGCAGTGGTTTCCAAACTTTTATGAATCATGTCACCCTACAGTATCAGAATTGTTTAAGCAGCACCCCCAGGGCAAAAGTTTCTTATTATTGAGAAATTTAGAAAAAAAATGATAACCGTAAGTAAATTGTGCTAATATGTCATACTTAGGTTTAATTATGTGATCAGGGATGAGATTCACTTCTGTGCGCACATAATTTATGATTGGCAGCCACCAGGAATGATTTTGCCTAATAAATTGATCATAAATATTTTTAAATAGTCCTGGACCACCAATCCAAGGCACCCCTACAAGTGCCATGAGTCACCCTAGGGTGCCACAGCACACAGTTTGATAACCACTTCCCTAGAAGATTGGTTGGGGTCCACAGGTAGTGGCACCCTCTGGGAACGTCCCATGTGCACCCTTAGGCTTGTACTGTGACTGACCCTGTGTCCACCTCTAACTGACATCATTAGTAATCTCAAACTACTGTATGTGTTTGAACAGAATACTGTATTTAAGATTTACTATTTCAGTTTTACAATGTAGCTGGATGAATGTCAATGGTGGTCTGATCTTTTATTTTGGAACTGGTCACAACACTCATTTTAATTAAAACATCATTTTAAAATAATATCTTCTTACTAAACATATTCTGCAATTTCGACATTACCCCCATCTGCTTATCCAGCTTACAATCTTTTTAATTTGAGCAGTGACACGTTATTAAGCTTGATTAGTTTACAAATAGACTCAATACATTCGCGCTTATTCTGGTTCACTCTCAAAGGCAAATTCCTTCTCAAATGGACAAAACCATGTGCACTGAGGGGGAGGGGGGTGCAGATGTAACTTGTACAGAGAGAATTAGATTTGGGTGGGGGTTTTACTTCACAGTGAGATCTATATTGCAGGGTACAAATAAAGCTGTCAGTATTTTACCTGCACAGAAACAAAATAACTCACCCAAATCTAATTCTATCTGCAAAAATAACATCTGCCCCACCTGCAGTTCACATGGTTTTGTCCATTTGAGAAGGAATTTGCCTTTCAGTAGCTACAAAAACCTGCTTAATCTATTGGAATGCATTCCTTGTATTTCAGTGTATTAGTTACCATGAGTACATCCTGTTCCTAGGCCTTGACGTCACATTCCTGTCATTGCAAATTCTAATTTTCGTTATTACTGTTGATCGTTTTATACATTTACAGATATACAGGGTAGCACAGTGACACAGTGGTTAGCATTGTTCTCACAGCATTTGTATGTTCTCACCATGTTTGCATGTGTTTCCACCAGGGGCTAGTAGGCGGGTGCCGGACGCAGTCCCGACAGTCGGGATCCCAACAGTCATTTACCCGACGTCGGGATCCCAACAGTCATTTACCCGACGTCGGGATCCCGACAGTCAAAACTCCGATAGATGGGTGCCCGACGGCCACCGGTTATTCTCCCTCGGGTCCACGACCCTCATAGAGGGAGAATAGAATCGCAGCATGGCGAGCGCAGCGAGCCCGCAAGGGGCTTTGTTGTGCTCACCATGCTGTCTGAGTCCGGGCAGTCAAAATCCCGATGTCGGGCTAATGACGGTCGGTACTCTATACCACACCCCTAGTAGACTAAGGACCAATGTGAATGATTACCATATTCTATGTACAGTGCTTATGAAGTATTATTGGCATTATCGTAATTAATAAAAATAGATATCATCCAGTTGCACCGTCACCACATTTTACATCAGACTGTATCATTTTTAACATTGCTAACTACAATGTGTTGCATTAAGGCCTTGTGGTAGTCTACAGTCTGCATAGAGATTGAGTGCGGGATGCACTAAACGAAAAATGCGGAAAAAAAACAGTTATCGGGGTTTTACCACATTTTAAAATTATTATTATTATTATTATTATAATTTTATTTATAAGGCGCCACAAGTGTTTCGCAGCGCCGTACAAAGGAACAATACAGGGAGACAAAAACTTAGCATAACATTGAATAAATAACAAAAATACAGTACAAATTAAGAGCACCACAGTTCAATACACATTACAGCTTAAATGTAAGTAGTGAGGACCCAATCAACATACAACTAGAGGCTTGAGGCCAATGATGGAGATGAGTATGAAGATGGTCACTGAGTGTTGGAGTAAAGGAGAGCTGTGAGTGAGATGTGAAGAGAAGTGGGCTTTGACAACAGGAGGGAAGAGGGCCCTACTCGGAGGAGCTTACAATCTAGTAGGAAGGGGAGACAGACAGATTACAAGAGGTGCAAGCGAGGGGGTGGTGGTTAGATAGCAGGATGTAAACAGGAAACAGGCAAGGGGTCGGAGAACCAGCTGGTTTATGCAGTGGAAGGGTACGCTTTGATGAATAGGTGAGTTTTCAGTGCCCGTTTGAAGCTTTGCAAGGTCGGGGAGAGTCTAATGGAGCGAGGGAGTGCATTCCACTGAAGGGGTGCAGCACGGGCAAAGTCCTGTACTCTAGCATGGGAAGCAGTGATCAGGGTGGAGGAGAGACGACAGTCGTCAGCTGACCGTAGAGGGCGGGAGGGTGTATGAATGGAGATGAGGTTAGAGATATATGGAGCAATGGAATTAGAGATGGCCCTGTATGTGAGTGTGAGGTGTTTGAAGAGGATTCTGTAGGGGAATGGAAGCCAGTGCAGATTTTGTTGAAGGGGAGTAGCAGAGTTAGAGCGGCGGGAGAGGAAGATAAGCCTGGCTGCAGCATTGAGGACAGATTGGAGAGGAGCTAGTTGGGATTGAGCGAGGCCAGTGAGAAGAGCATTACAGTAGTCAAGCCGTGAGATGACTAATGAGTGGATGATCAGCTTAGTTGCACTCTGTGAGAGAAAGGGCCTGATGCGAGCAATGTTGCGTAACTGGAACCGGCAAGAATGGGCCAGGGCTTGGATGTGGGGTGCAAAGGAGAGGGAGGAGTCAAGTGTGACACCCAGGCAGCGGAGTTGGGGAACAGGGGAGATGATGGTGTTGTTAACAGTGATAGAGATATTAGTAGGGGGCATAGCTCTGGGTGGGGGAAAGATAATAAGTTCGGTTTTGTCCATATTCAGCTTCAGAAATCGCTCAGACATCCAGGTAGAGATGGCAGCGAGGCAGTTGGAAACTTGAGAGAAAACAGTGGGGGACAGATCAGGAGAGGAGAGGTAGATTTGGGTGTCATCTGCATAGAGGTGATATTGGAAGCCAAAGGAGTTAATGAGTGCACCCAGAGAGGAGGTGTACAGAGAGAACAGAATGGGGCCAAGGACGGAACCCTGAGGGACCCCGACAGGAAGGATAGAAGGTGGTGAGGTAGAGCCAGAGGCAGAGACTGAGAAGGAACGGTTGAAGAGGTAAGAGGAAAACCAGTTGAAGACTGTGCCAGAGAGGCCAATGTTTTGGAGTGTGTGGAGGAGGAGAGGGTGATCCACAGTGTCAAAGGCAGCAGATAGGTCCAAAAGGATAAGCAGGGAGAAGTGACCCTTGGATTTGGCTGACAGCAGGTCATTGGTGACTTTCACTAGGGCAGTCTCAGTGGAGTGAAGTGGGCGAAAGCCAGATTGAAGGGGATCTAGGATGGAGTGGTCAGACAGGTAGCTTGTGAGACGCCTGTAAACCAGCCGTTCTAGTATTTTAGAGGCAAATGGGAGAAGAGAGATAGGGCGGTAGCTTGTGGGAGATAAAGGGTCCAGGTTAGGTTTTTTAAGAATAGGTGAGACCAGAGCGTGTTTGAAGGGTGAGGGAAAGATGCCAGTAGAAAGAGATAGGTTAAAGAGGTGAGCAAGGTGGGAGCAGCCAGTGGGGGAGAGGGAACTGAGGAGACGGGAGGGGAGAGGGTCCAAGGGACAGGTAGAGGGGGGAGAGGATGAGATGAGTGAGCGGACTTCCTCAGCTGTAGTAGGGCAGAAGGATGACAGAGTGGGGTAGTTGGTAGGGGAGGATGATTGGGGTGGATGGGCTGCAGAGGGGGTATGGAAGGAGATATCTTGTCGGATTACCTCAATTTTAGAGAGGAAGAAGGAGGCAAAGTCAGCGGCAGTGAGGGATGAAGGGAGGAGGGGTGGTGCAGGGCGAAGTAGAGTGTTGAAAGTATCAAAGAGACGTCGGGGATTGGAGGAATGGGAAGAGATGAGAGATTTGAAGAAAGATTGTTTGGTATAGGAGAGAGCAGCGCTGTAGGAGGAGAGAATAAACTTGAAATGGAGGAAGTCTTCCAGAGAGTGAGATTTTCTCCAGAGGCGTTCAGCAGAGCGTGCACATTTTTGCAAGAATCTAGTTATTTTGTTGTGAAAACCCACACGCCGGGTTTTCACTGTGGGGATTATCCCCAGCAACGATACCCCATAGAAGCCTATGGGCTTCTTAACGTGACCCACCGCTGCCCCACACGGACCCCACCGTCCCGCACGGACCCCCGCCGACCCCCTCTCACCTGCATCCAGGCAGCAGAGTGCTCTGCTGCCTGGACCAGTGACCTCCTACTCCCTGCACTTTACATCCTCTTTCAGGTACAGGGAGGAGGAGAGCCCGTCCGCAGCAGCAGCATATGCACCCCCTTCCCCCCCACCTCCCGCAAAGATGGGTGCGTGCACCCAGTAAACACACACCCAGTGCATCCACATGCGCATAGCGCTAGCATCAGCCCTGTGCGAACTCAAGTGGGCCAACGAATGGACCTGGATAAGGTCCTGTTTGTGTAGCTGTCAGTGCGGCTGTCACTGCCGTGTGAGCGGTGGGGAGAGACTGGACAGTGCTGGAAGCAGGTAAGTATGTGAGAGTGTGTACTGTGTGACAGGGCTGGCTATTAAAGTTATACTTTTCTGGGTGTGTATGTCGTTATTTACACATTCTTTTTACAGGTGAACTACGAGACCCCACATGCTGGGCCTTGTAGTTCACCTGTATAAAGCAATGTGGCAAGGGGACCTTGAATAAAAAGTGTCCCCCTGGCTGTGGCATGACACGTGTTTTTGGAACCTGGACCAGTCCAAGAGCAAGGGACTGGTTTCAGAAATCTGGGGGACCCCTACGCTTTTTGCCCTCATATTTTTGGAACCAGGATCGGCTCAATGAGTCCAGGGCAGGGTTGCCTCTGGAAGGGGAATCCTACGCCTTTTTTTATTGTTAATTATAACCAAAAACTGCACATTACCATGTGTAAAAAAAAAATCACACGTGTAAATATTTGCACATTTCCATTACAAAAATGCGCACGTTTCTGGGACCAAAAACCATTAGGAATCAAATGCGAATTTTGGGAAAAATTCACACATTAGACATATGCTATAAATGCAAATTTTGAGAATCATTGTAGAATAAGAGATCGGGGAATTGGATTGAGGAATTGGGCAAGTATTTACAGCTGCAATACACGTACTGATAGCTGGTCTGAACCCTGAACCCTCCCACCTGTGTCATTTATGTCATTACCTGAGAGTTCCACACCTGGGGCCGGATTCTGAGTCATGTTCAGGATGTTTGAAGTGGTTGCGTTGTGCAGTATTGGAAATGTATTGAGCATTCCTGGGCAGTGACTAACAGGTGGCTACACAGATGCAAGGAGAGTCACTCTCTTTTAGGAGTGTCATAGGCACTGGAGGTCATACTCTGACAGACATTCTTCACCCTTAATGGGGCAGGTGCAAGTTTTGATGGTACTTCCAGTACTGTTCCACTCCAACCTACCCCTTGCTTCCCATGGCTGTATATACTTACCCTTTCACAGGTGGTCCTCTCCTCTCTGGACAGTGACTGGTTGTACCACTTTTAGACCGTAAATGTTGGGTCACACCTGGGATCGGGACACGGGTCTGTCCCGGGAGTGACCCGGCATTTGCGGTCTGAAAGCTTCTGCAGCGAAACGGCTCATTATTGGGTCACTGGAGTCAGATTGTGGTAGGGCTTAGTGGTGGTGCATCAACAGGGGGCGGAGGAGGAGGAAGCGCATGGAGCTGACACTGTATTAAAGCACTGGCTCCTCCATAGTGTGAATGGGACCTTGGTCACAGCCATGTTCAACCCTGGGGGGACACAATGCTCTATTCCTGGACTTTCCTCTTAATTCATGATTACCATCTCCTGTGTTGAAACACCTTTGTTATCAATTAATCTATTTAAAACACATGATGGTAATCATAAATTAAGATGTAAGTCCAGAAACCAAGCATTGTTTCCCTCCAGCAATGGGTCATGTTGGGCGGTATGTATAATACTGCTTTCACATCGCAAACTCTGCTCTAACCCGGTATTTGAAACCGTTTCTAAAACGGGCTAAACCCCTTTCACATCGCTTTGTGGAGCCAGTTTATTACTAGTTTATTACCGGGTTGGCGCCTTTCACACTGAACCCGGTTCACCCATAGCAAACAGTGTAATGTCATTTGCAAAGGACTTTTATGGCTCACATGTTTGTATTATAGATAAAAATAAACCTGTTTGTTGATGTTTATGTACTGGACCAATTACAAATGTCTTTATATGTATTAGAGAATCCTTTACAGTGCCAGTGATTTGCCTGGCAATTTCTGCCTCCCCTCTTATCTAAATCTCCTTCCCCTCCTCATCAGTCCATGAAATATGCCAACAATGCTTCTCCACTACTTCCAATGCTATCTCTCTTCTTTCCTGATTCAGGATTGTGTCATCAGGTAGGGAGACAGCCTATCACCTACGGGTGTGGGTTGTTAGGTCTACAACACTTAGGTCGACAAGCATTGGGTTGACACCACTAGGTTGACAGGCAGCAAGGTCGACAATGGTCTAGGTCAGTGGATGCGGCCCGCGAAAGGCTCATGACTGGCCCACCACTCAAACCTAACAAGCGGGTCATTGTGCCCTACTGTGCTGCCACTGAGGAGAGCAGGGATATTTCCCCCTCCCCCTCTCTGTGACCTTCTGCTGCGGGCTTCGCCCCAACTGGCGCGCACGCACTTTATGTGCCCGGAGAGATGTTGCAGGGCGCCTGGCAGACAACCATGAGGAGGAGACCGCACCGGTAGATTATTAACCTTCACTCCATATGGACCCAGAAAGGCCAGGTAGGACCCCAAATTTCAGAAATCAAAGGGTCCCAGGGACCCACTTTTTTGGCGGGTTTTCGCGATCACTGCCACGGTTGAGGACCCAGCCTCCTCCGCGGCAGTAGCACAGAGAAGGTATATGGTCTGGTACACTAAACTCAAGGACACCCCCTTTTGAGAGACCACACCCCCTTTTCCTGAGTGCGGCCCTCGACCATTTACTGGAAGTGTTAAGCGGCCCCTCAACTGAAATAATTGCCCACCCCTGGTCTAGGTCGACATGGATCAAGGTCGACATGTATCTAGGTCGACAGGACATTAGGTCGACCCAAGCATTAGGTCGACATGGGCAAGGTCGACAGTGAAAAGGTCGACATGGGGTTTTCACTGTTTTTTGACCCGAATGTCAACACAGTTGACATGGACACAGTTTGAGGTGCACCGCATCCCCCTCGCTACGCTCGGCACACTATTTTATTCTCACACCACGCCCTAGTGCAGGCATTCCCAACCACGGTCCTCAAGGCACACCAACAGTGCAGGTTTTGTAGATATCCAGGCTTGAGCACAGGTGACTTAATTAGTATCTGAGGGATTCTAATTAAACCATCTGTGCTGAAGCCTGGATATCACTAAAACCTGCACTGTTGGTGTGCCTTGAGGACCGTGGTTGGGAATGTCTGCCCTAGTGGATGGTAGGGCATGAAATACCGCCTGTCGGCACATGTCGGCTTAAAAAACAGTGAAAAACCCCATGTCGACCTTTTGACTGTCGACCTTTTGACTGTCGACCTTTTGGCTGTCGACCTTTTGACTGTCAACCTTGTGGTGTTAACCCAATGCTTGTCGACCTAGTTGCTGTAAACCTAATGGCCGTATCCCTCACGTTCTGTGGCACAGTCATGTGTTCAAAATACCGGTTCTGAGGCTTTCACACTGCAAAATCGATTGGCTTTGAACCATGTAGGATCCTTCTTTTAACATGGTTTGAATTACTGGGTTTATTGACCCGGTATGGAGCTTTCATACTGCACCTAGAACCGAGTTGACACGCTTAAAAATCGGCAATATACCGTGTTATAGCTGCGCTGTGAAACAGTGGTCCTTCTCACTAACCATGGGAGCCAGTAGAAGAGTGATGTGCCCCCCCCTGCTCCCATTGCACATACATGTAGGAGAGTGGACAAATATAAGAGAATTATTCTAGCAAAAAACGATTCAGGCAAAACTGAAAATAAAATGTACAATTAATTGGAATGACAAAAATTTTCTTTACAAAAGAAGACAAAGACCGTTTTAAAGTTGACTATCCCCCTTTATCACTCTGCCGCCTGTAGAAAGGATTCCTAACATCCCCACACTCCAGTAGGCAATTCCTGGCTGATAATTAAATATTTCCACTAGATGCAATAGGCCACCGAAGCTCTCAAGGTTTTTAATTAACTCCCTGAAGCCAAATGTGGTATTAAAAATGGAATTCTCTTTAAAACAAAATGTACAAAATCATAGGATAATTTGTCACTGATTAAATATTCTGCCTCCTTTTGGTGGAGGGCAAATACATTCATTGTAATATTACTGAAACAATGTTGTAGGTTTCTATAAAATGTTAACCCTTAATACTGCTGAGCAGCTGATGAGCTGCACTGATGCTTTTCCACAACATAGGACCATTGCCAGTGATTCCAGACCCCCATAGGGATCTCTGCGGTAATAGCTGTGCTGTACGGCAGTCCAGTGTTTTTTTCCCAGTAAAATTATATATCATTAACATTTCTATGGATATTGGTGATAATAATGGCTTCCATATTGGTTATCTTTATGTGACCTTGACACACTGACACTATGTTAATTTGAGATCTGCCCGATTATATGGATAGAGGAATCTATAGTATTGATGCAGACATACATCCCACAACATGACTGATACAAATTAACCTATACAGTTCTCTGTGTGTGTTAATGTGGCCATGCGTGTAAATATATGCTGTATGACAGTTGTTCTCATTTCCATTCTCCAAGTACCCACAACAGGTCATGTTTACAGGATTTTTATATGTGGGGAAAAGGGGGAATAATTATTGTCATTATTGTATTATTGTTGTCACGACCCTAGTCGGCGATTCCCCAGATACGACAATCTGAGAATCGCGGCCACGTGACACTTCTACTGAGTATCCCAAGCGTGTGCGTATTTCACCACGATTCCGCTTGCCACCAATCAAAGTAAGCTTTTTGGACTTAGTCCGCGACAGCTTTGATTCTGCCGACACACCAAATTATGAGTTACAGGGTAGCGCCCTGGCAAATTCGTCAGAGGCTTGGGCTGGAAAACAGCAGATACCAGAACTAATTATGACTTTTTAATTAAGTGAAAACACTACAAGGCTTACAGTATATTACAGAAAACATAAGTTACAAGATATATGATTAATAGGTAAGTCAAACGTAAAAACAGTTTCAAAATAAAACAAAATGGGAATAAAGAAACAAACCACTTCAAGGACACACAGCATGAAGCGGGGTTTGGAGTGGAAATCTCTCCGGATATTGGATCATTTCAGAGACAGGTATCGGACCCGTATCATCCCAAGGAAAATGAACAACATGTCTTGTGAGACACACACTTTTAAGATTGGCAAAAACACACACAATCACAGCCCCCACCTCAGGAATCTTCCTTGTCCAGGGGTTTCCTGAGGATATACCCAGGGGCTGGCTAATTGACTTCTCTTTTGAGGCTTAGCAATTTAGCCATTCAATCACCCCCTGAGGCCTCCTAATAATTCTTATCTCAAATAAGGTGTCAGTCTAGAGTTCTAAGGGAATTGCTTTTCTGACATCTCTTCTGGTCTGGGAAGACATTTGCCAGAGACCCTGGACTTCAGTACAAGTTTTATAGATGCAGGGGGGAAGCAGATAACCTCTGCTATCCTGTGGAGTTTTCATAAAAATACAGGATGAGTAGATAGCACACCATATCAGAAACAGTATTGTAAACAGAGCATGGACTTCAAAGGAAAGAGATCCCATCTGCCTTCCTGCTTCACCCCCCAGTCCTCCCAACCATCCAGGGCAAAGGCAGGTCACTTTCTCCATTACATTTACCATTAGGGCAGAATGGCGTGGTACAATTACGCTCCTTCTGGCGTAAAAATGGCGGTCGCTCATGACAAGATGGCATCCAATCATGACAATTGTAATTACTAAAATAGATTAACACACCTGCAGATTACTAAAGAAATCCAGAAAACATGACATGTTTGAGGTACTTGATGACTGGAATCGAGCATGTTCTGTATTATTGTAATCTATCAAATATTTGTGAGTTGAGAAAATTGGCGCAAACCCATCATCACGCACGTGTCCAATTCTCTCGTGCAGCTCATAAAATAACATTGAGCAGCAATGTCGCAAAAACAATGTTGCAAAAACACACACGAGCGGTTGTATCTGTAAGTCTTTCTCTTTCATTATATGGGTCTCATAAAGTGGTAGCAGACAGATATACTGTTTGCATATATAGTCTGTGAGAAAAATAAGCCTACTTATAGGTAACAATAATAATTTCTGGAGTATGTCTGAATAAGACAAGGATACACCCATCAAGGTGTGACAGAACGTTTTTAGGTTGTGCCGCTTGTAGTTTCCAGCCACCTTAGAAAGGTTGAAAGGTATATTTATCAAGTCCGCTGGGTGCCTACTTCTAGAACTTTTTGTATGTATATTATATGGTTTGGACACAACGCAGCAGCTGTTCACTTGTTTTCACCATGAGGATGCTGGCTATTTGTATAAATATATATATATATAAGTCCAAGGGAAATTATGGCACTCGAGCCAGATATAACTTCAAAAAGACATAATATATTAAATCAACGTTTCGGGGTATGAGCCCCGTCATCAGGACACATTTACTGCAGTGCTGGAGGTGTGTCCTGGCGAAGAGGCTCATACCCCCGAAACCTTGATTTGATACACTATGTCTTTTTTAAAGTAATATTTGCCTCTTGAATGTCATCATTTCCTTTGGACTTCTTTTTGTTTTCTATTCGGGCTCCAGGGCCAGCAGGATATTGATCAGTGAGTGCTGGCATATTTGGAAATCCGGATCTGCACATCCCTAGTGGAAATGAAGCAAAAGTTGACAATTTTTTTTGTCTTGATCATTTGTGTGTCTACCATGCTTATGTCGGCTGTTCAACTATAGACGTAGTTGACCTGTCTACCTTTTGACTATGTCAACCTTCTGCATGTAACCATATGGGATCCACTTCTTGACTGGAACCCTGTATAAGCATAGATCAAATTGTAACAGTTTGAATATTTTTGAATATTGTTTAGATATTGTTTTGCTACATTTACCTCTACAGAGATGGCCCTACATCCTCATGCTATTAGTACACATACTGATAAGCTAGTTTGCATTAGCGGAGACCCACCTTACTTCCACACATAAGCAGTAGTAAGAAGGGGACCATGGACTGGATCAAATGAAGCCTGAGTTGGTCGGAGGTGTAGATTCCCAGCTGAATTATTTTTTTTAAAATGGCTATCATTTATAAGATTTTACCATTGTCTTGGAAATGATTGCCACTTTTAAAGAATGTCCAAGTTCGATGGGTAACCTGCGCCTCCGGCCAGCTTGGCCTTCATTGCATCTGGCCCCATGTCTGCTAATGGTAGGTACATTATAAATAAATTTCTACATTTTAGAATAAAATGTTTGACAGTGTAAAAGAAAGTATCACTACTACTTGGAGACTGTAATGACCGAGTTGTTTTTCTCTTTATTTGGCAGAGAAACGATGAGGAAGCCGTTGTGGACAGGGGAGGAACACGTTCTCTACTCAAAACGCATTTTGAAAAAGAAGATTTGGAAGGTAAGATCAATGTGACATTTTATAAATGGCAATATGGGTTATATGCTGACAACGTGCCAGTGTGCAGCGACCTGTAGCAAGTAATTATCAATGGTTTTTGATCGATCTGGGTAATAGAAGGAGGAGCAGAAGTCCAACCTAGTGCAATTATTGTTATGTATCATTGTTAACATAACAACCCAATGATAAACTACAGTTGAAAGAGATGTCAGCAGTACACAATAAGCTCATAATACAGGAGGTTGCAGCTGAATGTGAAGTTGACATCTTTTATGCAAACAAAGGGAAATCAATACAATACAGATGACAGACCTGCGCATAAGCAATACGACGTAGGTACTGCACATGCGCAGACCCCAGATTTTTTTGGGCTGCTGCCGAGGCATCCTGGAGGGAGGGAGCACCTCCCAATGGGACTGCCTTGGGGACTGGCAGGTCGGACTTCCAATAGGAAGTCACTGCCAGTCACAGGAAGCCAGTGTAGTCTCTTGCTTGATTACAGTGGTGGATTAGACCCGGGGGGGCTGCAGCCCTGAAGCCCATAGGTAAAAACCGCCACTTTCACCTCACTTTGGCTCACTATCAGGAAGGTTCACAATGCATAAGGAGCCATTGCAATCATTCAACAATTAAGATAAAATAATATGACTGCAGAAATATTGATAATAATACATTTTCTAATTAAGAATCAATTAAAACATGTCAATTATAAAGTTTAAAAGTGTCAGAAAATATGTATCTGTCTGTCCTTCATAGGTAACTACATGGCTTAATTTGGGTAATGACTACATTATCCAACTTAAAAACCTGGCAGGCTATACACTGAAAAATCGAACCCCTTTTGAGCCAGGGCCATATACTGTAGCTTATATATAAATTACATTGATCTATTTATTTGTTTGTGTGTCTGTCTGGTTATGTATTCAGTTCCCCGTGCACCGTTTGGGATGAAACCAATGCAGCGTGATCCAGTTGTATGCTGCCAATGTTTTGGGGGGTTTGGGTCCTGGTTGGACCTCATGGTGGATTGAGTGGGTCAGAACATTGTCTCAAGAATCCTGTTTTGGGCCTTCCACCGGATGGATTTGGAAGAAAACACTGGAATCCTGAAAACATACTAGAAGCTTGGAGTCAGTTGGTCCTCTTGGCAAAATAGGTATGGTATAGATCAGAGACAATGTCAGTCATTGATCAACATGTACAAGTTCGACATTGACAAAAGATTGATACAAGCAAAAGGATAATGCGACAAAGTTCAACACAAGAAAAAAGATGGAAGACCTTGTACTGGAATGATTTGGAAGAAAACTTCACAAAGTGGTAACATTGGAGGATATACTAGGGTATTTGGGATTGGGTTCTCAGTCAGACTTCCCGTTGGTGTATGCTGCCGAGAACTTTTACCTGGTGAGCCAATTCTGTGCCTGCAACTGGATGGATTTGGATAAAAACGTTATTGAACTGTAATAACTAACTGAAATAACCATAATGGGTACTTATGTAGTATCTGGGCGCCCGATTTTGAAATCGGGTCGGGACGATCGCATCGCATCTGACCAAATCGCATGCGATGCGATCGACCCGATTTTCCATAGGATTCAATGTAAAAATGGTCCTGTTCATTTCCCTACTATCCAAGTGGGCATGGAGTTGGATATAAGCCTGAGCCCGAAGCGTGGGGAGCGCAGCGGATTATTTTGGTGACATGGAATACATTTTAAATAATCTGTGTCCCCTCGCGGGGCTCGCTGCGCTCACCATGCTTCGGGCTTGGTGGCTCGCTTCGCTCGCCACAGGTTTATATCCAACTCCATGCCCACTTGGATAGTAGGGAAATGAACAAGACCATTTTTACAATGAATCCTATGGAAAATCGGGTCCATCGCATCGCATGCAATTTGGTTGCATGCGATGTGATTATTGCATCGGGCGCCCAGATACTACATAAGTACCCCATAATGTAATGGCCTAAAATAACTGTGAATCAGTTAACAAAAATAAATGGCAGAAATGGAGGTGGGAAGACAAAAAATGTTGTGTACCAAAAAGCCTGATTACATTAGGAAAACTTTTAACCCATCTTGTAATAGAAACTGTGTGGATATGTAGAGCCCTGGAGCTGCAGTCCCCCTCTGCCTCATAGTTAATCTGGCTCTGAGAGCAACAGTCAGCTATTTACTGTAAGTAATGATTAGTTTGTCTTGTTATACAATCTCCATGGTTACTGTTGTGAACCCCAGACATATTCTTGTTGATGGGACACTCGAGATTCAATCGCTTGTTTCCAAAATGACTCCTTGGTCATAACTGAGAAAATCCATTGCATAAAACTTCAAATAAACAAGTTATTCTGAATTGAAAAGTATACTTACTGATATACTGCTGTGTAATATTTAATATACACACCCTGTTGGAAGAGGCATCACCAGGTCTAGCTGAAGCAGTGTCATTGCCTAAGTTAAAGAGGGCAGTATACCGGGAGGAACTAGGCTGCCCCAATACCTGCCTGCAATGTAGGCTCCTCCTCTATGACAGCCAGGTGCTACTGAAGAGCATCGTACTGGAGCACCCGGCTCCTGTAACTGTAGGGAAGCTGGCATTTTGGTGTCACCCTCTCCGATGGTGACACATGGGTGTGACCTGCACCCACCTTCTAATGCTACTGTCTGTTGGTGCATCGGTGCCTCAGTTATGACGACTCTCCAGGCTCTGAGCCCTGGAAAATGTTTAATATGTAGGCTGTGTCTAGGCATTCGGACAAGAGTGAATTGGCATTTAAAGCACAGCGGCTTTCATTATCATGAAATAACTTCAGTTGTTTTTCTTTGAATATGTTTTAAACTTTGTATTTCGGTACATGTTATTGCATAAATGTTCTGTTCTGTTCTATTCTATTATAGTAAATTGCATGTGTGGGACATTATCTCTGACACTTACTGATTTGTATATACACTGAAACAATGAGTTTGTCAAACCCTATACAAATGGCCTCTCCTCCTGAATGTTACAGTGACGGGTACAATCAGCGGCAAATGTCATATGCATCAGGAGTCTGGTTATTAAGGGGGAAATTTACTAAAGGAAATTTGTAAAAAAATAGGTGTATTTGTATCCAGAAATACCCTTATTTTTGACATTTACTATCCCGAAAATACGGCAATTCGTATTCGTATTGATATGCTATCAATACGAATACAAATTGCTGTATTTTCGGGATAGTAAATTTCTGGATACAAATACACCTATTTTTTTTTACAAATTTCCTTTAGTAAATTTCCCCCTAAGTCTCAGTTTGGTTTATTACAATTACTTTCAGCAATTCTGACAGATTATTTCAGATGAAATATATTTCTTTATGATTTTTTTTTTTTTACTAAGCCTTGGAAAGCGATTAACTACAAACCAATTAGCTCCTAGCTGTCATTTTTCAAACATCACCTGTAACATGGCAGTTAGGAGTTGATTGGGTGATACTTTATATCTCCCCCTATTGAGATCAGCAAACCCATCGTTTATTGGCAGTTGGTACTATTTTAGTCCAATTAATTCAAAAACATATTATGCCTTGATCAAACTTTAAAATCTTAATTTTTATGTCAAATAAAATCTAAAAAAGTCTAAAATGTATATTAATTTAAAACCTTTAAATATTAAATATCTCTTCATTTGTGAAGAAATCTATACGAATATGATGTTTTACAAAATTTCTATTTTCTTCAAGTGATATTCATATACTGTATGAACATTTAAAGTTGGACATGTTTAGGCAACCCCTCTCTATAGAATTGCTTTCAACATCTATCAAGTACAGTATGACAATGTGACAATTATTAAAAGCAAAAGCCCTGATTTGGATATGTACAAAAATGCAGACACAGCTGCAAATTTGTACAAGCAAGTGTGCGACAATATGCAAATGTTGCAGCTGGCAGATTTGTATTGAAACGCCCGCTGGTGTAGTCAATTGCATACAAAGATGCTACATTCAGATGCTCATTTAATCCATGGTCGTGTAGCATGGCCACTGGAAGGGGATACGGTCATTAGGTTGACCATAATTATGTTGACAACTGAAGTTCGACAGGCCTTAGGTCCACACCTGAAGTAGGTTGACATAGCTAACTTCGACAGGGTTCAAAGGTCAACACAAGCATTAGGTCTACAATGGCAAGGTTGACAGTCAACAGGTCGAAATGAGTTCTTCACATTTTTGTTTTGAGACAACTTTCATGCCCTACCATCCACTAGGGTGTGGAGAGAGAATAGAATAGTGTGCCCAAAGCATGGCGAGCACAGTGAGCCATGTAAGGGGATGCGGTACACTATGACGGTTTCCATGTCGACTATGACGACGTTCAAGACAACATGTTTTGAAAAACTCATGTCGACCTTTTGACTGTCAACCTTGCCATTGTCGACCTAATGCTTGATTCGACATTCCAACCCTGTAGACCTTAGCCTTGTCAACCTATTTCAGGTGTTGACCTAAGCCCTGTTGACCATCAGTGGTTGACCCAGTGATTCATACCCACTGGAAGTGAGATATCGGCGCCAGTAACATGCTCCAGAAACAATTGCAATATGATGTGTTTGAGTTTCCACACCCTTGTTGCCTCCCACAAACCGCCCCTTACTGTCAATCACTTTGCAAATAAAACCCCTCTGTAGGCCTAATTTGGGTTTGTACGCAATGGAGATTGCTTCTATGCTGCGATCATTATGCGCATGTGCCAAGATGGCGATGCAATCCCACTCACAATGAGAACTGACAGACAGGAAGTGACCGTTTGGAAATGTTAAAGGGGAATTTATGGTTAGAAAAATGTCATGGCCGTTTTAATGGAGTATATCCGCCATCAGCTGAGAGTTTGTACATGCGAAAACATGGCTCTTGCTTCGCTACTGCCATGTCCATTCTGCATAGCCATAGGTCTACCTTTAGCCTCAATATTGCTTGTTTTTATGCGTACAGGATGGCAATGTGTACGCAATTGTGAAGGAGTTTGCGATGGCTCCGCTAGGTGTCTCTATTTATTTCTGGATGGCAGTTCCACTTGCTAACATTCTGTGGTTTAGAAAATGGCACTTGCAATTGTACAGTATGTGCATACAAACATGAATTAGTGCCTGGGTCCATCATTTACTTTTTTTTTACGCATGTGACGTGTTAAAAAAATCTTATTTGAGAACTTCTATTAATAAGTTAGAATTAGTCAATCATTAAATTGAATTGAAACATTGTTTTATTTATTTTTGTTATTTAGAGGTAAATGAGGCCATCTGTCTCCCAGCTTTGATCCTTCTAATCTGTTTTTGTATTTGTATTCTTTAATATTTTTATTTTATTTTATGTAATTTCCGATTAGTGGGTGTGTATTTGCTGCATTAATGTATTAACTTCAAAAATGTTTCCATGTGTTGTTGTTTATATTAGTTGCTTATGAATAGTAAAACATTAAGCGGTCAAGACATGAAACCACTTTATCTATATACATTATATTATGTATTAGCACCCATGTTGCATTATGGAATTAGGATAATGAACAGTTATCGCTGTTTTAACATCACTGGATGAACGATTGCATCTTTAGAGGGGCCTCATAGTAAACACTTAAGCTGACCAGATTTGATTTATAGGGAAACTAGGACATCTGCTGACAGATGGCTGTGGTTTGCAAGCTACTGTGTTTATTTTCTGCCCATGCTGAAGTGATGCATTATGGGTTTTGTACAGTTTACTTCATTAAACCAGAATATCCAGTTGTTTTTTTTAATTACATATTTATGTGAACTAACCATCTAATATACAGGATGTAAATATACAGGATTATCCAATTAAGGTATCCTTTTCCCAGCATTGAATAAAAAGCATTATTATTCAGTATGGTGGCATACAGCACTTATAAAGAAGAATGCTACCCATAACTGGAAAGTGAGTTTTGGGTGCAGTTCACCAAGTTATTATAATATGCAAAAGTCCACGTACAGCGCCAGTATTGCTGAGATCTTAACATGTTTTGGCCCAGCAACTGAATCGATTTTAAATTTATTTGTTTTAAATTCTTGAGGTATGGCTAATTTCTGAATTAAGAAAAATCTGGTGACAAATTATTTTTGGTACTTGTTTCCTAGCAGGGCTCCCAGTTTTTCTACGTACGCTACCGTAGTGAAATTGCATCGCATCACATGGGCGATTTTAGAGGCGTGCGATGCGATTTGATTTTTTAATGCAATTTATTCACTGCTCTGTTGACCCAGGGGATTGCATCGCATCGCACCTCCGGCAAAATCGCATGCGATCGCATGCGATTTTATAGGGTGCAATGCCATGCCATTGCTATACACTTGTATGACATACAATGAGGGTTTTCTGACCCCCCCACTATCCATGCCACCATGAGGTGTGGCGAGTGCAGCGGAACGCGTCCTCCCGACCTATTCATACCCCCACTATCCACGTCAGCGTGGAGTTGTTTTTATATAGTGAGGCCAGCGCAGCGAGCCACCAAGCCCAAAGCGTGGCGAATGGACGGGGAATACATGTAAAGTAATCCGCGGCCGCTCGCCACACTTCGCTCGCCACACTATATAAATTCAACTCCACACCGACGTGGATAGTGGGGGTATGAAAAGGTCGGGAGGACGCATTCCGCCGCCCCTCGCAGGGCTCGCTCCGCTCGCCACGCTTTGGGTGGTGTGGATAGTGGGGGGGGGGGGGGGGGTGACTAAAACCTCATTGTATGTCATACAAGTGTATAGCTAATGGCATGGCATTGCACCCTATAAAATTGCGCTGTGATCCCCTCCGGCCAACAGAGCAGTGAATAAATTACATAAAAAATTGCATCGCATTGCATTGCATTGCATGGCACTAAAATGGCCCATGCAATGCAATGCAATGCGATTTTATTACGGAGAATAGCCCTGTACGCAAATAGCGTACTGGGCACCCTGCTAGGAAACAAGTACCTTATTTTTTGGTGTTACAATTGCTGAGAAACAAACAGGGCAGTTTTGCAAGAAAACATAAATGTATTAAAACAAAACCCTAATAATAACAACAGTATAGATTAGTATGAAGTATTAACAGTATGTTAGCAGTATTAATCAGTAGTAAATGTAAAGTAAGTACTCAACTATTGCGGAGAGGTGTTTCTCTAGAAGTGTTACTATGATTCCCACCCAATTCTGGCTATGCCCCTGCTGCCAGATTAGAACGGGAATGTGAATTGTTCAATTAAAATTAATAGAAAAAGGTATCCTCTTCCTTAGCACGCCCTCTCTAAAGGAGTACCCGATTAGCCACAATCTTTCTTCTCTGATTGACTGATGGTCATTATCGAGCTTCAAATCCCCATCTTTTCAGGAGAAAAAGTCCTGCAAACATAGGGGGGTATTCAATTCCAACCGGGGAAAAAGCAGCTGGTGCCTATTCTTTCCAGACAGCATTGAAGAGGCATCTTGGAAGAATGGACCTGACTTTAAAAGCTGTCTGGTCTGTTTTGCTGAGAACGGACGTGGATTATCAAGATCACGGCCGTTTACATGACCATGCCCCCTTTTTTGCTGATCGGCAAGCAGGCCATTAAATATCACCTGCTGATAACAGGCGAGCGCGTCGAGAACGGACGTCCCAACAGTCGTGACCCGGAATTGAATTTCCCCCATAGGGTATCATCCTTCACTATATGTTTTGGATGTAGCTACTCTTCTGAGCAGAAGCAGCTCTTTTAGTGGTTTATTTACTAAGATGGGAGTTCTATTTCAGATGGGATGTTGCTATAGGCAACCAATCAGATTCTATTATCTTTTAAACGGTTTTAAAGAAATAATTATTTTTGCAACCTAGTAGCTCCCAATTATGCTAATTGTAGATTATTTAATCAGTGGTGATTTCCCAAAGTGCATTCTTTAATGTTGTTGCACAACTGTAACTGAACCCACACAAAATGCCTTCTCCCCATCATTGACAGCCATCTTGCGTCATTGGACATGTGCACACTTCCGATTGCTGACATCATTATGAGCTTCCATAGTAAAAACTCAAACAATTCGGTACTTATGTAGTATCTGGGCGTCCGATTTAGAAATCGGATCGCATCGCATCGTATGCGATGGTCAAGATTTTTCCATAGGATTCAATGTTAAAATGGTCTGAGTCCATTTTAACATAGAATTCAATGGGAAAAAGGGGTCCTTTTCCTTTCCCCACTATCCAAGTGGGCATGGAGTAGGATATAAACCTGTGGCGAGCGTAGCGAGCCACCGAGCCCGAAGCGTGGCGAGCGTAGCGAGCCCCGTGAGGGGACACAGAATACTTTTTAAAAAATATGCGTCCCCTCGCCACGCTTCGGGCTCGGTGGCTCGCTGCGCTCGCCACGCTATATAAAATCAACTCTATGCCCACTTGGATAGTGGGGAAATGAACAGGACCTTCTTAACATTGAATCCTATGCAAAATCGCATCGAATCGCATCGCATCGCATCGCATCTGATTGTATGCCTTAAGGTAAGGCATACAATCACAAAATCGGCAGCCCAGATACTACATAAGTACCAACAATTCTTCCATGAAACTGCATTGTGCATGTTGTTATCTTACATAGTCATTATTTAAATTATTTTTTGGAGCAATTTGAATTGAGCTTTGCAAAACTTAATTTGTCGTTATTTTATACATTTTTAAACTGTCTATGTATTTTGTAATAACCATGTGTTACTCAGGCCCTTATTCTGGTCGGTGCGGATATATCCGCGTGCGTTCGGGCCGCCGATGTTTTGTGTCTGCGCATGTGCGAGCGGGGCGTACGGCCAAATCCCGCATGATATGTGGACACTCCGAAGAGGGGGTGGAGAGGGGCGTGAAGGGCTATTTGTGCTCATTACCATATGCATACGCCCCGCGTTCCATGGGCGTTCCCATGCAAACGCTGGGCGTACGTATGGTAATGCGGCCGTGACGCACATGTAGGGGGCGGACATATGACATCGCCGGATGTTAGCTGCCCGCCCAGATCCCTGCTTTTGCACGGAAAAATGTCCGTGTGGTCTGAGGTTGCGGGAGCTGGTGGAGCACTCGGTCCTGCATTCGATGGTCTGCGACCATCGAATGATGGGGGAGGTTCCCTTAGATGTAGGAGGCGTATTCCGTGTAAAAGACACGTGCGGTCCGTTCGGACAGCTTCTTACCGCGTACGGACGGAGTTGGCGATCCGTAAGGAAGGCGGGGTTTCGCACGCACGGTCCTGGCCGCATAATCGGATCCGGCCGCACCGACCAGAATAAGGCCCTCAATCTTCCAGCATCTTCTAATTTCAACTTTCATAATTGAATAGCGGTCTCTGGCCATATATAAAGACCACTTGCTTAAAATGATGAGTGTTCAGTCTTCCTAACCCTTTTCTCTGAGCAGCTTGTGCAATCTGTGGTAGGAACTTTCCTAATTACATACAAAATGAAACCAGATGGTATTAACAATAATTGTGCCCTTATAAGTAAAACATTCTCCAATTATCATTGTTTTTCGAGAGCACCTGCTATTACCAATGTGTACGGATTCTTGGAACACTGTTTAACTTGTGGGATGTTCATGCTTCATTAAACAAATCAGATTTTAATTAGCTGCATTATAAAAATGTACTTAAAACTCTATCATGTCCTTTTCTTTAACTTAGCACATGTTGTTTTTGGTGCCATCATCCTTGTTTTGCCACCAGTTATGTGTAACTCAGAATGCTTATTTCTTTAGATTAAAGACCAAAGCCAGATAAAAAACTAAGTGGGGCCCCTAGCAGGGTAATATATTTAAATGATGGGAGCTCTAGGTAAGCACTAATTAGTTACAGCTTTGATTTTTCATTGCAATTAGCTTGTCTGGATTAGTTGTACAGGTCGAGTATCCCGTATCCGGGCATCCATTATCCGAATTATTCCAAAAACTGTGGTTTTTGGAATCATTCGAATAATTCCTCCCCCCCCCCCTAACCCTCTTTTCATACTTACCAAGTCCCAGGGCGTCCACAGCAGGCCTCCGGCATCTTCTCCAGGGTCTCCAGTGGTCCCAGGAATGCATTGCGCGAGTGTGCGCGCGTGCCGGTGCAATGCATTCCCGGGACCGCTGGAGACCCAGAGAAGATGCCGGAGGCCTGCTGTGGACGCCCGGGGACTGCGTGGACGCCGAGGGACCACCAGACACCATCAGGGGACAGGTAAGTATGCCTTAAAAAAATTATTCCAAAAACCGAAAAATTCCCCTATCCGGAATGCTCGTGGTCCCGAGCATTTCGGATAGGGGATACTCGACCTGTATTACATTATTAAAGATAAAATAGGTTAAGTAATACCATCTTTGCCCAGTAGGTGGGCCAAGTTAGAAATAGTACATGAGTGAACATATGAGTTTACTCAATATAGAATGTACTGTAGTTGCTTGGATTAGTGTTACTCTAGAATCTGGTTATTGTGTATGACTGTGTGTAATACTCTGGGCCATAGTCTGGGATGTGATGGCATCATCTTGCCACCCTGCTTTTTGTAGCATGGCCAAATGGCTTCCAGGATCCCTGGCGATTCGCTGTCAGCTGATCATAGACACCATCAGGTGCCATTTAGCTAACTTACTGGGCCTTTATTAAAGGTGGGTCCAATTTATATTTACACACTATGGATGATGTTCATGCAATTCGTATGCTCATGCTGATGTTCATGCATTATCAGTAGACTGTGATGTACTTCAATCTCACTGTACATGTGTCAAGGTGCTGCTGTGATCCTGCTTGCAATGAGGATTTCATGGGAAAGGGGTCAGCAGGAAGTGACCATTTGTAGATGTTAATGGGGAGTGGTTGCAAAATTGCAGATGCGTCATCACAGTTTTTTAGTGTGCTATTAGTTGCACGTTCGTACATACAAAAATAAGGTACCTGCATAGCTACTGCACTGCAGTGATCAATCTGCATAGTCATAGGCCAACTCTTATACTCAATGTTCCTCATTTTTGCATATAGGCTGTGAATGTGCATCAATTCTTGGCTTGTTCCTGACAGTGATTCTAGTTCCTGATCCTAGCTTGTATTGACTTTTACTTCTGTTCTGATACTATCCAGTGTCCTCTTGTTCCTGTCTTACAACCCAAACTTACCATATTATAGTCTAATTACATCAAGGGGCAGGTCAGATGACATTCTGTAGTGGAGACCAAACTAAACCTGCACCAGCCCCTGTGAAAAACACACACACACACACACACACACACACACACACACACACACACACACACACACACACACACACACACACAGTACTGTGCAAAGTTCTACAGTGGAAAAAATGCAGCAACATAATAATGCATTAAAAAATAAAAGTTTTTATCAAGTAACAAAATGCAAAGTGAATGAACAGAAGAGATGCAGGATTTGTAAGGGTGTTCCAAATGCAGCCCGCAATCTTTCATTGTAATGGAACATTGGAGCAAAAGCGGGTGTGTGGGGGAGCAGTATGAGAACCTAATAATGACCCTGGACATTGATAGAAAAGATGGGGGGGGGGGGGGTGTAATAAGAGATTTTTTAGAATAAAATTAAAGATAAATAGATTGGACTGATTTTACAATGAAATATGATTTAATACAATACGGTATGTGACCACATGTTAGGAAACACATGCCTGGTATATATATAACTGATAGTGCACATGTTAAAATAAAATTAGCCCCACACAAAAAGGTTGCTAATAGGGCTGTCCATTCCTATGATGCCTCAGAGTGACTAGGGGCCAATAAGAGTCCATTAGGAGTCCATGAATAAGGATGTGATTACCGTCCACCTTAGTAGTAGGCCAATGGATCCATATATCTCCCAGAAGCTTAGAAGCTGGACACGTGATGCTGGAATGTTGTCCAAAGTAGGGTACTGTAATCCACAGCTGTGGCCAAGTAGGGAGGCAGAGATATCCTAGATATCCATTGGCCTACTACTAAGGTGGATGGTAATTACATCCTTATTCATTGACTCTTATTGGCCCCTAGTCACTCTGAGGCATCATAGGAACAGATTTATGTTTACACGCTATGGCTGCCCTATTATCAACCTTTTTGTGGGAGGCTTTATTTTAACATGCGCACTATCAGTTATATATACCACTCTTCCCTGTACATTAATGTAAATATTGGTCTTTTTATACACTGGATACTGCATACCTCTTAACGCTGTCCCGGCGGAAGGAAGCCTCAAGACCATGGGGCATGGCCTATGATCATGGCACTCTTGTGAGGCCACGCCCCTGTTTTCACCACCGCTGTGCACATGTACACAATAGACACTGTCTATTCAATGTACTTACAGGGGGGACGCCGACTTGTCCCCCCACTGTGGGACACTGCCGATCCTGGCTGGAATGTGGGACAGTACATAGATATGGGACTGTCCCACGAAAATCAGGACAGTTGGGAGGTATGATGCTGTCTGGCGTACACAGTATTATTTTTTATCATTATAGATGGTCTATAGAATACCTTAACATCTACCTCAGTCAGGGATCACCTTCCCATCACCTTCATCATCAACATCCTGCCTACAGTTATTGCTCCCAGTTTCTACATCATCCCAACATCCAGCCTACAGTTATTGCCCCCTGCTTTCATCATCACAACACCCAGCCCACAGTTATTGCTCCCAGCTTCCTACTTTCCTTACACCAAACTATCCCCACCAAAACCCCTGAGCGCCAGCACTCCCCTCTCCAACCCTCTCCATTGTATCACTAGGGGGACCGAGACTTCCCCCAAGGAGTGAGGGCTGCTAGGGGTTTTCCCTCTCCGAGCGCTGTGCAGTTTTCTGTTTTACCATGGTCCATTGTACTGATTGGGGACTCAGATTCCAAACACATAGCAACTCTTCTCTGTTCCTTAAATGGCATGATGTGACTGCCAATCTGGTAATCGCATTATGAGCCTGATTCAGACCTGACCACTGATTCGAAAATTTGTTAATCAAGGGGTTATCTAACAACTGCGCATGTGTACCGTTTGCAATGCGCATGCACGAACAGCAAAAGAAAACGTGTAGAGATCGTAAACTGAATCTCCCATAATTTGACCAATAGAGAGCCGGCATTTGGGGGTGAAAACCTGCCATTTTCTGAATGTGGTGGAAAAAACACAGGCATGCTCAGAAGTTTTGGAGGAGGATCTGTGACGTCAGAGATGACCGCTTCCAACCTGTCTCAGTTATAGATTAGTGGAAGCCTCAGATCTACTCACATTTGCACAGATGGCAAAATCTCACATTAGTGGTCAGCTCTGCAGCCCTATATACTATTGCTAGGTTTGTGTTAAGGATGCCGGCATTCACTGTACCGACACGGGCATCCTGACTACCGCTGGGAGACTGGTGCTGGAATCCGGACATCAATTGGAATGTCAACGACTGCCAGGATACCAAACGGTGAGTAACCGGGGCTGGTTACTCTGGGAATGCGAGTGGGGTTTAGATTTAGGCACTAGTTAGTGGACTTATTGTTAGACTCCATGGGGGAGGGGAAGTTTATGGTTAGGCTGGGGGGTGGGAGGGTTAGGCATTTAGAAAGTAAAGTTAGGTTTAGGCTGTGGGGCGGGAGGGTTACTGTCAGGCTGTGAGTGAGGGGAAGGTTATGGTTAGGCTGTGGGGTGGGAGAGTTAGGTACTTAGAAGGTGGAGTTGGTTTTAGGCACTAGCATGGAGAGTAACGGTAAGGCTGTGTGGGGGTGGGAAGGTTAGGTATACTTTCCTGACCTCTATCTGGATTCCCTCTTCCAGGATGGTGGCATTGGTATTCTTACTGCCATCATCAGGACCACTGGTCATCAGTATTACCAAGAGGATGGGAGTTTCCAGGCAACCACCACCCAATACGGTGTCATGTACAGAATAATTGACAATATTAAAGCTTGCAGAGATGCTGAAAGAATTAAATGAACGCTTCTACACCAGGAGAGACATAAACTACAATTTGTATATTATCAATGCCCCGACTCCGGCAACAGACACAACAAAGGAGGAAGCTTCCACCTTTCTATTAGGCTCCTATGCTCCGGAATGTGATGGCAGTCACTGTATTGCTAATGACAAATATTTCCTTGTATAAAGCAATCTGTTGAGGTATCAAAACCATTATGGTAAATTGCAGAAAATAATTTTGTTTATAGTAGCAGTAAAATGTTTTTAAAGTCGGCTCATCCACTGGCAGATCCTGCAGATAAATATTCTGCAAGAGACATCATTATAAGTCACTGCATTTTGTTTCATAATGGTCTTATGCTTGGGGGAATGTTGCAATCTAGAACAGAGAGTTCTGAATAATGTTCTATTCAGTAGCAAATGGATGTGACAGCATGGTTAGGTGAATTTTACATTAGGGTTTAGTTTATGAATATTTTCTGTATTTTTTCAATTTTATATCATAAACAATAAAAAAATGAAAATCTTGCTATCTATATACAATAGTGTAAAGGTGCATACATGCTGAGTGTAATCGCCTGTGCAATCGATTTTTGCGTGGGTGGACGGCTTGACATAGCATGACAGTATGGAAAGCCGTACACCCTGTTGCTCATCTGCTGGTTATACCAGCGATGATGCGGGAATGCGGATCAGTTTTCACCGTTCATTGCACGTCCCATACATACTGGGCGGCTTTTAAACTGAAAGCCGCTCAAACGACAAAACTGAGCTGTTTCCGTTCAAAATAACCCAGTGTGTATGGGCCTTAAGGGTGATTTTCATGAGTGACTTACTAGTGGCTTATCTTTAAGAAGCCGTTGCTTGAGCAGGGCACACCATATACCAAATTAAAGCTCTTGGTCCAGTGGTGGAAAAAGAGGCAGTGCAGCCAGTGGCCTGTCACAGTGCATGGGCTCACAGCTGCCAGCATTAAAATGACTCCCACTGACTCATTGTATGCCGCTGCCAGCAGTGCACTCCCCGCCAGTATCCCAGTCAAAGTAACCAGCCAATTGGTGCCTGGGCCCACCTACAGTTAACTTGGTCTCTTCCACATAAGGCCACTTAAAATAAATCCATCCATTTGAAAGTAGTGTATCCTCTGAAGTGATTTTACATCAGTCTGCTCTGCATGTCATGCAACATTTTTGAGAACTATTATAGGAAAAGCACCAAATGTTCACATTTTTGTCCTGCTGAAGCCTATTGCAATATCATAGAAGTAAATAAAGACAATAAAGACACCAAAGTTGCTGGAAAATGTCAGAATGCAGGAGGTTAATTGTAAATGATGTTATTTGTTGCAGATTTTGGGGCAGATGTATTAAGCCTGGAGACAGGGCTGCCATCAGATATTGTGGGGCCAGGGACTAACAAAATCCCTGACGCCCCCCTCCCTGCGGCGCCTTGTATGAAAAGGATACCTGCGGCCATCCTCTGGCATCTGGCATGCTGTCTGCACGCACTGTAAGCCGCGCAATGAAGTCACACCATGTGCAGCTTACAGTGCGGGTGCCCAGCATTCCTGCTGCCCGCAGCACTGCCTGTGTATGTCCCTGGGCAGCAGGAGGATCCTGCAGGGCCTGGGGACTGCTGTGTATGTGCAGCTGGCTGCGGAGGACCCGCGGCCCACCGCTGTGAAGTGGGGGACGGTGGCCAGCTGACCCGTAGGCAAGCGGCAGCTGCAGTGAATGGGGGTGCTGGCGACAATTATACCCGCAGCACCCCCCTGTCAGAGAGGCCATGCCTGGGACAATTATTCCCATAGCACCCCCCTGTCGGCGGCCCTGCCTGGAGAAGAGATAAACTGGTGTAAAATTAATATTATTAGTTGACAATGGGGCAGACGTATTAAGCCTGGAGAAGAGATAAACTGGTGATAAAGTGAAAGGAGATGAAGCACCAGCCAATGAACTGTTTGAAAATGACAGTTGGGAGTTGATTGGCTGGTGCTTTATCTCCTTTCACTTTATCTCCAGTTTATTTCTTCTCCAGGCTTAATACGTCTGCCCCATTGTCAACTAATAATATTAATTTTACACCTTGCTCCAGGTTTCGGTACTTGTTTCCTAGAACGGCCACAACGATTTAGATCGTTGTGGTCGTAAGATAAAAAATCGGATCGATCGCATCGCATGCGATTTGGTCGCATACGATGCGACCGATCCGATCGACCGATTTTTCACACGATTTTTTTTTTTTTCACCAGATTTGTTTAAATTGCCCCCCCAAATGTTAATAAGTGTGCTAGACCCCACGATAGACGTGAACCCGAAGCGTGGCGAGCGCAGCGAGCCCGCGAGGGGCGGCGGTGCGCGTCCTCCGACCTTTTCATTCCCCTACTATCCACTAGGGCGTGGAGTGAGAATATAATAGTGTGGCGAGCGCAGCGAGCCACCGAGCCCGAAGCGTGGCGAGCGCAGCGAGCCCCGCGAGGGGACGCGTCTAACTTCACAGGTATACGCGTCCCCTCGCGGGGCTCGCTGCGCTCGCCACGCTTCGGGCTCGGTGGCTCGCTGCGCTCGCCACACTATTATATTCTCACTCCACGCCCTAGTGGATAGTAGGGGAATGAAAAGGTCGGAGGACGCGCACCGCCGCCCCTCGCGGGCTCGCTGCGCTCGCCACGCTTCGGGTTCACGTCTATCGTGGGGTCATGGCGGGCACATAAAAAATGTGAAATGGGTCATATTGGCCCATTTCACCTTTTTTATCATTTTTCCCTATGTGAGATGGACTTAATCAAGTCCATCTCATCTTGTGCCATTATAATGGCACAAGACCGACCGATTTCAATATTAAAAGATTTTTTAACATTGAAGTCTATGGAAAAATCGGGTCAATCGGTCGGTCGCATCGCGGCCGATTTTAATTGGTCGCGACCGACCGATTGACCCAATTTCTGTCAATCAAATGGAAAAAATTGTAAAAAATCGGCCACATCGTGAGGATCGTGTCCCTTAATTAAGAGCCACGATCACTCACGATTGTGGCCGTTCTAGGAAACAAGTACCCAGGTTTCTCCTACCGTATGTTCCTATGCATTAAGAAAAAGTAAAATTTGGGCGAGTACAAAGTTACCCTGTTTGTGTTTGTTTAGTTTCAAGATTTGTAAAAACAACATTATTTTAAACTGAAGAATGCATTAATAGAATCTACAAAGATCACCATTTAAATTGTGTTTCCTTGTTAAACAACTTAATTTAACTTCATGCTGCACGCTATTTAATTCTTTCAAATTAAACGTATTTTTCTTTTTTTTTGTCCCTGAAGATGATGAATTTGTGTTTAAAAACTGTTTTAATCAGTGCAGTAAAACCTGCCGTGGTCAAAAGCTGCTTATGGTCCTGGTGTAGATATTAACTTAACAATACACTTTTGTTTTAGTGATCCCAGCAATTTGTTTCTTGATTAAAACTGTACTACTTTAATTACACGTTTTAATTTCTAGCAGTTATTGAAGGTGACATTGCACTTTAGATGAAACTACTTCTTTCTTATATTCACATACTGTATATCCCAATTGGTATCCCAATCATTTGCATGCACTGTTCATTTTAAGTAGAGTTAAATGGGATTTTCAGAACTGTTCTAAAGTTTATTCCCCTCGGTTTGTATCTGTGAAATGTGAATTTAACCTTATGTGCAGGGTGCAGTCTGAGAAGGAAGGGATGGGGGGGGTGGTGGTTACTAATTACCTGAGTCCAGGCTTGTCATAGAGGGGTGTGATCGACACCAAAAGTTACAGTGAAAAAACGACACCAGTAAATTGTCGACATGGAAAATCAATATGTGTACATGGACACTGTAAAAGTGTACCGCGTCCCCTCGCTGTGCTCGCCATGCTTCGCTAGAAAAAGTCGGTTGTCATGATATTGGCAAGTCGAACGAATGCATGTCTAACTTTTGTCAATGACTGAGGCATGTCCAAACTATGGCCCTCCAGCTGTTGTGAAACTACAAGTCCCATCATGCCTTGTCACAGTTTTGCTATTAGGGAATGCTAAAACTATGGCAAGGCATGCTGGGATGTGTAGTTTCACCACAGCTGGAGGGCCGCAGTTTGGACATGCCTGGTCTAACTAATACATGTCTAACTTTTGGTGTTGACCTATTGACTGACTAGACATTGTCAGCCATCTGGAACCCATTATAGAGGCATGGCGAGGGCCTGGAAATGTTTCTGTAATTGACAAATGTCCCCGTTTATAGCATGTGTGGCGCTGCATTGTACCTAGGCCCTATGGAATGGGCAGAGCATCGGGTTTACAAGTTTGCTGGATATTGGGGCAGTACGGATGGTGTAATGATTAGCATTACTGCCTCACAGCACTGAGGTCATGGGTTTGATTCCCACCATGGCCCTAACTGTGCGGAGTTTGTATATTCTCCACATATTTGCGTGGGTTTCCTCTGGGTATTCCAGTTTCCTCCCACAATACAAAAATATACTGGTAGGTAAGTTGGCTCTAGAATGTATATGTACGCGTGTACATGTGGTAGATAATACAGATTGTAAGCTCCACTGGAGTGTTCACATATTCTCTGTAAAGCGCTGCGTAACATGTGTGCACTATATAAGAAACTGTTAATTAATAAATAATAAAATATTAATTTCCCCGTTTGTTGGTCCTTTAATGGTATGATTGGTTTATCTTGGCTATTCGAAATGGCTACAAATGAACTGGTCCTTCTTTCACCCTACTACAAACAACCAACCTCGCTCTAAAATTAAAACGAATTTCATTCTCATGCAAAATTTTTGCATGGGCCACCTAGTTGTTTTAATTTATGAGTAAGACATTTTTGGACTAAGGATGCCATAAAAAAAATGCTGATACTCTAGGGCAGGGGTAGCCAACTCCAGTCTTCGAGAGCTACCAACAATTCACATTTTCCAGTCCACCCGGCAGGCGCTCAGGTGCACTCATTACTCACTGGTACATTTTAAAAGATCCACAGGTGGAGCTAAATACTTGTGTTTCTGTGAGGAGACCTGGAAAATGTTAATTGTTGGTAGCTCTTGAGGACTGGAGTTGGATACCCCTGCTCTAGGGTGCCTTGATTTAAGAAAATGTCAGAATAATAATACTGGGTACTCTTTACCTAGCACGGCGCCCATCGCGGGCATTGAATGCACTTAAAAATCGGGTGCGACGCGACCGACGTGATGCCCGCGATTTCCCATAGGGAACAATGTTAAATTTCTCAATTGACCCGATTTTTCTGTTCAATGCCTCAATTGACCCGATTTTTCCATAGGAAACAATGTTAAATGGCCCACAGAGGCCAAATAGGCACCCTAAAGTGTGAAATGGCCCCCACAATTGTTAACGCCACCCCACGATCAACGTGAACCCGAACCGTGGCGAGCGCAGCGAGCCCGGGAGGAGCGGCGGTACGCGTCCTACGACCTTTTCATACCCCCACTATCCACGTCGGCGTGGAGTTGAGAATAGAATAGTGTGGCGAGCGCAGCGAGCCACCGTGCCCGAAGCGTGGCGAGGGGACGCGGATACCTGTGAAGCCCGCGAAGGGACGCGTTTACCTGTGAAGGTATCCGCGTCCCCTCGCGGGGCTCGCTGCGCTCGCCACGCTTCGGGCTCGGTGGCTCGCTGCGCTTGCCACACTATTCTATTCTCAACTCCACGCCGACGTGGATAGTGGGGGTATGAAAAGGTCGTAGGACGCGTACCGCCGCCCCTCACGGGCTCGCTGCGCTCGCCACGCTTCGGGTTGACGTTGATCGTGGGGTGGCGTTAACAATTGTGGGGGCCATTTCACACTTCAAGGTGGCTATTTGGCCTCTGTGGGCCATTTAACATTGTTTCCTATGGAAAAATTGGGTCCATTGAGGCATTGAACAGTAAAATCGGGTCAATTGAGAAATTTAACATTGATCCCTATGGGAAATCGCGGGCATCGCGTCGCACCCGATTTTTAGTGCATTCAATGGCCGCGATGCCCGCGATTTTTTTACCTGCGATGCCCACGATCAAAATCGTGGGCGCCGTGCTAGGTAAAGAGTACCTAATACTGTACATTCATGTTTTCTATCTGCGAACCAGTGTAATCTGTAGACTTCTTTATAGTGAAGCAAATTTAATATTTGTTAGCTATATTGTATATGAGTTTTCTAAATGTGTAAATACAGCTAATATAAATATATTTGTGATGTCCTATAGGGTGTAGCATGGATAAGGTAGGGAGGGGAAAGAGGGCCCTTCTTCAGTCCTAGGCCCACAATATGTCATGGCAGCCCTGACTGCGGTCACAGTTCTAGGTACTCTACAACTTCAGAACCTGAGACAGCCCTTGCTTCCTTCAGCCAGCTAGTGCAAGATGGGTCCACAAAACTGGCCATCTTGCCCCATAAACATAAGTAAGAATCTCAAATGAAGAAGCATGGTAAAGATTGAGTCTTAAGCCATTATTGACCTCCTTTGACTTTAGGTAGTGTACAGTATATATTATTTGTATTATTGTAGATATGTGAGAGATCACAGTGTTCTGCATAGCGTAGTTACAATGTTCCCGTTGATTTCATAAAATTGTGGTTTTAATTGAAAAGAACTAGAACGAGAACATACTGCACCTGTAGTCCCACACTTTTGATAATTCTAACATCTGTCATCTTGCGAATTTCCACATACATTAGAAACCTATAACTGAAATCATCACTTGTTATATGGTTGTCAGAATTCTGATCATTGTACTGCACCTGGTGGAGATGCAGTAGTAAATAGATTAGTTTTCTTGTAGATGTCAGCAAAGTGCTAGGAAATTCACATATCATCACTTAATTTAGACCAATTAATAAACTTCACTTTCCTGCTGACAGAGGCATAACACATTTTATGTCTGGGGAAAAATAATTCCAATTTTGTTATGAAGCTGTTCAAAAAAGATTTAAATATTGAGTGAAATTGAAGTAAAGTATTTGACAGGCTAACATAGTTTGTGAAAATTAAATATGGATGTTATTATACGTAATAATCAGTATCACTGGCTTCCAGAGAGAACTCATATATTTGATCATTTTTACAGGCCATCGAACATTGTTTATTGGAGTTCACGTGCCTCTTGGGGGTAGAAAAAGTCATCGACGTCACAGTCACCGACATCGTGGACACAAACACCGAAAAAGAGATAGGGAACGGGACTCGGGTTTAGAAGATGGACGAGAATCTCCTACATATGGTAAGGTATAGTCATGTATTTTCTTTGTTTGTCTTTTTAAAGGAGGCCACTAAATATTTGTACATTATACCTCCCAATTCGGATCATTATGTTAGGTACTACAACTGAATGAAATAATTCATGTTACAAGATAGAAGACAACTATGTGATCTTGGCTGTAGGAGGAATCAGAACTGGCTTCCATATCAGATTGCGGTTCACAGGGTGGCAGTTGGTGGAGCTCCCCTATTTGAATTTTGGACTGTGCTGCAGCAACTCTGTAACTGCTACTGGCATGAAAGACCAGAAACAGAGCATATTGTCCCTTCTTGAATGGGTCATGTTAGGAGGTATGAGAATCATTTTACCACATTGGGATACCCTATTCAATGATTTTTCTTTTTTTGAGGGGAGTTTCCCAATTCAATAGAGTTTATTTGCATTGTAAATTTATTACCAACTTCCCAACATAAGGATCAATAAGAACTCAAAAGTGTTATCAAACCATCACATGGCACTGGCTACATTATGGGCTTCTCTACTGTATTTACCCTAATGTTGCAACTGCTGCCACACTTTGAATGCAGCCATTTTATGTGTGGCGTGATGCAACACAGTTTGAGTTCACCAGAAGTACGGGATTCTGGACAAACTCTGACTATTTTTTTTTAAGTGGCAATCATCTACAAAGCATGGCTTTGCTAATGAATGCTGCTCATCTGGACCTCTGGCAATCTCTGCTGTATTACTTTCCGCCGCATAGATTTTATGCTTTTGCATTATCAAAAAATTGTGTTTATTTACAATATTAATGACTAATTATCCTATGTAGGCCTAACTAGTCTTAAATTGTCACATTTATGAGCCCAAAATGACCACTGATCCTAACCAACATTTGTTGGTGAATAAAGAAAGAAGGGGGATAGAACCACAGGCACAACCAAAGCTGCTGTACAGGGAGTGTGTATGTCTCCCGATTGTTTAGTGTACAAAGCAAAAAGGGGGGAGTACAGCGCTAGGTTTAACTGAAAGAAATATACACTACCACATGTACATAAGTATATAGCATTTATTATACAAAGAAATAAATGAGAGCTCTCATAAAAACATATATAATAATAAAACAATGAATAAAAGCAATCAAAGTTGGTGAATGTATGATAAATGATGGTGGGGTCTAAGCTTTGGAGAGTAATAAAGTGAATGGAGAAAAAGTCCCAGCCAATCTGCTCCACTGCATTACTTTCAGCCCGCTGTTTTAAAATATATACAGTACCTCTGATTATGTCATCTGAGATCTTGGCTTTATAACTATAACCATTTGAACAGCTATATTGGGGTCTATTCAATGATTTTTGTGAGCTGTGGCAGTGAGTATTCAACTGTCCCTCCCTGCACACGCCGTTTCCCTGTCGCTAGGTTTTTGTAACAACGGGAAAACGGCATGTGTGGCTGCTAAAACAGCTAGGCTCGTGGCTAAATGCAGCGGGCTCCCTGCATTTGCTGTAATCCTTGCTGTTTGGGGGAATCCTCGCAATCCTCTGACAGCGAGGATTCCTCCGTAACGTAGAATAGGGTGAGCGGTCGGCGCGGTGGTTAAACGGTGAGGGACACTTGTTATCGGCGATCCCCACCATTTAACCCCATCGCCGGCCGCATTGAATATGGCACATTGTCTTTGTCACTTAATTATCTTTGATGAATAATGATTTAAAAAATATGTAATAGTAAAATAGAAATAAGTACCTTACAGGCTAACTCATTTCCAGGTGATTTTACATCATGTAACATCATGTGAAGTACAGGTGATGCAAGATTAAATATACAATGTTGGTGTGATGATGGGTGTCATGATCGGCAATCAGATACCACTCTAAAGCCATATTACATGCATACAGTATCGTCAACAACATTTATTGGTCTCCATAGTTCTGATGCAGAGTTTGTAGTAAATTGTGTACTATGTACTCAATAATAAATTACTGTACGTTACTGAAAAGAAAAGTGGATGGAAAATGAATGTAGTATTCTACACACCTTGGCAAGCATATGCTTCTGCATGGGTGGCATATGTGTCTGGTTTTCTCCAAATCATCCTCATTAGTGTCTATATACAAATGTAGCCACTGTCATCATGGTCTCCATTGTACCATGGGTGCGGCATGTATCCCGTGTTGCGCACGCCCATTAGGAAATCATTAGCCCGCAGCCCGGCATGCTGAGTTGTGGTTGTAACTAAGCACAATTAACGTGCATGCGCAACTGCTTTACAGCCACCATGAGAGTGGCTACATCTAGATGCACTGGTTGCATTTGTGCTGGCCCACATTGCCTACAATTTCGTTGACACTCATTGAAATCAGCCTATGAGAATGCCTCTTCCTACCTTCGTTCAGTCTTTACAGTCATCTGTTTCTACGAATACATAGCCGCATGTATAGAGTATGGGCAGAGTGACTTTATGCAAAATACACAATGCAAATGGAGATTCCTTTTGTTCTGGATCAGCCACTTATTATTTGCTTTTCCTTTTTCTATCATTCCCTGTTGATATTATTGGTAATGACATTAATGGCCATAATTATCGCGCATGGAAAAATGTTTTTCTTACCTCAAATATATATATTAATTGACAACAAATAACGTTAAATTGTGGTTTATTTAAACCTTCTTTTCATTACTTCAGTGTAATTTCAGTGCTTTGTACTAGCTTAGATGATGCTTGTTATCATGGTAACCCTAATTATAGTTATTATGCAATGGTTCCTACTAAATGTTGCCCATTAATGAGTTTTATGCTGTCCAAGGTGCTGGCTTCTAACAATGCTTTGTATATTTATGTATGGGTTCTCTTATCTGGAATGTCTGGGACTGGACGTGTACCATACAGCAACTTATATTAAAAGACATTTAACCCTTATTTACTCTTTTGTGTCATTATAAGTGTAATGTATTTGTGGTTTGTTGGCTATTATATTCCAAAGTGTGGTAAATTCTGTCTATATACAGTATGTATATAAAGTATGTGCTGCTTGATAAAAACTGTCTTTTATCAGAAACAAGCCCTGCAACCTACATTGCAAACGTATGAAGTTTAACATTTTTAATTTGATGATAACGTGTGGTTACTTTTGCCTATAGACACGCCATCCCAAAGGGTCCAGTTTATCCTTGGAACAGAAGATGATGATGAAGAACACATTCCTCATGATTTATTCACAGAGCTGGATGAAATTTGCCTCCGTGAAGGGGATGATGCTGAATGGCGAGAAATGGCTAGGTCAGTCCAACATTTTCAAATTGTCGTTTCAATATACAGATGGCGCGCCTCTCAGCCAGTGTTGGGGCTCGCCAGAATGCCCCCCGCTGGTGAGGGGGCTCTCCATCTGACTGGGATGCACGCGCGTCCCAGTTGCCGCGTGGGCTGGGACGTGAACCAGCGGCGGGGGAGCTCTGGTTGAAGGGGATGCGTGTGCGTCTCATGTGCGCGCATCCACTTTAGACAGCATGGTGGGGGCTGGCGGTTGGTGATCCGACCGCCAGCCCCTGCAAAGATAAAAGGCCCTCCATCTGTTTCTGAGTTATTTTGTTTCTGTGCAGCAAAAATATTGATATATTTAAAATTATTTTTACACTGCAATATAGATCTTCTTTGTAGTAAAACCCCACCCAAGTCTAATTCTCTCTGCACCCCCACCCCCCACCCCCCTGCAGTGCACATGTTTTTGTCCAGTTGAGAAGGAATTTGCCTTTATGAGTGAACCAGAATAAAGGCCTATGAATGTAACAGAAGTTCTGGCCTGTAACTAAGCATACACATATTCTAATATAACAAGGCAAAGATGAATTTTTTTTGTTGTTGTTGAAGATTCTAACTTATAGATCTGATTTGGCACATTATATGGATTTGTGTAATAAAAAAAAATTGTTATTGTTTATTTTTATTTGTTGGTTTATGTTGCTAAACCTCCACCATTTAGGCAATATATAAATCGGCCTTGAAGTATAAAAGTGCAAGCGACAATGTTATAATACAGATAGATAGTTGTCTGCGCCCAAAATAGGCTAAATTATTTAAACGTCTTTGATTAACTAAACAAACTATGTTGAATAAATAATAAAACTATTCTTAATCTTATTAAGGGACAATTAAACCCAAAAATAAAAAAGACTGCTATTTTTATTTTTTTTGTATTGTACTATATTGTTTTTTTCTTTCTTGCTTGTTTGCTTAGGGGAGTATTCAATGTTTGATTCCGACTGTCGGAAAGTTCACTACAGTTGGAATCATGGACAATCCGACGTCAATTCGACCATCGGTATCTAATGTTCTGACTGTCGTAAGCAGTCAAAATCCACGTCTATTTGGTCGAATACGACCACGGATTTGACAAATCAGTGCCCATTTTTTTAACCATACAGATTTGACTTTTTAGAAAATTGAATCAGCCAGGCTTCAATGTGATTGGAAATGGCCGCATTGATAATTCCGATGATTCCGACTGTCGGAAATATCCGTACACATTGCATGACCCCCCTTAGGATCAATAAAGTTTTTACACCGAAATAAACAAGAATGGTGGAATTTTAGCAGGGATTTCTTGCGTGTTTAATTAAGACTTCTGTGATTTAGATGGCTGAAATTTGAAGAAGACGTTGAAGACGGTGGCGAGAGGTGGAGCAAGCCCTATGTGGCCACATTGTCACTTCATAGCCTTTTTGAGCTGAGAAGTTGTATTCTGCATGGTACAGTGCTGCTGGATATGCGGGCCAACACATTAGAAGAAATTGCAGGTATTGTACACGGCGGTAATTGATACCTGTTGAATGTTTCTCGTGCTTCGGCAGTGTAGTATATCAACATTTCTTTTTTTAAATTAATTAGTGATCTACAGACCTTACTGATTATTATGTGTATTAGCAAGTCCTCTGCAAAAGCATTCACTTCTGAAAATACCATTTCTATGTTAATTGTCTCCTAAGAAATGCATGTTCTTATAAAAATAGCACTTCACATTATCATATTGTTACTATGAAGGAGATAAAATATGCGGCTCACTGGTCTTATGTTTTTCAGTACGTGTGACCCAGCTGACAGCATGATGCTATTTACTGTAACAATATATTGCATGGACAGTATACAGGACTATATGATGGCACGGGGTGTTGTTACAACTTGCATGCACCTGTATGCTGTTGTTCATTGCATCTTCCCAGTTAATATGCAGCACATCAGATGAGAGGATGCAATGCACAGCTGCAATCGGGCATACACACTATATGATGCATACAATATATTATTGCAATCTGTGTTTTTACAGTATATTTTATACTGAGCCCCCACCTTTAGGCTGTCTGTATTTTCTCCAATGCTAAATTTGCAAAACCCTACTGTAATAGTCTCCTGTGTCTCGCTGTCTTAAGGCGCCTACACACGAGGCGATTTCAGGGCATTTTATAAGGGATCTAATTAGATCGTGTTGAAGATGCCCCTACATTGATCTGTATGTAGGGGCGATAGCGATGCAGCCCCGCGTGTCGCTATTGCCCAGCGATTAATATCCAGCATGCTGGATATTAATCAGTCAGGGCCAGTGTTATCACCGGAGAACACTGGCCTTGACAAATCGCTCAGCACACAGCGCTGTGTGCTGAGCGATCTTGCTCAGTGTTCTGAGTGATCTAGCATCTCTCAGAACGCTCAGCAAATCTCCCTGTGTGTAGACCCCTTTACTACAGCAAATAAAGTATTGATTAATGATCTGTTTAATGGTGTTCACATAAGTGACTGCTCTAGTTAGTTACATACTGTATCATGTCATGATAATTTCAATCTACATGTAAAAGACTACAATTATATGAGTGATGAGATGTATTTATTTAAGAAATAATTAGTAGAAGAAGATCTATTACTGAACTGAACTATTGCTTGTGTTTTTTTATGATGAGAATTTAAAATGCGACTATACTTTTAATACTAGATTCTATATAAGATGCAATCTAAATAAAAGGTACTTGTTTCCTAGAACGGCCACAATCGGGAGTGATCGTGTACCTTAACTTAAGGTACACGATTAACGCGATGGACCTAATTTCCTTTGAAATCAGGTCCATTTTGCCGGCAAAGGCAAAATCGCGTTGATCGCGTCGGTCGCGTGCATTAACATGGCACGCGACGCGACCGACGCGATGGACCCGATTTTGCCATAGGGTTCAATGTTTAAATATTTTTAACATTGTAATCGCGTTCATCGCGTCGGTCTTGTGCCATTATAATGGCACAAGATGCGATGGACGCGATTAAGCACATTTTACATAGCTAACAATGGGAAATGGGCCAATATGGCCCATTTCTCATTGCATATGCCCCCGTCATGCCTAAAAAATTAATGCCCCCCCCCATTGTGAGCGGCACCCCATGATTGACGCCAACCCGAAGCGTGGCGAGCATAGCGAGCCCGCGAGGGGCGGCGGTACGCGTCCTCCGACCTTTCATACCCCTACTATCCACGTCGGCGTGGAGTTGAGAATATAAAGTGTGGCGAGCGCAGCGAGCCACCGAGCACGAAGCGTGGCGAGCGGACGCGTATACCTGTGAAGTAATACGCGTCCCCTCGCAGGGCTCGCTGCGCTCGCCACGCTTCGGGCTCGGTGGCTCGCTGCGCTCGCCACACTTTATATTCTCAACTCCACGCCGACGTGGATAGTAGGGGTATGAAAAGGTCGGAGGATGCATACCGCCGCCCCTCGCGGGCTCGCTACGCTCGCCACGCTTCGGGTTGGCGTCAATCGTGGGGTGCCGTTCACAATGGGGCCATTTGAGCCATCAGGGGGGTTAAAATTGGGGTCTGGGGACCCTATTCACATTTGATTCAATGTAAAAATCGGGTCCATTGCGTTGGTCGCATCGCATGCAATTTGGTCACATGCGATGCGATCGACGCGATTTTTCCGACCCGATCAAAATTAGTGTGGCCGTTCTAGGAAACAAGTACCAAATAAAATTTCCACCTTAACAAAAGTTATAACATGATACAAGACGTTTCACCTGATAGTATGTTACTGGGATTGAGTAGGTTTTGGTCGGTTAGTGGTGGCTTAATGGTCTTGTTAATGTCTTAGTAAGAAAAACACTATAAAATCTACTGCGAACAGCAAAGTGACCAGACCCTTTAATAGGGCCACATGATACCCTTCATAAGCACATATTAAAATTAGTTAGGAATAGGTCTATCAGACCTCCGTATATATACCCCCCATATTCTACAAGGTCCCCGACATCTGTCACAGGTTGACCACATTGGATCTAGAGGTATTAGTAATATCCAGGGTAACAACTGTAACAATGGCTTACTCATTACTTGTTGCCAAAGTCAAAGAACGGGACTCATATCTAATTATTAAAAAGTGCAGTTGGGTATTTTGTTTTGATTTTAGTGTGAGGAATTGCAATAAAAGCACAGTTGGTGCCAGATTAATGGGCCCTACACACATAGTGATGTGTGCAGGGCGACCTAGCTATGCTAGGTCGGGCTGTGCTGCGCCGCTATCGCATAGCACACACAGCTGACAGCCCACACACAGAGTGAGCTGTCAGCTCTGTGTGCTAAGCGAGCAGACAGCGCCAGTGTTCTCCGGTGGGAGAACCCTGCCGATGCTGAGATTGATGGACACTGTCCATCAATCTCGGCCAGCGATAAAGACGCGCGGGGACGTGCACTGCTGCTGATATAGCCCCCACACATACACCGATGTGAGGGCATTTGCTATGCGACTTTGCCAAACTAAGCAGGCCCATACACACTTGAAGATTTTCATTTCAAAAGACTTTGCCAAAATCTTTGATAGATATATCTGTCACCAAAGTAGTGCGTACACACTGATCTATTTTCCCAAAAGAGCAAGAGATGTTCAGGAGGTGAAAGACTTTGCTGAAAATCTTTCATGTAAAAGGCTATTTACATAATGGGCTGGGTTTGATTTCCAAGGGTGGGAGAAGGGGCCATATTATTCTGTGCATTTCAGTTTTTGGGTCCTGATTCAGAATTGATCGCTGGGCGGAGTATATTCGGAGAAATGCGATTTTGCATGCGATATCAAATGCAATTTAATACCTCTTTATTTCCCGACTATCCACTACGGCGGATAGTGGGGATATGAACAGGTATTAAATCGCATGCGATTTAGTGGCGCCGTGAAACTACACAAGTACCTGCCGGTCTATTGGATTATGTGTGTACGCAGCACGGGCTGAAAGATTAGCCACTTTCAGCCCGCGTGCCGCCCCGCCGTCTCCCCCTGCTCCCTCCCCCCTCCCCCAGCATGCACCTAAATTCCGGCTACAGTACCCCTCCGAATGGCCACAATTTCGTCAGGCTGCTGGGCACCCCTCCTAATGCCCGCAGGTCCTTCCTGCCACACGCCCACCTGACATGTCTGCCTGGATGCCCCCTCATATGTTAAAAAAAAAAGCAGTTGTTAAAACGTTTATAAAATGAGACCACTGCCACCAATGTGAGATTGCCCACAAGTGTATTTATATTATATATATATATATATATAGATATATAGATATATATATCTATATATATATATATATATATATTTATTATCTATAAATATAATATATATCTATATCTATATATATATATATATATAGATATATATATATATAGATATATAGATACAATAGCGAGGGATTGGCACTCTGGATGACAAAGACAAGGTCAATTGCCGCGGTGCCTTCCACAGGAATAGTATAGAGTAGAGTTTCTCCTAGCACTTGGGCCAATTCTGGCTTGTGTGGTGGGAAAAAAAGAGGCAGCACTCTGCGGACTTTGTCAAACACGTTAAAAGTGTATTAAAGCATCAAACGGACAACGTTTCAAAACCCGAAGGTTTTTTCCTCAGGTCCACAGAAAGCAATAACAGGTTGACAAAACATTTTCTTACCTCCCAAAGGAGACTTTTAAGGATGCAGTGAACAGCGTGTTACCCGGCCTCGGTGACGGACATGCGAACTTCCGGTTCTCACGTCATTCGGCACACCCCCATAAGGAGGAGTGGTATCTGTCATCATACCATGTACGTATACCGTTGCCGGGATACGCTGAAAACAATCAAAAAAGTGCAAGTGAAAACACGTCATAAACAAATTTCATACAACTGTGCATACAAAACGACTAAAGCAATCCAAAAAGTGACAGAGTCAGACTTGAACAAAGAGTATGTCAAGATAATAGAGTGCAGCGGGTGTCGCCCGCCGATCGGCTACAAAGCGTGTGTCAGTGCCCATATATGTGATAAGGCAATAAATATCACTGAACTCATACATAAACGTATGTGTGTATAAAATATTGTGAAGAATCGGGGGGGATTTAAAATTACGAAGACATCTCCCAGGAGCGGGGTAGACTAATTGCAATATATTAGTATGTTGGTTACCGCTGTGTCAAAAAAAACTTTGACGATCTTATAATGGTATACCCTATTAGGATTAATTTTAAGGACCATGTAAGTCCCGTTCATATGGCAATGCCTAACGTAAATCTAAAAAAGAGAATATCGATACTCTTAAGGGGAGAAGGCATCGGTAATTTAGACAGCATAACTAAGTTTTAGTATGATTATATGTGCTCGCCTTAGGTGGTTAGTCACACCAAGTGTACTTTGTGTATCATATAGCATATATTATATATTATACGAATTATGCATTACGTCAAGGCTATCAACAACGATGATTAAATCAAGGTATGCACGTTGCTACGATGTTATGGTCATACATTAAGGGGTATATGGAAAAATCAAGTCCCGTATTTGATATTTACAGGAAAATGTTCCATGAGAACTTCTCGTTCAGGCCATTTGGGGATACTGTATTCAGTGTGTGAATCCATCGGGATTCGCACTGTGATAATTTACGTTGTCGGTCCCCTCCTCTTGCTAGTGGGGGGACGTGATCGATAATTTTGCAACGCAAACTTGCCAGAGAGTGGCCATGTAGTTTGAAATGTTTAGCGACGGGCTGTTCGGGTCCCTTGAGTTCTTTGTTGTCCAGAGTGGCACGTATGGCCGATCTGTGAAGGCCCATTCTAGTTCTTAGGTCCCGGATGGTTTGTCCGACATACATCAGTCCACACGGACAAATAATGACATACACAATGTATGTCATAGAACAAGTCAAAGTGTATCTAATTTTGTGTTGATATCCCGTGTGGGGATTCTTGATATATGGGCCGGACTCCATGAAGCTGCAGGTTGTGCAAGATGGACATTTTACACTACCACGGATATTTGTTGGTAAGAATGTTTCTTTTGTGATGGGACTTAGGTTGGTTTTGACAAGTATGTCACGTATACTTCTCCCCCGTTTATATGCGGGCATTAATTGTTTAGTTTTTAGGCAGGGTAACTCCTGGTCTGAAGTCACCATTGGCCAAAGATGTTTGATTGCGGGAGAGAGGCGTTCGCAGCGGGGAGTGTATTGTGTGACAAAAGGAATCTTATGGTCGACATTCGGTCGTGTAGACCCTTTCAGCAGATCAGAGCGTACCAGTTTTAGTACCTCACTCTTAGTAGATTTTAATGTTCTATACGAGTATCCACGATTTACGAATTTTTCTATCATCCCATCGAGTGTGGTAGACAACACCTCTTTGTCGCTGGATGATATGCGTGCTGCGCGCAGCATCTGGGATTTGGGTAGACCCTGTTTCAAAGCAGGAGGATGACAGCTAGAACTAAGGAGAAAGGTGTTTCTGTCAGTGGTTTTTTGATAAACCGAAGTTTGTATTTTATTGGTGGGGTCAATTGTGATCAAGACATCCAGATAATTGATAGATTTTTCATCCATGCTGGACGTAAATTTGATGGGTAATTGTTGGCTATTGATCTGGTTGATACACTCTTGTAGTGCATCCTGACTCCTACGCCAAAAGATTAACAAATCGTCAATGTAACGTGTGTACATGACAATATTGGTGGAAATAGTTGGATTGTCCAAAAACAGAATTCTCTCCTGTTCAAACATATATATGTTTGCGATGGAAGGAGCTACCGGCGAACCCATCGCACACCCCGTGGTCTGAATGAAGAACTTGCCATGGTGAATGAAGTAGTTGTGAGATAAAGTAAATTGTAGCAACTGTAGAAATAATGAAATGGGGATGCTGTTAAACTTCTTTCGTAGCAAAAAGGTTTGGACGGCTGCCAGGGCCGCAGCGTGTGGAATAACGGAATATAAATTTTTGACGTCCAGTGTGCATAAAACGATGTTGTCGGGTAACGCTGGAAGAGCATCCAATTTATTCAGCAGGTGTGTAGTGTCCTTCAAGAAAGTAGGTTCTTGTACAATTAAAGGTTGCAGGAATGAGTCCAACCATTGCGAGATCTCGCAATGGTTGGACTCATTCCTGCAACCTTTAATTGTACAAGAACCTACTTTCTTGAAGGACACTACACACCTGCTGTATAAATTGGATGCTCTTCCAGCGTTACCCGACAACATCGTTTTATGCACACTGGACGTCAAAAATTTATATTCCGTTATTCCACACGCTGCGGCCCTGGCAGCCGTCCAAACCTTTTTGCTACGAAAGAAGTTTAACAGCATCCCCATTTCATTATTTCTACAGTTGCTACAATTTACTTTATCTCACAACTACTTCATTCACCATGGCAAGTTCTTCATTCAGACCACGGGGTGTGCGATGGGTTCGCCGGTAGCTCCTTCCATCGCAAACATATATATGTTTGAACAGGAGAGAATTCTGTTTTTGGACAATCCAACTATTTCCACCAATATTGTCATGTACACACGTTACATTGACGATTTGTTAATCTTTTGGCGTGGGAGTCAGGATGCACTACAAGAGTGTATCAACCAGATCAATAGCCAACAATTACCCATCAAATTTACGTCCAGCATGGATGAAAAATCGATCAATTATCTGGATGTCTTGATCACAATTGACCCCACCAATAAAATACAAACTTCGGTTTATCAAAAAACCACTGACAGAAACACCTTTCTCCTTAGTTCTAGCTGTCATCCTCCTGCTTTGAAACAGGGTCTACCCAAATCCCAGATGCTGCGCGCAGCACGCATATCATCCAGCGACAAAGAGGTGTTGTCTACCACACTCGATGGGATGATAGAAAAATTCGTAAATCGTGGATACTCGTATAGAACATTAAAATCTACTAAGAGTGAGGTACTAAAACTGGTACGCTCTGATCTGCTGAAAGGGTCTACACGACCGAATGTCGACCATAAGATTCCTTTTGTCACACAATACACTCCCCGCTGCGAACGCCTCTCTCCCGCAATCAAACATCTTTGGCCAATGGTGACTTCAGACCAGGAGTTACCCTGCCTAAAAACTAAACAATTAATGCCCGCATATAAACGGGGGAGAAGTATACGTGACATACTTGTCAAAACCAACCTAAGTCCCATCACAAAAGAAACATTCTTACCAACAAATCCCCGTGGTAGTGTAAAATGTCCATCTTGCACAACCTGCAGCTTCATGGAGTCCGGCCCATATATCAAGAATCCCCACACGGGATATCAACACAAAATTAGATACACTTTGACTTGTACTATGACATACATTGTGTATGTCATTATTTGTCCGTGTGGACTGATGTATGTCGGACAAACCATCCGGGACCTAAGAACTAGAATGGGCCTTCACAGATCGGCCATACGTGCCACTCTGGACAACAAAGAACTCAAGGGACCCGAACAGCCCGTCGCTAAACATTTCAAACTACATGGCCACTCTCTGGCAAGTTTGCGTTGCAAAATTATCGATCACGTCCCCCCACTAGCAAGAGGAGGGGACCGACAACGTAAATTATCACAGTGCGAATCCCGATGGATTCACACACTGAATACAGTATCCCCAAATGGCCTGAACGAGAAGTTCTCATGGAACATTTTCCTGTAAATATCAAATACGGGACTTGATTTTTCCATATACCCCTTGATGTATGACCATAACATCGTAGCAACGTGCATACCTTGATTTAATCATCGTTGTTGATAGCCTTGACGTAATGCATAATTCGTATAATATATAATATATGCTATATGATACACAAAGTACACTTGGTGTGACTAACCACCTAAGGCGAGCACATATAATCATACTAAAACTTAGTTATGCTGTCTAAATTACCGATGCCTTCTCCCCTTAAGAGTATCGATATTCTCTTTTTTAGATTTACGTTAGGCATTGCCATATGAACGGGACTTACATGGTCCTTAAAATTAACCCTAATAGGGTATACCATTATAAGATCGTCAAAGTTTTTTTTGACACAGCGGTAACCAACATACTAATATATTGCAATTAGTCTACCCCGCTCCTGGGAGATGTCTTCGTAATTTTAAATCCCCCCCGATTCTTCACAATATTTTATACACACATACGTTTATGTATGAGTTCAGTGATATTTATTGCCTTATCACATATATGGGCACTGACACACGCTTTGTAGCCGATCGGCGGGCGACACCCGCTGCACTCTATTATCTTGACATACTCTTTGTTCAAGTCTGACTCTGTCACTTTTTGGATTGCTTTAGTCGTTTTGTATGCACAGTTGTATGAAATTTGTTTATGACGTGTTTTCACTTGCACTTTTTTGATTGTTTTCAGCGTATCCCGGCAACGGTATACGTACATGGTATGATGACAGATACCACTCCTCCTTATGGGGGTGTGCCGAATGACGTGAGAACCGGAAGTTCGCATGTCCGTCACCGAGGCCGGGTAACACGCTGTTCACTGCATCCTTAAAAGTCTCCTTTGGGAGGTAAGAAAATGTTTTGTCAACCTGTTATTGCTTTCTGTGGACCTGAGGAAAAAACCTTCGGGTTTTGAAACGTTGTCCGTTTGATGCTTTAATACACTTTTAACGTGTTTGACAAAGTCCGCAGAGTGCTGCCTCTTTTTTTCCCACCACACAAGCCAGAATTGGCCCAAGTGCTAGGAGAAACTCCACTCTAGATATATAGATATATATATAGATATCTATATATATATATATATATATATATATATATATATATAGATATATATATATATCTATAATATAAATACACTTGTGGGCAATCTCACATTGGTGGCAGTGGTCTCATTTTATAAACGTTTTAACAACTGCTTTTTTGTAACATATGAGGAGGCAGCGGCTGGGGACCCTGGAAGCTGCTGTGGGGGCAGCCAGGCAGACATGATCGTGGAAGAACGGGAGGACCTGCCGGCGGAGGGGTGCCCAGCAGCCAGACGAAATTGCGGGCATTAGGAGGAGTACTGCAGCCGCCCGGAATACAGGTGCGTGCTGGGGGAGGGGGGAAGGAGCAGGGGGAGGCGGCGGGGCGGTACGCAGGCTCAAAGTGGCTAATCTTTAGCCCGGCAGCCCGGCGTACACACACAGAGATGATGGCTGAATAAATCAGCCATCATCTCTGGCATGCTGGTAAAACCAGCAGATTAGAGACTTTGACAGCGATGATGCGGGAGCGCGCATCATCGCTAGTCTGCAATCTGGGAGGCATACACACTAGGCGATTTTCAGCGGAAAATCGCTCAAAACTGCTGTTTTGACCGATTTTCAGGTGAAAATCGTCAAGTGTGTATGGGCCTAAATGCCTTAATATCGGCATGTGTGTAGGCCGTATAAATCGTATTAAGAACAGAAGAATACTATTTATTTTTTCTTAAAAAAATAAAATAAAGATTATATTTTGAACATGGGATGTGGGTACTGTTTATTTTATTAAATGAAAGTGCCTTTGTGCAATATATAGAGTGGGTGTTTTAATTTAATTTTAAAATCATATGGCTTTTCCTATTTCACTGATGCTGTAATTCCAATAAATCTTAAACCTTTATTATTCAGCACAGAGGTTCTTAAAAAACATTGTAGCTCTACATGCAGTGGACATTTTACAGTGAGGGTAGGGGTAGGCTTTTATGGTAATTTCTCTTCAAATCCCAACCTAGCTGTAAGCACTAGTGAAAGCTTTTTATTGATTAATACTATACATAATGCCTCCTGCAAATGCAGTGGATAATTTGGTTACAGATTCATGTTCACGGCGGTGATAATGCCAAAATAATGCACAGTAATGAATTTATTATTTATTTATTAACTGTTTCTTATATAGCGCAGCATATTCCGTTGCGCTTTACAAAAGGAGACAGTGATACAACAAACAGGGTATTTACAGACAGTCAAAAGGTAGGAGGGCCCTGCTCACAAGTTTACAAGTTTATAGGGAATAGGGGAATACAGAGCCGGGGGGTGTATGTATACAGCTTCTTTTTGTATTTAACATGTGTAATACTTTGATAATGCAATGCCAGTAGTCACTTGTTTGTAGTGTTTGCTTGTCTATGGTGCTGATGTTGTCTTCCTCCTGTTGCTGACTACAGTGTTCAGGCAGAAGCATATAGAAATTTCTGAAACAAACTGCAAGAAATCACCATAAATTAGAAATTTAGGATGGTGACTGAAGATTTATTTATCTGAAACTGAAGTAGTTAGTCACCATTTATGGATATTGCGTTCAAGTTTCTGTAGATAACTGAATAACAAAAATAACATTTGTAATTGCATTAAATGACAATTAAATAAATTGTGGTACCAATCCTAATCTTAATCACAAGTATAAACTATTAATCTGAGATACTGTCTCTTAGCATCCAATAGGTGGACATGTATATTAATAGCTAATCTGAAGTAATGTCTCGTAGCATGAACTAGGTGGCAGACATACATTGACTGTTAAATTAAGGTAATGTCCCTCAGCATACAATAGGTGGCAGAGATTTACATATATATTAGTGGCGAAATTGAAGTAATGTCTTGTAGCATCCAGTAGGTGGCAGACATGTATTAACTGCTAACTTGAAATAATAACCCTTATGTAGATCTGTTCGCAGTACAAATTTGGGTACTTGTTTCCTAGCACGGCACCCAGATTTTCTACATACGGCACCGTAAGGAAATCGCATTGCATCGCATGCGATTTCATCACATACAATGCGATTTTTTTATTTTAATATGTCTAATGCACCCCCCCCCCCTCCACTATCCACGCCACCCCGAAGCGTGGCGAGCGGCGGCGTAAAGCGTCCTCTGACTTTTTCATTACCCCACCATCCACGTCGGCGTGGAGTTGATTTTATATAGTGTGCAGCGAGCCACCGAGCCCCAAGCGTGGCGAGCGCACGCGGATTACTTAACATGGATTCCGCGCCCCCACGCGGGGCTCGCTGCGCTCGCCACGCTTCAGGCTCGGTGGCTCGCTGCGCTTGCCACACTATATAAAATCAACTCCACGCCGACGTGCATGGTGGGGTAAATAAAAAAGTCGGAGGACGCGTTCCGCCACCCCTCGCCGCGCTTGGGGGTGTCGTGGATAGTGGTGGTGGGGGGGGGGGGCATCCTATTTTTTACATGTATTCACTTACTTAGCCCATTCAAAAGATAGGATGCGATAAAAAATCGCATCCCATCTCATCTCATCTTATGCCACTAATGGCATGTGATGCGATGCAATTTTGTATCGCATTCTATCTTTTTAATGGGCTAAGTCAGTAAATACATTAATAAGATAGGATGCGATAAAAAATCGCATCGCATCACATGCCATTAATGGCATGCGACGCAATGCGATTTCCTTACCCTGAATAGCCAACTACCTAAATGGAGTAGTGGGCGCCGTGCTAGGAAACAAGTACCCAAATTTGTTCTCAAAATGGAAAAAATCATGTTCACTGCAGGTGGGGCAGATGTAACATGTGCAGAGAGAGTTAGATTTGGGTGGGGTGTGTTTAAACTGAAGTCTAAATTGTAGACTTTGTATGTATACAGTCAGGGTATACCCTGGGTACACTCCTTTTAATTAAAACTGGATTTTCTTTTTAATTTCGCTATAACAAAAATCACTATTTTTTTTTCTAGATTACAAATCCCAATCTAGTGTTGCATGTCTTCTTTTTTTTGAAACAAAGGGCCTTCTTCTAGTTAACTCTTTCTGAAAAAATCTTTCTTAGATGGACAAAACCATGTGCACTGCAGGTGGGGCAGATGTTACTTGTGCAGAGAGAATTAGATTTGGGTGGGGTTTTACTTCAAAGTGAGATCTATAGCGCAGTGTAAAAATAAAGCAGCCAGTATTCACCCTGCACAGAAACAAAATAAGTCACCCAAATCTAATTTTGGTACTCTTTACTTAGAAGGGCGCCCATCTCGGCCATCTCGGGCATTGAATGCACTAAAAAATCAGGTGCGATGCGACAGACGAGATGCCCGAGATTTCCCATAGGGAACAATGTTAAATGTCTCAATTGACCCGATTTTCCTGTTCAATGCCTCAATTGACCCAATTTTTCCATAGGAAACAATGTTAAATGGGCCACAGAGGCCAAATAGGCACCCTGAAGTGAATAATGGCCACCCGAATTGTTAACGCCACCCCACGAGCAACGTCAACCCGAAGCGTGGCGAGCGCAGCGAGCCCGCGAGGGGCGGCGGTACGCGTCCTACGACCTTTTCATACCCCCACTATCCACGTCGGTGTGGAGTTGAGAATAGAAAGTGTGGCGAGCGCAGCGAGCCACCGAGCCCGAAGCGTGGCGAGCGCAGCGAGCCCCGCGAGGGGACGCGGATACCTTCGCAGGTATCCGCGTCCCCTCGCGGGCTTCACAGCTGTCCGTGTACCCTCGCGGGGCTCGCTGCGCTCGCCACGCTTCGGGGTCGGTGGTTCGCTGCGCTCGCCACACTTTCTATTCTCAACTCCACGCCGACGTGGATAGTGGGGGTATGAAAAGGTCGTAGGACGCGTACAGCCGCCCCTCGCGGGCTCGCTGCGCTCGCCACGCATCGGGTTGACGTTGATCGTGGGGTGGCGTTAACAATTCGGGTGGCCATTATACACTTCAGGGTGCCTATTTGGCCTCTGTGGCCCATTTAACATTGTTTCCTATGGAAAAATCGGGTCAATTGAGGCATTGAACAGGAAAATTGGGTCAATTGAGACATTTAACATTGTTCCCTATGGGAAATCTCGGGCATCTCGTCGGTTGATCGCACCCGATTTTTTAGTGCATTCAATGCCCGAGATGCCCGAGATTTTTTACTAACGATGCCCACGATCAAAATCGTGGGCGCCCTTCTAAGTAAAGAGTACCCTAATTTTACATCTGCCCCCTGCAGTGCACATTGTTTTGTCCATCTAAGAAGGATTTTGTCAGAAAGAGTGAACTAGAATAAGGCCCTATGTCTTGAACTCACCCAGAACCATATAATCTTGACTCTATTTACAGTACTTGAGATTTTGCCTTTATTTACTTGAGATATAATACACTTTCTTCATTTAGAATTTGCAGACCACATCTACATAGTACAGATAGTGACAATGCAGTTCATGCATGATGTCTCCACAGAATAGAGAACATTGTGGAAAATTATAGGCTTTTATCCAACATAAAGAAGAGAGTAAATTGTACTTCATTTAGCATGCGTGTCTTCTTTTCTTTAGAACAAGTGTGCAGATGTTGCCTTCTTCCCATTTTTGTTGTTTAATTTGGTAATTAAAAAGATAGATTTATTATTTGGCAATCTCTATCCAATACATGATAGAAATTGCAGATGTTATACTTGATTAAGCGTATTGTACCTGCCTAATGGGAGTATGGGACCCATTTTTATGTTCCTGGATCAGGACGTTTCCACTGAATATCTTGTCCCATGTATCAGAAGTCACTTGACCAACATTGCCTAAAAGCAGTGCCGGCGCCACCACTAGGCAAATCTAGGCATTTGCCTAGGGCGCCAGCCACTGGAGGGCGGCACTTCGCCCCTCGCCTCTCGCATGGAGGCTGCAGGGGTGTCCGTGCCGAGTACCTGCGGCACTGTGTGATCTGGCGGCGGGGTCCTGCAGTGATGCGCGCTTTACGGCAGCCAGGCGGCGGCGTGGGAAGCGCTGCTGGGTTTGAAAACATTCCGCATGCTGATTGGCTGAGATTCAGCCAATCAGCGTGCGGCGAGTTTTCAAACCCATCAGCGCTTCCCGCGCCGCCTGGCTGCCGGATAGCACGCATCACTGCAGGGACTGCGCCGCCAGATCACACAGCGCCGCAGGTACCCCCCCCGTAGGCACCGGGCCCCCCCCCCCTCGCCTGGGGCGCTCCAGTGCCTTGCACCGGCCCTGCCTACAAGCTAAAATATTTATAACAGACCAAGGGGGAGATTCTCTAAAACAGAAATGCATTTCTGTAAGCTCTCTGGCCCCTCCGCATTTCTGTAAGCTCTCTGGCCCCTCCGCAGTGGCAGCGCTGCGGAGGGAATCGCCAGCAAAAGCTGGCGATTCCCTGCAGAAGCCTATGGGCTTCTTACCGCAGCGCTGTTTGAGGGATCCATCAAGGATCCCTCCCAGCATGCTCTGTGGCCGGCGCGTCACTCTGCGCATGCCCAGATGGGACCCGGAAGTCCAGTGCCGGAAGTCTTATCGCAAGAGCTGTCCCTTGCGTTAATAACGGCAGCTGTTAGAACATATGCCATTATTAAAAATGCGGTGGCCGGCGAAGGGGGGCGATAGAGGGCTGCGGATGTTACAACATCCCGCCCCAAATCCCACCAGCTGCAAGTTCCACATCCCCTCATTTTACAATCTAGCTGCTATGTTACGGTTTCGGTGTACTAGTCTATATGGTACCCAAGATTTTTTCTTAAATTCCTATTTTTTTTTGGTTCATAAACTCGTCTATACCAGTTACGGCTCCAGAGGTGGGGCTCCAACTCAGTCCAAAATTCAAATAGGGTAGTCACAGCTGTTTGAGTTTTGGAGTGCGCTGCAGCCCCACCCCTGGAGCCGCCAGTGGTTTTTACCTTGAAGAGCACTGAGCATTAGCACTTCAAACAGGGTCAATTTAGGAACCATGATGGTAAAATAGGTATGAGAAAGGGAGATCTTGATATTATTATTGTTGGATATGTTCTTTTTAAAGGGAGATGGTCAATAAAATTATAATAATTATTATTATTATTTCTAAGAACTTTTATCATTTATTTGTTACATGCCAATGTTTAAACATGTAGTGAAGATGCGTATAGTATACGGCGGCATAACAAGGTAGGTGTGGTGGGTGTGATCCACACCCGGGTGTCACCTTAAGAGGGGGTGCAACTAAAATGCTGTCTTTTCTGCTGTGCAGTGTGATATTCTCCTGTAGCACTCAGCTACTGTCATAGAGGAAGAGTCAGCACTACAGAGAGTCCAGTCTCTGGGGCAGCCACCATCCCTGAGGAGTGATGGAACAGGAATTTCCACAAGTCCACACTCGTTCTATTAAGCTCCACCCCTTTTTTAGTCAGTCGCCACCTCCTCCAGTTGCTCAGAAGTCTCTCTGTCTGCCTGGGGTCACTCTCCTGCCTCCAACTCAGATCTTTGTGTTTGTCCTGGGCCACTTTGGTCACTTAATGATGTCCCTGCCAATCTGTGCAGACAATGGAGATTTCGTCTTGTCCATGGGTTCCTGGGGCAGAGCCAGAAGGCTTACCGCATTTTCCATTTGATACATCTCGCCCCAAATCTGGACCCAGAACCTACCTATTATTAGGCATCCCCATAGACCGGACATGTCCAAACTGTGCCCCTCCAGCTGTTGTGAAACTACACATCCCAGCATGCCTTGCCATAGTTTTAGCATTCCCTAATAGCATAACTGTGGGAATGTATGAAGGGACTTGTAGTTTCACAACAGCTAGAGGCCCATAGTTTGGACATGCCTGTCATAGACAATAGAACAACTCTGCTCTTTGAAAATCACACCAAGGTCCTCTGTCATTCCCGTCAAATATCTACAATGTGGTGATAGGTATGTCCTATGTAAAATGTTTAAAAACATATCAGTGTAGGATGCTGCTGGAAATAGTTTGTTGGATAGTTTAAATGTTTTCTTTCAAATTGTATTTATTATATTTTAGGCACAAAATATAACAAATCATGGGCACCAGTACTCAGTGTGTCACAGTATAGTGAATTGATAAATTAAATTGAATAGGGCAGGGGGACCCGCTCATTAAATATTCACTACGCTGGGTCCTGCTTATTACATATGCACGGAGCGGGACCAGCTCAGCGCAGACTTTTACATGATACTGTAACACACATCACAGTCCTGTCAGCCTAATGTTTTCTTCACAGCCCCCCTGTCACTCAGCAGCCATCCCCATCCTCTGCATCCGGCTGTGCTGGGGCTCCCTGCAGCATCAGAGCGCTCTATTGCTGGTCAGAGGCATCAGAGCACTCCCCCGCCAGTCCTCTCATCCCCCTGCTGGGACTGCGCTCCATCCGCAGCCCAGCCTGGCAGTGCATCCCAGTAGCAGCGAGAGCAGGAGGGGAGAGAGCCAAGTCACAGGGCATGCCGGATTGGATCATTTTCGCCATCAGGGGCAGCTAGCACTGAGGCGTTGAATTGGGCGGGATGGCGTATACATTTCTCTATATTTCTACCTATACATTTCTTTTTCTCCCTATTTATTCAATTCTCTATATCTCTAGCTATACATTTCCCATTCTCTTTATCTGTACATTCTCTTTCTATCTATATGTATATTTCTCTATATCTCTATTTATACACTTCTCTTTATTTCTAACAGTACATTTCTCTTTCGCTCTAATTGTACATTTCTCTATATCTCTCCCTATCCATTTCTTATTCTCTCTATCTGTACATTTCTCTATGTCTCTACCTGTACATTTCTCTTTCTCTCTATCTTTACAATTCTCTATATCTCTACCTGTATATTTCTCTATATTTCTAGCGATACATTTCTCTATATCTCTAACTATACATTTCTGTTTCTTACTACCTGTACATTTTCTATATATATATTAGTACATGCAGTGGCGTAACTAGGTTTTGGGCGCCCCCCCACCGTTAAAGGGAGGGCGCCTGCCCCGCCCGCCCACACCGCCGCCCATGCAAAACCCCCCCATCCCCCGCAGTCTTACCTACATTCAGTACACGCTGGACCCGGTTCCCTTCTTCTGCTATGAGGACCACCACAAAATGTCCGTCCCCATACAGCAGACAGTTTCAGAGAACTGTCTGCTAAATGGGGGCGGACATTTTGTGGTGGTCCTCATAACAGAAGAAGGGAGCCGGGACCAGCGCGTACTGAAGACAGGTAAAGACTGCGGGGGATTGCGGCGGGGTGTAACTATAGCACTGCAGCCCCCGGCGCCCGCACATGCACAGTGCCCCCCCCGCGCGGTCGCGGGGGCAGCGGTTCTATAGTTACGCCACTGAGTACATTTCTTTATATCTGTACCTATACATTTCTCTTTCTCTCTATCTGTACATTTCTCTATATCTGTACCTATACATTTCTCTTTCTATCTGTACATTTCTCTACATATACATTTCTCTTTTTCTCTACCTTTACATTTCTCTACTTGTACATTTCTCTTTCTCTCTATCTGTACATTTTACAATATCTCTACCTATACATTTATTTCTCTCTTTCTGTACATTTCTCTTTCTCTCTATCTCTACCAATATATCTCTACCAATACATTTATCATTCTCTCTGTACATATACATTTCTCTTTCTCTCTATCTTTACTTTTTTTCTACTTATACATTTCTCTTTCTCTTATCTGTACATTTTATCTTTACCTATACATTTCTTTGTCTCTATCTGTACATTTATTTTTCTCTCTATATCTACATTTCTCTAAATCTCTATCTCTACATTTCTCTAAATCTCTACCTATACATTTCTATCTTCACATTGGCCCTTATTCTGATCGGTGCGGATATTCCCGCATTCTTACGGTGCGGTCCGCACGCCACGGTGTTTTGCCGCGTGCGGCCATCGTCCGTAGAAACGCCCACGTGTCCTCCGCATTCGGACGGACTCACTCTTTAAGAACAGGGCGTGTTTACGGACGACATACAAAGCATGCGTGTGCGGGAGAAACACTCCGATTCGGCACGGTATTACAGAGTATTACAGAGTATGCTCGGGAATACCGCATCCGAACGGGAGCCAAGCGGTGCTACCGCACGTAAGCGGAGTATTTACGCCAAACAACCCACTATGAAGTATCTTCTGCTATACATCACATGACCCACTTATTCAATTACCTATCCTCATAAAAAACTGCTTATTTGGAATTGGAATCAATTAGATTCCAATATATCCTTACAAGCATGCCTAACACATGCATTGCACACATTAACCCTTACAGCAATGTAAGTGCAATGGTTTCAATTAAAGCACTGACAAGCGTCCTATTAGTGAGTAATGAGTAAAGGAGTAGATTCTATTGGGTTCAGGTGTTAATGGTTGTAGTCATTAGGCGTACGTTCGCCTAGCGCATGAACGAGTGGTGTCCGCAAAGCAATAGTACACTTGTGGACACCGCACATTTCTGCCCTTTTTGATCGCGTGCATTCGGAGTGGTTTCCGAATGTACGCCCCCCAACATAAGTGTACTCCCCCGTGTCCGCCCATGTTTCCTCCCCGTTTTGCCCACTTTGAAACTACGCCCATGTGTCATTCCGCATGACGCCCATAATACGCCCCTATTTCCCGAATGATAGCGGTGAACAGTTCTGGACGGGATCTGGCCGAACTGGTACCGAGTCAAGGCGTGGCACATGCGCGTTGCGTTCTCCACGCATGCGCAGACGCCGTAAACACGCGATCCGAAAGTATGCGGTAAAGTCCGCGTCAATCAGAATAAGGGCCATTGACCTATACATTTCTCTTTCTCTCTGTCTGTACATTTCTCTATATCTGTACCTATACATTTCTCTTTATCTCTATCTGCACATTTCTCTACATATACATTTGTCTTTCTCTCTGTACATTTCATTACTTATGCATTTCTCGTTCTCTCTATCTGTACATTTTATTATATCTCTACATGAACATTTCTCTTTATCTCTATCTGTGTATTTCTCTTTCGTTCTAACTATACATTTCTCTATATCTTTATCTCTACATTATGGGGGAAATTTACTAATATGAATTCGTAAAAAATAGGTGTATTCGTAGGTAGAAATACACCTATTTTTTACACATTTGTATTTTCGGGATTTACTATCCCAAAAATACAGCAATTCGTATTCCAGCTCCAGGTCCGGGGCTGGTTCCCAAAATACAGGGGACAAAATGACTAGGGGTCCCCCGTATTTTAAGAACCAGCCCCAGGCAAAACCAGCCAGCAGGGTAATGTCACAGCCGGGGGACACTTATTATATAAGGTCTCGCGGCCAAAACATCACCCTACTGACCAGTCAGCTTGGCCAGGGGCCCTGGGGGAGTGGGGACCCCCCAATAAAGGCCCCCCCTCCAGGACTTACCTGACCAGGCTGAAGCCTGGTGCTGTCCCCGGTGGCCCTGTGCGGTGGCCACCGGGCTGATTTCAGTGTAAAAAAATAGATGAAAAACTATTGTTTAAAACTGTGGAACTATGTGTCCCAGCAAGCCTCCCCCGCAGGCTGGGACTTGGAGAACCACAAGTCCCAGCCTGCGGGGCATTAAAGGGCCCCCTGGCACTTGTAGTTCCACAGTAATAAAAATAGTACAATAAATACACACTGACACAATGAAAATAAAACTTATAAATAAAACATATCTACCTATGCATTTCTCTGTGTTTATTCATTTATCTCCCTATTTTTTTTCCTCTCTGTCCACACATTCATCTAGCTACTGTATGTCTTTATTTCTATAAATTTATGTAATGTTCTATCAATACTTTTTTTTATCCTTGCAAATTTAATTTTCTATTTAACTGGACATTTCTCTAGCTAATCCCCCCCCCCCCCCCTCTATCCCTCTTTCTATTCGTTTCTATACATTTACTTATTATTTCTATGTCTCTGGGCAGTATTCAATGTGATTATTCTCCGTGCATGGCGAGCATTTTTTTCGCTCGCCATGCACTCGCCGTGTTTTTGCAGAGATTCTCCAGGTTTGGAGACTCTCCGTCACAGCACTTTATACACTATTCAATATGATTCTCGCTTCCCCTTGCGGCGAGTATCAGCCAATCCGGCGTATGAGGTGACGCCGCAGGGAGCCCGAGGACGGTGGCAGGCAGGGAGATGGAAGTCTCCCTGCCTGCCCCAGAACGTATGTGGGGGGGAGGTGGGCTCCCCGGGAGCCAGGCAGCACAGGCTGCCCCCCCGGGAGAGCCAACAGGGGGCCGGGTATTCACTGCACCCGATCGTGCATATGTAATGATCGGGTGCAGTGAATATATGAATATCTAATGAGCAGCTCGGCTCCCGGCCCCCTGCTGGCTGCTCTGTGTAAAAAATATATATATATATATATATTTTTTATTAAATATATATTCATGTGCTATAAGCACATGAATAAAAGTAGCATGCCCTTTCACAGATTAAAATTCCTGATTTTTTTACATCAAAATTAAAACAAAAAACCTTTTATTGTAAAAGTTCACATTCCACTTCTCCATGAAAAGATGGAGAATTACTACACGGAGAGACACGGCAAAAATCACTTAGAAAGACGGCGCGAAGTGCACGTTGAATAGGGTTGCTCGCTTTTTGAGAGCAAAAGTCTCCATCCAACGTGAGAAAAGCACAAACTCGCCATAAAACACGGAGAATTTTTCTCATTGAATACTGCCCTCTGTCTGTACATTTATCTTTACATTATTCTAACTCTCTTAAACATCCTAGCATCTGATGTGTGTGACCTCTAGCATGTATATACATCACATTTCAAAACTTACAAACTAAACCTGAAATAAAGACTCGGAGACTTAGGTTTGGCAGAAATTGTTAGCTGATTTATTTTAGCACTTTTAAGCTAGATTAATTTATTAATAATTAATTAATTAATTAATGGTGGCCCAGAAAGAACGGCTAATTAACTAAGCTCCACCCACACAATCTGCATACGTAATCAAGCCTACCCTAACAAGCGGTATCCGCTCGACCTACTGCATTGACTACCCAGCCATCTGATGGGTTCGCTGCCCCCCGAGCGGGAGATCGAGCGAAGGCCTAAGCCAATGAGAGGCGAGCGCACCGAAAAGCAAACATATACGTAGCATCATCATTTGAATAAGAACTAATTCTATTCACCTGCCGTTCTTTCCCGCCTATCAGCCAACGCGATTAACACCCACCCAACCATAATAACACAAGGGAGGGAGGGCGGGAAAACTTTCAGGAAAGAGAGAAATACTCCTCCCTTTCCTGCCCTGATATCCCAGCTAACACTGCCCTTCCCTAAGTCCTTATTGGACCACTGAGTAACATGCTTCCCTAGGTCACACAACAGTCTTGGATGTTTAACCCACTCCATGCCTATTGCAGACATTACGTTATTCTAAACATCCTAGCATCTGATGTGTGTGACCTCTAGCATGTATATACATCACATTTCAAAACTTACAAACTAAACCTGAAATAAAGACTCGGAGACTTAGGTTTAGCAGAAATTGTTAGCTGATTTATTTTAGTACTTTTAAGCTAGATTAATTTATAAATAATTAATTAATTAATTAATGGTGGCCCAGAAAGAACGGCTAATTAACTAAGCTCCACCCACACAATCTGCATACGTAATCAAGCCTACCCTAACAAGCGGTATCCGCTCGACCTACTGCATTGACTACCCACCCATCTGATGGGTTTGCTGCCCCCCGAGCGGGAGATCGAGCGAAGGCCTAAGCCAATGAGAGGCGAGCGCACCGAAAAGCAAACATATATGTAGCATCATCATTTGAATAAGAACTAATTCTATTCACCTGCCGTTCTTTCCCGCCAAAGCGGGGACTCTGAGCCCAGAATCCCCGCCCGGCCACCAACCTAACGCACTGAGCTACAACCAGAGATAGATCCTCCAAAATTAATGAACCATCCCTAACCAAATGCACCCTGTTAGGCAGGAAGACCTGATGGCACCAAAACCTAATCCTCTCCTGTGGGTCAACAGCACCTCTGGCAGCTAGAACCCACTGTGCCACCGCCGATATAGCTGCTTCTGAGCCTCATTTGAAGCCTTACCATTTCTAGCCTCTCTCAAAACGGAGTCGGGGAAACAATTGGAGACCAACCAAGGTGCAGAAAAACCAAGCTGTATTAATGGCTGCAAGATCACTCAAGATCAAGGCCGACAGCTTCAATCGGGACATTTTCCCAAATTGTTGCCTCCAGCTGAAGTACCAAAGACCTCAGACACTGGCGGACGTTCACCTCAAGGAACGCCTCTAAACTCAAGCCAGTACAGCCCTCGAACTCCAAGCCACCAGACTAACAGAGAATTCGCAACCGGCCTACCCCCAGATAAGGCCCAGCCGGCTGCCCAATACACAAATGAATGTTCAACTATGCACACTCTGAGCCTATCCTTCCCCATACCTCTAAAGGAGAAGCTATAAGAGGGGTTGACCTAAGTATAATAGGAGGATCTGCCAAAAAGAAAATAAATTTGTTCTGTTGAAGCACAATTTTAGGTGCTTAAGACATGCTCCAATACCAATTGAAGCCATACCAGGAAACAAAGATGGAAAGAGACAAACAGGGGGAGGGCAAGGTAATGGAAGGGTATAAGGAAAAAACGGGTGTACTCGGCCGGAGAAAAAACGACTGGACCTGCTGAGGGACTCTTAATTGAGACTATAGCCGAATCAGAGTGATCAAATTCAGTCCGTCAGTTCAGGCAAAAAGCGAGAAAACTCCGGACGCTGGCCCAACAGCAGAGCGTAGCTAATCCCCGAGTAGGATGGACAAGGATGGGGGAATAAACAAATGATCTCAATCAAACACATACATACAAAGCGCAAGGACCTACAGCGCAGTAGGTGAGGCCTAATGTACTATTTAAATTGCGGAGCGCCATCTTCCTAGCGATTTAAAGCTCGACAAGGCCAATTGAGCGGCTATAGCCCATGTGGCAGCCCCAAGGCAGTGGGAATGGATTCCAAATTCCCAATGGAAACTCGCTGGACAACGCCACCTCGACCCAGCAAACTGACATCAGGTCATCAGAGAGCCACCAAACTGCAGGAGCCAGAGCCTGCAAAGGAAAGCCTGACCAGTGTATAAATGTTTGCCAAGGCCACTGGGAGGATGACCTAGGGCACCACAGGAACCAAGGACACCCTTCCACCCCCAGCCGTCAGATCCATCTCGGCCGCCTAATCTTAAACCCCCGAACCCCGGGGACTAGTCGGATATCTGATGCCAGCAAAAAACGCAGCGCGGGTCCTAGAAAGCACTACCAGATAAGACACCCGAGGGGCACCATGCAGCTGTAGCAAAACAGCAAGGATAGACTCCTCCCGGACAATAGCGTATCGTAAGCAGAGTCTGCGCAACCCTAAACCTAAACCAGCAGCAAGCAAAAGGTGATGGGGTGGTGGGGAGGGGAGGGCATTTTTTGGAAAAATCAAGAAGAAAATACCCATTAGGTAATGCGCCAGTACCACACTGAAGTTCCTGGCACTAAACATCTCCTAGAATAGACAACATTAACCCCAACCCCCGCCAACCTGACTGCGCAGATCAGCCAACCCAACGCCCGGAACATACGTTCCCTAAATATAATTGCGAAGTGCAAAAATTGCAGGGCGAGCTGCCCCTAGCCCACGCAACCAAGAAGACCCGGCCTACTGGGTAGATGGCTGCAGCCCTGCATTGACAACTACTAGAGCCAGCTGGATCCCATCCTGCCCAATTATGGTAGACAAGCGAACCAGATGATGGGATCTGGCCACGCTCGCAGCGGCCCTTATTAGTGAGCGGCAGACAAGTGACCCATGGGTACAAATGACTTCAGGTAACAGAGGTCATACACAGCGGCAATCTGGATTCCCAGAAAGGACAGGTAAGTAACCACTCCTCCATTCCAACCTCAGCAATTAGCACACCAAAATGTCCGAATAGCGAACGGAAACCACCCAGGAGCCTAGCGCAGCGTTCAGAATAAGCAGGGCCAACAAAAAGCAATTCCTAAAGGTAGTGAGAGATACAGCCCTGACACGGGGACACTTCAACGCCCCAGTGTAAAGGTGTGTAACCCCTTAAATTATGCGCGAGAAATGGAACACCCCATCGGCAACACTTGACGATGAAGTATTCCTCGCCTCTCCACAGCAGATCCGTTCGCTAAGGCTAGTGAATAACAGGCTGAAGGTGTTATAATCCTGATTTATTTATTCATGGCATTGCTGCTATTTAATTGGTAGTGGTGATGTACATTGTTCCCATACTATGTAGTGCGTTACAGGGGACGTATACACCCATAGATTGCTGCCTTGAACTTAAAGTCTATATTTTAATTCACCTGGACACGTATGCCCACCAAAACTCATTTCGTTCTTGGCATCCAATAAATTTTAGAAGTATTATTGTGGAATATTATTATCGAAAATAATGATTATTACTGCAATGCTAGAGATTTTGCCTTTCTTTATTTTGCTGCTTGTGACACATTCGAGAAGCAAATATTTTGATTTGAACGACCCCTAATCCATATATGCGTCCGTAGCATAGCCTGGAGCGCTGGAATTTTTTAGAAGGGAATATTACTGTGCGAGAACACAGAGTTGCCCATGCGCTTACCTGATGTGTTCTACCGCCAATCATGTCACCTTACCCTCACTCATTGTAATTTTAGCATTGCAAAGCAAATGACAGGTCTTGTACCTTAGAATACAGCTAATCCAAGCTTTAGAGGCTGATGCTCCTAAATAACTCATTAGCTGGTACTGCGCTTCCACCGCCATGTTATGTAATCTATTTATTCTGCAGTAATAATTACACCCTTCTGGAGAAATACCCTGGAGAAGGATGGTCCCTGAGCTGAACTACTTTATTAGGAACGCTGTATCTGGGGCAGGGGTTCCCAATCTTTTTCTAATTGCGACACCCTAGAGTATCAGAATTTTTCCAAGGCACCCCCAGGCCCCAAAAATATATCAAATCAAGTAGATTCTGTTGATATATTTCTCTTAGGTTCAGTTATGTGGTAAAGGGCAGGATTTGGTTCTGATTGTACACATTTTATGATTGGCAGCCACCAGCACTGGTTTTGTCCAGAAATAATTGAACGTAAATAGTTTGAATTGGTCCCGGACCACCAACCCGAGGCACCCCTGCAAGTGTCCTGAGGCACCCCAGGGAGCCTAGGCCCATAGTTTGGGAACCACTGATCTAGGGGTTGAGGCTGATCTAATTGAGACATAGGAACACCGAGCTTGGGAGGCTTACATGGACTCGTCGGTTAGGCTGAACAAGTACATAAAGTCATCCTTCTAAATTTACCCCCTACGGCCAGTGTTCGCGAAAACCACCCAAAAAAGTGGGTCCCGGGGACCCTTCACTTCTAAAAATTGGGGTCCTACCGGACCTTTTCTGGGTCCCAACGGAATAAATCCTCCTCTCCCCTTCTCCCTAGCATGGCACATGTGGGTCAGGGGGGGGGGGGGGGAGAGTATCAATTGGCCCACTCGCATAAAGGTACATATATACTAGAAACTAACTAAACCTGAAAACAGGGACAGTGCGCGCGCTAAAAATTTATGGCATGTTTTTTGGGGGGGGGGGGAAGTGGTGTCACATAGTAGTACACATTACAGCACACCCCGTAATGCCCAGTACACATTACAGCACACCCCGTAATGCCCAGTACACATTACAGCACACCCCGTAATGCCCAGTACACATTACAGCACACCCCGTAATGCCCAGTACACATTACAGCACACCCCCTAATGCCCAGTACACATTACAGCACACCCCGTAATGCCCAGTACACATTACAGCACACCCCGTAATGCCCAGTACACATTACAGCACACCCCGTAATGCCCAGTACACATTACAGCACACCCCGTAATGCCCAGTACACATTACAGCACACCCCGTAATGCCCAGTACACATTACAGCACACCCCGTAATGCCCAGTACACATTACAGCACACCCCGTAATGCCCAGTACACATTACAGCACACCCCGTAATGCCCAGTACACATTACAGCACACCCCGTAATGCCCAGTACACATTACAGCACACCCCGTAATGCCCAGTACACATTACAGCACACCCCGCAATGCCCAGTACACATTACAGCACACACCGCAATGCCCAGTACACATTACAGCACACCCCGTAATGCCCAGTACACATTAAAGCACACACCCCGTAATGCCCAGTACACATTAAAGCACACACCCCGTAATGCCCAGTACACATTAAAGCACACACCCCGTAATGCCCAGTACACATTAAAGCACACACCCCGTAATGCCCAGTACACATTAAAGCACACACCCCGTAATGCCCAGTACACCTTAAAGCACACACCCCGTAATGCCCAGTATATATTATAGCACATAAGTGCTGCTTACTTACATGCTTGTTGCTAGGGGTTACATGCTCCTTGCAGGGGTTACATGCTGGTTGGCGCAGGGGGGGGTGTTATGCTGGTTGCCACAGGGGGGGTTATTCTGGTTACCGGGGGGGGGGGTATTCTGGTTACCGGGGGGGGGGGGGGGGCTGGTAACGCTGATACACTGGGGAGTGGGCTGTCTGCAAGGCGGGGGACTGGATGTGGCTGGAAGAGCTGAAACGCTGCTCTGAGTTGAGCAGCGTGTCAGCTTTTCCAGCCTCATCCAGTCCCCCACTGCGCTGACAGCACGCTCGGCTCACCACTTATGCTGAGAGTTACCATATCACATCCCGTCCCCCGCTCTCAGCAGCAGAATGAATTTACACACGGCGGGGGATGCCACAAACACTGTGACCGTGAACCAGGCTGCCGCTGCTGCTCTCAAAATAAATGGCAGGGCGCGCGGCATTAATGATTGGCAGGGCTTGCACCTGCAGTGATTGGCTGCCGGGCGGCCACTGTGCAGTGATTGGGTCCCGGCGGCCGCTGCACTGGCTTTTACAGCGGCTCACGCCACGGGGGCTCAGCCGTGGATACCTATGGGGCAAATGACAGGTATATTTGATACAGTGAGCACTGATGATGCTGGAGGTGACGTATGGGGCAGATAAGGAAATGTGCGGCGCAGGGCTCGGGGAGAGGCTGAGTATTGGCGATACTGCGTAGTAACCCCTTGTGGTGACCCACGCCGCCAGTCCCTCTCCCACTGTCCATGTCCACAGGCGCAGCTCAGCGCGTCCTCGGGGACTCCTTCAGTTTCAAAAACTGAGTCCCCGGTGAGCGTTTAAGGGTAAAATACGCGCTATAGCGCGTATTTGCGAACCCTGCGGCTCTCACTTAATGCCTCGATACCTGAAGGACTGCTGTGCATTCGCAGAGCCCAACCAATGTCAACCCCATGGGGGGGGGGGGGGGGACGAGTGAGAAATGCCAGATAAGCCGCCCGACACAGGCTCAGCCCCCTCACCTGAAAATCCCGGCCGCGCCGCCCATGTACCAACATCAGCATCACTATCCATGCCCGCTTCCATAGCCGACTCCACTGCCCGAAAATCCGTGGGGACTTGACGTCTGAAGATTCAGGCTGAGCAGCCCATGTGTCATCATCTGCATCGTCCTCCCCGACTTCGCCAGCAGCGAACGAATCCTCTTTGCTGTAGTCCAGTTGTGCCTCAACATCTGTGGGAACATGCAAAAGGGGGGGGGACCCCCGAGGACTGTAGGCCTCGGTCACGTATGCGGCTCTGTGCAGAACCATCACCTCAGAGTGTCTCCCTCTCCATCATGGCAACAGCTGACCCCATATCCCTGAAAGCCTGCAAGAATTCTGAGCACCCTGGAATGGGCCTCCTTTGTGCCCCCTGAGACCAATCCTCTAACTGTCTGGGACCCCACCGTCTCCCGGGGCAGAGTATTAACAATGGGCACCAGAGCCCCAGCAACGGAGGACACTGCTGCGGACAGCAGAGAGGGATCAAAGGAGGTAGAGGAGACTCTAGCCGTGGTTGCACCCCCAGACCCTGCCTTGGATCCAGAGCGCACCCCACCGGTGGCAGCCTGCCATCCCCCCTGACTCCACTCCCCAGAAGCCCGTGCAATAGTATGTCCCCTAGGTGGCAGCGCCTCACAGCGGGCCGATGAGGGCATGTAAATGCTGCCCGCACTAACCTGGCCCACGCTGCCCGACCCCTAATGTTCTCAGCTACTGAAGCGCTCACCTACAACACCGGGCCTTGCTGCCCCACGGCGTCCCGCCCCTTGGCTCTAGCCGCCCCGGGGCCTGTGGCCGGAAGCAGGCCGCAGCGCAGGAGCCTCCAAGGCTTCACCTGCAGCTGGGCGTCTACCACAAGCCCATCCGTGAACGGGGGCCAGAGACAGGGATGATGCCACAGCGTCTGTTCAGGCCTCCTTGACTTCGCACAGCATTTACTCAGCATCGCAGAGGGGTGGGGGGGGCCTAATCGCGGCTAATTAGCATATGCTGCGACCTAATTAGCATATGCCGCGACCTAATTAGCATATGCAGCGACCTAATTAGCATATACCGCGGCCTAATTAGCATATGCTGTGACCTAATTAGCATATACCGCGACCTAATTAGCATACATCGCAACCTAATTAGCATAGGCCATGCCCCTTGCGGGCGCTGTGAGAGTCCCTATTTGCAATCTTCAGAAATTGGGAGGTATGCATGGCATGGTAATAGTCAGGGAAAGCACTACTGAGGCAGCAAAGCAATGTATCAGCACTCAACTGAATACAGTTATACACTAACTGGGGAGCTCAGGGGCACAGGTCCACTCACCAGAAAACTTTCAGGAAAGAGAGAAATACTCCTCCCTTTCCTGCCCTGATATCCCAGCTAACACTGCCCTTCCCTAAGTCCTTATTGGACCACCGAGTCACATGCTTCCCTAGGTCACACAACAGTCTTGGATGTTTAACCCACTCCATGCCTATTGCAGACATTACGTTATTCTTCTGTACATTTATCTGTGTATATGTTTCTCTAATGCTATATCAATATTTGTCTTTATCTCTCTAGATATTCATTTATCTCTCTTTCTCTGTACAAGTACCTACACCTTTCTATGTCTCTAATTGTACATTTCTTTATCTTGACATTTTACTATTTCTTGTTGTATATATTTCTGTAACTATGCATTTATCTATCACTCTTTACAATTACACATACATTTTTATGTCTCTACCTGTACATTTCTCTATCTTTGCATTTTGCTATTTTTTATTCTATATGTTGCCAAATATGTACATTTCTCAATCTATATATATACAATCTATCTGTACATTTTCATCTTTATACACATTTCTCTCTGTGCATTTCTTCATATCTCTAACTACATTTTTCTCTCTATCTCTACATTTTTCTATCTCTACATTTCTCTATATTTTGACATATTTCTCATTCTATACAGTCTTCTATACTGTATCTATCTCTTTTATGTTTGTCTTGTGACCCCCAGTCCTTATGTATATGTATTAGAGATGTGCGGCGGCCACTTTTTGCGGTTTTGGTCTTGGATCTGTATCTGCCTCCGGTTTTGGATCTGTATTCGGTTTTGTAAAAACCGCCCTTTTTGGTTTTGGATCTGTATTTTTTTTTAAAAACTCATAAAAACAGCTAAAATCACAGATTTTTTTTTCTTTTGCTCCTACGCTAATTTTAACCTCAATAACATTAATTTCCACTCATTTCCAGTCTATTCTGAACACCTCACAATATTGTTTTCAGGGCAAAAGGTTTCACCGAGGTAGGTGGATAACTATGCTAAACCACAAAAGTGTGCGGCACAAGCAAGTGGCTCATCTAGGAGTGGCACTGCAGCGGCAGACAGGATGGCAGTTTGAAAAACTAGGCCCCAATAAGACCCCTATCTGGCTTGATCGTGTTTATGATGTGCAGCCGAGAAGCAGTGGGTGTTTCGTGCAGCACTGACTTGTTCTGCAAGTGTGTAACTGTTTTTATCAGTTTAATATCTAATAAGACCACTATCTGGCTTGATTGTGTTGTTTGCCACCAGCCGAGGAGCAGTGGGCGATTCGGCAGCATTCTGCAGGCAGTGGCAGAAAGTAACGCTCCTGTCACTTAGGCCGTCTTCTGACGGCATCTGGTTGTGTGATGCAGGGTGAGAGCTGCAGTGGCAGACTCCCAGATTAATAAAGGGTGACCGTATAAACAGATGGGGTACGGACAGCAGTCACAGTACCGTATAAACAGATGGGGTACGGACAGCAGTCACAGTACCGTATAAACAGATGGGGTATGGACAGCAGTCACAGTACCATATAAACAGATGGGGTACGGACAGCACTCACAGTACCTTTTAAACACATGGGGTATGATCAGCAGTCACAGTACCTTATGAACAGATGGAGTACCAGCAGTCACAGTATCGTATAAAAAGATGGGGTACGGACAGCATCCACAGTACCGTATAAACAGATGGGGTACGGACAGCAGTCACAGTACCTTATGAACAGATGGAGTACCAGCAGTCACAGTATCATATAAAAAGATGGGGTACGGACAGCAGCCACAGTACCGTATAAAAAGATGAAGTACGGACAGCAGTCACAGTACCTTATAAACAGATGGGGTACAGACAGCACTCACAGTACCTTATAAACAGATGGTACGGAGCTACGGAGAGCATTCACAGCACATGGGACAGAGACATTTTTTTTCTTTTTTTTAAACTTTTAACAATTTTATTCATTTAAAAAAAAAAGTGGGGTACGGCCTGCGGCCACAGCAGTACCTTATAAACTGGTACGGAGCTGTGGACAGCAGTCACAGTACCGTATAAACAGATGGGGTACGGACAGCTGTCTCAGTACCTTATAAACAGATGGGGTACGGACAGTACTCACAGTACCTTATAAACAGATGGGGTACGGAGCTACGGCGAGCAGTCAGAGTACGTGGGACAGAGAATTATTATTTTTTTTTAAACTTTTAATAATTTTATTAATTTAAAAACAAAACAGTGGGGTACAGCCTGCGGTCACAGCAGTACCTTATAAACTGATACGGAGCTGCGGACAGCAGTCACAGTACCCTATAAACAGATGGGGTACCAGCAGTCACAGTAACGTATAAACAGATGAGGTACGTAGCTGCGGACAGTAGTCACAGTACCGTATAAACAGATGGGGTACCAGCAGTCACAGTAACGTATAAACAGAGGTACAGAGCTATAGACGGCAGTCACAGTATCGGCATATACTGTACTACACACAGTGGATGTACAGTATGCAGTGCACTGCACACACTGGGTTATGTGGAGTTATACACTTTAAAACAATACTGCTGGTGGTGCTACTAAACGTAAATATAATTAAAACTTGTGGCCACTGCCTAAAGTGCCTATGAAACAAAGCTGGTGCCCACTGCCTATGAAACAACAAAGCTGGTGCCTCTGCCCACTGCCTATGAAACAAAGCTGGTGCCTCTGCCCACTGCCAGTGCCTTTAACCCCTTCCCGACATTTGACGTATATATACGTCATGGCCGGGATGTACTTCCCGACACATGACGTATATATACGTCATGACTTTAAACTGTCCCCGCGTCTATAGACGCGGTGACAGTTTAAACATGTCTGCTGTCCCTGACAGCAGACATGTCCCTGCATGCCCAGGGGGGGTGGCGATGCCTCCCCCCCGTCGGCGATCGCTGTGATTGGCTGTTCAATGTGAACAGCCAGTCGCAGCGTTTTCCTGTGTTACCGGCGAATCAGACGCTCGGTAACACAGGTGTCAATCACCGCCGGGTGTTAGGGGGCATGAGGGGGTCACCGGTGATGACCACACCTCACCCCACCTCACCCCACCAACCCCAAGGCTGTGATTGGTCCGTCGGACCGACGGACCAATCACAGCCAAGGCGCGTCATTTAAACTAACGGTGACTGCGCTGCAGACGCCATTCCGGTCTGGAATTGCGTGCAGAGCGGTCACCGGCCACTCTGTCGTGCTATACATACCTGAACCTTGCCTGATACTTACCTGATCACCGCTGGTAGCGTGCTGCCAGCAGCTGGATGCTTCCTGGATCTTTTGACTTCCTGTGTCCTGCTGCTGCAGTGTCATAGAGTCACAGATCGTGAGAGATAGTGACAGATAGTGACAGAGAGTGACAGAGAGTGATAGAGAGTGCTATATTTTGTGTCTGCTGCACTCCTTTTGTGCTGATCAGTATATCTGTGCTGATCAGCAACTTTTTGGGGGTGCAGGGTTTTTTTTTTTTATATATATACCTGTCAGTTGCACCAAAGGTTGTGCTGCCTGTGCAACTGACTGCTGCCCCCCCTTTTGTGCTGATCAGTTTAAATTAATTAACTGATCAGCAACTTTTTGGGGGTCCAGGTTTTTTTTTTTTATATATACCCTGTCAGGTGGCACCCACAGTTGGGTGCCTGCTGCCCCTCACTGCTAATCACTGTTGCATCACTGCATCACTGATCTGCATTTTTTTTTTTTTGGAGAGTGCAGTGGGGTTTTGTTTTTACACCCACGTTGCTTTTGTGGGTGTCCTGTGGCCGCTGATCAGTGACGTACATCACTGAACAGCATTTTTGGCACAGGGTTGATATCATTTTTTTTTCGTCAGTTTTTTTAAATTTTTTTTTTTTGGAGAGTGCTGTGGTTTATTACACCCACGTTGCTTTTGTGGGTGTCCTGTGGCCGCTGATCAGTGACGTACATCACTGAACAGCATTTTTGGCACAGGGTTGATATAATTTTTTTTCTGCAGTTTTTTTAAATTGTTTTTTTTTTTTTTTGGAGAGTGCTGTGGTTTATTACACCCACGTTGCTTTTGTGGGTGTCCTGTGGCCGCTGATCAGTGACGTACATCACTGAACAGCATTTTTGGCACAGGGTTGATATAATTTTTTTTCTGCAGTTTTTTTAAATTGTTTTTTTTTTTTGGAGAGTGCTGTGGTTTATTTTTTTTTAAATTGTTTTTACACCCACGTTGCTTTTGTGGGTGTCCTGTTGCCTTTGAGCGCTGTTCAGTGATGGACGTTACTGACCAACATCTGTGCTCAATTTTTGGCGCAGGACCTTTTTTTTTTTTTTTTACCCCTTCAATTATTTTTTTTTTTTTTATTGGGATCAAATTCCTGTATAAAGTATTTTTTTTTCTGCACTACATACACACTACACACTACATACCCCCCGGGTTGAAATAAAGTTTGTACCCCCCCTACACTATACACGTGTTGAAACATTACACTTACAGAAACACAAAAATAAAAATGGCATCCCAAATGTCATCCCAAATGTCATCCCAGTCATCCAGAAGAATGTATTCAGCGGAGGAGGCATATGCCATGCTTGCCTCTGACTCTGACACAGCCAGTGATGCAAGCGGGGAATTTGAAGGATTCGTCTTAAGCTCCTCTTCCTCCTCTAGTGATGAGGGACCCCCTCAAAGACGCCCCCGTAGAGCAGCTGAGACCCCCCCCCCAAATGATTGATCCCGTATGGACCCCACCACCAGACAATTTTGAGCCCCAGGTTCCTGAGTTTTTGGCCATCCCAGGAATCCAATTTGATTCAACAGGTCTCAGAGAAATTTACCTTTTCAAATTATTTTTCTCTGATGATTTTATAAATTTAATGGTGGACCAAAGTAATTTATATGCCCAGCAGTTTATTGCTCAAAACCCCACGTCATCATTTGCTAGGTGGACCCCTGTAGATGCAGTAGAGATGATGACGTTTTGGGGTCTGGTGTTACATATGGGCATAGTAAAAAAGCCAGAAATTAGGCAATATTGGAGTACAGATGTTCTGTACAGCACCCCATTTTACCGTATGGCCATGACTCGGACTCGTTTTGAGACAATCCTTAAATTTTTACATTACACCGATAATGCACAGTGCCCACCCAGAGATGATCCCACCTTTGACCGGCTATTCAAAGTCAGGCCGGTCATTGATCATTTCAGTGCCAAATTTGCAGAGTTGTACATCCCTGAAAAATTTATTTGTATCGACGAGTCCCTTATACATTTTAAAGGAAGGGTTAAATTCCGCCAGTACCTTCCCAGTAAGAGGGCAAGGTATGGCATAAAAATGTATAAACTGTGTGAAAGCACCTCAGGGTACACCCACAGGTTTAGGGTATATGAAGGGAAGGATTCAAGAATTGAACCGCCAGAATGCCCCCCCTCCCTCGTAGGTGTTAGTGGAAAAATTGTCTGGGATTTAGTGCACCCCTTCCTGGATAAAGGTTATCACCTCTATGTGGATAACTTTTACACTAGCATCCCCCTGTTTAAGGCCCTTGGTTCAAGAGGTACAGCAGCTTGCGGTACTGTGCGCAAGAACCAAAGAGGCCTCCCAAAAACGCACATTGCCCAAGTACTGAGAAGGGGTGAAAGCAGGGCACAATCCACCGAAAATATGTTGTTGGTCAAATATAAGGACAAGAGGGATGTCCTTATACTGACAACAATTCATGGAGACAGTACCACCTCCATCCCTGTACGAGGTACCAGTACCCACACCTCAAAACCTAATTGTATCCTAGATTACAATAAGTACATGGGCGGAGTGGATCTTTCAGATCAGGTACTGAAGCCGTACAGTCCCCTGCGGAAAACAAAAATCTGGTACAAGAAGCTGGCCGTGTATATCATCCAGATGGCACTGTATAACGCTTACGTGCTATTCCGTTCTACCAGCCAGAGGGGGACATTTATGCACTTTCAAGAGGAAGTCATAAAGGGCCTAATATTTGGGAACCAGCAGGCAGAGGGCCCCAGTACTTCTTGTACTGGCCCCCGTATTGTACCAGGGCAGCATTTTCCTAACGAAATCCCCTCCACTGCAAGAAAGGGCAGGACACAAAAAAGGTGCAAAGTTTGCTATAAAAAGGGAATAAGAAAGGATACTATTTTCCACTGTGAAACTTGCCCCGACAAACCCGGCCTATGTATAAAGGAGTGTTTTAAAATATACCACACATCTATGGATTATTAGGTTCATCATTTCACCGTGCTTCGGGGGTCTTGCTAATGCCACATAGCACCCACCATTCATTCCACCAGAATCTGAGCTGCAAAATCCAAAAATCACTCCTTCCCTTCTAAGTCCTGTCATGCACCCAACTGGTATTTTTTGGTCACATATGAGGCATTGCCATACTCGGGAGAAATTGGGGCACAGATTTTGGGGTGCTTTGTCTCCTTCATTCCTTGTGAAAATGAAAAATTTTGAGCCAGAACTGCATTTTTGTGTAAAAAATTTAATTTTTCATTTGCACAGCCCAGTTGTATCAAAATTGGTGAAACCCCTGGGGGTTTGAAATGTACACTATACCCCTAGATGAATTCCCTGAGGGGTGTAGTTTGCAAAATGGGGTCACTTGTGGGGGGTTCCACTGTATTGGTGCTTCGGGGGTCTTGCTAATGCGACATAGCACCCACCAACATTCCACCAGAATCTGAGCTGCAAAATCCAAAAATCACTCCTTCCCTTCTGAGTCCTGCCATTTTTTGGTCACACATGAGGCATTGTCGTACTCGGGAGAAATTGGGGCACAGATTTTGGGGTGCTTTGTCTCCTTCATTCCTTGTGAAAATGAAAAATTTTGAGCCAGAACTGCATTTTTGTGTAAAAAATGTAATTTTTCATTTGCACAGCCCAGTTGTATCAAAATTGGTGAAACCCCTGGGGGTTTGAAATGTACACTATACCCCTAGATGAATTCCCTGAGGGGTGTAGTTTGCAAAATGGGGTCACTTGTGGGGGGGTTCCACTGTATTGGTGCTTCGGGGGTCTTGCTAATGCGACATAGCACCCACCAACATTCCACCAGAATCTGAGCTGCAAAATCCAAAAATCACTCCTTCCCTTCTGAGTCCTGCCATGCACCCAAATGGTATTTTTTGGTCACATGTGAGGCATTGCCGTACTCGGGAGAAATTGGGGCACAGATTTTGGGGTGCTTTGTCTCCTTCATTCCTTGTGAAAATGAAAAATTTGGAGCCAGAACTGCATTTTTGTGTAAAAAATGTAATTTTTCATTTGCACAGCCCAGTTGTATCAAAATTGGTGAAACCCCTGGGGGTTTGAAATGTACACTATACCCCTAGATGAATTCCCTGAGGGGTGTAGTTTGCAAAATGGGGTCACTTGTGGGGGGGTTCCACTGTATTGGTGCTTCGGGGGTCTTGCTAATGCGACATAGCACCCACCAACATTCCACCAGAATCTGAGCTGCAAAATCCAAAAATCACTCCTTCCCTTCTGAGTCCTGCCATGCACCCAAATGGTATTTTTTGGTCACATGTGAGGCATTGCCGTACTCGGGAGAAATTGGGGCACAGATTTTGGGGTGCTTTGTCTCCTTCATTCCTTGTGAAAATGAAAAATTTTGAGCCAGAACTGCATTTTTGTGTAAAAAATGTAATTTTTCATTTGCACAGCCCAGTTGTATCAAAATTGGTGAAACCCCTGGGGGTTTGAAATGTACACTATACCCCTAGATGAATTCCCTGAGGGGTGTAGTTTGCAAAATGGGGTCACTTGTGGGGGGGTTCCTAACTTTTAGCATCTTATGGTGCCTAGAAACCTACATGGTGCCTAAAAAATAATCTCATAAAAAGGAGGCTCCAAAATCAAGTAGGTGCTCCTTCTATTATGAAGCCTGTGGTTTGGTCAACGTGCACAATAGGGCCACATATAGGATATTTATGAAAACAAAAGAATTGGGGGAATCAATTTTTAGTCACATTTCTCTAGTAAAATCTACTGTGTTCCTTAGAAAAATTTATTAAAATTGCAAATCTGCAAAAAAAATGAAATTTTGAAATTTCACCTACACTTTGTTTTAATTCCTGTGAAACACCTAAAGGGTTAACAAACTTCCAAAATGCTGTTTTGAATACTGTGAGGGGTGCAGTTTTTGAAATGGCATCATTTATGGGGGTGTCTCACATACAAGTCCCTCAAAGTCACATCAGAACTGAACTGGTCCCTAAAAAAATCAGTGTTTGAAATTTTCTTGAAAATTTGAGAATTTGCTATTCATATTTTAAGCCTCCTAGTGTCCAAAAAAATTAAAAGGAGGCTGAAATAATGATGGAAACATAAAGTAGACATATGGTCTATGTTAGTTATTAACTATTTTGAGTGGTATGATTATTTGTCTCACAAGCAGAAAATTTAACATTTTGAAAATTGCTAAATTTTCCATTTTTTTACGACATTTTGGTATTTTTCACAAAAAAACACAGACTGTATCGACCCAAATTTACCACTTACTTGAAGTACAATGTGTCACGAGAAAACAATCTCAAAATCACTGGGATAAGTAAAAGCAAAAAAAAGTTATCCCCACTTAAGTGATACATGTCAGATTTGAAAAAAAGGGCTCTGTCAGGAAGGCAAAAACATGCTGCGTCAGGAAGGGGTTAAAACAAAGCTGCCCACTGCCTATGAAACAACAAAGCTGCCCACTGCCTATGAAACAACAAAGCTGCTCACTGTAATGCTGCACTAAAGCTGCCCACTATCGCTCAGAGCTGCCCAATGTAGTTTAACTTTTTTTTTAAAGTAAACTTGTTTGACTTTGCACTGAGCAGCTGAGTTTACTGAGTCCCATGACACTTTGCACCAGAGGGCAGAGACTGAGACGTTTGTGCTGAGCTCTGATTGGCGGAGCTCATTACATGCTTCTCAGGCCAATGGATAACAGCAGCAGCAGCCTAGTCATGGGAGGGTTTTTAATCAGATGTGAAAAAAGGGAGGGGTGGACCCGCTACAGCTGAAATTAAGGTGGTTTTAGTGTTATCAGTGATCTATAACCAACATAAAAACTACTCAGGCTGATGCTGGTAGTTGTGGTGCTGGTGGTGCGCCCTGCGTTCAGTAACTAGACTGAAGAAGGGATTGTTGTCTTGTGTCTGCTGGAGAGGCAAACCAAGGACAGTGAACGCTTTGTGGGCGCACTCTTTAATTAATGTCTTGAATGTATAAAGTGAAATTGATTTAAAATTTAACTTTTAATGAGAACCGCTTAAGCGGTTCTCATTAAAAGTTAAATTTTAAATCAATTTCACTTTATACATTCAAGACATTAATTAAAGAGTGCGCCCACAAAGCGTTCACTGTCCTTGGTTTGCCTCTCCAGCAGACACAAGACAACAATCCCTTCTTCGGTTTTTAATCAGAGGCAGCACTGGGACTGTGAGGTCTCCTACAGAGTAAGGTGCAGAGGGACAAACACAGGCTTTTCATGTGGTTATGTGTGTGTGTGTATATATATATATATATATATATATATATCCATCCTGGGATGGCACTCCAAATCTGGTGTAAAAGCGTTGTACAAGAACAATAAATCGGTGCCCGCCTGAGTTCAGACCAGTGAGATACTGCTCTTACATGCGGTGAGGAGATGGGGGACGGCGGCACTCGAAAATAAAGAGACCAAGCAATCTGGTTTAGTACCGACGTTTCAAAGCAGGGTGGCTTTTTTATCAAGGTGCTTTAGAGAACCTCTCTAAAGCACCTTGATAAAAAAGCCACCCGGCTTTGAAACGTCGGTACTAAACCAGATTGCTTGGTCTCTTTATTTTCGAGTGCCGCCGTCCCCCATCTCCTCACTATATATATATATATACAGGGCTATTTTTGTGCAGGCTCCAGCAGGAACTGTGGCCCTTATTCTAGTTCACTGTTTCTGACAAAATATTCCTCAGATGGACAAAACCATGTGCACTGCAGGTGAGGCAGGTGTTACTTGTGCAGAGATAATTAGATTTGGGTGGGGTTTTACACCTGCCTCACCTGCAGTGCACACGGTTTTGTCCATCTGAGGAATATTTTGTCAGAAACAGTGAACTAGAATAAGGGCCACAGTTCCTGCTGGAGCCTGCACAAAAATAGCCCTGTATATATATATATATATATATATATATATATATATATATATATATATATATATAGGAACAGAATGGAGGCGGCACTCGGCAGACTGCATAAACAACTATCCTTTAATCCGACATGTTTCGGGGTTACCCCCCGTCGTCAGGGACAATATAGCAAGACAAACATCCAATGCACAGTACACAGAATAAATAGCCCCACATCAGATACAAAACCCGCCCCCAACAAGCAATCACTTACCAATACTCTGCACCTGCCGGGCAGAGGTCCGTACCGCGCCATCAGCGTGGACCGGAAAGTCCCGCTGCTGCAGTCGTCCTCCCACGCCCGACAGCTGAGCCACTTAGTTCCCCCGCCAGGACGCCATCCCGACTGCTGTATACGCCGGCTCTGAAGCTGGCGGGCGGCAAGATAGTAACACTGCCCGACTTCCGCCAACCCCTGCCACTCCGTATTGCCAACCAGGACCGGACATCCGGTTTGAGAACACTGACGCTCAGACGGCAGAACACTGGTAACCTAGAAACCAAACATAAACAAATACAACATACAATGAAGCAAGAAAAGAAATGCAAATGTGAACACTGCTGTTGCTCATGACAACCCATGACAGTGCGCACAAAACAGGGAAACAGTATATAGGAAGTATAAAAAGTGTCATATTGGCATTTATATACAATACGCAGAGAAATGCAGGAATATAAGGAAAAAAGATACAGTGACCACTAATGCGTCAGAATGAATACATGGAAAACCCCACCCCTCAGAAATATATAAGAGGGACCTAAACATTGTGTGTGGGGAAACCAGGTAAACCTCTAGCGCAAACAAATGGTCACTGTATGAATGCTACTAAAACAGTCCACACCATCACCAAGCAGCATCTTAGAAAAAATGTCAAAAGAGAAATTTAAAAAGAAACACATATACATATTACATATTAGTGATAATCATGCAACAGAAATATATGTAACCACAATAACATTACAGGAAACACTGCAACCCTAAAGTCTCATTTAGACCGTTGGGTGCCAGTGTACCAAGGATGTAAATCCAATGACTCTCCCGCTGAAGCAAAGCCTTATTCCTGTTCCCACCCCTCAGCGATTTGGGGACATGATCTATAATAAGGGATCGTATTTTATCTACAGGATGATTATGGCTAGCACAATGTCTGGCCAGTGGTTGATCGCTATGCCCAGACTGTGTAGCTTGATTGATGGCTGTCCTATGTAGGGCCATGCGCTCCTTAAACTGGCGCTGGGTCTTCCCCACATAGGACAGCCCACAAGGACAAGTAAGCAAATATACAACATACACAGAACTGCATGTTAGGGGAAAGTTAATGGAAAACATCCTATCAGAATGGGGGTGCTTAAACTTATCACCCACCACCAATGTTTTACAGGTCAAACACCCCAAACATCTGTAACACCCATTCTTCCTTGATAGGAAATGAGATGGGGCTACCTTATCCCAGCCAGTGATATCCAGTTTAACCAGGTGGTCTTTCAAATTGGCCTGCCTGGAATAACTGGGCATCAAATTAGTATTAAGTAGAAGGGGTAAGTCCCTGTCACTGGAAACTATCGGCCACCACTTTTTTGCTTGAGCAGTGGTGTGTCTGCTGTCTACCGAGAATTTATTGACCCAGGGAAATTTTTTTGAAGACTCTACTTGAGTCTGTCTGGGTTTACTCAGCAGAGTATCATCCCTATTAATATGAAGGACTTTTTCTCTAATGGGATCTAGCAGAGAGCGGGGATAACCCCTCTGGATAAATTTATCCACCATGGAATCCAGCGCGGCCGGCACTTGTGCGTCATCCGAGGTGATACGCCGTACCCGCAATAATTGCGAGTATGGTAACCCTCGTGTGACGGCGATGGGGTGTGAACTGTTGTGGCGTAATAAAGTGTTTCTATCGGTAGGCTTGGTAAACAAAGCTGTTGTAATGTTACCAGCCTGAATGGATATATCCACATCTAGAAACTGCACCTGGTGTGGATCAATAGTAGAAGTAAATTGAATCATACTACCAGTAGCATTGTGCTCTGACAGTAGATTCTTGAGAGTATCAGGGTTTTTTGACCAGAAAATCAACAAATCGTCGATATATCGGTGGTATAAAACCACCCCATCAATCAAATCATTACCTTGGAAAAACAGGGATTTTTCGATCCCATACATAAAAGTGTTGGCGTAGGCCGGAGCCACGGCAGACCCCATGGCCACGCCCAACTGCTGGATAAAAAACCTGCCATTATGGAGAAAATAATTTCTAGTTAGAACCAATTGCAGTAATTTAATAAACAGCTCTACTGGTGGACCAAGGTAAAGTGGGTTATCAACAATAAGTTGTTTTACCGCCTCTACACCTGCATCATGAGGGATACAGGTGTAGAGGCTGGTAACATCCGCAGTACAAAGGCAGGTTATTTGCGTAGTATCCCGGGTGAAATGCAGATCCCTCAAGAGGACCAAAAGGGAAGTGGTGTCCTTTAGGTAGGAGGGCAACGCTTGAACACATGGATTAAGCAGGCTGTCCAGAAACACTGATACTGGATGAAATAGGGACCCCCTGGCCGAGATGATAGGTCGACCAGGAGGGTCCCTCAACCCTTTGTGTATCTTTGGGATGCAATAGAAAAGGGGCACCCTAGGGTAGTCCACCGTTAAAGCCTGCTTAAGTTCAATTGGAATATGTCCATCACGAACTGCTTGATTGAGGATAGAGTCCAACTCCACTTTAAACCCCCAGGTCGGGTCTTTATCCAAGAGACCGTAGGTATTAGAATCACTAAGGAGTCGATCACATTCTTGGCGGTAATTGTTTACATCAAGGACCACCACCGCCCCACCTTTGTCGGCCCCTCGTATGATAATATCTTTACGAGCCGATAATGCTTTTAATGCCCGTTGTTCGGTTCGGGTGAGGTTGTGAAATATGGGTGTCCCTAATGTAGACCGATGCAAGTTTTCTCCTTGTTGCTCCATCAGCCGAGTGAATGTTTTTACGGCCGGGTTAGTTGATAGGGGGTCAAATTTGGATCGGGGGGCTATCCTCTTCAATTTAGGAGGAATAAAGACGGCTTCAGGACCTGTTGAAACAGCAGCAGGCAATTTGCCAAAGTGGTCTTTGAGGCGTAGAGACCTATTCAACCTAAAAGTGTCCACCTTCCATTGAAAGGGGTCCATGCGCTTTGATGGTATAAACGACAAACCCTTGGCTAGGACTTGTGTTTCTTCCTCAGTCAATGGGGTTGATGACAAATTGAACACTAGGTCCTTTTGCCCTTTTGAGATTTGCTGCCTCGCTTGCCGGATATTTTGGCCTGCTCGCCGCGTCCTCCTGTTGCTGTTGTGATGGGATCTTTTAACAGCATTGCCCTCGTTTTGGTCCCTAAAGGGCGCTTGTCACTCCCTGAGGCCACTGGACCTGAATCACCATCACTCTGTGAGGTGCTAGAGTCCCCTGTATCACCGGCACCCCCCCGAGAATAGGGGTTCCGTTTGCGGTAGGGCCTAGGTCTTCCTTGTGGGCGATTGGGATTTAGCCAATCATATACGCGTTTCTGCTCATAATCGGCCTGAACTTTCAATAATTTCTCGCGTTTGAATGCCAACAAATTAGCTTTGTATAGATCCATCTGTTCCTGTATTTTCTGTAACCAATTGGTTTTAGGATCTGCCAGGAGCGTAGGAGTGTGTAGTTGGTCGAATTGCTCAATTTTTTGTTGGTATAGGGTCTGTTCACGGGTGGATTCCTCCACCACCAGAAGGAGTAGATCCATGGAGCACTTGTTGAGAACCCCCAACCACCGGCGGCAAAATGTGGCATTATGCCGACCGATGGTTGGTACGTTCCTCACTCGGAACCCTCGTGGAATCAACTTACTTCGGTAGTAATCAGACAAACTTATACAATGGTACTTGAAATCACACTCCCTCTGTTTGAGCCGCAATAATTGTTTGTAGAGAGCTTCTGGTGCCATAGTAGAAACCTCTTCATTCAAAGTTAATTTGGATAGAATTGCCTCTGCATCTGTATCCGAGAGGCTTACTAGTTCTCTAGTGTCCATTTGCATGAATTCCAATGCACTGTCCATTTCTTGGCTGGCTGATGTCATTATGGAAATTCAGGGCTCAATCCACAAACAAACGCTGGCAGATGTGATTGCAGAAAACTTGATGAGAAACAGGTTACTGACTGCGTGAAGCCACAATGTGTGCTGATGGTACAAAACGCCGGTGCCACGATAGAAACTCCCTCCAAACCACAGCAGGGGGGAGATGTCAATAGAAACAGGCTGGGAAACCTGGCACTCAATAGCAGCATAAAAAGTCCAATACAGGGTACAAAAGCTGGGGTGCCTTCCTTTGTTAATCACAGGGATCAGCATACAACAGGAACAGAATGGAGGCGGCACTCGGCAGACTGCATAAACAACTATCCTTTAATCCGACATGTTTCGGGGTTACCCCCCGTCGTCAGGGACAATATAGCAAGACAAACATCCAATGCACAGTACACAGAATAAATAGCCCCACATCAGATACAAAACCCGCCCCCAACAAGCAATCACTTACCAATACTCTGCACCTGCCGGGCAGAGGTCCGTACCGCGCCATCAGCGTGGACCGGAAAGTCCCGCTGCTGCAGTCGTCCTCCCACGCCCGACAGCTGAGCCACTTAGTTCCCCCGCCAGGACGCCATCCCGACTGCTGTATACGCCGGCTCTGAAGCTGGCGGGCGGCAAGATAGTAACACTGCCCGACTTCCGCCAACCCCTGCCACTCCGTATTGCCAACCAGGACCGGACATCCGGTTTGAGAACACTGACGCTCAGACGGCAGAACACTGGTAACCTAGAAACCAAACATAAACAAATACAACATACAATGAAGCAAGAAAAGAAATGCAAATGTGAACACTGCTGTTGCTCATGACAACCCATGACAGTGCGCACAAAACAGGGAAACAGTATATAGGAAGTATAAAAAGTGTCATATTGGCATTTATATACAATACGCAGAGAAATGCAGGAATATAAGGAAAAAAGATACAGTGACCACTAATGCGTCAGAATGAATACATGGAAAACCCCACCCCTCAGAAATATATAAGAGGGACCTAAACATTGTGTGTGGGGAAACCAGGTAAACCTCTAGCGCAAACAAATGGTCACTGTATGAATGCTACTAAAACAGTCCACACCATCACCAAGCAGCATCTTAGAAAAAATGTCAAAAGAGAAATTTAAAAAGAAACACATATACATATTACATATTAGTGATAATCATGCAACAGAAATATATGTAACCACAATAACATTACAGGAAACACTGCAACCCTAAAGTCTCATTTAGACCGTTGGGTGCCAGTGTACCAAGGATGTAAATCCAATGACTCTCCCGCTGAAGCAAAGCCTTATTCCTGTTCCCACCCCTCAGCGATTTGGGGACATGATCTATAATAAGGGATCGTATTTTATCTACAGGATGATTATGGCTAGCACAATGTCTGGCCAGTGGTTGATCGCTATGCCCAGACTGTGTAGCTTGATTGATGGCTGTCCTATGTAGGGCCATGCGCTCCTTAAACTGGCGCTGGGTCTTCCCCACATAGGACAGCCCACAAGGACAAGTAAGCAAATATACAACATACACAGAACTGCATGTTAGGGGAAAGTTAATGGAAAACATCCTATCAGAATGGGGGTGCTTAAACTTATCACCCACCACCAATGTTTTACAGGTCAAACACCCCAAACATCTGTAACACCCATTCTTCCTTGATAGGAAATGAGATGGGGCTACCTTATCCCAGCCAGTGATATCCAGTTTAACCAGGTGGTCTTTCAAATTGGCCTGCCTGGAATAACTGGGCATCAAATTAGTATTAAGTAGAAGGGGTAAGTCCCTGTCACTGGAAACTATCGGCCACCACTTTTTTGCTTGAGCAGTGGTGTGTCTGCTGTCTACCGAGAATTTATTGACCCAGGGAAATTTTTTTGAAGACTCTACTTGAGTCTGTCTGGGTTTACTCAGCAGAGTATCATCCCTATTAATATGAAGGACTTTTTCTCTAATGGGATCTAGCAGAGAGCGGGGATAACCCCTCTGGATAAATTTATCCACCATGGAATCCAGCGCGGCCGGCACTTGTGCGTCATCCGAGGTGATACGCCGTACCCGCAATAATTGCGAGTATGGTAACCCTCGTGTGACGGCGATGGGGTGTGAACTGTTGTGGCGTAATAAAGTGTTTCTATCGGTAGGCTTGGTAAACAAAGCTGTTGTAATGTTACCAGCCTGAATGGATATATCCACATCTAGAAACTGCACCTGGTGTGGATCAATAGTAGAAGTAAATTGAATCACACTACCAGTAGCATTGTGCTCTGACAGTAGATTCTTGAGAGTATCAGGGTTTTTTGACCAGAAAATCAACAAATCGTCGATATATCGGTGGTATAAAACCACCCCATCAATCAAATCATTACCTTGGAAAAACAGGGATTTTTCGATCCCATACATAAAAGTGTTGGCGTAGGCCGGAGCCACGGCAGACCCCATGGCCACGCCCAACTGCTGGATAAAAAACCTGCCATTATGGAGAAAATAATTTCTAGTTAGAACCAATTGCAGTAATTTAATAAACAGCTCTACTGGTGGACCAAGGTAAAGTGGGTTATCAACAATAAGTTGTTTTACCGCCTCTACACCTGCATCATGAGGGATACAGGTGTAGAGGCTGGTAACATCCGCAGTACTAAGGCAGGTTATTTGCGTAGTATCCCGGGTGAAATGCAGATCCCTCAAGAGGACCAAAAGGGAAGTGGTGGGGTTTTCCATGTATTCATTCTGACGCATTAGTGGTCACTGTATCTTTTTTCCTTATATTCCTGCATTTCTCTGCGTATTGTATATAAATGCCAATATGACACTTTTTATACTTCCTATATACTGTTTCCCTGTTTTGTGCGCACTGTCATGGGTTGTCATGAGCAACAGCAGTGTTCACATTTGCATTTCTTTTCTTGCTTCATTGTATGTTGTATTTGTTTATGTTTGGTTTCTAGGTTACCAGTGTTCTGCCGTCTGAGCGTCAGTGTTCTCAAACCGGATGTCCGGTCCTGGTTGGCAATACGGAGTGGCAGGGGTTGGCGGAAGTCGGGCAGTGTTACTATCTTGCCGCCCGCCAGCTTCAGAGCCGGCGTATACAGCAGTCGGGATGGCGTCCTGGCGGGGGAACTAAGTGGCTCAGCTGTCGGGCGTGGGAGGACGACTGCAGCAGCGGGACTTTCCGGTCCACGCTGATGGCGCGGTACGGACCTCTGCCCGGCAGGTGCAGAGTATTGGTAAGTGATTGCTTGTTGGGGGCGGGTTTTGTATCTGATGTGGGGCTATTTATTCTGTGTACTGTGCATTGGATGTTTGTCTTGCTATATTGTCCCTGACGACGGGGGGTAACCCCGAAACATGTCGGATTAAAGGATAGTTGTTTATGCAGTCTGCCGAGTGCCGCCTCCATTCTGTTCCTGTTGTATGCTGATCCCTGTGATTAACAAAGGAAGGCACCCCAGCTTTTGTACCCTGTATTGGACTTTTTATGCTGCTATTGAGTGCCAGGTTTCCCAGCCTGTTTATCTATATATATATATATATATATATATATATATATATATATATATATATATATATATATATATATATAGGTACTCTTTACCTAGATGGGCGCCAGCGATTGAAATCGCGGGCGTCGGGGGTAAAAATCACGGTCATCGCGGGCATCGCGGGTAAATCGCGATGCCCGCGATGACCGCGATGACCACGATTTTCTCATAGGGAACAATGTTAAAAAGGCTGATTGACCGCGATTTTACTGTTAAATGCCTCAATGGACCCGATTTGGCCATAGGAATCAATGTTAAATGGGCCACAGAGCCCAAATAGGCACAATTAACCCTTAAATGTCCCCCCCAATTTTTAACGCCACCCCACGATCCACGCCAACCCGAAGCGTGGCGAGCGCAGCGAGCCCGCGAGGGGCGGCGGTACGCGTCCTCCGACCTTTTCATGCCCTACTATCCACTAGGGCGTGGAGTGAGAATAGAATAGTGTGGCGAGCGCAGCGAGCCACCGAGCCCGAAGCGTGGCGAGCGCAGCGAGCCCCGCGAGGGGACGCGGATACCTTCACAGGTAGACGCGTCCCCTCGCGGGCTTCACAGGTGTCCGCGTCGCCACGGACACCTGTGAAGCCCGCGAGGGGACGCGTCTACCTGTGAAGGTATCCGCGTCCCCTCGCGGGGCTCGCTGCGCTCGCCACGCTTCGGGCTCGGTGGCTCGCTGCGCTCGCCACACTATTCTATTCTCACTCCACGCCCTAGTGGATAGTAGGGCATGAAAAGGTCGGAGGACGCGTACCGCCGCCCCTCGCGGGCTCGCTGCGCTCGCCACGCTTCGGGTTGGCGTGGATCGTGGGGTGGCGTTAAAAATTGGGGGGGACATTTAAGGGTTAATTGTGCCTATTTGGGCTCTGTGGCCCATTTAACATTGATTCCTATGGGCAAATCGGGTCCATTGAGGCATTTAACAGTAAAATCGTGTCCATCGGGCCTTTTAACATTGATTCCTATGGCAAATCGGGAGCATCGCGTCGCGGGCATAGCGGGTACATTTATGGCCGGCCGCGACGCGACCGACACGATTTCCATGTTTAACATGGGTTTCAATGGGAAACGGCGACGGGCGCCCAACTAAGTAAAGAGTACATATATATATATATATATATATATATATATATATATATATATATATATATATATATATATATATATATATATCCCTTGAAGTTACCCATCGACCAAGTTTATACTGCCTTTACTCTGTGTTTTGACAGTGTAATATTCCCCCATGCAGTTTGTGACAAGTGCAAGGGGGCCCCCCTGTCTAAAGTGCCCCGGGCCCCCCGAAGGCTCAATCTGGCACTGCCCGCAGGCCTTAATGAATATTCAGGTCTTAATGTATTATTATGAGATACTGTATTTGAATAATGTCTTTCTTGAAATGGTCAAGGTTTATATGTATGACAATAAAAGTAGTTTGAATAATAAATCCAATTTGTTTTTATGACAGATATGATTTTGGATCAGCAAGTATCATCTGGACAGCTAAGTGAAGACATCCGTCATAGAGTTCACGAAGCACTACTCAAACAGCATCATCACCAAAACCAAAAGAAGTTAAGCAACAGAATCCCTATTGTGCGCTCATTTGCTGACATAGGAAAGAAACAGTCAGAGCCTCATTCCATGGACAAAAATGGTAAGTTTTAATTTTACTAACCATTTTTATAACAGTATAATAGCAATAAGTGAGTGTTGTAAATTCATCTACATTCAACGATTTTATAACATTAAACAAGTCAAGCTAATCACATAATTACTTTTGTTTGTTTTGAAGAGAATAGAATAAATGGAAAAGTTTGGTTTTTGTAACACTAATCTATTTGACTTGCTTGTCTATTTTACTTGCTTGTATAGCCTTCAGTCACTGATAAAGAAAACTAATTTCACTGTAGCCCTGAAACTAACTAAATCACGTTTAATGTCTTACTCGTTATAAATGATAATGTTGCATGACATTACTAAGAAAAAAAAAAGGAATTGCAAAAAACAATTAACATCTTATTTTCAGCATTGTATGAAAATTTACTTTAAGGAATTTAAAGAGGTTTGTCTTGCTGGAAAGCAGCACTCAACCTTATATGCTGTGTGACAGCAATGGGCAGCAAAGAGTCTGTGGGTGCAGTTGTCCAACTGAACTTGCACAGGGCTCAGCCGGTGTAGGATTGGGAGCCCGGTTCTTGTCCCTCCATACCAACCTTAGGGTGATATGCAATCCTGGATCACGACTGTCGGTCCATCCTGACAGCCGTGATCCTGGCAGTTTTTGGTTTGCCCGACAGCAAACCAGCAGGCGGGATTCAATGTCCCGCCTGCCGATCGGGGAAAAGGGGGCGTGTCTGTGCAAACGGAAGTGGATTGTCAAGCTACGGCCGGGATCGCGACAATCCACAGCCATTATTGGCAGAACGGGGCCGACAGCTTTTAAAGTCGGGCTCGTTCTGCCGTGATGCCTCTTCAATGCTGTTGGTAAAGACAGCATTAAATAGGCACCCACCGCTATTTCCCCCGTCGGAAATAGCAGTGGAGGATTGCATATCCCCCATAGAGTCTGAGACATTGCTAAGAACAGAGGGTCTGATTCTGAGGTGGGAGTAAATCTTACAATCACTTATATATTGCATGAATAAAAATATATTTTTAGATACAACCATCCTGTTATTCCTTGTTTTGTTTTTCTGGCAGCACTGGAATTTAGATTTATATATAAACTATAGGGGATATGTGGTGCACCGGAATACAAGGGAGGAATTCGCCTCTTACCTCGCGTCTTCGGGGCGCTCCAGGTCCGTCGGATCTCTTGTTCTCCCGGGTGGGGGGGCTGGCGGTCCTGAGTTTATGTCCCTGCAGACAAGGAGAGGGACGCTGGGGTGAAGCTGCTGGTTGTTTGGGGGGTGGCAGCACTGAAGCCACACTGTGGTAAGCAGGGAGGGTGGCGTTGTGGCCTGGTTCCCCCTGGGCTGATCAGTAAGGGGGCAGTTCTGGAGCTTGACCTACTCGAGGTCGATATGAGGGACCACTCTGGGGCTGGCTGGTGGTGGACTGGCCTGCGGGAGGGTACCTGACATCAGGATGCAGCTGCAGGCTCCTGCCCGTCATGATCGGCGGCTCTGCTCCTTCACCCCGCTGGCGTCTCTGCTGGGCCGGTCCTCTTCGCCGGGGCACACTAGTGGGGGCACTGCAGGCGCAGCGTTGCCCCACTCCGTGTCTCCGCCGGCTCTCCTGGCTCTGTGCGGCAGCGCGGCGTCTTCCTCCGGAGGCCTCTTCTCTCCGCGTCACCGGGTCTGTCACGCTGTCTGCGCTGGGGTCTCTGCAAGCTGGCGGTGATGCTGGCGGGTGCCTTCCCTTTTCCTCTTCTCCTCAGCCGCCCGGTCTTCTCCGCTCTGCTACACGCTCCGGTCCACCGACGGTCACGCTGCTCGGCTCTACCTCTTCACACACGTGGGGCTTCTCTGTTCTCTTCCTCGTCGTCCTCCAGACTCCTCCTCTCCGCCAATCCCCTGCTCTCCCTGCCTGTCAATCACCCCCTTAAGCACGAAGCCCCGGGGAACAGTTAACCCCTCGCGTCCTGCAGGGGTTTTGGACACAGTTAACCCCTTGCGTCCTGCAGGGGTGTTGGGGCACCACATTCACCCCCGCTTTTCCGGATGCGTGTCCCCGCGCATCATTACACAACGGGTAATTGAACTCCTTTGCTTTACGCTCACAATGATAACGATAACAGTGCTGTCAGTCTATAATACATACAAACAAACAATAGGTTACAGGCAAAAAAAATCTAATCCTGGTATCGCCGGGGAAGTGTACCCCGAGTACTCCTTTCGGAGCACCTTAGCTCAGGCTCGGGGGCCACCTCCTCGGCCTCACGTAATTCAACTGGCAGCCTAGGCTGGGTTTGCCGTGGCATAATGGACCAGCCCAACGTCATTAATAGCTCGAGAGGGTCAGTGGGCAGCGGAGGCGAGAGGACCGCTTCACTCTTCGGCTCTTCACCCCCACCATCCTTTGGTGCTTCTTTTAGCTTCTGGTCCTGTCTTAGGCGGAGCCTACGCTGACTTCTATGGGCCGATGCTGGAGAGGCGCCGTCGAACTCCGAGGTCTGGCCACCTGCCACTATTAACATGGATTCAACTGCGCTCGAGTTCAGCCCCCGTTTTGAGTTCACTTTGGTATGTGACCGCTTCCTCCTCATTGGTTCGCTCTGTACTCGAACCTGTGAACTCTGTTGGCCACATCCGTACGCTTTCCCGTTACTTCTTCCTACCCCATCTTCTGTTCCTTCGGGGTACACACCACTCTGTTGGGGCGGATCTTTCGGGGGGTAGTACCGTGGATGACCTCTGTGGCTTGGGTAATTCCAACGGCGCTCTCTTCTTGCGGCATATCGGGTGCCTCTGACTGGAACGCCACCAGGGCCAGTGACGTCGACTGCCCGGAGGCCCTTTCTTCCCCTGATGATGTCGAACTCCACCGGCTCCCCGGCTTCGAGGCTTCTGTAAAGATCTCTCGCATTCTTCTTTGGGATAGCTGTGAAGTGGACGAAGACATCCCTTTCTGTATCAGCACAATTGATAAAACCGTACCCCCGTCGTACATGGAACCAGACCACCATTCCCTGGTTCTTTACGCGGGCTGATGAGTAAGGATCTGATGTGGCAGGTGATTCGCTCGCACTGATATAGCATTGTCTGCCATAGCAAGCCTGCCCATCTTCTGGGGCTGGACCTAAGCTTCCCGTGCTCCCCGAGGTTCGGCCCTCGACCTCGGGGTGTCGGTGTTTAAATCTTCGTCTCTCTCTGTGCTTCCGGCCTCCTGGCTTTGGTAGTACGTTGGACGTCCCTGCCCCTCCAACCGGTCGGGAGGCTGCCGCCCATACTCTCGGGGCGGTTCCCACCTGCTTCGGGCCGGACTTCGTCTTTCGGTTCTCCATCTTGGTTCTGCATAGCTCTGTGCCGGTGCACTTGCCATCCGACGCATTTCTCTCTGCATCTCCGCCATCCCAACGGCCAGTTCCTCCATTTGCTTCTGGAGCGTCTGCATCGCATCTCTGTCGGGCTGCTGGCCACCTTGCACCGCCAAGCCTTGGGTCCGTTTTGCCCTGTCAGTGGAACTGGCTGTGGCTCCGGTTGAGTTCGCTCCTTCTTTGAAGCCGATCAGTTCTGGATACCCCTCTTCCCTATTTTTAGGGTTAATCAAGGATAGCGAGGGCCGCCGTCTTGAAGTCCCGGAAGGTCTTGCCAGGTATCTGTGACCTCAGCAGCCGTAACTGGACCTTGACATTTTCTTGGGCCACCCCTTCGACAAATTGAACTGTTAAGGCCTCGTCGGCGTTTCGCACCTCCTCCGGGTCCACTGCTTGGATAGCCTTTAACGTCTCCTGTAGGCTCAGGGCGTAGTCCCGTAGGGACTCATTTGGCTGTTGCTTGCGAGCATACAATTTCATCTTCAGCTCAGGGATGGTCTTTGTTTCAAATGTCGTGAAGATTTTCTTTAGCATGTCTGTCGCACTTTTTCTATCTTCTGTTGACCATGAGGCCACTTCTCTGCGCGCCGATCCAGTCAGCTGCCCCATCAGCATTTCCACCTTCTGCCGTTCGCTAGGCTTATACATCCGGAACGTGGATTCTATGTTGTTCCTGAAGTCCGCAAATGGGGTTTTCTGTAGCTGGTCATCGTCTCCGCTATAGGTCAGGAGCCACGGGGCTCCGAAATAGTACGGTAGGGTGATGGCCGCGGCCGGTGTCGCATCTTCTACGTCTTGAACGTCCTGTTCTTGATTCTGTGGGTTTGGCGGCTGTGCCGCCCCTCCGCCTTGTTGCTGCTCCATCTTTCACCGAGCTGTCACTCTCCTGATGCACCCGGATCCTGTTCTGTGTGACGCCAAAAGAGATGTGGTGCACCGGAATACAAGGGAGGAATTTGCCTCTTACCTCGCGTCTTCGGGGCGCTCCAGGTCCGTCAGATCTCTTGTTCTCCCGGGTGGGGGGGCTGGCGGTCCTGAGTTTATGTCCCTGCAGACAAGGAGAGGGACGCTGGGGTGAAGCTGCTGGTTGTTTGGGGGGTGGCAGCACTGAAGCCACACTGTGGTAAGCAGGGAGGGTGGCGTTGTGGCCTGGTTCCCCCTGGGCTGATCAGAAAGGGGGCAGTTCTGGAGCTTGACCTACTCGAGGTCGATATGAGGGACCACTCTGGGGCTGGCTGGTGGTGGACTGGCCTGCGGGAGGGTACCTGACATCAGGATGCAGCTGCAGCGATCGGCGGCTCTGCTCCTTCACCCCGCTGGCGTCTCTGCTGGGCCGGTCCTCTTCGCCGGGGCACACTAGTTGGGGCACTGCAGGCGCAGCGTTGCCCCACTCCGTGTCTCCGCCGGCTCTCCTGGCTCTGTGCGGCAGCGCGGCGTCTTCCTCCGGAGGCCTCTTCTCTCCGCGTTACCGGGTCTGTCACGCTGTCTGCGCTTCGGTCTCGCTGCGCTCGCCACACTATATATATTCAACTCCACGCCGTCGTGGATAGTAGGGATATGAAAAGGTCAGAGGACGCGTTCCGCCGCCGCTCGCCACGCTTCGGGGTGGCGTGGATACTGGGGGAGGGGGGGTGCCTAAAACCTCATTGTATGTCATACAATGATGATATAATTGTATAGGTAATGTAATGGCATCATACACCCTATATATGCGGGAGGTGCGATGTGATCTCCCCGGGCTAAGAGAGCAATGAATAAATTACATAGGAAAATCGGATCACATCGCACACCCGTTAAAATGGCCCATGCGATGCGATTTTCCTACGGTGCCGTACGTAAGAAACTTAGGCGCCGTGATAATTCACAAGTACCGTTCTTGCAACTGCGAATGTTTTACTGAAGCTCCTTTGGCTTCAGTGCCAGATGCTGTAGATAGGGATATGAACCCAGCAGAGAGGGTTCTGAAAAGATTCCTCTCCAACACAAGCTGCCTTTTGAATACTTTCATGGCCTGTATTCTATCTCAGGTTTATGTACAGTTACACACCATAGTTGAGTCAAAATGCTGTTCCAGAACTTGTTACATGGCATATGAGGACAGTGGTCACTTTCAGGGGTGAAGTGTAATGGGGCCTACACAAGTAGTGATTTAGGGGCATTTTCGTTTAGAAAATGCCCCTACATCACTTTCTGTGCGGGGGAATAGTGATCACAATGTGGGGACCCTGCGAGGGCCAGTGTTCTCACCAGAGAACACTGGCCCTGACAGATCGCTCAGCACAGAGCGCTGTGGGATGAAAGATCTTGCTGAGCATTCTGAGCGATCTAGCATTGCTCAGAATGCTCAGCATATCTCCCCGTGTGTAGGCCCCATAATAAGGAGATATCAGTGATAACTTCTGCCTTACACACAGTAGCGTAACAATAGTGCTGCAGACCCCATTGTGGCAGGGAGGAGCTGTGTAAGTGTGGCCGCCGGGGGTCTGTGGGGCTATTGTAACGCTGCTGCCAGGACCTGCTGCATCTGTGGCCAGGACCCACAGATTGACTTGTCTGCGGTCCCGGCTCACCTCTTGGCTTCTGCTGCTTCCGCTCCTCTAGCATCCTCAAAAACTATCTGCTGTATGTGGGCAGACATTTTGTGATGGTCTGTTTTCAATAGCAGCAGGAGCCAGGAGGGGAGCCGGGACTGCAGACCAGATCTAGGGGTCCCTGCCACAGAAACAGCATGCAAAGGGGTAAGGCAGGAATGGGTGGGGGTTAATTTTATTTTGGGGGTGCTGACGAAATTTTTGGCAGGGGGTGCAAATCTAGTAGGTACGCCACTTCTTACACAACATAATGAATGGGTTGGTTAATCAAAATGTACTATTTGACTGTAAAAAAAACATTTATTTACTGATGTTGCTGCCTTATTGAGGTGGGGTGAATTCGCAGGGGCACTGCATGATAGCGGAAGAGTTCACATCCGTTCACTCCTCACATAGAACCAGAACAATTTGCATGTGATCCAGTGTACACTTTTTTTTTTTTTTTTTTTAAGTGTGATATCCAGATGAAGCCAATTCGATCATCAGCCTTATCAGTTCCTTTATGATCTTTTGAAAAGCTTTTTAGTCATTAAAATAATTGTCTGTTCACTGTTCCAGTAGCGTAAATTAATAATTACAGTATTTATTAAATCCAAAGGTTGTCTAAAATAGATTTTGAAATTTGGATCATTGGCCTATTAGAATATTACAATAATAAATATATAACCACGGTACATCCAATGTTGCTACTGTATACCAAAGAGAACTGCAGGAGTGCACATTAACAATTGAGTGCGTAAACAATAGATGAAATGCGCTAAAATATTGTTAACAATATCTTTATCGTGCATATTGTTATAAAATCTTGTCTGATGTGTACCCAGCTTAAAAGGCTTATTTCTGATAGTTCAACAGTGGGCAAAGTGTTACTTTTTCTCTATGAGATACTATGAAAAATACCAGCATCGCTCACATTTCATATATAAGGTAAAATTATGGGCAGGGGCGTAAGTTCATCTCAAATCACCCAGAAGTAAATTGGAGTTTGTTGCCCCCCCACCCCAAATATGTTGTTTGACAACATTCACCTGTGCATGACATCTCAGAGTCTAACAGCATTGCTTCCTGTAGCACAGGCTGAGTGGTACCAGGCAGGAACCATCATATCTCCTATTGCAGATGTTAGCATTGCTCCTGGTATAGAGCCAATTAATTACAGGTGGACCACACAGGTGCTGCTTTACATGCAGGTGCCCCTTCAGGGCTTGGAGCCCGGAGGCTAGAGCCTCCATTGCTTCTAGGAGTTACATCCCTGATTACAGTTCATTATGATACATAAAAATGTTTGCTTGGTAATTTTCCCACCTATTTTGGCACATTCACTTGGCACTCAAAGGGTTAAGTTCCAAGTCTGCGATTTACAGGTATCCTGCGACCAGCAGCTTCCCCCAGCTGGTCGCTGATTAAAACGGGACACTCAGCAATTTGGTTGCTGAGCGATATATCGCTCAGCAGCCAATCGCTCCGTGTGTATGGAGCTATAAAAGTTAGCATGTATATCACTGAGATCACAGACTATTATATCTTGACCTAATTGATTGATATTAAAGATAGGTGTGGTATGACGGGCTGATGGTCAGGATCCTGATGGTCAGTATACCGACATCAGAATCCCAGCTGCCAGTAGTCTGCCACACTGCGAGCTCAGTGTCTCGCTTTGCTTGTCACAGGTTCTATTTTCCCTCTTTATGAGTCGTGGACCCCAACGAGGGAGAATATCCCCTGTTTGTCAGGATCCCCTGTTGAACAGTCTGCATTTCAGTGTCAGTATACGGATTTCGACTGTCGATGAGTCATCAGGCACCCATTAATAACAGCCTGAGGAGTTCTGTAGGTATATTGGTCAAAATAAATTGTTCTTTCTCTGCACAAATTTAAATAATGTGCACGGGTCAGAAATAGCACAGAATTGCCAAATATATGCCTTCAACAATGCATTAACATCATGAAATTTTATTAGGGACTTTGCAGCTTACTGTCCAAATTGGAGATGGACATGTGGGGTGAAATGTAATATGATGAGAGAATCAGAGAGTGAGAGATTTGTTAAGAAATCTCCAGTTTTTTTAAAGCGGCAATCATTTACACGGCAAAGCCATTTTGATTTGAAGTAAATGATTGCCGCTTTAAAAAAACTGGAGACTTCTTCCCAAATCTCTCGCTTTCTGAATCTCTCATCCTATGTTTGGATTGGTCCCACTGCCTCCGGACTGCCAAAACATACCCAACCTCTCCCCTTTGACCACCACAATTTACTGACAATTGTCCCCTTCTGCTCTGCCAATAACAAAATAAAAACATAATTTGTAATGACAAAGTCAGAATAAAAAATAACAGCGCTGTCATGCATGGCAACATGCTGTGTTGCACCCCCTAGCAAATGTCACCCCTGGGCATGGTCATAGTGGGAAATCCACCACTGTATACAGCTACAGTCTGTCATCTCCTGGCCTGTGCAGTGAAATAGTTCAGAAGGACATTGTTCCTTTTAGTGGTGGGATTTCCCATTCTATCTCGTGTTGGAGCCTAAAATTCTCCAATTCCAAATGTTTCATATTAGTTAACTTGCATGAGATTGTAAATGGTCACATTATTCAGTTGTGACTTCAAGGATCTATAGAGTTTTAATTTTGCATTATAATATACATTACTTATACTCCTTTCATATCGCACCTCAGACTTTGGTTATTGCTGGGTTGGTGATGTATGCACCCAGGTTGAGGTGCGTGTGGAAGCACCACGGCTTATAACCAGTGGTGGCTCGTACCTTATGGTAGGAGAGGTCTGCCGTGAAGCCAGCACAGCACCCCTCCCCATGCCGCCGCTCCCCCTGGTCCCCACCGCGCACTCTCTAAATCCTGTACAATGATGACAGGCACCGGGACTGGCACATGTGCAATACCGACCTCTGTACTGCGCATGCGGCCAGCTTCTATGGGCTGCTTCAGCAACAGCTTGTACAATACAGATGACAGGCACCGGGCAGTACCGGTGTAGCTACTGTACATGAGCAGACCCCGGAACTTATGAGCTGCCACGCAGCAGCCCATAAAGGCATCCCGGAGGGAGGGAACACCTCCCTTTGGGACTGCCTTGGGTTCTGGCAGGTCGGACTTCCATTAGGAAGTCACTGCCAGTCACAGTGAAGCCAGAGCAGTCTCATAGACTGCATCTGGCTTCACTACAGATGCGGATTGTACCTGGGGGGGGCTGCAGCCCTGCAGCCCATAGGTAAAAACCACCAATTCTTGTAACCTGGGTTGCTAACCGGGCAATTCGACCCAGGTTTGCAATGTGAAAGAGGTATTATTAAGCTGGTACCCAGAATGACATCATGGGCAGCGGGACCTTGTGGGGGAGCCGGCATAGACAATTTCATATACACTTGCCCACACCATCAAAGACAGAACGGTTCAATTAGAAGCGTGGCCCTTGGTAACCACATCTCCCGGGGGTTATTGCTGGTGACCCACGAGAATGCACAAAATGTTGTCTATTGTGTACCCAGCCTAAATGTGTTTCCAATGCTCAACTCTTAAGTTAAGTGAACATGTTACTGACACATTTAATATAAATGCTATATTATAATCTGTAAAAGGGTCAAATGTGTGACTTGTACAAAGTAATATCTGTGCAAAGGAACCCACAACAGTAAATATGTACTTATTAATAGTAGGTTACTTATTCTGTACATATTTTCTGTAGAGAACACGAGCAGGGCCCTTGTTTAAAAAAAAAAATCAGTAGAACAATCATTGATTTAAATATTTCCTCTTCATATTAATATTCTACTTGAACGTCATACTGTAGGTTTCCTGGGATGTGAAATTCCATCATAATGAGATCAGGCAAAATTAGAAGTAAAATAAGATTATGACATATTTCGCTGTGAAACATTTATATTGATTAGCAGTAAGGGAACAGCATATTTTCTTTAACCACATTGATTCACAGATCATTGTGCTAAATTCCACCATTATAATTCTGTATGATGGACAGTGTTCAGGGCACAGTGCTAATGAACCGTAGTTAAAGAAAGAAAATATAAAAGACTAACTCCAAATTGCCTCTCAGGATTAGACAGTAGCTGCTGGGAACTGTTGTTTTGATTCATAATGTTCATATAGTCTGTCAAGGAGTTATTCTTAGTATTGCTATGTGACTTAAAGCATAATTATGTCATGTTCCTTTTGGGATGCGGTCATCTATTAGAATGAACTTAGGTCTACACTCATTAGGTCGACCCCACTAGGTCGACTGGCAGGAAGGTCGACCTGACTTAAGGTCGACATGGGCAAAGGTCGACATGACTTAAGGTCGAATTTGCATAAAGGTCGACATGAGGAAGGTCGACTGGTCATAAGGTCGACATGGGTTTTTCACTGTTTTTTGAGCCGACATGTGCCGACAGGCGGTATTTCATGCCCTACCATCCACTAGGGCGTGGTGGGAGAATAAAATAGTCTGCCGAGCGCAGCGAGGCACCGTGCCCGAAGCATTGCGAGCGAAGCGAGCGATGCGAGGGTCCGATTCTCATTGCCAACTGTGTCCATGTCGACTGTGTCGACATTCGGATCAAAAAACAGTGAAAAACCCATGTCGACCTTATGACCAGTCGACCTTCCTCATGTCGACCTTTATGCAAATTCGACCTTAAGTCATGTCGACCTTGGCCCATGTCGACCTTAAGTCAGGTCGACCTTCCTGCCAGTCGACCTAGTGGGGTCGACCTAATGACTGTAGACCTAAATGCAGTCTGACGAATGATCCCATTCCGTTCCTTTTATAGTTGCATACAGTAGTTCCTATGTCATCCAGTGGCGGAACTACCGAGCGTGCAGCTGCTATGGGGCTCAGTGGCTGGGGGGCCCATGGACAGCAAGCAATCCCCTGCACCAACCTGTAGTTTTATTATTTTATTAGTGAGCCGTGGCAGCCACCTGCATGTGCGCGCCATCACTGGGAGCGTGGGGAGTCGTGCGGGGGGGGGGGTCACGGGGTAGCTCAGTGAGGGAGGAGCCGGGTGGGTAGAGCAGTGAGGGAGAAGCCGGGCGTGTAGCTCAGGGAGGGAGAAGCCGGGCGGGTAGGCAGTGAGGGAGAAGCCAGGCGGGTAGGCAGTGAGGGAGAAGCCGGATGGGTTGCGCAGTGAGGGGAGCGCAGTGAGGGAGAAGCCGTGCAGGTCGCTCAGTGAGGGAGAAGCCGGGCGGGTTGTGCAGTGAAAGAGGAGCCGGGCGGGTTGCGCAGTGAGGGGGAGCACAGTGAGGGAGAAGCCGGGTGGGTTGCGCAGTGAGGGAGAAGCCGGGCGGTTTGCGCAGTGAGGGAGAAGCCGGGCGGGGAGAGAAGCAGAAGTGAGATGCTCGGAGCCTGCTGGACAGGCTCTCGAACGGAACGGAAGGTCATCTGCCCACGCTGCCAGCCGAGTGCCTGGGGCTGTGACACAGTGAGGAAGAAGGCAATCCTGTTGGCTAATAGGAAAAAAGAAATACAAATGATACTGAGCGCTGATTAAAATATTCTACACTGCAGCTGTACCAAAAGGGGAAATTACCTAAACCCCTTGAGGTGGTTCGAGCAAAAAAGAAAGAAAGAATATGGTACAGCGCTGTGTTGAATATAGAAGTAATTTATTTAAAAAAATATAATAATAAACAATTTCTTGGCCACATTAGACAAACAAGACTCACAACATAAATAAAGCTGTTAGTCCATTCCCATCTCAACCAAACTGGTTAGTGATTTTACTGCATGCATGCAAGCGCTTGTTAGTTATAGCTCAAAAGTTAATTTTGTTATGCATATGCAAGGGTAGAATATACTTAGGTTTATCACCAGACTTGAGGCAGGGATGGGGTGTTCCTTTAAGGCTTTTGTAGAAACCACGATGTTGTCTCCGACCGTTGGTGCAGTCCCTAGTAACCGGTCTTATCAAAGAGCAATTGGTGGGTCTTTGTTTGTAGCCAAGAAGATGTCCCCTCTGACCTCTCTACGCGTTTCTCCGCCTCGATAACTGTGTCAGCGGCTTCCTCAGGAGTGGTATAATACTGTTTGGTGACTTCCGCCTTTTATGGCAGATTATCACAGTCTGCGCATGCGCCCGCTGTGCGGGTCAAGCCTCTATTTCATCCATATCATTATTGCCGCGTTGTTTCCGGCTATGTCGTGCCGCGTCATTTACGGCTACGTCATCGCGGCAATAGCCGCTCTCCATACATACATGACCAGCCTCTATCACGCTGTGGATGATTACGCCCGGCGTCTTACTTCCTTGTAATCCCGATGGTTGTCACGGTGATGGGTTTGTTTATATTTCCTTGTAATCTCCACACGTGGGTGCATTCTCCCCTTTATGAGGAGATACACAGCGCAGACATTTGAATCGCCAATCAATCGACTCATGGTGGGGAATGTAACATTAACATATAACACATAACATATAACACATAATATTTATTTAAAAAGCATGTTCAGACATTATTTTATAAATAGAGCGAGATATGACTAAAAATCAATTTCATCTTATCAGTTCAACAAGAACGATGTTTAGCATAAGCAGAATTATTAATCAATATAGACTAAATACTCCAACCATATAGTTGTGGGGAGAATGTGCATAAACATTAATATGGTACAAATATAAATGGATCGAAAAATCCCCAATTCATCAAATCGGAATAATGAATATATAAGAAATATATAAAAAAGAGGAGAGATATTCTATGTCCACAAAAAATGTTTCACAAAAATAAATATAAACATAAAAATAAATATAAAAATCAACATAGAAATAAAACAAAGTCAAATGAGGAGAGAGCAAGAAATTCCTCTGTTCATGATATATATTTGTTTTTTTTCAAAATTGATGATATTTTTCTCTTCCCTACTTTTACAGAAGAGTTCCACCAACATATACATCATGTAGATAATTAATTCACAATATAATTCCGTTCTTACCCTCCCGCCCCCCTCCCTCAACCCCCTCCCCCCAACCTCCGATGACATAACAGGTCCCCTCCCACCCCTCCCGCAAACCCGCAGAATGAAGAGACAGCAGCTGGTGTTCTAAATGTTGTTTAACTCTATCGTGTCGTTTAGTCCTTTCGGCACCATGGTATTAAGGCAAAAGATCCAATAGGCTTCTCTGCCACATAGCCTATTGAATCTGTCGCCCCCCCTACTGGTGCTTACCACTTGTTCGATGGCTTTGACTTCTACATTCCTAAGTGAGCTTCCTTGGCAACTCAGGACATGTCTAGAGAGGGGGTGGTTTTTAAGGCCTCCAAGAATGTTGCGCCTATGTTCGAGAAACCTAACATGTAAACAGCGTATGGTGCGACCTACATACTGCAGGCCGCACCCACATTCAATAACATAAATAATAAACGTCGTTTTACAGTTGAGGAAACTCTTAATTTGAAATACTTCACCCGTTGTAAATGATTTGAAGTCTACACTTTTCTTCTGTTTTAATCCCACACATGTCATACATTTATGGTTTCCACATTTGTGGAAACCAAGTGGTTTCTCAGGGATCCAGTTACCAGGGTTATTCTTCAAACTAATTTCTTTGCTTTTATTTTCAAAGTGGCTATGAACCAACTGGTTTTTAAGATTCTGACCCTTTCTAAAGATAATTCCCCCATTAGGTTCGACAATATCTTTTAAGAGCTCATCCTGTAACAGTAATGTTGTATTCCTTTTTATTATATTTTTAATTTCTCGGGAGCATTCATTAAATTGTGTTACAAATTGGGTTGTTCTATTATTTTTATCCTGTTTCCTATTTTTAGGCTTCGTAACTGCATCCAATAAGGTTGTTCTTTCTATTGCTTCAACTTTTTCCTTTGCTTCTTGGATTATTTCAAGAGGGTATTTTTGTTCTTTGAATGAAGAGATAATTCCCTTGGCTTGTCTCTGATAGGACTCATTTGTGGAACAATTTCTTTTAACCCGGATGAGTTGCCCCTTGGGGATATTATCCTTCCAGACTTTGTTATGGGCACTTTCATAATCTAAGTACCTATTTTGGTCTACCGGTTTCTGGTATGTCTCCGTCTCTAATTTGCCGTTTTTAACAGATAACGCTATATCCAAAAAATTTAATTGTGTAAAACTGTGAGTGCTCGTGAATTTTAAACCAAAATTGTTATTATTTAAACTATCAGTGAAAACATTTAGACTACTAATATCCCCTTTCCAAATAATAAATAAATCGTCAATAAATCTGCCATAGAGGACCAGGTCCGCCCCGAACCCCCCCCCCCCCCCCCCACACATGTTGGTCCTCGAAGGACCCCATGTATAGGTTGGCGAAGCTTGGAGCGAACCTGGTCCCCATGGCAGTCCCCCGTGTCTGTAAATAATAACGTGAATTAAACAAAAAATAATTGTGTTTTAATATAAAATTAATAGCTTGGGAGATTAAGCCACGTAGTGATTCCGAGAGGTCGGTGTCATTTTTCAGATAATGCTCCATTACTTTTACTCCCAGGTCTTGTGGGATGTTAGAATACAGTGCTTCGACATCGCACGTATGGAGGATGTAATCATCTCTCCATTCCACCTGATTTATCTTGTTCAAAAAATGTTTGGTATCGCGAATGTAAGATCTCAGTTTCACCACGTGGCTTTGTAAATAATGATCTACGAAAAGTGATAAATTATTAGTGAGGGACCCTACACCAGAAATAATGGGTCGCCCAGGTGGGTTGTGAAGTGTTTTGTGAATTTTAGGTAGAAAATAAAAAGTGGGAGTGATGGGATGTGTAGTATAAAGAAAATTAAAAGTATCTTTGGAAATAGCGCCATCTTCCATGGCTTGCTCCAACATTATTTTAAGTTCCCTTTGATACAGGGCGGTGGGGTTGCCGCCAAGGACACTGTAAAACTCCTTATCATCCAGTTGTCTATAGGATTCTTTAATATAGTCAACAGTGTCCATGACAACAACCCCACCGCCCTTGTCAGCCGGTTTTATTGTTTCACTTTTATCGTTGTATAGACATCGTAGAGCTTTTCTCTCTCCTCCCTTTAAATTATCCTTCCAAATTCTATCTTTTCTTTTTTCATTTTTGTCACACATGGATTTAAACTGTTCTAATGTTGTTTTATAGAAACATTCGACATGAGGCCCCTTATACTGCAGAGGATAGAATTCTGATTTATTTTTGAATTTCTTATCCCTTTGTATATTGAATATTTTAAGTTGGTCACTATTGGAAGATTCTTCCTCTAGTGATTCAAGGATTTCAATCAAATCTTTATTCAGTACAATGGGGTCTGCTGTCAGATGATTGTTTTTCAAAGCTTTCATTGCAAAGAATCTCTTCCTGCTTAGGGTTCTGACATAGCGGTTTAAGTCAACAAAAAGTTTGAACAGGTCTGGTTTAGATTTTGGGGCAAAGTTAAGACCTCTTTCTAATAATTTCAATTCATTTTCATTTAGAGTTTTAGATGAAATATTAAAAATGCCTTTCCCTAAGGGTTTTTTCTCATGCAGCGATTTTTTGCGAATCTGTATTCTACTCCCTCCTCTGTTTCCTCTCTTTCTTTTCCCTTGGTCTTTTTTGGGGTGTTTTTCCTGGTGATCTTGGGCCTGTTGCCCCCCCTAAAAAATGAGAATTACCTCTAGGTGAATCCCATTCCTCCTCTGTTTCGGAGGGAATTCTGACAGTTTTTCTATATTTATTTTGTGGTGATGAATACTCTCTTAGCACTTCAAATCTGTTTTTGTGACTGAAATCCCTTTCCCGTCTATAGGGTGAGTCATTTTCATTATAGGAATTATTTCTTACCTCTCTCCTGTAATTTCTATTTTTAAATGCTGATTTATCATAATTGTTGTATTTACTGAATTGTACCCTTCTCTCTGGTTTGTTTCTACTAAAATGCTGATTTTCACTTTGATAGTATGACTTTCTCTCATTTGATGAATTTCCCCTAAAACTCCCCTGCTGTCTCCCCCTCCTATTAAAATTGTGAATTTCTCCCTTTTCATAATCCTTAGCATCTCTCTCCATTTTAGATTCCTTTTTTGAAATTAGTTCCTGCTCGATCTCCTTTATGTTATTATTCACTTGGATATCTCTGTCTTTATAATCTTGTGTTTTTTCAAATCCCTTTAATAGGGTATAGGTCTCTTCAATCTCTTTTTGTATCTCATGAACTTTTTGTTCCCTATATTTTATTAACAATTTCATTAGGTCTTTCGAGCACGAATCTAAGATTCCATTCCAATCTCTACTAAAAACGTCACCCTCCTTAAAAGTAGAGGATTTTAAAATCCTTAAACCTCTTGGTATTAGTTGTGCATCTAAATACCTTTGTAGGGATACCTGATCCCACCAATGTCTAGTCTCTGACATGCACAGATTCTCCAATTTATTGAACAATCCATGCATGTCAGTATTGCCTTCCTTCGGCATCTGCACATCTCTCTTAAATCCATTTTTCAAATAGGAGCTCCTTCTCTCCATTCTCTCGGACATACACAATAAAGTTGTCATATCTCGCTCTATTATTAATCCGCAGCTCAAATATCAGGTAATTTAAAGCAACCCAATAGGAAAAAAGAAATACAAATGATACTGAGCGCTGATTAAAATATTCTACACTGCAGCTGTACCAAAAGGGGAAATTACCTAAACCCCTTGAGGTGGTTCGAGCAAAAAAGAAAGAAAGAATATGGTACAGCGCTGTGTTGAATATAGAAGTAATTTATTTAAAAAAATATAATAATAAACAATTTCTTGGCCACATTAGACAAACAAGACTCACAACATAAATAAAGCTGTTAGTCCATTCCCATCTCAACCAAACTGGTTAGTGATTTTACTGCATGCATGCAAGCGCTTGTTAGTTATAGCTCAAAAGTTAATTTTGTTATGCATATGCAAGGGTAGAATATACTTAGGTTTATCACCAGACTTGAGGCAGGGATGGGGTGTTCCTTTAAGGCTTTTGTAGAAACCACGATGTTGTCTCCGACCGTTGGTGCAGTCCCTAGTAACCGGTCTTATCAAAGAGCAATTGGTGGGTCTTTGTTTGTAGCCAAGAAGATGTCCCCTCTGACCTCTCTACGCGTTTCTCCGCCTCGATAACCGTGTCAGCGGCTTCCTCAGGAGTGGTATAATACTGTTTGGTGACTTCCGCCTTTTATGGCAGATTATCACAGTCTGCGCATGTGACAAAAATGAAAAAAGAAAAGATAGAATTTGGAAGGATAATTTAAAGGGAGGAGAGAGAAAAGCTCTACGATGTCTATACAACGATAAAAGTGTAACAATAAAACCGGCTGACAAGGGCGGTGGGGTTGTTGTCATGGACACTGTTGACTATATTAAAGAATCCTATAGACAACTGGATGATAAGGAGTTTTACAGTGTCCTTGGCGGCAACCCCACCGCCCTGTATCAAAGGGAACTTAAAATAATGTTGGAGCAAGCCATGGAAGATGGCGCTATTTCCAAAGATACTTTTAATTTTCTTTATACTACACATCCCATCACTCCCACTTTTTATTTTCTACCTAAAATTCACAAAACACTTCACAACCCACCTGGGCGACCCATTATTTCTGGTGTAGGGTCCCTCACTAATAATTTATCACTTTTCGTAGATCATTATTTACAAAGCCACGTGGTGAAACTGAGATCTTACATTCGCGATACCAAACATTTTTTGAACAAGATAAATCAGGTGGAATGGAGAGATGATTACATCCTCCTTAAGTGCGATGTCGAAGCACTGTATTCTAACATCCCACAAGACCTGGGAGTAAAAGTAATGGAGCATTATCTGAAAAATGACACCGACCTCTCGGAATCACTACGTGGCTTAATCTCCCAAGCTATTAATTTTATATTAAAACACAATTATTTTTTGTTTAATTCACGTTATTATTTACAGACACGGGGGACTGCCATGGGGACCAGGTTCGCTCCGAGCTTCGCCAACCTATACATGGGGTCCTTCGAGGACCAACATGTGTGGGGGGGGGGGGGGGGTTCGGGGCGGACCTGGTCCTCTATGGCAGATTTATTGACGATTTATTTATTATTTGGAAAGGGGATATTAGTAGTCTAAATGTTTTCACTGATAGTTTAAATAATAACAATTTTGGTTTAAAATTCACGAGCACTCACAGTTTTACACAATTAAATTTTTTGGATATAGCGTTTTCTGTTAAAAACGGCAAATTAGAGACGGAGACATACCAGAAACCGGTAGACCAAAATAGGTACTTAGATTATGAAAGTGCCCATAACAAAGTCTGGAAGGATAATATCCCCAAGGGGCAACTCATCCGGGTTAAAAGAAATTGTTCCACAAATGAGTCCTATCAGAGACAAGCCAAGGGAATTATCTCTTCATTCAAAGAACAAAAATACCCTCTTGAAATAATCCAAGAAGCAAAGGAAAAAGTTGAAGCAATAGAAAGAACAACCTTATTGGATGCAGTTACGAAGCCTAAAAATAGGAAACAGGATAAAAATAATAGAACAACCCAATTTGTAACACAATTTAATGAATGCTCCCGAGAAATTAAAAATATAATAAAAAGGAATACAACATTACTGTTACAGGATGAGCTCTTAAAAGATATTGTCGAACCTAATGGGGGAATTATCTTTAGAAAGGGTCAGAATCTTAAAAACCAGTTGGTTCATAGCCACTTTGAAAATAAAAGCAAAGAAATTAGTTTGAAGAATAACCCTGGTAACTGGATCCCTGAGAAACCACTTGGTTTCCACAAATGTGGAAACCATAAATGTATGACATGTGTGGGATTAAAACAGAAGAAAAGTGTAGACTTCAAATCATTTACAACGTGTGAAGTATTTCAAATTAAGAGTTTCCTCAACTGTAAAACGACGTTTATTATTTATGTTATTGAATGTGGGTGCGGCCTGCAGTATGTAGGTCGCACCATACGCTGTTTACATGTTAGGTTTCTCGAACATAGGCGCAACATTCTTGGAGGCCTTAAAAACCACCCCCTCTCTAGACATGTCCTGAGTTGCCAAGGAAGCTCACTTAGGAATGTAGAAGTCAAAGCCATCGAACAAGTGGTAAGCACCAGTAGGGGGGGCGACAGATTCAATAGGCTATGTGGCAGAGAAGCCTATTGGATCTTTCGCCTTAATACCATGGTGCCGAAAGGACTAAACGACACGATAGAGTTAAACAACATTTAGAACACCAGCTGCTGTCTCTTCATTCTGCGGGTTTGCGGGAGGGGTGGGAGGGGACCTGTTATGTCATCGGAGGTTGGGGGGAGGGGGTTGAGGGAGGGGGGCGGGAGGGTAAGAACGGAATTATATTGTGAATTAATTATCTACATGATGTATATGTTGGTGGAACTCTTCTGTAAAAGTAGGGAAGAGAAAAATATCATCAATTTTGAAAAAAACCAAATATATATCATGAACAGAGGAATTTCTTGCTCTCTCCTCATTTGACTTTGTTTTATTTCTATGTTGATTTTTATATTTATTTTTATGTTTATATTTATTTTTGTGAAACATTTTTTGTGGACATAGAATATCTCTCCTCTTTTTTATATATTTCTTATATATTCATTATTCCGATTTGATGAATTGGGGATTTTTCGATCCATTTATATTTGTACCATATTAATGTTTATGCACATTCTCCCCACAACTATATGGTTGGAGTATTTAGTCTATATTGATTAATAATTCTGCTTATGCTAAACATCGTTCTTGTTGAACTGATAAGATGAAATTGATTTTTAGTCATATCTCGCTCTATTTATAAAATAATGTCTGAACATGCTTTTTAAATAAATATTATGTGTTATATGTTATGTGTTATATGTTAATGTTACATTCCCCACCATGAGTCGATTGATTGGCGATTCAAATGTCTGCGCTGTGTATCTCCTCATAAAGGGGAGAATGCACCCACGTGTGGAGATTACAAGGAAATATAAACAAACCCATCACCGTGACAACCATCGGGATTACAAGGAAGTAAGACGCCGGGCGTAATCATCCACAGCGTGATAGAGGCTGGTCATGTATGTATGGAGAGCGGCTATTGCCGCGATGACGTAGCCGTAAATGACGCGGCACGACATAGCCGGAAACAACGCGGCAATAATGATATGGATGAAATAGAGGCTTGACCCGCACAGCGGGCGCATGCGCAGACTGTGATAATCTGCCATAAAAGGCGGAAGTCACCAAACAGTATTATACCACTCCTGAGGAAGCCGCTGACACGGTTATCGAGGCGGAGAAACGCGTAGAGAGGTCAGAGGGGACATCTTTTTGGCTACAAACAAAGACCCACCAATTGCTCTTTGATAAGACCGGTTACTAGGGACTGCACCAACGGTCGGAGACAACATCGTGGTTTCTACAAAAGCCTTAAAGGAACACCCCATCCCTGCCTCAAGTCTGGTGATAAACCTAAGTATATTCTACCCTTGCATATGCATAACAAAATTAACTTTTGAGCTATAACTAACAAGCGCTTGCATGCATGCAGTAAAATCACTAACCAGTTTGGTTGAGATGGGAATGGACTAACAGCTTTATTTATGTTGTGAGTCTTGTTTGTCTAATGTGGCCAAGAAATTGTTTATTATTATATTTTTTTAAATAAATTACTTCTATATTCAACACAGCGCTGTACCATATTCTTTCTTTCTTTTTTGCTCAATCCTGTTGGCTGCTGCTGGTGAGCTTGGTTACTGTACGTGAACATGTTGCAGCAGCAGTTATATGATTATATTGAAATAATAAATGTAAAATGTTTTTTTTTAAATATTCTTTTTTTTATGTGTTTTATCTGACCTACAGTATACACTGTTAATGTGGCATGCTGTAAGTAAGTAAGTAAGTTTTATTTATATAGCGCACTTTCTCCAACAGGACTCAAGGCGCTTTACAGACATTAAAAATAATGCATATACTGTAATACAAAGGGTTGTCAAAACGGGCAATAATGGCAGTACAGATATACATCACACATACAGATATGCACTAGATGCATTCTAATGAGGGACATGGACAACATATTTACTGAGCTGTACAGCACCCAGGCAGCCATTCGTCGGCGCCACATGGTGATTGCACCAGCCAGAAGGGTAGACAGGTAAGACAGTACAGATATAGGACACATACAGATATATACTAGATGTACTCTATTGAGCGACACGGACACGGGAACATATATTTACTGAGCTATGCAGCACCCAGGCAGCCAATCAGCGGCGCCACATGGTGATTGCACCAGCCAGATAGGTAGCCAGTAACAGTACTGATATATATATATACTAGATGTATCCTGATGGGGAACACGGGGACAGGGAACATATATTTACTGAGCTATGCAGCACCCAGGCATCCATTCAGCGGCGCCACGTGGTGATTGCACCAGCCAGATAGGTAGCCAGTAACAGTACTGATATATATATACTAGATGTATCCTGATGGGGAACATGGACATAGGGAACATATATTTACTGAGCTATGCAGCACCCAGGCAGCCATTCAGCGGCGCCACATGGTGATTGCACCAGCCAGATGGGTAGACAGGTAAACAGGTAAAACAGTACAGATATAGGACACGTACAGATATATGCTAGATGTATCCTGATGGGGGACACGGACATGGAGCACACAGTGTAGGCCGCTGCTGTCAGGCTATGCACAGCAGAGGCACAACACGCGGTGCGGGATAACAGGAATAAAATTTAAGAGAATACTACAGTGGCATACAAGGCAGTATTAAGACAGTGGCTAATCACAAGCGGTGATTGTACCATTAGAAATTAATGGAGTGATCACCAGTTACATATAGTCACAGGCCGACACGCAGCATGCCAAATCGCAGCAAACATTAACATGGCTACATTGAATACTTGCCTACTTTGAAAACTAGTTTCAGGGAGATTATAGTTGGTAGTAGAATTTTGCACAGCGCCCCATTGAGGGGGCATGTCATGCTCCTCACAAAGGGTGTGTCTAGTTCCATATATGGAGAGATTGTGAAAAAAGATTGTGAAGGTGGCACCTAGAAGCGTGGCTGTGTACTGCTACATCTGAGAGGAATCTTTTAAAATTACTTATATCCAAATGTAGATGAGCCACAAAGCAGTTAGTAAGAGCTACTATACTTGGTAAAGTGCCAGGAAATGGTGCTGATGATTTAATGTAAATGTATCTATCTCTCATTCCTTTTTCCCCCAAAAAATGTAACAGTGTAATGTGGGCTAGGTGAAATGAGGGAGATTGCTAGACTAATGAGGGAGAGAGGGAGATTGCTGCTGTTTATTTAGGGAGTCTCCTGCAGAATGCAGGAGGGTAGGCAACTATGAACTTGTTCTTTTGTTTTTCTTCATTTCTGTTGATCCTATTTTACTCAGATTTCAAAACTATATCCATATATTATTACCTTTGACTATTTAACCCCTTCCCGACATATGACGTACATGTACGTCATATGTCGGTTGCGGGGGAATCAAGCCAGCTCACGGAGTGAGCTGGCTTGAAAGAGAGCAGGTAATGGCTGTATATTACAGCCAGGTACCTGCTCTCACGGCCACGAGTGGCGAGTTCGCCGATCGTGGCCGTTTAACCCTTTAAGCACCGCAGGCAAAGCGCCCGCAGTGCTTAAATAGCTGATCGGAGGGGGGGCGCCCCCCTCCGGCGCCGATCGGGGCCCCCCGTGGCGAGATCGGAGGGTGCCGATCGGTTGCCATGGCAGCCAGGGGTCTAATGTAGACCCCTGTGCTGGCCATGTCAGCATTCCTATTACATCCTGCCTGAGGCAGGATGTAATAGGAAGTGCTGAAAATCACTATGTTCAGCCATAGAGCTCTATGGCTGAACCTAGTACAGGCGATCGCGCCCCCTAGTGGTCAAGTACACTAGGGGGCCTTGTAGTAAAAGTAAAAAAAAAAAAAAAAAAAGTTAAAAAAAAAAAAAAAAAATATTAAAAGTTCAAATCACCCCCCTTTCCCCATTTCACAAATAAAAATAAATAAAAAATAAAAAAAAAACATATTTGGTATCGCCGCGTTCCTAAAAGTCCGATCTATTAAAATATAACATTAGTTATCCCGCACGGTTAAAGGCGTAAACGGAAAAAATTCCCAACGCCAAAACTACGTTTTTTGGTCGCATCGCCTACCCAAAAAAATGTAAATAAAAGAGATCAGAAAGTCGCACATATCCCATAATGGTATTAATTAAAAAGTACACTTCAGCCCGCAAAAAATGAGCCCTCACCTAGGTCCGTAGGTGGAAAAATAAAAAAGTTATAAGCCGCAGAACATGGCGACGCGACGCAAATTAGAAAAAACGTAAAATTTTCTATTTTTTTTTAGTGGTAAAACGTAACGAAAACTATATAAGTTTGGTATCACCGGAATCGTAACGACCCATAGAATAAAGATAACCCATCATTTTAAACGAACTATGAACTCCAAAAAAACCGTAACCAGCGCAAAATTGTGGAATTGCGTTTTTTTTCCTTTTTACCCCACATTGAATTATTTCCTGATTCCCCAGAATATTATACGGTATAGTAAATGGTACCATTAAAAAGTACAACTTGTCCCGCAAAAAAAAAGCCCTCATGTGTCTATATAGCCGGAAAATTAAAAAAGTTACGCTTATTTGAACGCGAGGAGGAAAAAAAAAAGAAAAGTTATCAAAAAACGCCCCGTCGGGAAAGGGTTAATTCATGTAGAATGGGGCTCAGAAAAGGAATAGTGTCAGCATTTGCTTGTTTAAACAGCTCCTGTTATTTTGTAGTAACCCAGTGTGTAACATTGGGGCAGATGTATTAAGCCTTAACAAGAGATAAATTCAAGTGTGATAAGGAGAGATAAACGTCCAGCCAATCAGCTCCTTACTGACTTTTTTCAAACACAGCCTGTAACATGGCAGTTAGCAGGTGATTGGCTGGACGTTTATCTCTCCTTCTCATACTTGCATTTATCTCTTGTTAAGGCTTAATACATCTGCCCCATAATCACAGAACTTGTGTCCCTCTCATGTTATTTTTCATTAAAGCTCTTTATGGTGAAGAGTTGTGTAACAGGACCAGGGTTCAGATCACATGACCCAACAGCAGAAAGCAAGATGGGACTTTTTATATTTGGCCTATTGAAAATGAAAAACTTTATTGATAAAAACAAATATATTAAGCCAATGATTTGAAAGGAAAATCCAAGCTATCTATAATAAGTATAATAATATATCAAACTTGTTTGGGGGAACATTTGTCGCTTTTGAAATGGCAGTTGTTGAAATTCAATGGCCGCGATTCTTTGTTCGTCATTTATTACAGAGATCAAGATCAAGCCATATGTTTAAATTATAGCATCCTTTTTTTACTAACACTATTGGCCGAATGTAATAGCCTTCGAGTTCAGCGGCTATGCCGGATACCAGACGAATTTGGACATTTTTTAAACAGGCAATCAGTTACAAGGCAAAATCATGCCTTGTAAGTGATTGCCCCTTTAAAAAAATGTCTGAATTCGGCCAACATCCCGCACAACCACCTAACCTGGAGACTATTATATTTGGCCACATGTGTGTTATACCAGCATTACCCAACTTGTCCTCAGGGTTTCCTAATGCTGGCCACACATCAGACCAACTTTCAAAATCTGGTACTGGATGGGAGCAAAGGACATAGAGCAATTTACTCACAAACCCAGGAAAATGGACATAAACATTCAGTGAAATTAATTAAATCAAACAGATCAAACTACATTACTTTGTCTGAGCAACAGGTTTTGTCCGTTTCCGTGACCAAATGAATGAATTACAAATTATATTTGCTCCCATCCAGTACCAGATTTTTATTCCATCCAACCAACTAGTTGGATGGTTGGATGAAAGTTGGTCTGATGTGTGGCTAGCACAACACTCCATGTTTTAAGGCTATCAATGCTTGAGCACAGGTTACATAATTAGTATCTGAGTCAATTTGACTTAACTATATGTCCTCAACCAACCATGGACTGTAAGGGTGATTTGAGAACCAAGTATGAAAACCACTGCATTATACTACAGTCCATTATACAGTATATTCTGTAGTAAGGGACTATAGTATTACAATACTTATTAAATTAGGTTATATGTAATTATGATGTATGTTTTTTGTCATTCATCGTTATCGTTCTTTATTTTACTCTGTCTTTGTTGTATGTGTCTCTAACAGGCTCATCATCTCATCTCTGTTCCTCCCTCATCTTCCTCCCCTTGGCCTCTCTTAAAGTCCGTTGAAGTTTTTGAGGTAGTGTAAAAAAATGTGTTTGGGTTGTAGATGACTATTGCTGTCTGTATATGTTAGTATATTGGCCCTTATTCTGATCTGATCGCTGTACAAATTTGTTCTCAAAATGGGCAAAACCATGTACACTGCAGGTGAGACAGATGTAACATGTATAGAGAGAGTTAGATTTGGGTGGGTTATTTTGTTTCTGTGCAGGGTAAATACTGACTGCATTATTTCTACACTGCAATTTAGATTTTAGTTTTAACACACCCCACCCAAATGTAACTGTCTCTGAACATGTTACATCTGCCCCACCTGCAGTGCACATGGTTTTGTCCATTTTAAGAACAAATTTGTACTGCGATCAGATATGAATAAGGGCCATTGCATGCAACTAACAGGTTTTAAGAATTGTAATGTTCTTCAGGGGCAGACTGGTTGCAGTAGTACATTTTTGGTATTCTGTAGGCTGGAAATCGAAATAGGGTCAAACGAAATCAATGGAAATAGGGTAACCAGTTTGGATTCTGCTCCCTAAAAGTGTAAATTTGAATAATGACAAAGGTCCTTGGTGTGATGAGATCCTCTGATTTTACAATGTAATGGCTGCTATGCAGTATGTAACAGGGGATTAGTGATAACCTAGTACCTTAGATAATAACCATAGCTTGCCCATCTTTCCCCCAGCTTTTAAAAGCCAGCCAACCTGCTCCTGAATTCAACATGTACATGAATCATATAGTTGTCTGCCATATGTCAATGTGTCTAATTATATAAACCTATTTCAACTGTTCCACTAATATGTGTCCCCTTAGTCACATACTATTTTGTGTGAAAGCGCATGAGTATGGTGTTTCTGTATATTTTTATTTATTTTGCATGCATGCATATCATGACTACTGGCTGTAATAGTTTTGAGGTTGGGGTGGGTCTTGGATGTATCAACCCTGCTTAATAAAAAAAGTGGGGAAGTTGCTCATAATAAATAAACAGCTTCTAGAGGCCATTTAGCATCTTGTATAAAATGACAGTTAGTAGCCAAACTGATTGTGTGCTATTGACCACATCTTCACATTTTCAATTTAAAAGGTTTTATACATCTTCCCATAAGTGTGTCTATTACAGACACAAGGGAAAGCAGTCATTATGTCAAATTGAACTTATATTCATCATTTGACATCACTAGGGGCCATATTTATAAAACCAAAAAATATTGCAGAAAAAAAAATAGAAAATTGCACCTTTCGGATCTTTTTCGCATTTTGTATCACCTGTTTGTATTGAGGTACACTTAACTTAATGTTGCCATGTAAATTATTGCAGCTTTAAAAAAAAAGGGAAAACTCTCCCAAAATCTATGCATGGAAAGATTCATAAAAACACTCTTGCATGCTCCATCAAGGTGCATAGGGCCTGATTCAGACCAGATCGCTGGGCTATGAATTTACAGGCTTAGTGATTATCAAACAACCAAGCATATACAGTACGCAGTGCACATGCATGGGATCCCCCTGCAAACCAACACACTAGACCAACTTTCATCCAACTATCCAACTAGTTGGTTGGTTGGACTGTATGCAGGCAAATGCCAATAAGCAATTTGATCACAAACTCAGGAGAATGGACAAAAACATTCTCAGTGAAATTGTTTAAATCAAATAGGTCCAACTACAGTACATTGTCTGAGTGACAGTTGTTGTCCATTTTCTGATTTGGGAAACAAATGACTTAATTACAAATTACATTTGCTCCTATCCAGTATCAGATTTTTATTCCACCCAACCAACTAGTTGGATGGTTGGAGGAAAGTTGGTCTGATTGTATGGCCATCATTAGTATTAGAAAAATGGGTACAGGTTGTGCGGTGTGGGCCCCCCTGGACACCAGGGGCCCATGTTCACTGCAAATACTGCACCCATTATAAATACAGTGTATTCCACCCGTCCACAACCCTCTTTGGTAAAATAAATGTTTCTATGTTTTCCAGTGCATTTTATCTTGTTTTCATATTTAGATATTGCTGAAGAACACGTCCTTATCTTCCTAAACAACATGGGGTGTGGCCAGCCCCATAGAGGCTTGACAAGCCACTAGATATCATGACCCTCTAATAGAGTAACAATGCATATACTAGGACCCTCTAATCAAGTAACATTGTAAACTAAGTGAAGAGAAAAAGTACTAGCCAATCAGCCCCCAACTGTCATTTTACAGGCTGTGTTTCAAACATTACAGAAGCTGGTTCTTTGGTGGTTTTATACACATTTTATTACTCTACATAGCCAAATTCATAATCAAGAACATTAATACAATATCAAGAAACTAGTAAAAGGACCTCGCATATGCTCGGCCACATCATTCATCCATCTGCTCTACCCCTCTCTATGCTCTACTCCTTTTCCTGTTTATCCCACTGCTCTGAAGTCTCTTTTGCACTGTCCCGTACTTTCACTGTACTGCTCCGCCCCCTCCCCACACCATGTACATTCTCACCCTGGTACAGAGCAGTTAGATATTCCAGCTAACGTGTCTTCCATCACCCTGCAGTGGACCGATTGTGGGGCTCCCACTGTGCATGTATTTACCAGACTATGACACATATGTATTTGTGCTCTTCTTTGCTGGAGTGTCTCTTCTCATTCCCATTTGGCGCACCAAACTCACCACATTGCAATGCTGCAGCTCAGTGTGTTTCTATGAGCTGCTGGACACACAATTAGACACACATCCATGGCGATGGGATAGCACCAATCATCCATGTGCGTGCCTACATCTGTATCTAGGCTTTCCATACTATGCCTTTGAACCAGGACACTCATGCATTACACAAGTTCTGTGGCTGACTGACTTCTAGCCTAAATTTCAGCTGGTTTAAATCACCTACAGAACCTGTGTAATTCATACATTATATGGTGAGCCTAATCCATACTTGCCGACTTTTGCTAGCTGCCTTCCGGGAGAGGGCAGCCAGCTCCGTTATACAGGGGGGCGGGGCTATCGCTGGGAGCTTAAGAGACAGATTGGGGGCGGAGCCACAGACGGGCTTCCCTGTTGGGGGGTGTGCCTACAGTGAACGCGTCATTTTAGCCACGCCCCCCGTCGTGCAATGCCGGTATTTCAGGCATTGCACGGTGGGGGGCAGGGTTAAAATGACGCGATCGCGTCATTTTACTCACGGACCCCACCGCCAAGGGGCAGATCTCGGGGGATTGGGGTTAATGCGGGAGGGTTGCCCCCCTTTCCGGGGGGGCTGGGAGGGGGACCCGATTTTCGGGACCCTCCCGGCCATTCCGGGAGGGTAGGCAACCCTGGCCTAATCATATAGATGGTTGTTCAGGTAGACATTCCTGGTGTGCTCCTCTGGTAATGCTTCCTTGCTCTGACTGCGCCCTATTAATTGTATCCTGTATCCTTCAACCAATGTCTTGTGCACTCAACCATCCTTGAACCCAAACATTCTAATTAATATGGAAGTCTGGGATGTGGGCTAGTAGCTGTACTCAAATCTAAACGGCTTCAGCTGCACCATCAGATTGATTGGATATAATCTCACGTCATTATAGTATTTATCACAGTATTTTCCATAATTCCAACTGGCTATTTTCCATTTAAAAGCATAATATGTATTTCCTCATGCAAATGAAGACACTATGGGGAGGTATTCAATGTTGATTCCAACGGTCGGAACGTTTCCGACAATCGGGGTATCGGCCATTTCTGATGTCAATTTGACAGTCTGGATTCAATCTTCCAACTGTTGGAAACGTTCTGACCGTTGGAATGGATGTGGATTGTCGAAAACAGCCATGGATTCGAGAATCCAGTGTCTGTTTTCAACAGCTGTCGGAAATATCGCTACACATTGAATACCCCCCTAAATATCGTGACTTATGACATTTACTTTTAGCCAACCATTATTTTAAGTGTACATATATATAAAAAGATGGAGATACCGCAATAGTAAATACTTCTTCAACATGGTATTCATTTATATCTGCCTATTTAGAGTCGGTGGTTTGTGGCTTATTTCTTTAGACATCATAATCATAACATGGATGCGTAACACATGCGCTCGCCACGCTTCGGGCTGCTGTGGATAGTGGGGGTGTTTCAGGAACACATTCACACCTGCCATATCATACATCGCAGCAATAGCTACTCAGACGCAGGAGCCTATCATTGCTGGAGCGTCTGAGACGCTCCTGCATCTCAAACAGATGGCGCCTCTCCGCCGGCGCCAGCATGATCACCTCTCCGCCAAAGAGAGGGGATCGTGCTGGCACTGGCGGTGTGAGAGAGGCGCTGAGTAGGCTTGCCGGGGACAAAGATGCTGTTCCCGACAACAGTACGGTAGTTACTTGCGTAGTTTCACGGCGCCAGCCTACGCTGATAACATAGCTTACGCTGCAGCCGTGAAGCTACACAAGTAATGCAGCCAGGGACGCTACGCTACTTCTGACCGACTACGTTAACTACACTGAGCGTGGGAACACTACACTGATTCTGATAGGTACGCTACGCTGACGGCGTAAGCTGGCGCCATGAAACTACACAAGTACCATTGACATTTTGACTGTCGGCCTTCCCAATGTCAGCCTACTGCTTGTGTTGACCTTCCTACCCTGTCAATTGTAGCTTGAGACTTTAATGCCCTGAGCTATCCAATTACAAACCCTTTTCCTCTAGTACTAAGTCAGCATCTAATGTGCGTTAATCCATAGTTTCTGGGTTAAGAGCTGGAAGCTAACATGTTTGCCACAGCGAGGGCTAATTGCCACAGTCAGGGCAGAAATCCCTACTTACAGCAGGAGGGGGTGATCAGAAAAATCCATGTTAATTTTAGCCTTTGGGTTTATCATAGGGTGCTGTTTGCTGCAATTAATTAGCCCTGTGCTAATTAATTGCAGCCCAAAGTAAGTAAGGTGGCTAACTGAACCTGGATCTTATGGGGCCTACACAAGGTGCAATTATCGCGTGCTACTTTTTAGTTCAAATTGCATTGCGTCTAGTTCAAATAGTATGCAAATGCAGTTATTTTTTTAAATAGATCGCATGCACCCTGTAATTGGCTATTTTATGCTGCTTTCACATCGCAAAATGAAGGTTCGCACCGGGACTGTGAAACAGTTCAGCCCCGGAGTGAACCTGCATTTTGGGATGTTCACATCCCCACAGCGAATCAGCATTATTGCCGGTTCGCTGATGTCATCTGGAGGCGCAGCAGGGAGTTGGCACGTCATCGGGGGCGGGGGAGGAGGCAGCACTTAGAGCTGCCGCTGCTCCAGGCGCTACCTCCTCCATAGTGTGAACGGGAAACCGGTTGCTCGACCCATTTAACCCATTCACACCGCCAAGCAACACAGCAATGAACCAGTAGTAACTCTGCTTTCTTACCAGTTCTTATTGCCCTGTTGCTACCTGTTTTCGGGACACGGTAACCCCTTTCCCATCGCACTAATTACCGGGTCAAACCGGCTTGTACCCGGTAATTAGTTGCTACGTGAAAGGAGTATTAGTGTAGTCAAAATTGGGTGTAGTTTTAAATCTCATGTGGGTCAAATTGCACCGTGTGCACAGTCCAAATCACAGAGCACACATTGTATAGGCTCAAATCACACCTAGTACAAGTCTCACCCTGTGCATACCTCCCAACATGACCCACTTAATGTATGATTGCCAACACCTGTGTTGAATAGGGTAATTGCTGAGAAAGGTGTTTCAATACAGGTGATGGCAATCATACATTACAAGGGAAGTCCAGGAACAGAGCATCTTCTCCAATTATTGTAAGTAAAAAAGATGCATTTTATGCATTATTGGTTGGTACAGTTGAAAGTACAAATCAGTTGATAAAGTATTATGGTCATATAAACAAACAGACATAGGGCCTTATTCTAGTTCACTCTTAGAGGAAAATTCCTTCTCAGATGGACAAAACCATGTGCCACTGCAGGTGGGGCAGATGTAACATGTGCAGAGAGAGTTAGATTTGGGTGAGTTATTTTGTTTACTAACTGACTGCTTTATTTCTACACTGCAATATAGATCTCACTTATGCCCCCCATACACGGTCCGTTTTTTCGGTCCGTTCTGTACTTTTAAAGTACACATCGGATCGCATCCCTAGTACATGCAGTGTGCATGCACTGCGATCCGATACGATGTGTGCCTAGTACAAAAAGTATGTGCAGCATAATGGGGTTTTTCTTCCACCTGCACATGTTATATCAGCCCCACCTGCAGTGCACATGGTTTTGTCCATTTGAGAAGGAATTTATCTCTAAGAGTAAACTAGAATAAGGCCCAAAGGGTGACATTTAATAGGATGAGAGAATCAGAAAGTGATAGAGCTGGTAAGAAAACTCCAGTGGTAATCATTTACACTTCAAAATCAAACTGGTTTTGCAGTGTAAATGATTGCCGCTTTAAAAAAACTGGAGATTTCCTACCAACTCTCTCATTTTCTGATTCTCTCCTATGAATTTTCACCCATAATCTTTGTTTACTCTTTAGGATCAATTCAGTTAGGAGAGTGTTCTTGCCATCATAAGTTTGGCTATATGCTAAGTACTGTGCTGGATTCCAGAATTTCTATTTTCAACAAGTGTGGGGTGAGTTCGGCTGCTGTGGTTGGCATTTTTTACATTATTGCCACAGAAACTCGCATTCTTTGCCCCATAATTGAATTGGTCACTTTAATGCATGCACGTCCAAACTATGGCCCTCCAGCTGTTGTGAAACTACACGTCCCATCATGCCTTGCCACAGGTTTGCTATTAGGGAATGCTAAAACTAGGGCAAGGCATGCTGGGATGTGTAGTTTCATTACAGCTGGAGGGCCACAGTTTGGACATTCCTGCTTTAATGTAAAAGTAGAGTAGTCAGCAGTTCTTAGAGTTTGTCTTTTTTTCTTTATCACCTGCCTGATGCCGTTGTAGAACCAAGTTTAAAATTGAAAAGAGCCAAAACCACATGATTTGTTTACATTGATGGTCATATTCTATTTGTACATTATTAAATAAAAGTCTTATAATGTCTTGTATTGTTCAGAATATAATTGTAGCAAAATTGCTCTCTTTGTGTAGTATAATTATCTTTTTTTACAGCATGTTTATTCTGTTCTTTAGACACTGAAATGCAAAATGATAATCTGTGTCCTTTAGCAGGTCAGCTTGTGTCACCGCAGTCTGCGCCCTCTTGCATAGAACATAAGAATGATGTCAGCCGAGAGAACAGCACTCTTGATGTTACAAAGGTAAGCGGTACCGACGTAAATCAGTGAATTACAGTAAGTATTTCCTAATAGGAAGTCATGCTGCTGCCTGACAGTGATGTATGCCGACGTCTGTATTACCAACCTGAATAGTGTATATTAGTGACTGGCACCAGAGGAATGGTTGCAGCACAGTACAAATTATAAATAAGGGAACCACACCAACTACCAGTGAGTCACTGTAGAATGGCAGTGGGTGTGGCTCTCCTATTTGAATTTTGAACTGTGCTGTAGTCCCCCCCCCCCCCCCCATCCCCCCACGGTGTACATGCAATAATTGGAGAGTTTATCTCTACTATGTCTTTTCACTTTAGTGTCACATATTCATAATGTTCATCAACAACATTTATGGGAATATTTTTCCCTGGTAACAAGCAATGAAGCAGATGTAATAAGCCTGGAGAAGAGATAAAGTTGAAATAAGGTAAAAAGAGATGTTCCCTAACATGCCTGGAAAATCACGATATCACATCTGATCCTACTACTGTAACTGAGTCTGCGAAATAATTTATGCCTAATTTTGCGAAAAAATCAAGTATTTATTACAAACAGTATTACGGACAATGGTAATAGGTTTTTAGTGCTGCGCTCTGCCCAAATGTTTTGTTGTGTGCAGTCTGCCAATAATAATGTATCAATTGATTAATTGAAAAAAACACACTTTACTTGTAAATATGAAATAACGTATACACATAAATTAAAATTGCATAATCATAAACATAAACATAACCATGACATGAGTCTGCAGAAGTTTTGCAGCAAAGTGGAAAAATTGCTGTCAACCTGTGTGGCTAGAAGTGATTGTAATCCACTTACCACCAACGTCTATACCATAACGGGTTACCTGAAGACAACACAAGTACATCTGAGTTAAGGGCCCCATACATCAGCAATTAATTGTGACAATTTTCAGATATGGAGATGATTGCCACAATTAATTTTAGATGTGTGGGCTTCCCCTTTTGGCAATCCCAATCCCAATCGCCAATCGATTGCTTAATCAGGTTTTTAAACATGTTTAATAATCTGGTATTATCTGCAGATCTTTTTTAGATGTGTGGGCATTCCCAATTAGTTTTCTTCATCTATTTACATTATGAACAGCTGAAATGACAATCGATTGGGGCAATTTCCAGATATGAAGATGCAATCTTTAGATGGAAAAATCTGCCGATCACTGAAAAAATCTGTAATGTGTGGGCAAAGTCGGATAGATCTGAAAATCCATTTATCTGGCTAAAATATCCCAATATCTGAAAATCCATAAATTGTGATTGCTGATGTATGGGGCCCATTAGCGGGACGCCGCACTCATATACTCATTCTGAGACTGCTTAATTACATTACTCGCCAACCCTTCATCCTCATTGAGACATTGTCCTTTTCTCTGACGGGACAATTGATAGTAACAGATCCAACAGAAGCATACACACTGCCCAATCAGAACAGACCAAGAGTCTGACTCATTGGGAATTTGTGTGCACAGTAAAAATCACTGTTAGCCACACAGGTTGACAGCAATTTTTCCACTTTTTTCAATTAATCATTTGATACATTATTATTGCCAGACTGCACATATTACAACATTTGGGCAGAGTGCAGCACTAAAAACCTATTACCATTGTGCAACTTAAAGGATTAGTCATCCTTCAGTGCAGCTGCTAGCCGACACGATTCGGTGCGCTGATAGCCAACCAATTTACCAGTATTACGGACAATACCCATAATCTAGTATTTATTACACATAATACAGACAATACTTATAGCGGCAGCCTGCAGTAGCTGAATAAAGTATTCTAATCACTATTCGGGGATCTCTGGCCCACACACCAGGCAATTTTCAGATGAAAAGCGTCTAGTGTGTATGGGCCTCACAAGAATCATACACTGTTCATACAGTATTATGGTACCCAAAGCAGAAATAAGGGGGAGGGAGAAGCGACGTTCTGTGCAGTTTATTAGCCCCAGCCAAATTTACCACGGAAGGGTTTAAACACACTGTACAATATGCTAAATGGCGCTGTCTCCATGTGGCAGCCATGTTGTTGCCTAACATGCCTGGAAAATCACAATATCACATCTGATCCTACTACTGTATACAGTAACTGAGTCTGCGAAACAATCCATTAATGTATGCCTAATTTTGCGAAAAAAATCCAGTATTTATTACACAAACAGTATTACGGACAATACCCATATTCTAGTATTCTCATCGCTAGTCGGGATCTCTTTCCCATACACACCAGGCAATTTTCAGATGAAAATCATCTAGTGTGTATGGGCCTCACAAGAATCATACACTGTTCATACAGTATTCTCATCGTTAAGCTCTGGCCCATACACACCAGGCGAGTGTATACAGTATTTTGCACTGGTTGTATTTGAACAGTAGAAAAAGGAGGGAAACAGGTTCATTCGGGGACAAGGTGGGAACCAAGCGCTTCTGCTCAGTAACCATTTTGTCCACATACTGTATGAGCCTGGCTGCTTATACTGCTTACAGTATACTGTAGTGCAACAATCAATCACAATGTACAAATGACTGTACTTACTGCTCCAGCAAGATGATACTGTTCTTGCGTATGCAGAGTGCTTGTACAGCTTAGTAGAAACAGGAATGCAGCAACAACTTGACTTTGGAGTCAGCAGAAGCTGCAGAGTGAACAGTACAGGTACAGTATCTCAAGGGTTTGTATGATGATACAGCCAAGAGATGAAGAGACGATCCGTAGCAATTCTACACAGTTTAGATGCAGAGTTACAAAATGGATAGTTTTGAAATATCGGCGTCTGAAGCTGAATTTATGCTGGCACAGACAAAGGAAAACCTTCCCGGCTAAATGCTGATAGGTGCATTTGAATTATGTACAGGGCAACAACAGGAAGGCAGACTGTAATCAACATACTGTATTTTGTCTGACTGCAATCAACATCTTATTGTCTGAGGTGTTGGTCTGTGTCTGAGTGCGCTTGTTTCATGGCGCAGTACAGCAAAATGATAGGCAACCCCTTCAAAAATGTATTAATTATCCAGCATTAGTAAAGGTCAGCATGGCTTACATGTTTATACAGTAGCAATCTGTACCAAGGACATGTATCACCGCACAAATCTTTTTGTGCGAATTCTATCCTATTTCGATTCTCTAAAATAAGGACTTTTTCCTGAAGTGGGAAATCTCTTGCGAAAAAAAAAACACGTTCTTTGTAACTTGCAGTAAGGACAATATCTGTATCGTGTACATGGCAGCCTGCCATTGTTCATTGTTTTGGTGCAAAAGGCAAAGCAACAAATAACTTTATTGATTTAAAAATAGAAAAGTACTGTAGTACTCTGTGTTTAAAAAAAAAAAAGTGTACCCTACTGTGAATCGAACCTGTATCGTTACTAACATAATAACTGTGTCTCTAACCGCTAGGCCACAGACACCTGTAATTTTGGTCGCAGCATTGATGTACACTATACAGTCCAGTATGAGAAATGCCTGTAGAGTGCGCTGTTTTCAAGGCGCAGTATAGCGTAATGATAGACAGGTCCTTAAATAATGTTTTATTTAATTATCCAGCATTAGTATATGTTAGCATGGCTTCCACGTTCATACAGTAGCAATCTGTACCAACGACATGTGTAACTGTAAACATCTGTTGCTGCGAATTTTATCCTAGTACACTGTCCTCAAAGTAAGGACTTTTAACTGAAGTGCGAAATCTATTTGTGCGAAAAAAATAACCATTCTTTGTAACGCATTATTGTAAGGACAATAACTGTATTGTGTTCATGGCAGCCTGGCATTGTAATTTTTTGGTGCAAAAGGAATTTGCAAAGCACCAAATAACTTTATTGATAAAAAAAAAAAAGTAGTACGTTGAAAAAAAAAACTGTACCCACTGTGGATCGAACCAGTATTGCTGCTAACAGTATAGTTGTGTCTCTACCCGCTAGGCCACAGTTACCTGTGATTTAAATTGCTCCTTTGGTGTATAATATACAGTCCAATATGAGACATGCCCCATAAAGCATGCTGTTTTCATGGCGCAGTACAGCATAATGATAGACAGGTCCTTAAATAATGTTTTCTTTAATTATCCAGCATTAGTAAAGGTTAGCATGGCTTCCATTTTCATACAGTAGCAATCTGTACCAACGACATGTGTAACCGTAAACATCTGGTGCTGTGAATTTTATCCAAGTACACTGTCCCTAAAGTAAGGACAAAATCTGTGGTGTGAAGTGGCGTGGCAGCCTGACATTGCATTTTGTAGATACTGTACAGTACTGTAGATTTTTTTTTCTTTTATAAAGGGAAGATTGATTGGCCAGTTTCGCATACTCTCAATGTCAACTCCAACATCGTTGTATTCGGCACCGTAGTCTTAACGTGGAACATTAGTCACTCAGTGGTTAAACTATGTATTACATGGCGTGGGACTATACACCAGCCATAACGCAATCTACAACTCGCGACTCGGAGGCCTAAAAAGCGAGTTGTGAGCCACGATGTATGAGGACACATCTGTATAGCACCAGCCAGTGAACTGTGTTTGAAAATGACAGTTGGGAGCCGATTGGCTGGTGCTTTACTTCCTTTTACCTGATCTCCACTTTATCTCCAGTTTATCTCTTCTCCCGCTTAATATATCCGAGGTATAGGGTACAAACAGTAGTACAGGAAACTTTTTTGTGTAGCTACTTTTGAAATAAGAAGTAATCAGTTAAATATTTTCAAAATAAATAAAATAAACATGTGAAGAACTGTCCAGAGTGCGGAAGGTATGCTGGGATAGATGTATTAATCTTCGTTATGTGAAAGAAGTGGTAACAGTGCAGTATGCCCTATGTAGTATGTGTGCTGGTAATGCTTCTCTTCCATGTATGATTGGGTTGGTGTGCTATAAATCATACCCCTTTCAGACATACGGCAAAATCCCGGGATTTTTCATGTGCACGTGCACAATCCCGGGACTAGGATATGTCTGAAAGGCTTTAATCTGGATTTTAGTCCTCTAAAATTCCATGTCCTGCACACCTGCAATGGACCCGGGTAGTATGTCTGAAAGGGGTATGACAGAGGTGCTTTGCACCCCTGATTAAATCAGCACTGCCTACCCCAGTGATGTCTACACTCCCCTGCTCTGACACACACAATGTTCATGCATCTTGTCGCTGTAGCGTCTTACATTGCCTCGGTAAGGAGATGAAGCAGGAAGTGCTCTAGCGGCACGATACTTGCTGCAATAATACATCTGTCCCGATATATCTTAAATCCACTGTAACTTCAGTATTTTGAACTTTTCATAAAAAAGAGTTTAAATTAATATAAAGGTGGAGAGGCCAAAAGAGGGCCAATGCAATGAGAGTACTAATCTAGTATTAACAATAGTGTTATCAACAGTATGATGCTACTCCTCCAGAGCCCTCTCCTACCAGATATGATCTTCTTGAAACCAGTTTTCACTAGTATGAAGTATGTCCCAGCCTAGATGTGTACTGACCTGCACATAGGCAGCATACACTACCGCTGCACCAATTTTACCTATAACTGTCCATCGACCTGAGAGTAAAGTCTTTTTTTCTGTAGGCAACTTCTAGATGTTTCTCTAAAGGTGAAATTCTTTCTTTGCTGAAAATGCACTGTTATGGTGTGTACACACGGTGAGATTCCCTTGCTATTCGACCTTAGATTCGAGTGCAATACAATCTTTGCTAACTCTGTACTTTTTACATACAATTCATACAATCTGCACTATATAGTCATTGCTGCCCTGTCTATCTGTGTTTCGATTTGCGCTGTCACGGGAGCACGCATCGGGAGCGCAAGGTAAAAAACCTGTGCGATCTGCGTACAATCTGCATGCGATCCCGATGCTATATGCCTAGCAGCGTTTCATCACAGGCAGCCGGACACACTCCGTACAGTACCACCTACCAGCAGGCGCTGACGGCCGGAGCCCCTCAGAGTGACTGTGCTACCATTACACCGCTGCGCAACTCTGCAGGATTGCTAAGGGTAAGAGGTAAGTGAGTGGGACGCCGCTCCTTGTCAACGCTTCACCCACATCTCCACGTGTAATTATCACACCCCACAGACAGACTCTCCTCCCCAAGGGGACATCACCCCCCCTTTGGGCATTGACTCTCAGCCACCCAAGTAAGACATAAGCCCCCAGGGGTTTAGGGTTTAAAGGGGTCTGCTGAGACCCTGATACCCGCAAGGGCTTATACAAGGTACCCTGATCCCCCCCACACCCATTTCCACAGCTACCTAAATGAGACATAAGCCTCCACAGGCTTATGGTACAAAGGGGCCTGTAGGCACCCTGATCCCCCACAGGGATCATTCCAGGCAAAGCTACACCCCTGTGTCCAGCCACACTGTATACCTTTATTCTGTATATACTTCTACAACCTATCTGTTTACCACTGTACTTACTCTTGTTTATGAATCAATAAACATCACATTGAATAGTACCACACAAGTGTGCCTCATACTATATCCACTAGCATTACACAACGTATAGGTACCAGGTGAGCGCTTAACTAAAAAACCTTCCAACAACAAGGATAGAGATATACTATATATATATATATATATATATATATATATATATATATATATATATATATATATATATATATTATATACTATAAATGTAGATCATTTGTTCCATCTCTGACATGGTCATTGTGATGTTAGTGGAACGTGTGGGTAATAGATGAAGGGGTATCAGGGTTCCATGTGCTAGTACAAAAGTGTTGCCAATCTCTTCAAATTTTAATTACCTTCTTTTTTCAAAACAAGAATTGTCCACCACATTGGTGAGGATTTGGGAATTACACCTGTTACCATTATCCCCATCGCTATTACTGTATTAACTGGTACATAATCTGTCCTAGAGAATCATTTTAATGAATAGTTTTCCCAACCCTTATAAAATTATCACATGAATAAAAATTGATTTGTGTTGTGTCATTTTGATATTGTTCTATCTGTTCTATGTGTATATTGTTTTATTTTTGGAACATAAAATGTATAAATATTTGACAAAATGTAGAAATCTCTGATGCCGTATTCGCAAACCCTGGGGAGATGCCAGTTAAATTTGCATGGATAATCTTGTAAATGTTAACACAGAATGTTGCTGTTGTCTAAGTAAAACAGATGGCTGTTAAAACATTTTAAATAAATCGTCCATTTTTATCTGGAAGTTTGGTCAGTACAGCATGTCTTCGGATCAGAGATGCACTGTTGAATTTTATTAATTATTTTTACCCCTTTCACACTGCAAATGCTGGGTCGCACCTGGGATTTGTATACAGGTTCATCCCAGGAGCAACCCAACATTTGCATTGTTTTGCTAATAGCAGCGACCCGGCTTATTGCCAGGTCGTTGATGTCAGACAGGGGTGGGGCGGGGCATATCGGTGGCGTATCATCGGGAGCGGGCGAGGAGGCACATTATGCCGCAGAAGAGCCCCTTATACACATTACAACACTGTAGAACCCCTTGTACATGTATACACACACAGCATAGCCCTTTGAACACATTACACCATAGTATAGTCCCTTATATACATTATGCCATAGAGGAGCCCCTTATATGCATTACGCCAAAGTAGAACGCTCATCCTCATTCCTCATCATCACTCCTCCTCCATATGCCTTCTCCTCTTTCTCATCATTCTTCCTCCTCATAATCATCATTAGTCCTCCTCTGCATTCCTACTCCTCCTCATTCCTCTCCGTAATCATCATTATTCCAAGGCCCCAGAGAGCTGCTGTACTTACCTTTTTAGTTGCTCCCAGTCATGGAACAGCTCCTCAGTTCTTTATGCCTGGTGGCAGTCACTTTGAGGAGACATTATGTCGTCTCTCCCTTCAACCTGCAGAAGCCAGGGGAGGTGGAGCTTACTCAGCTCAGCATGGATTGTGCACCACACAGAGTGGTGCCAAGAGAGGGGTGGAGGGAGTACTAATTATCTGGTCCAAGGTTTAATAAATGAACCCCCCCCCCCCCCCATTGGCAGCACATGCTGCTGTGTCCTGTGCTGCAGTGTGACCAGGTGCTTAAAGTTCTATTTTATTATGTATTTTATTCTAATGAACATGGCCATGTCTCCCACAATTAGGCCACGCCTCCTGAAAAGAACCTGGGCCTGGCCAAACTCTCTTCTGCCCTGGATGTAGGCAACAGATTTTAGCAATTCTGTGTGGTGGCACTGGCCGAACCAATAGCAATGCCCAATTTATGTCCCATTATTATTAATTTATAAAGTGCTGAAATATTACACAGTGTTGTATATTGAAGTGGTCATTATGCAGTGTAGTCAAACATGGGCATTTAAATAAGAATTTATTAAGTTAAAAACACGTAAAACTAGACTTCTAGGGAAGTGATGTTCACTCAAAAATATTGGTTCCTTTGGAAAAATGATATCTATATGTAATATATGTACTATAGTATAAACACATACTAGAGTTATTGTTTGTATCTCCCCATTTAGTTCGACTTGCATTTCATGAAGAAGATCCCACCTGGAGCAGAAGCTTCAAACATCCTAGTTGGTGAACTGGAATTCTTAGATCGAGCAGTAGTTGCCTTTGTCAGGCTTTCTCCAGCAGTCCTGCTCTCTGGGCTTACAGAGGTCCCTATTCCATCAAGGTAAGTATACTAAAATGATCAGGCTCAATAGTATTATAGATGAATTAATATTATTAACAAAGCTAATATTATGTATGGCAGCTCTGAAAAGGAATAACTAGATCCTTGGTAAAAAAAAAACCAGTATAACAATTATTCAGAATAATTAGTGGACTGAATATCTGATTCGGTATAGATGAGTGTATAAATATGTCCATAACAAGAAACTGTATCCTTGCCGCGGGCTTTAAGTTGATATAGTTCCAGAAGTAGGTATTGTAAATTGATTAGGCAGTAAGGGCAAATTAGCAGAGTCAAGTGGTGCCTTGTGTATGAGGACTCGACCGGGTGGAGCTGTTGGAATTCACCCCACCACCGGGAGTATACGCAAGAAGACTGATAACAGTGCAGCTATATAGTGAAGGGTTGAGTCTCTTCCACTGGCGTGAAGAGAGTGACTTGTCCCCAGCCGCAATCACTCACTTGCTAGGCGTCCAGTGCCCGACTGCACCTCTCGGGGGTCCTGAAGTTGTAATGGGCACAGAGGGATCACCGCAGGTCTCCCTCTAGCTTGCAGTAACCGGCTCTGAGGTAAATGTCAGCCGATCCAATTTTGGAATGGAAACCATTCCAAAATTGGATCACCTGCAACCCCCCTGGTTTCCATTCCCGAATTTAATCAGCTGACATTTACCTCAGAGCCGGTACCTGCAAGCTAGAGGGAGACCTGCAGTGATCCCTCTGTGCCCATTCCAACATCAGGACCCCCAAGAGGTGCAGTCGGGCACTGGCTACTGCTGGCTGGCAACAGGAATTCTTGGAGGTGTAGATTTAGTGCTGTTCCACCATAAAATACCACATGGCCGGAAGTGGATGCACCAACGTTACCGTCCCCCTAGCTCAACCCCCAACAATCTTGCTAATTGGGGTCATAGATATATGAACATACAAAATGAAACCTTAAAAAAAAATTGTCAAACTTTTTAATATCGACCATTTTCATGTTGACCTTGTCAACTTTTTATACCTGTGCACCATATCGACCATATGATATTGACCTATTGACTGTCGATCCTTTAATCTAAGCTCTTAACAGCACTGGTGTCATTGGTTCAACTCCAAGCAGCACACCGTATGCAGTTTGTATGTTCTCTCCATGTTTGCATGGGTTTCCTACCACACTCCCAGGTTATGTGGATCTGTTAATATAATGCTGTAGAATGAACTCAGGTGTCAATGTGATAGAAAACTGTATTGTCGTTTTTAAGATTCCACTGATATAAAGGGGGTTATTCAGACCTGGCTGGCACATTGGAAGAGCAAAAAAGGGTTCAGAACTAGGTTCTGGAGCAGCGCTAAAGATATTGATTGTAAAAATGGATCTGACAGATTGGATGATCTTTACAGACAATTGTAATATTAATGAATAACCTGTATTAACAGTATTTACTTAAAAGAGTTGAAATGCATCGTATAACTATGAACAATAAACAATGAATAATAAAAATAAAATAATGATAAAAACACTCTCTGCTTGCTGGACTAGTCTTTTACGTTTTTGCACTATAGCAATAAAATTGCACAATTGGGTGATTGGTATAGTTACTACTCCATGGGCAATGGTGCGGTGCACCAGGTCGGTATGCTGATGGCAAGTGGGTTGGGCGATGTCCAATGCGTTTAGGTACTCCTCCCGCAGTTAGGGGTGGTGATGTTGAGCCCCAACTGGCTAAAAGGAGACAAATGGAGCACCCTAGGATGTGCGATGGGTCCTCACTAGTAGGTGGCCTGGAGGGGGGTGGATTTGAGTTCCGTGGCCACTGGAGGTGTTCCAATGCGTGTTCTCCACTTGTGTTGGAGCGAATTGGATCAATGGTCTGTCCAATCGATTGGATGGTTGGTTGTCCCAGATGGTAAAATGTCCTGTAAAGAGCCCAGTGGGATAGGTCCCAATTTGCAGGGAGTAAAGTCCTCTCTATGGTGTGGTCTGGACTGGTGGAGTGAGGTACACGGCCACTGGAGGTGGGGGCGGGTCCTGCTGTTTTTGGGAACAGCGGTGGGGCAATGGGGTCCAGGTGTGCAATAGATGTCCAGCAAGACAAAGATCAAGGTGTTGGGGGTCACCAACGCGTTTTGCTGCTTTCCCAAACTGCCACATTGCAGAGCCCTGAGATCAGGTAAATGCTATCCAGCCAGAGTGAAATCCCATCCCTATGCAAGGCTGCGATAAGCCTGCGAAAATTTCAAATCCATTCACTCGCCATCAAATGATTTTTACACTGGGCCTAATTCAGACTTGATCACATGGCAATTTTTTTCTCAAAATGGGCAAAACCATGTGCACCGCAGGTGGGGCAAATGCAACATGTACTGAGAGAGTTAGACTTGGGTGGAATGTGTTGAAACTGAAATCTAAATTACAGTGTAAAAATAAAGCAGTCAGTATTTACCCTGCACAGAAACAAAATAACTCACCCAACGCTAACTCTCTCTGCATATATTACATATATTACAGTTGCCCCACCTGCAGTGCAGCATGGTTTTGCCCAGTTTGAGAACATATTTGTCCCGCAATCAGGTCTGAATTATGCTCACGGTGCAGTTTGTAATCAGGTCTGAATAACCCCCAAAGAGCTATGTACTGTATACAGTGTGGCGTCCCATATGATTACTCTTATAATAATAATAATTCTATTACAGGTTTCTGTTCATACTTCTGGGACCACTTGGAAAGGGACAGCAGTATCATGAGATTGGACGGTCCATTGCCACGTTAATGACAGATGAGGTAATAATACTCAAGCCATTATTGTATTCAATGCAATTAGTTTAAGGTTTCATAACCTCATGTGGCTATAATGTTAACATTCATAAAGTTGACAGTGACAGAATGTTGACATGACTTAATGATAACACTGTGATTGTTGACATAAGAATGTCTACAGGACATTTATTTTTGATACTGTGGTTAGAGTTAGTCAGCAGTTAGCATTAGGCTGTGGTTAAGTTTCGGGTTAGGCAGCATTTAGCGCCAGGCTGTGGTTAGGTTTAGGCAGCAGTTAGCATTAGGCTGTGGTAAGGGTTAGGCAGCAATTATTTTTAAGTTGAGGTTCAGGTTAGGCAGCAGTTAGTGTTAAGCTGTGGTTGATGTTTGGGTTAGGCAGCATTAAGCGCCAGGCTGTGGTTAGGGTTAGGCAGCAGTTAGCGATAGGCTGTGGTTAAGGTTAGGCAGCATTTAGCACCAGGCTGTGGATAGGGTTAGGCAGCAGTTAGCATTAGGCTGTGGTTAAGGTTTGGGTTAGGCAGCATTTAGCACCAGGCTGTGGTAAGGGTTAGGCAGCAATTATTGTTAAGTTGAGGTTCAGGTTAGGCAGCAGTTAGGCTGTGGTTGATGTTTGGGTTAGGCAGCATTAAGCGCCAGGCTGTGGTTAGGGTTTGGCAGCAGTTAGCGATAGGCTGTGGTTAAGGTTAGGCAGCATTTAGCACCAGGCTGTGGATAGGGTTAGGCAGCAGTTAGCGATAGGCTGTAGATAGGGTTAGGCAGCAGTCAACATTAGGCTGTGGTTGTAGTTAGGCAGCAGTTAGCTAGTGGCGTATTTATAATGGGTGCAATGTGTATGGTGCACAATGGCCCCTGAGTCTCAGGGCCCACACCACACACTTCATTTTTTCTATCCTCTCCGGAGTCCCCGATAAAGGCAGCAGCGCTGGTGGAATAGCCTCAAAAATTGTTCATTCCACAATTTTTCAGATGTCTGCACATGCATAGTAGAGTCTGAGCGCTCTGCACATGTACAGTAGAGGCTGAGCATTCTAGTGCTCAGACTCTACTACACTGTATGGCGGGGCACTGCGGCTGGCAGAGAGGAGCCCGAATGGAGGAGGCTGCACATGGGCCTCCTCTTTTCTTAAAGCGCTGCTGCAGTTAGGGTTAGGGTTAGGCATAATCACTTCAACATCACAAATCTACATGGCCACCAGTTAGCATCACTCAATGTACACATTAAATCAATAGTGTAAGGCAATCACACTGCTTCCAGCTCTTCGCCCGGGCAGGCTCTTGTCGGAGTCTTTTTTCTGACAACAGATTTTTTGTAAATTTGCAAGAAAATATTAATTGTCAATTTGCTCATTTATGCAAACAATATTTATCGCATACACATCAGAAATGCAGCTTGTGATAAATATGCCCCAAAGGGAAATAATCTACAATGTTAATCAACGTAGTCATAATTGAGATGATTTCATTTTATTGATAGATCTTTAAACGCAACATAAATCTTACTTACTAACTTCTTTCTCCTCCCTTCTGCGAGAGTTCCAGAGAAGGCTTTATAACAGTGAAAAGGGGGGGATATGTCAAAGATCCAGCGCTTCAGAGGATTTGGGACTTACACTATAATAATAACAGGAAGTCCAGAGAATGGTATTTCTCTTATTGAAGGGGAAAATCCAATTTTTTCAGATCGACCATAGGGAATTCAATATGAGCAGAGACTTCGATAACCACACACTTCCAAACCCAAATTCTCAGGTAGTCTAGGAAGAGATAAAAAATTGCGCAATACCCTTTTTCAAGGGGGGGAACAATTTATTGGTACACTCACATTTTCCAGAATAAAACAAGCATATAGTCACCAGCCGGTGACAATTGATGGGGAGGTTACACCCAGATCTGTTCTTCCACCAATGGAGAAAAAGGGTTCCGGAAACCTTTTTGTCGAAGTGGAGAAGCAGCGGATGGTATCAGGATTCAACAGACCTCCAGTTAGCATAAACAAGGGTGATTCATCCAGCCACGGGAACACCAGCTTAATGCATTTCAGACCTTTGGGTCCTTCATCAGAAGCATGGTGTTTCCCGTGGCTGGCGTGGTTTAAATAGCATAAAAGAGCGCCAAACGGAGCAGTTACGCTCCGCTACGTTGTATCCCGGAAGAGGAAGTGACCGGCGTTGACAGGTAATGGAACGCACGCCTTTTGCGTTCCATTCTGTCTCTATGTGACGGGTGTCCGGAACGTCACTTCCGGCATTCGTCTGCGCGGCGTCAGGACTGGATACGCATCCTCTGCGTTCCACCTGATCTTTGTTTGCGCTCCATTCACCGGAGTAACACTTCCTGTTCAGGTATAAATATATTGCACAATGCCCATTACTGTAAACATGAAAACAAATATATTCTGTACTACAACGTTCTTCTTTTCTTGATGGATTCTTGGTATCTTTTCACCAAATATCAACGTTCATTCATTTTGATAGAGTTTTTTCAAAGAGTGAAAGTCCCGTGTTTTAACGTCCATATATGAAAAAAACACAGAGTGACAACGCATTATCAGTAAGGTACATATGTGCAACTATCATAGTATAAAAATCATTAAAATTATTTTAAAAAGAGTGTAAAATGATTAAAATACAAATATTAAAAAGAACAATTATAAAAACCATTTGAGTTCGAAATCACTGTTAAGACCATTTGGCACCAGAGTGTTGAGTTTAAAAATCCATTTCATCTCGGACTGTGCAAGGCGAGTTTCAATATTTTTATTTCGCCAAGTGGGAACAATTACTTCTAAGCCACCAAAAGTTTTAATGCAACATTCTTTTGAATTATGCACTTTTTTGAAATGAGCTGGAACCGTATGGGTCTCCAAGGGCGGTATTCAATGTCCTGAATCGCTGGTTACAGTGATTCAGATTTAACATTCGCCTGCCAATCGCCGGTTTTTAGCAGTGAATCGCCATGCATGGGGATTCGTGGGGAGTCGCCAAGTCACCCTATTCAACGTGGCTGAGAATCGCCGGCCCTAACGGCGATTCTCAGCCATACCGGCGTTTCCCTACACAGCCTCATTAATGTAGTCAGTTGTTTAAAAAATCGCAGATAAATGCTAGAAACAAGCAAATTACCCTGGACAAACGCTTCCCATACAGCAGACGGCAAACGCTGGGAAATCTGGTCAAAGGGCAAACGAAGGAGTGAGGTGGGGAGGAGAATCATGGGTAAGTGAGGTGCACCATGGGTAAGGACAGTGCTTTGTGGGAAAAAAAAAATACCTGAAAAAATTAAATATATATTTGTATAGCACTTCTACGACCATGACATCACACAAGGGCAGCAAATAATAATACATTAGACTTGCATAGTTAAATAGAGCACTTAAAACCAATTATTTGACATGTTCCTATAAAAGTTCACCATAAAAAGATGACGAGGGGCACTCGGAGAGGAACGGCGATATGAAAGAAGAAAAAGGAATCGCCAACTTCACATTGAATACACTTTTGGCGATTCCCCTCAACTACCGTCGATTCCCCATGAAAAATCCTATACACAAAAAACGGCGATTTGTACAGGAAAACATTTGGCGATTGCAGCTTCATTCACCGGTCGTCAACGGCGATTCTAGCTCATTGAATACGGTGATTCGCATTTGGAGCTCCAAAAATCACCGTCAGCCACGAAAAAACCCCGGAATCGCCATAAAACTTGGCGATTCCGGCTCATTGAATACCGCCCCAAGCCTTTTCTTATGTTATACACGTGCTCAGCTAAACGTGTTTTTAAATTTCTGGTGGTTTTGCCCACATAAAATAAGCCACAGTCACATTGCAAAAAATAAATTACATTCTTTGAATTGCATGTAATAAAATCATTAACTCTAAAACTGGTGCCATTAAAAGTGAACTCTTTGGTTTTACTTATACCCTTAGTGGTTCTACACATCAGGCACATTCCACAACGGTGGAAACCTTTTGTGCGATCACTAGTACGTGGTGCCACATCAAGGCAACTTTTCACGAGTTTATCTTTAAGTGATGGTGCCTTTCTGTAAATAAAACCAGGGTGAGGGGGTAGAGAAGGGCCTATGACGGGGTCACTTTTTAGCAGATACCAATTCTTTTTAAAAACAGCCTCCACTTTTTTAAAATCAGAATTAAAATCGGAGATAAAAGACCACTCAGTAGTTTTCTTTGGTTTTATGGCTTTTTCTCCTAGGAGGGTTTCTCTTTTTACAGTATCAGCTTTTTGCTTAGCAGCAATAAGTTCCTTTTCGTCATATCCTTTCGCTCGAAAACGGTTTGACATGGCAGATACTTGACTCTCATACAAATCATTTTCAGTGCAGTTACGTTTGACCCTCAGGAACTGGCCATAAGGGATACCCTCAAGCCAGTTCCTGTGGTGCTGACTATTCCTCTCTATGTAACTGTTTGAGTCAGTAGCCTTAATGTGATTAGATGTGCAAATAGCATTGTTCTTAATATATATATTAAGATCTAGAAACACAATTTTTTCCGTACTCCATGCAAAGGTTAAATTCAAGTTAAAATCATGATTCAAACTATTAAAAAAGGTTAAAAGGGTTGATTCATCCCCCTTCCATACCATAAAAACATCATCTATGTACCGTTGCCAGGAGACCAGACTTGCCCCCAGCTCTGGGACCGACCGAAGAGAAGGCTTTATGTCCGATGTAAAGGAGAATTGGAATTCTGGGGAGAGTTGGGAAGCATGCCATGGATATATATTATCAAGATTTTGGTGATGTGATGCTTTTAGAGCTTCACTAGAAAAGGGAGGTAGCATAGCCCGTTTCTCTAGCTAAACCTGGGTGGTCACTCGTAGTGCAGTTTTTCAAGTCTTATTTCAACATTGACACCAAAATTTTTTGAAAAACTCATGTTGACCTTCTTCATATCAACCTTTTCCTTGAGTCAGTCTTTCTTCAGTGACAAACTTGTGCATGTCAATATTTTGCGGTTGACCTAAACATTGCCGAATGCTATGCCACACCCTAAGGCTCCATCTTCAAAGACTGAGTCCAACATCATCAAACCTCGTCATGCAGCAAATATTGGGATTCGCGTAATTTTTGTCCCGTCCCCTCCCCTCCCCAAAGAGCCCCAAAATCAATATCTGAATGACAAATTAGGGGGGGGGGGGGGATGCACGGCGGGACAACCATGGGACCCTTTGGGAGGCTTGCCCACCTTTCCGGGGGACCAAGAGGGGGATCCAAATTTTACGTGTAGGTTATAGAAATCCACATCTAAAAGTAGGTCAGCAGGCATACATAGACCAAAGCATGTTTTGTTATGACATAACTCATCCTTTCATTTCTGCCAGTAAATATTTTCCAATGAATGAATTATAATGATGTCATTGAACATGTGCATATGGACATATAACCTGACACATGCTATAGTATGTTTTCTAAATTTCAGATAAAAACGCAACAGTGGAATATTTAAATGTAAAATGAATCTTGTGAACTAGTTTAGGAATCAGCCTGGTCTATAATTAATGAGAAAGGCACTGAAGCTGAACATACGTGAATGTTGCAGTTTGATGCTCTAAATACCATCAGCTAAAACACTATACTAACTTTAAAAGATAAATCACAGCATTGAGAGGGTTAATTAACTAGAACCCAAACTTTCATATCTTTCTTTCAAATTAGACTGCTCATTTCAGAACATTGATGCATACTTACCTACTGCCTCAGAACATTATTCACATGGACAAGTATTGGTTATACAGTGATGCGAACAAGGGTTCTCTGAGATCATATTCCTCGCATTGGAGAGGTTTGTAGAAGGTGGTCAGGGGTCGTGGAGTTGTGATTGTGTCATCGTGGTCCCACCCCCATTTTACAATGCCCACATGTAGCACAAATCAGGTCATTGCACTACCCCAGGGCCTGATCAACCAATAGGCTGATTATGCTGTACCCTGGAGTGCTGGGTCCTGGGGTAATGCAGTTCAGCAGGAGCGAGCCAAAGTCACTGCCATTTCCATGCAAAAACGGCCTCTGAAAAATGTCCACCACCTTCTAGGAGGTTCTTCTAGACCTCTAGCGTCTGTCGGAGGAAAACAGCGCATCCAGCTCTACCCAGAAGAGCAGTAAACCCCTGGCAATGAGTATGTATAGCCCCCCTGGCAATGAGCATGTAACCCCCCTGGCAATGAGAATGCAACCCCCCTGACAACTAGCAAGTAATCCTGTCAATGAGCAAGAAACCCTCTTCCCCCCCGGCATCGAGTTTGTAGCCCTAAGCAATGAGCATATGTAACCCAAAGCAATGGGCATGTAATCCCTGGCGAGTAAGAAACACCTGGCAACGAGCAACAAACCCCTGGCAAGGAGAATGTAACCCATGGCAATCAGTAGGTACGTAACCCCTGGCAGCAAGCATGTTGGTAAAAAAAATCTATAATAAATTTATCTGGGAGGGGGCACTTCTATATTAGCCTAGGACATTTGGAATCCCTAATCAGACCCTGATTACTGCACAATGGTGAGGACATAGAGGAGGGGTGCTCGTATAGTAGTAGGGGGGATGGTCAGGTGGTGCAGCCAAATGTGGGAGGCCGTCTAGGTTTCCCAGGAGAGTCTGGGAGTGCCACCTGATTTTTGGGATCCTTACGGTCCGTTTCAGGAGGGTAGGCATTTATGTGTTTTCAACTTTGGAACTTAAAAATGACTTCTGCATCCATAACTGGTGTACAAACTATTTTGATCTATTGCAGTCAAGAAAAAATATTAAATATTTTCTTTAATTATCTTGTTTAATAGGTTCAAGTTCAGAAAATAGGCTTCAGAACAACATTAAACTTGTTCAGAACATTAAAATGTGCACCCCCACTGGCACACTTCTCTCATCATGCTTTGTGCATAGTGACTCACTTTGCTCACCAAAGTAGAAGAGGGGTGGAGCATAGCAGGGAGTTGGTGCAGCCTGGCAGCAATGGGGAGTGGTCTCACAGAACCCATGTTAGCATCACTGTATATCCAATACTTGTCCATGTGAATAGTGTTCTGAGGCAGTTTAGTTGCACTAGCCCAGGGAGTGCCGTGGTCTGAACTTGAGACATTTAATATTACATTGATGTGTGTTCTATATAATTATATACATTATGCTTTTTCCCATTTTTATATTATAGATATGGGGAAAAGGAGACTTCCCTCACTACAATATCATTTCTAACAACCATACAGAATGCATCTCTGCTTCTACTGTAGATCTATAAATAACATTACAGCAAAGGGATGACATGGTGTATTTTCCTCCTCATATCTTATAGAATGATGTAGATTGAAATAATGAAATGGTAATGGATAATATATGGTAAAATAGAAAATGTAAAGAATAAAATATAAAGTTATGAATAGAGTGGTACCTGTAAGAAAATAATGGTTAAAATAATGTTTACACCATTTTGGAGATTAATTAGAGGACTGGTGCTTCTTACCCTATCTCTCCTTAACCTGCTCTGTATCCGGGAATGTTGAGATGTTTGAAAGTATTGTTCACAATCTAAATTGTGCTGATGAACAAAAGGACGTGCAAACGGGTGGATGTGCCGCTCCTGGCAAAACAGAAAGTGTGCGGCCGCCGTAGGGATCGTGAAGCAGGCGGGTATTGAAGCGTGCCTAGTCTCATATGCTGACCAACGCGTTTCGTGCATCCTGCACACTTTTTTAAGGATGACTGAATTTGTCAGCAGCAGTTATATTTATACTCAAAAACTTTATTTGTAAAACAGGAAGTCATTTCCCGGAATTGCTCAGAAATAGCGGGAATCACATGTTTATGATCATGCAATTGGATTCCTATTGGAATTCTTAAAAATTGTAGTTATCAACATTTTATTAATATTTAAGAAGAAACATAAATAAAAATACATAAAAAATATTTTAAGTTCAATTTCTATAATCATCCCAAGAGGTTCTAATGTTTTTATATTAAAGATCCATCTTGTTTCCATTTTTTTTAAATTTTCTAATAAATCACCTCCACGCCATATTCTTGTAACCTATACATCTTAGGCCTGCTGGGTTTTTATTCTGTTTCTCAAGAAAATGGTTAGAGACGCTGTGAGTTTTTAAACCTTTTGTGATGTTGCAGATGTAGCGCCACTCATCCAGCGCCGGGGCTCATCAGACCACCCCCACTGGCGAGCAGACGCTACACCTGACTGGGACGCACATCCCAGTTTGCCGTCGGCGGGGACGGGATCCCTGCCCGTCTCCGCTTCAGGGAGACAGCAGGGTTAGGGGGTGTAGCGGGGAGGTGTGGACAGCATTGGGGGACGGCGACGGGGCAGCAGGAACTCGGGGGGGAGCTCCGGTTGAAGGGGATGCGAGTGCGTCTCCCCTTCCAGTGGCTGCGGGGGCTGGCGGCTGGCAAATCCACCGCCAGCCCCTGCAAAGACTACAGGCGCTCCATCTGTATTGTTCAGCGAACCTGATCTTCACTTTTCTCTTAGTTTGGCCAATGTACTTAAGCCCACATTGGCATTCTACCAGATAAATGACCCCTTCAGAATCACAGGAGAGTTGATCTTTGATCTTGCATTCTTTTTCTGTTCTATTGGATTTGAATATAGTTATGGGTTTGGTTGAGCCTTTATTGTTCTTACATGCTTTACAGTTTAGGCAACTAAAAAAACCTTTGTTTTGAGTTGAAATAGTCTCTTTATGTTTTTTTATAAAACTCGAAAAAAGGTGTTGTTTCACATTTTTGGCTCTTAAAAAGATTACTTTCGGTTTGTCAGGTAACAGTGGTAACAGTACTTTGTCTAGTCTTAACACATGCCAGTGTTTCTGTATAATCTTTTCTATCACTCTGCAATTTTTCTTTATATCCTTTCGTTATAAAGTTGTTTTTCATCTCATTACTCTGGAGATTCCTGCAAAACTAGCCAATGGGAGTCTGAAAGCAGGCTTAGAAGGAGTGTGTGAAGCCTGCACAGCTCCAAATACACTCAGTGCACCTGATCCCTGGAAGAACCAAAGTGACAAAGGCTCAGAATTATGTACAGTAATAATGTATTCTTGGAAATTTGTACTGTAACTGCCTAGCTGTAACTGTCTAATGTTCAAAGAAAGAAAATATTGATGGCGCTTGACTCCGTGATGTGAATGTAGGGTACTTGTGTATTATAGCGGTGCCCCCGATGTTGGTCGTGCGATGTTTTTATCGCATCGCATGCCATACACCCGATGGCATGCGATGCGACGTGATTTTTGCCCCCTATATGAAGAAAAGGGTGCTTACAATGTTAAATGCACCCCCACGTCACCCCCCCAGTATAAACGTGAACCCGAAGCGTGGCGAGCGCAGCGGTACGCGTCCTACGACCTTTTCATACCCCCACTATCCACGTCGGCATGGAGTTGATTTTATAAAGTGTGGCGAGCGCAGCGAGCCACCCAGCCCAAAGCGTGGGCTTCACAGGTATCCGCGTCCCCTCGCGGGGCTCGCTGCGCTCGCCACTCTTCGGGCACTTTATAAAATCAACTCCACGCCGACGTGGATAGTGGGGGTATGAAAAGGTCTTAGGACGCGTACCGCCGCCCCTCGTGGGCTCGCTGCGCTCGCCATGCTTCGGGTTCACGTTTATAGTGGGGGGTGGCGTGGGGGTGCATTTAACATTGTAAGCACCCATTAGGGTGCTTATACAATTTTTAATCGCATCGCATCACACTGTATGCCATATACAATGTCATACAATTTTAAAATTGTATGACATTGTACAACATCGCGCGATATCGCATTGCATCGCATACCATCGCATGCCTTTTGGTATGCGATGCGATGGGCACCGCTATAATACACAAGTACCGAATGTAGTATCCAACGATAATCGATGTGTTGCAGTGAGAAAAAAATGTAAACAAAGTGTAAATTTCTACAATTTAAGAGAAATGTGAAAAGGATGGGGAGTGAAGGAAGATGATTGGTCTCCTACCAAACTCACATAAAAAAGGTGTCAACCTCAATAAGGGGTATTAAGGAGCTGTGTACCATACTCACAGTAGAAAATATGTGTAAACTCCTATAACGGTTTCTTTACAGACGTCCGCCTTTCATAACTCCATTATCATGTGGCTCATTTTGGTGTATAGAGAAAAGGAAAAAGGTGGGCGTGTATAATCTTTCTAAAAAAAAATTTTTTTCACAAGACCAGAGGGAACCAGTATACAGTAGCATACCCGGCTGACAGGGAAACATATATATAGCCGTGTCTATCAAGGTATCTTTAGGGATGCCACCATAGGTGAAAAGATTCTATTCTGGAGTGATGCCTTCCGTACTTACAAAACGATATGTGAAGGGACTCCTATAATGGTTTCTTTAGCAGACGGTCCTCTTTATAAGCTCCAATGGACTTACTCATAATTGGAGTAGTATATAAAGAGAATGGAAACCGTCTCAGTACCAAAAATTATTTTAATAACAAAATATAAGAACATAAAATGATAAGATAAAAACAAGAACAAGTACCTGAGAAGCGACCACAGATGGACAAGGTCGCATAACAAACAACAATAGGGATCAGCCACTCTGTCAACGCGTTTCGACAGCTACAGTACTGCTGTCTTTTTCAAGGCTACAGAGTGACTGACAGTGTAGCAGTCTTTATACCGTGCTGGGTGAATTATTTCTGGGTTAACACCCAAAGTATCACAAGACCAGAGGGAACCAGTATAGCATAACTCACAGGGAAACGTATATATAGCCGTGTCTATCAAGGTATCTTTAGGGATGCCACCATAGGTGAAAAGATTCTATTCTGGAGTGATGCCTACCCTACTTACAATACGGTGTGTTAAGGAGCTGCGTCAAGCGCCATCAATATTGTTCTTTCTTCGCAAGTTCTACAAAGGACTTCCAGTGATCCTCCATCAAAATTGGGGCCGCAAGGACTCCTAAGTTTGCGTCTTGGGACTTTCTTCTTTTTTAGTAACTGTCTAATGTATTTATATAATTTTGTATTATATTCTCTGTCCCCTTCTCTGTGACACCATTCTTTGTTAACACCATAGAAATAAAATAGAATAGAATAGAATAGAATCAACTTTATTGGCCATGTGTGCTTGCGCACACTAGGAATTTTTTGTGGATTTTACAGTGCAGGATCAACCAGGGAGGGGAGGGGGGGGGGGACATTACATACATTAAATTGAGACATTATATGCAGGAAACACATGCCCGCCGAGCTGCACAGCGCCTAGGCAGCCATCAGCGGTGCCACTGGTCGTTGCAGCAGCCGGTAGGTGGCAATATTAGCAGGGACAGTACAATACCACACAGGGAACATATACCCGCCGAGCTGCACAGCGCCTAGGCAGCCATCAGCGGCGCCACTGGTCGTTGCAGCAGCCAGGTAGGTAGCAGTATGAGCAGGGACAGTACAGTTATCACATAAGGAACAAATACCCGCCAAGCTGCACAGTGCCTAGGCAGCCATCAGCGGCGCCACTGGTCGTTGCAGCAGCCAGGTAGGTAGCAGTATGAGCAGGGACAGTACAGTTATCACATAAGGAACAAATACCCGCCAAGCTGCACAGTGCCTAGGCAGCCATCAGCGGCGCCACTGGTCGTTGCAGCAGCCAGGTAGGTAGCAGTATGAGCAGGGACAGTACAGTTATCACATAGGGTAACAAATACCCGCCAAGCTGCACAGCGCCTAGGCAGCCATCAGCGGCGCCACTGGTCGTTGCAGCAGCCAGGTAGGTAACAGTATGAGCAATACATTGCAGTTAAGGCAGAGATAGCTTAGGCAGTACAGTTATCACACAGGGGACACAGGTTATATATGGTTGAGTGCACAGATCCTAGGCAGCCATTTGCGGCGCCATTTGCAGTGGTGGAGATGGTGGTGGGGAGAGTCACTGAGGCCAGGGGAGAGTCAGCGAGGCCTGTGGCTGGAGCCTGACCATTTCCAATGAGTCCGGGGGCCTTTGTTGGGGGCCGCAGCTGAGCAGCAGGCCAGGGCTTGCCGCAAGCCAGGGTGTGAGACAGGGGGGCCAAGGCTGGGCCCGCAGTAGGCCAGAGAATGGGACAGGGAGCCAAGTCCAGGCCTGCAGGGAAGGGGTGGCTACCGCTGGTGAGACTACCAGGGCAGGGGCCCACCTAGGTGAGGCAGCGGGCCAGGGGTGGGCCTGCAGGGAAGAGAGTGTTCGGGGTCCTCCTCACCGTCCTGACCTGCACCGGGCCCGCCAGGATACTCCCATCCATGTAGAGGGGGATCTGGAGATGATCTTCCTCCTCCAGTGGTCCCCCCCGGGCCGATGGCAATGCTGGAGGCTGCGGTGCCGGCCTCCACTGGCCGGGTGTCACTGCGTCCTCCTCGCGGTTACAGTTACAGTGCGGCCCGGCCTCTCCGGAAGCCTCTCCTCCATCGAGCGCCGCACTCTTTCCCTCCACAGCGCCTCCCCAGCCGGCGAGCAGGCAGGTCCTGAGTCTGCAGGGCTGCTCCGACATGAGCAGCCGATGCCCGTGCCGCCATGGGGGAGCTCCGTCGCGTCCGGTCCACAGCCGGTCCGCAGCTCTCCTCATCCCCGGCATTCGGGGAAATCCCCAGCGCACTCCGTCGCCCTCCTTTCTCCGTCCTCCCCACGCCACTCACTCATCTCCGGGGCCGAGGATGGGAGCCCCCGACCTAGGACGGACGGAGCTCACGTTGGTGCGACCATCCCCAGCCCCCACCGGATGTGGAAAAGATACCGATATTGTTTTCTTTGGATCTTTGCTATTAATTTGCATGCTCCCATTAGTAAAATTGTGCAAGTTTATTTTTTAATATATAATTTTGGACCAATTTCCATGTATTAACAGGTATTTCATGATGTGGCGTACAAAGCTAAGGATCGGAACGACTTGGTGTCTGGGATAGATGAATTTCTTGACCAAGTTACTGTGCTTCCTCCAGGAGAGTGGGACCCATCCATACGCATTGAACCACCAAAAAATGTCCCATCACAGGCGAGTAATATTGGCAAACTGAACTAGAACTGGAAATGTTTATGCTACACTATTCATTTAGGGGGTTATTCAGGATTGCAGCCCTGCGTGTCATTTTTCGCATATGTCACCGCATGGCTGCCAATGGATGTTTTCATTTGCAGCCTATGGGGAAACACCCACATCATTGATGGTCGCCGACCATCGAATGATGTGGTAGGTGCATGCAAAAATAAGACACTCTCAGGTGTCTTAGTTTTGCATGTGTTCTCGAGGAGAACATGGCAGGCAGCTGACATCCGGTGTACACCCATGAAACGCTGGACGTGACTACCCGCAGCCTCTCGCGCCCCCCGCCCGCAGTGGTGGGTGCATGCGCCCAGTGAACACTCTGTTCGCTGTGGCCTAATGTACCCGGTACATGCACATGCACAGAAATGCGCGCAGAAGACCGAGCCAATCTGAATAAGGTCCTTAGTATCTATATACAATAGTTTAGCTGAAACAAAGTAAACTCTCTCGCAAGTAGCTGCGTACCTGCTGACTGCCAGATTGCAGAATAAATGTGATTCTATTACTCAATATAACATCTCCTAATCTTATTTAGGGTACACACCAGGATGACCCGCTCACGATGTGCATCGTGAGCGGGTCCGATCCAATGGCGACCCGCACCCGGCTGTATGGTCATCATTGAGATTCTACCTGCAGCAGGTAGGATCTCAATAACGACCGACCGACCCGCGGGACCGCGCATCGGATCGGTATCGGTCCACACCAGGACAGAAAAGGGCCCAATCACCACACAATCTACATCCAATTGGTCGGAATTGGATCTAGATTGAGGGGATCGGGCCCTAGTCGTCCTGGTGTGTACCCAGCATTAGTCCTAATATTTAAAGGCCATGTAACATGACAAATCTTCCAAAGCAAAAATAACAAATCAATATGCTGGTGTAATAAACTGAAAGTTTGCTCTGTAATTATTTTAGTCATTCTGAAACAAAAGAAAATGCAATATTAATTGCACAAATAAAGTTCAGCATGACTCCTTAACAGCTGATTGATTAATTCCGTCTTGTTTCTGCAGTTTCAGAATGTCACAGAATGTTTTTGAAATAACTTATTTTTCAGCAATTACACTCATCCATTCAATGCCTTTTCCTTTAGGAGAAGCGTAAAACTCCAGGGGTGCCAAATGGAACCGCAGCATTAGGAGAGGCAGAAGAACATGAGGGTCACAGTGGCCCTGAGCTTCAAAGGACTGGAAGGTAAATTGAAAGATTACTTCCGATTTTCAAATGACTCCTTCATTTGTAAAGATTTTAAAAACAATTTTGAGATTTTATATTATTTGTATAAATAAACAAAAAACAGTAAATGTATTCAGTGCCTGATTCAGACCTGTTTGTGAACAGGTAAACGCCACACAGCCAAACACCCAACCCCCCTCCCCTCTGGCTCCCGAATCCCCTAGATACAGTGGTGTAGCTAGGTGCCACGGTCCCCGCAGCAAGGGCATGTTTCACCCCCCCCCCCCACACACACGATTTGTAGTAGGCGGGGCTCTTGCATGGTGAAAAGGGGGCGCAGCCTAACATTATAAGACACACCGTAATCCCCATTACACACGTAAGGCCACACGTAATGCCCATTACACACTATATAACAAACCGTAATGCCCATTACACACTATGTAACAAACCGTAATGCCCATTACACATTTGACACATAAAATCAAAAACTTTTTTGGAAGGAGGGCACAACATTTCTAGTTACACCGCTGGCGGAAGCCAATTCATACACACACACACACACACACACACACACACACACACCAATTTGTTTGCAGTAGGTGTGCAGTCCTTGCACACAGGACTCCAGACTACTAAGTATTATACCCACATTCTTTTAACTGTTCCTATATGCTAATCCATTATTGATTGTTATATATACGACTTTTTATGCCTTTACATATTTATATATTTTACCAATAAATATCTATATTGTTTTTGACAATTAACCAATTGATCCAGTTTTTAAGCGCTCCACCCCTGTTTTTGTATATCTGTATTTCTTTAGGGGTTTGACGCCCCCTAGCAGGAGCAGCTTGACAACACCCCCTATTAGGCACCTGTCTACTTTTGGCCATGAGGCTATAAGCTAACCCCCACTTTTTACACCTTTTATTAATGTTGACCTAAACCATGTCAACGTTTTTCATTTGTCAACCTTTTGCCTCTTGACCAATAGTGGTCAACCTATTGACTGTCTACCTAATTACTGTCGACCTAATGATCCACACCCTGACCCAATAACATGTTACCTAGTTTTGACTAAAGGGGCATACACATTGGGTATACAGTTGTTGGGTTGACACTCAAAAGGACAACATACATTGAGTCCACCACTAAAGGTCGACACATCTTAGGTCAAAAGGTCAACATGGGTTTTTCACTTTTTTCTTTCAGCCAACATGTGCTGACAGGCGGGTTTTCATGCCCTACCATCCATTAGGACGTGGAGGGAGAATATAATTGGTGCCAAGCATGGTGAGCGCAGCATTATTATGTCGAAATTCAGGACCAAAAAAGTGAAAAACCCATATCGACCTTTTGACTGTTGACCTAGAAACTATTGACCTAATGCTTGTTTTGCTCTTCCATCCATGTTGACCTTAAGCATATCAACCTATTTGAGGTGTCAACCTAAGCTGTGTTGACCTTTATTGGTCGATCCAATGCATATTAACCTTTGGTTGGCCGACCCAATGACCCATACCCACACACAGAGTGATTTCAGCCCCATTTCTAAGCGATCTGATTGCTTGCACTGTCTATTCTGCTCAATCACAGGCTTTTGCCTATAAACAATAGGCAAAACCCTGCTCAGCACCCACCGACTGGGCAATTCTTGTGTGCCGCAATGTGTACTGAGCGATCTGTGCTTATGCCAGCCCGCTCAGTACAGCTGCCCGTCGCCCTGTGTGTACGGGGTCTTAGCTTCCTGTCTCAGTCCTAAGTATCAAGTTTGATTAGAGATTTTGCCATAACCAGTGTCTGCTGATCCTTCAAGTTCAGGCCTCTTGTTCACCGCGTGTCCTTCTCCCTCTAACTGCATGGTCAAGTGAAAATGACCACTACACCATATAATGTGTACAAATCGGGTGCATTATGATTTCCCAACAATCAAAGTCCCGACGATCAGAATTCTGACCACCATTGGCCAATAATCAAAATACCGACAAGGTCAAAATCCCAACAGGGTCGAAATGCAGACAATTAAAATGCCCACATGGTCAAAATGTCAACATTTAAAAGGTTGACAGGTCAAAAAGTAGATATGTTTTTTTTTGGGTGTTTATGCCAACATACAGTAAGTAGAAATTGATACCGTATAAGTGTACCACGTCCCCTCACATGGCTCGCTGCGCTCCCCATGCTTCGGGCAATATTATCATTTAACTCTATGCCCTCTTTGATTGTGAAATAAGAACAAGTGGGTTTTAATGAAAAAATCATGAAAACTAATTTTGACTTAGCCTGTCAACATTTTTAATGTCGGTATTTTGACTGTGTCGGCACTTTGATCATATCAGCTAATAAATGTGGGCATTTTGAATGTGTATATATTTTGACTGTTGGTCAATAGTGTTCGAGATTTTGACCATCAGGATTTTGACTGTGGGGAATTTGACTACAAATCATTCTATATTTAAATAACTCCATAATTCTGACCTGAACGTATACAGCTTACGGGCAGCATACACACTTAGGGTGAGATGTATGAAACCTCCTAAAGAAGGCTAGTGCGGAAGTTACCATTAGCAATCAATGAACTCCTAGCTATCGTTTTACAGAATGGACTTGATAGAGGCCGATGGACAACTTTTCCACTTGTCCTTTTTAGGTTTCATACATCTCCCGGACTTGCAACCAATGTCCCACACTATATTGGCTTTTACACTTGGTTACTGTTACAATATACTGTACAACCATTTTAAAAGACTTCTCAAAATCTGGGGCTGTCTCTGCAGATTAGAGGCACCCCTCAGCTATGAATTTAGCACAATGTCAATTCTTTCTTCATTGTAGGTTGTTTGGGGGCCTGGTCATGGATATCAAGAGGAAAGCCCCCTTCTTCTGGAGTGACTTCAGAGATGCTTTTAGCTTGCAGTGTTTAGCCTCATTTCTGTTCCTCTACTGTGCATGCATGTCTCCTGTTATCACATTTGGTGGTCTTCTCGGAGAGGCAACTGAAGGTCGTATAGTAGGTGTTGAACATATTACAGTTATATCATACTATTATGTTTTTGTTAACTGTTTCAGTTACCTTTGGACCGTTGTACCCATGTGTGACTCCTTTTACTCTATCTAGAGTGCAATAGAATCTCTGTTTGGAGCCTCAATGACAGGGATCGCATTTTCCCTGTTTGGTGGACAACCTCTAACCATTTTGGGGAGCACAGGACCAGTTCTGGTGTTTGAAAAGATATTATACAAATTTTGCAAGTAAGTGGCAATGTATTTCATTTACCATTCATTGATATTTCCGGTACTTGTTTCCTAGCACGGCGCCCATCGTGACCCATCGCATACCTTAAGTTAAGGTATGTGATGGGACCCAACCGACGCGATTTCGGGCTATTTTTAGCCTTTCCCGACAATTAGAAAATCGGGTCCATCGCATGCCATTATAATGGCATGCGATGCGACCGACGCGATTTAACATTGAATGCTTTGTACTCAACGTTAAATTCCTATGTAAAATCGGGTCCATTGTATGCCATTATAATGGCATACAATGCGACCAATGCGATGGACCCGATTTTACATAGGGAACAATGCTAAATGGCCCACCATACCCGATTTTTGATTGTATACCCACCCTGATGGGTAATTTGTATGTGAAATGCCCCCCCCCCCCCATTGTTAACACCACCCCAAGATGAACGCCAACCCAAAGCGTGGCGAGCGCAGCGATACGTGTCCTCCGACCTTTTCATACCCCCACTATACACGTCGGCGTGGAGTCGATTTTATATAGTGTGGCAAGTGCAGCGAGCCACCGAGCCCGAAGCGTGGCGAGCGCACGCGTAATACCTGTGAAGTTATACGTGTCCACTCGCGGGGCTCACTACGCTGGCCATGCTTCGGGCTTGGTGGCTCGCTTCGCTCGCCACACTATATAAAATCAAGTCCACGCGGACGTGGATAGTGGGGGTATGAAAAGGTCGGAGGACGCGTACTGCCGCCCCACGCGGGCTCGCTGCGCTTGCCACGCTTCGGGTTGGCGTTCATCATGGGGTGTTGTTAACAATGGGGGGGGGCATTTGACCCATCAGGGTGAATATACAATGAAAATTGGGCTCTGGGGGGCATTTAACATTGGGCCCAATGTAAAATCGGGTCTCAGGGACCATTTTACATTGGTTCCAATGCAAAAAGCGCGTCGATCGCATCGCATTCGATTCGGTTGCATGCGATGCGATCGACCCGATTTTTTCGGACCCGATGGATACAATTAAAATCACTGGCGCCGTGCTAGGAAACAAGTACCATATTTCCTTTCATAGATATTATTTTTATTAGTTGTTTTATGCGGTCAGCAATATGTACACTCAAACATGATATCAAATAATGAAATGGAATATTGCTTATTCAAATATTGTGCAATTTGTATTCGTTTTATTCAAGATTTATGATAGATAATTATGTAACCGTACTTAATTACCCAGTTATGAAAAATGTTATGCTTAGAAAAACATCTTTATGCCAACAAGCTAATGGGCAGGTGTCGGATATCCAGGAACCCTGCAACTTGGGATATATCTGCTATGCAGTGGCATATTTATATTGGGTGCAGTGGGCACAAAGGCCTCTGAGTCTCAGGGGGCCTCACACCGTACATGCCATACCCTCCAACATTTGGAGGGCAGAAATCGGTACACATACGTAAAGGGGGCGTGGCCATGACTAGAGGAGGCGTGGTCACGCCCCCTTTACGAATGTATGCTGCCCATTTTTTTAGATATATGTATTTAAAATGAACATTATGCAATATAAAGATATCAGCAGCAATGCTCAGCATACTGAGCAGCCTCTCCTCCGCTTAGCACCTCCCCGCTGCCCCGTGTGCCGGCCATAACACAGCACAGCAGCATGATAATGGCACATGGCGCGAGCACACACACTAGTATTCATGCCTAGTATTCTCCCCCAGCCCCCGCACAGTCCTCTCCCCAGCCCGGCTGCCACCCTTCTCCTCATCCCGTGCTGCTGCTGTCGCCAGTGACTGCTGTAACATTAGCAGCCGCCGAGCCAGATGATGCGCTCAGCGCTGACGGCGCCTCTCCCGCTGTCTGACTCAGCCATGTGAGTCCTATGATTGGCCAGGCATGGGTCACGTGTGGCGCCGTCGGCGGACAGCGGTCGGTGCAGCCGCCTGCTCCCCGCTTCGCTGTCCGGGCTTCCTCGCTCGGCCTCCTTTCCCGCCACAGCATGGGAGACAAGGTGAGCCTGTGCCCGTGATCGGCAAAAACCCGGTACATTCGGTAGACTTTGATTTAGCCGGTACAGACCGTAAAAAAACGGTACTGTACCGGCTAAATCGGTACAGTTGGAGGGTATGACATGCTCCACCCACTTTTGTAATGCTTACCATCTAAAGCCCAGCAAGGGTTACTGCAGCAATACAGAAATAGCCAAAAAAATGGCCGCAGCACCATTCTTCCGGAGATCTGCACATGCACAGAAGGGTCTGACAGCTCTAGTACTCAGATTCTTCTACGCAGCATTACTCCCAAAAGAGAGGAGACCTGGATGGAGGATCCTGCACATTGGCCTCTGCCTTTCTTAAAACGCCCCAGCTGTTGTGTACCTTCAGTCTCTGTAATGCCTATTGAAGAGAATCCGTGAATCTTAGGGGTAGATTTCCTGTCTGTCCTGTTTGCACTCCATGTATTTCATGGGACTTTGTGGCCGTATTCAGCCGTACGAATGTTAGTAAATGAGCCGACCACCAATCGATGGTGTACTTATTCGTACAACCAAATTCAGCTGAAGTTGCCCTTTGTAAAATTAGCAAATCTGCCGAATTCTGCTGATGGTAATTCAGCCGAATGGAGCAGTCTTTAAAATCGAATGGGTATGAATGTGTGCATTCGTACCCATTCGATTTTAGTAAATTTCCCCCACTGTGTGTCAGCGCAGGCCTCCATTGCTATGCAATATCAATGTTTTGGGTTACCAGTAAATGTAGAAATCTCATATCAAGTTTCTTTATATAGGGAGTATGGACTGTCGTACCTTTCTTTACGAGCCAGCATAGGTCTATGGACGGCCTTCATGTGCATTGTCTTGGTGGCCACTGATGCAAGTTCCCTGGTGTGTTACATAACTCGATTTACCGAAGAAGCATTTGCGGCTCTCATCTGCATCATTTTCATTTACGAGGCCTTAGAGAAGCTGTTTCAACTAGGTGAGAAACATCCAATCAACATGAATAATAATTTGGAACTTCTAACACAGTATTCGTAAGTACAGACTACTTTTCCTACAAGTTACGAATTCCAGAAAGAGGCTGATATTTACAAGCCTGTAGCATAATTTTGTCATTGATTTTTCTTTATTTTTTATAATTTTCAATTTATTGATCTTTTACCCTCTAGTAAGTACTCCCAAAAATCTGAGACCAATTAGTTATTCAGTCTAGACAACAACATGTTAGCATCTGATTAGAAACGGATATCTTAAAGTTTGATTTGGGAAAATATTGACTATTTCCATATTGTTTGTCTATTATGATAAACCAGACATTTAATCCTTGTTTAAAAAGAAATCCAACAGATTAATTTATCTTAAATCCCATGATTTAATAGTTAAAAAGATAATTTGTCATTTATTGTTATCAAGTTATAGTAGTCCAAAGGTAAGCATAACATTGTTTACTCCGACATATATCTACACATACATACATATCTACTCATACAGTGGCATAACTGCAACTTTGAAGCCCAGAAGTGAGGGGAGTCCCATAGCTGCTTTATTTCTCTAGTCCAGGCATGTCCAGACTGTGGCCAGCTGTTGTGAAACTACACATCCCAGCATGCCTTGCCATAGCTTTAGCATTCTCTAATAGCAAAACTGTGGCAAGGCATGATGGGACTTGTAGTTTCTCAACAGCTGGAGGGCCATAGTTTGTACATGCCTGCGTCTAGTCTAAATAGGCTTCACTGGAGGGTGGACCAGCATTTCCTAACTCTTCCAAATTTTCGGTATGCAGCCCAGCAATGTCAGGTCTTCACCTGCCCATATAAAATAATAACATTTAATGATTTAACATTCTGAGAATCTCCCATTGCTTACCTTTCCTGGTAACTACATTATAGCAATCATTGCTATACTGTTGTTGTTTTTTTCATTTGTATAAAAAAGACAAGTGTATATTGGAGAACAATCAAGCCTCCATTATTCTTGCCATGGTTATTCTGTCTAACCTAGTGTTCAGAAGGTTAAGCAAATACACTTTAAAGAACAGTGGTGAATCTATATGGAAATCAGCAGTGGCTCCTACCTAATTGTAGTAGGGGGCTGCAGGTACACCCGTGCCTGTAGGAAACACCGGCTAGCCTCAGGTTCAGACACCTACAGTATGCAATAGATGTTGCAGATGCTAAGACCATCATCTTGTTGTGCAAGGCAAATAGTGAATGTGTGTTTACAATATATGAAAAACAAGAATAAAAGTCCAAAATAGTGTAACAAAATGAAGACAATTATTTCTAAATGCATACAACAAAATATATTGAATATACGGTACTTGTTTCCTAGCACGGCGCCAGCGATTTTTATCTCAAGCATCGGGACCTAAAAAATCGCGTCGATCGCATCGCATGCAACCAACGACGCAATCAATGTAAAATGGTCCCCAATTTTACATTGGGCCCAATATAAAAAGCCCCCGAAACCCCAATTTTAATTGCATACCCCCCTTCATGGGTGAAATGGCCCCCTATTGTTAATGCCACCCCACGATGAACGCCAACCCGAAGCGTGGCGAGCGCAGCGAGCCACCATGTCTGAAGCGTGGCGAGCGGCCGCACATAACTTCACAGGTATATGCGTATCCTCGCGGGGCTCGCCACGCTTCGGGCTTGGTGGCTCGATGCGCTCGCCACACTTTATAAGATCAACTCCACGCCGACGTGGATAGAGGGGGTATGAAAAGGTCGGAGGACGCGTACCGCCGCCCCACGCTTCGGGTTGGCGTCAATAGTGGGGTGGCGTTAACAATGGGGGGACACTTCACATACTTAAAACCCTTGACGGTGCATATACAATCAAAAATTGGGCCCATTGGCCCATTTCACATTGTTACCTATGTAAAATCTCGTTGGTCGCGTCGATCGCATTGCATGCCATTATAATAACATGCGATGGACGCGATTTTATCATTGAAAGCTAATTTAACATTGAGCCCTATGTAAAATCGCGTTGATCGCGTCGGTCGCATCGCATGCCATTATAATGGCATGCGATGGACGCGATCAACGCGATTTTCTCCTTGCCGGCAATTAAAACACTTAATTGACAGAAAATCGCGTCCATCGCGTCAATTGCATACCTTAAGTTACCTTAACTTAAGGTATGCGATCTACCACGACGGGCGCCATGCTAGGAAACAAGTACCGAATATACAGTTTGAAATCATCATTTGACAATGGCAAAATTAGAGTCATATACCATACCAGAAACATTTGATTCAGGAGCACATCGATGTTATTAAGTTTGAGGCTTCGGTACCTTGGACATGGCTCACTTGGTACTACACTTCAGCAATGCTGCAACCACTTGTACCATCAGCATGGAGACCCATCTAGTCTCTTAAAAACAGGGCTGCACAAAAGCTGATTTTGCTTTTTTAAATAACATTATTAATGTGGCTATTTGCCGCAAGAATGTATTGGGTAAGATGTACTACGCATTGCATCTGCGATGCATCCAAAAATGTATCAAGTACATACTCACATTAATAATGCTGGTATGTACTATACATATAATCACAATTATTATCGCAATGGACAACTTTCCAAATATGAAAGGAAAATTTACAAATACTACTCGGGAGTCTTTTTGAGTCTGTCGTGCTCAGTGTTACTGGAACCACAGGGGTGCAGGGACTGCCATCTAAAGATGGCAGTACTGACTGGGTCCTTACGGTACAAATGATAATGCGGCCAAAACTGCATTTCTGCCATTATTCATTTCGCCCATTATCTTTTCCTGCAACAGCCAATGAGCTAGACCCCAGCAGAGTGTAGAGTAGACTATGGGTGATCGTGTTAGTGATAGCAATCACTATACTTCTGTGCTTACAGGCCACGCAAAGATACTTACCAAAAGGAAGATCCCTCTCCAACTGGGCCTCCCCTATAGTCAGAACCTGTTAATGCCATCTCAAGATAGCGTTAGCTAATAGTATCAATGGAGCTAAACATCCTAAAGCTTGGTTAATAGCTTTGGAGACTTTTTTTGTGGACACGGCAGGTACACAGATATTTGTTATTTCTCTGGTGTAGCTGTGGTACTGAAATTTGCCATAACCCTGCGATAACTAATGTTTCCAAAGGATATATGGCATAATAGAGCAGCTCCCACAAGCAGTCCTCAAGGCATCCTAACAGTCCAGGTTTTAAGGTTATCCAACCATAGGCTCAGATTACTTAATTATTACCTTGATTATATCATCTGTGCACAAGCAGGGATATTTGTGAAAATTGGGACGTCTGAGGACTGTATTTGGGAACCACATGCTTAATAAATAGGGCTTGAAATGTTGTGGTATAACTGTGCGACCTGTATATCAGCATACCTTAACTGGTGCAAGTGACAAAATGAGCGGGAAATGATTTTGCCACCATTTTGCCACTATTGACACATTTGCCCATTTTTATACTAAAACATAAAAAGGACAGTGCACAGTACAAGTTTTCCTATTCACACTTTAGCTATTCAATATCCATTTAGTTTCAGAGGATTGTATATGGCATACTGGTTCCCAGGTATGTATTGTAAAGTTGAACATAGCAATATTTTAGTTAGCAAAGCAATTCCAAAGTTTTTAAAAAGTTGATATTTTATTATTGCTTCTTAAACTAAATGATCTACTAAAGAACTTGTCTTGCTCTTGTGTCTTTCTCAGATGCAGTTGTACAGAGCCCATTAACCCTGGTAACGAAACGTTGAAATATTGGGAGAAATCTAATATAACTGTATCAGAGATAACCTGGAGTAACCTGACTGTAGATGTAAGTAGCAGTGTTCTACTAAGCCAGTGGTTCCCAAACTGTGTGCCTAGGCACCCTGTGGTGCTTTAGGACACTTGCAGGGGTGCCTTGGGTTGGTGGACCAAGATCAATTCATATTATTTATGGTCAATGTACCAGGCAAAACCAGTGCTTGTGGCTGCCAATCATAATATATTTTCTAAATTTCTCCATAAGAAGCATTTGGCCTAGGGGTGCCTTAAAAATCTATATATATATTTTGGTACTTGTGTAGTTTCACGGCGCCAGCGGGGCTCGCTTCGCTCCCCCACGCTGCGGGCTCGGTGGCTCGCTACGCTCGCCACGCTATTTAAAACCAACTCCATGCCAACATGGATAGTGGAGGTATGAACTATCCATTTTGGCATGGAGTTAAGTTACTTTTTTGGACATATTTCGTGGCGAGCGTACACCCGGAAGTAGCACGGCGCCATGCTGGCGCCGAGAAACTACACAAGTACCTATATTTTTGACACCCCTTTTTCCATCAAAAAGACCTATTTTTGTAAGCTTATTATTCCCCCATTTCCCATTCAGTTCATGTGCTCTGTCAAAAAATAATACCAAGCTTTAAACTAACTAGGATACTGTACGTAACATTGTCCATAGTTATCTACTACCCTTGTTTAAATAAAGCAAAAATCATCTCGGTTAATTATGTTTTTGCAGAAATCAAGTTAAAAACATCCTAGAACAAAGCGGCTTTCTACTGACGTATGACAGATGGCTTTCTCAGGCTATCCTAAAATGTATCCAAAAGCTCATATTTCCACTAATATATATTTCTCCCCAGCTGTTCAGGATATTTTATGAAATACAACTATTTATTTATTTTATTCTAGAGCTTAGCATAAGCTTTGCTTCCCTTTTACCGGCAGGATGCAATCAGCAAATCACCCTCCTGTAGTTGTAGCGGCAATAACAGGAGTATGAGTCATGTGTTCGCTGTGTCAGGGCGGCATATCGGAATACACAATATCAGTTTTCATTATACTGTAGTTCCGTTCTGAAATAAGCTTTGTGATGTCTGTTGTTTCTATAATCTCTGCAAGGTATATTTCCCCTATTGTAGTTTGCTCAACAGCGAAAGAGGTGTTAAAATGTTGCTTTTAATTAATCTGCTTGAGGACTTTTCATAACAAATGCAATTGTTCTTAATAGCATAATTAGTGGTTCATAACGCAGTGGTATTTTTCACGCCCAGAGGGTGAACTTTCTTTTCATATGCCAGATACTTTAAAGTATGTCTTTAAAATGCATTGTTATTTTTTTCCGAGCTGGCTGACAAAACCCACTGAGTCTTGTTGGATATTTTTTAAAAGGATCGAGTTGGCAAATATGTATTTCTTTTATATATTCAATGTTTCCGATGGAACAGTTGAAAAGTTCTGATGATTAATTGTATAAAAAAGGGTTGTCTAAAGTCATGTACGCAAGGGGCGATTTTTCCAGGCGTCAAAATCTCCTAGAATGTTAGGCAGAATCACCCCGTGTGTACACAGCGGGCGATAGCACGGCTGTGGGGCCGTGCATTGCTATCGCCCGCCCAAATAGAGAGTGCAGGCAAGAATATTCTCACTAGATGCCGCCTGTATTGTGTATTTGACCGTGGCTGGGAAAGGCAGGATGTATTTAGCCGTTTAATCTCTGACAGCTAATACCCCTTTCATACCTGCCAAAATTCCGGGGTTGGCATTGGGAACAACCCACGACTAGCGCTGGTGTGCAAGGTTCCCAGGCCAAATTCCCGGAAAAATTTGCTGGGATTCCAACCCTGCTAGCTAGCAATGTTGCTCCCGCGACCAGCCCGGTTTACTGACTGGTGTATTAATCGGGTCTGGCCAGCGGGGTTCGGGCAGTGGCGGGGTGGTCAAGACTGGTGGGATCCGGGCAGTGGTGGCTGGGCACTTCTAGCGCTATTTGCCAGGCAGCGGGGTGGGAAGTGCTGGATTTGAAAAATATTGAAAAGACTGGCCAGAGGCTCTCAGCCAATCAGCATCCGGCCAGTCTTTTCAAAATGTTTTCGAATTCAGCTGTGTTTCCCGCTGCCCGGCAAATAGCTTGTAGAGCAATTTGCCGGGCATCGGGGCAGGAAGCGCCCTTGAATTTGAAAACATTTTTAAAAGACTGGCCGGACACTCTCAGCTAATCATCGTCTGGTCAGTCTTTTCAATGTGTTTTCAAATCCAGTACTTTCCACCCCACTGCCCGGCAAATAGAGCCGCTGCTGCCCGGATCCCCGCAGTCTGGACCCCGCTGCCCGGACCCTGCTGCCCCCCTCACACCAGAAAATGCAGAGACAAGGGTGGTGTAAAAGGGGCCAACCCGGGAATGTCCCTGCTTGATCCAGGGACCATTTTCCCGGGTAAGTCCCTGTATTTTCTGTTGTGAAAGGCTTATAACTCATGGGGAAGGAGTGTTGACATTATACCATGGAGAAGTGGAGGAGGGGAGGCCAATGCCTTGTAGGCATGTAGAACCCATACTCTATAAGCCACAATGTCTCCCTCAATATCTAGTAGTACAAAAATTGCTTAATTGTGTGTAAAATAGAAATGAAAATGTAATACTTATGATTTATGGCCAACCATGTGGCCAGATGGTGTCTGCATGGCGATCATCACGCTGTCATGATGCTGGGCTGATTTTTAGGTGGAGGTGTGTAGCTCCATTTTCCCCCTATTGTTAATCTGTCCTAGGCAGGGGGGGTTGGGAAACCAAAAGGGACAAGACCCTTCATCCTCGCAATCAATATTTTACTGTTTATGGTTTTGTTTTCTTGCCTTATCTTGTTACTATTTAGTAAGATTTTTATGCAGCTAAATTTAAAAAAATGTGTTTTTTCAACATAGTTAATGTTTGAGTATAGATTTTTTTGGAATATGTGTGTATAAATTGTATATGTATAAGTAGGTACACTATTTAGGGAGTACATTAGAACACTTACATGTAGTTAAAACTATTTAGGTGTTACATTGTAGCTAATATGGTTTAGAGTAATCTGGTTTTACACCAGCATGTACAACTGTCATAGACTATTTTTAGGTATTGTATTTTTGTTTGAAATATAAAAAAAAAAATTATTTAGTGTAAATGTGCAATAAATGTATATTTTTACCTGTTTCCCCAAATTGACAATCAAAACCACTTCTATTTTTTTGAGCGTTTTTGGTCATAGTTTAGGTGACCGTTTCAAACTCTCAAATTATTACATTGTGTATGTTCAAAATGGGAAAAAAATCTGAATGCGGTTTTGTTAGCCCAAACAACCATTTGAGTTTGTAGGTACTCTGATTCGATGACATTGGCCGAGTTTTTTTTTTAGATGTTATGGAATTTAGCATATTTGCTTCTAGCACAAATATGTTACTATTTGCTGATGTGCAAGTATGGCAAACAGAGTACTCACACATACTGTATCAAGTGACAGACAAATATTGTATTGAAATAATTACTCTATTTTCCTTCTCAGTAGCGGAACTTGAGAGTCGTGGGTCCAAGTGCAAAAATATAATTTGGGCTCCCCTCCTCCACCCCAACCCAACTTCACGATATTCAACATGGCTGTGGGTGACAGGGAGAGGTAGAGTGTGTCAGGGAGAGGCAGGGGGAGACAGTGTGACAGGGAAAAACAGTGGGTAACATGAAGAAGGTGACAGGAACAGCAGTGGGCTCTTAGTCTTCAGGGGCCCTGGTGCATTGCACCTGCTGCACCAATGGTAGTTCCGCCTCTGTTCCTGCTCATTATAGATACATCTGCTCGTGTAGTGGTGAACATACTGTATATGGAAGTAGCTGAATTGCTAGGTTTTGTTCTGTGATGTGTGTTTTGTTTGTTCCCACAGTCTGTTCATTTACTTTTCTCCTTTTTTAACATAACTATACTTGCCAGTTTTGTTTTAAAAGTCTTAAAAAGCATGGGAATATTATGTTTACAAAGATGCAAATATAATATCCAACATTAGGGAACTGATTTAGTGTCACACACAAGTCAATTTTACAGAAGGATCTAGTGTATGGATTTTTGCAATATAGGGTCACGTACAGTTAGAGACCTCGCTCTATTCATTGTCCTGGCACCGCTGGACTGCCAATATTTATTATAAGGATATACCTAACAAGTGTTTCCATACCTGTTATGTCAGTTGTCCATTACATATTTCTAAACTTTAAAAATCTACTGTTTTACAGTCTATGCTTAACGATCTCTTTTGTATTAATAGGCATGCAAGGAATATAAAGGTGTTTTTGTGGGCACAGCCTGTGGACATGAAGGCCCCTACGTTCCTGATGTTCTGTTCTGGTCAATCATCTTATTCTTTTCAACTGTCTCATTGTCATCAACCCTGAAACAATTCAAGACCAGCCGCTATTTTCCAACTAAGGTAACAATTCTGTTATTTGCAAAAATACAATATATCCTACAGTAAATACAAACTAGACATAACTGGCAATAACATTCTTGCTCTTATTATCATATGGAATTATTAGATATTTCTTGGTATATTACCTAATGTTGACATTTGTATTATTTATTTTATTTGTTAATTTTCATTTCCCACACCGTATTTTCTGGGAAAAGAGTGGAGTTGGAGTATACCAGTCAAGTCATTCTATTGTGTAGTGTTATATGGGTTGGACAAATGTCATTAAAGAATTTAGCAGCAAAATGCAAATATTTGGGGGAATTTCTATTCCTATCAACAAGATTAAATTGTGTAGCGCAGGCCCAAACTGTGCAGAGTTTGTATATTCTCCCTATGTTTGCGTGGGTTTCCTCCTGGTCAGTGGCGTAACTACAAAATGTGCCCCCCCCAGTAAAGATAAAACCATCCAACCCTGCCTTACCCCTCCGCTTGCCGCCTGGTCTGTGGCAAGGACCTGCAAATCTACTTGTCTGCGCTCCTCCTGGCTCCTGCTGCTAATGAAAAATTACCCTCACAAAATGGCTGCCTTTACAGCAGGCCACCGCCTCCTCTAGCATGCTCAAAAACTGTCTACTCTAAGGGGGCGGACATTTTGTGAGGGTAATTTTTCATTAGCAGCAGGACCCATGAGGAGCGACGTGACCACAAACAGATTTGCGGGACCTGGCGGCGGTCATTGGGGCAGGGGCTGATGTGAATGGTCAAATTTTATCTGTACAGCACTGCGGAATATGTGTGTGCTATATAAATATCTGGTAAATAAAATAAATAAATGTGTATTGCTTATATAATGTTTGCCTTTAGTGAGGATTATATAATATTTATTTTATTTTTTTACTATGTGTTTTTCTTTGTTTTGTTCCATGTTTAGGTTCGTTCGATCATTAGTGACTTTGCTGTGTTCATTACAATAATGTCTATGGTCTTAATAGATTATGGTATTGGAATCCCATCTCCAAAGCTTCAGGTTCCAAGCGAGTTCAAGGTAATTACTTGAAGCCATCTACTAATTTTTACTAAAGGAGAAAGTGTTCTGTTTTTCAATTTTGAATGCTCTGATGTGTTTACTCTGTAGGTTGACATGAGACTATTCATGTGACCATAAACTCACCATTGGGTATCCTTATGCATACACTTTAGCAAACGTAAAATTCTTAACACTAAAATAACGACACAGACACAAGTGCTGCCATTTCAAAATTGAATGTCAAATTTATTGATTGACAATTATGATGGTGGCACTAAAGAACGGTCAGGAGATAGGGGGGAACATCACCACACACCGTTGGTTATCAACTCTCCTTCCACAACCCACCCGTGCAGGTGGTGTAAGCTATCTCCCATCCAGGAGCATGGGCTAATGACACATCGATGTCAGGAGAGTGCACCCACCATCTACATACAACTGCATATAAATAAAGATTGTTCTTTACCGCCGCCGAGAATAGGAGAATTGGGATGGGAGGGGAAAACTTCCAAAGAGGCAGATCTCCTGACTCCCTGTGCACTCATAGCCTAGCAACTCCTCCCCCGTTCACCCATTGGCTAAACCCTTCCTCATCAGATAACATACTAACACTGGACTACTTAAAGTGACAGCATCTCAGAACCCTTCAGTGGTTTATGTCACCTCTGTGCTTATCTAGCCATCAGTTTTCTTTATGACTGTACTATCAGTATTTCGAATGATTTGTACAGTGAAGAAGTAGCTCGGTGTACCCAGTTTTGGTAAAAGCATTAATTCAAGAATGTAAATGAACTTTCTTTTGCACGGCTATATCCTAAAACATTAATATGCAGTAATGTCGCTTTATGCAGTTGATATAGTTTCAATTTGATTTAATATTAAACTATTCTGGAAACACTGCTGGGAATTATTCATCTAGCTGGACATAGTTCATACATATTACAAAATAAAGCCCTGTGGATATGAAAAGATTGGAACTGAACAATCTTTCAGTAGAAATGATGGAACATGCTGCTGCTGTTTCATTTGTCATTATGTTACCACCGTTATTCCAATTTTCATGTAAAATAATATTGTTTCAAATGATAGCGTCCTCTTTGTGATTATAACTAAATATGAGATTTTTGGTTTATTAAAATGCTTAACAGCAACAAATAAGAATGTATGAAAAATAACCCCATATAGATGTATTCACAAGCAGAAGACGATGGCATCTTATATTGGTGTAAGGGGTGTGATCTTTTTAGCTATGTATGATCCCAAGGCACTTTTCTCTATAGGAACATAGAATTTGACGGCAGATAAGAACCACTTGGCCCATCTAGTCTGTCCCTTTTTATATGATATTAACTAGAACAGTGACAGACTATACTTGCCTAATCTTTTGGAATATATGTTATCCACAGGGCAGCCGAGAGGTATGCTGGGCCCCGGTAAAATTTTGGGGGCATGACCTAATCGTGGGAGGCATGGCCACCTCCTGCGCTTATGACACCCCCCCAAAATGTTTAAGGTGGGTGAAAAAAATACACTAAAGTTAAGGGGGGGAGTGTTATTGCCCACCCCCCACCTCAGCAGCAGCACAGACCTACCGCATGTGGTGTGCTGACAGCAGGCTCGGCATGAGCTCTCACGCTGTCAGTGTGTGCTGCTGCCCGGGAGGGACAGAGGGGGATGGTATGGGGGGGGGGGGTTAGACCAGGGCCTCTCCACCCAACCCCCAGTCCCTATCGGCTCCTACCTCTAATCTCCGTCTTTACAGCTCACTCTCTCCATAGCCAGCAAGTTTGAAACAGTTCAGTGTCCATGCAAAAATTGCTTTCACTTTCTGTTATGACATCTTTTAGCACACAAAGGAGTAGTTTGGTCTGTTGCATGGCCACTGGCGGCACTTCACCTCATAGAGGTGAGAAGTAGTTAGCCTTTTATATTTACAGGTATATGTAGATAGTATTTTACAGCTAGAACATCTTCCTAGCTCATCCGTAGACCTTCAGGCTTTCTGTTGTCCTCCATAAATCCATACATTCATCACAATGTCAGCAGCTGTAAATTGGGGCAGAAAATAGCAATAGACAGCAGATACCTACAGCTATGGCCTTAATTTTGCTCCATGTTAATATCTGAACAAATGTACACAGAAAGTATACTGGCTGACAAATAATATTGTTCTTTGACTTTTGTCAGCCTACCAGAGATGACCGGGGCTGGCTTATTAGTCCATTGGGACCAAACCCTTGGTGGACAGTGCTTGCTGCACTCATTCCTTCCCTGCTCTGTACCATTCTGATCTTCATGGACCAGCAAATCACAGCTGTTATTATTAATAGGAAAGAACACAAATTAAAGGTACACACTGAAAATGTCTTAAATGTCCTTTTTATGTTATTTTTTTATGTTAGTTTACTCAGAGAGTGAAAGGGTTTACAGAGAACATTAAGGGTAAGTACTAAGCCATGATAAGTGATAAAATGGAGAGTGATAAACCACCAACCAATGAGCTCCTACCTGTCATTTTTCAAACACAGCCTGTGACATGGCAGGTAAGAGCGGATTGGCTGGTGGTTTTTCACTCTCCATTGTATCACTTTTCAAGCGCAGTACATCTGGCCCTTAAGCTCTCCCAGAGGTTCCATACTGAGATGGCCATTTACATGGACACTTCTTAAGTAACTAGTTTACCCTTGTTCATGATCCAGCCATGACAAGGGCAAGTGCTAAAATGGACTTCTACTTATGGAAATGTTGATTTGTCCTCTTCAGGGCTCATTAGTGTGGGACAGAAGTCTTTGTTCAGCAAGTAAACTACTATAGAGACAATGGGCCTGATTTGAAGGTGCAAGCAGACTGTGATTTTGTACACAGCAGTTCTTTGAAACATTCTTATTTTTCAGCAATAGGGAGTTTAACAGAGATGCCCACTGCTGGCATTTCTAAATCGACTGGAGTTGTAGTGCCCCAGACATGCTCTTGAAACAACCGCAACACAAGTGTGTTTGACTTACCCACCCCTCTTACCTCTTTCAAATGCTGGCTGACTGCCTTATGCTGACTCTCTGTCCAAATTCTTAGCACATACCTATCGATATTTAAGCACTCAGTTGGTTATCAACACTGTGAAAGGAAGAAAGTGACCTCTACCCAATCATTTGCACCTGACCTTCCAGTATTTCTTATTTGTTGCTGTATGTTGCTGCAGAAAGGCTGTGGCTACCATCTCGATCTGCTCATGGTTGGACTCATGCTTGGTGTATGCTCTGTGATGGGACTTCCCTGGTTTGTGGCTGCCACTGTCCTCTCCATCACCCATGTGAATAGTCTCAAACTAGAGTCTGAGTGTTCTGCTCCAGGAGAACAGCCAAAATTTCTGGGAATCCGTGAACAACGGGTTACAGGACTCATGATCTTTGTTCTTATGGGATCATCTGTCTTTATGACAAGGGTTCTTCAGGTGTGTAAAATTTTTTATAAAATGAAATATATTTTCGAATGAATGTCAAATGGCAATTATACCTGTCAGTGAAGTTTGTTGTATTTTGCCTAATGAAAATCAGCTCCTAATTGTCCATTTTGAACAGAGCCCTCTAAAGACAGAAACTGGTTGGTTGGTACTGTAACGCTCTCCCTAAATCACTGAACTAATGACCCTTTAACTGAAATAATGACCCTTTAAACAAGATGGTTCTCAAATGGTCATGCCGTAGCCACATTAAGGGGGTAATTCTGGATGGCTCGGTAAGCTGCGAGGATTGCAGCATACCAAGCACCAGAGACACCGCCCGTATGAGCGCCCACGCCGCCACCGCCACCGAGTCTACTCGGAAACATGCAAGACAACACATCCGCTCGCATGAGCCGCTAGCAGCAGAAATCATTCGATGGTCGCTAACCATCAAATGGTTCCTTCTGCTATTGCAAATAAATGTCAGTCTGAACTCACTTTTATTTGTCTGCCTGAACGAAGATGGTGCGAGCGGCTGATGTCATGTGACATCAGCCACCCGCCCCGCCTGCTCACCCATGGGAACGCCCAGCGATTTCATGTGGACGCCCATGAAATGCTGGGCATTCCCATGGGCAATCCCCGTCGGCCTCCGTCCCTCCCTCTCCGCAGTGTGTAACTTGCTGCGGCCATTCGCAGTCGGGGTTTGCGCATGTGCAGAAATGCCTTAGAGATGCGTGCACCCTCAACAGGAACATTTTTTTTTGTGTTATCACATAGTTGACAAATAGCTCTAATAATTAAATGTATATATTTATTAAACTATAGAGCCTGTAAATAATGTTTAAAAACAAGTCAATTCCTTACAATTCTTTTTTTTTTTTTTAAATGTAACACTACTGTAATTATCTACAGTTTCAGACCAAATGTAATCTCATAAATTATTATTATTATTATTATTATTATTATTATTATTATTATTATTATTATTATTATTATGTATTACATTCTCTTTTCCTTTGATATCTAGTTTATTCCTATGCCAGTACTTTATGGAGTTTTTCTCTACATGGGTGCCTCATCATTAAAGGGAATTCAGGTAATATACACTAGTGACAGAGATGGCTTTTTTCACAATCTCAAGTGATGTATTTATCTCATTTCATTAAAATATATTGCATGGAGTAAAATACAAAATTGTCCATGTAGCTGATGAATGCAAGATTGTTTTGTTGTGGGAGCATCTGTGACTTCAATGGTGTCCAGCCTTTATATTGCAATACAGTATAAAAATGCTTGAATAGCACAGCACTGTACCAGCGAAGTGTGGAGAGCGCAGCGAGCCCCGCGAGGGGACGCGGATCACATGTAAGGTCGTATGCGTCCCCTCGCGGGGCTCGACACGCTTCAGGCTTAGTGGCTCGCTGCGCTTGCCACACTATATAAAATCAACTCCACGCCGACATGGATAGTGGGGGTATGAAAAGGTCGGGAGGATGCGTAACGCGTCCCCTCGTGGGGCTTGCTGCGCTCGCCACGCTTCGAGCTGCTGTGGATAGTGGGGGTGTTTCAGGAACACATTCACATCTGCCATATCATAGATCTCAACAATAGATACTCAGATGCAGGAGCGTATAATTAATGGAGCGTCTGAGACGCTCCTGCGTGTCAAACAGATGGAGCGCCTCTCCGCCGGCACCAGGATGATCCCCTCTCTGCCAAAGAGAGGGGATCATGCTGGTGCTGCCGGTGTGAGAGAGGCACTGACTAGGCTTAACAGGTACGCCGGGGACAGAGATGCTGTCTCCGCCAACAGTACGGTAGTTACTTGTGTAGTTTCACGGCGCCAGCCTACGCTGATAACGCAGCTTACGCTGCCGCCGTGAAACTACACAAGTAAGGCAGCCAGGGATGCTACACTACTTCTGACTGACTACGCTAACTACTTTGGGCGCGAGAACACTACGCTTATTCTGACAGGTACGCTACACTGACAGCGTAACCTGAGGCCATGAAACTACACAAGTACCAAAAAAAAATAACTGAACACAGTAATTTATTCCAAAGACAGTACTACAGTAGATGTTAGTTTCATTTAAAATATAAGCCTACGGTATATACAAATTCAATATTGGAGTGGAATTTCAGAAGTATATGCTTCAAGTGGTCACTTGCCCATGCACAGTGCTTTTCTGCTGGTTCCATCATTCTCCTTCATGTTGTTGGTGGACAAGAAAAATTACCAACGGCATCTACTGTATGCAGTTGATAAGAAGCTCTGGGATCAGCGGAACCTAGTGAAAACAGGATTACAGATAGGAACAATATAAATCCGATGTCAATTTCTAATATTCCATTCATGGGTGTAGTTTGGGTTGGGATTAGAATTATTCACCAAAGTGTGCTCATCTGTGTCTTCTATGGTGTTCTTTCTGGGAATTTAAGGTCTGAACTGTCTCTCTCACAGTTCTATGATCGGTTAATGTTATACTGGATGCCAGCCAAACATCAGCCAGACTTCATCTACCTGAGACATGTTCCTCTGCGGAAGGTCCACCTCTTCACCATCCTACAGCTGACCTGTCTAGTGTTGCTATGGGTCATCAAAGCTTCCCGGGCAGCCATTGTATTTCCAATGATGGTAAGACAATACCAGGAACATATGTGATATAAGTTGTACTGTAGGTGGTTTTGCCACAGGCCCTAGCTCTCCTATTCCAGCTGCGGCATCCAAGGAGTTAAGGTGGGGAGATTCTCTACCAAGAAATATATAGTGACTTTAGATACAGCATTATCACCCTTCCTGAAACCTGCATCTTTTTATTAGTTTGCTATTATGTGTTCCTAGATTTACATCAACTGTATTATTTCATACTTTGTTTGGTTTTTTGCCCAGGTGTTAGCCTTGGTGTTTGTAAGGAAATTAATGGACTTATTCTTCACAAAACGGGAACTGAGCTGGTTAGATGATTTAATGCCTGAAAGTAAGAAAAAGAAGTTAGAAGATGCTGAAAAAGAGGTACAATATTCCAAAAGACAACCTGTGCACAGAATTTACCAATCACAGTCACAGACATGCGTAATGCTGCCACATGTATCCACAAGTAAAACAAGTCAATGATGTATGTATGCAGTGTCCAGGGGATCCCACGTGGCACACACTGCAACCATGTTTTTTATACTTACCTTTCCGCAGTCCTGCATTGAGTACATCATCCATGGCAAAAATTGCAGCCAAAATGGCCACCACGCCTGCGCAGTAGTGAAATCAGTCTCCAGAACCTGCGCATGCACAGTACTGACCCATGGAGATGAGGAGGTCCACACAGAGTTTGCACGTGGACCCCCTCCTTTATTAAAAAGCCCCCGTTTATGGCTGTTGATGCTGAACTGATGCTACAGTAATTATGCTTACCTCTCTTCTCCGGCCACAAATCAAGGCATAGAACCTGTTGCATGCAGCCCTGCCCTCGCTCACATAAAAATGTGTGTGGACAGGACCGGCACACTAATCTCCAGAAATACTATGTGCTGCGGGGTACATTCTTATGATCTGATCTGCTGCAGTTTGGCCTATCCCTACACACTTCAGGACGCAGGAACAAACTGTAAATATGAATTGGTAACATGAAGGTGATTATACTCTAGTCAAACAGATAATATAGTTTTAAACGAGGAACTATTTACTAAAGATTACAAAGTCTTATACATTCTATAGAAAACAGAATGGTGGACCTGCTTTCACATTTGTAGCGATTATGTAAAGCTGTTATATATATAGAATTAGTCTGATAGTCCTCAAAGTATTAAGGCTAAAGGCCCCTGTACCCTAGCACAAGTCGCATCCGAATTCCCTTGAACTCCCCCGGCAGCTCCCCGGGAAACCTTCCATCCAATTTGGAACTTGATGTGCTATTTTTACATGCGATTTATCGCATGAGATTCATCACATGTAAAAATAGCATGGAAGGACTTCCAGGGATCTGCTAGGGGAGTTCAGGGGAAATCGTATGCGATATATTGCAGCGATGTGCTCTGACGTCTGCGGTTGCAATTTATCTTATGTGTAGCAGGTCCAATCTCCAAATCTGATCCAATGCGCACAGGAATGCGCATTGAATCTGATGTCAAACACATGCGATTTGGAAATTGTTCAACCAATTACTTGGCTTGAGCTGTAGGAATTGGATGAAACCATCCATAATTGCAAAAGTGTATGGCCAGCAAGAATGGTGCCTATTACTCTTCTCCCCAAACCACACCATTGGGTTATGTTTGGGACAAGAACAATGGCAGAGGCAGCTGTTTTAATTACAAGAAAAATTGGTCATTTTACTGTATTAAATTTACAATTTGCAATATAAAATAAGTATTTATAAGACGGTATGATACTAATACCATGCTTACTTTCACAGACTCCCTAATACGGCTATACAACATTAGTGCGTAACTCTTTCTGTCTCATATTTCTCAAACAAGGGTATAGAACTTCTAATCAACCCTACAGAACTAATGCTCGTCCATGTTTGGGCACCTTCATTTAATTGTATGTAATACAGTAGTTAGGCACTAATTTATAACCCAAAAGTCATTCGTCATTTAGGGCCTTATTCTACTTCACTCTTTCTGAGAAAATCCTTCTTAGATGGACAAAACCATGTGCACTGCAGGGGTGCTGATGTAAAACGTGCAGAGAAAATTAGATTTGTGAACCAAAATAACCCCCTTAGTACAAACATATGAAAGGCAAAAGCACAGTTCTTGATGAAATACTTGAGATCTGAACTAAAAATTTGATTGTGCTTCTTCAAAGACATACAGTACTTAATAGCAAATTATTCAATTATTAAATCAATAAATTGAAGGTAATGCATAAAAATATAACAAAGACTTCTCAAAACCTAAACTTTGGGTTATATACTACAAGAGCTAATCATACTTGTAAGATATTCTCCTGCTTTGGAAGATACCGTTAGAGTTTAACCTTTTAGCAGAGAAGGAAATAAAGTCGCAGACAATTATTACAGTAGGTATAATTGCCAAGCCAAATGCCCAAGGCGATAACTTGCTGTACTTATCATAGCTGTTAAGCTCTTTCTGTCATTAGGATACTCATTTTACTTTTGTCCTGTGTCTCTGTAGGAAGAGCAAAGCATTCTAGTGTTAGAGGATGAAGGAACAATTCAGTTACCAATGGAAGGGAATTGCAGGTAATTATATGACAGATATCTCTTTATATTCTTTCCAATACTAGTTCTCAATGTTTAAAATCAAGTATGGCTGGCGCCATACAGTATACGCAACCAGGCCAAGGGTCGGGGATATTGCCGGTGGGTCCCACTGCCTAAGAACCCAGCCTCCTATCATGTTGAGGCGAGGTACAGAAGGTCCACAAATGACTGAAGTGACTGATGTGAAAATGCTCTACGAGCTGGCACTTTGTCTGTAGAGCATTCTACCCTGTGTGGCTGTTATCAATAGAAAGGCTGGTGCTGACCTATGAGATACCCCTCAACCGTGTGCATAGTCTGCTCCTTCCATCCTAATGCAAGCAGGAAAGGCTTGGAATGGATTATTCTAGTCAGAGTCTGTGCGAGGGAGTCTGGGATCCAGAGCCTTTGTGTGTCAGTGGCTGTAAATAAATAACTGACTGACAGTTATACCCAGGCTTACGCTATCAATATTCTAGGATGATGGACACTAGTTATTATAGATTTGTGGTGTCAGTTTACCTGGCAACCAAGTATGTATTAACAGTTGTAGCAGATCTATATAAAATAATTCTTTACAGAACTTGGTAGCAAGTTTAACCATTATTACGTGTCTACACTCAGCAATCTAATCGTAAGAGATAACCATCTTAAAATGTAGCGATGGTTCAGGGTGATTTTACACCCTGCCCTGACCCCAAACACGCGACGGGGCTCCTAGCTCCAGAAAGTACAATAACCCCCATTGTCAATGTATTTGATATAGGTGTGGCCTCTTCTGTGTATTTGGTACGCACTTGTCTGTATATTTATTATAGCAATAACCAGGTGTGTGTGTGTGTGTGTGTGTGTGTGTGTGTGAACTTAGTATGGATACTGCTTTTTCTGTGTATTTAGTATCAATTGGGCTTTTTACATGTTTTTCCAATGGATCTGTCTTTTACATTATATTTACTATGGATCTGGCTTTTACTAAAGCTGGCCATACATCAGAAAGATCGATCTTAAGATCGATTGCGCTCATGATTGTGTACAATTTCCCTTGAAATCCCCAGCAGTCCTTGGTGGTTTTTGGACACACAATCTACACACAATCCATCATACAATCAGTCATACAATCCACCTGCTGCATGATTGTGCACACAAGATGTGCACACAATCTGCATACAATTCATCATACAATCAGTCATACAATCCATCTTATGATTGATTGTATGATTGTGTACACAAGATGTGCACACAATCATACAATCCATCTTACAATCGATTGAGATTGTATGATTGGGTACAATATCTTTCTGATGTATGGCCACCTTTAGGATCATGTTTTTACCTCTACCCTACAATTGTTGAAGCTGACTTAAGGTGGCCATACATCAGAAAGATATTGTACCCAATCATACAATCTCAACTGATTGTAAGATGGATTGTATGCAGATTGTGTGCAGATCTTAAGCTGGCCATACATCAGAAAGATCGATCTTAAGATCGATTGCACTCATGATTGTGTACAATTTCCCTTGAAATCCCCAGCAGTCCTTGGTGGTTTTTGGACACACAATCTACACACAATCCATCATACAATCAGTCATACAATCCATCTGCTGCATGATTTTGTACACAAGATGTGCACACAATCTGCATACAATCCATCTTACAATCAATTGAGATTGTATGATTGGGTACAATATCTTTCTGATGTATGGCCAGCTTTATGTACATAATCATACAATCAATCAGCAGATGGATTGTATGACTGATTGTAAGATGGATTGTATGCAGATTGTGTGCACATCTTGTGTACACAATCATGCAGTAGATGGATTGTATGATTGATTGTATGATCGATTGTGTGTAGATTGTGTGTCCAAAAACCACCAAGGACTGCCGGGGATTTCAAGGGAAATTGTACACAATCATGAGCGCAATCGATCTTAAGATCGATCTTTCTGATGTATGGCCAGCTTTACGCAATCTCGTATGACACTGTACGAGATTTAATGCCGCTCGATTTCAGCGGCAGTGTGAGCATGGTTTTGCCTTGTAAGTTAACACCCCTTTAAAAAAAAATCTGAGTTCAGCAAACAGCTTCAGCGGGATTTCTAAATCATTTTGACTAATATCTATATAGGGGATATCTAATTAAGCACGATAAAACATTTTTTCAGATTTTTTTTCTGTAGACTATCCAATCAGATCACCCATAAAAAAATACGAAAACACACAGGTTTAGTAAAAAATGTCTTTCCTGCTAGATCACGGGGCTTTGCCTATGAACAGTAGGCAAAGCCCCGCTCTGCACAGATCACTGTGAGTGTACTGCATTGTGTGCTGAGCAATCGTGCTTCAGCCCGTTGCTCAGTACGGAGTCTGGTGTCGCCCTGTACTGTATATACAGGGCTTTAGAGTAATAGAGTGTACTCACGGGCCGACCCGGCGGACGTCTATACCGATTCGATATTGATGGGCGGCTGGTTGGTGGTATCGGCCAGGAGGGTGGGAAAACGGCACGCAGGGGAGGGGGGCTGCATTGAGCAGCATGGCACTGATTTTGATCTGAAAGAACGAATCAGAAATAGACTTGCCTGCCATCAAATGCAGCTTCATATTCCTAAAGTGGTCTTGATTCTTGTAGTCTCTAGAGATGAAAACTCATTTAAATAACCGGGGTCACAGGACTGGGGGACCTCACATGAAGCAGAATGTTCATCCCAAATGGTGCTTCTAGATGCTTAAGGTGCATAGGCCAATTGCTGTGATGATAGGCAGGGCTGGTCCGGACACTGATCAATGTTGTGGTAAAGCAGTCCTTTCTCTGCATGACTGGAAGTAGCGAACGGCATCAGGTGACCTTTTATCCCTAAACTGGACTCTTTCTAACCTTCATTTTTGCAGTAAGCAAACAGAAAATTACACTAAATAATCAGAATTTCATAACAAAGGTGCTTTATTTGGTGGCTATGCTGTTTTATATATATAAAATCTGAATCCGACTTACACGTCTGCAGTTGTGTGCTCAGTCTTATATTATGCAGTATTACATCAGTATTACATTCATAAGAGTCCAGAAAGGTTGAAACTTTGCTCTGTTGATCTATTCCCAAACAATGGGGGTTATTCAGACGTGATTGCACGGTTGATAATCGATAGACTGTGCACGCGTACAGCCCGCAGTATGTATGCTCAAGGCCTTCTTGCGATAAAATACTGCTATTTTTTTGCTCGCTGGCTGTGCACAAATTGATTGACAGGTAGCCGCCATTTGTGAGTGGTAACTTGCCATTTTCTGGGAGTGTCAAGGAAAACGCAGTCGTGCCCAGGCGTTTAGAAGGAAAGGGTGTGACGTCATCTCCGGCCTGGATTAGCCTGTATCTATTGCAACCACTGAGTAAATCCTGGGCTATGAACACTGGAAAAATAATTCAATGGTGGGTGATTGCGAATGGATTTGCCGTCCTGGCTTATCGCAGCCTTAAACAGGGCAGGATTTCAATCTAACTGGGTGACCTATAGCTGATCTCAGGGCTCTACAATTTAGCAGAGCAGCGATCAGGTCTGAATAACCCCCAATATCACCAACTGATTCGCTAACCGCTACATAACAATCTACAGCAGGATATTGATTATTGTGTTAATTCTGTCTAGAGAGGACCCATCAGTAATAAACATTTCTGATGAAATGGCAAAAACCTCTGTGTGGAAGACTCTGCTCATAACCTCAGAAAATGCAAAGACTAAGGAACCCAACTTTTCTTCTAAAAGGTTTTAATTTTTTTCTTAGAAATGTTGTCTTACATTTTGTGTAATTCTACTCTATAATACAATACATCACATGTAATAGTTTCAGCAGATCATTGTGGTTCAGTGATATTTCACACATACTGTATACAGTACAACACAAATGGATGTAATACAAGTGGTGTGGTATAGAAGGTCTACACTGTCTAGACCAGTGATGGCTAACCTTGACACTTCAGCTGTTGTTGAGCTACACATCCCAGCATGCCCTGCATCCGTTTTACTCTTTGGCCAGGCTAAAAATTATGCAGGGCATGCTGGGGTGTGAAGTTCAACAATGGCTGAAGTGTCAAGGTTAGCCATCACTGGTCTAGATAGACAGTCATAAGGTCCACCCTATATGGTTGACATGGTCAAAAGGTCAATAGGGTTAAGAGGTTGACATGACAATGGTTGACACAAAAAAGGTACACACAAGTTTTTGTAGTGTTTTGGGTGTCATTTTGTATGTTGAACCATATCTCAGCACAGTTAGTGGAAACATGTATCTTCAATGGGCTGACTTGGTTTGCCATGCCACAGCTTACTATTCCCATATTAGTCCACGTGGATAGTAAAGTAAAGGTGGATGGAGCGCCTCTAGTTCTTGCCCGGGGATCGCCAGCATGCCTGCGCTAGTGATCGCCGGCGCAGAGGCGATCCATCTGACTGGGACACGCGTGCTTCTAACACGCACACACGTCCCAGTTTCCGGACGGCGCCGCTGCGGGTCCCTGCCCGTCTCCACTTCAGGGAGATGGGCAGGGATAAGGGGGGCGGCGGGCAACGAGGGGCACTGGGAAAGGCGGCGGGGGAGGCGGTGGAGAAAGCTCCGTAGCCATGGGGCGTGCGCGAGCATCTCGTGCGCGCTCACCACTGGTGAGAGCCGGCTACTGGCAGGGGCTGGCGATAGAATCGCCAGCCCCTGCAAGAAAGAGGCCAGCTCCATCTGTATGTGTGTCAACATTTCGACCATGTCGAACTTTTGCACCTGTCAACCTTAAGCACTGACTACCTGTTACCCATGGACCTTTTGACAATGTGAACATTTCTTGTCAGTCAACCTTAAGCACTGACTAATTGTTACCTGTCGAACTTTTGACCATGTTGAACTTGTGTACCTGTTAACCTATTGGCTATCGTCTTAGACACTGTTGACCTATACATTGGAACACCATAAAACACACATAAAAATCTAATATAGAGTTGAGGCAAATCAAAATTTGCATCTGAATAGACAGTGTTGTGGTAAAAAGGCTGCAAATGTCATTTAAAGTTTTTAAATGCAAGGAAATACCTGTTTACATTGCACGTAGTACAGAAATACTGTCTGGGTTGAGCTAGAACCAAACTCCCTCTCATCTCTAAATATGGGGGTTATTCTGGTTGATTCGCTCGGATGCGAATTCGCACCCTTGCGAATCAACCAAACACCACTTTGTGAATGGTTAGCTGCCGCCACCCATTCGCAAGCGCGATTCGCACGCAGACCCTGCAAATGGAAATTACACAGTAACATCCATTCGCAGGCCAGGGGGGAACCTCCCACATTTTTGATGGTCGCCGACCATCGAAAGATGTGGAAGGTGCACGCATATGTAAGTTTGCACATGAATAAAGTGACAGTTGTAAAGAAAATGTGTATTTAATAGAACATGTTTATGAATCATGTTGAATGTGGTGATTTTTCTTGTTATACAATGTTTATTTTAAGAAATGCAGGAGATCATTTTGTTTTGTTCTTTTGCCTCATTTCTAATGTTTTTTTTTTTTTTTTAAATATGCTGTTTATCTATTTGGTTTTTATTGTTACCAACTATATCCTTTGGCCCAGGGCTATTTTTCTGCAGGCTCCAGCAGGAACTGTGGCCCTTATTCTAGTTCACTCTTTCTGACAAAATATTTCTTATATGGACAAAACCATGTGCACTGCAGGTGAGGCAGGTGTAAAACCCCACCCAAATCTAATTATCTCTGCACAAGTAACACCTGCCTCACCTGCAGTGCACATGGTTTTGTCCATCTAAGAAATATTTTGTAGGAAAGAGTGAACTAGAATAAGGGCCACAGTTCCTGCTAGAGCCTGCAGAAAAATAGCCCTGCTTTGGCCTATACTGTAGACCAGGCATGGCCAAACGGTGACTCTCCAGCTGTTGTGAATCTACACATCCCTGCATGCCTTGCCATCGTTTAAGCATTCCCTAATAGCAAAACTGTGGCAAGGCATGATGGGACGTGTAGTTTCACAACAGCTGGAGGACCATAGTTTTGCCAGGCCTGCTGTAGATGTAATATATCAGCAGCAGAGCAATCTTCAACCCTAGAGAAACTAACTTTACCTTTGCTTATCTGAAGATTGATCATCTGTCTGCTGGATACAGTTGCTGAATTATAGATTATTTATAAATTTCTATCAACATATTGTAAATAAATTATCAAAATAAAGCAATTTACTATGTTTATGTGATGTCTGCAATGCAATAACCATCCCCTAAAAATAAATGTCACATCTAGATGTTAATAGTGTCTGATGGTGATAAAAAAAACATCACTTTGTATCCTGATATCATCCTGATATTGTCAAGAGTCATTAGTCATTACAACATCAGTTAGTAGCATCAATTAGCCACATTCAGCAAACAGCTAATTAGTTTGTAGGTTAATTTGTACTGTATCATACAGTATTTTACAGTACAGTGAACAAATAGATTTGAAAACAAGTCCTAACCATACTGGGTGTTCGGTTTAATAAAACGGACCATTAAGCCGAAAATATAAATTGCTTCATACAAGAGTTAAGCTGGCCATACATCTGAAGATGTATTGACAGATCTGGCTGGTTGGAACAAAAACCTGGTAACTTATGGTAGCAAATGACATCTGACCATTTGCTTTGAAATGCTGGAAAACTGCCGAAAACCGTTATTCAGATATTACCAGGTTTTTGTTCCAAAATTGATAAATCTTTAGATGTGTGGCCATCTTTAATTATATAAAATATATGAACCAGTTTCCATCTTGATAGAACTGTACATTGAATTTAATTTGGCTAAGTACAATATTATCTGCAACCTACTGAATTATCTGCACATATGTGGCTGGACCCTGGCCCTTGAACCGACACTGGTGGTATAACCGAGCACCCAAGATGCATTACACCTAATAACTCCTCATCGCTGCTTTAGCATTGGGTCTTGGATGGGGAATAGCCATGCCCCCACACGTGGCCACTTCTTCTTTTTATAGAGACTTGGGGCTTGTCTTTTAACTGTTTTATACCAAATTATATCCTTTTCCATTAAATAAATAAGAGAAAGCTGGAGTTACAAGTCACATAGTAGTGTGCAAATCAAGTATTAACATTTAGAGTATAGTGCCAGTCATTTTACATTGCGCTATACAGGGAATGTCACATGAACTTTCAATGTTTGTTTTAAATATTGCAACATTGCCATACTAAAAAGCTATTGCCCCAATTAAATAGATTACAGTACATAATTAAAATAAAACAATTATGTGTTGCATAAATGACACAAAAGTAAAACACATTAAATCACTCCATTTATACTCTAAACCCTAGGAACTCATAGGCCAACATTTACTAAGATGGGAGGGTACTTGTGTATTATAGCGGATACCATAAGGCATGCGATGGTATGTGATGCGATATCGCGCGATATTGTACAATGTCATACAATTTTTAAATTGTATGACATTGTGTATGGCATACAATGGCATACAATGCGATGCGATTAAAAATTGTATAAGCACCCTAATGGGTGCTTACAATGTTAAATGCACCCCCACGCCACCCCCCCCACTATAAATGTGAACCCGAAGCGTGGCGAGCGGCAGCGGTACGCGACCTCCGACCTTTTCATACCCCCACTATCCACGTCGGCGTGGAGTTGAGAATAGAAAGTGTGGCGAGCGCAGCGAGCCACCGAGCCCGAAGCGTGGCAAGTGCAGCGAGCCCCGCGGATACCTTCACAGGTATCGGCGTCCCCTCGCGGGCTTCACAGGTATCCGCGTCCACTCGCCACACTTTCTATTCTCAACTCCGCGCCGACGTGGATAGTGGGTTATGAAAAGGTCGGAGGACGCGTACCGCCGCCCCTCACGTTTATAGTGGGGGGGTGCCGTGGGGGTGCATTTAACATTGTAAGCACCCATTTGGGTGCTTAAAAGCACCCTTTAGGGTGCTTATACAATGTTTCATCGCATAGGGGACCTAAATCGCGTTGCATCGGGTGCAAGGCATGCGATGCGATAAAAACATCTCGCGATGTACATCGGGGGCGCCGCTATAATACACAAGTACCGATGGGAGTTCTATTTCACGTGGGATGTTACTATGTGAAACCAATCAGAATAGACTTCTTATTTATTTAGCACCTGCTAGAAGATAATAGATAGTATCTGATTGGTTGCCCATAGTAAGATCCCATGTGAAATAGAACTCCCATCTTAGTAAACTTCCCCCATAATATCAAAATGTTAAATCTTGAACAAATGAAATACAGAAACGTATTTGATTTATATTGAGCCAACTGCAGAATTACATTTGGCTGTTCGTAATCCAAATAACGCCAGTTGTTTTGTCTGAATGATAAATATGGGATACTTTACTACAGTATAATACACACTCTAGACAGTACACACTTCACACGATCAGCTTATTAAAATTACATGGTACAAGTGTCTCAAATGGGCAGTGATTATTGTACATACATGAAACTTTGTGTTTCATTTGTCTTGGTGTAGCTCAATCTGTTACTATGGGATGGGTAGGTGTATTAAACCTATTAAAGTGGACAGTTGAAGGTGCTGACCATAGCAACCAGCAGGCCTCTATTATCATTTTATAGAATGTACTTGATAAATGATAGTACCAGGTTTGATACATCTCCTCCTGTGCACATACTGCTCCTGCTATGAACACCAGGTGTTTAGTATACAGTATCAGGACCAGATTTGGGTGGATGGAGCTGCAGCTCCAGGCCTCCACATTAAAATAGTCCCATCAGTAAGACAGCATGATGATCACCAGACACCAGCCGGCCACATGGTTGGCGATAAACTATAACTATTACACTTGCATTTCTATTTTACACATTTATGCAGTTTTTGTATGGAGACACTGGGTCTTATAGTGTATGGGTTCTACATGCCTACCTGGCATTAGCCTCACCTCCTCCCTAAAACATATTTAGCTCCAGGCCCATTAGGCACTTCATATGGCCAAGTACAGTATGAATCTATAAAACCATCTTGGTAATTATCTGAAATGACTAGATCACACTTCCATGATGACATCATAAAATACATTTAACATTTATGCAAGGCAAATATTTTACTTTTGCTTGCCTACGTTAAGGCTGCTCCAGTGGCGAGCAACTTGATCAGACAACAGGGGGTGTGGACCTGAAATAGATTTGCAAACCTTACCGGCATTGTAAAGTAGTGGGTGGGGCTACAATGACGTGGTTTAGCATGAACCACACCATCACACCACCTATTTTCCCTCTTTGAGCGGAGGTGCAGATAGGGATCAGCTGGATCCGGAAGTCTTGCCCACTTTTCATGGTGAACACGAGTGCCTCCTGGTTGTTTACTGGAGTATGCAACAATGAGCAGCCTTTAGTTGTTAATCACCTATTTAAGATGACTTGGGGGGAATACAGATGGAGTGCCTTTCAGCCAGCGCCTGGTCTCACCAGAATTCCCCCACTGGCAATTGCCGGCGGAGAGGGGCTCCATCTGACTGAGAGTTGCGAGCGTCTCACAATCGCGCGTGTACCAGTTTTCAGGCAGTGGGGGAGACAGGCAGGGTTAGGGGGGGGGGGTATGAAGAGTTGGCGGCGATTGACGGGGAAGCTTCAGAGACTGGCGGGGAGCTCTGTTGGAAGGGGATGTGTATCCACGTCAGGCAGCTGACGGTTGGCGATCTGACTGCCAGACCCCCGCTTAAAGACGGGGGATCCATCTGTAAGTGGTGGTCTTGCCTCCAGCATGCCTGAGCCTAGATAATTTTTTTTGCACCGCGCATCTAAGCTGCTCGAGTGGACTCTTAAAGACCGCACCTGGTGTCATTATTGTGAGTGACACCTCTGTTTGTATTGAGTCAGCAAAGACCTTACTTATAAGCTGGATAATAACACGGCTCAGAAGAATTGGTCCATTTTATTGGCTTAGCATTAATTTGCTTTCATTGGCTTGATCACACATACCTGCACTTTGGCGAAATAGAGGCAAATTGTCATTGTACTAACTGGGACACAAATGCCTGCTTATGGAATTTACTGTACTGTACTTTATGATATTTAGCCTTTTATGTGTTTTCCTTTCATTTTATTATATATTGAATACATTTTGTCTTATGAGGTGCTTTCAGAGTGGTGCCGGTGGCCAATTGTTAAAAATGTCCCCTATTTTTTCAGCTAGCTGCTTTTGGTCAATCTCATTCTATATCGTGTGTGAAAAGAGATATTTTTTGTTTGTGTGTTGTACATCAGCTAGTTTACATACATTTTTCAGAATTTAATCAAAAAAACAGTGGATTAAGGTCGGTATTCAATTAGCCTTGATCATTTTTCTCCTGAAAAAATGCGCTGACCGATGGTCATTATTGGCCAACTCATTAAAGGCTTTTTTTGAGAGAAAAATGTCCCACTCTCAAAAAAGCCCCCATGTGTTTTCATGGCTCTGAGTACTGTGGGGGTAGATTTATTAAGCTCGATGAAGTGATAAAGTGTCTGGTTTTTATCATCAGCCAATCAGCTCCTACATGTCATTTTTCAAACAAAGCCTGTAACTTCAAAGTTTGAGCTGATTGGCCGGTGCTAAAAAACAGACACTTTATCACTTCACCGAGCTTAATAAATCTGCCCCTGTTTCCCTAAAGCACCCCAGCAATAATCCCTGATAAGTGCAAGTATCGGGGCTGATTGACTAGTCCCCGGTGAATCAATTTGTTGTGGGAAATTACTGAAGCTATTTGAATACTGACCTAAGTCATTTATTTCATAAAAGGTATGTACATACCTTTTACATACCATATGAACATACTAATAATTTAATGGTTTCTTTACGCATACACACCCGCGTGCACACACATTCTGTACACCATGTCAGTTGTATATATGTATTTTCTTGAATCAGCATAGCCCTGCTATATTTAATTTGTTGCATATTACATTTTTGTCATAAGCTCCCCCTCCAAATCACTGTAGAAGCTGATCCCTTAAGGTAAGTACATGGTCCCATGAATGCATCTGCCTTTGTGTATGTATTAACCCATTGGCTAACCAAAGAATCTGAGATGCATACTTGCATGTGCCTTGACAACAACTTACTCAGCTCTGGATCACTTTGGGAAAGCAAAAAAAGAAATCAAATTAGAGATTTATAGCGAGTGTGTCCAAAAATATATAGTGTATACATGATGAGTGAATTTGTATTTTAAAACATAGAGAATATAGTCTGCCAATGCATTAGAAAATATTGATGAACTCACTCTATGATGTCATTTGCTCCTAGTGAGTTGATTGGCTGTGTCCTAAAGCACAAAATGAACACAACTTTATTGACAGCCAGTTTCTCATAATAACAAGTCAGGCCTCATGAATACCAGTCAGGCCTCAATTTAAAATGGAGGCCTCAACTTTACTGTACTTGATAGGCCTAATTTAATGCACCACTATATTTACACTCCTTCAGTGACAGTTCTTTATTTAGAACAATTCCTGAATTGTTGATTTGAGATGTAACTCAATAATAATACAGTGTACTACATTTTCTAAGTTCATTATTTTATCTTTTGAAATGTCCGTTCAAATTCGGTCATTTTTGGCTCATTTTTGAGTTCTTGCTTAGTTCAACTAACATTCCAGCAGTTTTGGCACCACTTAATACATTTGCAATATTGAGAAAGGGTGTAAAAAATAAAAATGTTTAAATTTGCGCTCTTTTTGCTGTCCCAAAACATGGCATGCTGCTTGCAAATATCTGTAATTCTCTTTTGAAAGTAGTAAGAATTCAGTGTTCTTGTAATTTGAACATTACAGTTTCACAACTCCTCTGTGCTATTTATAATACATTATAACTTCTAATACCCCTTTCACATCGCACTTTTAAAACGGTAAATTGCCGTTTTTTTCCCTTTTTAAAACGTTTAAGCCTGCACTGTGAATGCACCACAGCCGATTTACCGTTTAAAGTTAACTGGCATTTCGAACCGTGTAAAAAGCAGAGTCCTACACGGTTCCTTGCCGTTTTTTGTGCAATGTGAATGTGTACAATGCTATGCATTCACAGTGCAGGCTTAAACGTTTTAAAAAAGGGAAAAAAAAAACGGCAATTTACCGTTTTAAAAGTGCGATGTGAAAGGGGTAGAAACCGGTATTTAAAACGGTAATCTGCGGCAATGTTAAGGCTCTGACCCGTTTTAATTACCGTTTTAAATACCGGTTTTTAAAACGTGTCGGCGATGTGAAAGTGGTATTATACAACTTCCTAGATTCTATTGGACTGTCAAGCAGTTTATACCTAGTCTGGATTATAATCACCTGCACGCTTCACGCACTGATACTGAAAGATGCAAATCACAATACTGCACATAAAAGTAGGGATTTATTTTTGAACAAAGTACTTTATACCTTAAAATTCAATTCCATATTAAGTTAAAAAAATTCTGGAGTTCTAAATCATATACTATGATACTCCATTTACCAAAGGGTCCCATGCAGGGCTGGAACAGGGCTCTATGCAGGGCCGGATTAAATGTGGTTGGCATATATATATATTTTTTTTAAACTAAAGGTTTTTTTTCATGGGAGTGGGGTAGTGCTGCAGCTTCACCTATCTGCCAATGTGACAATGATTAATGGTGCTGAGCATGGCGTGCCAAGGCAAGTGTGCAGTGCATTGCTGGGAGCTGACTAAGTTCCATGGCACTTTGCACAAGAGGGCAGAGGCTGAGAGGTTTGTGCTGAGCTCTGATTGGTGGAGCTCATTACATGCTTCTCAGGCCCATGGAGGACCGCAGCAGCAGCCTAATCATGGGAGGGTTTTTAATCAGAGGAAGCACTGGGACTGTGAGGTCTCCTACAGTACTACAGAGTAAGGTACAGGGGGACAAACACAGGCTTTTCATGTGGTGTGTATGTATATATATATGTATATATATATATATATATATATATATATATATATATATATATATATATATATATATATACAATTGTGGATGGAGGTAGCACTCCCGTACAAATAACAAAGTTCCCGGTGCCCTCCAGTTCACTAAAAAGTGAATATAACACGAATGGGGTAGCGGCGGCACTCGGTGTAGAAATAAGGCAACAAACGCAGATAGTTACTCAAGAGTAACTATCTGCGTTTGTTGCCTTATTTCTACACCGAGTGCCGCCGCTACCCCATCCGTATATATATATATATATATATATATATATATATATATATATATACGTGTGGCTGTGCGGGCGGCACTCTCGGTCCTTAATACGGCGATGGCTATTAAAGAATTGAGCCAACTGCCAGGCGTGATACAACGTTTCGATTTTATTATCGTCTTCAGGTACCTGCCCTCTGAACATGTGATTTCATGATGTTATAAAGTGGTTGGGGCAGTCAGCTCTAGGAAGGAGAGCACTGCCTGGATTATCCTACAAATTGGTGTCCTTCCACTCTGCATATGCTACTGATGCATGTTACATGCAGTCTTTAACATATGCAGTTTATAAGCTATGATCATTTAAATTGATTAACCCCTTTGAGTGCTAAGTGATTTGGTCAAAATAGGTGTGAAAATTGCCAAGCAAACTTTTTTATTCATCATAATGACCTTGTTTACCTTATAAAGGAAATATCATCTTTTTTTACACAACAATTTATATTTGAATTTATATCACAAATGTGAGCGACAATGGCATTATTAGCGGATATTTTGCCCATTTTGCTAATAAAAGTTAGGGTTAAAATTAAACTAAACCTGAAAAAAAGTATTTGCTATGTTGCAGTGGAACTGGAGTTTTCTTGCAAATCAGGTCAGACATTTGGCAAGATTATCTAAGGGACATTGCTCATTTCATGCTGTAATCTATTTTGCATGGCGAGTTACTAGATCAAATCAATAAATAAATGTTTCTGTTAGATGTCCATTGTGGCAGATGTTATATCTGCTTACATATTAGGCCTTGTATTAATTACCAAATTTTCTTTTTCAACGGATCTGATCTTTGTACTTTACACTCATTATAGTATCATCCATTGGTAGGGAAGCATTGTGATAATTACGAGTCAACAAAAACTGAGATTATTAACATTAATTTACACACGGTGTGTACATCATTCTTTTTGGTCCTTATATCTATGCCCTGTGTAGATGGCTGTAAATATATATATATATATATATATATATATATATATATATATATATATATATATATATATATATATATATATATATATATATATATACAGCCATAATAAATATTTTTTTAATTGTTCTATAAGCAATTCACATTACAGTAAATTAATTGATTCCTAAGCAGCAATATTGGATAAAAAATGGTTTATCCCTCTATAATCCTGTGTAATATAAGGGTACTGCTACTCTTCACCTTTTTAGGCGTAATATAAGTGTTTTGCATAGTCAGCCACTAGATGGTGCCCATTAGAGTAATTAAAGTGTCGCTCCTTTCAGACCCTCATACTTACTGGTACTGACATTACTGTTATGTTAAGAAAAAAATTGTTGCTATCAATCTAGTGCTTCCTATGATGCAGGTTGATGCCAATGTGCAGAAGATCTGCAAATTAACAGAATTGTCTGACATAAATCTAATAAGGGGAATTCCCCTATTCAAACGAGTTTCTAGGATAGGGGACATAATGTAAAGGAGTAAAAACTTCCACACCTTGGGAAAGGTGCAAGAGTCACCTTAGGCAATCAGAGACTACATGGCATCTAAAAGATCCGTGGCCTGAGTGTCCAATAAGACAGAATAATCAAGTCTATATGGTAAGACACCCGTGCCTGAAATATAGACTTTTCTTTTTGTCTATACCGTAGCTGTAGAAAAAAACAATGAATGCCCTAGACAATGGATGGGGAACCTTTGGCTCCCAGCTGTTGTTGAACTACACATCCCAGCATGCCCTGCTACAGTTTTGCTATTTGGCCATGCTAAAACTGTTGCAGGACATGCTGGGATTTGTAGCTGTAAACCTGCCCTAGTAAGAGGGGAATAGAAGTGTATATTTATTTACTAGAAGGTATATTTACTAAATGGCAGCTTTTCAAAGCTACCAATTGTCTGCAATTTTCCTGCAGAATTTAAGAGCAAAAACAAATTAACGGCAAAATCCGGTTTATTTTACAGTATGTGCCTATGCACATCCTTGCTGGCGGGTCGCCAGAACGTACGCGCTGGCGACCCGCCAGCAGCCTCGCCAGCGAGGAGACTGAGACGCGCGTGCGTCTCACGCGCACGCGCGTCTCAGTCTCCGTCACTAGCGTGGCGGAAACCCTGTCCGTCTCCGCCTCAGAGAGACGGACGGGGTTAGGGGGGGTGCGGGCAGGCGGCGGGGACCCGGGGAAACGTTTGGAAGCGCCGTCGGAAGGGGGCGCGCGCGCCTCTCGTGCGCGCGCGTCCCCTTCTCACGATTGCCATGGCGCTGGCGGGGGATGGCGGCTGGCGACGCCAGCGCCATCCCCTGCAAGGATGGGAACAGACCCATCTGTATATTTAACTATATTGCCAATATTGTCATTTTAAATTCTGCAGGCAAAGCCACTGACAGTTGATCTAGGATGTCTGAAGAAATGAAAACAATGAAGGAGTCTATACAATAAGGTCATAAAATAGCCTGCTCCACTGTTAAGCTGGGCATACACTACTGCGATATCTTGCAGCAGTGTATGTCCAGCCGATCACCAGCGAGGCGCCTGGCAGGGTTGCATGTGACCTATCACATGCGGTCCCTTACTTGCGACGGATCACATGCAACCCCTGTTCCCGCCCGGCTCTGCGCCAGGAGGGAGGTCTGAGGTCCGACTCAAGTCCGGTACGGGACCACGCATCGGACCTGAGGGGACATCACACTGACCCAATTTGGGCCGATTTCTTGGCCGTTCCTTCGGGAACAGGTGAAATTGGCCCAAATTTGAGTTATTGTACGGGGGCCTTTAGGATACCAGTGTGTTTACAGTGTGTGTGTGTGTGTACAAGATCGCTGAATTCTTCCTTTTGTTCATATCCCGACTTCCAGGATTGTTCTCAAATATGAAAATAAACAACATATACTATACTATACCCTTATACCTTAAAATATATATTTTTACACACACACTGATAGATCTTATTGAAAGTGATAAGGACCCGTATTTCTTACCGGGTATTTCTTACCAGCAAGCTCAGTGATGTGTGAAAGGTATAGGGTACGTCCTAAATGCAACACACCAACGCGTATAGTCTAGTCATTTTCAAGGAGTCTAGTCTGAGGGCAGAGAGCCTAAGGAGGAGATGTAGAGTGTAACCAGTATTTAAGAGAACTGGGTAATGATAGGAGGGAGGAAGACTCTGCTTATGCAGTTCACAGTCAATGTAAGGGGAGCTAAGGGCAAGAAGCACTAATGCGAGATATGGAGTATGGAGGAAAGTGAGTTAGACTATGTTGGGATATAGTTAGTGGAGGACAGATAACCATTAACTTTGTCGTTGGTACCACATCGGTACCAACGACAAAGTTAATAGTAAGTGGGATGTCCTCAAGAAAGAGTATAGGGAATTAGGTATGAAATTAAAGACGAGGACATCTAGGGTAATATTCTCGGAATTATTACCAGTGCCACGCGCTAGCCCAGGGAGGCAGAGGGAGATCAGGGATGTAAACATGTGTAGGAAGGAGGGATTTGTGTTCATGGAACTGTGCAGACTTCTCGGTCAGGCGCCATCTTTTTTGCTGTGATGGAATGCACCTGAACGAGGAGGGGGCTGCGGTGCTGGGGGGAAGGATGGTTAGAGGGTTGGAGGAGATTTTAAACTAGGTGATGGGGGTAGCTAGATACTATGGGACCCGTAGTGAGAATAGTAGGATTGGGGTCAAGAATCAATTTGGGGGAGGAGGAGGGGGGGAGCACATAGTTACAGGCAATGTCCAGGGTACTATAAGGGTAATATCGTGGGTAATTCCTCCAGGAATATTATGTAATAACAGTAATCTTACCTCATTACAGCTCTTAGGTACAGATGACCTTAGGGTATGGGAAGGAGTAAATGACATAGGAAGAAGTTTCAAAACTGTAAATAGGTCGGGCAGTGGGCATGGTGGGGAGGGCTGTAGAGAGTCTACTGAGGGGGAGGTGGGTACGAGGAAGTTAGTAAGGAATACAAATAAGTCCAGAGGAGAAATTAAACACAATGTTAGGGACGCAACTAAAAATAAACATAAATTAAAATGCCTACTGGCTAATGCAAGAAGCTTAGCAGGTAAAATCGGGGAACTAGAAACTGTGGTCACGATTATGACATTATTGGTATTACAGAAACATGGTGTAACGAGTCGCCTGGGCATTAAGCATGGAGGGATATACACTCTACAGAAAAGACAGGGAAATTAGAAAGGGCGGGGGTGTGTACCTATATGTAAAAAATAACGTAACATCGTGTGAGAAAGAAATGAGCACAGGTACAGGGGAAGATTACACGGAGGCCGTGTGGGCAGAGATAACCGACAATAACAAAAAAACCTAATACCGGGGCGTGGCTTGAGCGCCATTGAGTCCAGACGTGCCTCACCGGAGCTCCGACAAAAGGACATTGTCCACCGCTCCAAAACCTCAACTATTGCCCCAGAAAGTGCCTCTGAGAGCTGCCCAGACCTCCCACTTGCTGGACGCCGCACTTAGCAGCCGATCACAGAGCCGGAGAGAGCCCCAAGTCCTCCCGCGGGCTGCGGCCTAGCTGCACGCGGAAGCCGGGGCCTCGATTAGAAGCCGGACGCCGAGAACGCGAACGCCGCACCGAGGGGCCAGCGAGCGGGCTACAAACCTCCCACACAGCCTGCCAGACATCCCCATCGACACCCCAGGCGGCGACATCGGGGAGGAGAGGAGAACACCAGGCGGGGAAGGCTTCCCAGGCGCCATTGAGGTACGGTGCTCTGCTGCAGCATCACTGTTTAAGCAGCGGGGAGACACAGCCACAGGGGGAGTGCAGAACGCCCTGACCCTGCAGAAGGACATAACCTGATCAATGCAGGCACAACTCCTCACTGCACATATCTGTGAGCCCAGACCTCCATCCCCTCATAGACTTCCCATCTTCACAGGGGTATCCACCCACACCCTCTGCCCCCATTCCTCCTATTGCTGACCTGAGGCAAGGTAACCACATAGCCTGGTGACGAAGAAACTTATCATAACTCAGCTCATCCTCCCCTTTATGACGAAAGAGACTGCACTTAAAACACACCAGCACAAGACCCCCCTGACCCCAATTATACTGAGCGGAGGTGGGTTGCGGTGCCGGGGAGAGCGCGGCGCTCTCCTGTGGGCTGCGGCCTGCCGCCAGCTGAAGCCGGGGGCTAGATTTGGCACTCGGAGCCGGGAACCGCACACCAGTCATCGGGGGAGGCACTTGCATAACCACCTAAAGCCCAGGGCTTGATGACAACAGCCTAGACAAGGAGCTGAGGTCTGACGGCTCTGCCGAGACGGAGTCTTTACCATACCCAGGAGATACTAATTGCTACGTGACCAAGCCATGACCCCCTAGCCACCCGCCAGATATGGGGTGTCGCTGACACTGTACCCCACCACCTCTTCGGCCTACTCATAAACTAATGGCAAGCTGCTAATCCCCTGTAGACGTCCGCCTCTAGAGATCTTGATACACCACTCACCTATGGGGAAGACGAGACGGAACCCCCCGGCATCGGCATCTAAAAATCAAGGCGGGAGCCAACTTAAAGCGAACATCTTCAGATACCTGGCCCCAAACCCAGACCTTCACGCCGAGGAGTCACCAGCACCCTCTGAAAGTTCCAGGTCGCCGAGAGACCCACTTCAAATGGAGGCCTCACCGGACCCTCCTCCCTCCCAAGATTCTGAGGTGACTCTATCCGAGGTTCTCTCCTATCTCCGCACCCTCCCCACCAAAGATGACCTCCCGTCAAAAAAAGACTTTGTTGATTTAGAGCAATCTCTGCGGGAATCCATCAAGCAGGAAGTCTCTGCGATCCAAGCAGACCTTGCCCAGACCTCCCATAGGGTGGCAACCCTGGAAGACCGCACAGACACCATGGTGACCTTTCAAAACAAACTGGGTGAGGTCGCGGCAGCGCATGCCCAGGAACTTAAAACGCTCCAACGTCGAATAGACGATCTCGACAACAGGGGGAGGAGGAATAATCTGCGGATTCGCGGGCTCTCTGAAGACATCCAGGGGCCTGGGCTGATAGACGCCCTAACTAAAATCTTTAACGAGATCCTAGGGGCAGACCCAGATTCTACCATTACGTTCGACCGGGCGCACCGGGCCCTGAAACCCAAAGGCCCACAATCTGAGAGACCGAGAGACGTCATCTGCAGACTACATTACCACACAGACCGAGAAGCCATACTGATGAAATCAAGAAAACTTGACGCCATCGAATTCAATGGGGATAGGATAAGCATCTTCCCGGACCTGTCCTGGTCCACGCTACAGCAGAGGCGTATGCTGAAACCCCTTACAGATCTCCTGAAACAAAACCAGATCAGATTCAGGTGGGGCTTTCCGCTCAGCATTCAGGCGACCCGTGACGGTAGACAAGCCACACTACAGGATCCGGCCGACCTCGAGGATTTTTGCTTGACCTTGAACATTCCTAAACCGCACCTAAGTGAGTGGACCCAGCTCTCGACCAGGTTGGACCCCCCTCCACTGCCGTTGCAGGTCAACCCTTGGATACCGGTGGATAGAAGCGCGAGAGGGGCCGCCTCTGGCAGCCCAGCAAATCGTGACTCTGTTACCTGAAACTCGCACCGCACGGAGGGTGTGACTGTCTGGAATGCGACCAGCTGAGGGCCAAGACCGTAAGAGCCCTTGACAAAATATAGTTGAAACAGGATAACTTGCTTGTTTTTTCCCCCTTGCTGTTGTTTTTGCCTGTTGTTTCTTTCTCTCCCCTTTCGCTACCTCCCACACTGTTGATTAGACACACGGGACGTTGTTCAGATAGAGAAGGTGGGACCCTCACCTAAGGCTGGTGGACATTTGTGGCACAAGGGGGCTACCAGGCTTGGAGATACCCTCCAACGTTGCCTCCCTCCCTCCCCTAATATAACTTAGTCTACGAAGGGCTCCTCATGTTCAATGAGGCCATAACATTTCACCTATGTTGGTAGTTTGTCATATTTCTTCGCTAAGACCAGTTTTCTGTTTGCCGATTGTTTTTTGAGTTGTTACATAAAGTGTTTACATACGTGTAAGGTGGGGTATGGTGGCTGCGTACCCCAGTTAGGGTGAACCACGAAGGAGCTGGACAGAGATGCTCATCCGTAGCATCACTGGTCCTGCCAGTGGTTACGTTCCTCATTTGCGTATCTTACATATTTTGTCTGAATCATTACCACAATGTTTGTTCTTGGTATGTTATATGTTACCTATGCTTTTTGATTTTCTTTGCCCCTCCCTCCCTCTCCCCTTTACATTCCCTAAACCCCCTTCGGTCTGGGGACAACCACCGACTTATGTACAGGGACCTGGGGAGTCTCTCCATGAGACCATTGCCTTGCTCACCATTTATCCTACATGATGCCCAGAACACCCACACTTAACCTTCTCTCCTTAAATGTTAAAGGTGTGAATATCCCTGAGAAGAGGTCCACTTTGCTCAGAGACCTCAGAGCTAAACGGACAGACGTGGCGTTCATTCAAGAAACCCACTTCAGGGAGGGTTCAGCGCCCAAGCTCTTTAACCACTATTACCCCACTGTCTACGCCAGTAATAATCCGGTGGGGAAAACCCTGGGAGTAGCCATGTTATTGTCTCGCAATATCCACCCTACAGACATCACTCACCACGAGCTAATCAAGGGGAGGTGTCAGCTGCTAAAATTCACGCTCTTTGCCCAAAAATATACGCTAGTGAATGTATATTCCCCTAACACTAAGCAACGACAATTTCTAAGCAAGGTCCTTCGGCTGGTAGAGCCGCTGAAAGAGGGATGTTTTATAATGGGTGGTGACTTTAATTGGACACTAGACCCCCTTATAGATAGCAACCCCCCTCCCAAATCTTCACGTATGAAGGACCATCGTAAGGTCAAACAGCTTCTGCATGAATATCAGTTGGTAGACGTATGGAGAGTCCAGCATCCAATGGACAAAGATTATACCTTCTTCTCGCATCCTCACTCAGTATATTCCCGAATAGACTATTTCTTAGTTAATCACCTACATCTTCAGCACTTCACCGAGAGCAAAGTGGGACACATAACTTGGTCAGATCATGCCCCCATTAGTACTCAGGTTCAGATGCCCCTTGCCCCTCCAAGACATTGGTCATGGCGACTCAACGAGCTCTTACTCTCGGATGCTAGAATGAAGAAAGAACTTGAGTCCACTATTGCGGACTACATTTCCTTTAACGATGACAATCAAACCTCATCGGTTTCTGTATGGGAGGCACACAAATGTGTTATAAGGGGAAAGTGCATACAATTAGGTTCCCTCCTAAAAAAGGAAAAAGAAGCCAAGAAATTAGAACTGCTAGAGCGGATTAAAACCCTTGAGCTATCCCATAAGACGCACCTCTCTCCAGACACCCTAAAAGAACTCACCCAGGCTAGGTCCTCCCTTAACCAATTGTTGAGAGACAAAACAAAACAGGAATTGCGCAAGTGCAGACACAAGTTCTACCTTTGGGGTAACAAGCCAGGCGCGATGTTAGCGAAAGCACTTAGGGCCCAAAGAACACAAACGTATGTCCACTCCATAACTGACCACACAGGGAAAAAAGTCCATAACTTCCCGCAAATAGCAAAGGCCTTTGAGGATTACTATTCACGGCTATATAATTTAAAGGGCTCCCCCCCTGCTGCAGGAGACCCAGACCACGAGCGAGACATTAGGGGATACTTAGCTTCTTTACACTTTCCACGACTTACGGAGGCAGACATGCTCTGGCTAGATCGACCTTTCACGATAGAGGAATTAGAAACCGCCCTCAAAAATACTCCCTCCGGGAAGAGCCCTGGCCCGGATGGATTCACTATAAGCTACTATAAAACATTCCGTTCCCAACTGATGCCCCTGTTTCTGAAAGCATGTAACGCAATAACAAATACCACCTCCTTCAGCCCCCAAAGTTTGGAAGCCCACATCACAATAATCCCTAAAGAGGGGAAAGACCCCAGTCACTGCAGCAGCTATAGGCCTATCTCCCTTTTAAACAATGACATAAAACTCTACGCTAAACTTATTGCAACACGCCTGAGCTCTCTTTTACCCGGGCTGATACACGAGGATCAAGTAGGCTTTGTGGCTGGACGTGAAGCCAGAGATAATACGACGAAAATAATAGACCTCATACATTTTGTGCGAACCCAGAATATTCCTTTGATACTACTGTCAACGGATGCCGAAAAGGCGTTCGACAGGATAGATTGGTCATTCATAGAGGCTATACTTGAACATATCGGAATAGGGCCGGAGTGCTTTCAACGCATTATGGCGCTATATAGCTCCCCCTCCGCACAGGTGAGGGTGAATGGGGCGCTCTCTGGAAGGTTCACTATCAGCAATGGTACTCGCCAGGGATGTCCCCTTTCGCCCCTAATCTTTGTACTTTGTATGGAGGCGCTAGCGAGAGCAATTCGAATGAATCAAAACATCAAGGGGGTTAGGGTGGGGAAATCAGAACATAAATTAGCCTTATATGCGGACGATCTCCTAGCATCTATAACTGAGCCAGTCACTTCAATGCCCTTGTTGATGGTAGAATTGGATAGATTTGCACATCTGTCTAATTTTAAAATCAATTATACAAAATCGGTGGCACTGAACGTCTCCACCCCAGACAATGTAGTTGAGGGAATAAAAAAGGCGTTCCCGTTCCATTGGCACGAAGATCGTATTAAATATTTAGGTTCCTGGATAGCAAAAAACAATGATATGCTCTTCCAGATGAACTTCCCCCCACTTCTAAAAAACATAAAAGCGGAATTAGTGAAATGGTCCCCACTTAAACTATCTTGGCTAGGACGAATCAACGTAATCAAAATGAATGTCCTTCCCAGGGTTCTGTATTTACTTCAAGCTCTGCCGGTGACAATCCCACTATCCTTCTTTAGAGAGCTACAGGGAGAAGTGGGGAAGTTCATATGGGGCAAAAAGAGACCGCGTGTCTCCCAACACACGCTTATACAAAGACGGGAAAGAGGTGGCCTTCAATTGCCCCATTTCTTAAGCTATTATCATTCAGTACACCTTGCTAGGGTCATAGAACTATCAAGGCCTCATCAATCTAAGCTATGGCCCTCCATAGAGGGACACACGGTGGGTATCTCACCAAGAGTGATTTTCTGGCTTCAGAAACTTCCCACATTGCAGCACCCCACATTGACCCCAACAATTCAATGTTGGCGTAACTATAAAAATCTTTCCTTCTTTAAAGCAGGAGTCTCATTACTAACGCCTCTACTTAATAACCCGGAGTTCCCCCCGGGAGAAGCACTTCGATCCTTTCCTACACGATATTCATTAGACTTATCATACCTAGGGCAGATAACGGACAAGACAGGGCTGAGATCCTTTACGGATATACGCGAGAGCACTGGCTTACCGACAAACCTCTTCTGGCTATACCTGCAGATCAGACATTATATATCTACTCTCCCCAAGAGAACTCGGGGATGGGAGCCTACTCCATTTGAATTGCTAATCCTCTCACAAGAACCCCCGAGACACCTTATCTCTCAACTATACCAGATCTGCATAGAAAATCGATCAGCAGACATGCCAGGTTATGCACTGGCATGGAACAAAGAATTGCCCCGGGGGTTGTCGGTGGACCAGTGGTCAAAAATTTTTAAATTTATCTCCATTGCCTCACCCTCGATACAGACACTAGAGACGCAATACAAGATCCTCACCCGATGGTATAGATGCCCGCAGACCCTTCATCAAATCAATAGAGCGCTGCCCAATACATGTTGGAGATGCAATCAAGCCCCGGGGACTCACATTCATATATGGTGGTCTTGCCCAATTATCCAAAGTTTTTGGCGCTTGATTCACAAGTTGACAGAATCGATAACGGGCTCCCCGTTACCTTTCTGCCCCGAACTCTGGCTTTTTAATCTCATAGACCTCCCAATCTTCAGTTTTAAAAAATCTCTGACCAGACACCTATTAAATGCAGCAAGGGCGGTGATCCCATGCTATTGGAGAACACCAGACGCCCCCCCTATAACCTCTTGGTTGAAAAGGATAGACCTTTACATGACTATGGAGGATCTATCTTCATTTCTGAAAGATACCCCACAGGCGTTCGCCTCCACATGGGGGACCTGGCTTACTTTCAAAGAATCACAAGAGTACTCCCTGTTGATACAGAGATCGACCCCTCAGTAAAACATGTCCCTTAGACAGATTCCTCGAATCTTATAATTATATGACTTCCCAGACCTTCTCCCCCCCCCTATTCCTCCTTATGTACCCATACTTCTTTACCCCCCCCCCCCCCCCCCTTCACCTTTAATTCCTGTGCTTCTGTGCGAACTAGTTGATAAAATACTAGTCCATATTTTTCTTTCAGTTGTATTGTCGGATATTACGAAGTCTAACAATTTAGTGGAAGTTTCTTAAGGTACTCCTATCACTCTGAAACGTGGAGTGGTTCGCATAGAGGCACGGGAAACTGCTTATAATATTAGAAATATCTCTGTAAATGGAGTTCCCTTTATACTGTATTGGACTTTGTAGGTTCAGTGTTTGATGGAACTATTATTGTACTGATTGATTGTATTTAACTAACTGTTTGTTTACCTTTCTACTATTGCTTAATAAAAATTGATTGCATAAAAAAAAAAAAAAAACCTAATACCAAATTTTAATAGGGGTATGCTATAGATCGCCAAACATAAACGAAATGGATGAGTCTTTTCTTTTAAACCAAATCAAACAATCATCAGATCAGGGTCAGGTATTAATTATGGGGGATTTTAATTTACCTGATATTGATTGGGAAAACGAAACATGTAAAAATGCACGAAGCAGTGGGTACCTAAGCTTACTTAAAGACCAGTTTATCACACAAATGGTAGAAGCTCCAACTCGTAATAAGGCACTATTGGATTTGGTATTAACAAATAACATAGATCAAGTTTCAAACACAAAAGTAATTGAACATCTAGGGAACAGTGACCACAATATGGTTTCACTGAAAATCAACTTCAGTAAATTACATCATAAAGGATCGGCAAAAATACTAAACTTCAGAAAAGTTAACTTTGAATTATTCAGAGAAGCCCTAAAAAGAATTGTGTGGGAAATGGTTTTTGAGGGGAAAAATGCTGAGGAAATGTGGGATACTCTAAAAAATTTACTCGAATCATTAACTATTAAATACATTCCTAAATTAAATAAGGGTAAATTCAATTAAAAAAAGCCACCATGGTTGGACAAGAAAGTTAGGTTAGCAATCAACAATAAAACAAGAGCATTTCAATTCTATAAAAATATTTTAAATGAGGAGGTGTTCACCAAATACAAGGGGCAATCAAAGTAGCTAAAAGGGATTATGAAGAGCGCATAGCCACTGAATGCAAAACTAACCCCAAGAAGTTTTTCAAATACATAAATAGTAAACTTATAATTAAGGACAACATAGGCCCACTAACCGATATCACTGGAATAAGTTTTACGGAGGATAAGGGAAAAGCAGAACTGTTAAATGAGTTCTTCTCATCAGTGTTTACTAAGGGAGAGCAGACTGTGGAACGCACACATACCACAAATGGGATGAACAAGCCGGACCTCAATATTGATTTCTCTACCGAGGAAATAATATTGAGGCTTAGAAAAATCAAAACAAAAAAATCAAATGGGCCAGATGGGATTCATCCTAGGGTACTAATGGAATTAAGGGAGGAATTAGCTTCCCCTCTACATTACATCTTTGATAATTCACGATCATCAGGAAAGGTACCAAAAGACTGGAGAATAGTAGAGGTAGTGCCATTATTCAAAAAAGGAGGATCCCGCTAATTACAAACCTGTTAGTTTAACATCAATAGTGGGTAAACTATTTGAAGGATTTTTAAGAGATGGTATCCAGGAATATTTAGAGATATTTAGTTTGTGAAAAAATGTTCATGCCAAACTAATCTACTTGGTTTCTATGAAGAGGTTAGCAAAAACCTTGATAATGGTAACACTGTAGATGTGATTTTCCTAGATTTTGCTAAAGCCTTCGACACAGTACCACACAAGAAGTTGATTAATAAAATGGAGGACGTGTGATTAGGGGCAAATATCTGTAGATGGGTAGGGAACTGGCTGTGTCATAGAGAACAAAGAGTGGTCATGAACAGTGCCGTATCAAATATGATTCCAGTACTAAGTGGAGTGCCTCAGGGTTCGGTTCTAGGGCCCATTTTATTTAACATTTTTATTAACGATATTGGGATGGGGTTACTCGGCAATGTATCCATCTTTGCGGACGATATAAAACTGAGCAGTTATTAAATCATCAGAAGATGTCACCACGCTTCAAAATGATCCTGACAATCTAGATGAGTGGGAAAAAAAATGGAAGATGAGGTTCAATATGGACAAATGCAAGGTCATGCACCTTGGGAGACATAAAAAATGCGCTAGTTATAACCTAAGCGGGGTAATTCAGTAATCGAAAAGGATCTAGGAGTCCAAATAGACAACAAACTGGGGTGTAGTGCTCAATGTAATAAAGCAACAAAAAAGGCCAACAGAATTCTAGCATGTATTAAAAGGGGCATGGAAACTAGGGACTCAAAAGTAATTATGCCTCTGTACAAATCATTGGTTAGACCACACCTCGAATACGGAGTACAATTCTGGGCCCCACACTATAAGAAGGACATCATAGAATTAGAAAAAACCCAAAGAAGAGCAACAAAGCTTATTAGGGGAATGGAGAATTTAAGCTACGAGGAAAGATTAAGCAATTTGGGACTATTTACACTAGAGAAGAGACATTTAAGGGGGGACATGCTCAATATGTATAAATATACAGTATTAGGGGCCAATATAAGGAACTGTCAAACACCCTTTTTTGTGCTAGAAAGGAATCTAGAAAAAAAAATTTGTTCATCTAGAAGAAAAACTTTCTTTACTGTCAGAGCAGTCCTACTTTGGAACTCTCTTCCTGGAGAAGTGGTGTTGACAGACAATATAAATATGTTTAAAATAAGATTGGATAAACATTTATTGGTTAAAAACATCCATGGGTATGAATAAGTAACATAATCTGTCTTTAAAATATCAGAACATACTATACAACAAGGGATAAACTATTATAAACATAGGTTGAACTAGATGGACGCAAGTCTTTATTCAGCCTCACCTACTATGTAACTATGTAACAGATATGCTTATAGCATCTGCTTGAAGAAGTCGTATGGGAGAAATTCTGGACTCTTAAGTGAGATGTTTTAACAAAAGGGAAGTAAAGGCAGTGCTCATTGGCTGACCAGAGATTCACATGACCAAGACAGATTTACATACCTCAGCAGTTTTACATTATGGGGTATATTCAATGCCCTTTAGTCGAGCTATGACGGTGAGCATTACCAATAGCTCGCAGTCAGTATTCAACTGACCCCCCTTCACTCGCCATTTCCACCTTGTTGGTTCTTTTCAGCATGGTGGAAACAGTGAATGCGGCCGTCGAAATGGCAAGGCTCTCCACCATATGCAGCAGGCTCACTGCATTTGTTGCGAACCTCGCTCTTCCGTGGAATCCTCGCCGTCCTCTGACGATGAGGCTTTTCCCTGGAACATTGCATGCGGCAAGTGGCCGGTGAGGCGGTTAGATGGCGAGGATGGCTTGTTTTCTGCGATCCTTGCTGAAAACAAGTCATCCTCGCCACACAAACCCCCTCACCGGCGGCATTGAATACCACCATATGACTATCTTGATTTCTGATTGTTTTCACTTTTTTCCAGTTAAATTAACCTAAATTTAATGAATACAGTGGTTTTAAAGTTTGGCAGGTATTCTTGACACACTGACAGATTTCAACATCTACGGAATATTTTCAGTTTCACAGTGAGTAACACAATATGGTAGCATTGACATCTACGGGCCTCACTTAAAATTGGATGGATTTGTGTTGTGTGCGTTGGCTTATATACATAAATGGGTATGTTGGGTTGTATGTAGCTCAAAATGAGTCCAACTTTAAAGCAGCAGCGTCAAAGACTGCATACTACAGTATATATATATATATATATATATATATATATATATATATATATATATATATATATATATATATACCACTAGCAGACAACTTAGGACAACTTAGTTTTCCTAAGATACAGTCCATTCCCAACACTAAAATCTAATATCTCTAACATGGAATAACCTTATTTATTCATCTCTGGAAATGCATGAAATCTTTAAGACAATCTAAGTTCTAACCGTAAGCATCCATGAAATATATGGATGTAACTAGCTTGTCTTTTGTATGCGCATCTAAGTGTATCTGCTTATGTGCATGCTGCAGCCACTTTACTAGAACCTAACACTAGTATTATTAGCTTACAAAGCCTTTCTTCGGCATCCATATTGATTGCTTGCAGATTATGTTGCATTGCATGGCTAATGTATGTTGCTGTGGTAACCGAACAATGTTTATCTTAGTCAAAACTTTTAAAGTGGACCAATCATTACAAAAAGTAGAAGATGTCATTTTGTATATGGATCGAATATTCAACGGAACACAGGCAATTCACTTTGTTATGCTGCAGTTTTCTTGTCATTAGGGACTAGATAAATCTCAATGATGTTACTGGCTCCTAATGACTCTATGGACTAGATCAGGGATGGGGAACCTTCGACCCTCTAACTGTTGTTGAACTACACATCCCAGCATGCTTTGCAACAGTTTTAGCATGGCCAAATAGCAAAACTGTAGCAGGGCATGCTGGAATGTGTAGTTCAACAACATCTGGAGGGCCAAAGGTTCCCCATCCCTGGACTAGATATTGGCTCAGCTCACAAAGTGGTAGAACCAATTGCCTCCCTATTTTGTTTAGAGGTCTGGTTACTAGGTCCCAGAGAGAGATAAGGGGTTCTATGTACTAAGTCTTGGAGAGAGATACAGTGGTTGGAGAAAAAGCACCAGCCAATCAGCTCCTAACTGCCAGGTTACAGGATGTTTGAAAATTGACATTTAAGACCTGATTGGCTGGTACTTTTATCTATATCCACGTTATTGCTCTTCAAGACTTTGGACATAGCCTCTAAAGTACCAACCAGTTCCTATAATTTTTCAAGCACATCCTTTCACATGGAAATTTGGAGCTGATTGGTACTGGTTGGTACTGTATCTCTCTCCAAGGCTTAGTAAATAGATGCCTTAGTTCCTAGTATAAATATTGTCTCAGTCCACAAAATGGCTGCCCTTGCTGTGTATAGGATACAGGTCCACTTTAGAAGGAACAAATGGATACTTGCTTGGCTAATGTACTTTTTTTTTATTTTATTTCCAGCTCTGAAAGCAAGACAGAGAAGAAAGTTGCCTCAGGGAAAGGTGTCGACAGAGAGACATGTCTCTGACTTGCTCTTCAATCTATTTTTACAAGCAGATGAAAAGAATTTACTCGTTGCTCTATGTGGTTACTTACACTGCAAATCATCACATCCGTTAGCAGTGCAATATATAGCAGTGCAATATTTTTTTAACAAATGTATTAGCTCATTCGCTGTCAGAGGACTTGGAAATTAAAGCCTGTCTGGCAGAGAGAGATTTCATTACTGTCATTTTATTTGAACAAACTACTGTACAATTTAAAAGGTACCTATTTGTACTGTGGTTTGTTCACTATGTTCACATATTGTAAATTGTTTATTATCGTCCATATCAAAACCAGGTACTGTTGCCATATTGTCCCCATCACAGTGGGGGCACCACGGGGGCATTAAAATCACTGAGGTATGTGTCACTTATTGAAGCATGATTTGTCCGAATCTTTTATTGTAAAGCCTAATATTTTTTTGGGTTGGAACATATAGATTTTCTCATCCATAAACATTGGGGTTTACCATTAAAAAGTTTCCCGATTTAAATTCCACAGCAGGAAAACCAGCAATGTTGACAAATTGATCTTCAGTTAACCTCCTCAGTGTTTCAATAAACTCCTCCCTCAGTATTTCAGAAAACTCCTCCTTCAGTGGCTTAATAAACTCCTCCCTCAGTGGTTCAATAAACTCCTCCCTCAGTGTTTTCAGTGTCCCCCTAGATATTCTCACCATATTCAACTGCCTATGTCAATCAATGGTAGCTCAGATGTGATAAATAGAGACTGGAATAGTTATATTTTAAATATCATGAACAAAAACAATTGATTCATACAGTAGGTCTGAAATATTATTCAATTTCGGGGATTTACCTGATTATATAACAATTATTTAGCAGTTATTTAGCAAATTCAAAGTGATCTTTACAAGACATAACAAAATATCATCCTATCAATCCATCTATTTCTTCTTTTCGCATCTGTATCTATCAACTTTTCAAATTATGTATTTATTGAAGGGGAACTTTCGCAATATACTTGTTAGAATAGTTGTGTACAATTAATTAAGCTTTGCAATTTATTTATTTATTTAGAAAATCTTGTATAATTTCGATTACATTTAATATTATGTTTGTTTTACATGTTGGAAAAACATTTTGAATGACCCAGAATTAGGCAGTTGGCCTGGCTGTCCCTACTACTGTGTATGAAATGAGGATATAATAGGTTGCCGTGACAACTTTTAGTACATAGTAAATAGACGGTGATGCCCCCTATATACAATTTTTTAAGAAACAAGGAAAAATTGGTGGAAAATCTGGTGAAGTGCAAAACGTCATTAACACTAAGGAAAATATAGATAAAATATGGGACAATTTGCAGTTGATCACAATGATTTATTTTGTTAAACTGGTTTTCGTGGAGGACTTTCTATGTAATAAAAACATTTGTGGATTAAATAACATTTTTGTAATTTCAGTAAAACACCTCATTTGTTATAATCTGTGATGTCCTCTATACAATATGCATAGCATATGGGTGATACTGGATCACTAAACCAGAACCACTACTTTATACACTTTCAGTAGTACAAAGCAAAAAAACTAATTTTATACTACAGAATCAGCAGAAATATGTTGTATCTTTAGAAGTCATGTGATGTAAAATACATAAAAATGGGTTATAAAATAAAGCACTTAGGTATATTGCAATGCATTGGAGAATGAAAGGACTGTGAGAAAAGACTGAGATCTGGTTTAAGTATAAAGTAAAAGCTGTAAAATAGAGGGTTGACTATACAGTATTTTCTAGAAATTTAGAGAATGCTGACAAAATACTAATCTTTGGTTCTCACATATAATCTGGGTTCTATAGCAATGCAATGCACAATTGATACATGTTATCCTGCACAGTGGGAATTTGAAATGGATACTAGCAGTAACTAAATAATGCACCACCTGATGGTAGTGGTGCAACAATTCCACTGTAGCTTCCTAGGCCCAAAATACTGCCGTGATATGAGCACAGCGAGGCTGCGTCTGAGCATCTGTGGGTCGGCACCAGGGCTGCCATTAGGAATTTTGGAACGCTGGACTGATTTCCAGTCTGAATACCCCCCCTCCTAACGTCACTTACTGCACCCAGGCTCCTGCTCCCACATCCCCTCTTCCCCTGTGCTGTCTGCGCTGTGCTCAGTGCACTGAATGAAGCAGGTCCCAGAGCGCAGGCTTTTGAGCCAATCAGAGCTCACGTACCGGCACCCGCTCTGATTGGCTAATGGTACGCGACCTCTGATTGGCGCAAACACCAGTGCAGCATTTTAATTGGCTGCTGGCATACTGAGTTGAAGAAGCCTGCACTCTGGACCTGCTTCGTTTAGCGCACTGAGCGCAGCACAGTGGAGGCAGTCAGGGAGGGGGTGGCGGTGGTCAAAATGAGCTGTCCGGGCCCTTCCATCTCTCTCAGAGAGGCCGGTCCTGGGACAGCTGTACACACAGCACCCCCCTAATGGCAGCCCTGGCTGGCACCAGCATACTGGATGTGCCCACTGAGCAGATGCCCCTCAAGAGAGGCCTCTGCTCTGCTTTGATGTGTTTACAGCAGGGGTGTGTGTATATATATATATATATATATACACATACATACACACACGGATACATTTACACACACTGTTTGTTTTATCATTTAATGCTATAAAAAGGTTAGTAAAAATGAGACGTGGCAGAAGAAACTGCTCCGCAGGCATCTCTCACAGTGCTTTCTCTCATTGCTCCGGCGTATGCATTACACACCCATTCATATGTGAATAACACATTTGTTGTCTACTGTACAATAGGCAGAGTTTGCAAGATTGCTCATGCCTTCCCCTATTACAACTTCAAGGAACAGGAACAGGATCACATCCTGTATAATAAAGCCTTGCCTGGTGCACTGTAATCAGCAGAGGTTCCTTACAATGTTATTGTTCCATCTTGTGTTCCAGGTGTTTTGGCCTAAATCCGGTGTACGCAACCTGTGGCTCTCCAGCTGTTGTGAAACCAGCATGTCTTGCCACAGTTTTGCTATAAGAGAGTGCTAAAAGTTAGGCACGGCATGCTGGGACTGGTAGTTTCACAACAGCTGAAGAGCCTATGCCCGATCTAGATGCTTGGTCCAACTCCTGTCAATTCACTTTGTTTCCATATGTGTGAATCCATAAGGAATATGTAGTGATTTGTTCCCAGTTGAATGGCCAGGGAGTTGAGTCATCTAATAAGGCCTAGGCCTGAAAAGACCTAGTCCTGCATGACTACAGTCTACCCATGACTACAGTCTACCCAGTCTACAGTCTACAGTCTACTACAGTCTACCCATGACTACAGTCTACCCAATCCAAGATACCGTAGTATCCAATAAACATTTTCAACACAGCCAAGTCTACCCTGTACCAGTCTTTGGAGAACATGCTTCAAAGCCTAAAAGGAAGAGAAAGTGGAAACGTGGCCCAGTGCATTCAGTCTGCTTCTGTCAATAATCTAGCAGAGTTATTGAAATGACGAAGCTAACTGGTTGCTTTGGGACACTACTCCACTTTCACTCCCACAAGGCTTTGTACAGTACATCCCACCCTCTGAATGACCGGACAACATTTCTGGATCAGAGAACTACAGTACTATAGTGGGCTAATGAGATCAGGGAGCATTGAAGCATTGGTTGGAACTGTGATCAGTAGGTAGGTGAGCACATTGGAAAGGGTCATAGAGATTATGCTCTGAGCAATTAGGGGGAAATTTCCTAAGATGGGAGTTCTATTGAAATTGGGATTTTGCCCATAGCAACAATCAGATTCTAATTTATTAAGCAACTTCAATATGATGGTAGATGGAATCTGATTGATTGCCCATAGCAACATCCAAACTTTAACAACTCCCATCTTAGTAAAGGAACACTTTGCAGTTTAAATCATAGGGACTTGTCCACTAGCCCTTTGGATCTAGAGACCTAGAGATTGACCCCTTTTAAAAAGATAACCGTGTCAGCATCCCTGGTTATTGGTGATGTACATTTTACCTGTGTTTGTGTATTGTACCAGTTATGCTAGTGTATTGTGTTGTACGGTCTGCCAGGAGCCTGGTTGGCTAAATAAAAACATTTTTATTTCTCCAGTAACTGTGTGCGGCTATCATTCCTTTCTGCAGCTGTACCCTATCTCCGCCTTCCATAGTTCAATATGGGGGTTAAGTTTAGACTCATTAGAGTGGGGACCAGCAAATATTGGACCTTAGGACATGGTAGTGTCTAGATCCCCTTCAGTTTTATCAGTTGTCCCATCATGCACAGTGTCCACATATACCTGGAGGGGGAATATAAATCTGTGGTGAGCGAAGCGAGCCCGTGAGGGTACAATGCAGCTAAAATAAAACAAAATAACCTACACCTACGTGAATTACAGATAAAATACAAAACGTTGTGAGGGCATCGAACAACTTCCGCCCTCACTGAACGTCACATTCTGTAAACAAAACTGAAGGGGATCTAATCTCTACCCTTAGAACATTCTTCTTCCCTGGGTACACCTAGCCAAAGAATATTAGGGGATGCTGAAGAGTTTGTTGTGCCATAGTATAAAAATGCATAGAAGATATTACTGTATTTGAGTCTAGAATACATATTTTTGGAAAAATGTAAGCCATCATTACTGGACATGCCTTGTTTTTTGTCCAATATACAGGGTGAGATTTAATAGGATGAGAGAATCAGAAAGTGAGAGATTTGGTAAGAAATCTCCAGTTTTTTTTAAAGCGGCAATCATTTACACTGCATAACCAATTTGATTTTGAAGTGCAAATGATTGCCACTTTAAAAAAACTGGAGATTTCTTACCAAATCTCTCACTTTCTGAATCTCTCATCCTATTAAATCTCACCCACAGTCTTTAGATAGCAGGTCCTTGCGTTCTTTAACAATTTATATATATATATATATATATATGTGTGTGTGTTTGGTGACACAATGTTTTTCGACATTGTTATTGCTCTGCTCAGGAGAAGCCATAATCATTATAGTTAGTCATTAAATGTAAAATATATCTTGATTTTCAATATACCACAATTTGCTATAACTAAGGGTGCCAACCAGATTGTGGTGATAAAAATGACCAACATACAGTGGGGGCGATTCTGTAACACAGAAATGCAGTAAAAACCCCGTTATCTGGGTTTTTACCGCATTTCTGTATGCTGTATTAGCCCACCGCAGTGTTAGCGCTGCGGAGGGAATCGCCAGCAAAAGCTGGCGATTCCCTGCAGAAGCCTATGGGCTTCTTACCGCAGCGCTGTTTGAGGGATCCGTCACGGATCCCTCCCAGTGTGCCCTGCGGCCGGCGCTGGGGTCTGCGCATGCACAGATGGACTCCCGGCACCGCATCGCAAGGGACAGCTCTTATCGCAAGAGCTGTCCCTTGCGTTAATAACAGCATATGTTACAGCATATGCTGTTATTAAAATTGCGGTAGCCGGAGAAGGGTGCAGCAAATGTTACAACATCCCACCCAGTATCTCCTTAATCCGGATATCCCATCAGTATTTTATGTATCATTCCATATGAGTTGGTGATAAGGATATAATCATAGGTCATATATAACAATTATGCATTATTAGCAATTTCTTATCAAGAATGTTATATTTTCTTAAACTTTAAAAAAACTACAGATGAGATACAGATTCTAAAAAAACTACAGATGGGTTTTATCACCACAACCTGGTTGTCATAAATTTACTAATCATAAATTTGCAGGCTATTCGAGACGTGTACATTTTTCTTCAAGAGTAGCTTACATACAGTACATATGATAATATTCTTAATAAAATAGTTTAACTGTATTTATTTTAAACACACTAGTTCTTGGGGTTCAAGCGTGCACCCCACCCGAGTTTCTTTTTCTTTTGTATATTAACTTGTCACAACTCGGGGGTGCACCACTGACCATCACATATAGACACATTTAGGGCGGACATAAGCCCGATTGTAAAAGGTGATTAAAAAATAAGATAGAATCTCTAATAAGGTCAGTTATGACCCCAAACGAACTATAACCAATAGAAAAATCGGTACTTGTGAGTTATCCGGGCTGCCGATTTTGTCCTTAAGTTTGGTTAACTTAAGGACACCCGACCGACGCGATGCCCACGATTTAGCTCCAAATCGGGGGCATCGCGTCGGTCGTGGCCGTTATAAGGGGCCGCGACGCGATGCCCCCGATTTCCCATAGACAGTAATGTTAAAAGACACGATATCGGGGGCATCGCGTCGGTCGTGGCCGTAATAAGGGGCCGCGACGCGATGCCCACGATTTCCCATATACAGTAATGTTAAAAGACGCGATGGACCCGATTTCCCATAGACAGCAATGTTAAAATAAAATTACAATGTGAAATTGGGCAATATGTTTTTAAAAAAAATGTTTCATGGCCCCCCACCACCGTTAACGCCACCCCGCTATTGACGCCAACCCGAAGCGTGGCGAGCGCAGCGAGCCCGCGAGGGGCGGCGGTACGCGTCCTCCGACCTTTTCATGCCCTACTATCCACTAGGGCGTGGAGTGAGAATAGAATAGTGTGGCGAGCACAGCGAGCCACCGAGCCCGAAGCGTGGCGAGCGCAGCGAGCCCCGCGAGGGGACGCGGACACCTGTGAAGCCCGCAAGGGCATGCGGATACCTGTGAAGGTGTCCGCGTCCCCTCGCCACGCTTCGGGCTCGGTGGCTCGCTGCGCTCGCCACACTATTCTATTCTCACTCCACGCCCTAGTGGATAGTAGGGCATGAAAAGGTCGGAGGACGCGTACCGCCGCCCCTCGCCACGCTTCGGGTTGGCGTCAATAGCGGGGTGGCGTTAACGGTGGTGGGGGGCCATGAAACATTTTTTTTAAAAACATATTGGCCAATTTCACATTATAATTTTATTTTAACATTGCTGTCTATGAGAAATCGGGTCCATCGCGTCTTTTAACATTACTGTCTATGGGAAATCGTGTCGGAAATCGGGTTCATCGCGTCTTTTAACATTACTGTCTATGGGAAATCGTGGGCATCGCGTCGCGGCTCCTTATAACGGCCACGACCGACGCGATGCCCCCGATTTCGGGCGCGATGAAAAAATCGGCAGCCCGGATAACTCACAAGTACCGAAAAATCTTTCCCTACTACCCAGTGCGAATCTCCAACATTTTCTTTTTACCTTATAATCTGGTACTGTGTGGGAACGGGTCCCGGATGATGCTCCGACAGGGTGGATCCCGACAGTCAGTATCCCAACATCAGAATCCCGACTGCCTGTGCTCCGATAGGGGGGATCCTGACTCACAGGGGCTATTCTCCCTTGTGGGGGTCCATGACCCCCATTGAGGGAGAATAGAACCTGTGGCGAGCGCAGTGAGCCCGCAAGGGGCCTCTTTGCGCTCTCCCCCTTACAATTTAATAATAAAAAACAGCAACATATAAACTGCCAATCATTAAAATCTATCCAAATGAGGCCATATAAGGTAGCAGGTCAAAGATTTTGTTAGTAATTAGTCTCCTTCTTTCTGGCTGTTAATCTATTAGTAGCATCATCAGTAGAGTTAGGGGGTCATTCTAATTTGATCGGTCCCCGGGGTATTAGCACCAGGGACCGATGTTTGCACTTTGCGCATATTTGCACATGTGCCTGTGCATGGCTGCTGTGCATTGCATGGGGGTGGTCGCATCGGGATGCCCAGCGTTTCTTGGGCATATCCTCAGAAACGGTGGGTTTGCACAGAAAAACGCTGGGCATCCCCATGCAATTGTAGACGGGCAGCTGCCTGTCGCAGGTGGGCGGCTGACAGCACAGGTTGTCATTTTCGAACCGCACGCTTGCAAATATGTCTGTCAGGGCTGCCTTATATTTGCAAATGGGTGGCACAATCATTTGATGTTCGGTGACCATTGAATGACTTGGCCTCCGTACGCTCCCTTGCAAATGAAGGTACTTATGTAGTATCTGGGCGTCCGATTTAGAAATCGGGTCGGATCGGTAGCATCGCATCGCATGCGACCAAATCGTATGGGATGCGAAGCGATGCGATGGTCCCGATTTTTCCATAGGATTCAATGTTAAAATGGTCTGAGTCCATTTTAACATAGTATTCAATGGGAAAAAGGGTCCTTTTCATACCCCTACTATCCAAGTGGGCATGGAGTTTGATATAAACCTGTGGCGAGCCCGAAGGGTGGCGAACGTAGCGCGCCCCGCGAGGGGACACAGAATACTTTTTAAGAAATCTGCGTTCGCTCGCCACGCTTCGGGCTCGGTGGCTCGCTACGCTCGCCACAGGTTTATATCCAACTCCATGCCCACTTGGATAGTGGGGAAATGAACAGGACCTTGTTAACATTGAATCCTATGCAAAATCGCATCGCATGCGATATCGCATGCAATATCGGATGCGATTCGATGCGATTTTGCCGAAAATCGCGTTGAATCGCATCTGATTGTATGCCTTAAGGCAGGGGTGGGGAACCTCAGGCCCGGGGGCCATATGCGGCCCCCGTAGCCGGTCTCAGTGGCCCTCCCACCCGCCTGGCAGCTTTGCCGGGAGTCAAGTACAGGGGAATTCTCGTGAGAGGTTGGTAGTTCTTGCGAGATTCCTCTAAATCAACAGCAGCCAGAAACTGTCAGTCCTATTCAGCGGCAGCCACCGGAGCGTGGGGCGGCTGCAGCAGGACAATTTGTAAGATACATTTTTACATATGGCCCCGAAGGATTTTTTTCCCCATACAAACGGCCCTTGGCACAAAAAAGGTTCCCCACCCCTGCCTTAAGGTAAGGCATACAATCAGAAAATCGGCAGCCCAGATACTACATAAGTACCCAAATGGATGTTTAGTCAAAACATCCATTTGCAATGCGCCGGGAATGTACGTGCGGCAGTGAGGGGTCGGGGATTCGCTCGCCCCGCTAAGCAATGACCTTATGCTGCTTAGCGAGTCAACCAGAATTAGGTCCTTAGTTTGTTAATAGCATGCAGAAAGTTGTTAGCGTAGTACTGGATACGCATACTTTTGATATGAATAGCAGCAATTTCAAATATTAAAGCAACAGTTGAACAAGCCAAACTCTTATCACCAATGTTGTTTTCAACTTGTTCAACAATTTATATAATTTCTTGTTTTCTGCCTTAAACAGTATTTAATGAGAATGACCAGCGCTCTGTGAAAATCATGACTGTCCTGCAAAAATCAGAACAGTTGGTAGGTATGGTAAATGGCCTCAATAGGATTGATTTATATTGATTGTCACTATTGTACTGTGAATTTTATAGTATACCTGCAAGCATATGTTTATTATTATTATTATTATTATTATTATTATTATTATTATTAACCCTTTTAATGCCAACTTTGTTGTGAGAGATGTGCAAAATATCCGCTAAAAATGCCAACATCGCTCACAGCGACTGTTATTTTTGGTACTTGTTTCCTAGCACGGCGCCAGCGATAAAAATTGTATCCATCGGGACCCCAAAAATCGCATCGATCGCATCGCATGCAACTAAATCGCATGCGATGCGATCTACGCGATTTTTTACATTGGAATCAATGTTAAATGCCCCCCAGACCCCAATTTCTATTGTTTCCCAACCCTGATGGGTCAAATACCCCCCCATTGTTAACGCCACCCCACAATGAACGCCAACCCGATGTGGCGAGCGCAGCGGTACACGTCCTCCAACCTTTTCATACCCCCACTATCCACGTCGGCGTGGAGTTGAGAATAGAAAGTGTGGCGAGCGTAGCGAGCCACCGAGCCCAAAGCGTGGCGAGCGGACGCGCATTACTTCACAGATATTACACATCCCCTCGCGAAGCTCACTGCGCTCGCGTTGGCGTTCATCGTGGGGTGGCGTTAACAATGGGGGGCATTTGTCATGTAAAATACCCATAAGGGTTGGTATACAATGAAAAATCGGGTCCATTGGCCCATTTAACATTGTTCCCTATGTGAAATCGCGTCCATCGCATCAGTCGCATCGCATGCCTTAACTTAAAGCATGCGATGGACGCGATTTTTTCATTGTCGGGAAAAAGGCTAAAAATAGCCCTAAAATCGTGTCGGTCGTGTCCATCTACCTACGACGGGCGCCGTGCTAGGAAACAAGTACCTTATTTTTTTTAGTACAATGTTTAACAAAACTTCAATTAATTGACTTCAGATCCTTTGCTGGCAATAACTAAAGTGATTCATATTCCTCGAGTTCGTCCCTGGTGACTGTGGTACTACTGTATACTTACCATTGCTGGTAATTGTAAGCACTGTTAAATATACTTTCCTGACCATCCATAGGCAAACGCAAACCTCTTGGCAAGTTCCTTACATTATGACAACAATAGCATTGGTATATAATATGATTACTAGAGCTGCCACCACATCATGCAGTGTAAGGGACAGAGCAGAGCTGCTGTACATGCCCAGTGTACCAGCTTCTTCTACCACATTTACTGCCCTCAAACATCGCAATAGACCAGAGAGTAGCTGGCAGGAGGAAGAGACAGGAGCCTTACCATGAAGTGGGAGATTGTGAGCTTAGAAAGTGCAGTACTGGGTCTATTATGTGTGTGTATTTATTATATGTTATGTTTAAACATTTCCTGACAATTATCTTGTTTAAAACAGCCTATACTATAGATCATCTGTACTGTTAAATAATAATACCATATTCCATACAGTATCCATTGTATAAAAAGACCAATTTTCAGGGCTGTTACCACTTCCCCAGATTCCCGTACTTACTCCAATGCACTGCACAGTGGGAGATTTTGGATTACATTTGGAAACCCCCCTCTAAAAATCCTGCGTGTGCCACTGCCATCAGATACAGAACCCTTGTTTACAGAATGGTTGAAGATGTGTGCGGTCATCGGTCATCATATTAACCCCTTACCGCCGCAGCCTGTTTTTGCCTTCCTGACAGAGCCCTTTTTTTCAAATCTGACATGTATCACTTTATGTGGGGATAACTTTTTATTGCATTTACTTATCCCAGTGATTTTGAGATTGTTTTCTCGTGACACATTGTACTTTAAGTTAGTGGTAAATTTTGGTCGATACAGTCTGTGTTTATTTGTGAAAAATACCAAAATGTCGTAAAAAAATTGAAAATTTAGCAATTTGCAAAATGTTAAATTTTCTGCTTGTGAGACAAATAATCATACCACTCAAAATAGTTAATAACTAACAAAGACCATATGTCTGCTTTATGTTGCCATCATTATTTCAACCTCCTTTTATTTTTTTTGGACACTAGGAGGCTTAAAATATGAATAGCAAATTCTCAAATTTTCAAGAAAATTTCAAACACTGATTTTTTTAGGGACCAGTTCAGTTCTGATGTGACTTTGAGGGACTTGTATGTAAGACACCCCCATAAATGATGCCATTTCAAAAACTGCACCCCTCACAGTATTCAAAACAGCATTTTGGAAGTTTGTTAACCCTTTAGGTGTTTCACAGGAATTAAAACAAAGTGTAGGTGAAATTTCAAAATGTCATTTTTTTAGCAGATTTTCAATTTTAATACATTTTTCTAAGGCACACAGTAGATTTTACTAGAGAAATGTGACTAAAAATTGATTCCCCCAATTCTTTTGTTTTCATAAATATCCTATATGTGGCCCTAGTGTGCACGTTGACCAAACCACAGGCTTCATAATAGAAGGAGCACCTACTTGATTTTGGAGCCTCCTTTTTATGAGATTATTTTTTAGGCACCATGTAGGATTCTAGGCACCATAAGATGCTAAAAGTTAGGAACCTCCCCCAAGTGACCCCATTTTGCAAACGACACCCCTCAGGGAATTCATCTAGGGGTATAGTGTACATTTCAAACCCCCATGGGTTTCACCAATTTTGGTACAACTGGGCTGCGAAAATGAAAAATTACAATTTTTTACACAAAAATGCAGTTCTGGCTCAAAATTTTTCATTTTCACAAGGAATGAAGGAGACAAAGCATCCCCAAAATCTGTGCCGCAATTTCTCCCGAGTACGGCAATGCCTCATATGTGACCAAAAAATACCATTTGGGTGCATGGCAGGACTCAGAAGGGAAGGAGTGATATTTGGATTTTGCAGCACAGATTCTGGTGGAATGAATGGTGGGTGCTATGTCGCATTAGCAAGACCCCCGAAGCACCAATACAGTGGAACCCCCCCACAAGTGACCCCATTTTGCAAACTACACCCCTCAGGGAATTCATCTAGGGGTATAGTGTACATTTCAAACCCCCAGGGGTTTCACCAATTTTGGTACAACTGGGCTGTGAAAATGAAAAATTACATTTTTTTACACAAAAATGCAGTTCTGGCTCAAAATTTTTCATTTTCACAAGGAATGAAGGAGACAAAGCACCCCAAAATCTGTGCCGCAATTTCTCCCGAGTACGGCAATGCCTCATATGTGACCAAAAAATACCATTTGGGTGCATGGCAGGACTCAGAAGGGAAGGAGTGATATTTGGATTTTGCAGCACAGATTCTGGTGGAATGAATGGTGGGTGCTATGTCGCATTAGCAAGACCCCCGAAGCACCAATACAGTGGAACCCCCCCACAAGTGACCCCATTTTGCAAACTACACCCCTCAGGGAATTCATCTAGGGGTATAGTGTACATTTCAAACCCCCAGGGGTTTCACCAATTTTGGTACAACTGGGCTGTGAAAATGAAAAATTACATTTTTTTACACAAAAATGCAGTTCTGGCTCAAAATTTTTCATTTTCACAAGGAATGAAGGAGACAAAGCATCCCCAAAATCTGTGCCGCAATTTCTCCCGAGTACGGCAATGCCTCATATGTGACCAAAAAATACCATTTGGGTGCATGGCAGGACTCAGAAGGGAAGGAGTGATATTTGGATTTTGCAGCACAGATTCTGGTGGAATGAATGGTGGGTGCTATGTCGCATTAGCAAGACCCCCGAAGCACGGTGAAATGATGAACCTAATAATCCATAGATGTGTGGTATATTTTAAAACACTCCTTCATACATAGGCCTGGTTTGTCGGGGCAAGTTTCACAGTGGAAAATAGTTTGCTTTCTTATTCCCTTTTTATAGCAAACTTTGCACCTTTTTTGTGTCCTGCCCTTTTTTCCAGTGGAGGGGATTTCGTTAGGAAAATGCTGCCCTGATACAATACGGGGGCCAGTACTAGAAGTACTGGGGCCAGTACTAGAAGTACTGGGGCCCTCTGCCTGCTGGTTCCCAAATATTAGGCCCTTTATGACTTCCTCTTGAAAGTGCATAAATGTCCCCGTCTGGCTGGTAGAACGGAATAGTACGTAAGCGTTATACAGTGCCATCTGGATGATATACACGGCCAGCTTCTTATACCATATTTTTGTTTTCCGCCCATGTACTTATTGTAATCTAGGATACAAATAGGTTTTGAGGTGTGGGTACTGGTACCTCGTACAGGGACGGAGGTGGTACTGTCTCCGTGAATTGTTGTCAGTATAAGGACATCCCTCTTGTCCTTATATTTGACCAACAACATATTTTCGGTGGATTGTGCCCTGCTTTCACCCTTTCTCAGTAATTGGGCAACGTTCGTTTTTGGGAGGCCTCTTTGGTTCTTGCGCACAGTACCGCAAGCTGCTGTACCTCTTGAACCAAGGGCCTTAAACAGGGGGATGCTGGTGTAAAAGTTATCCACATAGAGGTGATAACCCTTATCCAGGAAGGGGTGCACTAAATCCCAGACAATCTTTCCACTAACACCTACGAGGGAGGGGGGACATTCTGGCGGTTCAATTCTTGTGTCCTTCCCTTCATATACCCTAAACCTGTGGGTGTACCCTGAGGTACTTTCGCACAGCTTATACATTTTTATGCCATACCTTGCCCTCTTATTGGGAAGGTACTGGCGGAATTTAACCCTTCCTTTAAAATGTATAAGTGACTCGTCTACACAAATGAATTTTTTGGGGATGTACATCTCAGCAAATTTGGCGCTGAAATGATCAATGACCGGCCTGACTTTGAATAGCCGGTCAAAGGTGGGATCATCTCTGGGTGGGCACTGTGCATTATCGTTGTAATGCAAAAATTTAAGGATCGTCTCAAAACGAGTCCGGGTCATGGCCATACGATGAAGTGGGGTGCTGTACAGAACATCTGTACTCCAATATTGTCTAATTTCTGGCTTTTTAACTATGCCCATATGTAACACCAGACCCCAAAACGTCATCATCTCTACTGCATCTACAGGGGTCCACCTAGCAAATGATGACGTGGGGTTTTGGGCAATAAACTGCTGGGCATATAAATTACTTTGGTCCACCATTAAATTTATAAAATCATCAGAGAAAAAGACTTTGAAAAAGTCAATTTCTTTGAGGCCTGTAGTATCAAATTGGATTCCTGGGTTGGCCAAAAACTCAGGAACCTGGGGCTCAAAATTGTCTGGTGGTGGGGTCCATACAGGATCAATCATTTGGGGGGGGGGGTCTCAGCTGCTCTATGGGGGCGTCTTTGAGGGGGTCCCTCATCACTAGAGGAGGAAGAGGAGCTTAAGACGAATGCAAATTCATCGCTTACATCACTGGCTGTGTCAGTGTCAGAGGCAATAAGGGCATATGCCTCCTCCACTGAAAACAGTCTTTGGGATGATTGGGACATTTTTATTATTTTTGTGTTTGTGTAAGTGTAGTGTTTCAACACGTGTATAGTGTAGGGGGGTACAAACTTTATTTCAACACGGGGGGTATGTAGTGTGTATGTAGTGCTTTAACACGTGTAAGTGCACTTAAGGGGCAGCAGCTTCAAGGCAGCTTTCGGTACAACCTTGAAGGGGTTAAAAGAAAAAAAAAAAGCTCCTGCGCCAAAAATTGAGCACAGATGTTGGTCAGTAACGTCCGTCACTGATCAGCGCTCAGCGGCCACAGGACACCCACAAAATCACCGTGGGTGTAAAAAAATTTTTAAAAAAAGACCCCACAGCACCCTCCAAAAAAAAAAAATTAAAAAAAACTGCTGATCAGTCAAAGGCAACAGGAATTTGATAAAAAAAAAAATAGATCAACCCTGTGCCAAAAATGCTGATCAGTGATGTACGTCACTGATCAGCGCTCAGCGGCCACAGGACACCCACAAAATCACCGTGGGTGTAAAAAATTTTTAAAAAAAAGACCCCACAGCACCCTCAAAAAAAAAAAAAAACTGCTGATCAGTCAAAGGCAACAGGAATTTGATCCAAAAAAAAAAAATTAGATCAACCCTGTGCCAAAAATGCTGATCAGTGATGTACGTCACTGATCAGCGCTCAGCGGCCACAGGACACCCACAAAATCACAGTGGGTGTAAAAAAATTTAAAAAAAAGACCCCACAGCACCCTCAAAAAAAATTAAATAAAAAAAACTGCTGATCAGTGATGCAACACTGATTAGCAGTGAGGGGTATATATACCTATATATGCAGGCGCGCAACCTGACGGGGTATATATAAAAAAAAAAACCTGCACCCCCAAAAAGTTGCTGATCAGTTAATTTATACTGATCAGCACAAAAGGGGGGCAGCAGAGACAAAATTATATTACACAATGACGCTGCAGCAGCAGCAGCACAACAACCAGGAAGCACCAACAACCAGGAAGCACCAGCAGCAGGCAGCACGGATGCCACCACACCACCAACGCTGATCAGGTCAGTATAAGAGGACAGATGGGCACGGAGACCGCTCTGCACGCTGTTCCTGACCGGAATGGCGGCTGCAGGGCTGTCTCCGTTATTTTCTCTGAGGTGTAATGGCTGTGATTGGTCCGTCGGTCCGACGGACCAATCACAGCCTTGGGGGGCAGGTGAGGTGGGGTGACCACCAGTGACCCCTTTACACCCGGTGGTGATTGGTGCTGTACTTAACAGCACCAATCACCACCGATCCCTGTGTTACCGAGCGCCGTTATTCGCCGTTATTCGCAGAAAACGCTGCAATTGGCTGTTCACATTTGAACAGCCAATCGCAGCGATCGCCGATGGGGGGGGGGCATCGCTGCCCCCCCTGGGCAATGAGGGAAGATGTCTGCTGTCAGGGACTCTGGTGACACTTTAAATGCATGACGTACATTTATGCCATGCGTCGGGAAGTACATCCCGACCATGACGTAAATGTACGTCAAATGTCGGGAAGGGGTTAAAGTCTTAGTTATTTTTTCTGTATAAAGAGAAATATTTTGTCAAAATAAATCAGATCTTGCAGTTTTATATGTTTTAAGTAATGACATTGTTTATGTCTGCTCAGCCACAAGGCTATTAAGTGCATTTAATTACGGACAGCCCCAGCAAATCATTTTTTAGACTAACCTAATTTTTCAGCAGCTTACAATCATGTAAGTGGAATGACCGTATGTTAACAATGGATGCAGTCATTTGATGTTTTATCATTATATTACTGTCTGCAAAGATTTAACTGGGAATTTATTTATTAACTGGAACAGCTAGCAGCCCGGTCCTCCAACATGACCCATATTTGCCTGCTACATACCGCTCTGCTCCTGATTTCCCAATTTAGTTTCTTATTACTGTAACATGGTGTTATATTTACTAAGGCGCATGTTATCAAGCAGTTTTAACCAATAGTTTTTAAACTGCAATAAAAATAAATGCTCAACAAGACTGTTTCAGCAGGTTTTACCAACAACCGGTGGCTTTGACAACGCACGTCTCAATAAATTTATCCCGTACTGATACGAGAATTCTTGCATCAGGAATGGTGTAATGGATAACATTACTGCCTCATAGCACTGTGTGGAGTTTGTATATTGTCCCGGGGCTAGTGGAGGTTTCCTCCAAGTACTCTGGTTTCCTCCAAGCACTCCGGTTTCCTCAATTTAAAATATACTGTATATACTAAGTTAATTAGCTCCCAACAAAAAATGATACTCTACCAATACTGCTTTTCCACTGACATAATAATCTCGGGGTTTTGCACATGAATGCCGGGATTTTTGTCAGTGGAAACGGGTACAAGGTAAAAATCACAAGAAGGAATGGCAGGCCACCCATCATAAATCATTCTTTAACTGCTGCCTGTGCCACTGGCCGATAAGTAGGGCAGAGGCATGTACTTTATTGCGGCACAGCATAAATGACATCACTCCACTGTGCTGAAAGGCAGAGGAGCTACATTGTGAGGAGGAGCTGAGGAGCCCCAGCCAGAGAAGCCACGCAAGAATGTAAGTGACTGCGACCGGAGCTGGAGAAACATTGTGGGCTGGAGCTGGAGAGACAAAAGATGTCTTAGGTGTCTCCAGCCCTCAGTGTCCCCTAAGGGGGCTGGAGTGGGGGGGGGGGGGGGGGGCACTGGGCTATAGATACATAAGGGGGGTGGAGTTGGAGAGACACTGCATGCTGGAGTTGCAGAGACGCTGTGGGCTGGAGCCTGGAGAGACAATAGGGGACTGGAGATACAAAAGATGTCTGGGGAGACACTGAGGGCTGGAGCTGGAGATACCTAAGGGTGCTGGAGTTGGGGAGACACTGGGCTGGAGCTGGAGATACACAAGGGGGCTGGAGTTGCAGAGACACTGTGGGCTGGAACTGGAGAGACAATAGGCGACTGGAGAGACAAAAGATGTCTGGGGAGACACTGAGGGACTGGAGCTGGGGTTAACTCAAAGGGGTTAGAGAGACATAAAGGGATAGAGCTGGATATATAGAAGGGTCTTTGAGAGATAGAAGAGGCAAAGGGGTATTTATGCAGAGACACCTATAGAGTTACTCAACAGCTCAGTAACTATGCTACACTCTCCCTTCCCTTATTTGCTGATACTTTTTTCATACAGTATTAGTAGCGGTTATGCATGGGGAGTAGTATAAAATACTGACACTCATTAAGTCACCACCATAATATCAACATGATCCAACATGCGGAATGTTGACATGCAGCTGACATGAGTCTAACCTGTTGGTGTGACACTATTTACTTTGGAAATATAATCATTATAGTTTAAACAAATCGAGCTCAAGTTCATACACAAATCAAACGCACAGAAATGTACATGTGACATTTTATTACTTTGTCCAGCAGCTGAAATCACTGAGAAAATATAAAAAAAAAAAAAAAAGTTGTAAACATTTTAAAATATCCATATCCACTGTATTACGACATAAAATGAGCAAAGTTCATATAAAATTTTATTTTTTAAGTTAAGGATGAATTTACCTTCCAGAAACTTACATCACATTTTCATTTAGCTTAAGAACCATCAGTTTTCAAAAAAAAAAAGAGAGAGAGAGAGACCGGATTGGTGACAGATTACATAGATCTATTGTAGATGTTGGTGCACATATAACTCCCCAAACAGTGGGGGGGATTCAGATCACTCAGGTGCGAATTCGCCCACGGTACCAATGGTGCGAATATGCGCATGTGCGAACGCCTTGGTCAAGTTTAACACTCACCAGGGCGTTCACTAAACGGTGGGTGGGAATGGGTCGGATGCAGAGGACCGCCCAGAGTTTTAATGGTCCCTGCGAAAGCATGCGTGCCCATGCATCCTTTGGGCGGGCGGCTAACGTCACATGACATCAGCGCCGCCCCCAATCCACCGGACAGAGGGCATCTGATAAGTAAGTATAGCCTTAGCATTCAGAGTGAAGGCAGGAGAAATCATTCGATGGTGAGCGACCATCAATTGATTTCTCCTGCATGCGAATGGATGTGTAAGTGTACACACCCACTCTCATGCTAGTGGATTCAGTCAGCAGGGGGGGGGAGACATTCATTGGGTAGGGCAGCCATTGTCTGCTTGATAGGCAGCGAATGTACACTACCTAGCAAACAGGTCTGAATCAGGCTCTGTAATCCTACACAAATATCCGTGGCTTGGCAGCTTACAGGGGGCAGATGCATTAAGCCTGGAGAAGGAGTGGAGATCAAGTGGAAGGTGATAACGCACCAGCCAATCAACTGTGTTTAAAAATGTCAGTTGGGAGTAGATTGGCTGGTCCCTTATCTTCTTCCACTTTATATCTTCTTCCGGCTTAATACTGTACATCCGCCCCATTATGTGATGGGTACAAAGTGAAGAAATAGGAGATGTGGAACAAAGGACAATGCACAGTACTGGAGAGGAATAAGTGGAAGAGGAAAGCAGTGGGCTGGGGATGATAGCTTGAATGTAAACCATTGCAATAAATAACAGAACAATGGTTGGCAAAGTTTGTTAAGGTTATCTTCATGTAAAATAGTTCATTATTAACAGCACTCAGGTCATCTTGCCCAGCCTACAAGCAGTGGTGGCAGCTGCCAGTCATGTTCTGTGGTGCCATAAAGGGAAAAGTAATGTGTAGAAGACCAGTTTATAATCTTTTCTCTTTATTCATTCATGCTGGTTTATATCTCCAGAAAACCGCTTTTATAAAGGTTTATTCTCCCAGCAGGAGGAGCGGAAATTTGAATCTTGAATTTGAAGAGCAGCAATCTAAAATCCATGTAATCTTTGTGGAATCTTTGTTAAGTTTTGTGAAATTGAAACACACAGTGCTCTCATACAGTATATTAAGTGCTATCAGCAGTCAGATACTAGACAGGTGCCATGAACATTGAAAATAGTAGTATTCTCTGGTGCAATCCTGAGAAGGTCCTGGTTCAGAAGATCTGAAATGCATCAAGTCACACTACACATTTTCCCCCAGTAGCTCTGAAGTCATATTCAAATTAAAAATCGCAAATACTGAAGAAAGTGGGAAACTGAAGATTAGGAACAAGCGACATCACAAAGGTCAAAGGCATGATGTCAGTGATGTCACACAATTATAGCGAATTGGCAACTTACATTTCATATGAATAGTAGCTCATAATGTCTCCCTGTCTTCAGGTGACATACAATATCAAACAGGACAATTCAATAGAGGAAAAGCTTAGAAATATTATACAACCATAAAAAGCATGGGCCATTGTACATGTACAACTGTATATTACTGAGTGCCCATAACCATTCCACAACAATTACAGCCATACAGTATATGGATGAGATGTATCAAGCCTTCTAAAGAGGACAGATAGATAAGTTGCCCATAGCAACTAGTTTCTAGGTCTCGTTTATCAAGAAAATGTTATGTAATGCTAGAAGAAGAAGTCTTCTTCTCCACCAATCGTCTTCAGAAGACTTGATACATCTGCCCCTTAACTTATCAGATTGTGGTGATTTCAGCTTTGCTAGTGATACTTATGATGACGTGTGCAAAGGGTTAAATGTCCCTTAGTGATTATATAAGCATAACCAGTTTTAATTATTCAGTAGGCAAGCTTAATAGATTTGGTTTTGAAAACATTATTTAGTACATTCAGTTTTAATTAGATGCTAGTTAAAATTGAATAAACATGAGGGAGCATTATAAGTATTTCAATATTCCCAAAGCTGCTAGATCATAACGCTGGTAATATGAGGGAATGTGTTTGCTGGTGTAGCGAATTCCTCTTATCAAATGGAATGATATTATTACTATATAAATAGTTGATATAGGTCTTCGTCTACTACAAAAAAAAAAACAGGGTGTGGGAACTCTGCATATATCATCCATACTTTGAAAACATCCATTAGATTGTGCAATCAATACATTATTACAGCAGGTGCTGATGTCATGTCCTTGGCTTATCCATGTTTAGCATCTGGTCTGTGCTTCTGACGTCAATCATCTTTGGTAATGTAGGAGGAAATATAAAGCTTCCCCAGAGATCACAGTGTAAAGGTCACATATTGGTTTTGCCAACAGTTAGTGAAGATCAAAACATTGTTTCAGATAATGACTCATATGAGTGTAGATGTGTCTGTTGGCCAGTCCTCCTATCCCGTGGTCTTTATCAGTGTACCACTAAAAAGAGAGAGAAACATAATTAGGAATATTATTACTTATTGCACTGTTTTTCAATCACTCTGCCGCAGTACACGTGTGCCTTGAGCTGTTCTCAAGTGTGCCCTCAGATCTAGAGATGCCCAAACCAGTTTACAGCCACCACCAGTTTAACTGTTATTTACTGGTCTCTTCTTTTCATGTAAATGGACAATTTATTTTATTTTTGTTGCCTGTGGGGACCAGTGTGATTGTTTTTTTTATATGGGGGCCAACAGGTTTTTTTTTTTTCTGTGGGGGCCAATGTGTTTTGCCATGTGGGGATCTCATGGCGTGCCTTGCCAATTTTAAAATCTTATTTAGTGTGACCCAAGGTAAAAAAGGTTTAAAATCACTGACTAATTGCAACAAAAGTGAGTTCGTTTCGATGAGTCCCATACACAATGGGCAATTTTGAGCTGAAAGTGTGTGTATGGCCCGGCGGTGATTGGTGATGCACTCTGAGTGGCGGGATGGACGGCTTTCCATAGCGTCCTGCTATGGAAAGCCATCCACCCCCAGGAAAATCGCTTTAACTTGTGTATGCACTGAGCGATTTTAAGCATCATCACAATTGCAAAACTCCCAGTGTGTATGCAAATTTAATGGGATGCACTGTATAGTTTTTATTTCATTTCTGCAAGAAAGAAGTGCATTTGTAGCCATAATTCTAGCAATGCCATTGTTAGTATGGTCTGGCTTCTGCAGTGTCTAACAAAGTACATAAACAATGAGCAGCACCAGAGAACAGTGTCTTAAGCTTGGTGCTCACTTTTATGATTACTCTGCTGATTGGTTGAAATGGCATCTTACAGCCTAAAAGGACTCTCATGCAGGGCAGCATGCTAAGAACTACAATAATAGTTTCTTTGTTAGTAGTGTTCACTCTGCTCTTGAGAGCACCATATTGACGACATACACAAAAGGTTGACACAAAAAAATGGTTGACATGGCAATGGTCAACACATTAGAAGGTCGACATGAGATATTTTAATCTTTTTTTACAATCTACATACACTCTAATTGGGAATAGTAAAGTTCGCTGAGTATGATGAGTGAATCGAGTCTTGCCAAGGGACACAGTACACTATTTTGGAGTCTATGTGATGAATTCTACACATTGACCCCCAAAAACATGAAAAACTCATGTCAACCATGTCATATGTCGACAATTTCCATGTCGATATTTTGATGTCAACTGATTGACTGTTGATCCTTTATACCAGGGATGGGGAACCTTTTGGCCCTACCGCTGTTGCTGAACTTCACATCCCAGCATGCACTGCTACAGTTTTGCTATTTGGCCATGCTAAAACTGTATCAAAGCATTCTACGATGTGTGGTTCAACAACAGCTGGAGAGCCAAATGTTCCCCATCCCTGCTTTGTACCATAACCGACACATTCTGCGGCACAAATTTTGAATTGAGTTCAAACATGACCAGATTTGCTTGAGACCTCAAATCCTAAATTGATTATAAACTTACCATGGTTTCAAAATCTACTTGGGCATCGACAAGAGCTTTGGAGATCTGAGCTGCTTGTTGGAAGTGAACATTGTCTAAAGAAAGAAGAGAGAATATTATTAGTAAACCTCACATATTGTATACAGGGGATGCAGTTGAAATCCCGACCGCCGGAATCCTGGCACTTTGTCCCTCTCTGGGTGTCCACAACACCCATATAGGGAGAATAAATGAGTGTGCCGAGCGTAGCGAGACACCGGCCCGCTGCGTGGCGAGCCCCCCCCTTGTCAGGATTCCGGTGGTCGGGATTCTGGCGTCGGGATTTTGACCGCCAGGATTCCGACCGCCGGGATTTCAAACCAATCCCGTATACAGGAGCTGCACACAGAATCTGAAACCTCATATTTGGATTGACTTTTGACTAATCCTTTTTCAGTAGCTAAGGGGTTAAAGCCGAAAGTGTGGTGTTAGAAGTAGCACCAGACTGTGATTCACATTAAATAATTATATTGCTAATAATTTACATTCACAGACAATTAGTGTTAAAATAAAGAGTTCTGTCATGGTCATCGTGATATAACATTTGGCCATCAGGTTCTGTTTTGTCAGTTTTGATGCTGGAAATCTGTCATAGATACTGGAAGACTAATTAGAGGAGACTCACCATCTGCTGTGCCGTGGATTAGGAGGTATCCCACGTCCTTAAACTTCTCCGCTCTAGACATGACCGTTGAACTCTGCAATGAACAAGAAACAAAAGAGAATTTCAATTTGGTTATAATTTAATAATATAGAACTGGGTTCTCATACAGGGGGTAACCGTTTATTCTTAATAAGTTAAATCAGTCAATAATTAAAACAGAACTTTCATCAAGTTATAATTATAAAGTAAATGAACTAGTGCTGACAGCCTAACCTACTGGCCATAGAAGTAGCCGGGATGGTAAGAGCATACTTGCTGGTTTTGCTTCCCCCTCCTGAAGGTCGGTGGAGCACGGCTGGTATAGTGCCATATGGCCAGGAGGTAGATAGGGTGGATTAGGGGGATGACCGATGGGTAGATGGGTGATCTGAGGCATGGCCACACATTCACGTCATTGTGGCTCCACCTCCCACCAAACATCACGGTACAAAAGGGGATCGGTCAATGATGGTGCATTTTAGAATGAATTGTGTAATCAGGTCACACTTGGTCCGCCTACTTGTGTTATTTAAATGGGTGGCTCAGGGGGTCAGGAGGGATTGGGGGACTTGCCCATCTTCCCGGAGAGCCAGGAGCAGCTTCCTATTTTTGGGACCCTCTTGGTTATTCCGGGAGGTAGGTAAGTATGGGTAACATTTGGCTCCAATTATTTTCACACTTACCCCTGAATCTGCCCCTGCCAGAAGAAGCACGGTGCACCCTGTACAGTGGCACACATACTGTTTTTTTGTATTTTGTTTGAGGAGCAATTCCAGGTGGACCCACATCCAAAGTCATCACTAACCTTGAGGCTCAATTCTACATTAAAACATGCTCAGAGGGAATCTAAGAGACTAGAGCCCATACTAGACTGCTACTCAAATTCTGGAGCGTTCTGATAGGACTTGGTAATGCACTATTCTTTCACAGCTCACGCTCTGATTGGATCCAACTTCTAGTTAGACAGGAGCTGCATTACAGCACATACATTACAACAACCAATCAGTATTATATGTATTGCATCTGTCTTCTCCATGAGTAAACACAATAGTTACACATATACTGTATGACCGGCATGGGTGCATCTGTAATATATCTCCAGTTCTGTTGTCTTACCTGGTAATTCTGAAGGTTATCGTCTGCTGTTGGAAGGCTCATGTACCTCTCTGTATAAATAGTGTCTGTAATGCATAGATCAAATAATAAATATATTGGCTATATTTCACAGCAACGGACACAGGGGTACATTTACTAAAGCTTCTGAAAATGAAAAGAGGTGATGTTGCCCATAGCAACCAATCAGATTCTGTCTCTCATTTCTATATTTCATCCTAGAAAATGACAGACAGAATCTGTATTTTTGCTATGGGCAACACCACCTTTTTTAATATTTAGAAGCTTTAGTAAAATTACCTCATAGAGGCCCTTATTCTGATCGATGCGGTAATATCCGCGTGCGTTCGTGCCGCCGATGTTTTGTGTCTGCGCATGTGCAGAGGCGTCTCTGCGCATGTGCGAGCGGGGCGTACGGCCACATCCCGCATGAAATGTGAACACTCCGAACAGGGGGTGGAGAGGGGCGTGAAGGGCTATTTGGGCTCATTACCATATGCATACGCCCCGCGTTTCATGGGCGTTCCCATGCAAACGCTGGGCGTACGTATGGTAATGCGGCCGTGACGCACGTGTAGGGGGCGGACATATGACATCGCCGGATGTCAGCTGCCCGCCCAGATCCCTGCTTTTGCACGTAAAAATGTCCGTGTGGTCTGAGGTTGCGGGAGCTGGTGGACCACTCGGTCCTGCATTCGATGGTCTGCGACCATCGAATGATGGGGGAGGTTCCCTGAGATGGAGGAGGCGTATTCCATGAAAAATACACGTGCGGTCCGTTCGGCCACCTTCTTACCGCGTACGGACGGAGTTGGCGATCCGTATGGAAGGCGGGGTTTAGGACGCACGGTGCTGGCCGCATATTCGGATCCGGCCGCACCGATCAGAATAAGGGCCAGAGTGATTGACGTATACATTATTATTATGTTACACAATTTATTATTGTAATTGACAGTGACCTGTACAATACAGATGTGTCCTTATACGCTGTGGCTCGAGATACGCCAAAAAGCACCTCTCAAGGGCCTAATTCAGACTCGAATGCTAATTAGAGAATTTGCAATTTGAGTGACTGCGCATGCATGAGAGGAAAATGCAAATGGATCATAAAACACAATTAAGCCAGAGTTTGGGTGGCGTAAACCTGCCATTTTCGGTGTGTTTTTGGATTTCCAAGGCAGTTTTGAGGACAGTCTATGATGTCAGCGATGAGCACTTCTCACAGATTAATGGAAGCCTTGGAGTTACTCATAATTGCACAGATGGTAAAAACTGTTCGATGGTTCGGGAATTGCATATACGACTGGATTGCGACTAACGATCCATTCGCAATTCCCTCACAATTTAGCAGAGGGCATCTTCTCTTTCTGTATTACTAGAGTACTACAGTACTACTGACTTAGAGCACCTCAGTCGCACCGGGTATTTTGTGCAATATAACGCACCGACACTCAAATGTAAGAGAACACGTGCATAAATATCAGCATGGTTACAGAGGCTAGAAATGATCCTACCGCTTAGCTTTCCATGTACCAAGAAGGGCCAGTGATGACATTTTCATTAGAGCTTAACCACTTGCCTGGCATGGCTGCATCTGTGGCGCTAATAATGAAAACATAAATACAAGTAACATACCGTAATAATGCCAGCTTGCTACAGGGGCTACTGCGATTCCACACTTGAAAACACCACTTCCACTGCCAAGCACCATTGATGATACATAACCTCCGTAAGACTGCAATAAAACACCATAGATGAACAGTTAACATTATCTATGCACTCGTATAGGATACATTACTTACAGTAGTATTTCTAAGTTGTTTAAAAGTCAGTTCCTATGTACTTTATAGTACATTAAGCTCTAGTCAAAATAATGCATGCACTGTATTGTAGCAGAAGTATCATCAGGGTATTCTTGCAAATGCTTTATGAGGCTTACACAGAGGCGGAACTACCATTGGTGCAACAGGTGCATTGCACCGGGGCCTCTGAGGACAAAGGGGCCCATTGCTGCCCAGACAAGCAGCTTATACCCCTGTCACCCATTGGTGCGGGGCCTAAATTATACTTTTGCACCTGGGCACAGCACTCACAAGTTCCGCCACTGGGCTTACAGCAAGTGAACGTTTTTCAGTTGTCCACATTGTCACGTTCTTTGGTGACACAACTCAATTTACAAGGCAAAGTACCTTCTATAGGCCACATTCAGCATGGATTGCTAATAAGAAATGAAGCCATTGAACAGTTTCTTCCATCTGCGCCAGTCTTCCTCTAATATGTTTAAGCATTAGGGTGGAAGTGGTCATTGCTGACAAAACCACCCTTTTCCCATTTCTGTCTTTACATAATATACTGATGACAGCCATATTTATCTACACTCCACAGAGATTTTGAAAAGAGATAATAATTTATCAAAGGACAGTTAAGAAAAATTGATTAAGTGCGAGTTTAATGGTTACTTGAATGACAATCAAAGGAAACATATCTTCTATGTAGTAATTAGGGCCTGATTCAGACCTATTCACTAGGCTAACGATCAGTCAAACGCCGCCCGTCGCCTGACTGCCCCCCCTCCCCCACTAGCATGCAAGGGGATGTGTACGAGAACAGCCTGGACTGACTTTTCATTTAAATGGTGATCCCTGAATTCGGGGCGGGAGCTAACATCATGTGCCGCCCGCCCCAAGCAGGAAGCAGGCATCGAAATGCCTGTATTAGCAGGGGAACGCCTGGTATTTTTATGGGTACGCCCATAAAATGCTGGGCCTTCCCCTGCTACCGCCCCCGGCCCGCCCCCTCTCCGCCTCTCCTGGAGCGACACTACCTTGGCTTAGTGTGAAACTCGCCGAAGCCGCTCACTCCTGGGGTTTGCGCATGCACATATTTGAGTATGCGCAAACCCCCAAACATCGGGACAGAGCCGAATTCAGACCCTAACGTGTCTAAATTAGCTCTTACTCCATTATGGACAGCTCAATCCTAGGAGTTCAAAAGTTCCATACTGTACATTAATCGTTATAGGCTGTTTTTTATTTTTATTTTAAACTAACCAACATAATAGTCACTAACCCTATAGCACACAGATGAATGCTATTTTGTTAATACTTACCCATCCCCAAATAGCTATTCTTGTTGGATCAACAAATCCCAAGGATATGAAGTGCCTAAAAGAAAACTTACAGATCAATATCTTCATATGAACTAGGCATAACATTAAAGCTCCTCTATGGTCTAGGCAGTCACATTGAAGGGGGAATAAATATTATGTGAATGTTTGCTATCGATTTACAAAAGGCATATACTGTATCAGGTTAAAAATGACCACTATGCAGTCACTGGGAGACCGGGGTGTATAGTCTCCCTGTGCTTGAGTGGGTTTCCTCCGGGTATTCTGGTTTCCTCCCACAATCCAAAAATATACTGGTAGGTTAATTGGCTTCCAACAAAATTAACCCTAGAATATGTGTGTGTGCGTGTACATGTGGTAGGGAATATAGATTGTAAGCTCCACTGGAGCAGGGACTGATGTGAGTTTTCTAATATTCTCTGTAAAGCGCTGCGGAATATGTGTGTGTTATATAAATAACTGGTAATAATAATAATAATAATATGTTAAGCAGCTGCAAGTAGGTTATTAAATGTTATCCAAAGTGAATGAGGACCTTAGTACAAACATCTTCGAAGGTGAAAATAAAAAGGAAATAGAAAATTAAAAAAATGTATAGAATTATGTACAGACCCATCCTTATGTATTTAAAAATTGAGCAGAGTTGTATTATAGGTGGTAGACTATGTAAGTAGTATCAGTATAACATGTTGTATGTACTGTAATGACTGCATACGATTATGGACCAGAAGAAGTGACTATTTTGAGTGCTACAACATACGCGCACCTGGCAGCAGCGATCTGATCTTCTACCTCTACTGTCCCCAGCCTCCGATATAACTGATGCAGGATTTTGTCACCCTGGTATCCGCTCCCTCTGCCATCAAAGCTAGCCACAATAATCTTCTCAGTGCTGGCAAGGTACGTAGCCCAATTTAGCCTGAAATATTGATCAACTTTCTGACTGCAAGGTCCCCCATACCTGTAAAATTTCAATTATTTCGTTAGTGAAGCATCATTAAAGTTTCTAAGCACAAATCACTTTTGCAGAGTTAAGTTAAAAAACAGGAATGGTAAATAGACAAAAGAAAGGGGAAGCATTTTCTCCAGGGCACAAAACATCGCACGCATGGAGAGACAGAAAGGTGCCATCCAGTAGGTGCCCAGGGAAGGGTAAAGAAGTACATGCTTGTGTCGCAGTGTCTACCTGCATCTGATTACACTGTGTACAGTACCTTATTATTTTTCCAGCACACAGTAGTACCATCTTGCCTGCTACAAACGGGGATGGGGGACAACAAAGTAATTGACTGATTAGAAATTTAGCATAAACTGACTGAGACAGTTGGGTGGGGGGATTTGGCATACATTGACTAAATGAGGAGGTGTTGGGGAGTAATTTGGTATAGCCTAACCGACTTTGTGGTGGTCATTTGGTATACACTGACTGACTTGTGGGAAATTTGGCAAATACTGACTGAGGGTGGAATGGCGTGGAGAGATATTTCGAGAAAGGGGGGCATATTAGTGTCTTGGTTAAGGCCCCATGAAGTTTAAGGGGGAATTCAATCCCCCACCATTATTTCTGACCGGGGAAATAGCAGCAGGTGCCTATTCAATGCTGTCTTTATCAACAGCATTGAACAGGCATCTCGGCAGAACGGACCCAACTATAGAAGCAGTTCGTGGATTGTCAAGCTCCCGGCTGTATCTCGACGATCCATAACCGTATCTCTCGGTCACGCCCTTTTTCGGTGTTCGGCGGGCAGAACATTTAATCCCGCCTGCTGAGATGCAGTCGAGTGGGCCAAGAATGGGACCAGGGCCCGACAGTCGTGACCTGGGATTGAATACCGCCCTAACTCTGGTTTAGCATACCATGCATAAACAGAACACTTTTATGTACAATTCAGAAAACCTTTCATAGATTGTAAGCTTGTGAGCAGGGCCCTCCGACTTCTATAGCGGTCTGTTACTACCCAGTTTTTTTTATCACTGTTGTTTCCAATTGTAAAGCACGACAGAATATGCTGCGCTATATAAGGAAATGTAAATCAATCAGTAAATAAATACTAGTAATGTAGAACAATTAGTAGCACTTACACATCAATCAATAAGGGATATTTCTTTGATTTGTCAAAGAAAGGAGGTAATATCAACTGATACCACAAATCTAAAATAAAAACAAAAACAGTCAGTATTATATAAATAGTCATAGATCCTTATGTAACAGCCCGTGAGATGCCGGCTTCAGCACCATTATGGCAATTTAGGCTTTATTTAAAAAAGCATCAATAATTGAGACTGTAAAACCAGCCTGGTTAATTGTTACTTCAGTTTGAAACTTACCAAATCCATGAAGAGATATCGAATTGATTTCTTTTGTGGGCAGCTGAATATCTTCAAGCAAGTGTTGTAATTCTTCATTACTTTCAAAAACTTTTATTTCTAAAAGAAAAAGAAAATAATCCTTTAGTAAAAATATGAATGGATTTAAATGAACTTGCTTCTATATACATGTAATTGCACATATGACATGGCTCTATTGCGCTAATTTAAGTGCCCAGAATCCCACAGAGAAGGCCTAAGATCAACACTGGGAAATATGGTTAAGTGGAAAATAGATTCTGGGCACACAGAAGTATTATTCTCCTTATTCAAATCCGTGCCCTTCTTGTGCTCAGTGTGAAAGGAAATGTGCAAAGTGTAGAAAGTCAAATAATCCCACGATTCCTGGAACAGTAGGGTCCTTTGGGAGCAAGATCTTGAGAAATGTTAATATTTTAAGTGAAATATCAGAGTAAAAAAAAACTCTGGCGTGACCACCTCCCACAATCAGGTCATGCCCCAAAAATTATTAAAAAAAGAAAAAGAGAGTGAACCCCCCCCCCCCTCTAAAGTCAAGGGAGGTGTTATTATCCCACCTCTTCAGCAGCAGCAGCAGCACCACACACCTACAGCATCTGCTGAGATGACAGCAGGCTCAGCATGAGTTCTCACACTGTCAGTGAGATGCTCATGCTGAGCCTGCTGTCAGCACATGCTGCAGGTGTGTGCTGCTGCTGCTGCCACCTGGGAGGGATGGAGGGGGAGGGGGTCGGACCAGGTCCCCGCCGGGGCCCCTCTACCAAGCCCGAGTAATTAGTAATTAATTTTATTATTTGAGGGGGAAGAGCATTGTAAATGTTTTATTAATGTCTGAGGTGGGTGGGGGGGATGTATTACTGAGGTCTTGTTATTATTATAATATTATCGGGGTGTATTCATATTATCTGTGTTATATAGCAGCCACTGATGGTCAGGGGTGCCAACCATCTCCCTGAAATGAGGGAGGGGGTGTGGGACCTGGGCCCCTCCATTAAAACATGCTCTCTCCCTTTCATTTATATTTCACTGAGGCATGGCCACAGCCCCTCCCTGAGGCCCTGCCCCATCTGGTGGACACACCTCCTCCCTTTTACCTATCGGCACCCCTGTCAACAGGAAAAACAGTCTTGGCTAAAAATTCAAATTTCAAAAATGTTTCCAACTTTAGCTTAAGACTTTTACTACCTATTAAAGTCCAAGACGTAAATATTTTTGCAGCACTTGGATATTTCCAGAGCTACAGACCCTAAATTTTGGCTGAAAATAATAATCCCAAAAATGCCCTAGCAACTGCTTGTAACATTAGGTACATATCCAAAATGTATCACGGTGGAGATAAAAGTTGATTTTGGCGTCTGGTTTTAACATGCAAGCAATAATCTGTCCTACACATAAATACAGTATGTTCAATTTGACTATAAGACTTGAGAGATATTACCTGTATCATCACTGGACCGGTGAAGGGTGTATATTGGGATTTCTGGTCCTGTTCAGGGAAATAAAAGACAAACTGAGTAAGTTCAGACCTTTATTTATAATCAATAACAATGAATCTATTCTGCTGAAAAACAATGTCCAGCTTTCAATCCAGTGTGACCGGCATTGGCTGTTCTAGAGAAAGATGGATTCCCATGGAATGTTCCCTTAATTGATATATATCTCACTTGCTGTGTTTCTTGAGAAAGGGGTGTACGGCCCGAAACGTTGCTAATAAATTCCACAGTTATTTTTACACCATCTAAAGGTCTCTGAGTGTGCGTGTGTGTGTGTGTGAGACGCGCTGGTACATTTGTCATCTCTCCTTTCCCTAATGCTGATCATTGGTAATGGAGCATTCACAGAGTTGTGGGAGTGTGAAAATGTGCCAGTTTCTCAGAAATCTCTTGCACCAAGTATAGGACTCACTGTGCGCCCTAATAACTATGATAACTATGGCAGATACAGAAATACTGTAAATACATTCAGCCTCTTCCACTTCTTCATCATTTGAATACATGAACCAGATTTGCTTACACCTATTATATAGTATAAATCTATGTACATTACTTGCTGTACTAAGGCTGCATTACCGGCATTAGACAAGTGAAGATAAGTTACATTATACTATTCTAAGTTGGGGCAAAAATATCACCACATAAAAATGTGGTTGTGATTATAGCCATACATACATCTATGTGTATTTTAAACTTGTTCAAGTTGTCTCTGTTCTACTACAAGAACACATTATAAAAAAATTGTATCTCAAGTAGCTGGCGCTAAAAACAGTACCCAGACTTTGCCCAGGTTCTGATTTTCTTGGTTCTCAAATAGGGATTGTATTGGATATCCAAAACACGTGACAGCCGATAGCCAATACGATCTGGATTTGAGAACCAAGTAGATCCGAGTAAAACCAAACCCACACATCTCTACTATTAGTTCAAAAATAATTTCCTTTAAATGTAATATACACAATGTATACCTTGCAACATGACCCATTTCAGGATGAACAATATCCTCTTTACCTGGACTTCCCTCATTCATTTATGATTGCAATCACCTGCAATCACCTGCAATCATATGCCCCAAAGTAATGCAGGAAGAAATGCGCACAAGACATTGATACTTACCATTGCAGTTCAGGGAATAATACGTTGAGTTCTTACTGAAATAGGCAGAATAAAGCTGACATCTTTCTGGACGCAGTAAGCAGGTCACACATTTTAGGGTATGAGGGTAGTCAAACAGCAACCTGTTGTGGGAGATGTTTAATCTGTGAGTTTGCTACAAACATAAATGTACTAAATTGATTTCATCTAAATCATTTTGAGGAATGAAATAATCTTTAGTATTTACAAATGCATGTTATGTTCATTCTCCACCTCATAAACAGAATATAACTGAAACATTAGTAACATTCCCAAATTTAGTTGCAGTTTTTAATATTACTATGGATGGCAATATCATGGAGGATGGGCTTAAAAATATCTGAATATGGAGAACGCATTGCACATACTCCCAATGAGTTCCTCAAGGGAAGCTTCAACCCCTTACCAAGATGGTCACCTTCTGCAGTGGCCCTCATGAGTGATGCCATCTTCTCCCTGTGTTAGAGCACCACAGTGGGAAACAGATGTCTTCCCCCTTAGCTACGGGAGACTCAGAGAGCCTGGTACCGCATACACCACTTCCTGCTATTGGCATATAGTCAACGTGACTGATCCCTCAGACAGCGCTGCGGAGAGAAGCCCATATGCTTCTATAGGGTATCGAAACCTTTTTCTGGCGATACCCCCTGCAGCAGTACGCTGTAATTTAAGATGTCAAAAGCAATCTTTGTATTCTGCACACTACAGTGCTATCCAGACCCCCTCCCTGTAATATATTCTACACTAAGACCGCAGGAAATTAAATGTTCTGGTTTGGTGCTGCTACAGTATTTCAGATAAAACTTGGTCATGGGGATGTAGCAGAGGGCTGTTTATAATGTGTATTTTTTACCAGTTTTGGTATCATTTAAAATCTGCCCATCAAGCATTATTATTTCTAGCGCTAAATTTGCAGCACTAATTTTCTATATAGGTTTAAAAATAGCCCCAATTACGTTTTGAATACAAATAAGCAAGTGAGCATATTAAGTGCTTGCTAAATGAGGTTGATTACATGTAGTTCTAGCCAATGATATCTTCCGTTACATACTCATACAGCAGATTGATATTGCATTCAAAAGCACAAGACCAAATACGTAAATTTAGACTTATCTTACTTGTAAAGATGTCTTTTTGATGGAGAGCCTTCATTACTTATATAGTATCTAAAATATAGACAATAAAACACTGGTCAAATTTGCTGTTAATAATATTTAATACTTTAATTCCTAAATTTACATTTACCATCATTTTGTTAAGTAATATGTACTAGATATCTTTGATATAATTACTTTAGAAAGCTTATATTTTATTCCTGAGAGCCTTTCACACCATCTATTAAAATCATAGATTCTCATAATTAACTGAACAACAAAAAACATCAATACAATGACCTAACAAACCGAAAAAGTCTGAAAAAGTGTCTATCTGACCAAGGCATAGGCCATTGATGGTCAATGGTTATAAAATCGTTGGCGGAGATCTGATGGTTTACCCACCTTCAAACGCCATCAGAAACCGTAGTGGTAAAGCGGGTGTTACCATACTTTAAAATAAAGTTTGAACTCAATGATTTTAAAGTATCAGCACTCTTTAGTATTAAAAGAAGAAACAAATGTACACATACAAATATATATATATATATCTGCACCCTTTGGCCCTTATTCTGATCGGTGCGGATATTCCCGCTTGCGTACGGCCCGCCGATGTTTATCGTCTGCGCATGTGCAGAGGTCACTCTGCGCATGTGCAGGCGATTTCGCCGCATGGATTCTTTATACGCCGCACAGGGGGCGTAGAGGGGCGTGAGGGGCTACTTAGCCTCATTACCCTATGCATACGCCCCCCGTTTCATGGGCGTTCCCATGCAAACGCGGGGCGTATGCATGGTAATGAGGCCGTGACGCGTGGGTACGGGGCAGGCAGCTGACATCGCCAGATGTCAGCTGCCCGCCCCCATACATGATTTCACACGGACAAGTGTCCGTGTGGTCTTGTGTTGCGGGACCTGGTGGAGCGTGCGGCCCTGCATTCGATGTTCGGCGACCATCGAATGCAGGGGCTGCTCCCAAGACGGAGGAGGCGTATCCCCGTCCAATTTCATGCGGATCGCCACATATCCGCGTACGGACGGCAGGTGGCGATCCGTATGAAAGGCGGGGATTTGCCTGCACGGTTGCGGCCGCATATTCTGATCGGGCCGCACCGATCAGAATAAGGCCCTTTGTTATGTCCCCACTCCTGTAGAAAAAAAAAAAAAGGATATTGCAGGGGCGTTTTAAGAGAAGAGGAGGTCCGTGTGCAGCCTCCTCCTGCCAGGCCCCCTCCTCTCTACCGGAGTAGCAGGGTCTGAGTGCTCAAGCCCTACTTCGTATGCGCAGATCACAAAATTATGTGGCAGCCATTTTTCTGTTGATTTCTGAAGGAGGGTGGATTCTGAGTATTAGAGCGCTCAGACTCCATTGCACATGTGTAAATCGCCAGAAAAATGGTGTTGCGTTTTCTGCCTCCGTTGTTGGATTCTGGATGGTAAGTATTTAAAAAAATGGGTGCAGCTTGTGCAGTGTGCACCCCCCTGGGGTCCCGTGATCACAGCGGACGCTGCTCACACTATAAATACGCCAATGATATATAGGCATCCCTATGCATGTTAGCTGTCGATGGATATAATTCTGGGTATATTTTAAGGCAAAACTAATGTATGTTATTGTTAAGGAATATAAAGTAATAATCAAGAAAGTGGATTATAATAATTGTTATTACATTTTAAAATACATTTGTTTCACTGTTTTAAAATAAAATAAAATATATGTTTTCCTGGTAAATCCAAGGGACAAATGTGTATCACGTGTTAGCCATTTCTGGCAACAAAAATTAAGGAAACTGAAAAGTAAAAAATGACTTACAAATATTTATCAGTTATTTTAGATATGCTGGTCACTTCAAATTCTCCCGAGGTTATTTGATCCTAAAAAATGAATAAAAAATGATAACCCATGAAAATAAACTCATCAATCGGTATCAATACTGCAAGTCACAGTAAAGATGAGCAACAATAATTAGAAGCAGAACCATGTTAAATTCTGATTAATTCAGAGTTTCATGGTAGGCATTCCTGTGTGGTAATGGTGGGGCTGGGTTAGTCAGCACTCCCTTTGGTTTGTTCTTTATACATGCTCTCTAGCTCATTCTCTCTCTCTTTTCTCCTCTTTTTCAGGTTCTCTCTCCATCCAGTTATTGTTAATTCTTCTCAGCCTAGCCCTAATTTAACTTCCCATCCTCTGGTTCATCCCCATTTTGGTTCTGTCTCCATTTACCACCATCTCTGTTCTACCTCCTGTTTTCTCTCATTTTGCTGCTAACTCCTCTTCCCCTCAGTTCTTTCCTCTCTTCCTCCTGTTTCATTCTTTTCTCCCTCCAATTGTTTCTACAGATGTGCAGTTTGGTTTTCCTGAAAATTCAAACTTAAGAGTTCCGAGTCGATTCAAGGCTTAGGTCAGAATCACTTTGGAATTAGGAGTGGAATCGAGTCCTGGCTCAAGTCTGTTGTCAGTTGTTGTTGGATTTTAAAATGGAAATCGGGTCTTGGATTGCATGTAAATACAGTCCAAAATGACATGGCTTTAGCTGATTTATCTAATTCTAAATCAATGTTTATCAATGTGTATTGATTTAATAGAATCCAAAATGTTTACAAAAACCAAATGCAAACCAAAACACTTAAAAGGTGATGAATTAGAACCAGAACACATGGTTCTGTAGATCTTTTCCATTCCTGTACTAGTGCCAGTTTACATACCTCATTGAAAAATATATGCTTGTAGCCATTTCGGTCACTCATTATCTTGTAATATTTTGTTGCTGATACGAAATAGGGACTGGAGGGCTGAAACTTAAAACAAGTGAAAAGCGTTAATGATAGCCAAACTACAGAATTGCTGTCATTTATTCATGCACTAGTGCTGTAAATTACTTCTACATATAAATATTATTACTTTATTCTAATTAGAGATCTGTGGGTTCTGTTATTTAAAATCCAAACCCACATGAATTTTGCATATCTGAGTACTTCCGAGCCCTGGCTTGGGTATTTAGATGGGATGCGGTTAATTTCCCGGCGGTCGGGATCCCGGCGGTCGGAATCCCGACACTGGAATCCCGACCGCCGAAATCCCGAAACTTTCTCCCTCCGTGGGTGTCCACGACACCCATAGAGGGAGAATAAAATAGCGTGCCGAGCGTAGCGAGGCACCGGGCCCGCTGCGTGGCGAGCGCAGCGAGCCCGCAAGGGGGGGCGATCCATGTCCCCCCCTTGTCGGGATTTCGGCGGTCGGGATTCCAGTGTCGGGATTCCGACCGCCGGGATCCCGACCGCCGGGAAATCATATCGGATCCATTTAGATATGCTTAGATTCCAAAACTAAACAAAATGTTATCTTCCTGGCATAGGAACGTGCATGTTTTGGATTTAAGGCCCTTCCTTGTGCTTTTGCATTATTTCGCACAGTGCACCGGAGGGTAAGGGTGAGCTGCAGCACCAAGTTAGTGTAAATGAAGGGCTGTGGCAGACTGTGAGGGGCATTGGGCTGCCTGCAGCACTGATTGTTTCAGTGAAGGGCTATGTGCAAGCCCTACTGTGGCACTACTGCTGTGGCTGTGTAAGACTATGGAGGGCTGTAAAAAAATATTGTTGATTAGGTGCCACTGTACCACCATTAGTATAAGCGCCGTAAGTCACTGCAGTGTAAAAAAAAAAGTGTGTTGTATTGCAAAATAAAAACACGCATAGGTGCCAGTGTGTCACCATTACTATAAGTACCATAAGTTACAGCGGTGTATAAGAAAAATGTGGATATGGATCAATCGATAAAAAGTAGGAGCAGCAACCCAGTACTAGTGCTGTGGCTGCTGACAGTCATTATTATAGTACGTCAACATCTACTAAAGGCAGTACAGCAGGAGACACACAGCTTTACTCAATTTACATATTTCACAATCTTTAAAACAGACAAATTCAGTACCCAAGAAAAAGAACACTAAGGAGTAAATTTACTAAAGCTTCTAAAAATGAAAAGAGGCTATGTTGTCCACAACAATCAATCAGATTCTGTCTATCATGTCTCTATTGCATCTTAAAAAAATGTGTATGAAAGTAGGTGAGGCCTGTCCCTGGAGTAGTGCTGGGCCACCAGCTGATTGCAGCTGGCACATGGGCGGGCAGGCAGCCATGGAGAAAGAGCCAATGGTATTTTCAAATTGGCGCTGGCACAAGTCAATCGGAACTCGCAAACTAGCAGGTACTCCCACCAATGGGAGTTATTTAGACATAATCACTGGGCTTCTAATTTGCAGAGCCCTGCTATCTGGTAATTGCCGCCCAGATAGAGTGAAAACTCGCCCTGTGCAATCCAGAAAATTGATGTGCAAGGCTTTCAAATATTATGCTGATCAGCGAATAACAGCAAATCAACAAATATGTGCAGTCTGTGCATAGCAGTCCTACTGCAAGCAGTACACATGTGCAGACATTTGATTATCACCCAGCCTGCGAATCAGGTCTGAATAACCCCCTTTGTCAAGCTGTAACTATTTAAATGTTTGTTTAATACACTGAATATTTTAAATACTTGAGCCTTGAGTGGTGGCGTGGCCATTCTTATTGCATCATTGTGTACAATGCCTGTATTAGCAGAGCAGAGGCAGAGCCATAATGAGGCAATTCGCATCAGGTCCCACAGCCCCCCCGCCGAGGCAGACATACCGGAAGCTTGGGCGATTTTGGGGGACTTACCCACTTTATCCTATACAATAAAAGAATACTTTTAATGAATATACATATAAAAATGATATGTATATTCATTAAAATTATTCTTTTTTGTATAAAGATTGTATTTGTAGCGCATAACTTGTAAACGTGCTAATCATTGAAACAAAAGCTTGCAAATGCATTGATATCTAGCTTAGTAATTAATGATAAATTGATGAAGCTGCACCTTGCATAAAGGAAACTACCTGATTGTCCTTGAACATCAAGACGTGATGGTTTGCGCATGAAGTCTTAGGGTGGGATATACTAAGGGGAAAATGCGGTAAAACCCCCGTTTTCGGGGGTTTTACCGTATTTTCTAATGTGCTAAGATCCGTCCGCCCTGAGTTTGAAGGCAGGGTATCGCCACCTTGGGGTGGCGATACCCTATAGAAGCCTATGGACTTCTATCGCCACCCGTCGCACGCCACAGATGCAGACGCCCCTCCCCATGCTCCTCCTCCCCCAGCACCATGTCCCAGCTGGGGATGTCCTTCCGGCTGCAGGGGAGAGGAGGCCTGGAGGAGACCCCAGTGGACCGCCACAGAGCCCAGGAGGTGACGGAGACCCCCCGCACACCACATCACAGGTATCGCGGGGGGCCTCCGTCACGGCATTGCGATGTTAGCGCATATGTTAGTACATATGCGCTAGCATCGTGGCAGGGGCAACGATGTATGTTCATACATTCCGCCTTATACAAATATCAATGAATATCAATAAATAAACAATTAATACTTACATTTCCAACCCAGCCAGTAGTACTTTCCTCATAAACAGCCTGGATAATAGAGAAGCAGATACAAATATCAAATACAGACAACATAACAGACAGATATATTTTTTGCAGTGAGTTCTACAGTATATTTTCATAAAATCAGCTTGTATTGTGCGTGTCCTGTTCTAGGTTATTGATTTTATTGAAATATATCCACCCTGCAGTCAGAGCTGCCATCAGAAATTGTGGGACACGGGAATTATAAAATAGGCAGGACCCCCTTCCCTTTCGAACACCTGGAATGCCTGTGAGACATGTATTTGCAGCATGTGCTGCACTACTCAACGTCTACATTGCTTCAAGGGAAATGTAAACTTTGTTTATGACATATATACTTTCAGTCCTAGGCCCCCTTTCTGTCTGAGTCTCAGGACTGGGAGTCTCAGCAGTGTCGTCCTGATGGCTGCCCTGTCTGCAAATTTTACTAAATGGCGCTATTTGCATATTTAGCCCCGCCCCTCCCAGCGAATAGCTGCGAGTCACGGTAATTCAAAGATGCGGCTGGGCAGCTGCAGGGGAGATCCGGAGGGTGAGGCAGAATCCGGGAGGATTGCCCACCTTTCCGGGGGGCCGGGAGGGGGACCCAATTTCCGGGACCCTCCCGGCCAATCCGGGAGGGTAGGCAAGCCTAAAGGAATAGCTTGATTTATTTTATTGTATCCCCTGTGATTTTAAACCATACAACATTAATATCATTAGGAATATGTGTTTATTTTCTCTCTCTATGGATTCTGCCTATAATGGTTTTAATGGATTCATTTATAGCGGTTGCTCTGTCACATCCTAATGGGGCCTACACACGTAGTAATGGGAGCTTTGTGCTGAGCGATCTAGCATCGCTCAGATTGCTCAGCACAGAGCGCTCGGCACACAACACTGCACCAGCGATGTGTTCTGAGTGATCTGTCACTGCCCATGTTCTCAACAGAGAGAACATGGGGATGACTACATTTATAGTGCATGCAGTACAAATCTATTCAGGCGATAGCTAGTGCTATGGGCCCTACACACACAGCGATTTGTGCTTTATTTCTAAGCAATCTAGTCAAATCTAGTCAGATCAATTAGAAAATAGGCAAAAAAAAAACCCGCCATTTGTGTAGGCTCCATATGGAAACTGAACTAAACAAATCGTCCTCATTATAAGACACACATGACTGCGAAGCACTGACAGGAGATAACAGAAAGGCAATGTTTTTTCTCAGAAAGGCAAAGGCATATGAAATGCAATACATTAGAATCACATGGAAGCAAAAACATACTTTAATAGGGAGGATTGCACTGTGATACTTTAGTGAATATACTTATGCAGTACATGAGATATACTGTATATTCCTAAGTGATACATTTACTGCTCATTACAAATGATATGGCTCTATTCATCTCTAATCCATACACCACAGGCATACAGTATATGCTGCTCTCTGAATTATTTTATTGCAGTGCTTTGTGGCTGTACTTTAGTGCGGCCACGGTGAACAGACTGTTCGCCGGGTGCACTCATTGTGGGCGGGGGGTGGCGGCGGATAGTAGCACCCATGGGATGGCCCGGTGATGTGGCTGTTGGGGGCAAGTAGCTGACATCACCGGATGTCAGCTGCCCGCCCACTTCCTTCTGAATTCCCACATCTAAGGTTACCTGAGAGTAACCTTAGATGTGTGTGTGCCTTCCACATCATTCGATGGTCGGCGACCATTGTGTATCAGGCACCAGAATAGACCCAGCTTAGTCAGATGGGGCTGGTAGGTGATACATTAGTTATAACTCTTGCCATAACAATTCTTTATGTAATTTAATAGCTACTGAAGCCACACCCACAACACTTTTTGACATGCCTATTTATTTCTATCGCATGTGCCAGCAGAAAACTCAGGCTACTTGCTTGCCAGCCCCATATACTTCTGCTGGGATCCTCACTAGTGCAGGCAGTGGGCTCGAGCCTGAGCTTGAGCACTCAGCATGTAACCCCTGGCACTGAGCATGTCACCCCTGGCAAGAAACCCCTGGCATTGAGCATGTATCCCCTGGCACTGAGCAGGTCATTTCTGGCAAGAAACCCCTGGCAAGAAACCCCTGGCACTGAGCATGTAACCCCCTGGCACTGAGCATGTAACCCCATAGCACTGTGCATTAAACCCCTGGCATCAAGCATGTAACCCCTGGCACTGTGCATGAAACCCCTAGCACGGAGCATGTAACCCCCTGGCACCGAGCATGTAACCCCCTGGCACCGAGCATGTAACCCCTGGCACAGAGCATGTAACCACTGGCACCGAACATGTAACCCCCTGGCACCGAGCATATAACCCCCTGGCACCGAGCATATAACCCCCTGGCACGGAGCATGTAACCACTGGCACCGAGCATATAACCCCCTGACACGGAGCATGTAACCCCTAGTACGGAGCATGTAACCCCCTGGCACGGAGCATGTAACCCCTAGCACGGAGCATGTAACCCCCTGGCACGGAGCATGTAACCCCTAGCACTGAGCATGAAACCCCTGGCCCTGAGCATGTAACCCCCCTGGCCCTGAGCATGTAACCCCCCTGGCAATGAGCATGTAACCCCCTGGCATGAAGCCCTGGCCCTGAGCATGTAACTCCCTGGCACTGAGCATGAAACCCCTGGCACTGAGCATGTAACCCCTGGCAAAGAGCAAGAAAACCCTAGCAATGAGCATGTAGGTAAGCGTCACTTATGTGGTATAATATGTAATGGACATTACCGTGTGTGGCATATTCTGTAATGGGCATTACAGCTATGGCATAATGTGTAATGGGCATTACGGTGTGCATAGTCCCCTGTCCCACAAACCCATGCCCTAAATTTTTGCAAGGGAGCAATGAACACCCTAGCACGCACCCTGGCTGTGACATAATGGGGGGGAGTGAGTTCCACCACCTCTCCAGGACCACTTTAAGCACTGAAAAGGCCTATGATGAAAGGTACACCATTCCTACTGTGAAACACGGAGGTGGATCGCTGATGTTTTGGGGATGTGTGAGCTACAAAGACACTGGAAACTTGGTCAAAATTGATAGCAAGATGAATGCAGCATGTTATCAGAAAATTTGCACTCATTAGCCCAGAAGCTGCGCATGGAATGTTCCAACATGACAATGATCCAAAAAACAAGGCCAAGTCGACCTGCCATTGGCTACAGCAGAATAAAGTGAAGGTTCTGTAGTGGCCATCTCAGTCTCTTGACCTCAATATAATTGAGCAGCTCTGGGGAGATCTCATACGTGCAGTTCATGCGACAGCCCAATAATTTACTTGAACTGGAGGCTTTTTACCAAGAAGAATGGGCAGCTTTACCATCTGAGAAAATAAAGAGCCTCATCCACAACTACCACAATAGACTTCAAGCGGTCATTGATGTTAAAGGGGGCGATACACGGTATTAAGAACTGGGGTATGTAAACTTTTGATCAGGGTCATTTGGGTAGTTTCTGTTGTCCTTATGATTTAAAAAAAATAAACACAGTTGTTTGACAATAAATGACTTCACCCAACCACTAACCATGAGTGAAAGAAAAGTGTGTGAGTTATTATTCACATTCTCTGACAAATGGCCAGAAAATCACAAATTCTGCTAGGGTATGTAAACTTATGAGCACAACTGTATACTATGATGGTTTTGGTTATACAAATTGAAATATCAGATCCAAAGTGTAAAAAGTTTGGTACGAGAAGGACAAGATCTCCAGATATATAAGTACTGCTATCATTGGTAATTCAAGTCCATTATATACAGTAAGTTACATTCAGTACAATATTAAGAAACAGAACATAAGTCAGCTTAATGATACACATACCGGTAATAATGTGCAATCCCAAGCTGTAGTGAGATCCAGATAGTTACAATAGGTAAGCACTGAAACATTCTGGATTCTTCTTAGCCACTGGACTGCGAACCTTTCGTCTGTTACCCAAGTCATGTCATTCAAGTAATAGTCCCTAAAATAATGAATGGAAAATAGGATTACTTTGCAGTTATGAGTACATCTTAATATGCTTCAGAATTAAATAATTCAATATTAGAGATTCATGCTTTGTATCCCTCTCCCTTCTACAATACAGGGACACTTTATTGCACATGTCTAATTCAGTTATAAATGTGCAATACAGGAACATACCTCCCAACAGTCCCGATTACCGTGGGAATGTCCCAGTTTTCGGGGACATTCCCGCTTCCCTCACGCGGTCGGCAGTGTCCCGTGGCGAGGGGGGGTGCTGTTGGGAGTCCCCCTGTTGGCTGCTGAGCAGCGGGAAATAAACGGGAAATAAACGTCTATATACAGTGTCTATTCCCGCAGCCAGGGGGCTGGGGGCATGGCTAGAGGCTCACAGAGCCTCTGGGTCATGCCCCCATAGCGTTAAAACGGGGGCGTGGCCTCGCGGGAGAGCCGTGAGTACAGGCCATGCCCCTTTCATTAGGCCACGCCCCCACATTTTCGGCGCGATTCCGGCGCGCATCCATCTGTCCCTCCTCCGTCTATTTGAAAGTTGGGAGGTATGCAGGAACGCTTCCAGGGCAGAATTCAGAAAGAAACCCATAACATCGCATTCCAGAGCTTGGCACATATGGGAAATACAGCCAAAGTTAAAAAACAAAACAGCAGTTCGTAGGGTTTTGGACGCATTAAAATTTGGATGGGGTGTGTTAAAACTGAAATCTAAATTGCAGTGTAAAAAGAAAGCAGACAGTATTTACATGATGTCTAAATCCAGGTCTGTCCCAGGTAAAAAACTATTCAGAAATCTCATGGAAACAGTGTGGTTGTATTCACTTTGTTAACCAGTAGAGGGCGCACTGCAACTATTTTAACTGTTTTAAACAGTTCTTCTGCTTCCTCCTGTTCAGTCTGTATTTCTGTCAATTGTTGTTTACAAACTATATTTTTCTTTCTATGCATTGCGATGTATTACATTTTTGTTCAGGTCACTTATTGCAACAATAAATAAAAGCATGTTAATTATAGTTAATGTATTCAGCCAACAACCATTTAAACTAAAGAACAAATGCAGCTGATTGGTAGCATAGAACTCAGTGTGTGACATTTCACAGTTCTGTGAATATTTGACACTTTCAAATATTCAGAGTAAGAGAAACATTTGATCAGGGCTGGCACTGAGACAACGTAACTTTTCATCAGACATTTCTTAGATTCTGCCACTGGAGGTCATTTCTATCGATCTTTAATTGGCAGTGTTTCTCTATACGAAGGGGCGGATTGTCAAAAGTACCTGTAGGGAACATTCCCTGTAGGCTGGCAAGTTTATAGGGATATCCCCTGCACTTTATTCCAGTGCCATACCTAGAGCAGGACACTTTACTTGAGACCGGATGGAGTAATACCGACCGCCGAAATCCCGACAATAGAGGGAGAATAAAATAGTGTGCCGTAGAGGGAGAATAAAATAGTGTGCCGAGCGCAGCGAGCCCGCAAGGGGGGGCGATCCACGCCCCCCCACCTTGTCTGGATTTCGGCGGTCGGGATCCTGGCGTCGGTATTTCGACCGCCGGGATTTAGTACTGAATCCCTTGAGACTGTGTCTGCACACTGTGAATTATTCAAAACTCTTCTACCATCCAATGTACCTCTGACACTAACCAACATGGTGACTATACCCTTATTTTTGCCATCTGTGGGGCCAGGGCCACCATCAGGGTGGTAATGCCTGGCCTGGTGTCCACTTGGGAAGCATGAGAGTACTCGGCCAGCTCCTACCCACCCTCCGTCAGCAGCTCGGTCCCTGCCTCTGCCTGACATTGGCAGCTTTGTCCCCGTGGCAGCTCGGTCCCCCCCTCCCTCCTCTGGCTCCAGGTAGCTATTCCGTCCCATCTCTGCTTCCTCTGCCCCAAGCTGTAAGAGATTTAGGCTGCAGCACTGCCAATTGATATAAAAAATAAAATATATTCTAATGACAGGGAGGACACCCCACTGTGTATATGGCACTATGGGGGAATGTATGTGGCACTACTGGGGGCATTATATATGTAGCACTACTGGGGGCATTCTGTGTGTAAAATTGAAATGGCATTAAAATGCTGTGGAGGGGCAGCTGGGTGCAAACCTTATAGTTCCCCCACAATTTCTGATGGTTGCCCTGAGGGGCCCGAGTGCACTGCATCTGCTTCACCAATCATAGTTTTGCCTCTGGGCATTGCAGAGATCCATAGAAGAATGAGCGGTTGTTTAGGGACTTGTTTCCTAGCACGGTGCCCAGATTTTCTACCTAAGGCACCGTAGGGGAATCGCATCGTATCACATGGGCCATTATAGCGGCATCCAATGCGATTTTTTTCATGTTTGTTTTTTCTTTCTTGTACACCACTATATCGCATCGCATTGAATCGCATGTCCCGCAAAATCATATGCGATGGCATGCGATTTTATAGGGTGTGCGATGCCATGACATTAGGTATACAATAATATGATTGTATGTCCCAAAAATAGATTTAACGCACCCCCCCCCCCCCATTACCGACACCACCCCGAAGTGTGGTGAGCGGCGGCGGAATGCATCCTCAGACTTTTTCATTACCCCACTATCCACATCGGCGTGGAGTTGATTTTATATAGAGCCCAAAGCGTGGCGAGCATAACGAGCCCCGTGCAGGGCCGCGGTTTACTTTACATGTATTCCGCGTCCGCTTGCCACGCTTCAGGCTCGGTGGCTCGCTGCGCTCGCCACACTATATAAAATCAACTCCATGCCGACGTGGATAGTGGGGTAATGAAAAAGTCGGAGGACGCGTTCCGCCACCGCTCGCCGTGCTTCGGGGTGACAAGGATAGTGTGGGGGGGGGGGTGTGCGTTGGTACTTGTGTATCACAGCGCCCATCGCATCGCAGACCATATCACATGCGATGTGATGCAACGCGATATTGGCCGATGTTGTACAATGGCATACAATTTTAAAATTGAATGTCATTGTATATGGCATACAATGCCATACAATGCGATGGGGTGCGATTATAAATTGTATAAGCACCCTAATGGGTGCTTACAATGCTTTAATGCACCCCCAAGCCACCCCCCCTAGTATAAACGTGAACCCAAAGCGTGGCGAGCGCAGCGAGCAAGCGAGGGGCGGCGGTACGTGTCCTACAACCTTTTCATACCCCCACTATCCACGTCGGCGTGGAGTTGATTTTATAAAGTGTGGCGAGCGCAGCGAGCCACCGAGCCCGAAGCGTGGTGAGCGCAGCGAGCCCCACGAGTGGACGCGGATACCTTCACAGGTATCCGCGTCCCCTCGCGGGCTTCACGGGTATCCACGTCCCCGCGCAGGGCTCGCTGGGCTCGCCACGCTTCGGGCTCGGTGGCTCGCTGCGCTCGCCACACTTAATAAAGTCAACTCCACGCCGACGTGGATAGTGGGGGTATGAAAAGGTCATAGGATCACGTTTATACTGGGGGGGGGGTTGCGTGGGGGTGCATTTAAGCATTGTAAGCACCTATTAGGGTGCTTATACAATTTAATATCGTATATGCATTCAAATCGCATTGCATCCCATCGGGTGTATGGCATGAGATGCGATTAACAAATCGGGCGACTATTATCGAGGTGCCGTGCTAGTACACAATACCGGTGCATTAAACCTATTTTTGGGACATACAATCATATGATTTTATACCTAATGTCATGGCATCACACACCCTATAAAATCACATGCGATCGCATGCAATTAAAAATCGCATGCGATCGCATGCAATTAAAAATCGCATGCGATCGCATGCGATTTTGCGGTAGATGCGATGTGATGGCCTGGGGCTGAGAGAGCAGTAAATAAATTACATAGGAAAATGGCATTGCATCGCACATCGCATGGCCCTAAAATGGCCCACGCGATGCAATGTGATTTCACTACGCAGAATAGCCCACTAAGCAAATAGCTTAGTGGGCGCCGTGCTTGGAAACAAGTACCATTGTTTCTCTCTGACAGTCAGTCCTGCCAACTCCCTTTTGAGCACTAAAGTAAGGCAAACCAGCTGGCTCTTCAAACATTGACATAATCAAAGAGGAAAGAGATATTATGGTCTATTACTTTATTAAGTGTGTCTTAAAGAATAGATTATTGCAGCAGCTCCCAAACTGCGTGCCCTGTAGTGCCTTGGGGCAGGGGCGGTGCAAGGCTTCTAGATGCCCTAGGCAAAGCTGCCCCTCCCACCCCCCCACCCCCCAATGAAATCTGAAGGAAGCAATTGCGGGGATGTGGGGGGGGGGGGTCGCGAGTCGCGTGTAGAAGTGCTTCATTGACAGGGGCATTGACAGGGGATGCTGTGATTGGACAGCAGATCCAGCTGCTGTCCAATCACAGCAGCCTTTGTCAATTAAGCTTTTGGAAGTGCCGGTTTGTCTTCCCCTTCACCGGCTTCCCCATCCCCGTGTTCCGGCTCCCCACTCCCCTAGTGAGGTTAGAATAATGTAATTTATTTTCGGCGGAAAGGGGGGGCAGAGGTTAGGACGTCAGCTGCCATGCCCTTCGGCAGTAGCCGGGCGGTGGTCAGGTGTCGCTAGCGGCTGGGGTGGGGGTGCAGTGGTGGCTGTGACTCTCACAGCCACCTCCGCACATCACTGGGTGCGTGTAATAACACGGAGCCCAGACTCACTGAGATAGCAGCGCTCCCCACTCCATCCACGCCTGGGCCCACCACCCTGTCACCAGTCCCCACTCTTCCAGCCTTACCTCTCCGCCTCCTTCGCAGCCAGCACTGGCTAGGGGCTGGCGTGATTGCCGTGGCTCCCCTCCATCAGTAACCCAATAAATCCCCCGATGCTGGGCTCAGGCTGTTCACACAGGGCGGCTGCCGCTGCTTCATTCCTGCTCCTCACTCCTTTGCAGCGCGCGGTGCCGCCCTCCAGTGGCCGGCGCCCTAGGCAAATGCCTAAGGCTGCCTAGTGGTGGCGCCGGCCCTGCCTTGGGGGACTTTCAGTGGTGCCTTGGTTTGTGGTCCATGACCAAGTTATTTATGGCCAATATAATAGTCAAATTGTGGACAAACAAAAGTGAATCCTGCCCATTACCATATAATTGACCCTTAGGTTAAAATATAAACACAATTTACTTAAAGTAAAATATGTGGTACTTGTTTCCTAGCACGGCCACAATCTTGTGGATCGTGTACCTTTAAGTTAAGGTACACGATCCACACGATGGACCCGATTTCCTTTGAAATCAGGTCCATTTTGCCGGCAAAGGTACAATATCGGGGGCATCGCGTCGGTCGGGACCATTAACATTGGTCCCGACGTGACCGACGTGATGCCCCCGATTTCCCCATAGGCTTCAATGTTAAAATATTTTTTAACATTGAAATCGTGAGGATCGCGTCGGTCTTGTGCCATTATAATGGCACAAGATGAGATGGACTTGATTAAGTCCATCTCACCTTTAAAAAAATGTGAAAAATGTGAAATGGGCCAATATGACCCATTTCACATTATAGATGTCCCCGTCGTCACCCCACGATAGACGCCAACCCGAAGCGTGGCGAGCGCAGCGAGCCCGCGAGGGGCGGCGGTGCGCGTCCTCCGACCTTTTCATTCCCCTACTATCCACGTCGGCGTGGAGTTGAGAATAGAATAGTGTGGCAAGCGCAGCGAGGCGAGCGCAGCGAGCCCCGCGAGGGGACACGTATAACTTCACAGGTATACGCGTCCGCTCGCCACGCTTCGGGCTCGGTGGCTCGCTGCGCTCGCCACACTATTCTATTCTCAACTCCACGCCGACATGGATAGTAGGGGAATGAAAAGGTCGGAGGACGCGCACCGCCGCCCCTCGCGGGCTCGCTGCGCTCGCCACGCTTCGGGTTGGCGTCTATCGTGGGGTGGGGTTTACGTCGCTAAATTTGGGGGTGTAGGGAATATTTTACATTGAATCCAATGTAAAATCGGGTCCCAGGGACCCGATTTACATTTCATTCAATCAAAAAATCGGGTCCAAAATCGGGTCGGTCGCATCGCATGCGACCAAATCGCATGCGATGCGATCGACCCGATTTTTCCGACACGACCACCCCGATGTAAATCGGTGTAACCGTGCTAGGAAACAAGTACCAAATATGTTTTTCTAACTTTCTCAATGAGAAACTAGGGGTGCTGTGAAAAAAATTCTGAAGCTCCAGGGTGCCATGGTTCTATTAAGTTTGGGAACCACTGGATTATTGTGTTTTCTGTTAGTATGGGCTCAGCAAGTACCCTGTCCCATTAGATATAAAATAATAAAAATATATTCCAAGATCAGTTGAATATTATAATAATAATAATAATAATAATAATAATACCTTACCCAGATCTTATGTCCGTTGGTGGCACAATTTCCTTGGGGGATATAGTTGGAAGAGTTTCTATATTTATAGCAAATAGTTTCACTGTTGGGTTTTTAGCTCCAGCCTTGAAAAGGAAACATAATGAATCAAAACAATCATATAGTGTACTATAGATGTATTCTATTAATTTGGCATTGGCCTATTACTGGTTGCATAATGGAGGTAATATTGAAAATTTGGGAATATACTACACTGTGTGAAACCAAAATAAACAGCGGTACTTGTGGATTATCACGGCTCCCATCGCATGCCATCGCGTGCCATATATAGTGGCATGCGATGGGATGCGATTTTTGCAGTTTTTGACAAAATCGTATCGCATGCGATTTTTAACAGAAAAGCATCCAAATGTATTGAAATTATTATGAAACATGTTCAATGGCCCCCAAATGGCATTTTTGAGGCTGTACCACCCCCACTATCAACGCGAACCCGAAGCATGGCGAGCGCAGCGAGCGCAGCGAGCCAGCGAGGGGCGGCGGTACGCATCCTACGACCTTTTCATACCCCCACTATCCACGTCGGCGTGGAGTTGAGAATAGAAAGTGTGGTGAGCGCAGCAAGCCACCGAGCCCGAAGCGTGGCGAGCGCAGCGAGCCCCGCGCGGGGACGCGGACACCTGCGAAGCCCGCGAGGGGACGCGGATACCTCAACTCCACACCGACGTGGATAGTGGGGGTATGAAAAGGTCATAGGACGCGTACCGCCGCCCCTCGCGGGCTTGCTGCGCTCGCCACGCTTCGGGTTCGCGTTGATAGTGGGGGTGGTACAGCCTCAAAAATGCCATTTGGGGTCCATTGAACATGTTTCATACTAATTTCAATGCATTTGGATGCTTTTCTGTTAAAAATCGCATGCAATGCGATTTTTTCATGTGCGATGCACATCGTGGGAGCCGTGATACTCCACAAGTACCTAAACAGCAAAACAGGCTAAACAGATTACAATAGGTCATTTTTATACACCCAATAAAAGCTGGTTGGAAATGTCAGTATTACTTTATGAAGCTTTCTCAATCAACTACGATCTGCAATAAGTGCAGGCCTGCCAAGCATCTATGTCAAAATCCAGTGCATTGTCCATGTAATTGCTCTTAGCTTTGCAAGTTTGATGGTGCATCTGACATTGGCAATTATTCAGATCTGATCGCAGTAAAAATTTGTTCTCAAAATGAGCAAAACCATGTGCACTGCATGTACTGTATAGAGAGAGAGAGAGAGTTAGATTTGTGTGAGTTATTTTGTTTCTGTGCAGGGTAAATACTGGCTGCTTTATTTTTACACTGAAATTTAGATTTCAGTTTCAACACACCCCACCCAAATTTATCTCTCTATGCACATGTTACATAAGCCCCCCCCCCCCCCCCCCCGTGCACATGGTTTTGTCCATTTGAGATGGAATTTGCCTTTGAGAGTGAACCAGAATAAGGGCTGTGTAAGGTGAAACAACACTGACGTACAATACTAATACAATAGAACAAGCTGCTGTGTTTTATTTATATCTTCCAATGGTCTTTAATCCCGGGTCGCCGACCCTGCTTTTTACCTTGGTTGGCAACCCGGAATTTGCGTACATGTAAGCTTTGGGAAAACAATGAAATGCATAAATATCACCCTCTCTACACAATTATTGAGAAATAACAATGTATCCAGAGTATTGCTTGAACTTGGTATGAGTGGTTAATTTCTTCATACTTATAGAAGAACATATGGAAAAATGAAAACTGCAAGATAAACTGAGCCACCAGCCAAGACGCTTTCGTTGGTAAAAGGAAAGGAAAATGCCACTGCTGTCAGTGTCAATGTTTACATGTCCCAATGACGTTACAAACCTGCCTTCATACAGAATAACACAACATATGGTGCCTCAGCTACTGCAGGGCATTCTGGGTAATGACACGCATTGGCTATCTGCCTTTATGCTCACTGTATGGATCCCTTAAACATATGTCTGATGTGTTAGCATCACTGTTCAAGAGACACAGATGAGGCGTGCCAAAATTCTCTGGCAGACCAACCTGGCTGAGCATAATTAGTATAATGATGGTTTTCTGGCTACTGTACTGTGAATCTTCATATTTCCCTTGACAAATATATAGGTATATATAAGCCCAATGATATTATTATTCAAATCTACATAAAAATAAAAATAATATGGCAATTATTATTTTTAAAGCTGTGTTTTTGTAGCTTATGCAGCCATCTGCAGGGGGTTTGCCAAGAGGAGGAGTCAGGATGTAGGGTGCGCACGCACTCTAGTGAAATTAAACCCGGGGGGTGCATTGTATTTTGGATAAAATACACCCCACCACTTATCGAATGCAGAGAGTCATTTATACTGTAGTACTGGTTAAAATCACTTAGGACAGCTCTTTCGAAAAGAGATATGTTTTGCAATTATAGGATTTCACTAGCCTCTGTGAGAGTGTGCTGGTAAAAGGGGGTGGGGCATTGCTTGGAGGGGTGTAGTCTCATGGGAAGGGGTGTTACCTCATCCGTTTTTGTCACTCAGGAAACACACAGTGTAGGCTGCGGTGTAGTATTACAGTGCGCCACCTGTCACTAGAAGCTACCATTTTGGTCTCACCCCTCAGCAGTTGACACTCGGGTGTGCACCGTAACTCCCTTGTGACACCACTCTACTGGACACATGTCCAAGAGCAGGGGACTCCAGGCCTGCATTCCCATGATGCCACCCCTGAATACCCTAATCCCTCCCCAACCTGTGTTAATTCATCGGCAAGTGCGATACTCGCCAAAGGCTTTTGCACAGGGGGTCTGCACATGCGCAAATCCGTATGTGTGCAGACCCCCCACCATCAAACAAGTACAGATTCGGCCCCTTCTGATCGGGCTTGAATTAGGCCCTAAGTGACTCAGTCTACTCTTTGCATTAGTGGGCATAGAGGTGTACGGCCTCCCTGATGGTAACATACCTTAGGATATGGAATGTGAATGGTCTGTGGATACTGTTGTGATTCTTCTCCATAAAATGTATATTCTATAATGGGTACTTCTGTGTCATTAAATTCAACATAGGTCAAGAATTTTTCATTTGGCGACAACCATAAGGCATGATTAGAAGAAAACATTTCCTCTGAAAACATAAGGAAAGAATCCCATTACATAATGTCCAGCAAAGTATATCGCTATATTATTGTAATAAATGTTACATAGTTACCTACTCAAAATTCAAATTTCAACTGTGATATTAATATGTAGAGTAAAATAAATTAGAATTTAAGTGGGATTGATAGATCTTGTCCACAGGTACTACAGTATTGTATTGGTATGTCGGCAGTGACTAGACATGGAAAAGCAAGCGAGATCCCGACATGGTTAAAATGCCCCTAAAACAGCATGTTATAATGTACAATGGAATACGCTGCGCTGTATAAGAAACTGTTAATAAATCTATCAACAAATAAACAAATACATAAATAATGTCCATATTGCAAAAATGCTGTAAGTGGCATTTTAACTGATCAGAATCCTGGCAATGGCTGTCATCCTAGTGACTGTGAAAATACTCCACCTTCAAGGAGGGATCAACAAATCTATGGACTTAGGGTAGAAAATGCCTCTTATGAAGCTCAAACCAAAGTAATTGGAAAATAAACTATCTCTTATAAATGTTTTTAGAGAGAGATAGTGGGATGTATCAGGCACAGATTCGTCCAGGCAGCTTCCCTTTGGGATCCAAGACAATGCTTGGACTTCCTGTTCCATGACCCAGGAGTTCCTCTGCACATGCTCAGAGAAGTCGGCAGCCGTGGGGCATGCTGGGATCCTTCATACAGCAGCACTGTGGCGAGAAGCCCATAGGCTTCTATGGGGTAAAGCCAGCTGTAGCTAGCATTATACCCCCCCCCCTCTCATCGGCGCCCCTGCGGAGGGGGCGATAGTACATTTAAAAATGTGGTAAAAACCCTGAGAACAGGGGTTTTATCTCATTTCTACTTTAGTACATCCTGATAAGAGAGAATGAGAGAGTGGTGCATGTTTTTATAGTAGATGGTCTGCTGCTGATGTTATCATTGAAAATAGTATGATTTAGAGCAGTCCCTGGTAGGGTTTGCGGTGGCCTGGGTAGTCCTCTATCAGTACAGTCTAGCCAGAGTTTGTCATACTACATTAGTACCTTAAACAGATTCTTGGTATAAGTCAAACAATTTAATTAAACATAAAATAGCAGTGTGGGGAATTATTAATGTAAAAAAAATTAAATTCAAATCAGTCTTTCTGGTTCATTCAAAGTCATTATATTCTGGTTGAGATTACAGTTGCACTTATTAGAGCTGATTGTGAGTTGCTGGCAAAGTGGCTGAAGTTGTGGGCAGCCGTGGATGCCTGGTTTACAGTCGTATGCTATCATGGGAATTCATAAGGTTGATAAGATGCATCTGCTAGTGGAAACCTGATATCATAACAACAGCCACAACTATCATCATTAATATTGGCACATGCTCTAGCCCCATGCGTGATGTTAGAGCTACGAAGTCACGCACCTGTCCGTCCTTTCAGCAGCTCCTTCTGCCCCTTTAACCACAGCTGAACACTTAAGGCAATTCAGCTGCAATTTGGGCTCTTTTCCTCAATTGCGGTGATCAATGGCAGGAAAAGAGTCCAAATTGCAGGTGAATGACAACAGGTCCTGTTACCCAAGAAGGTCCCGGGCGGCTCAAAATCACTGCAATCAATACTCAACAATATGGACACTGAAAAACCAAGCTGCTGGTGGCATGGGCAGTGCGGTGTTATGAAATAAGAAAGTGTGTATCCGCCCCTTTTTGTCCAATTGGCTAGTGCTATTCAGTATCCAGGTGTCACATGCTGTAAGTACTGGGGTAATATTAATGTAAATTGTGCCCATTTATAAAATAACTATTATTTAAATAAGTCCTTATATTATAAATAAAATAATGTTATATGGGATGGAGGTGGACTGCACACCCTAACCATGCTAAGACTTGTAGTACCATACAGAAAAGTGAGAAATGCAGGTGCACACTCTAAACACTAAGAACATTACTAAAGGTTCTATAAATAAAAAGAGGTGATATTGCAGTCCAAAATATTCCAAGAGGAATACCGTGTGGCATCATGATGACATCACATGGACCTGCCCACACTCCCAAAGTCCCTTTGGTGTTCTTTAATAAGATAAAAAATATGTTTGGATACACCAAACGGATTCACCCACTGTACAGTACAGATGGAGCCGACCTCATGCTTGCAAGGTCCCGCCAGCCTTCGGTAGGGGGCACGCGCACACGAGACACTCGCGTGCCCTGTTCCGACAGAGCTCCCCTCCGCCATCCACCGCCTCCCCGGCCCTACCACTGCTCCGAAACACCCCCCCCCCTAACCCTGCCTGTCTCCCTGAAATTGAGACGGGCAGGGTCACACCGCCCTGCCACCGAGTGACTGGGATGCACGTGGGTGTGAGTCGCACGCGTGTCCAAGTCTGATGGAGCCCTTCTCTGCCAGCCCTTGCCAGCGGGGACGTTCTGGCGAGTGCCGGCAATGAAAGAGAGGGGCTCCATCTTTATGTTGGCAGTCAGTTTAAATATGACACAGACATTTAGCTAAATTTCAAAAGAACTACAGTAGGGCCTGTTTCGATTTGTACCCAATGCCGATGTTCATACAACTGAGCATTTATCAGTACGCTCTGTCTGAGCCATGATACTCTATCGATGCTACCTATAATCAGCTGCAAAATTATAGTGTGGATTTTTTGAGGCAGGAGGACCCCAAACCAGTATCTTGCCTAGGGCCACATGATGTCTAAATCCGGGTCTGTAAACATGCTTCCACCGCCTGATTTTTTAGTTTAGGATCCTCTTTTCTTCTATTTATCCATATGCTATATGCACACTGTCAAAGTCTGAAGTAGAAATACATATTTGTTATACATTTACCTTCATACACCCAATCCGGTATTCCATTATAGATTTTATTTTCTTCTCCATTTGAGGTAATTCTAATACTTGCCGCAACTGGGGAATTTTTCATATAAATGTTATTTTCCCAAACATATACCTAGAATAGTAAAACAAATATATACTTACATTGCAAGACTAGAAGGAAGAAGCGGTGCCCAAATTCTAAATGTACTACTGTGATAGTAGTAAAACAGGTACTTGTTTAGTTTCACGTTGGCCGATATATCGGATGTCATATTGGCCGATATATCAGCCGATCCGATTAGATTTTTTACCTGTTCATAACCCCACTATCCACTACGCATGGAGTTGATTTTATATAGTGTGTCGAGCGCAGTAATCCGCGTCTGCTCGCCACGCGTCGGGCTTGGTGGCTTGCTGCGCTCGCCACACTATATAAATTCAACTCCATGCATAGTGGATAGTGGGGTTATGAACAGGTAAAAAATCGCATCGGATCGGCCGATATCGCATCCGATATGTCAGCCGCCGTTAAACTAAACAAGTACCGTAAACCACTTCACATAGTAATACATATTTCTAGTCATAAAAAATACATCTTTTTAAATATATATGTTAATGAATGTTCAGTACTTGGATATCCTAGAGTGCACATCCTGTTACCTCACCCTATTTTCTTGTGGAGCCTCAATATATAGAGGTGACAATACCCTTGTTGAAACTGTAAGAAAGGGTTCTTGAACAAACCTTATGTCTGATAAACAAATGTTTTGATGTTTGGTGACATATATACGGTCTTACAGCCCCTATTTTGGATACACAGTTTTTTGTTCTCTATCAATTAGAGATTCTTCAAGAAGTGCAATTGTGCCTTTCTCCATCAAACTGCCCCTGATGAAGTCACTTAGTTGACGAAACGCGTTGGCCCTGCTACCACATTGGATTGCCACACACTCTATGAGAAATCTCTTTGTATATTGACTATATTATTATGTTTGTGTTCTAGCTAATGTATGGCTGTTTTTTAATTAAATATTTGTATTTTAAAATTGTGTAATTCATTTAGCGCACTCTGATTTTTTTCTGGATCTCTACTTGCCACTTGTTCCCAGCTAACAGCGGACTTTCAGAGGTGCTGCTGTTTGTCCACTAGTGCGCGGTTTCAGGCACTTTGCTCTTTGTGATATATATATATATAATATATAACATAATTTGTCAGAATAGGTGTGAACATTGCCAAGCATACATTTTCATTCTTCATAATGATTTGTAATGTTTACCTTATATAGGAAATGTTGGGCGAAAAGTAATAGGGGGACAGAATCAAGTGAGAGATTTGGTAACAAATCTCCAGTTTTTTTAAAGCGGCAATCATTTACACTGCAAAAACGAACTGGTTTTGCAGTGTAAATGATTGCCACTTAAAAAAAGCTGGAGATTTCTTACCAAATCTCCCACTTTCTGATTCTCTCATCCTGTTACATTTCACCCATTATCTAATTTTACACAACATCTTCCATTTGAATTTATATAACAAATGTGAGCGATTCATTTTTAGTGGATATTTTGAACATCTCTCACAGGGCTGTTGGCACTCAAAGGGTTAAGTCTATTTGGGGGTGCTAGATATTGAGTAGTGTTTTAAAAAAATTTAAATATCTTTTTTTATGAATATTTATTTTATCATTCAAAATTTGAAGCCTTAATATTATCATAGTAGTCCATTCAGAATCCTACAACACTTTTCTATTTATTGTTTTGTTTTTTCTTATTTTCCATGCTGATACAGGATTTTTTTTTCTTTTAATGTAATTATATTTCTTTTTATTAAATATTAGTTACTTGAACATCTATGTATATTTTACACTGCAAGACTTCCAAAGAAGTAGGTTGAGTACATTTACTTTGCACTGCTGCAGCTGAGAATTCTTATGGTGATGGGTTGTAGGATACATACTGTAAAGGTGCATACACATTGAACAATTTTATTGACCAACATTTTAGACCAATTTCGTTCATTTCGGAAATTCTGAATGAAATTGGTCAAATTATCTTTCAGTGCGTTTGCGACGAATGATGATGTGAATACCCTTGTTTATCCAGGTTGTTTGTCAACTGTGCATGCAGCTCAATTGGATATCTTTCAAAAAGAGTGTATAAACTGTAGCTAGATCTTTCGTCTTTTGTCTGTCGTCAATATCTTTTCTCAACATCTCCCGTCCAGGACACTAGGTTCCAGGAAAATGTCTTTCAACGAAATTGGTCAAAAAAATTGTACAGTGTGTATGCACCTTAAGGCAGACAAGAAATATTGACTTTCAAATAGTTGTGATTCGACATTAGATACAAGAGGTCATATGGGAGACAAGGTAAGGAGATGGGATGACCAGTGACAAAGAAGACAGACATGAGACAAAATGAGGGGATGTAGGTCAGTTTTGGACGAGAGCTCAGGGTGTTCAGCTTCTTGGAATTAAAAATACAGGAAGAACAGTTCCTTAGTGCATTTGTGTGTGGGCTTGCCACATTATCCCAGCCACACCAGCCTATCAGTGCCACAATGGCAAGATTCTACACAAAATACACCAAATCCCTGGATTGCCCACTGCACTGAGCATGTGTTGGGATGCAATACTTGGCACTACCCTTCAAACACTTACCAGTTTATGACTAACAGGAGACCACGTGATGTACTGGATACTATCTGGTAAATTTGCAGTTACCAGAGTTCTAGGAAAACAAGCAAAAAAAAGTAAGCTACAGTATATGCCAGAATCACAGAACAGAGGTAATTGATAAAAGGTGTGGCTTGAGACCCAAATGTAATGTGTCATGGCACTAATTAGGGGGGTATTCAATCTCCCACCGCTATTCCCGACAGGGGAAATAGTGGTGGGGCCCTATTCAATGCTGTCTTTCCCAACAGCATTGAAAAGGGATCTCAACAGAATGGACCCGACTTCAGAAGTAGCCTGGCCTGTTCTGCCGAGAATGCCTTTGGATTGTCGAGCTTCCGGCCGCAGCTTGATGATCCACGGCCGTATCTCGCGGCCACGCCCCCTTTTTGGTGTTCGGCAGGGTTACTCATGTACTTCACCGATTACTTGTTGAGCATTCCGAGAACAGGACAGGGTCACGGCTGTCGGGCCAGCCCTACAGTCGTGACCCGGGAGATGGCAGACTGCTTAATAGTGATAGAAGTGCTCATTTGTAAATGCTGTACTTGTTTATGTTCATACAGAAAGATTTACAAAGTTCTATTGCAGTTAAATATTGTATCTAGGCTATCCTATATGAGCAGCAACCATGATAATAATATAACACATCTTTTAATGAGGACAGGTTGAGAAGTTGCGCAATCAGCTTTTAGATATCATTGATCTAAATGATTCTATAAAAGCAAAAACCTTGGTGGGCAACTTCTTACCCATCCTTCTTAAAAGGTTTAATACATCTCTCCCAGGATTATAATCAACAAATGAAAAGTACCTTATACCCCTTTCACATCACACAAATAACCCGGGTCCAACCCGGTTTGTTGCCAGGTTGATGTGCGGTGTGAAAGGAGCTTCTGAAAATACCTGGGTGCAACAACCCGGCATTCCAACTCGGGTTAAAAGAAGCGTTATTCCCAGGTCGGACCTGGGTTGCTGTGCAGTGTGAACGGGAAACCTGGGTCCTGTTTACACTACAGGGAGGAGGCAGCATCAGCTCCAAGTGCTGCCTTCTCCTCCGCCCCAGATGATGCACTGCCGCTCCGCCCCACTCCGATGACATCAGCAACCCGGCATATTGATGGTCGCTGTGGGCAACCTTGCAACGCAAATGCTGGCTCGCTCCTGGGATGGACCGGTGTCCAAATCCCGAGTGCGACCCAACATTTGCCTTGTGAAAGGGGTATTACAGTGTTAGAGTTTGTTTTAGCTCATATACTCAATAATGAAACTTACTGCGTATCAACATTAAGGATTCGGTAAGAGGCTTTGTAGGAGTGTCTCCAAACCTGTGAAACAAGTAGCGCTTTGAAAACACAATATACAAATGTCCACTTAATTACAATATACACAACATTTTTTTATGCTTAGTCAAGAAATAAACATAAATTGTTACAGTCTACAGAAGGTAAGTCGATTAATTCAGTGGTTTAGTGCACTCTCTATAAAACAATTGTGGCGAAATGCGTTAGAGCCCCGAGCCTAATACAACTGTATTTACCAACAATGAGATAAGCTGGATATACATCTAAATATTATCTGTCCAATCTGTCTTGTGGGAACAAACATCTGGTAATGTATGGGGGCAAAGGACAATCACCCATTTGCTCCCAAATGTTGGAAAACAGACAAAAACTATTGTTCATGTACATTTGTTAAATCAATCAGTAAATAATTGCTGCTTTAAAAAAAAAAGTCTGTTGATCGTCCGGCATCCCGAACCTCCAGTAAACTCAGACCCTTACATATGTCCCTGTGTGTTACTCTATGTTACTATGGCCCTTATTCTGATCGGTGCGTCCGGATCCGAATATGCGGCCAGCACCGTGCGTCCTAAACCCCGCCTTCCATACGGATCGCCAACTCCGTCCGTACGCGGTAAGAAGCTGTCCGAACGGACCGCACGTGTATTTATCATGGATACACCTCCTCCATCTCAGGGAACCTCCCCCATCATTCGATGGTCGCAGACCATCGAATGCAGGACCGAGTGACCAGGCAGCTCCCGCAACCTCAGACCACACGGGCATTTCTCCGTGCAAAAGCAGGGATCTGGGCGGGCAGCTGACATCCGGCAATGTCATATGTCCGCCCCCTACACGTGCGTCACGGCCGCATTACCATACATACGCCCAGCGTTTGCATGGGAACGCCCATGAAACGCGGGGCGTATGCATATGGTAATGAGCCCAAATAGCCCTTCACGCCCCTCTACACCCCCTGTTCGTAGTGTACACATTTCATGCGGAATGTGGCCATGCGTCCCGCTCGCACATGCGCAGAGACGCCTCTGCACATGCGCAGACACAAAACATCGGCGGCACGAACGCACGCGGATATTACCGCACCAACCAGAATAAGGGCCTATGTGTGGTCGGCTTATGATCACATAAGAATCTTTGATCCACTTTATGATGTGTGATCTTGAACATAAATAATACTAGTGGAAGGATCTATAATGTTTACCTAGAAAAATAATGTTCTGGTGAAAGGATTGTGGGGCAATTAAAATATTCTGATGGTATAAAAAATCTAGTTACCTTCTCATAATTGTACTGCAGTAAAGCATATCCTCTGTCTGCAGACAGCTCATAGAAAAATGCATTGCTGTTACTCTGAGAAGACAAAACAAAGAATGATCAGAAACTAGTCAAGCGGGAGATTTACCAGTTAAACTGGCCATACACTACTTTGTTCTCTCGCGGCAGTGTATGGCCAGCCGATACCCCGCCAGCCACCTGGGTCGGTGAATAGCTGCACATACAATCACAAGCCACCCACAATAAATTGATGTTTCCCCTGTGTGCAGTCTGTGCGACTTAATCGGCGGCTGCGATAGAATCAGATTGGAGCCAGAGCTGATGGCACACGCCTTCCCCTAAAAAGCCTGGGCACGCCTGAAATGGCAGGTTACCAACCCCCCCCCCCCCCCCCCCCTCCACACACACACAAATGCTGGTTTCCTGTCAATCAACTTGCATACGCTCAGCGATAAAACAATTAGCAGGATTTTATCGCAGGATAGGATACTACAATCTGTATGCATGCGCAGTCTATCGATAATCGCTAAGATGCTAGGGCTAAACAATAAAAAATAAATGGAATGTTACATACGATTGTGGTATTTGAAATAATTGTTTTAGTTTCTTCAGTTTCAACATTATATATTATCACATTATTTTCTCTTGTCTGGCGGAGGTACTCATTGTCTAAGAAAGGTAAAACAAGATAAATGAATCACAAACTGGTCATTGATTTACTGAAACAATAATTGCATTTTACTATTATTCAGAGGTAAACTATAGCTAATATGCAATTTGTTCCTATCTTATCCAGTGTAAGCATTGTTAAAGCAGATTGATAAAATCTTAGGCTTACAGTAGTTAAAAAGCTTTTGTTTGGAAACAATGCTACAAGGAACATATCCTCGTAAATAATTGTGCTTCCAAACTCTTTGACATATATTGCCAATCTGAAAACTAATTCAGAATTGGAGTTCTGAAGTGACTATTTCCCACTTTCCCACACGCTGGTTGGCAGTAGTCACATGACGGAATGTGATCTGTTAAAATGACACATAGTCCCTTATTCTAGTTGAATCGGACGGATGCGTATTTCGAACAGGAAACAAGTGTTCTTAGCCCCGCCTACCGTACGGATCGCTCACACCGTCCGAATGCGGTAAGACGCCGACCAAACAGACCGCGAGTGCATGTTTCATGTGAACACCTCCTCCATCTGTGGGAACCTCCCCCATCCTCCTATGGTCGCCGACCATTGAATGATGGACTGAGTGGTCAGGCAGCACGAGTGCTGAAGACCACTTGGACATTTTTCCATATGAAAGTAGGGATATGGGAGGGCAGCTGACATTCGGCTATGTCAGATGTCCGCCCCCACACGTGCGTCACGGCCGCATTACCATACGGACGCCCAGCATTTTCATGGGAATGCCCATGAAATGTGGGGCGTACGCATATGGTAATGAGCCCAAACAGCCCTTCACGCCCCTCTCCACCCCCTGCTCGGATGGTTCCGTACGATCATTTTCTGCAGGGACCTCGCGCCATGTTCATACTTGTGAGGCGTTCGCACATGCGCAGATACGCCTCCGCACATGCGAAAACACCAACCATCGGCCGTCCGACTCAATCAGAATAAGGGCCATAGTTTAAACTTCAGAATGAATGTATTCTGGCAGTAGTGGGAGATTTAATAAAAGTACCAACCAATCAGCTCCTGTCTTTTTCAAACACAGCCTGTTAAACAACTGGAGCTGATTGGTTGCTACTTTCCCTCTCCACTTTATCTCTCTCCAATCTCTGCCATGGTTCCCAATTAAATGACATCTAGGCCATTAAAAAAAAAACAAAAAAAAAACAAGGAGTTAATACCACCGCAACTGAAAATTAAAGGGTTAAATGATCAAAATATATAAAATGATAGATCATTTATATAGTAAATCTAAAAACTAGAAAACCAATATGCAAATGAAGGCCCGACCCTCCACCATCCCATGCTTTTTCATGTGGCCATTATGTCCATCAACTGTTGAGAGTTCTGCTGCCAACTCAAATTAATAACATTTTCTAGAAAGAGTTAAGTCTTTCCTGTTGTGCCAGCGACACCTAATGCCGTGTTCACACCTACAGTGTGAACAACACGGATTTTACCTGCCATTTCAATGCCGGGGACTGCAGCACCGGACCATGTTCTCACTGCTAAGGCAAATTCCCGATTGAAGCAGTTCTACCCGGTAATTTGCCTCTTAACACAGGTTTTTTTTGCAGTGGGAACGGGCCAATCCGTGTCTGCATACCCGGGTGTCCATTCCGGGTAAAAATCAGGGTTGGAGACCTGGGAATTTTTGGTTGAACCATTTACACTGAAAATAAAAACCGTGTTAAAAGGCAAATTACTAGGTCGACATGCGGGGTATTAGAGACTCCATTTAGGACCGACAAAAATAGTCTATGTAGGGGAATTACAAAAATATCAGCTTGTTGGTCTGCGACCATTGAATGATTTTGCCCCCACACGCAAGGATGTGAATGGATGTATATGCTAAACATCCATTTGCCTGTGTGTGGAGATATTCAGCGTGCGATGGGGGAGGGGGTGGGCGTTCATGCAGGTGGCGTTCAAATGAAACGCAAAGCTGAGAATTTCACAGCTTTGCGTGCCAACCAGAGTAAGGTCCATAGTGTAGTTTTTATCCTTTAGACTTATGGGACAACACATGGAACTGCTTATCGACACATGGTCAGCAGTCATAAATATATGCTGAAGAGCATACTTGACTTTCTGTAAACCAAAGTTGTAAAAAGAACATGTCATCATGCTGTTACATAAACTACAATCAGGAAACAGTAATGTGTTGTAGGATCCGTAAGCACGTTGCTCGGCTTTCAATCCTTAATGGCCATCGCTGTATGACATTCCTATAGGCCCCTCTATGCTGTGTACACATGGTGCCATTTTATATAGTCAAAATAGTAAGGACGGTTAGCCAAAAATCTCACTTTGTAAGGGGGCTTTCGATACCAATGCAATACCGATGCACGACCCCGCAACATTGGTATCGCAAGTAGAAAGAGTTCACCAGCAGCCGCCAATCGATCTGTGTGTTCACACCTACACACTAGTGCGATTCGGCCCGATTTCACCTGATGGATCAGGCAGAGAAGTCAGATTTAACATCCGCTCGATGTGCAGTCCCGCGCGCACTGGGTCGGAGGTTGGACGTGCTGCTCATAAGATAAATCATATGTGCTGCTGTCAGCAACACAACGCAGGGCTTTTTAGCCCCCACAATGTATTGCATCAGACTTCCCTTGAACTTCCCTGAACTTATTGCATGTAAAAAATGACAAGTTGTATGGAAGTCATTCCAGGGAGCTTCCGGGGGAGTTCAAGGGAAATCGGGTCTGACTTGCCCTTAAGGCAACTCGGACTAATGTATGGGGGGCCTTAAGAGCAGGGCATAAAGTGGTCAAGCAGAGGTGGGGGGAACTCATTTCTCTATGCCACCTAAATACACCCCCCCATTATGCAGAGACAGGGCCAGTGGTAGGGTTTTTGTCATATTAGAATGCTTTTCTGTGAGAATTACTGTTCACGGCCAATGTGGGGTTTAAAATGTTCCCCTTTACTTTAACCCCTGCTTAACCCCTTCACGACATTTGACGTATATATACGTCATGGCCGGGAAGTACTTCCCGACCGTTGACGTATATATACGTCATGGCTTAAAACTGTCACTGCGTCTAGAGACGCAGTGACAGAGGGACGATGTCTGCTGTCCCTGACAGCAGACATGTCCGTGCATGCCCAGGGGGGGCGGCGATGCCGCCCCCCCGTCGGCGATCGCTGTGATTGGCTGTTCATTGTGAACAGCCATTCACAGCGTTTTCTGTGTCACCGGCGAATAACGTTCGCCGGTGACACGGGATCGGAGGTGATTGGTGCTGTAAAGTACAGCACCAATCACCGCGGGGTGTAAGGGTGACACTGGTGTCACCCCACCTCACCCCTCCCGCCCCCAAAGGCCGTGATTGGTTCGTCGGACCGACGGACCAATCACAGCCATGGAGGGGGGTTTAAACTAGAGATGTGCACCGGACACTTTTTCGCGTTTTGGGTTTTGGGTTTTGGGTTCCGATTACCTTCAGGTTTTGGGTTCTAATGGGTTTTGCCAAAACACCCCCTAAAGGTTTTGGGTTTTGGGTTTTGGGTTTTGGGTTCTGATTTTTTTGAAAAAAGCATACAAATGGTTAACATTGCATAATTTAGGTGTTTTTTTGCTCCTATGCTATTATTAACCCCATCAGCTTTCTTCTCCACTCATTTACAGTCTATTCTGAAGACCTCACACCTCACAATATTGTTTTTAGGCCAAAATGTTGCACCGAGGTAGCTGGATGACTATGATAAGCAAGACAAATGGGCGGCACAAACACGTGGCCCATCTAGGAGTGGCACTGCAGTGGCAGATAGAAAAACTAGGCCCCAAAGAGCACATTATTCAAAAGAAAAAAAGAGGTGCAAGATGGAATTGTCCTACGGCACTCCCACCCAAACTAGGCCCCAAAGAGCACATTATTCAAAAGACAAAAAAGAGGTGCAAGATGGAAGTGTCCAAGGGCACTCCCACCCAAACTAGGCCCCAAAGAGCACATTATTCAAAAGACAAAAAAGAGGTGCAAGATGGAAGTGTCCAAGGGCACTCCCACCCAAACTAGGCCCCAAAGAGCACATTATTCAAAAGACAAAAAAGAGGTGCAAGATGGAATTGTCCTACGGCACTCCCACCCAAACTAGGCCCCAAAGAGCACATTATTCAAAAGATAAAAAAGAGGTGCAAGATGGAAGTGTCCAAGGGCACTCCCACCCAAACTAGGCCCCAAAGAGCACATTATTCAAAAGACAAAAAAGAGGTGCAAGATGGAATTGTCCTACGGCACTCCCACCCAAACTAGGCCCCAAAGAGCACATTATTCAAAAGACAAAAAAGAGGTGCAAGATGGAATTGTCCTACGGCACTCCCACCCAAACTAGGCCCCAAAGAGCACATTATTCAAAAGACAAAAAAGAGGTGCAAGATGGAAGTGTCCAAGGGCACTCCCACCCAAACTATGCCCCAAAGAGCACATTATTCAAAAGACAAAAAAGAGGTGCAAGATGGAATTGTCCTACGGCACTCCCACCCAAACTAGGCCCCAAAGAGCACATTATTCAAAAGACAAAAAAGAGGTGCAAGATGGAATTGTCCTTGGGCCCTCCCACCCACCCTTATGTTGTATAAACAGGACACGCACACTTTAACAAACCAATCATTTCAGCCACAGGGTCTGCCACACGACTGTGGCTGAAATGATTGGTTCGTTTGGGCCCCCACATCACAAGCTGCCATTTAATATGTCCCTGCACAAACTGGCTCTACAGAGGCAAAAGGTCGTCCTCATCCTCATCCAGCGATTCCTCACCACCATCAGTATCTTGTTCTTCCTCACCCTCACAGAGTATTAATTCGTCCCCGCTGGAATCCACCACCACAGGTTCCTGTGTACTTTGTGGACGCTGGTCTTTCTCGTAGAATTGATAATTCATTTTTATGAACATCATCTTCTCCACATTTTTTGGAAGCAACCTCCTACGCTTATTGCTGACAAGGTTCCCAGCTGCACTAAAAACTCTTTCGGAGTACACACTGGAGGAAGGGCAACTGAGGTAATATAGAGCCAGTTTGTACAGGGGCTTCCAAATTTCCTTTTTTTTCTGCCAGTACTGGTAAGGACTCTCTGACATGCCTACTTGGGTGCTGTCACCCATATAATCCTCCACCATTCTGTCAATGGTGATAGCATCATAGGCAGTGGAAGTAGACATGTCAGAAATTGTTGGAAGGTCCTTCAGCCCAGACCAAATGTCCAAACTTGGTCCTTTATCACCACCAGCGGGGGGTTTAGGAAATCGCAGTTGTTTCCTTGCAGAACCAGTTGCTGGAGAAAATGAAGGAGAAGGTGCTGCTGAGTCACTTTCCACTTCAGAAGATGACAGTTTTCTAACCAGCAGTTCTTTGCACTTCTGCAGGCTTGTGTCCGCCGGAAAGAGTGACACCACGTAGGCTTTAAACCGAGGATCGAGCACGGTGGCCAAAATGTACTCCTCTGATTTCAAAATTTGTACCACCCTCGAATCCTGGCAAAGCGTATGAAGGACTTCATCCACAAGTCCCACATGCTTAGAGGACTCGCTCCGTCTCAGCTCCTCCTTCACTTTCTCCAACTGTTTCTGCAAAAGCCTGATGAGGGGAATGACCTGACTCAAGCTGGCAGTGTCTGAACTGACTTCACGTGTGGCAAGTTCGAAGGGTTGGAGAATCTTGCACAACACTGAAATCATTCTCCACTGTGCTTGAGTCAGGTGCATACCCCCTCCTTTGCCTATGTCATAGGTGGATGTATAGGCTTGAATGGCCCTTTGCTGCTCCTCCATCCTCTGAAGCATATAGAGGGTTGAGTTCCACCGCGTTACGACCTCTTGCTTCAGCTGATGGAGGGGCAGGTTCCACAGTGTTTGCTGCCGCTCCAGTCTTTGGCATGCAGCCGCCGAATGACGAAAGTGGCCACAAATTTTTCGGGCCACCGAAAGAGTCCCCTGCACAGCTCTGTTGTCTCTTAGAAAACTCTGGACCACCAAATTTATCGTGTGAGCAAAACAGGGCACATGCTGGAATTTGCCCTGCTTTAATGCCCGCACGATATTGCAGGCATTGTCTGACACCACAAATCCCCAGGAGAGTCTAAGAGGGGTAAGCCATTGCCCAATGATTACCCTCAGTTTCTGTAAGAGGTTATCGGCGGTGTGCCTCTTACGGAAAGCGGTTACACACAACGTAGCCTGCCTAGGAAGGAGCTGGCATTTCCCAGGTCCTACTACTGGTGCTGGTGCTGCTGCTGTTGTTGCTGCTGGACAAGGTGATTCATCTACCCAGTGGGCTGTCACAGTCATGTAATCCCTAGTCTGCCCTTTTCCACTTGTCCACATGTCCGTTGTTAAGTGGACAGTGGGTATGACCGCATTTTTCAGGGCACTGAGAACACTTTTATGCACTTTACTGTACAGCTTCGGTATCGCCTGTCTAGCGAAGTGGAATCTTGACGGTATTTTGTAACGGGGACACACTAAGTCCATCAATCGTCTAAATCCTACTCCAGCAGTTATGGACACCGGAAGCACATCTAATACAATCAGATCTGCTAAGGCCTCAGTTACCCGCTTTGCCATTGGATGACTGCTGTCATACTTCATCTTCATGGCAAAGGACTGTTGGACAGTCAATTGCTTAGTGAAATAAGTGTTCCGACTTCCCCTCCGGGATGATGAATGACTCCCAGCAGCAACAGCAGCAGCGGCAGCAGTAGGAGGCGTAGCAATGCAGGATCCTCCAGAAGAATCCCGGATAGGAGAGGAGTCAGTCAGGCAAGTAACATGGCCTATAGGACTACTCCCAATCCTCATTGAGGAAGAAATTGACGAGGAGGGACTTTGCGGTGTAGTTGGGCACGTGGACACAACAGGACAAAGGGATTTAGTTGTCCCTGGACTGTGTACATTCTTAGCCACAGTTTCTGAACTAAACAGCAACTTATGAACGCTCTTCAAGTGACGTAGAAGGGAGGATGTCCCTAGGTGGGAAACGTCCTTACCCCTGCTTATTTGAGCTTTGCATAAGCTACATATGGCAAAACAATTGTTGGACGGTTTGGGATAAAAATAATTCCAGACCGAAGAGGTGGATTTATTGGTCTTCTGTCCAGGCATGGTGATGCCCTTTGGGATCTCACGGACAACAACTGTCTTGCCCGGTGCCTCATTTAAGCAAACCGCATCAGCATCGTCCTCCTCGTCAATTTCTCCCTCAGCACCAGCTTCATCAATATCCTCCTCCTGGTGTACAACACTGACACCTTCATTATCGACATCTGCAACTGCACTGTCTGTGATCCTTCCAGCACATGCAGAGGGTGTGCTGCGAATGCTGAAAGGAGCATCCTCTTCCCGTACAGTGATGGGAAGGTCAGGCATCGCAACCACCAACACCCTTGGACTCTCCACTGGGATTTGTGATACCATGTCTTCTTTGGAAGGCAGAGTTGTTTGCTGGATTTTTGTTGGTGACACCTTAAATCTCTTAAATTTTAAAGTGGGAGAAGGAGGAGGAGGAGGAGGAGGAGGAGGACTTTGATCATCTTGTGAAGCTGAGCCACTAGTCATGAACATAGGCCATGGCCGTAGCCGTTCCTTGCCACTCCGCGTTGTAAATGGCACACTGGCAACTTTAAGTTTCTCCTCCAATGATTTGCTTTTTCTTTTTAAGGGCCTTTTACTCAACTTTGGCTTTTTGGATTTTACATGCCCTCTACTTTGACACTGGGCATCGGCCTTGGCAGACGACGTCGATGGCATTTCATCGCCTATGTCATGATGACTAGTGGCATCAGCTTCAGAAGCACGACGAAGTGGCTCCTCATCTTTTCCTTTTTTTTTATCCTCCATATTTTGGATATCTAACGGTAGGCAGCGGTGTCAGCAAACTGGATACCGAGATATCAGCTGGTTGTTGTCACTATCCAGTGACAACAGCAGCAAGATACAAAAGTGGATATATATCAGTAACACAACAAGTGGCGTCAGCAAACCAGAGTTATTTACTGCGATATATGTAACGGCAGCGGTGGCAGCAAACTGGATACCCAGATATCAGCTGGTTGTTGTCACTAGCCAGTGACAACAGCAGCAAGATACAATATTTATTTTGTGGATAGTTACACTGGTAGGTAACACAACAGGTGGCGTCAGCAAACCGGAGTTATTTACTGCGATATATGTAACGGCAGCGGTGGCAGCAAACTGGATACCCAGATATCAGCTGGTTGTCACTAGCCAGTGACAACAGCAGCAAGATACAATATTTATTTTGTGGATAGTTACACTGGTAGGTAACACAACAAGTGGCGTCAGCAAACCGGAGTTATTTACTGCGATATATGTAACGGCAGCAGTGGCAGCAAACTGGATACCCAGATATCAGCTGGTTGTTGTCACTAGCCAGTGACAACAGCAGCAAGATACAATATTTATTTTGTGGATAGTTACACTGGTAGGTAACACAACAAGTGGCGTCAGCAAACCGGAGTTATTTACTGCGATATATGTAACGGCAGCAGTGGCAGCAAACTGGATACCCAGATATCAGCTGGTTGTCACTAGCCAGTGACAACAGCAGCAAGATACAATATTTATTTTGTGGATAGTTACACTGGTAGGTAACACAACAAGTGGCGTCAGCAAACCGGAGTTATTTACTGCGATATATGTAACGGCAGCGGTGGCAGCAAACTGGATACCCAGATATCAGCTGGTTGTCACTAGCCAGTGACAACAGCAGCAAGATACAATATTTATTTTGTGGATAGTTACACTGGTAGGTAACACAACAAGTGGCGTCAGCAAACCGGAGTTATTTACTGCGATATATGTAACGGCAGCAGTGGCAGCAAACTGGATACCCAGATATCAGCTGGTTGTTGTCACTAGCCAGTGACAACAGCAGCAAGATACAATATTTATTTTGTGGATAGTTACACTGGTAGGTAACACAACAAGTGGCGTCAGCAAACCGGAGTTATTTACTGCGATATATGTAACGGCAGCAGTGGCAGCAAACTGGATACCCAGATATCAGCTGGTTGTCACTAGCCAGTGACAACAGCAGCAAGATACAATATTTATTTTGTGGATAGTTACACTGGTAGGTAACACAACAAGTGGCGTCAGCAAACCGGAGTTATTTACTGCGATATATGTAACGGCAGCAGTGGCAGCAAACTGGATACCCAGATATCAGCTGGTTGTCACTAGCCAGTGACAACAGCAGCAAGATACAATATTTATTTTGTGGATAGTTACACTGGTAGGTAACACAACAAGTGGCGTCAGCAAACCGGAGTTATTTACTGCGATATATGTAACGGCAGCAGTGGCAGCAAACTGGATACCCAGATATCAGCTGGTTGTTGTCACTAGCCAGTGACAACAGCAGCAAGATACAATATTTATTTTGTGGATAGTTACACTGGTAGGTAACACAACAAGTGGCGTCAGCAAACCGGAGTTATTTACTGCGATATATGTAACGGCAGCAGTGGCAGCAAACTGGATACCCAGATATCAGCTGGTTGTTGTCACTAGCCAGTGACAACAGCAGCAAGATACAATATTTATTTTGTGGATAGTTACACTGGTAGGTAACACAACAGGTGGCGTCAGCAAACCGGAGTTATTTACTGCGATATATGTAACGGCAGCGGTGGCAGCAAACTGGATACCCAGATATCAGCTGGTTGTCACTAGCCAGTGACAACAGCAGCAAGATACAATATTTATTTTGTGGATAGTTACACTGGTAGGTAACACAACAAGTGGCGTCAGCAAACCGGAGTTATTTACTGCGATATATGTAACGGCAGCAGTGGCAGCAAACTGGATACCCAGATATCAGCTGGTTGTTGTCACTAGCCAGTGACAACAGCAGCAAGATACAATATTTATTTTGTGGATAGTTACACTGGTAGGTAACACAACAAGTGGCGTCAGCAAACCGGAGTTATTTACTGCGATATATGTAACGGCAGCAGTGGCAGCAAACTGGATACCCAGATATCAGCTGGTTGTTGTCACTAGCCAGTGACAACAGCAGCAAGATACAATATTTATTTTGTGGATAGTTACACTGGTAGGTAACACAACAAGTGGCGTCAGCAAACCGGAGTTATTTACTGCGATATATGTAACGGCAGCAGTGGCAGCAAACTGGATACCCAGATATCAGCTGGTTGTTGTCACTAGCCAGTGACAACAGCAGCAAGATACAATATTTATTTTGTGGATAGTTACACTGGTAGGTAACACAACAGGTGGCGTCAGCAAACCGGAGTTATTTACTGCGATATATGTAACGGCAGTGGTGGCAGCAAACTGGATACCCAGATATCAGCTGGTTGTCACTAGCCAGTGACAACAGCAGCAAGATACAATATTTATTTTGTGGATAGTTACACTGGTAGGTAACACAACAAGTGGCGTCAGCAAACCGGAGTTATTTACTGCGATATATGTAACGGCAGCAGTGGCAGCAAACTGGATACCCAGATATCAGCTGGTTGTTGTCACTAGCCAGTGACAACAGCAGCAAGATACAATATTTATTTTGTGGATAGTTACACTGGTAGGTAACACAACAAGTGGCGTCAGCAAACCGGAGTTATTTACTGCGATATATGTAACGGCAGCAGTGGCAGCAAACTGGATACCCAGATATCAGCTGGTTGTCACTAGCCAGTGACAACAGCAGCAAGATACAATATTTATTTTGTGGATAGTTACACTGGTAGGTAACACAACAAGTGGCGTCAGCAAACCGGAGTTATTTACTGCGATATATGTAACGGCAGCGGTGGCAGCAAACTGGATACCCAGATATCAGCTGGTTGTCACTAGCCAGTGACAACAGCAGCAAGATACAATATTTATTTTGTGGATAGTTACACTGGTAGGTAACACAACAAGTGGCGTCAGCAAACCGGAGTTATTTACTGCGATATATGTAACGGCAGCGGTGGCAGCAAACTGGATACCCAGATATCAGCTGGTTGTCACTAGCCAGTGACAACAGCAGCAAGATACAATATTTATTTTGTGGATACACTGGTAGGTAACACAACAAGTGGCGTCAGCAAACCGGAGTTATTTACTGCGATATATGTAACGGCAGCGGTGGCAGCAAACTGGATACCCAGATATCAGCTGGTTGTTGTCACTAGCCAGTGACAACAGCAGCAAGATACAAAAGTGGATACACTGGTAGGTAACACAACAAGTGGCGTCAGCAAACCACAGTTAAAAATTTAATTACTGAGTCTGCGATATCTAACGGCAGCCAGTGGTGTCAGCAACAACAACAACTTAATTTTTTTTTTTTATATTTTTATATATTTTTAATTTTTTTTTTATTTTTTTTTATATACTCTGAGAGGTAGGTACAAGGTAGTGGCACTGGCAACAACAGAGGTGACTGCCTGGTAGGTGTTTACAACCATATAACAGGTAGCCAGGCAGCACAAAAACCCTCTCTGGCAGCACAATAAAAATTATTAAACCCCCCTCTGTCTGTAGTATTCTGTAGCAGGCTAGCAGCAGCAGTGACACAATTAGAGATGAGCAGGCTATAGCAATATAGAAAGAAAACCCCCTCTGCGGCAGTACAATAAACCCCCCTCTGTCTGTAGTATTCTGTAGCAGCAGCAGTGACACAAATTACAGATGAGCAGGCTACAGCAATATAGAAAAAAAAATCACTCTCCAGCAGCACAATAAAAATGATTAAACCCCCTCTGTACTTGCAGCTCTTTAGCAGCAAGCAGCACAGTGACACACACAACGCTCCAGCAAACCCCCCTCACGGAGCAATAAATAAAACCCCCCTCTCTGGCAGCACTGCTGCCTGCTCTGCGTCGCCCCACAGAATGAAGATGGCGGCGGCGGGTCCCGGCTTTTATGTAATCCGGATCTCGCGAGAATCCGACATCACCAATGTGACGTCGGGCCTCGATTTCGGCTCCGGGCCTGCGCGGGAGTCCGCGGACGTCCTGGATCCGGATTCGGATTCAGGACGTCCGTGCGGATCCGGATCTCGGAGATCCGGACCCGCTCATCACTAGTTTAAACTAACGGTGACTGCACTGCAGACGCCATTCCGGTCTGGAATAGCGTGCAGTGCGGTCACCGTGCCCAGCTGCCGCCTATACTGACCAGAACCCATCCAAAATACTTACCTGATCATTGATATTGCTTATGCTTGTGACATCTTGTGACATCCTGTGACATCTTGTGCTGCTGCGATTTATTAGATAGAGAGAGAGTTAGAGAGAGAGAGATAGAGAGAGATAGAGAGAGATAGAGAGGCCTAGTGCTATATTTTGTGCTGCTGCAGTGTGATAGAGCTATAGATAGAGAGATAGAGAGAGATAGAGAGAGATAGAGAGAGAGAGATAGAGAGAGAGATAGTGACAGATTGTGCTATATATTTTTTATATAACTGAAAGAGATAGAGAGAGATAGAGAGAGATAGAGAGGCCTAGTGCTATATTTTGTGCTGCTGCAGTGTGATAGAGCTATAGATAGAGAGATAGAGAGAGATAGAGAGAGATAGTGACAGATTGTGCTATATATTTTTTATATAACTGAAAGAGATAGAGAGAGATAGAGAGGCCTAGTGCTATATTTTGTGCTGCTGCAGTGTGATAGAGCTATAGATAGATAGAGAGAGATAGAGAGAGAGAGATAGAGAGAGATAGAGAGATAGTGACAGATTGTGCTATATATTTTTTATATAACTGACTGCTGCCCCCCCTTTTGTGCTGATCAGTATAAATTAACTGATCAGCAACTTTTTGGGGGCGCAGGTTTTTTTTTATATATAGATATACCTGTCAGTGCTGCTGCTGCAGTGTCATAGAGTGATAGATAGTGAGAGATAGAGAGATAGAGAGAGATAGTGACAGAGAGTGATAGAGAGTGCTAAATTTTGTGTCTGCTGCCCCCGCCTTTTGTGCTGATCACTATATCTGAGGTGATCAGCAACTTTTTGGGGGTACAGAGGTTTTTTTTTTTATATATACCTGTCAGTTGCTGCCAGTTGCACTGTCAGTTGCACCAAAGGTTGTGCACCTGCTGCCCCTCACTGGTAATCAGTGTCGCATCACTGATCACCTTTTTTTATTTTTTGTGAGTGCTGTGGGGTCTTTTTTACATTTTTTTTTTTACACACACTGTGATTTTGTGTGTGTCCTGTGGCCACTGTGCGCTGATCAGTGACGTACATCACTGATCAGCTTTTTCGGCACAGGGTTGATCTATTTTTTTTTTTTTTTGGATCAAATTCCTGTTGCCTTTGAGCGCTGTTCAGTGACGGACGTTACTGACCAACATCTGTGCTCAATTTTTGGCGCAGGACCTTTTTTTTTTTTAACCCCTTCCATTTTTTTTTTTTTAACCCCTTCCATTTTTTTTTTTAACCCCTTCCATTTTTTTTTTAACCCCTTCCATTTTTTTTTTTTAACCCCTTCCATTTTTTTTTTTTTGAACCCTTCAATTTTTTTTTTTTTGTATTTTTTTTTTTCTGCACTACATACACACTACACACTACATACCCCCCGGGTTGAAATAAAGTTTGTACCCCCCCCTACACTATACACGTGTTGAAACATTTCACTACCAGTAACACAAAAATATAAATGGCATCCCAAATGTCATCCCAAATGTCGTCCCAGTCATCCAGGAGAATGTATTCGGTGGAGGAGGCATATGCCATGCTTGCCTCTGACTCTGACACAGCCAGTGAGGCAAGCGGGGAATTTGAAGGATTTGTCTTAAGCTCCTCTTCCTCCTCTGATGATGAGGGACCCCCTCAAAGACGCCCCCGTAGAGCAGCTGAGACCCCCCCCCCAATAATTGATCTCGTATGGACCCCACCACCAGACAATTTTGAGCCCCAGGTTCCTGAGTTTTTGGCCATCCCAGGAATCCAATTTGATTCAACAGGTCTCAGAGAAATTGACTTTTTCAAATTATTTTTCTCTGATGATTTTATAAATTTAATGGTGGACCAAACTAATTTATATGCCCAGCAGTTTATTGCTCAAAACCCCACGTCATCATTTGCTAGGTGGACCCCTGTAGATGCAGTAGAGATGATGACGTTTTGGGGTCTGGTGTTACATATGGGCATAGTAAAAAAGCCACAAATTAGGCAATATTGGAGTACAGATGTTCTGTACAGCACCCCATTTCACCGTATGGCCATGCCCCGGGCTCGTTTTGAGGCAATCCATAAATTTATACATTACACCGATAATGCACAGTGCCCACCCAGAGATGATCCCACCTTTGACAGGCTATTCAAAGTCAGGCTGGTCATTGATCATTTCAGTGCCAAATTTGCAGAGCTATACATCCCTGATAAATGTATTAGTATCGACGAGTCCCTTATACATTTTAAAGGAAGGGTTAAATTCCGCCAGTACCTTCCCAGTAAGAGGGCAAGGTATGGCATAAAAATGTATAAGCTGTGTGAAAGCACCACAGGGTACACCCACAAGTTTAGGGTATATGAAGGGAAGGATTCAAGAATTGAACCACCAGAATGCCCCCCCTCCCTCGTAGGTGTTAGTGGAAAAATTGTCTGGGATTTAATGCACCCCTTCCTGGATAAGGGTTATCACCTCTATGTGGATAACTTTTACACCAGCATCCCCCTGTTTAAGGCCCTTGGTTCAAGAGGTACAGCAGCTTGCGGTACTGTGCGCAAGAACCAAAGAGGCCTCCCCAAAACGCACATTGCCCAAGTAATGAGAAGGGGTGAAAGCAGGGGAATATGCACCGAAAATATGTTGTTGGTCAAATATAAGGACAAGAGGGATGTCCTTATACTGACAACAATTCATGGAGACAGTACCACCTCCATCCCTGTACGAGGTACCCACACCTCAAAACCAAATTGTATCCTAGATTACAATAAGTACATGGGCGGAGTGGATCTTTCAGATCAGGTACTGAAGCCGTACAGTGCCCTGCGGAAAACAAATATCTGGTACAAGAAGCTGGCCGTGTATATCATCCAGATGGCACTGTATAACGCTTACGTGCTATTCCGTTCTACCGGCCAGAGGGGGACATTTATGCACTTTCAAGAGGAAGTCATAAAGAGCCTAACATTTGGGAATCAGCAGGCAGAGGGCCCCAGTACTTCTAGTACTGGCCCCCGTATTGTACCAGGGCAGCATTTTCCCAACGAAATCCCCTCCACTGCAAGAAAGGGCAGGACACAAAAAAGGTGCAAAGTTTGCTATAAAAAGGGAATAAGAAAGGAAACTATTTTCCACTGTGAAACTTGCCCCGACAAACCCGGCCTATGTATAAAGGAGTGTTTCAAAATATACCACACATCTATGGATTATTAGGTTCATCATTTCACCGTGCTTCGGGGGTCTTGCTAATGCCACATAGCACCCACCATTCATTCCACCAGAATCTGAGCTGCAAAAACCAAAAATCACTCCTTCCCTTCTGAGTCCTGCCATGCACCCAACTGGTATTTTTTGGTCACATGTGAGGCATTGCCGTACTCTGGAGAAATGGGGGCACAGATTTTGGGGTGCTTTGTCTCCTTCATTCCTTGTGAAAATGAAAAATTTTGAGCCAGAAGTACATTTTTGTGTAAAAAAATGTATTTTTTTCATTTTCACTGCCCAGTTGTACCAAAATTGATGAAACCCCTGGGGGTTTGAAATGTACACTATACCCCTAGATGAATTCCCTGAGGGGTGTAGTTTGCAAAATGGGGTCACTTGTGGGGGGGTTCCACTGTATTGGTAATGCAACATAGCACCCACCATTCATTCCACCAAAATCTGTGCTGCAAAATCCAAAAATCACTCCTTCCCTTCTGAGTCCTGCCATGCACCCAACTGGTATTTTTTGGTCACATGTGAGGCATTGCCGTACTCTGGAGAAATGGGGGCACAGATTTTGGGGTGCTTTGTCTCCTTCATTCCTTGTGAAAATGAAAAATTTTGAGCCAGAAGTACATTTTTGTGTAAAAAAATGTATTTTTTTCATTTTCACTGCCCAGTTGTACCAAAATTGATGAAACCCCTGGGGGTTTGAAATGTACACTATACCCCTAGATGAATTCCCTGAGGGGTGTAGTTTGCAAAATGGGGTCACTTGTGGGGGGTTCCACTGTATTGGTAATGCAACATAGCACCCACCATTCATTCCACCAAAATCTGTGCTGCAAAATCCAAAAATCACTCCTTCCCTTCTGAGTCCTGCCATGCACCCAACTGGTATTTTTTGGTCACATGTGAGGCATTGCCGTACTCTGGAGAAATGGGGGCACAGATTTTGGGGTGCTTTGTCTCCTTCATTCCTTGTGAAAATGAAAAATTTTGAGCCAGAAGTACATTTTTGTGTAAAAAAATGTATTTTTTTCATTTTCACTGCCCAGTTGTACCAAAATTGATGAAACCCCTGGGGGTTTGAAATGTACACTATACCCCTAGATGAATTCCCTGAGGGGTGTAGTTTGCAAAATGGGGTCACTTGTGGGGGGGTTCCACTGTATTGGTAATGCAACATAGCACCCACCATTCATATCACCAAAATCTGTGCTGCAAAATCCAAAAATCACTCCTTCCCTTCTGAGTCCTGCCATGCACCCAACTGGTATTTTTTGGTCACATGTGAGGCATTGCCGTACTCTGGAGAAATGGGGGCACAGATTTTGGGGTGCTTTGTCTCCTTCATTCCTTGTGAAAATGAAAAATTTTGAGCCAGAAGTACATTTTTGTGTAAAAAAATGTATTTTTTTCATTTTCACTGCCCAGTTGTACCAAAATTGATGAAACCCCTGGGGGTTTGAAATGTACACTATACCCCTAGATAATTTCCCTGAGGGGTGTACTTTGCAAAATGGGGTGACTTGTGGGGGGGTTCCACTGTATTGGTGCTTTGGGAGTCTTGCTAATGCGACATAGCACCCACCAAAATTCCACCAGAATCTGAACTGCAAAATCCAAAAATCACTCCTTCCCTTCTAAGTCCTGCCATGCACCCAACTGGTATTTTTTGGTCACATGTGAGGCATTGCCGTACTCGGGAGAAATTGGGGCACAGATTTTGGGGTGCTTTGTCTCCTTCATTCCTTGTGAAAATGAAAAATTTTGAGCCAGAACTGCATGTTTGTGTAAAAAAATGTAATTTTCCATTTTCACATCCCAGTTGTACCAAAATTGGTGAAACCCCTGGGGGTTTGAAATGTACACTATACCCCTAGATGAATTCCCTGAGGGGTGTACTTTGCAAAATGGGGTGACTTGTGGGGGGGTTCCACTGTATTGGTGCTTTGGGAGTCTTGCTAATGCAACATAGCACCCACCATTCATTCCACCAAAATCTTTGCTGCAAAATCCAAAAATCACTCCTTCCCTTCTGAGTCCTGCCATGCACCCAACTGGTATTTTTTGGTCACATGTGAGGCATTGCCGTACTCGGGAGAAATTGGGGCACAGATTTTGGGGTGCTTTGTCTCCTTCATTCCTTGTGAAAATGAAAAATTTTGAGCCAGAACTGCATGTTTGTGTAAAAAAATGTAATTTTCCATTTTCACATCCCAGTTGTACCAAAATTGGTGAAACCCCTGGGGGTTTGAAATGTACACTATACCCCTAGATGAATTCCCTGAGGGGTGTACTTTGCAAAATGGGGTGACTTGTGGGGGGGTTCCACTGTATTGGTGCTTTGGGAGTCTTGCTAATGCAACATAGCACCCACCATTCATTCCACCAAAATCTTTGCTGCAAAATCCAAAAATCACTCCTTCCCTTCTGAGTCCTGCCATGCACCCAACTGGTATTTTTTGGTCACATGTGAGGCATTGCCGTACTCGGGAGAAATTGGGGCACAGATTTTGGGGTGCTTTGTCTCCTTCATTTCTTGTGAAAATGAAAAATTTTGAGCCAGAACTGCATGTTTGTGTAAAAAAATGTAATTTTCCATTTTCACATCCCAGTTGTACCAAAATTGGTGAAACCCCTGGGGGTTTGAAATGTACACTATACCCCTAGATGAATTCCCTGAGGGGTGTACTTTGCAAAATGGGGTGACTTGTGGGGGGGTTCCACTGTATTGGTGCTTTGGGAGTCTTGCTAATGCAACATAGCACCCACCATTCATTCCACCAAAATCTTTGCTGCAAAATCCAAAAATCACTCCTTCCCTTCTGAGTCCTGCCATGCACCCAACTGGTATTTTTTGGTCACATGTGAGGCATTGCCGTACTCGGGAGAAATTGGGGCACAGATTTTGGGGTGCTTTGTCTCCTTCATTCCTTGTGAAAATGAAAAATTTTGAGCCAGAACTGCATGTTTGTGTAAAAAAATGTAATTTTCCATTTTCACATCCCAGTTGTACCAAAATTGGTGAAACCCGTGGGGGTTTGAAATGTACACTATACCCCTAGATGAATTCCCTGAGGGGTGTACTTTGCAAAATGGGGTGACTTGTGGGGGGGTTCCACTGTATTGGTGCTTTGGGAGTCTTGCTAATGCAACATAGCACCCACCATTCATTCCACCAAAATCTTTGCTGCAAAATCCAAAAATCACTCCTTCCCTTCTGAGTCCTGCCATGCACCCAACTGGTATTTTTTGGTCACATGTGAGGCATTGCCGTACTCGGGAGAAATTGGGGCACAGATTTTGGGGTGCTTTGTCTCCTTCATTCCTTGTGAAAATGAAAAATTTTGAGCCAGAACTGCATGTTTGTGTAAAAAAATGTAATTTTCCATTTTCACATCCCAGTTGTACCAAAATTGGTGAAACCCCTGGGGGTTTGAAATGTACACTATACCCCTAGATGAATTCCCTGAGGGGTGTACTTTGCAAAATGGGGTGACTTGTGGGGGGGTTCCACTGTATTGGTGCTTTGGGAGTCTTGCTAATGCAACATAGCACCCACCATTCATTCCACCAAAATCTTTGCTGCAAAATCCAAAAATCACTCCTTCCCTTCTGAGTCCTGCCATGCACCCAACTGGTATTTTTTGGTCACATGTGAGGCATTGCCGTACTCGGGAGAAATTGGGGCACAGATTTTGGGGTGCTTTGTCTCCTTCATTCCTTGTGAAAATGAAAAATTTTGAGCCAGAACTGCATGTTTGTGTAAAAAAATGTAATTTTCCATTTTCACATCCCAGTTGTACCAAAATTGGTGAAACCCCTGGGGGTTTGAAATGTACACTATACCCCTAGATGAATTCCCTGAGGGGTGTACTTTGCAAAATGGGGTGACTTGTGGGGGGTTCCACTGTATTGGTGCTTTGGGAGTCTTGCTAATGCAACATAGCACCCACCATTCATTCCACCAAAATCTTTGCTGCAAAATTCAAAAAATCACTCCTTCCCTTCTGAGTCCTGCCATGCACCCAACTGGTATTTTTTGGTCACATGTGAGGCATTGCCGTACTCGGGAGAAATTGGGGCACAGATTTTGGGGTGCTTTGTCTCCTTCATTCCTTGTGAAAATGAAAAATTTTGAGCCAGAACTGCATGTTTGTGTAAAAAAATGTAATTTTCCATTTTCACATCCCAGTTGTACCAAAATTGGTGAAACCCCTGGGGGTTTGAAATGTACACTATACCCCTAGATGAATTCCCTGAGGGGTGTACTTTGCAAAATGGGGTGACTTGTGGGGGGGTTCCACTGTATTGGTGCTTTGGGAGTCTTGCTAATGCAACATAGCACCCACCATTCATTCCACCAAAATCTTTGCTGCAAAATCCAAAAATCACTCCTTCCCTTCTGAGTCCTGCCATGCACCCAACTGGTATTTTTTGGTCACATGTGAGGCATTGCCGTACTCGGGAGAAATTTGGGCACAGATTTTGGGGTGCTTTGTCTCCTTCATTCCTTGTGAAAATGAAAAATTTTGAGCCAGAACTGCATGTTTGTGTAAAAAAATGTAATTTTCCATTTTCACATCCCAGTTGTACCAAAATTGGTGAAACCCCTGGGGGTTTGAAATGTACACTATACCCCTAGATGAATTCCCTGAGGGGTGTAGATTGCAAAATGGGGTGACTTGTGGGGGAGGTTCCTAACTTTTAGCACTTATGGTGCCTAGAAACCTACATGGTGCCTAAAAAAAAATCTCATAAAAAGGAGGCTCCAAAATCAAGTAGGTGCTCCTTCTATTATGAAGCCTGTGGTTTGGTCAACGTGCACACTAGGGCCACATATAGGATATTTTTGAAAACAAAAGAATTGGGGGAATCAATTTTTAGTCACATTTCTCTAGTAAAATCTACTGTATTCGTTAGAAAAATGTATTAAAATTGAAACTCTGCAAAAAAAAAGAAATTTTGAAATTTCACCTACACTTTGTTTTAATTCCTGTGAAACACCTAAAGGGTTAACAAACTTCCAAAATGCTGTTTTGAATACTGTGAGGGGTGCAGTTTTTGAAATGGCATCATTTATGGGGGTGTCTCACATACAAGTCCCTCAAAGTCACATCAGAACTGAACTGGTCCCTAAAAAAATCAGTGTTTGAAATTTTCATGAAAATTTGAGAATTTGCTATTCATATTGTAAGCCTCCTAGTGTCCAAAAAAATTAAAAGGAAGTTGAAATAATGATGGAAACATAAAGTAGACATATGGTCTATGTTAGTTATTAACTATTTTGAGTGGTATGATTATTTGTCTCACAAGCAGAAAATTTAACATTTTGCAAATTGCTAAATTTTCCATTTTTTCACGATATTTTGGTATTTTTCACAAAAAAACACAGACTGTATCGACGAAAATTTACCACTAACTTGAAGTACAATGTGTCACGAGAAAACAATCTCAAAATCACTGGGATAAGTAAAAGCAAAAAAAAGTTATCCCCACTTAAGTGAGACATGTCAGATTTGAAAAAAAGGGCTCTGTCATGAAGGCACAAACTGGCTCTGTCATGAAGGGGTTAAGAGTTTATGTGAATGGGAGAGATGTGTCAACACCTGTTTGGCCTGTGAGAGTAGGGCCGCATGGAACAAGTACTGTAATCAGAATAAAAAACGGTTCACTGTAATATTTTATATTGTTAAATGGGTAAGCACTCTGTAGTGGATATGTCTGTATGGATGAGTCCAGGAAGAGCCGGACACAAGTGGTGATTACACACACCTATCCAGCTTTCCACATTTAACCACTTTCGTTAACATGTTTTATGCTTACGCTGAGTACTTCCAAGCCATAAAGGACTTAGCTGTGTGCTTAAATACGGTACTTTAGCACCGAGAGTAGAAAAAAAAGTCAGTAGTTTCCGATCATAAAATTCACAATAAATTAATGTTTAATCTATACCTTCCAAACTACATACAATCTCCTGGCAGGAAATCGCATCTTCACTTCGAATGTCACAAACTATCTTGCAAATCAGTACAACATGCAGTAAATATTAATATAATATTAAAATAAAATAATATTAAACAATTACCTGAAAGCCACTGTATCCCATATGATTTATATCTTAACGTGTCACCAAAATAGTCATCCAATGTGTAAGTCCTACCGGCGGGTACCACTTCTTTATCGTCTGCAAAAAAAAAAAAAAAAACGGATAAGTTGTATCAAAAAATCATTTCTTCTTCCCAGTTAATAATCAAAACACTTTATTGAATATGTTCTTGAATTTCTCATTACCCAATATATCATTCTGTTGGAGCACCTTGTCTGTCGAAACTGCAAATGTTGCAGTTCTCCATAGAAAGGATTATAGAAAATCAGAGACTATACCATATTGCCGGTTCTATTTGGTTTTCCTGGCAGATATACACACTGGGACATTATTACCCCTTTCACACTTGCAAAAATATCCCGGGTTTTTGAGCATCCCGTGTTGATTCTGGAGTCTACCCAGGTCAGGACCTGGGTAGAAATCCTGGAATGCTCATCCCAGGATATTCTTTCTAGACCGTTTCACACTGAGCTAAATCCTGGGTTGATGCGCGTTCATGTGCATCAAACCCAGGATATTTTTGCAAGTGTGAAAGGGGTATATGCTGGTGCGTGAACATTTTATGCGTGTTATTGTATTTCCTATTTACATCATAAAAATGTTCCTCAGCAGCTGCTGCATCTCACACACAAACTATTACAAAGTGTTTATTCCAGTCTTCATTCACCACATCTGGGGGTGAGGATTTAAATCTCCTGTTGCATGGCGCCAGACTAACTAGAAGTAACGCTGTAGAATGGAGTGAATGGGCCACAGCCATTGTCCTAGTGATGAAGAAAGAGAAAATCAGGTACAATGTGGTTGATTCAGACCTGCCCATAGCGGGCCAAATTCGGCCCCTTCCTCTCTGTTTGGAGTTTGTGCATGCGCATTTACATGCATGTGCAAACTGTTGGCAGAGTATATAGCGGTGCTTGTGGTGTTGTTAGATGACACACTTTTTGGAAGCTTAACCAGGAATGTGGTTTATTGTGGTATGCACAGAGTTAACAGGGTTAACTTGCAGGTATGCCGCATATAGCAGTGTATAACAGGCAGGTGAACACAGGTGCAGGTACTTATCATATCCTATAGCAAAGGCACGTCCAAACTGTGGCCCTCCAGCTGTTGTGAAAATACACATCCCAGCATGCCTTGCCATAGTTTTAGCATTCCCTAATAGCAAAACTGTGGCAGGGCATGATGGGACTTGTAGTTTTACAACAGCTGGAGGGCCATAATTTAGACATGCCTGCTGTAGCAGATGGAATAAAAGAGGTCTCTCTATAGCAGGCTTGAAGCTGTGGGTCTGTGAGGGCAGAACAGCGGGACAGGGAACTCTCCCTCCAGTGGCAATTGACAGCTCTCCCAGCCGGGTACTCAGGACGCGCTATTTCTAATGGCACCACCCTGTCTCCTCACAGTGCGGTACACACTCCTTCACAGGGCGCGGGATCTCCGTTTCACTGGGTGTGCTGTCATTTACTCGTACAGCACGGGATCCATCACACAGGACACTTCTTCACAGGGCGCGCTGTCACTCAAGGCGCGGGGGGAGCAGGGGACCACCCACCAGCAGGATGGGGAGTACAGAGGGACCAACAGCCACGGGCTGGTGCTGCTGCTGCAAATGGAGACAGGTGCAGAGTGCACTTCTCTAACACAAACTCCAAGATTGAATGGCTTCGGCGAGTTTCACACTTGCAGAGTCTTTCGCTCCAGAGGGGGTGGGCGGGTACGTACACCAGGCCGGAACAGGGGGAAGCTGGGGGTTCCCCTGGGAATGCATGCAGGCATTTCCAAAGGGGAATTATTTCTGTCTCCTTTGGCCATATGCAAGAGGATGTGTTCTCAGGCCCATTACTGTGGCAGTGGTGGGGGGGGGGGGGGGTGGGCATTTTGTCGGAGTGGCGTTTACCTGCTTGTAAGGCAGCGAATATACACTGCCTAGCGAGTGGGTCTGAATCAGGCCCAATATTTATATCTGTGACAACTTTAAAAAGTTTTAGGGCGGGATGTATTAATATACATCGCCGCCCTTCACTTCCCAGTTGCAGCGATGCTATCGCATATGTATTAACAGGCAGGCTGTCCCCGGCGCCTCCTCCTCCCCCTGCAGGACGTCTGGCTGTGTTGCTAGGGGGAGGAGGGGTTTACCTTCCAGGTCCAGGAGGACCTGCAGGAAGGTAAGGAAGGGGGAGAGGGGGGTCAGCGAGTTTGCGGCAGGCCAGCGATAGAAGCCCATAGGTTTCTATAGGGTATCGCCACCCAAAGGTGGCGATACCCTGCCCTGCGATGGCTCGTGGCTAGGTATTCGTACATTAGAAAGTGCGGTAAACTCCCGAAAGCAGGGGTTTCACCACATTATTAGCTTAGTACATCCCACCCTTAATCCAGTATTGTACACAGTACAGAACCTGCTACCTAATATGGAGGACATTTTTGTTGCCATGGCAGAAAGTGATAACTTTACAAGACATTACAAGTTAACACAAGTATATTTATAGTCCAAATGGAAATCTTTTGTTGGAATTGTAACTCTATTTGTCAAAGTAAATTTTACAAGGAATATCTGGTAATCAGTTCTATAGCAATGATACTTTGTCATAGTGAATGGGAAAGAGGATCACATCAATAATCTTCAAAAAATACTTGCAGAATTTTTTGAATGTGGACGCTGGGAACAAATGCAATTTCCTGAAGGAGGAACTTTCTCATTGCGGTTATGAGATTAACAAACAAGATCTACACGAGTATCTTGTGTAAAATGGAATTAACGCTAACACTGGGTGTGCTGTCATTTACTCGTACAGCACGGGATCCATCACACAGGACACTTCTTCACAGGGCGCGCTGTCACTCAAGGCGCGGGGGGAGCAGGGGACCACCCACCAGCAGGATGGGGAGTACAGAGGGACCAACAGCCACGGGCTGGTGCTGCTGCTGCAAATGGAGACAGGTGCAGAGTGCACTTCTCTAACACAAACTCCAAGATTGAATGGCTTCGGCGAGTTTCACACTTGCAGAGTCTTTCGCTCCAGAGGGGGTGGGCGGGTACGTACACCAGGCCGGAACAGGGGGAAGCTGGGGGTTCCCCTGGGAATGCATGCAGGCATTTCCAAAGGGGAATTATTTCTGTCTCCTTTGGCCATATGCAAGAGGATGTGTTCTCAGGCCCATTACTGTGGCAGTGGTGGTGGGGGGGGGGTGGGCATTTTGTCGGAGTGGCGTTTACCTGCTTGTTAGGCAGCGTATATACACTGCCTAGCGAGTGGGTCTGAATCAGGCCCAATATTTATATCTGTGACAACTTTAAAAAGTTTTAGGGCGGGATGTATTAATATACATCGCCGCCCTTCACTGCCCAGTTGCAGCGATGCTATCGCATATGTATTAACAGGCAGGCTGTCCCCGGCGCCTCCTCCTCCCCCTGCAGGACGTCTGGCTGTGTTGCTAGGGGGAGGAGGGGTTTACCTTCCAGGTCCAGGAGGACCTGCAGGAAGGTAAGGAAGGGGGAGAGGGGGGTCAGCGAGTTTGTGGCAGGCCAGCGTTAGAAGCCCATAGGTTTCTATAGGGTATCGCCACCCAAAGGTGCCCTGTGATGACTCGCGGCTAGGTATTCGTACATTAGAAAGTGCGGTAGACCCCCGAAAGCAGGGGTTTCACCACATTATTAGCTTAGTACATCCCACCCTTAATCCAGTATTGTACACAGTACAGAACCTGCTACCTAATATGGAGGACATTTTTGTTGCCATGGCAGAAAGTGATAACTTTACAAGACATTACAAGTTAACACAAGTATATTTATAGTCCAAATGGAAATCTTTTGTTGGAATTGTAACTCATGCTATTTGTCAAAGTAAATGTTACAAGGAATATCTGGTAGTCAGTTCTATAGCAATGATACTTTGTCATAGTGAATGGGAAAGAGGATCACATCAATAATCTTCAAAAAATACTTGCAGAATTGTTTGAATGTGGACGCTGGGAACAAATGCAATTTCCTGAAGGAGGAACTTTCTCATTGCGGTTATGAGATTAACAAACAAGATCTACACGAGTATCTTGTGTAAAATGGAATTAACGCAAAAAAAACTGTGCCACAGTCCGTATCCTGGTTGATATCTCCTTCAAACAACATATTCAGCACCTCAGGATTCTACCAAGACTCTCCACTTGCAAGGTCATCTCCACTGAACTACTGTAGTAGAATAAACTACTATAGTTTATTCACCTATGTGAAATCCCTGACAAATGTCTGTCTGTCTCCACTACAGTTTATCCTCAATGCTGCAAGCCTGGCTCATCTTCCTAAGCAAACGCTCTACATTTTATTAATATTATCGTTTATTTATATGGTGCCACAAAGGTTCTGTGGCGCCTAACAATACATAAATGAGCAGAAAACAAATAACTACTTACAGAACAAAACACTTTATGTAAAAAAGTACATGGGAAATAAGGATAGCGGCATCATGGGACTGGACACTGAAGCAATTATCAGGGTGGCATATATATATTCTAAGAAAAGCACATGAGGAGAGAGGGCCATGCTCGTGAGAGCTTATATTCTAAAGGGGAGGGTTAGACAGACAGGGGTGACACAGAAGGGGTAGGGTTTTAATCGGAAGGGTGGGAAGATAATCAGCTCAGTCTTTGATATTTTAAGTCTAAAAAGCACTGGGTCATCCAAGACTAGATAGAGATACAGTCGGAGATATGAGTGAGAATAGAGGGAGAGAGATCAGGAAAGGAGAGGTAGATTTCAGTATTATCACCTTAGATGGGATATTGGAAGTCGAGTGAATGAATAAGCTCAGCCAGAGAGGACATGTACAGAAAGAGAAGAAGAAGAAGAAGACCAAGAACAGAATTTTGAAAGACACCTAATGTCCCTTCCCTTTCAGAATCCAATTCTCACACTCACTTACAAAGCTCTCTTCCACTCCTATCCCACTCTCCGACCTCATCTTCGCTCTGCTAATGCATGCTGCCTCTCCTGTCAACTGGTTACTTCCTCCCACTTCTACCTCAAAGACATTTCACGTGCTGCTACCTACCTTTGGAATTCTCTACCTCTCTGCCTCAGACTCTCCTCCTCCATACAAATCTTCAAATGGGCTCTCAAGACCCACTTTTTCACCAAACCCTGCCAAATCTCACCTTAACTCTTTTCCATGCTTACTATCTACTCCATCTGTGTCACCCCTGTTTGTCTGCCCCCCCATTAAAAATGTAAGCGCCCATGAGCGGGGTCCTCTTCCCTCTTGTGCTTTTCCTTCTCTTACTTAAACCATCTTTGATGGCATCAAATCCTTTAGTTTTCTGCAAACTTAAGCTTATTCCAGTGTCCTCTGCTGATCCAGCAATGGTTATGTACCCTGTACTTGTCCTCTACTATATTCAACTGTAAGTCACTGTTTTGCTTATTCTTTTTTCTACTCTGTGATTGGGCTCTGCGGATCCCTTGTGGTGCCATATAAATAAAGGATAATAATAATAATAATATCATACCTGGGTTTAGCAAATTAGAAAAAAAACATTCTATTTGAAGACATTGATATATGCTAAAAACACACTGCTGTAGAAGGGGGGCATGTTAGTGCGATGCCTCCCTCTAAAGAAGGGAAGGTAGCAAAAAATCATTTTTACCTACTCGACTGTATGAGATTGTGATCAAACAAATTTATGCACACATTGATCTAGAAGAGTTAATTTTTTATGGTAACTAAAAACATTTCATTGAATACTTTGGTGACTGAACATCAATGCCTACTATAAATCTTCAACCCAAGAAGGAGGTACTGCTTAAGCCTGCCTACTACGAGGTTTTCGTTTCTGGGTGGTCATACAAAAAGGTGTTCTAGTGAATAAAACTCCAGGGCAACCTCAATGGTGTATCATGCTCTCCCCTAAAACATCTGAAAGATTCTCTTCCATATATATTTTTTTACACAACTTCATGTACCCAGGGCTCTCATTATTAATGAGAACAAGAAAGATTTTGTACTGTAAAAAAGTCTTGGGGATATTCAGAGATTACTGTAAAAATAAAAAGCCTCACCAGCAGTTACTGTATGTATTGTGGTCAGACATTTTCTCAGATTGAAATCCTAACTAACAATTATGCAGGATGATAGAAAACCCAGCATGCACTGCTCCACCAGTAATCCATAGTCAATGGCATTCATCGTAGGTAAATATTGAGTATGTCATAGATGCATATCCTAGGTGGCATGAGGTGCAAGTTAAAACGAACGCCAATGGAAATTAGCATTACAGTATTAAAACTAAAGCTAAAGACCACCTCAAAGTCTAGCTTTTTAATAATGTATGTTCCACATAGGTCTTAGTTGCAGGTACATGAATACTCTTTGGGGTATATTCATCACTTAATTTATACAAAAGCAGGGGGAAATTTATGTATTGGGGTAATTGTAATAGGGTGATATTTTTTAGTAGCAATAAATCGCACCAAATCGCACATGTTAAATGTGTGATTTTCAGGCAAAACGCACATGTAATGGATTGCTATTTCTGGTGATTTTTTAGCACCGAGGATGTGCAATTTTGTTAGGCAAGGTGCAATTTTTTTTTTTTTAGTAACAGGAAATTGTGTTCTGATGACAAACGACCCTCAGAATCCCGACTGTCGGTGAGATATACAGTACCATACCCAATTCACGCACTATTATATGTGTGATTTTCAGGAAATGTGCGTTTTTTGCAGTTTTTGGCCCCCCAAAAAATGCACCCTATTAAATTTACCCCATTTTTATTGATGTCTATGTTAATCTTCATGTCAAAAATACACAGATGTAAAAATTAACCATTGATTTAAAAAATATCAACATTTAGTTACAAATTCAGATGTAGCCTTGCTGAGCATGTACCAAATCCCCCTAGCTGGCGAGTGCTGGCAGAGGCCGGCGATGCGCGGGCCAGCAGATGGGGACATGCAAGTGGCTCACTCGCTCGCGTGTCCCTGTTCAGTAAGGCAGCAGGGACAGAAGGCTTCACTGCCCATCTCCGTTTCAGGGAGATGGGCAAGGAGCAGGGGTAGAGCAGGCAGACAGATGGTGGGTTGCAGGGCTTCTGGGAGAATGGGGTGCATGAGCATCTTGTGCGCGCATGCCCCATTCTGGTGGCTCCCGGTGATTGGCGATAGAATCGCGAGGAGCCGCTCTAATGAGAGCAGCTCCATCTGTACAAGAAATGAGGTTAGGTCATTTGGGAATAATGAATTGTGTTTTTGTTTTGTAATTGAAAAACCAATAAGAGCGAACATAAAGATACTAAGTAACTTGAATTCAAAAGTCAAGTTGGTCAAAGCATGTACAGATGTGTTGGTAGCAGCGCAGATTTGTGGAGTCTAAGAGCGCTCAGATTCCACTGCACATGTGCAGATCGCTGGAAATATGGCTGCCACTCCATTTGTCCAACGTTTTCAGCAGTGCTCCTTCCGCCACTGGACTCCAGGGCGTAGTAGAATGCCACAGCCAGTTCATCTTATCACTTTGTATACAGATTCAGAGACTCACACACAGTGACACATACCCAGGGGTTAAAGTGAGGGGGAACAGGGTGGAACTGAGTTCCACCACCTCTAATGGTGAGGTGGAATATTGTATCCTCCACATTGGCCCTGCACAGTAATTCTCGCAGAAAAGCATTCTAGTTTGCATGGGGGATACCAAAAACCCTACCACTGGCCCTAGCTCTGCCTAATGGGGGTAGGGGAGGGGGGTTAAATATGTGGCATAGAGAAATGAGTTCCACCACCTCAGCATGACCACTTTATGCCCTGCACATACCATTAATCAGCACAGGCTCCTTGTGCATCCTAGTCATGTTGTGACTAGGATGAACTTTGTCAATAACGATGGCACTAGTTGAGTATCACGGGACTGACGTGCCAAGAGAGAATGTTTGGTGTGACTGCTGCAAAGATGTCTGGAGGACAAATATGTAATTGGTGCAAAATAGATAATACAGCATCTGTATTATCTTCAGATGTACAGAACACACATTTTGTAAGCAGCCATAGCCTTTGGAACCTCTCTAACTTTTTACTTTTAAAATTGTTAAAATGCCAGATGCTCCCCAGTTGTTCTACAACTCAGATACCCATTATAAACAGATGACTGTCCCTTATCTTCACACAAAAAAATCCTCCCCCAAATAAGCCCTTCCACTTCCCATATGCTAATTAGATGCACTGACATCATATCCTGTACATGTGTGTGACACATGACACGGAATGCTATTACTATGTCTATTGATCAATCTCAACACACTGAAACTAAGCTGCCCTGAGTAAGTAAGTAAGAAAGCTGCCAGTTTAGAAAGTATATCTAGAGCATTCAGAATTAAGATGGATTGACACCACACACACACATAGAGAACAGTTATATTGCTGCTCAGATAAAGTGGTATATTCAATGCCCTTTAGACGAGCTATGACGGTGAGCAGTGCCGATAGCTCGCCGCATAGCTCGCGGTCAGTATTCAACTGGCTCACCTTCACTCGCTGTTTCCACCTCGCTGATTCTTTTCAGTGAAATGGCGAATGCAGCTGTCAAAAAAGTGAGGGTCGCCGCTATAAGTGGCAGGATCGCTGCATTTGCTGCGAACTTGCCATTCCGGGGAATCCGCGTCATCCTCTGAGGGCAAGGATTTCCCCGGAACATTGAGCGAGGGGGGTTAGACGGTGAGGATAGCTTGTTTTTGGCTATCCTTGTCGAAAACAAGCCATCCGGGCCGCACAAATCCCCTTGCCGGCGGCATTGAATACCACCCAAAAATGTCCCTGGTTGCCTAGCCGAAAACAAGCCATCCTGGCCGCACAAACCCCCTCGCAGGTGGCATTGAACACCACCCTAAAAGTCTATGGCTGTTAGGCAGTCTTACATACTGTATTACAGGAATTGAGGAATGGGTCACCACATAAATTCTTAGTTGGGTGCTTGAATTTTACATTCAAAAATTTCTACACTTTTTTCTCAAAGTCCACACATCATTAGTCTATGTAGTGGGAGGGCAGCGTACCTTACACTATCAATCTCACGGTAACTGGCTGCATGCCTCTAATCTCCTCTAATCCCGGAGTAGGGATTGTCATCATCCAGAGATGATGTTGCCACCGAAGTTGCAGATCCAATGGTTCTTAATTTTGTTCATGCGTGGCCAAAGAGCATAGCATTCTTTATCCCTGTCCCCTTTCCTGATTGGCCCACCGCAGATCTTGCCATACAGCAGAGATGACATTGATGGTTTCACCTTCAATGATTTTGTGCCAATGATGTTAAAACCCCTTATGGTGCCATAGGTATTTAAGACTTCAATGTCCATCCCTAGACTGGCGCACATGTTACTCCCGCTTTTTAACAGCTGTGGCCTGGTTATGCATAGTGTCCAATGCTTTACTCTGACTGGGCATCTTCTTTTCATGCCTCCTCACACGGCACTGCCCTCATCTCATAACTCTCAACAGCAAAATCACATGAGTACATAGGCAGTGATTCAGACCCGCTCACTGCGGGCCGAATTTGGTCCCCTGACCAATGGAGGGGGTCTGCACATGCTCAAATATACACCCCCTGAGCGAATGCCTTCAACGAGTTTCACAGTGGCCGCGGCATTCGTGCCATAGAAGGAGGAGGCAGACAGGGGGAGGAAGCAGGGGAACGCCCAGCATTGTAGGGGCGCACCCACAGAAACACTGTGCGTTCCCCAGCGAATGCAGGTGTGTCAATGCCTGTTTGAGATGGGCAGTTTATGTCACATGACATCAGCAGCCACCAAGAATTCGGCCATCTCTGGCAAAGATAAAAGTCAGGGGAAAAAAAATATTTGATGGTGAGCGACCATCGAATGATTCTTCAACCATGAGGCCGCATGCGAGTTGATGTGTAAGTGTACAAATACACTTGTATGCAAATGTGGGGTTCATGCGGCAGGGGTGTGCTGGTGGCGTTTACCTGTTCGCTAGGCTGCGAACATACACAGCCTAGCAGACAAGTCTGAATCAGGCCCACAGTTCACTCTTCCACAATATCGGTCAGCTCACTCATCCCATTAAATACTCAGTGCTGCTGTGAATATTCTAAATATTGGGTAAACACTTAATGCTAAAAGGTGTCAAAATGAAAGACAATAAATAAAATAAACAATGAAACTGAGATTACAGATTATTACTCAGCTAAAACACACTCAAATGCACATATTGTTCAATCGCAAATGACATAATATAAAATCATTAAAAACAAGTCATTTGCCACAAACCAAACACAGTGATGTTTTCTACAGTATCATAAGGTGGCAGCTGGAAGTCATCAGTTCCTTTGAAACAGTCAACAGTGTCCCACACATAATTCTGCCACATGTTTGGAAGGAATAGCTACTATATCCACGTGATAGGAAGTTTGTTAGATTCAGTTAGCATGTGTGATTGTATTCTGATAGGTTCTAGTCCTCTAAGAACACTGGGAGTCTAAAGTCTTACAACACTCTGTGTTCTGGAATTCTGTTAATAAAAACAGAGGCTGTGTAGCAGAATCTGGAATATGTACCTTTGCAATCCCACGTGACCTTGCCCAAGGTCAATCAAGCTTAGTCAATAGTTTACAAGACAGGGGCAATTTTCTTGAAGGAATCTGCAATCTTATCTGCTGTCATGTAACTAAACGCCCCCATGCAATCATACATTAGGCTTAATTTCCCCTTAGCTCCCCCGGCAGCTGTCCGGAAGAGCTCACTATGATTTGGCACTTGATGTGCTCTTTTTTACATAGGATAAATCGCGTCCGGACTTTTTTTTCCGGCCACTACTTCCCACAGTGTCCTATCACTCAGCGATTCCTGGACACTGCAGACTGCCCTCTCGGCCCCCAGGCGCTTCACGCAGCCCGGATCCCATGCTGCCCAGGTATTTTTGTTAGTGCGGACTGCCTGCCCCGCCGCTGATCCCACCCGTTTCGTGCTGCCCGCCCCCTTCACATAGGTGTGTGCCAGCATAGGCACACACCTACGGATCGGATGAACACATCGTAGGTGCTAAAAAACACCCACGATGTGCAGCTGATGGGTCCAAATCCGACAGATTGAACCTGCAGCAGGTTCAATCTGTAGGGTCCAACCCGATGCGCATGGGACCGCGCATCGGGTTGGGTGGGATGCCGGACACATCCAATTTGATGACGATTTCTCAGCCCGATCCGTCGGAATTGGGCGAAATCAGACCAAATCGGATAAGTGTATGGGCACCTTAAGCCAAGCAAAGAGTCAGTAATGAAGTTTTAATTTACTGACTATCCCTCCCAACATCATACAATAATAATCTCATTTAATGAGTTAATCAATATTTCACATTGGCAAACTGTCATACTTCATTATAATCATAGACTGTATTTTAGGGAGTCAAAAAAGATATTAATTTCCAGTGCAAACAACAGAAAAAATATATATTTACAGAACTTTAAATCTTTAATAAAACAGAAAAACATCCATCAGTTTTATGACAATTAGTCCGAGTAAACATTTTTGGATGAAAATGCGACGGAGTCACTGTAACTCAGTAGCATTTCTCTGTACAGTAACTGCCTCTCGGTCAAACGCATAGCACTATACCAGTATACCTGAACATGCAATTGTTTCTTGGTCAGTTGAAAAATTTTGCATATTCTCGTTAAAGAGGATTATTTTATAAATAAAATGAATATCAATTTTGCCATTTTTAAGCCAAATGATTGTCTGTATGACCTCATCAAAAAATACTTGGAAATAGAAAAAGCTATTCCCTCCCTGTGAGTATAGTATTTTGCAAATCAAAATATATCCCAAGGCACAACAAATATGTTAAGTATGTAAGCTTGAAAGATGTGGGATTCATATAATGTTAGCTAAGAAGTGGTGTGTACTGCGCTATTTACAATGTCACTGCTCAGAAAGATACAAGGATATTCATAAAGCAAAGAATATAATTAGATCAGGGGCAGCTTAAGAGAGCACGAGGCACATAGCAAAAATAGGGGGGGGTAGGTCCAGTTGCCCAGAAACCATCTGCATGACTACTGTACTTGCTACCTCTTGCAAGGGCGGATTGCAGCTGCTGCAAATGCACAGTGGCAACAGATTTTCCAATTAAGGGCCTAATTTAGTTTGGAATGCTAATCAGCAGTTCACAGTGAGCAGATAGCGACCACCCAGACATAAAGACAAAACAACCATGCACAGTTGCAAATGCATCGCAGATCGCTATGTGGGCGCATATCAATTTGTAAATCCCAGAACACAGATTTGGTAGACATGGAGTATGGAACACAGGGGTTATGCAGTCAGTGGATAGACAATCTAGGTTTATAGGGGCAGATTTATTAGGCTTGGAGAAGAGATAAACTGGAGATAAAGCGGAGAAAAGGTAAAAGCAGATAAAGCACCAGCCAATCAACTCCCAACTCCCAACTGTCTTTTTCAAACACAGCTGATTGGCTGGTGCTTTATCTCCTTTTACCTTTTCTCCACTTTATCTCCAGTTTATCTCTTCTCCAAGCTTAATAAATCTGCCCCATTGTCACTAGGTCGACACCTAAAAAGGATCGACACTTCTAAAAAAGCCAACACACTTATGGTCGACAAAATCAAGGTCGACAGTCATCGGGTCCATGTGTGTTTTTTCATGATGTTTTTTTTTTTTTTTTCAAAAAAAGGTGATTTTTCAAACTTTGCTATTCAAGTGGGCATAGAGTGGGAACATAATAGTGATGGCGACCATCAAATGATTTTTCTTCCCTTCGGCTGCATGCAAGGGGATGTGTTCTCGGACACATCCACTTGGATGTTACCCATGGGATGCAGGCGGTGCTGATGTTGGGGGGTTGTTCTTTGGCGAGCGGCGCTTACCCGCTCGTTAGGCAGCATAAGAACGCTGCCTAGCGAGCTGGTCTGAACCAGGCCCAAAGTCCCTTAAAATCTCACTCATAATTTCAATATGTTTCTTAAATAATCTATTATTTCTTATTTATTATATCAATTGTTTTTACTTATGAATTTTGCATATAAAAATATCACCATACCCTATAATAATCATACACTGTATTCTGTTTATGTTGAAATGTACCCAATTCTGCTGGTATGTGAGCGGTATGTCAGCACAGTGTTAAACTTTTACAAAATTGTATATCGTATTGTATATCGTAGTGAGACAATTACAATGACTTGGATTTACTTGAAGTTTTTTTTCCAAATAACAAAAGAAAAACAAATAATGAGAAATCAATATGAAGATAAAACGACTTCATTTACAGTCCATTGTCTTATCAAGAGTTCACATTGCTGTAATTAATGTGTTACTGTATATCGATCCTTCCCACTGATATAGAGTAATAACACATTTACAACTTAAAGTACAAAGTAAAGTATAATGATCTCTCGCCCATTTCTGAAGATCCGCATCCTCACTTTTAAAGCACTTCCTCCTACTTCTTTTTACCCTCCTACAACGCAGTCTCCGCATTAGCACTGGATATGTCACTGGCATTGATAAAATTGCTATTTTATTGAGACATCATAGATATATGATAGATAAAGAAAGTATTCTTGCTGGTCTTATTCTGTAGTAGGTGGTACTACAAGGTACCCAGCAGCATCTGGCAGCGCAGATTTTTTATTTCTTTCCTTTTTTTTTTTTGTATATGATATATAAAGCATAAAACTGGCTGAGGGTTGCATAAGCATGAGGCCACATAAGAGCCACCTAAGGGAAGTTTACAGAAAAGGCAGTATATAGGGCAGGTCAGGTGGTGCCCTCATTCTCTTGCCTGTTGGAAGCCATCCTGCCATCCCTGGACTTGTTCTGGGCATTTCGCACTGTTTTGTTCCAGTTTTTGTTTTTTTTCTGGGAAATTTTTGTAGGCTTTACAGCCAGGAAGTCGCTACCAGCCAGCAGTCAAAGAATGGTATAAGCGGTCATTGTGGGGCACCCCCTTTTGGTAGGACTGCAGGCGTGTCCTTCCATGCGGGTGGACAAGGGGCGTTCCTGTGCGGTAGCACCCATTGTTCTGCCAGGTTAAAGGGTGATGAGTCCCGCACAATGCAGGTTATGCAGGTAGGAGGCGGTGGTGAGCCCCTGCTGGAATTTTGGTATTTAGATCAAGTTGACTGGGCTGGCATTGGTAGCGACTTTCTCTCTGCCATCCTCCAAAATTAGCTTAAATCTAGTTTAAATTTCAGCTACAAAATCTTGTTAAACTTAACTAACATGGTCACCAAACAATAAAAAGACGCATTTCAGCGTCAAAACATGTCGGAAGAGGAGTGCTCTATCTGAGGGTTTCCAACGCACCATCTTATCTAGGATTAGACCCAGCAAAGATCCCGGGTTCCTTTGTCTTGCTGATTTCATCTGTTGATCCCTGATATATGGTACGGAGCCACACTCCTTTTTTAACTCTTTCTAATTGGTTTAATAAATTGTTATATTTTTTTATCTACACCATGAGGAGTTTTCTTTCTTTCTTTTCCTTATGGCAACATCGTGCCACTATGAGGAATTGACAAAAGAAACTGCTATTTGAATATCCCAAGCACTACACAAGTAAGCCCAGTGTGAGCATTACCATAAAATTGAAAGATACCTATATATATGTTCTTCTATACATTTTTATGTAAGCACATGTAAGCATTTGTGTGTATCTACATCATAGAAGGTCACGTGCTGAAACCTTAAAGATACCCATATAGGAGTACAGTTAATACAGCTTATGTAAGCATACTGTACTGTATGTAAGCATTCCTTTCCAAATGTTATTGGGAATCCCCATCCCTGAGCAATTGAAATAATTAGGTTTTTTTCACGAATACCCCTATTTTCCATATGCTTCTCTTTCACATATACTGTACAACTTACGGAGGCTGAAGTGAAAAGGACACATTCCTCACCAGGGAACTACCCGAATCCAATTTGAACTTCTCTAATGTGAGACAATCTTTGGCGCAAGTGGTCCTGTTTTTTCCATAAACTGTATTTGACGGATTTGATAGTGTCCTCAGGATTTTGCTGCAATTGATTGAGTGGTGTGCCGTTGGGTTCAATATTTTTTTTCTGTACAGTAACCAAACAATAAATACTTGTTGACCTTTTTGAACGTAGCACTTGGTTGTCTGTGTCGCTATTTATGGTTCATGTGGTTTATTTTGTGTCAGTGTGAGTTATTTTAATGATTTTTGTGATTTTATTTTAAGTTAAGCTAGCTCAAGTTAATGTAGAGCTACATTAACTCGAGCTAGCTTAACTTAAAATAACTCACACTGACACAAAATAAACCACACGGACCATAAATAATGACACAAACAACCAAGTGCTAAGTTTAAAAAGGTCAACAAGTATTTATTGTTTGGTGACCATGTTGGCTAAGTTTAACTAGATTTTGTGACACAATAAATGATGGGTGCCTTAAGAATTACAATTGTTATAATCAAGAATGACAGAAAACATAGTTGATTGTAAACATATGTTAAACATTTCTAGTCCAACCATCAAATATAATAGGAAGGAACGAAGATGAGTTGACATTTATACCCATAAAATTAGTCTAAAGAAAAGGAGGGTCTTGAGCAGCCATTTTAGTTAGATACCATGTAGTTGTTTTCAGGCTAGTATGTATCTGCTGTTGGGTGGTAAGTGGGAGTGTGATTATGTAAGATTCCCATAGAAGAAAGTTTCCACACGTTAATCTCTATCCACCATGGTCTCCACTCAATGTCCATCCGAAATAGAAAATTAAGTTTGTTTAGGAAAAACGGAAATTGTGGTGGGGTGGCGTCAATCCAGCCCTGAACAATAGTCTTCTTTCCTGCTGCACTGAGGGCTAATAGCAATTTTTCGCAGTCTTTTGTCATGTGAAGATTAGGATCGAACATGCCCAGTATTGCCCACTCTGGGGTAAAGGGCACAAATGCAATTCATTTGGCTTCTGCATAGCATCTAATGAGGTGCCAAAACAGATTATAGGACAAGCCCATAAGCCAGTGGTCAGGGAACTCGGTCCTTATTACCCCACACAGTGCATGTTTTGCTGGTAACCCAGCAGGTGCACAGGTGTACTAATTACTCACAGACACATTTTATAAGGTCCGCAGGTGGAGTTAATTATTTCACTTGTGATTCTGTGAGGAGACCTGCAAAACCTGCACTGCGTGGGGTAATGAGGACCGAGTTCCCTGACCACTGCCATAAGCAATCTGCATTCTCTTGATGACATTTTGGGCAAATATGTTTTGGTATTTCCCATATGGAAACGCCGGAGAATGGATAGATATGAGTTGTGGTAAATATTTAAAAAGAGTTCAGTATACATGCTAGCTTTAAGAACTTGTCGAGGAAATAAAAGAGCCTTTTCTAATATTGGAATAGTCAGGGTAGGAAAATGTTCTATCCATGCAGACATTCCACCCTTTATTTTAGCATCAATACTTTGTCTCAAGAAAGTATAGTGCATAGATATAGCTTTACCGGATATAGCTTTACCGGATGGTACTGGGTAGGACAGAAGGGTATCTAAAGTATTTTTCCAATCTGCATCTGAGAAATGAGTAAGGACATGTGTGATATAAAATCAAAATAAAGCTGGCAATCTGACCAGCGAAACGCGTAGGTCTATCCTGGACTGCGCTACCTTTGACTCTGATCTACATCTTTCCACATCTTTAGATTGCCTACCATTGTACCTGCTCATTCAACTGACCGCCTGGTCCCACCAATTGGATGTCTGAGACCCTAAAGATCAGGAGATTCAAGTCCTGCTACTTGTGAGGTTTAAGATTGGTCCAAACATCCATCTCAGGACCGATCCCTCCAGCAACACTGCAGAACTTGCTTATTATTGGGACTCCATTCGTTTGGGACCGTTGCTCTGGATCAGTGCAGGTTATACCATATTATCAGGTCCTATTACATAATTGCACATGCTCTTGGGTCCTATCATATATTTTTTAATTCTGTATTAACCATGTATTAAAACTTAATTTTCATTAATTGATTCACTTGTCAGTACGCTTCATTGAAATAGCTGCTTTAACACTGGTTTTGTATATCACCCAGGGATTGACCTTCCCTCACTAAAGCAGCAGCTTTAATAAAGCAACCCTTGAAAATGCAGTCTCCATTAACCTTGGGTAATTTTTATACGTGATATAAAATCTAGCCTGTAAAAATGCTAATGGTAAGGACAAACCATGGCATATTGGGATGACACCTCAGAAACGTGCATAAGACATTTGTCTTCTTTTGAAACTAAAGAACGTATAGAGTTAATCCCCGCCAACCTCCACATAGAAAAGGGGTGAGCAGCCATGCCCTCTATAAAAGCAGGGTTATTCAACAAGGCTAAAATAGGTAATGGTATTGGGTCAAGCCTGCTGCATGCCGTAGTATATGCCAAACCCTTCTAGTGGACCATAAAGAGGTCATGCAGCTGGAGAAAACAACTCAAACTACTGTTACCCAGGAAGCCTTGATCCAATATTAACTTACATTGGTGTAAACCGAGCTTGTCTAACGTAGATGCCTTATAAGAGCAGTATGGATATAGGTGACCACATACCAAATATAAGGTATGCCCGGGCTCAACTATGTAGAGAAGATTATCGTCTGCAAATGCCGACAATTTTATTTCATGATTTCCTATTTTTATGCCCTGAAAAAGTGTCCAGTCATGGAGAGCATGTAGTACAGGGTCGAGAGCTATGTTGAATAGCAGGGGGGATAGGGGGCATCCCTGACGGGTTCCCTTTTCTAAATAGAAATGCCGACCTTAAAATCCATTAATTAAAAGGAAGGCAGATGGCATACGATAAATAGAATGAATTAAAGCAATGAAGTCAGGTTCAATTCCTCGCTTTTCTAAAACAAAAATTAAATGGATCCATAGAATCATATTTAATGCTTTATTGGCATCTAAACTCAAAAAGCATATTTTGGGTGGAGTGCGGGTTATGATAAGAGATTACTCCAGTCAATGCTGCCCGGACCGCCTTAACAGAGTGACTACCCTGCACAAACCCCATTTGAGAGGATGTGAGAATATCGGGGAGTATCGATTGGAGCCGTAATGCCATAATTTTAGTTAGTAATTTGTAATCAATCTAGTCCAAAAGACTTATTGGTTTGTAAGACGATAATAAACTAGGATCTCTATCTGGTTTAGGCCAAAGGTTAATAAATGCTTAATTGAAAAGAGAGGATTGAATTTTTTTTATTAATGAATGGTTTGAAATAATTCTAGTAATGCTGGGGCTACATGGGTTTGAAGCATACGATAATAATCACCCAGGGCCGGTGCTAGGGTGTCCGGTGCCCTCCTGCAAACCATAAATTTTGCGCCCTTTCACATTGCCATTGCAACAAGCTGCAGCCCGATTGTGGGAGCATATGCAACATGCGATCCTATGGAGGATCTCGGTTGCATGTACATGTATGCATACACTATCTTAGTGCTGTGTCCGTAAAATGTTGCAGGCACTAAAGGTGCCCATACACGCTGCGAGAATCACATACGTTATGGGCTAGATCACATCGCACGACATGCATGCAATGTGTGTGCAATGCGATCCGAAAGCAGTACAAAAAGTATGTGCAGTACATACTTTTTGTACTGTGCGATGCAATGCTCGCAGGAGCGCACATCGCTATTGCAGCATGTATGGCCACCTTTAGGCACATAACCCAGCCCATTATTTTAAAAGAGGAAGAGGGGGCAGGTCGCAGGAGGAGGACAGTGTGTGCATGGTGCAGGGAGCTGCTCAGCCTCTCCATACTGCCGCCCGCTGTCAGACAGGCACTGCAGGTGGCGTGCAGGCTGTGTGCACTCGCGGTACAGGGAGCAGCTCTTTATACTGCCGCCCGCCCGCTGTCAGACAGGCGCTGCGGGTGGCATGCAGGAGGCAGTGACAGTGATGGCTGAGGCAGCTTTAGCAGAGCAGGGAGGGAGACAGCGCCTTTTCAGCATGGCGCCTCCCTGCTTTGCAGGAGCTGCTGAGTGGGTAGCGCCGGCCCTGTAATCACCACACAGTCCATCTGGTCCTGGAGTCTTTCCATGTGACAGACGAGATATGACCAAATTGACCTCATCCATTGTAATTTTCCCTGCCAGTGTTGTTCTCTAATCTGGAATTAAAGGGGGTAGGACACAGTCCGTCAAAAATTGTTGTTGAATGTCTGAATCTAAAGGTAAGAAACCAAACAGGTTTTCCAAATAAGTTTGAAACTGCATTGCAATTTCAGAAGACTTAGTTAGAGACATGCCATATACAGTATTGGGTGTTTTAGCATAGTAATAGTATTGCATTTTCTAGGTGGCCTAGACACGGTCGCCAGCAATTTACCAGGTTTATTTCCCCACCTATAGAACCGGTTTTCAGTATAATATATTGAGTGCTTTGCTCGGGTAGCTATCAGGGCTGGATTATCCAAGGGGCATCAGGAGAGGTCACCCCAGCACCCCCACACATTAGGGGCCCCCACAGACTGCCTCCCCAAGCTCTCTCCCTGCATTTGCCCTGCTGCCAATCATTGCTGATCGGTCAGCATGGCAGGACCCCTGTCCCAGCGGCTGCAGACAATAGCAGCTGCTGGGCTGTGCCAAATGCGGAGCTCCCACTGAGCCGCTGTTACTACTCGGGTGTCTTGCTGGGCGAGTGTGAGCTGGGGTCGGCGCACTGGGAGACTGATCTGTGGGGGGTGCTGCTGCTGCCGCTGCTGCCGCTGCTGGGAAACGGATCTGTGCGGTGTAGTACTGCTGGGTGGCGGCTCTGTGCAGTTACTGCATCCCTAGGAAACAGTCGGGGAAGGAGCATAAAGTATCCTGGATCTGTACTAGACACCATGCTGGCTGCATAAAGTACTGTAACCTTACACAAAGGTAATAGCTGAGCATTGTGCTCTCCTCACTAACAGGATTTATTCATAAACCTGTCATTAGACCAGAAAAGGCTCCTGCTGCTGCTGCTGGGATGTGTCAGCTGCGTAGCATTTGGATTGCTTTGGGGGCAGTTATACTGTGTGTAAGTGTAAATTAACACCCCACTGTTACCTGGGCTGTCCACAGGGGATTTTTTTGGCCGCAATTTTAAATGGTGGGGGCCCCCATATATTTGTTGCCTGGGGCCCCCACCAGCCTTAATCTGGCCCTGGAAGCTATATTTATAATTCCAATACCTGCCTAGATTGTTTATATGCTTGTAAAGCAGCATTAGAGGGGTGAGATGAGTAATTATGTAAAGCAGTCGACATCGCTGAGCTAAGTGTATTATATTTTATTTTGGCTTCCTTATTTTCCGGCAGACATAGCGGATATTGTGGCCTCGCAACACTGCCTTGGATGTGACCCAGAAAATTTCTGGGCGATCCCAATAATCTAAATTTTTATCCACATAATTGAACCAATGGTATGTGAGGAAAGATTTGACGTCTTCAGAAGAAGATAAGTAATGAGGGAATCTCCAAATGCGATGGGCACATGTACAGATGACTAAGAGCTATCAAAAAAGGGGCATGCTCAGAGATTACAATATCATAAATGTCAGCATGAGAGGGAACCATGTACCATCGACAGATGTGTGTGCATTCTATCCATAGGGTTTAATCATCTCCATGGATCCATGAGGCCCAATGTAGCTCTCAAGGAGTGTAAAAAATGTCCCTGAAAATCAGACACTCTCGTATGGATGGAGATCTATCGACATTATGATCGTCCACCATACTGATATCTCCACCTAGAATTAATGGATAATGTGATCTACTCTGAAGCATGTGTTCCAGTTCTTTAATAGAAGAGTTAGTGTTAACGTTAGGGGCATAAATGTTGACCAAAGTATAGTTAGTATTATATAGATTAATGTCTAAAATAATGTAGCGTCCATCCGGGATGATAGCCTCAGACAAAATAGAGACGGGGAGGTCTTTTCTAAACAATATTGCTACTCCTTTAGCCTTTCTATGAGAAGAGGCTGATATACAGGATCCAATCCAAGAGGCCCGTGTCTGATTTAGTCGATGTACCCAGTGCGTTTCCCATCAAATGCATTTTAAAGTCCCATCATAAGTTAAAATCATTGTTGAGGACAGTGGGGGTAGAAACACAAAGATCAGCACTGAAAATTCCTTACAATAATAAATGGCCTAGGACTATATACCTTGAACAATATGAAATGACCCACTAGTAGACTCAGTAGACTATGGCCAAACACTTTACTGTATACAGTATGTATAAACAGAATTATGCAATGCATTTTATTTTATTTAGATTTTTTTTTTTTGTAAGACACTTAGGGGCAGATTTATTAAGCTTGGAGAAGAGATAAACTGGAGATAAAGCTGAGAAAAGGTAAAAGGAAATAAAGCACCAGCCAATCAGCTGTGTTTGAAAAAGACAGTTTGGAGTTGATTGGCTAGTGCTTTATCTCCTTTTACCTTTTCTCCGCTTTATCTCCAGTTTATCTCTTCTCCAAGCTTAATAAATCTGCCCTTTGATCAGTTTGAAATGATCAAGAGAGGAAGGAAGGATATAACAGAAGCCATAACTGATTTGCTGTAGTTTTGGCATGCAAGCTCATTATTGGATTTATTTAATATTTTACAAAACGTTGCTATAATACAATAGATACATTCTTACTAATTTTCCAGCATAATTCCCAAGTAATTTTGACAGCTTGAATAACACCCAAACCAAAAGGAATAAATGGTATGCAAAATCTAGGGAAGACTTTAAGAACTTCATAAAATAACTTTTCTGTTGTATATAAAACAATATATTTTACGTTATCTATGTATGTCACCGCTTCTTATCTTTATTGTGTGTGCAGCTTGTATATACTATACTGTATATATATTATTTGTGACAGTGTTTTTGTGATGTTAATTTAATTGTACAAATTACGTAATTGACGCTGTTGCTGGTATAAATGAGGTGACTGACCGACGCTAGGCCAGCCCTCTGACGAAGTTGATACGAAACGCGTAGGGGCGTGGCCTAGCGTCGTGATCAATCCCACCACTGTTGCTGTACGTTGGAGACCAGACGAGTGTAACCGGCTCCATCACCAGGTGCACCGCACCACCTTCATGTTGTTTGACAGCGGTGAATGAGAACCGTCAACGTTGGTACGTTTTATCTACACCTGTTTTATCTTTGAGCTGAATAAAAATTCGCTTTTAAACTGATTCATGCACTATCAGCGCCCGTTCTCTTTTTGTCTAGAAAATCCCTCACCTGTTGGATACAGGTTAAAACTACTGTTTTGAGATACGGAGCGGCCAGGCAAAACGATCCTGAGTGTTATATTATAAAGCATTGGACTTGTTCACTGATTTTGGACTAAATTGGTCCCAGGTTCATCAGAGGTTCAGCGCACTGTTTGTATTCATGGAAATATATATATATATATATATATATATATATATATATATATATATATATATATATAGCTCCGGGACCTTAATGAGCCGGGGTGAACAACTCCAATAAGGTGGGCGGCACTCCAACGATGAAGATTAAATCAGATGGTCTTTATTTGAAACATGCCATAGCCGACGTTTCGAGGCTGTTAGCCTCTTTTTCAGGGCGTGCAAAATATAGAAAGAAAGTGCTGTGCAAAGGATCTTTCTTTCTATATTTTGCACGCCCTGAAAAAGAGGCTAACAGCCTCGAAACGTCGGCTATGGCATGTTTCAAATAAAGACCATCTGATTTAATCTTCATCGTTGGAGTGCCGCCCCCCTTATTGGAGTTGTTCACCTGGCTCATTATGGTCACGGAGCAGTATTAATTACAGGGAAGGCACCACGGACTTTACATTATTCAGCAGCAGTGCCGAACTACCCAGTGTATATATATATATACCCACACAAAAGGAGGACCCGGCACTCAGGTCTTAACGTCTGGTCCAAAATGGATGATTGTGGTCCTCCCAAATACAATGCAAATGAAGCGGCACTCAGAGGCAGGTAGGTAGGTGAAAGTGAGGACTCTTAAATCCAAGTAGCCCAAAATCAACCTTGTTTGCCTTGAAAATGGCAGCAGTTTGCTATTGAAACGCGTTGGAAAGGAGTGACTGATCCATGCACCTTGGTTGTGGCCTTGTCCACTCCCGGCCACTACTCAGGTATTCATTGTTTTTAACTTGAATGTTTTATTTATTGGAATAAATTTGTTTGTTTGTGACCCTTAAATGGTTCCCATTTTTTATCTGCATACCACTCCATGCATGAGAAATTGATTTGGGATGTTCTGAACAACATTAAAGAAACCATGATGTGTTTACAGTTAATAGTCGTGCTGAAAGTACGGTATGCACACTTTCTATGTTTGGGACCTCCCACGTGTGGTGCAAACCCATAAAGAAACCTTTATGTGCACGGAGTATTCTGACTTTCTGTGAGTCTGGTATGCTATAGGGGTTCCCTCTGCATGTTAGTGAATTGAATAATATATTATCAACTTCATTGACACCCATTCATTTTTATTTTGTTATTAATATACAATCAAACAGACTTTCATTTATGGAGGCGGTGGAATTGAGCGTTTGAAGATCAAGAAACCATTATGAGAGTGTAAAGTGGTCTTTCTAGTGAGTACGGTACGCTACCTACTCCCCCCTTTTCAGATCTATCATGGAGGGTGTTTTGGAAAAACCAAAACACAAAGTTAATACAGATCCAAAACCACCATTCAGGTCATTGCACATCTCTAGTTAAAACACATGTTGAATCTCATTTTGCATTTGTGGATTTTACTCATCTTGCATTTGTGGATTAGTTTTACAACTAGAACATCTGATGTATCTCTTATGTACGTATAAAACCAGAGGCATTACAAGGTGCTGCCAGTAAAGGAAGGGAACAGGTAAATACAAGAAGAATGTTTCAGGTACAAATTGATAATTCCTCTAACAAAACACCTAATTAGACTTGCGTTGTATTATGAACTATACAGTATGTGTTTAAAAGAATTAATGAGTCAAGCCCTGTATATCATTCTGCAAGTTCCAACAAGAACAATAGGGTGGTTTTGGTTGAATACAGTTACTGATTCATTTTTGCTAAATGGGCAAATCCCTATTTGGCACTTGCCAACTATCTCTATGTCGCTGCTTGTAAACTTGACCTTTATATCACAAACCCTTCAATTATTTACCCCCCATTAATCCAATGTAAAATTGGCAAATATATAGGTAACCGGATTACCCTAATATAGAAAACTACATAAACTCCCAAATATTATTTGTTCATCCATATAACAAATCTGCATCAATATGTTTTACATATTCTTGAATGTATTTCATACCGTGATAATTCCTAACAGAGACTAAGAGAGTTTTGCGTCTGTATTTCAGAGCTATTTAATCTGTTTTTGGCAACTCTAAGTGCCATGCCACATGAGGAATATCCGTGCCAATTTGAGAAAATTAATACCAGTGACTATTTACAAGTTTAACATGGTACAATAGAAAGATAATGCTGTGCTTTTTCTTTTGTCTTAATGCATCGTTGTACTATGCACCAATCAACAGCACAGAAAAATATCATAAAGATAACCGGCTCAGTAAAACATTTGACTCTGACCTTCTTAAGCTGTGTTATCAAAACATCATTTTATTGCTTGAGATGTTTCCTGTACTCTGGCCACAGCTGGGGAAGACATTATTACATGCTAGAGAATGAAACTGCCAATAATAAAGTCTGCAGTGTTTTTCTGTTAACCAGTAATATACAAAAAAATAAAAAAATTAAAAATTCAGAATTATTTTAACTCTCATAAAATATATATCTAAAAAGATCTCGGAAGGAATTAAATTCCAACTAAGGTTAAGTTTGTTTTAAAGGGACTGTAAGGTCAAAATTTGCCTAATTGTGTAGAGAACAGGAAAATGTAAGTGAATACGTTTTTTTGCTGGGAAGGAATAAAGAAGAAAAGTGTGTCCTATATCGGTGCACCAATAAAGATTTTTAAAATTTAACTTTTATTGTATTTATTTAAGAACTGCGAGATAAAAAATACATATAACAACAAAACAAGGGTGGGATAACACTCTTAAAAACTAAGGTGGCAGGCAGATGTTTGTGATGGAACCTGTTAAAAGTGCTGATTCAACTTCGGAACAGTGTACTCATGATTGGATGGGTTAAATTGGACCAAAAAATCAAGTATGTATGAGTAAGAGCGGGTATGAACCTCTTTATACTGGTGCTCTATATTCCGCAAACTCACTTATGCCAGTCAAAACATAATATATATCATTAATAGTGAAAGTCAGAGAATGGATTGGCATACACTTAATAGTAATTATAGCGTATGGGTGAAAATCACTCTGTCTCCTACAGGAGAATCCTAGTCTGAATCACTTTAAGATAGATGGGGGTACTGCACCATTAAATGAGAGAACTCCCATTGGCTGTATGGTGTGCCTAGTATGGGAGTCAGAGTAGTTCTAAGGTGCTGCCTCCAAGTTATTCACTGTGCTAGTCCAGTGGTCGCCTCCAAGTGGACCGTAGCTGGCTGCAGTGAACGCCCTTAGAAGGGCTGTAGCGGCATAACACTTGTTCAACAAAATTCTAGAATACATTAGTAAGAAAAATAACAAACAGGTGCAAACATCTGCCCGCACACTGGCTAGCGGTGTGCGGGCAGATGTTTGCACCTGTTTGTTATTTTTCTTACTAATGTATTCTAGAATACATTCTAGAATACATGATGTACATAATAAAACATTCCATACAATAAAGAGTGAATGATTTTTCAAAGATTTGGTCTTTCCAATGATGTCACAGGCCCAACACGTTTCGTCACAAAAATGACTTCATCAGGGGCATTGGAAGTATTTGAATTTAGTGAGACAGAAATGCACTTCTTAGAGGGAAAAATCTCATATAGGTTGCAATAGTGAGATCTGTATTCTTAGAAATAGATTGTTTTGAAGTCAATATGTCGCCAAAAATCAAATAATTGATTTTTTAATAGGGCCAGCAACTGCCCCAAAAAAACTTAGTTTTTGGAATTGGATGAATAGGGGTATCACAGACCCTGAATCCAGTGAACCACCAGTATTAGAAAGATAGCCCATATAAATCTAGAGAACCTGAAGTGTACTCATAGGAATCCAAACACTGAAACCCATTCAGTTTTCAGAATCAGAATTATTGGTCAGGTATACTTGCGTATACTAGGAACTGGATTTGGATTTCTGTGCAACAGCCGGGTAGGTAACAGTTCAACAGTGACAGTACAGATATACATAACACATATAGGTATACACTACATGTACCCTGCCACTGCCCCCATATTGGGGAGTATTCAATGTTGGGTCACGGCTGTTGAGCTGTCCCGTTCTCGGTCAGCTCGACCGAGAAATCGCAGCCGGGATTCAATTATTCATCCCTTGCTCTTAATTTTTTGGGAGCCTCACACCCTCCCGATACAGCTGCTTTAGCAACTCCTGTGGTTCACCCTTCTTTGTAATAGGGATTCAATGTCCCGCCTGCCGCGGGGCAAGAAGGGGGTGTGGCTGCGAGAAGTGGCTGGGAATCGCCAAGCTGCGGCCGGGAGCTTGACAATTCCCGTCCGTTCTCGGCAGAACGAGCCCTACTGCTTGTGAAGTCAGGCTCGTTCTGTGAGATCCCCGGAAGACAGCACTGAATAGGGCCCAGCGGCCATCTCCCCTGATGGGAGATGCTTACCGGTGATTGAATATCCCCTACAGACTGCACTGGTGTGGGTGGATGACACTGTAGTTATTTAAAGTGTTTATGGCAACTGTGGCAACACACCAGGGCATTGTCATATGCCTGATGGATTCTCCTAGTGGCATGTGGCTGAGGAGTTGACGGGGCAGAGGAGTCGTTAACAATGCTCGAGAGCACACATTGTTATCAACATTGAACATACACACTTGACTTTTTTTTGTAAGATCTCGCTCAGAAGGGCCAATCTGAGTGCTGTCTTTTAAAAACTTGTCCAGTTTGTATGGGGCTTTTGATGCATATGCATCTCTGTCCAGTACACAATGGGGGGACAATATTTACTAAGAATACTAATACAACTCAGTTGTATTCATATTCTTAATATGACAGAATATGTTGTATGTTTGTCGGAAATATGATTCGTAAATAGGGCAGATTTACTAATCTGCTGTATTTACATAATCAAATTTGGCCGATGGTGTAGGCGGCCGTATTCTGACATTATCAGCGGCCATATATACAGCCACTAAAAGCAAATACAAGTCCTCAGCCTGCATGCTTCTGCCAAATACGCCTGGAAAATGTGTATTTTCACTGCAATTAGCGTCCGTATGCCGCTAATTAGCGGCTGTATTTTGGATATTGCTGGTTAGTAAATTAGGAATGACCATTCTATTGAATGGTGATTCCTACTCATATTGTTTCGATGTCGTATGCATTCGCATTCGTAAATATCAATGTGCCATGAATACGAATACGAATTGACGTATTTTCGGCATAGTAAATGCCGAACATACGTATAGGCATTTGCATATGACTGCCTATGAATACGCCTAAAATCGTTATTAAATTTCCCCTCAATATGTTCTACTTAAGCACTTTCCAATGCACTTCTTTAGTTACAATTGTACTAGAAACTATCATTGCATCGCACAATAATCCACATTTTATAAACACAATACATGTTAGTAATTTTACAAATCCCATTGCTAATGACAGATATGATCAGATGCATTCTCAGTAGAAGTGTTACAAAACAGCTGGTAAGGTCTGCCTGCCCTTGGTTTTCTTCCAGCTTATTCTACCTCCCTCTGTCCTTTCTGATAGTAAACACTTCTCCTAAATCAGGCCAAAAATAGATTCATTATTTTTATATCTCAGTATTGAAAGACATTAAAGATGAAGATTATGATATATACACCAGCTGTTCCTGGGAAGAAAGTGAGAATTTTGCCATCATCCATCATTTTCAGAGATTACCATCAATGTTGCATCTGAATTAATATACAGGGTGGTCAGGCAAAATGAAAAGGAATTCACTTGATCCAGAGTGTTCTGGATTTCAGGGTGATAGGTTATGTCGACATTCATCAAAACAAAAAATTCACTGCTTTAAATCACAGACATCCTATCCATTCAGATCAGGGCTTTCTCTATCCTCGGGCAGCCGCCTAAAATGCCATAATCTGAGGAGGTGCCACCAAGTCTGAATATCACAAAATTAAGGATGACTATGAGGAAGACATCCTTGTTGTACTTAATGTTGGCTGTGGAACTTCTAGGACGTCACCTCCAGACTTTCACTTGTGTTTGTAGTGGTGGCGGTGTGGGGTTGTTGAGGGCAGTAGGTTGAAGTTTTGCCTAGCATGCCAACACCATACTCACAGCAAGTTTGGTTGTTGCAGGGACAGAGCCGTGCACAGAAATACAGGACAGACGAAGGGATGGAAATGGAATGAGGTATATCATTCTTACAAAAGGGGGTGATCCAACACCGTATTTGCTCATGTGTAGACCCTCGGAGCGGACGGCTTTGGCAAGTGTCGCACAATCGCTGAGCCGTTTGCTTCAGAGGGGGCGGGCGGGGGCAGACATCAGCCCGGACCAGGGGAACACTCAGCATTTTATGGACATCCCCATGAAAACGCTGGGTGTTACCCTGGGAACACGGGTGGACCGATGGCCTGCCAGGGGTGGTCAGGACTCCTCAGACACCAATGGAAATAAAAGTCAGTTCAGGCAAGAGAAATCATTTGATGGTTACAACTATCATATGATTTATCTCCCTTTTCGGCCGCACGCAAAGGGATGTGTTTGCATACATCCACTCCCAAGTGTCTGTGGGGTTTCGGCGGCAGGGGAGGCAAGCATTCAGCTGGGTAGTGTTAAACAACCGCTGCTTTCTGAGCGGTGTTGAATCTTCCCCAAAGTACTAATGAACGGGTGCAGGGCACATTATGGGTCCCATGGGACTAAAGGTCTGATTCAGTCCTGATAGCAGTTCTGCAAAGTTGCAAATGACTGTGGGAAGAGAGCCAACTCCCTGATAGAAAGAAAACCTGCCTCTACCAAACCTGCAAATGAATTGCAAAAAATATCATAGATCACTATCCATCAGTAAATCCATAAGCAATTCAAGAACCATCAAATAGATTTTCAAGTCTGTGCGAATGTGAGTAAGTCTAACCCTACCAGTCATATGCAAAAAAGAGGCAGGCTGATCGAGGCCAGCGATGACGACAGACACCCTCCCATAAAATGCCTGGGCTGGCCAACTCACCCCTAAATGCCGGCTTCCTGTCAATCATCCTCTAACCTCATTGAGTTTATGATCCACACCCAATTTTTGTCTCTCTTCATCTTCAAACATGCGCTCTACAATCTGTACGCATATGCAGTGATTCATTTATTGCTTGATCTGTAAATTTACTGAGCATTGATCAACTCTGAATCAGGCCTTCAGTCTGCAAATGAATAAGTGCCTATTGTGAAAAGTAAAGGTGACGTGACCAGAGGCTTCACAGGTACTGGCGACAGCCTTGGTGACAACCCCTGTGTGACTTTGCTGTCTACCTAAGGGTGTGGCTGATCACAAAGTGACGTGGCCACGTGAACATGGCAGTGGGCAAGGCCTAGCCTGGAGGGGGCATGGCTTAGTGGCAGCCCTGATATCATCATACTAAGAGGCATGCCCAGTATTCCTGAAGATGCTGGCTGCCCAGGGAGACTGGATTGTATGTAGTGTATGTAGCTCCTCCTCTGTGACAGGAGCCAAATGCTGCAGGAGAATATCACATCGCAGCACCTAGCTCCTGTCACTGGACTGGACTGGCAATGTCTTCATAGACACTTAAAACTAGAAAAATTGCTAAAAATGTTTAGTAGTGACTGAACTATTGAGGGTGCAGGGGAAGCAGCTGCTATGGGGCCTGGTGGCTTGGGGGCCCAAATGCCCAGAAGGCTATACCCTGTACTCTCTGGAAGGTTTTTTTTGCAGCATAGCCGTCCCGTGCCCCCCCCCCTCATGTCAAGGAATATGGCTTCTTCCCCAGAAAGCCCTTTCTGAGCGATATCTTACATTATATACTCTAGCAGTGCAGGGGTCCTCAAACTCTTTTGATCTGGTCAGACAATAAAAAATAATGAAAGGACCCTAGTAAGTTAACGCAGAAGGTCATCACATCACATGTGTAGTCAGCAGACAGCACATACATGGTAGCATTGGGGAGCCACAAAATGATGCGAGGAGTCTAACATAACAGAAAATGCAACAGATTTTTCAGACTCCTTGAATCACTGACTGAGATTAGAAATCTTCAGTCTGATTGTCAGCAATATGGAGTCCCCATGCTGAGAAGGTTGGGACGCACTTTGGGGTCACGACCCACAGTTTGAGAACCGCTGATCTAGTGTATATAGGGCTTTAGTGTAGGAAATGTTCAACAATCACTTACTATCTTTACAAAGCAATGGTCAAGAATCTTACCATTTTGATTTCCTCAACAAAAAAAAAATGTCTGACTTAGCTGTGATGATTTATCACAGGAAGAGATGAAACTGCAGACAGAAGACTCTGATAGCAAAATATTAATAGATCATTAAAGCATTATTGTTAATTGATAAATTGGGATGAGAAAAAAGGCTGTTTTAATGAGAAACTCATTATACACATATTGTACCAGCATGCCAAGTAATTAAGCTCTAAATGTATGTAGAAGTGTTTATAGCATTTCAGTAGCTGCCATGGGCATCCCAGTAGTAGCACAACCTAATTATAGAGATGCTGTAACAATTCCGCTGGAAAAAAACAATGGTGTTTATAGTGTAACTAGGTGATTCATCGTGCCCTACGGCTGCTCTTCACACCAACGTAAGAGTCTCTGCCCCCTTAACCTGTGAAATATGGTTAGTATTATTTGGAGGATTCTCTGCTGTGGGTGTTGGAGCAGGGGTGGGGGATGGGCGGGTGCGGTGTTGCTGTGGCTAGGTGCAGGGGTACTCCGCGTTGAGGAAGTCCGGGTGCGTGGGAGCCGTGGGTGGGTGCATTTGGACCAGTAGCAGGTGCGGTGTTGCCACAGGTGGAGGAGGGTGTCTGGTGGTGCTTTGGGTGTGGGAGGGTTAGATGCGGGTGTGCCGCGTGTGGTGGAGTTGTTGGAGAAACGGGCGTGGGGTTGGTGTGGGTGAGGTATGGAGTCTGGGTGTGCTCTGGATGGGGGAGAGGCCAGTGTGCCATGGATGGGGGAGTGGCGGGTGTGGGTGTACTGCGGGTGAGGGAGGGACGGTTGTGGTGTTACCACAAGCAGATGCGGGGGTGCTGCAGGTGGTGGAGGGATGGGTGCGGTGGTGTTGCAGATGAGTGTGGCAGTGGAGTGGGTGGGTGAGGGTCATGTGTGAGGGTGCCGTGGTTGGGGGAGGGTGGGTGGGGCAGTGGCAGATGTGGGGATACTGCGGGTGGTGGAGTGACAGGCAGTTGCAGGGGTGCTGTGGGTGCGTGGGCAGTGGTGGTGTGGGAGAGGGATGGGTGCATGGGTACTGTGGGTGAGGGATAGGCGGATGCAGTGTTGGGGTGGCTGGGTGCGTGGGTACTGCGGGTTTAGGAGGACCAGGTGTGGGGGTCCCGTGGGTGGGTGCATTAATACGGCAGGTGTGGGAGTGGAGGATGCGGGGTGGCCACAGGTGGGGGAGGGTGTCCGGTGGTGCTGTGGATGTGAGTGTGGGAGGGTCGGCTGTGCTGCAGGTGGTGCTTACTTACTTACACTGCTTTATCACTTGCAAGTCTCTGAGAGATGCTTTTTTCCTGATGAGAGATTGGGGAGGGGCGATCTCAGCAAGTGCTGCGCTGATAGGCTTTTAGCCCCGATCTGTCACTCTATGACTCCGCCCAGCGTTTTACACACAGTCACCGAGTGACAGATCTGGGCTATTATATAGGAGATATTTATGAATGGCCTGGCTATTCATATATATGATGAGTTTTAACCTAGTGGGACTGGATTACAAACAGTGCTGTGCAGATTATGCCTCAGTGCACACAGCTAATGACCTCAGTCCATCCACTCAGTAGAGTTGTATAGAGCTCTTTTGAAGAAAACTGGATCGATTATAATACGTTTGCTGCTATAGCCCTGAAGCAAAGTTCAGTTGATCGCAAATGATTGGTCCCATACTCAGGTAACGGGGCAGAGGTATTAAAATGCATTGGTACTTATTTCCTAGCAAGGCGCCTGCGATCAAGATTGTATCCATCGGGTCCAAAAAAATCGTGTTGATCACATCGCATGCAACCAAATCGCATGCGATGCAATCAACGAGATTGATGCAATTTTTACATTGGCCCCAATGTTAAATGGCCCCCAAACCCCAATTTTTATTGTTTCCCAACCCTGATGGGTCAAATGCCCCCCCATTGTTAAGGGGACCCCACGATCAACACCAACTCGAAGTGTGGCAGAGCAGCGAGCCCGCGAGGGGCGGCGGTACGTGTCCTCCAACCTATTCATACCCCCACTATCCACGTGGCAAGCGCAGCGAGCCACCAAGCCCGAAGCGTGGCGAGCGGACGCACATTACTTCACAGGTATTACGTGTCCCCTCGCGGGGCTAGCTGCGCTCACCACACTTCAGGCTTGGTGGCCTTAACTTAAGCCATGCGATGGACGCGATTTTTTTTAGTCGGGGAAAAGGCTAATAATAGCCCTGAAATCGCATCGGTCGCGTCCATCGCATACCTTAAGTTAAGGTATGAAATCACCTGCGATGGGCGCCGTGCTAGGAAATAAGTACCAATGCATTTTATGTTTTTTCATTAATCGGGGTCCCGTTTCTCCTACAATAACGTGGGGAAGCGGGCACCCATATCACCTTAATGTATTATGAAGCCCCCTGCCGATAAGGAGAGTCGTTATATCTTCAATCCGCATCTCTCCTTATCGGCGCCGCTGTCAGGACTGGGTATGCGCCTTTTTAAACAAAGCACTCTCCCCCCAAGCCGGCTGTACTGGGCTTGCGCAAGATCTCGCTATTATCGCAAGATCTCCTATGCAGCCCAGAGCCGACAGCAGGGACAACATTGTCCTTGATATGGGGAGAGGACAACGCCAGCCCAGGGCTGGCGCAGCGGGCACAGAGGTTTTTACAGGCGATGTATGCATGTCAAGCATTCATAAATCACCAGTGTGGCAAACTTCAATCGGACAGTGGCTTTCAGAGGTAAGCACCGGACTGCCCCTTGCGCACATTTAGAGGGGTATTCAATATGGCATTTCCGACTGTCAGAACATCCCGACAGTAGGAATCCCGGGGTGTTTTCGCCCAGCACAAATTAAACTCGACAGCTGGTATGCAATGTTGCAGTTGTCGAGTGTCGGAAAGTGGGCGTGTTGGTGAAAACACACATGGATCGTCAAAACGTCCGTAAATTTGACAATCCGCAGTCATTTCCGACAAAGCATATCCGACTTGTTTTAAAGTCGAATCTGTTTTATCAAAATCTGCCTCCAATGTTCTCGGAAAGGCAGCATTGAATAGGCAGCCGCTGCTATTTCCCCTGGCGGAAAAAGCGGCTGACATTGAATAACCCCTAAGTGCGCAGTTAATACATTTAAAAAAGTAAAAGCTTAAGGCCCCCATACATTAGGCCGACTTGTCATAGGGACAAGTCGGACCCAATTCTCCTGCGAGACGCCCGGCAGCTCCCCGGGAAACTCACATACAATGTGGCACTTGATGTGCCATTTTTTACATATGATAAATCGCATAAGATTTATCACATATAAAATAAACCTGGGAGCTGCCGGGCGGTGAGGAGCAGGGGGGGGGGTGGGGTGGGCACTGGCGGTGCTGGTGAGCAGCGGCGCTAGTGGGGGCTGGCAGCAGCATTTCTGGGTGCCGTGGGGGATGCCTGTGACAGTGGGGCGGGCGGCGGTGATAATCACCGTGCTCTCACTGTGCAGCTTGCTGGAAGCAGCGTCTCTGGGTGCAGCGGGGGATGCCAGTGACAGTGGGGCGGGCAGCAGTGGTAATCCTCATGCTGTCACTCAGCGGGCGGGCAACGGCGGCTATTACATCTTTAAAATAACATGTCAAATGACTATCCGCCTTCTGATTAGCTGAGATAGCGCACTCTCAGCCAATCAGCGGCCACTGATTGGCCGGCCGCTGATTGGCTGAGAGTGCGCTATCTCAGCCAATCAGAAGGCGGATAGTCATTTGACATGTTATTTTAAAGATGTAATAGCCGCCGCTGCCCGCCCGCTGAGTGACTGACAGCATGAGGATTATTTATTTATTTACAGTTTCTTATATAGCGCAGCAGATTCCGTTGCGCTTTACAATAGTAGACAGTGATAAGACAAACTGGGTAACAACAGACAGACTTGATTATCACCGCTGCCCACCCCACTGTCACCGGCATCCCCCGCTGCACCCAGAGACACTGCTGCCAGCAAGCTGCACAGTGAGAGCACGGTGATTATCACCGCCGCCCGCCCCACTGTCACCGGCATCCCCCGCTGGGCACTCATTCTCCCCCCCCTCCCAGCCCACTGCAGGAGGTCGGAAGTGATCGTACCTGCTGAACGTCCGACCTCCTGATCCGGTCCGATGCGCACAGGACTGCGCATCGGATCGGATCAAATGTCAAACACATGCGATTTTGGGATGATTTCACACGATTTATCGGCCCAAGTGCGGAAATCGCATGGAATCGGCCCAAAATCGCATAGTGTATGGGGGCCTTTACAGTTAAAGGAGCGCTACTGTATGTGCATAAAGCACATAGTGCCCCTTCATACATCTACCCCAATGAGAGGTATACATAGGGAAGACCTCTTTCCCATCTGGGAGGAAGACAATTTGGTTTTGAAATGACCCGTTTAAGATTACTCCCACCTACTGTATATACAGTATATCCTTAAAATATTTAACATGTTAACAGAAATGTTCATTTTCTGTTTTAATGTCTTTGCTATTATAGTACATTCCTATTCCCAAGGTGTGTATTAACATGAATTATAGTTGTTGATAATGCTTATAAAAATGTGTTCATAAATAATCAAGGCGAAAAGTACACTGCAAAGTAAAGGAAAATGTCTTACGCAAAGCATTTATGAACTTTGGTCGAACTTCAACAATCAGATTGGAATGAAAACAAGTTGTAGGTCAATTGGATCTGCTTTGCCTCCTACATGAAATGTGCAGTGTACTATTAAGATACCAGCGATTTATGAAGAACATTGTATTTAACTAAACCTTAATTGCCCTAATTAGATTGCAATTGACAAGCAAATTTGGATTTCTTGCATTAACAGTTTACCTTATTATGTTTATTGTCCTGTTATTTTATGCAGTTTGAATAAATCAATGTTCATATTAAACATTTGAGACGAGGTAAATAGCCTCCTCTATGGTAAAAAAGTAAATCATTGCATGATTATTCATCGAATTGAACAATCATATAATAATAACATATTGTGCAATAGAACAATTCAACACAATAAACCTTGCCATGAATTTGCCCAATTCATTAAATCACGCCCATTCCAGCCAAGAATACAATTACTGGGAGGTATGCTCAGTATTAACTCCATAATACTAGAACCAGTTAATGAATTAGGCAACCTCCATTCCTGGCTGTCTAGGGCCCAGTGGGCAATGTGGAGCCCAAATCAGGCTTAGCCATTTTTATGTATTTGATTTTACAAACATAATGGGGCCAAAACCAGCCTCTTTCTTAAGACCGAATCTGGCACTGGCCAGAGGTCTGCCAGTGCCCATCCACAACCCCGATTAGCCTCCCACTACCAACCCACTTCAGCCCCATCCATGACAACAGACCCCGTGCATTGCCCAACCACGGAGGTCTGCTGAAACCCATCCAAACCTCTCATTGAAGGGAGGAAAAGAAAAAACCCAATCTGCAGAAGACACTGAAGTGAGATCTGCAGCATTGGAGGTCCCTGTGACACCGATCCAACAGTGAGACCTACACCACCCCCCAGCGAACACATTCGAAACATCAAAAAGGGCCTAGAAACCCACGCACTACCAAATCATTTTAATAAATACCATCAAAAAGATGTGTCTTGCATTACACGGTTCTGTGGGCTAAAATGGGTGAAGGGTCACTGGAGACAAAGGGACCTTGCCACCCAATTGGCCAAAGCCGAAATGAAGACAATATACGAATTAGGCACTTTAGCACCTAAAGGCCTCAATGCAGATTATGAAATAAAATGGTTTTTATAATGTGTTTTTAAAATATGTTGATATACATTTTTTAGATTCCCATTTTAACTGTTATACATAGAAAATTATAGAGAAGCACTGCCACTTTTATGAGTGATATAACATAAGCTGCCCGTATGCACTGTCACTTTAAGGGAAATGCAATATGGAATATCTGTATGCACTGTCACTTTCTGTATTATAATACCATTGCAGGGGAGAGGAATACCTCCCATACGCACTGCCACTTTATGTATTATATTATATTATTGTAAGCTGTCTGCTGCAGAAACGTCACTGTATGTTAAAGGATATGTATTCACAAGCTGCTATTGATGCCGTTTCCTCCAATGCCAGCTATGTAGGAAACTATGGCAACATATCAACTAAACCGTAAGACAGCGGAGATGACGTAGCGGCACCAACAATTGTGTACACCCAGGATGCGTCACCTAGGCAACAGCAAGAAGGAACGTCATGTCCGGCCTGGAGGCCGAAAGCACACAATAGTTACCATGGAGACGCAGCATTGCGGCGATACGTCACGTCCGGGTCGGAACCCGGAAGTGACCAGGAGACAGGAGCGCACACTTAGAAGGACAGCATATAAGACGGCAACGGATACTAGGGTAATATACACACCTAAGGACTTTGAAAAAGACTCCAGTTGGAGTTGAAACGCGTCAGTCAGTCTGGGAGCCTTGGCGGTGTTGACGCTGGAGCAGAGTGCCGGAAATTGGGGAAGCTGATGATTCGTGATTTGCCCCGGGACAGATTCACATGCGCTATTTGAACTGGCCATCAGTTCCATCCCTTCCGGTAATTGCCCCATGTGTTGAGCCAATAAGAAACCCTTTTCATTTGGATTTCTTTACCCTTGTTTTATTGGAAATTTTAAAAATATATATGTTTATCTGGAGGATCTGAATGTGACCTACCAGACATTGTTCTGTACCAATTAAATTTTTGTTTGTTGTACCCCACTGTACTTCACTATATTTACTGTCTTTCCTCCGCATGATATTTATCATTACTACGGCGGAGAAGTACCATACACCTTGAACATATCAGCGCCTGGTCATAAGTTATGTATACCTCTTGTCTGTATCTACACCACCCCCCAACCCACCCCGCATCTATCTAACCTATGCACGATTTTTCAAGTGTTAAATAATGCATTTGTTCACAAATAACAACAGTCTTGCATCACATTCATTATTACAAGTAACCAGAGGTCCATCAACATTGGTAAAGTAACTAGTGCGCAATTCATCGAAATTACAATATTAAGACCGAATCAGTCTTAACCAGTCTCTGTGTAATACTTCTATGACAAAACAACCCAACACATCATTAGTGAGCAATGGTGCTTTATGGGTGCAGGGATTGCAGTGGACAAGCTCCCCTGAGTCCAGGGGGCCCTAAGCCATACAACAAATTCTTGAAACTGTATCCAGATGACAGGTCGACATTGTCTAGGTTAATAGTCACTATGTCGACCGCTAATGGTTGATAGTGATTAGGTAGACACCCAAGAATGGTCAAAATACACTAGACATGTATTGACAGAAGATCGACACAATCAACATGGTCGACCTAATTTTTTAAGATTAGACCGATCACCATGGGAACGCCCAGCGTTTACATGAGAACACCCATTAAACTATCCGCCGCCACACACCCCGGTCGCAGTCTTGGGTGCGTGCACCCAGTAAACAGTATGTTTGTTGTGGCCGCCCGCACCCGGTGTATGCATATGCTCAGAAATGTGGCTGCACATGCACATATGCCAAACATCGGACCCCTTGTGAATGAATGCTGGCTGCGAACGGACCAGAATAAGCTCCTTGCTTTGATACCAATCATCATCGTCGTTAGTGGGCACTTGCCCTATCCTTGGAGCATATGTTAGTCCTGAAAAAAGTTGTATTTATGCGTCTGAATACTCACCAGTAATTCTCTCAACATGCCCTCTATAAATAGTACCAACATCAGATCCCAATGTTAACGCACAGCTATGCCCCTTCAGTCGTGACTGGTGATGTGACTGAAATGTGTACACTCAGTACAGTAACTGAGGTGGTGCGACATGTAGCACAAGTCACGGGAGCTGCAGCACCTGTCAATTTTCGGTTTTGATCAATCTAACTTGCCACTTTCTCCTCTTTAATTCACAGCAACACCTGGACTCCTCCATCTCCCCCTCACATCCCTAAGTAGCTTCAGTCACACAATCCTTAAGGCATGCATTTCAAAGTACTCTAAAAATTTCCCACACAGTGACAAATAGCTCCAAGAGCAAGGAGTCTGACTGCAATATCCAAGGTTATGGGTTTGGATATTATTCATTTATTTGCAGTTTCTTATATAGCGCAGCAGATTCCGTTGCGCTTTACAATAGTAGACAGTGATAAAACAAACTGGGTAACAGACAGACTTGGAGGTTAGAGGGCCCTGCTGCAAGCTTACAATCTATAGGGATATAGGGGGGAGACACAAGAACAGGCACCAGCAGGGCCGGTGCTAGGGTGTCCGGCGCCCTCCTGCAAACCATACATTTTGCGCCCTTTCACATTGCCATTGCAACAAGCTGCAGCACGATTGTGGGAGTGTATGCAACATGCAATCCTATGGAGGATCTCGGGTGCATGTACATGTATGCATACACCATCTCAGTGCTGTGTCCGCAAAATGTTGGAGGCACTAAAGGTGCCCATACACGCTGCGAGAATCGCATACGTTATGGGCTAGATCACATCGCATCGCACAGCATGCGTGCAATGTGTGTGCGATGCGATCCAAAAGCAGTACAAAAAGTATGTGCAGCACTCATGACTGAGGGGGAAAGGAGGGGAGAGAAGGAGGAGATGGAAGAAGACGGGAGGAGATAGAGGGCGGGCGGAGTGTTGAGAACTGGCAGCAGCACTGGCACAGCACACTGAGAAGAGGGAAGGAAGGGGAGGGGCGCTGCTGCCTGTTCGTCATTTAATTGACAGCTGACAGGCGCAGGGAGCAATGGGTAGGGGGCTGATCCGGACATGACATGTCATCCAGGCATTCACAGACAGTGCTACATGCCTCAGTGCAAGTGTCCCTGAGGAAGAGGGGGCAGGTCGCAGGAGGAGCACAGTGTGTGCGCGGTGAAGGGAGATGCTCAGCCTCTCCATACTGCCGCCCGCTGTTAGACAGGTGCTACGGGCGGCGTGCAGGAGACAGTGAGGGCTGAGGCAGCTTTAGCAGAGCAGGGAGGGAGATGGCGCCTTTTCAGCATGGCGCCTCCCTGCTTTGCAGGAGCTGCTGAGTGGGTAGCGCCGGCCCTGGGCACCAGTAATAGCATAGCAGTCCCACCAAGTTACAAGTCCAGAAGGGAAGCTATATAATACATAAGTGCCTCAGAGGGTTATGCGTGTAGAACTTAAATATGATAGGCTTGCCTGAAGAGGTGAGTTTTCAGGGAACGATTGAAAGTTTGGAGGCTAGCGGAGAGTCTTATTGTGCATGGAAGGGCATCCCATAGGATGGGAGCAGCCCGATGAAAGTCCTGTAATAGTGAATGGGAGCTAGTGATCCGCTCAGATGAGAGACGCAAATCTTGTGCAGAGCGGAGTGGTCGAGATGGGAGATATTTTGTGATAAGTGCAGAGATATATGCTGGTGCAGTATGGTTAATAGCTTTATATGCAAGTAGAAGTGTTTTATATTGAATACGGTAATATACAGGCAACCAATGGAGGGACTGGCAGAGCGGATCAGCAGACGATGAGCGTCTTGCAAGGAAGATCAGCCTAGCAGCAGCATTTAAAATGGATTGCAGTGGTGAGAGTCTGTTCTTGGGAAGACCAGTTAGGAGACTATTGCAATAATCAATGCGGGATATAATGAGTGCATGGATAAGAGATTTAGTAGTGTCTTGTGTGAGATACGGTCGTATTTTGGATATGTTTTTTAGATGCATGTAACATGATTTGGAGACAGATTGAATGTGGGGAACAAAGGACAGGTCAGAGTCGAGGATGACCCCTAGGCAACGAGCTTGTGGGGTAGGGTAGATTGTCGAGTTGTCAACAGTGATGGAGATATCAGGATGGTAACTGTTCTTAGTTGGCGGGAATATAAGTAATTCAGTTTTGGAAATATTGAGTTTGAGTTGACGAGAAGACATCCAAAATGAGATGGCAGAGAGACATTCAGAGACTCGGCCCAAAACCACTGGTGACAACTCTGGGGTTGATAGATAGATTTGAGTATCATCCGCATATAAGTGATACTGAAATCCGAAAGAGCTGATTAGTTTGCCAAGCGAGGAGGTATAGATTGAGAAAAGCAGAGGACCTAAGACTGATCCTTGCGGAACTCCGACTGACAGAGGTAGTGAAGAGGAAGTAGAGTCAGAGAAGCGAACAGTGAAAGAGCGATCAGATAGGTAAGATGTGAACCAGGAAAGGGCTGTATCATTAAGACCTAGGGAGTGTAGTGTTTGTAAAAGGATAGTGTGATCCACAGTGTCAAATGCAGCAGAATATTGGTTATGACAGTATTTTTAATCATGTGTTTAATCATAAAGGAAAATGTGACGGAATGTTCTGGATATGACTGCGAAGAAATGTGGGATTTATAATAAAAAAAATATGTAACTAAATGGCAGAGCTCTGAAATTAAGTGCATAAACGACAGTACAAAAGGATTGGTACCATATCCATGTTCTTAGCAGTGTTCTGTAAGTATAGATGTTCTATAAATGTATATACAGTATCATGTGGGAAGGGGCATCATAGTAAGAGGATTCCCTAGGCGCCAGGACTCGCCTTATGTCCCTGTTGGAGAAATATGCGCCAAGCAGCAAAATGTCTAATTACAGCTGTACATACACTTGTCTCTGCAAATTGGCATATGCTCAATTCTGCATTAGCATCCTAGTACAGTGCAGCCTAAGCATATCACCTATCAACAGTTAAATAAAAAAAAATGATGATACAACACACACTCAAAATACGTATATATATATATATATATATATATATATATATATATATATATATATATATATATATATATGTCTGCATCACAGGCTCTCAAAGTCGGTCCTCAGGACCCCACACAGTGCATGTTTTGCAGGTCTCCTCGCAGAATCAAGTGAAATAATTAGCTCCACCAGCGGATCTTTTAATATGTATCAGTCTTTAATGAGTGCACCTGTCAGGTGACCTGGAAAACATGAACTGTGTGGGGTCCTGAGGACCGAGTTTGAGAGCCACTGGTCTAAATCATGAGAAATGAGCATTGGTGCTGTCTCGCACATCCCTCCCATGGCAGTACCCAAGAACATGTCAGTCTTACCTTTAGTTGCCAGCAGAGCCACTGGAACAGCAATAGCAACAATGACGACTGCCCCCACAAGCAGGCCGATCACCCACTTCACCCATGCCTGCAACACACAAGGGCACACTCAAATCTTCAAGTTTCAGTACTTTTCAAGCTTAACCTCAATCTGAAGTGACAAAAAGTTTTAGTGATGCCTCTTTGAACACTCTGCCATCACCAATAATGGAGACAAACTTTTTTTGCTAAACGCTTACCAAACTCGGTCCTCAAAGCACCCCCAACAGACCAGAATTTAAGAATATCCATGGTTTAGCATAGGTGGTTAAACTAAATTGACTAAAGTACTAATTTGGTCACCTGTGACCAAGCATGGTTATCCATTGTGCCTTTAGGACCCTGTTTGGAACCCTTGGCTTAACTCTTAAATCAAGTTTAGTCAAGCTGTTATGGAACTAGATGTTCCATCTACCACTGATTGGCAGAGGAGAATGTTTTTGCAATTCCACAACAGCAGGATTGACAGATTTCCCATCTCTGGCAAAAATAAAAGTATTTTAATAAATTCATTTTAATATTTAATTGTATTTTTTTAATTAGCACTGTATGGTACAATCACTCACCTTCATGTTTCCTGAGTTGCTTAGAGGAATGTATTCCCCGTCTCCGGGAAGAGTGAGAGCAGTGAAGAAGACAAGCAGAAGAAAAGTTTAAGTATTAGATATCTCGTGATCACTCAAGACAGTGTTAACAGCTTCAGTTCAAATAGTTAAACATTAGTGAGGATCAACTTCAGCAGAATTCAGGTTGGACTCAATAGTCCTTAGTCCTTGCAGGTTATTCCAGCCAAACTACACCATGATTTGATTCCTGGCAGCTCAGACATACATCCAGAGTGGAAAGTGAGGACTGCAACAGAATGAGCTTCAAAACTCTACAGGAAAGACAGAAAAAGTTTGTGCCAGCTGTTTTGCACTGCGAAGGAGGAGTGTGTGTGTGAGTGTGCGAGTGTGTGAGATCACTTTATAATCAGGAAACTTGAATTCCACAGTTAAATTACAGCTAAGATTTATATAATTCAAGGGCTGTAGAAATGAACAGAATGTGTGTAAATTCATTAATATTAGAGGGAAGATCACAAATCTGTATTTAATAATAACACAATATCCACAACACATTGGATTAGTTAATGTAAGAGTTGCCACATGATCTGTTTGATCTATGAAGAATAACAATTTACTTTAGCTGTCAATGCTATTCAAAATTGAGTCCGTTAACAAAATCAAAGACATTTTGCATAATTAGACTCAACAGCCCTAGCGCTAGTAGCAGATTCAATGGAGAGCCACTTTTAAAAAAAAAGAACATTAACATCGCTCAACATTCAATGTAGACCATTTTTGAATAATAAAAAACAAATACAATTAATTGAAACATTTAAACCAGACTGTTTGAACTGTAAAAAAAAAAAAAAGAAAATTGGACTGCAAAGGGTTAAGAAATTATAACAAGTGCAAAAATTTATTAGGAATACAGTTAGCGCAACTCTCAATAAGATACCTTAAAAGCTGCAATCCCACATCATAGATTTCACTTTTTTAAGCATGTGAAAGTACACTTTTGTTTTGGTCCTTTCACAAATCATTATCTTTTTTTAAAATCACTCTGGAGGAAAATTAAATAAGGTGACCAGACACCAGACAGTCTTAAGGCCCCCATACATTAGGCCGACAAGTAGGCCCTAATCATCCTGACAGCTCCCCGGGGGTGGGGGGGGGGGAGGGTCACACACGATTTGGCACTTAATGTGCCAAGTTGTGCATGTGATAAATCGCATGCTATTTATCACATGCAGTTCCCCGGGGAGCTGCAGGCGGCGGATGCTGGCAGGGGGACCAGGGATCGGGGGATAGCAGTGGGGAGGATGCCAGCTATCAGAGAGCCAGGCAGAGGGAGGTGGCACAGGGTGCTGGGCAGGGGAGGAAGCTGCTACTATCAGCATGGGAGCAGGGGGGGGGGGGGGGGCGGCGCAGGGAACTGGGCAGAAGAAGTGAAGACGCTGCAGCGCCAGTGGCAGGAGAACACGATTTTTTTTAAAAAAGCCCATACAAATGAATGGGCAGCCACTGATTGGCTGAGACCTCTTTCAGCCAATGAATGGCTTGCCATTCATTTGTATGGGCTTTTTTTTCCCTGAAGTCCTGTCTATGCTCCCGCCGCTGGCGCAGCGCCGCTGCCCGGCAGCATTTTCTCTTCTCCTGCCTGGTTCCCTGTGGCGCCCCCCCCCTTGCTCCCGCTGCCGCACTGATGGTAGAGGCTTCCTCCCCTACCCGGTTCCCTTCGCCGCCACTCCCCCCACCCAGCTCTCTGGTAACCAGCATCCCCCGCAGGGCTCCGGGCTGCACATAAGATTTAGAAAATGGGATGTCTATATGTGTGATTTGGCCTAATTTCACGGCCCGATTCATCCGAATCGGGTGAAATCATGCCCAAATTGTTTAGTGTATGGGGGCCTTTAGGGTTTCCTTCCTCAGCTAATCATGTAGAAGCAACGAGGAGGATTTGAAGGGTTTTGCTATTTTTATTAAAAAAAGATGCAGCACATAAATATATTTAAATTTTTTTCATGACGTCAGCAGGGGGGGTGGTGACCCGCTCATTAGATATTCACTGCGCTTGGCCCAGCTCATTACATATGCATGAGCAGGACCAGTGCAGCTTATGTGCCTGTCTCCCTGCCAGCCCTCCTTCTCCTCCCTGATAATAGTTGGGAACCCCTGCCTGCTGGTGGGTGGCATGCAGCGGGATCTGGCAGCACAGGGTCAGGTAGCGCTGGCGGGCAGGAGGTCCCTGCAGCATATGTGAACTTGAAGGGACCCCGCTGCTGATCTCACATACACTGCAGGGACCCACTGCCCGCCAGCGCTACCGACCTGACCCTGAGATGCCTGACCGCGCTGCATGCCACCCACGAGTGGGCAGGGGGTCCCTGCATCCTTCCGTCCCTCTGCTGTGGCTGCCCTGTCCCCTCCTGCCTAGCTGCAGGCTGGCTGGTAAGCCATTATGCCTGCCCCGCCATGGGTGATTTTCCGCCATCAGGGGCAGCGAGCCCCTGAGGTGTTATATAGGTGCACGGCGGGGCAGGTAGCGAATCAAAATGCCAGCGAAAGCCCGGCGAGCACAAGCAAAAGCATTACAGAGTACGCTGTCCCTGCGCTTGCCAAAGCATTGAATACTAGCCAATGAATTATATTTTAAAATCATTATTCAATCATAAATAAAATTCTAGGGTTCTGGTCTGAAGCATATAACATGATTATGTAGTACTGCCAGTCATGACTGAAGATGAAAACAATAAAAGCCTTGGGGTTCATGTTTAGCTCAGGGGCCACTCATTGGACAGCATTGCCCACAAGTTGGGGATGGAGAAAAATGCTCTACGTTGTTCAGCCTCATGTGTGACATTTGATGGTGCCAGTTACACATAATTTTGCTGGCAGAGTACCAAGGGTGGAGTATCCTTACTAAGATGGAAATGTAAAACAAATATTAAGCAAACAGGGAAGTGTTAACATGTTACATTTATGTTCACCTAGGTCACCTTTGCAGCTCTGTGGCCTTTACTCTCACATAAAAATGATAATTGTAACCCTCAGTAATGGGTAATTATATACTAGTAGCGAAGTGCCTCCACCTAAACTTGTTTATAGTGTAGCTTAGGAAATCACTGTTAACTTATTTTAGTAATCAGACTGACTACCCTACCTCTCTCTTCTTTTACAGCTTTATAGGACTTAGATTCCACGGATACGGATGCAGTGTGAAAGTAAGTATGCTAACAAGGTTTAATCATTTAAATTCATATACACATATTCTATAGTTCCTATACACAACATCATATATTCTACAAACACATTAATAGCATTTCAAGGATTCTGATAACATTAGTTTCATATACAATACAATCACCTTCTTACACTCTAATTATACCCTAACTATTCACCTTCCTATTGCAGACACCTAAAGTCCCCTTCCCTTCCTAGTCATTATAACTATAATACCCAATTCCCCATAACATAGCCTTATTCAAGTAAGCTAATATCTTATTCTCTATACCTTATATCTGGCCAGATATATAACACTCTGATACATATATCATTCTGATACACAGTCTTAAGTGTGAGCTCATATGTTGGCGCGCGTTGGGGCCCGTGTCCAGTATTTATAGTGAGCGATTACTCTGATCCAGTTAAATTGTCAATGTAGATAGCTTGGATAGTCCCAGAGTGATCGCCTCTACAGTAAATGGTGTATAGGAGTCTATCCGTGTGGGCGTATAAAATAGTAGGATGTAAAGTTATGCACTACATTAGCTCTCACCGGTTAGTTGTCCAGTCTCTATCCGGGCTGTGAGGGGTTAACGGTTAGCTATGCTATCCAGCAGGGTTTCTCAATGCTGCCTCGTGATTGGTACACTCATGTCCGCTAGTAGCAGTCACAGTGGCAGAGCAGCGTCTGAGTTACTTTTGGCGGCTTGGGCTCTGGGACCACACTCTGGCTTCTAGCTTACAGGTGCGCTGTCGGGTCTTTATCTGGCTCTGGGGCACGTGAGGTGGCGGCGAAGCTGGACTCCGCTTCCCCCACGATGGGAGGGTAAGCTACCAGCCTCAGGTCTAAGCGGCTCCCAGTCCCTCGCCTATAGGGAAGTTCCGCTAGAAACCTGGCTGCTATCGCCGCTGCCGCTGCTGCAGGTCACTCTCTCCGTGCCACCGCTGCGTTGCCTCTCGTCACTCCTGCTATCACCGCTACCCCGCTGTCCGCTGTCGCTGCTCCAAAAAACCCGGTCAGGTATATCCAACAACCAACCCTTCTCTGCTGTGTCCAGTATCTTCCCGTGCGACCTTAACGGCATCCTCTCAGCCAGTATCAGCATCATCCCTGACTCGTGCATTAATACTGTGCAACTAGCTCCAATGTCTATCATCTCGCCCATAAGCACGTTACATATTACATTACATGGCCAACAAAATCATACAACACTTTATCTCTATGTAACAATGAGCATATGGTTACATTCTTGGATATAAGGTTACATTCTCTTCCCCTGGTGATTAGGAGAGAGCTTGCTTCCAAATCACCATCTTCATTTATTTATTCTATGCAGATAGGAAATAAGGCCATGCATAAATGGCCAAAGGGTATATTACGGCGGGTATCACACTAGGTTCTCCCAATTTATCATATGTTAGAATTGAGGGCGGCATGCGCATCCTCTGTGGTCTCATATTTATGGTGGCACTAGCAGGACTACCTTGTTCACCCATATCATCTCTAAATCGTTGTTCTCTGACCACATCGCTACCACCCTCTTCCAAATCTGCATATCCCGAGGTATTCTCCCAGGACTTGTTGACGTTACTGTCAGTATCAGAACTAACCTCGTCTTTATAATAATGTCCAGGACAACATTCATCAAACATTTCTTCCTCTCTTTCCCCATCAACAGCATGAGTCGAATTATTATAATCAGTTAGATGTCTGTCTTGCTTTTCCTGGGTATTCCTCCCCAGGTGAAGCCCTTCCATTCTAACTTCTTTACCAATAGGTAACAGGTGCTGTCTATGGTAAGTTAACATTTTTTCTCCCCCCTCCTCAGGTTTTATCTTATATACTGGCAGATCATATAACTTTTCGACTATTATAAACGGATCTTCTCTCCATCTATTGGAGATTTTCACACCTCTGGGGGTCCCAAATTTCCTCAGCAACACCCTGTCTCCAGGGCTAAGCTCCTGTTCCCTTACTTTACTATCATACATCCTCTTATTTTTTAACCCCAATTTTCTTGCAGTTTCTGAGGCCAATTGGTACGCCTCCTGCAATTCTTCCCTTAACCTCTCTATATACTTGCTGTGTGGTAACGCTGAGCTATTCTTACTTTCGGGTTTTACATTCAGGCTAACATCTATAGGGAGCTTAGCTTCCCTTCCAAACATGAGAAAGTAGGGGGAATATCTAGTCGACTCATTCATAGTGCAATTGTAAGCATGTACTAATCGCTCTACATGTCTCTTCCAATGTTTCTTATCTAGCGGGTTGAGTGTCCCCAGCATATTCAACAAAGTCCTATTAAACCGTTCTGGTTGTGGGTCCCCTTGAGGGTGATATGGGGTAGTCTTGGATTTCACAATCCCACACAATAAACAGATTTCTCTAATCAGTCGGCTTTCGAATTCCCTACCTCGGTCTGAATGTAGTCTATTGGGTAGACCATAATGGACAAAAAACTTATTCCATAAAGTATTGGCTACGGTCATTGCTTTTTGATTAGGGGTCACGTATGCCTGAGCGTAACGAGTAAAGTGGTCAGTCACCACTAATATGTGACATTTCTTCCCATCTCCTACATCTAGTGTCAAGAAATCCATACACACAATATCCATGGGTCCACTACTTTTGAAAGACACCATGGGGGCATGTTGGGTAGCCACTGTTTTTCTTACTACACAACTTCCACAGTTGCGGCAGTAATCTTCTACATCCCTTCTCATTCCCGGCCAGTAAAATCTCTGGGACATCAGTCCTACAGTCTTTTCGACACCCAGATGCCCATGATCGTCATGTAGAGTCTGCAGTGCTATGGGTCTAAATCTTTCTGGTAAGACCAATTGGTAGCTAGTTTCTCCATTGGTCCTCTCTATCTTTTTATAAAGTACCCCGTCTCTTATCTCTAGCCACTTCTCTTGTCTCTTCAAGAGTTTGGCCTTTTCTGAGAGTGATAGCGAGGTTGTTCTTCCAGGTGAGCGTTTTTTTTCTAGTATTAGATAATATACGTCTCTAATGTTACGGTCAGCCAGTTGCGCCCTCTTCATTTGCACTGGCCGAATCATGGGCAACCCCTCCATCTCTAACCGTCCCAACCAACAGTAAGACAGGGGTAAAGCCTTTGGGGTGGCACCTAGGGAGCCTATAGCACCAGTACCACTCAAGTACTCACTCACGAGTAATGTATCCTTTTGATTTCTTATTTGCCGACACATTCCTTTTATATCTCCCATTGGAATCTCCACCCAGTCTTCATCCTCACTTGTCGGCTCTGGACGCCCTGGTATTCTAGACAGTGCATCGGCATCAATATTACTCACTCCCGGTCTGTATTTAATAGAAAAGTTGTACAGTGCTAAGGCTGCCAGCCACCTATGTCCGGTCGCGTCTAACTTTGCAGTGGTGAGGATATATGTTAGGGGGTTGTTGTCAGTGTGAATTTCAAATGGCACCCCATATAAATACTCATGGAACTTCTCTACCACACACCATTTTAAAGCTAGAAATTCCAATTTGTGGGTTGGGTAATTCTTTTCACTGCTGGTTAACCCCCTACTGGCGAAAGAAACAGGTCTATTCTTTTTACTGGTTGGGCAAGCCTGGTATAATACTCCCCCTATTCCTTCTTGAGAAGCATCAACATGAAGTATATATGGGTCATTAGGGTTCGCATAAGCGAGCACAGGGGTGTGGGTGAGTTCCTCTTTCAGCCGAATAAAGGATACCTCGCACGGCGGGGTCCACCTTTCCCCAAATAACTCCTCAGGCCTATACAACTTCTGTTCTTTATTGTTATTGTTCCGATTAAGGTTCTTTTTTTTGTTAGGAGGTGGATATCCCTTAGTTAATTCAGTAAGGGGCTTCGCTATTTGCGAATAATTTGGGACGAATCGCCGGTAGTATCCGCAAAACCCCAGAAAAGACCTCAGCTCTTTGAGCTTAGTGGGTCTTGGCCAGGCTCTAACAGCCTCCACCTTTTCCGGATCGGTGGCTATCCCTTCCCGACTCACCACATGACCTAGGTATTTTACCGATGCTTGACACAGAATACATTTATCTATTGATAATTTCAGGCCCCCCTCAATAAGCCGGTCAATCACTTTCAAAAGACGGTCATTGTGCTCTGTTAATGTTTTCCCAAAAACAATTATATCGTCAAGATACACTAGTACCTCCCGATAGTTCATGTCGCCTATAGCCTTCTCCATAGTCCTTTGGAACGTGGCTGGTGCCCCTTTAATCCCCTGAGGCATCTTTAAAAATTCGAAAAAACCCAAAGGACATATGAACGCCGTTTTTTCTTGATCCTCCTTCCTCATAGGGATCTGATAAAACCCATTCCTCAAATCTAGAACAGAAAACCAACCACTCCCTTGTAAACAGTCTAAGGCTTCATCAATCCGAGGCACGGTGTATTGGTCAGGTACGGTGCGAGAATTTAAGGTTCTATAATCTACGCACATCCTTATCTTTCCCGTCTTTTTTCTGGCTACCACTATGGGAGAGGCGTACGGACTTCTGGACTCAACAATCATTTGATTTTCTAATAACCCTTTAAGGTGTAACCTAACGTCTTCGAAATCGGCAGGGGCTATTCTGCGAGAGCGTTCCCTAAATGGACTATCGTTGGTGAGATTTATTTGATGCTCCACCCCTACGGCTACCCCCAGGTCCCACTCCCCTTTTGAGAAACCAGACTCCTTTTCTTTTAATGCTTCTATGAGTTCTTTCTTTTCTTCCCCAGTAATGTCACTTCCGGTGAAGCACGACTCGAATTGGCTTTGCCCTACAGTCACATTGAGTGACCTACCATATTCATAACTATCGTCTCTACAAGTCTGTGTCTGTGTCTCATTACCCTCCTCTGCTAAACACCACTTAGACAATTCCCTATACAATCTGGTATTGGTACCTATAATAATAGGCAGTTCGCTGGCATCTCTTCCCATCTCGGGACATATAAGGGCGACAACAGGGACTGTTAAACCACTCTCTCCGTCTCCTCCCAGCCTTATCTCCACCTCCACATATCCTAAGTATGGGTATTTTTCTACACTTAGTCCCCATATAACTAATCCATTTAAGGGTCTTATAGGAACCTCGGGTATGTACTTCTGATACCATGGCTCAAATATAATGGATACCTGCGATCCACTATCCAACAGTACCATACATCTCACTCCATTTATTTCTGCGGTTACCGATGGTATGGGTCCTAAAAGTCCTTCCGGGATCGAACCATTTCCATTCCACCAAATTTTCCCCATTACCTCTACTTCATTCCTGGGGGGAACTGAGAGGGGCTCACAGTTCTCCCCTACTCGTTTCCCTGATCAGATTCAGGGCTGCTGGCCTGGCCGCCATTATCGTAGTCTGTGGGAGTTGGAGGATTATTCCTGTTCCTGTTAAACTGACCATTGATACACTCAAATGCCCGATGCCCTAGTCTGCCACATTCAAAACATCTCCTATTCACACCTCTATAACCTCTCCCCATGCCTCGGACGGTCAATTCAGAGTCCCGCTTAGCATGGTTATTTTGTACAGTCAATACTTGTTCTATCTTTTTGTTTTGTTCTTCTATTAACTTCAATATTTTATCCTCAAAAGCATCTTTCTCAATGATGGGCTTTACCACTTTCACCTTCTTAACCGTCCTGTCTCTCATTTCTATCAATACTTCTTCCTGTTTAATTTCTTTGAGCAATTCGTTGAACGTGGGTGGAGTATCTCTCAATACTGAACACCTTAATTTCTGTGCTACAAAGTCAGTTGTCTGAGCCCCTCGAAGCAGTTGTCTTATTCTGCTCTTATCTACGTCTCCTCTCTCTATCCCACTCTTTTCAACTATCTTATATAACAGCTTATCTAACCGTATTACATAAGTACTGAGTTTTTCCCCCACTTCTTGAAAAGTATGTTGGAACCTAGCCAGTAGTTCTCCCACGTCTTCTAGTGTCCCATATGCGTAATCTAGAGCCTCTAAATATGTCTCAAGTGTGGCTTGTGGGTTGCTTCTCCTAGCGGCTTGTACCACCCCCATCGCTGGTCCCCTTAGACTTTCGACTATTCTCTGCCGTTTAATCTTATCGGGGCACTGCCATTCTTCTGCCTGCTGTACTGCGGCCTCCTTCCAAGCCTCGTATGTTTCTTCCCCAATAGGAACAGGGCTTATACCAGAGAATAACCTCAGTCTCCTATAACTCCCCTCATAATGCCATCTCTCCAACTGGGAAACTACTCTATCTATGATGGTCTCGAACTGAGCTCCCTTTGTACTAGCTTCAGCGTCTTCAGCGGCATCACCATCTCTATCTCCCTTATCATTACTGTCTTCTGTAAATACAGGGAAACTTGCCGTCTCTCCGTCATTTATCGGCCATATGACCTGCCATCGTCTCCCTGTCTCCTCATCAGCTACCACCATGGACGGGAGCAAACAGCTATCAAGGTCTTTTTCATTCTCAATGAGGAAAGCGACCACCTTCCCCATGTCTCCTCTCCATCTATCTATAATCTTAGGTCGCACTATCCCATACAACTTATCGATGCACGTGATGACATCTCGATCTGGGAATTCTGTGAAGTTTCCCCCTACAGCTAAACACCTCTTCACGCTCCTCCCCTTCCTGATGCACCATTCATATATATCCTTTTCCGACAAAATACCCCTATGCTCCATCTCGGCAGTGCCTCCACTTGTAACCCTCAGTAATGGGTAATTATATACTAGTAGCGAAGTGCCTCCACCTAAACTTGTTTATAGTGTAGCTTAGGAAATCACTGTTAACTTATTTTAGTAATCAGACTGACTACCCTACCTCTCTCTTCTTTTACAGCTTTATAGGACTTAGATTCCACGGATACGGATGCAGTGTGAAAGTAAGTATGCTAACAAGGTTTAATCATTTAAATTCATATACACATATTCTATAGTTCCTATACACAACATCATATATTCTACAAACACATTAATAGCATTTCAAGGATTCTGATAACATTAGTTTCATATACAATACAATCACCTTCTTACACTCTAATTATACCCTAACTATTCACCTTCCTATTGCAGACACCTAAAGTCCCCTTCCCTTCCTAGTCATTATAACTATAATACCCAATTCCCCATAACATAGCCTTATTCAAGTAAGCTAATATCTTATTCTCTATACCTTATATCTGGCCAGATATATAACACTCTGATACATATATCATTCTGATACACAGTCTTAAGTGTGAGCTCATATGTTGGCGCGCGTTGGGGCCCGTGTCCAGTATTTATAGTGAGCGATTACTCTGATCCAGTTAAATTGTCAATGTAGATAGCTTGGATAGTCCCAGAGTGATCGCCTCTACAGTAAATGGTGTATAGGAGTCTATCCGTGTGGGCGTATAAAATAGTAGGATGTAAAGTTATGCACTACATTAGCTCTCACCGGTTAGTTGTCCAGTCTCTATCCGGGCTGTGAGGGGTTAACGGTTAGCTATGCTATCCAGCAGGGTTTCTCAATGCTGCCTCGTGATTGGTACACTCATGTCCGCTAGTAGCAGTCACAGTGGCAGAGCAGCGTCTGAGTTACTTTTGGCGGCTTGGGCTCTGGGACCACACTCTGGCTTCTAGCTTACAGGTGCGCTGTCGGGTCTTTATCTGGCTCTGGGGCACGTGAGGTGGCGGCGAAGCTGGACTCCGCTTCCCCCACGATGGGAGGGTAAGCTACCAGCCTCAGGTCTAAGCGGCTCCCAGTCCCTCGCCTATAGGGAAGTTCCGCTAGAAACCTGGCTGCTATCGCCGCTGCCGCTGCTGCAGGTCACTCTCTCCGTGCCACCGCTGCGTTGCCTCTCGTCACTCCTGCTATCACCGCTACCCCGCTGTCCGCTGTCGCTGCTCCAAAAAACCCGGTCAGGTATATCCAACAACCAACCCTTCTCTGCTGTGTCCAGTATCTTCCCGTGCGACCTTAACGGCATCCTCTCAGCCAGTATCAGCATCATCCCTGACTCGTGCATTAATACTGTGCAACTAGCTCCAATGTCTATCATCTCGCCCATAAGCACGTTACATATTACATTACATGGCCAACAAAATCATACAACACTTTATCTCTATGTAACAATGAGCATATGGTTACATTCTTGGATATAAGGTTACATAATGCCAATGCCGGGCAATATATCTGCTTTGTTGGAAAATTGGGAATTAATCTGAAGGGCTTTGGCAGTGTGCACTTGTTGCTGCCACATAGGGCACATCAGCTGCACCATCACAACACAACATTCTGAGATGGCAGTAGCCCATTGTAGCCTATGGGCTACGGATCACACTGCCGCCGGGGCTGCAGGGTCGGCGAGGGGTCAGCGCTAACCATGCATCTGCAGACCCCGCAGCTCTTGGCTGAGCATATCGCAGGGATGGGCTCCTTTTGGATGATACATCCCACCAATGGGATCACATTTAACAATGCGATCCTGGGCGGTAATATTCATATTGCATATTGTAAATGCAGTCCTTGATAAATGGGCCCCTATGTCCCCTCATGTACGCAGTCTCCTGTTTATAAATGCTATTTCTATATCTCCTGGCCTGAGATACCAGCTCATACAGTACACTGTGGGGTTAATTCAGACCTGCTCGCTGGCTGCGAGATTTCAGAGCCCAGCGGTCAGGAATCCGCCACCCGCATTCCCCCTGCTCATGTGCACGGCTGCGAATGCGCTGGCAGCCGTGCACATGAGGAGAATATAGTTCAAAATTCACTCGCCATCGAATAGTTTCCCTTCTCGTCGCAGAACCGAATATGTCTAGACTTTCTCAGCGCTGCGATGGCTGTAGTGGAGAAGGAGGCCGCGGACCACATCAGCCGGGAACGCCTGCGTTTTCCAGGAGACTCCCAGAAAATGCTGTGTTACCATCCCCTAATGCCGGCAGGGTGCCAATCACCCTGCACTCTTTGCATGAATGGCTCGCACATGTGCGCAGCATACCGTGCGCATATGCGGTCAATCAATTTTGCAGCCATGTGTCATACTTGCCTACCTGATCCTCTCCATGAGGGAGAAAATGCTCTGTCCCTGGACTTCCCTGGTAATGTAGGATTGCCAGCACCTGTGGTGACACCTTTCTTATCAATGAACTAGCTCCCCACAGGTGATGGCAATCATACATGACCAGGGAAGTCCGGGAACAGAGCCTTTTTTCCCTCATGGAGAGGTTCAGGTAGGCAAGTATGCCCTGTGCTCCAAACTGAATCGGGACCTGTGCAACAAATTCTCCCCACTGATGGAGATGCAATGCCTGCTCAGTGCTTGCATGCAAGAAATCCAACTTCACCCTCTCTGGTGTGAGAAGTTTCAGCCCTTTTCTTTTGAACATCCGCAGCTGAGAAAGCTCCACACTGTCTAAGTTCCTGCACACAATGGGGCATATGTTACCAGATTACCTGCAGCTCCAGTGATAACCTGTTTACTATTTATCCTAACATACGCAACCTAATCAGATCTGATTATACAGTCAGGGGACTTAGAATACAATGGGCTTATTTACTATATGAAATAACACTGTGACCTAGACTTATTTCAATTGACAATTACACACACACATTGCACAATCCAAACCAATACTGCCAAGCATTTATGGCGAGATGCACTAAGCCTTGAAAAGTGATAACATGGATTGATAAACCACTAGCCAATTAGCTCCTGTCATTTTTGAAATGCAGCCGGTAACATGGCAGTTAGGAGCTGATTGATACTTTATCACTCTCCATTTTATCATATATATTTTCCAGCTTAGTACATCTACCATAACCATAACTCCCAACTGTCCTGATTTTTTTTGTGACTGTCCCACGTCCCTCCTGTGTCCAGTGTCCTCTGGTGGTGGGGGGGCAGGTGGGAGATCTCTCCTGTCAGTCGTATCTCTACTTAGCAGAGGGGAATAGATGCTGTACGCATCTATTCAGCAAGACAGAGGATGTGGCCAGCAGCTCACAGAGCGCTGCCCATGCCCCCACAGTGACCATGGATATTTCCACAAAACGACGTCCCCTTTTGAAAATACACATGACGGAGCAGTGGGGAGTGCTGACTCTGCTAATAAGACTGTTGGGGAGTATAATATAACTATTAACGGTACTCTTTACTTAGTTGGGCGCCCATCGCGGTGATCGCGGGCATCGCGGGCAGTACATTAACGGCCGCGACGCGATGCCCGCGATCACCGCGATTTCCCATAGGGTTCAATGTTAAATTTAGTGCTGCCCGCGATTTTACATTCAATGCTTCAATGGCCGCGATTTGGCCATAGGAATCAATGTTAAATGGGCTACAGAGCCCAAATAGGCACAATTAACACTTAAATGTCCCCCCAAATTTGTAACGCCACCCCACGATCCACGCCAACCCGAAGCGTGGCGAGCGCAGCGAGCCCGCGAGGGGCGGCGTGACGCGTCCTCCGACCTTTTCATACCCCCACTATCCACGTCGGCGTGGAGTTGAGAATAGAATAGTGTGGCGAGCGCAGCGAGCCACCGAGCCCGAAGCGTGGCGAGCGCAGCGAGCCCCGCGAGGGGACGTGGATACCTGTGAAGCCTGCGTAGGGCCACGTTTACCTGTGAAGGTATCCACGTCCGCTCGCCACGCTTCGGGCTCAGTGGCTCGCTGCGCTCGCCACACTATTCTATTCTCAACTCCACGCCGACGTGGATAGTGGGGGTATGAAAAGGTCGGAGGACGCGTACCGCTGCGCTCGCCACGCTTCGGGTTGGCGTGGATCGTGGGGTGGCGTTACAAATTAGGGGGGACATTTAAGTGTTAAATGTGCCTATTTGGGCTCTGTAGCCCATTTAACATTGATTCCTATGGCCAAATCGCGGCCATTGAAGCATTGAATGTAAAATCGCGGGCAGCACTAAATTTAACATTGAACCCTATGGGAAATCGCGGTGATCGCGGGCATCGCGTCGCGGCCGTTAATGTACTGCCCGCGATGCCCGCGATCACCGCGATTTCTTTACCCACGACGCCCGCGATGGAGATCGTGGGCGCCGTGATAGGTAAAGAGTACCCTATTAACATATTAGTGCACGACAGAACGAAAATACTGCTGACACCGTGTATTTTGTGTATGGAAAGTGTCAGGGTATCCGGACTATTTGTCTTCAACAAGAAGATAGACAGCCATTAGGTCGACACCATTAGTTCGACAACTCAATAGGTCGACATGATTTTAGGTCGACATACCATTAGGTCGACATGTCATTAGTTCGACATGCCATTAGGTCGACACTGATATTAGGTCGACAGTGTCTAGGTCGACAGTCAAAAGGTCGACATGGTTTTTTTCACTGTTTTTTGAGACGACATGTGCCGACATGCGGTATTTCATGCCCTACCATCCACTAGGGCGTGGAGTTAGAGTATAATAGTGTGCCCGAAGCATTGCGAGCGAAGCGAGCGATGTGAGGGGCTGCGGTTCACTTCAAACTGTGTCCATGTCGACTGTGTCGACATTTGGGTAAAAAAACAGTAAAAAAAACCATGTCGACCTTTTGACTGTCGACCTAGACACTGTCGACCTAATGGCAGTGTCGACCTATTGAGTTGTCGAACTAATGGTGTCGACCTAATGGCTGTCTATCTTCTTGTTGTAGACAAATGGTCCCGCATCCAAGTGTCAGTGGGTCACTGCTCCTGGACTTCCCTGGTAATGTAGGATTGCCATCACCTGTGGGGAGCTAGCTTATTGATAAGAAAGGTGTTTCCCCACAGGTGATGGCAATCATACATTACCAGGGAGGTCCAGGAACAGAGCATTTTCTCCCTGAAGGAGAGGGTCAGGTAGGCAACCCCTGGTTTATTTCCAGTCAATTACACAGCACTGGCCATGCCAAAATGATGGGGGGAAAGGGCGTGGTTTGCAGCCGCAACATCTCTGTTAGGTCATGCCCCCTTTTGGCAGAGACCACTCCCCCCTTTTCAAGGGCCAGTGCCCCAATTTAAAATATCAAAATGTTGGGAGGTATGTGACTATAGCTCTACAATCAAACATATGGGAACACCACCTCCAGAAATCCTGCATTTGCCCCTGCCTCCCTTTCCTTTCAGTCAACCTTATTGCTTCATTCTGAGACTCCCATCATTATAATAATATAAAAAGCTGTGGCTGTTCTAGTATTATGTTCTGTACGGTATATCGTAAACAACGTTTAAAGAAAAGGCAAAGACAGCTAAACTTTGGAAATATTTGTTTCGCACACACACTGTCCCTCCGAGAAAATAACCATCTTTCCTGCATGTTTACAATACTAGTTTTGCAAGAGAGGCCACTTACCACCCATTCTGAAGGGATCTTTTATCAACGGCATATATGACATAGCTGGAAAAGTAACTGATTGTAAAATAACACTTCAGCATATTAAACACATCCCAATGAGAACACGCTCCCCAGCAAGTATCAAAGCACAAATCCACTGCTTTCCAAATCAGGAGACACCTGAGACAAGGCAGATTAACTCCCCTAACCTGTTCTGCTGCATTAAATGAGGACACTGGGGAAATAATGAGCTCTCTATATGATATGAGAATATACTAAGAGGAAGCTTTGGTGAGTGCATTGTTTATAGTGTATTTATACATCACAAGGAAATAAGCATAATAATGCCACAGGTATAATTGGCCTCATTAAGAACTGCCTGCAAAGATGCTGCCAGAATATGTTGCCTACAGACGGAGCCTTCCTCATCTAGCCCTTTATTAGGTTGTGAGCCAGAGCTGTCGACCTTTGATAATCCCCTGATGCAGTGGTTCCCAACCCTGGTCCTCAAGTACCCCCAACCGTACACGTTTTCCAGGTCACCCGGCAGGTGCACAGATTATTCAGGCACATTTTAAAAACTGCACAGGTGGAGCTAATTATATCACTTGTGATTCTGTGTGGAGACCTGGAAAACATGCACTGTTGGGGGTACTTGAGGACCAGGGTTGGGAACCACTGCCCTAATGTATTGCTCTATGTATTGTATTGCAGCTGAGAACAATAGATGATAAAAAGCCATGGCTCTCCAGAGATGGCTAGCTGAAGAAGGCTTCATCTGTAATTCACGTTTGCAATTGCAATTTTCTTGGCTACGGAGTTGCCTATGTTAGCAAATGAAGCTGCCGCCCAGAACTCATTTGCAATTTTGTACACATTTGCAGCCTATACGCAAAAACAAACACAAGGTTAAGGGTAGCTTATGCAGCTAAACAGACTGGCTGTAGCAATAGTGATGCTGGCGCAGTGGCGGAACTTGTGAGTGTTTTTCCCAGGTGCAAATATATAACTTGGCCAATCCTCCTTCTCCACTTTCACCCAAGTTCATAATCTGACACACAGGAGTGCAGAGGTGGGCTGCCAAGGCCGCTCTATCGGAGTGTGTTGCAGGCAGCTGTTTCACCGCTGGCGGGCTGCCATGATCCTGTAGCCTGTGCCGCCAGCTTTCAAAACATGGCCGCGGCACGCGGCTACAGGAACATGGCGGCATGTTCTTCCTGATGCCCGGTGCCGGCGGTGAGAGATGATGCGTGTGGATTGGGACGTCATGATGACGCCGTCCGCGGCTGCGCTCTGTGGAGGACAGAGGAGTAGGACTGAGGACAGCAGGTGGGCAAGTCCGGCCACAGGGGAGGGTGTCAGCTGTGACAGGCCCCAGAATATGGCACTTGCATCAGCCACCCGACTGCCTGATGTATGTCCCTGGCCCAATTTGTGCCCGGCCATCTAGTATGTGTGCCACACGGGTTTGCTGAGAGATTAGCAGGAACGCGCTCCACTCACCTCATCTCCCAGTCTACCAGCTATATCAGCAGGGGATGTGAGGGAATGAGGCAGTCACAGCAGCAGGTACTGTATGTGCAGGGGATATGGTGGAATAGCAGCAGCAGTGAATATAATGTAAATGCCACAACTTTGAGTATTGTGTGCGAGACACTACTGGGGGCATCATATGCAGGAGTAATGGGGCATTGCAGTGTTTTACATCATTACACATAATGTGTGATGGGCATTACGGTGTGAGGCATAATGTGTAATAGGCATTACGTTGTGCAGCTTAATGTGTAATGGCCATTATGTTGGGCCGCATAACGTGTAATGGGCATTACGGTGTGCGGCATAATAGGTAATGGGCATTATGGTGTGCGGCATAATGTGTAATAAGCATTACGATGTGTGGCATAATGTGAAATCGGCATTATGGTGGGTGACAATGTGTAATGGGCATTATGGTGTGCGGCATAATGTGTAATAAACATTAGGATGTGTGGCATAATGTGTAATGGGCATTATGGTGGGTGACAATGTGTAATGGGCATTACGGTTTGTGCCATAATGTGTAATGGGCATTACTTTGTACATTTGCAGGGTGAGGGAGTGTGTCAGTGTGATAGAACACAGGCCCCAGGGTGAGGGAGTGTGTCAGTGTGATAGAGCGCAGGCCGTAGGGTGAGGTATTGCATCATTGTGATAGAATGCAGGGTGAGGGATTGTGTCAGTGTGATAGAACGGAATGGGATCATTCGTCAGACTGCATTTAGGTCTACAGTCATTAGGTCGACCCCACTAGGTCGACTGGCAGGAAGGTCGACCTGACTTAAGGTCGACATGGGCCAAGGTCGACATGACTTAAGGTCGAATTTGCATAAAGGTCGACATGAGGAAGGTCGACTGGTCATAAGGTCGACATGGGTTTTTCACTGTTTTTTATCCGAATGTCGACACAGTCGACATGGATACAGTTGGCAATGAGAATCGGACCCTCGCATCGCTCGCTTCGCTCGCGATGCTTCGGGCACGGTGCCTCGCTGCGCTCGGCACACTATTTTATTCTCCCACCACGCCCTAGTGGATGGTAGGGCATGAAATACCGCCTGTCGGCACATGTCGGCTCAAAAAACAGTGAAAAACCCATGTCGACCTTATGACCAGTCGACCTTCCTCATGTCGACCTTTATGCAAATTCGACCTTAAGTCATGTCGACCTTGGCCCATGTCGACCTTAAGTCAGGTCGACCTTCCTGCCAGTCGACCTAGTGGGGTCGACCTAATGACTGTAGACCTAAATGCAGTCTGACGAATGACCGCATCCCGATAGAACGCAAGGTGAGAAATTACAAGGTGAGGGAACACGGCAGTTTGATTGAGCGCAGGCTGCAGAAATAGGGCTGCTTCCAGAAATTTCTCCCAGGCTAGTTTTCCATCCCAATCTAACCCTCCCTCTCTGCTCCGCAGCAATCTGGTAATGGGCACAGGTACGCTTCCAGTATGTGTTCCAGCATAGGGGGTGGGGGCCCACAGAGATATCAGTGTATGGGGCTCCAAGAATTCTGTTGCCAGTCCTGGCTGAAACTATGGGGGAAATTTACTAAAGGAAATCTGTAAAAAAATATTTGTATTTGTATCCAGAAATACACTTATTTTTTACATTTACTATCCCGAAAATACGGCAATTCGTAGTCGTATTGATGTGCTAGCAATACGAATAAGAATTGCCGTATTTTCGGGATAGTAAATGTCAAAAATAAGTGTATACAAATACACCTATTTTTTACAAATTTCCTTTAGTAAATTTCCCCGTATATATCACATCGCTATCAGGGGCAATTTTTGTTTCCCAGCAGCCAAATATGGACGAGACTGAAGCGATTTGCTTCTCTATGTAAAAATTTGAATACATTTTAAAAACCTGTGTGGTTCCCCCACACGAGTTTAACCAGCGTTAGGCTCTTTGAGCCGGTCCTGGATACAGAAATACAGGGGACAAAATTAATAGGAGTCACCTGTATTTTTATAATCGGCACTGGATTCTTGGGCCGGTCCTAGTTTTAAAAATACAGATGACAAAAAGAATAGGGGTCCCAGTATTTTTATAACCAGCATATGGCTCAAGCAGTCATTGGTGTAATACCGCAGCCGGGAAACTTTTTACGTAAGAATATTATGTGATGGGACCCAGAAACAGTTCAGTAGGATCCAGGGCCGGTGCAATGCACCAGAGTGACCCATGCGAGGGGGGCGGGGGCTCCACTGGGGTGAGGGCGTGCCGGTGCTCACCTGCTCTACCAGGGCGGGGGGGTATGTGGGTCTTGTCGCACCACAGGGGGTGCTGGGTGATGCTGTGCTGGCCACTGCGTTGCCCCATGGGTGGGCGGAGGTGGTGGGTGATACAGTGGCTAACTGCTCCTAACAGCTGCCCTCCAGTGGCCAGCGCCCTAGGCAAATGCCTAAAGCTGCCTAGTGGTGGCGCCGGCCCTGGTAGGATCCCAACTTTATAAAGTAAGGGGTCTATGGGTCCAACACATTTTTTCACTAAAGCACGATCACTGAAAATACCTAAATACCCTAATATATTAAAAAGTGGTTAATTTAAGAAAGCTATAGAAGAAAGGACAACGAAATGACTGCATAGGCATGTAGTGTATTAAACATGCTGAAGCTGGGTGTGGGCTTAGGGAGAGAATGTGACTCGGGGTATCCAATAGGGACATGGAGATTGGCAGATTAGCTGGGATAATAGGAGCTGAAGTGGGAGGAGTCTCCCTCTCTTCTCAGGAAAATTGAGGTGAGTGGATGTGCGTTGTGGCTGGCTTACTGTGTGAATCCTGTGAGATTGTGGCTGTGTAGTTTGTGGGGTGTTTGAGGTGATTGAGGTGAGTCTTAGTGAGCTGAGTACGTGCACTATTCCTGCTGCCATGTCCAGGTCCGCTCCCCAGCGTCCCAGGCGTGCTGCGAGGCGGCCTGCCCGCTTTGTGGCTGAGGAAGGCGCGGGCCCTGCCGGGAGTGAAGCCCCGGTACCTGCGGAGGTCCCTGCTGCTACCGCCTCGGGCTCTGCTCGTGGCCGGGCGGCGGTCGCTGGTCCTGGGAGGAGGACGGCGGCTGTTTTCTCAGCTGCGGGTGGTCCAGGGAGAGGTCGCGGCACGGCCGTATCACGCGGCGGGCGCGCTAACATGAGAGGCGCCCGTTGCATAGCTGCGGTGTCCTCCTCGGCTGCGGCTCGCGCCGGCGGTGTCATAGGCGGGCGGCGGCCATTATTCACTGAGGTACCGCTGCAGCGCGGTGTAATGGAAGCTAGGCCTGTTAGTGCAGGGGGGCGGGGCGGCGCTGGTAGCAGGGCTGCTGTGTCAGGGAGAGCTGGTGCAAGGCAGGGACAGACACAGGCTGAAATAAGTATGGCGGCTGAGCCTGCTCCTGACCCTGAAACCCCTTTGTATGGCTATAGGCCATCCTGGGAGAGACAGGAGCCGGATCCATTGAGGGATGGTAGAGCCGCTGGGGCAGCGGGTCGGGGGCAGGGCAGGGAGAGGGCATCAACCCGCGGCGGTCGCCACGGGGCTGATTCTGCTGCCGAGGTGGCTGGCGGTGGTGCTCCCTCTGCTTCTTTTGACCCCGCTTTGCTGTCGACAGCTTTGTCCTCTATGGCTGGTGCCCTTGCTCCCTTGCTGGAGGGCAGGCCTGAGGGTGAAATGGGTTCAAGTAGCAGCAGGCAGGATGTGTTTAAGCCCATACCTGGATGCACTGAGTTTGTGAGAGCATTTGGGAGATTGCATACTCCTGTAGTGGCTGAGGGAGAGAGTGGTCTTGATGAGGCTGTGCCTGGTCCTTCACGCAGTCAGCCCAAGCGCAATAGGCGCTCGCGGTCCCCGAGGCCACCTTCTTGTGTGCCCACAGGTGGTGATGCTACTGGACGGAGACAAGGGAAGAGGGAGGCGACAGTCGACTTAGTGGACACGGATGTCGACGATGATGATGATACTTGGGAGGAGCAGCCCGGAACATCAGGTGAGGGTTCCTCAGATGACGAAGGGGGGTCACATGCAGGCTCTTCCTCTGGGGGCTCCCATTCCTCGCGCTACTCCTCCTCTTCCTCCTCTTCTTTGCCAGGGGGCTCTGATGAGGGTAGTACAGCAAAAGCCCGCAAGAGGGCTGCTAAATACGCAAGGAAGGAGGCGGGGAAGCGAGCTAAGGGTGACAAGTGCAAGCGCCTAGCTTCAATTTCCAGGAGAGAAAGGAAGCGTAGGAACCTACCTAGTGTGGTGCATTGTGATTATACTGTGGTTCTCCGAGGCCTTCGGGAAAGCTGCAGGAAAAAAATCCAGAAGGGTGACTTTGTGGATTTATTTAGCTTGACGGATGAGGCCAAGAAAGCCCATAAGGCTGCAAAGGCAAAAGGGGGCGTCGGTTCTGACGCTTTCAGATCTTACGGCAATTGGTTGTCTGGTTTTTGTGTCTTTGCTGCATGTTACTTAGAAGATAGGCCAGAGGAGCATATGAATATCATTCGCTATATTCATATGGTCCATTATATGTACAGAAGGTACGGTGGGGTTGCCTGGAGGAAGTATGACGAGCAGTTCAGACGCAAGCAGGACTGCTTACACATAATAGACTTTGGCTGCAAGGATGTCGAGGTCTGGATGGAGGTTGCCAGGGTTCATTCGGAGGTTACGGAGAGTGGACACCCACCTGTGGCTACGGCCCCTCCAAGCCATGCGCCTCAGAGGGCTATCACAGATAGCTCGGCGGCTAAGCGTTTCCCAACTGGAGGTAAATCATTTACGCCTGGGTCAGCCAGAGGGAAGTGTTATGCATTTAACAGTTCCTTCTGCAACATGGGGCAGCGTTGCCGTTACAAGCACATTTGTATCACTTGCTCTGGCAATCACCCTTCATCCAGTTGCTTTCGAGGGGGCCGCCCCTCCCGAGGGGCGGGTTCCGCAGCTGCCACTAGGCCCCCCTCCTCAGGCTCTGCTCGCTAGGGCATTAACAACGGTTTGTGTCGAGGCCATGTTTCCATGGCTTCGAAATTACATAGACAGAGAAGCTGCGATGTTTTTGTTTAAAGGTTTTTCGGAAGGTTTTAGTTTGCCAGTTAAGGGTGAAGTTAAAGGGAGGGCTTTTAGGAACTTGCAATCTGCAAGATCCCTTGCTTCAGTTTTAAGAGAGAAGGTCACGAAAGAGGTACGCTTAGGTCGCATGGCTGGCCCCTTTTTGGCCCCTCAGATAGCAGACATGATCATTTAGCCTGTCGGGGTTGTGCCTAAGAAGGATCCGGGTAAGTTTAGGTTAATCCAACACCTGTCCAATCCAGTTGGGTTTTCAGTTAACGACGCCATTCCATTTGAATGCTGTTCGGTGACTTACCAGTCCTTTGATGATGCACTCGCGATGGTCCGGTCTTATGGGCCGGGAGCGCTTATGGCAAAAATTGATATAGAATCGGCCTTTCGCCTTTTGCCATTACATCCCAATGCTTTTAGGTACATGGGCTTCCGCATGGGAAACGAATACTTCATTGACAAATGCCTGCCGATGGGGTGTTCAGTTTCCTGCGCATTCTTTGAGAGGTTCAGTACCTTTTTGCATTGGTGCGTGGAGAGGTCCTCGGGATTGAGCGGGATCGCTCACTACCTTGACGACTTCCTCTGCGTCGGACCTGCAGGCTCCGATCAGTGTGAGTGCATCTTGTCTAGCATACGTGGCATTTTTTTCTAAATTCGGTGTACCCATTGCGGAGGAAAAGACCGAAGGGCCCACAACCTGCCTGTCTTTCTTGCTGATCCAGATTGATACAGGGTCAGGTTGTTGTTGTTTACCTCTTGACAAGGTGGAGAAGCTTAGAGAGGCCATTGCACAGTGCAGGAGCGCTCGAAAGGTTACATTGCGTCAGGCACAATCTCTTCTGGGCCAGCTTAACTTTGCTTGCAGGGTTATACCAATGGGACGGTTGTTTTGTCGCAAGTTGGAGCGTTCCACTGCTGGAGTTAAAAGAGCTCACCATTTTGTGCGCCTGTCAATGGAAATTAAGCGTGACCTTGTCATTTGGTCCTCGTTTCTGGAGGATTTCAATGGCATTCGCATTTGGTTGGCTCCGGTGGTGGATAGCTCCAGGTTGCAACTCTTCACTGACGCTGCGGGTTCCACAGGCTTCGGGTGCTATCTAGATGGAAGCTGGTGCGCAGAGGCTTGGCCTGAGGATTGGTTGAGAGAGGGCCTTAACAGGGATATGCTGCTTCTTGAGCTTTTTCCGATCATGGTGGCAATTGAGATCTGGGGCCCCCGCTTGGCGAATCGCGGTGTACTTTTTTGGTGTGACAATTACAGCGTTGTCCACGCAATTAATAACCAGAAGGCTAAATCCCTTCTGGTCTTGCGGGTTTTGGGGCAGCTGTCGCAACAGTGTTTGCGGTTTAACATCTTATTTAAGGCAAAACACGTTCCTGGCGTACAGAATGAGGTTGCAGATGCGCTTTCCCGATTTCAGTGGGAGCGCTTTCGGAAGCTTGCTCCAGGGTCTGATGCTTTTGGGGTTTCGTGCCCTCTTTATGTTTGGCAGGTCATCAGGCCGGAATGGAGGGGCTAGCGGAACTGTCGGTAGCGCCGACTATGCTTAGGAAGTACCGCCAGGCTTGGTCGGAATGGGAAGCTTTCTCTGGAGGGTCTGCACAGCCAGGTAGGCGGGGGCAGAGACTTCTGCTATCTTTTCTCTGGAAACTTTACAACTCAGGCAAATCCAGGGCGGTAGCAGTTAGTTACCTGGCAGGTTTAGCGTTCTTTGCTCAGTTAAAGGGGCTCACTGACTTTACCAAGGGGTTCCTAATACGAAGAGCCATGAAGGGCTGGTTGCGTAAAGCCCCGGTGGCCCCTGATAGCAGGCGTCCTATTGACGCCTCAATCCTCCCTTCTTTATTAGATAAAGTAGTTTGCTACTAGAGTCCGCGTTTGAGACTCTGTTATTTCGTTTGGCCTTTTCAGTTGCATTTCACGGGGCGTTAAGAATACTTGAGCTGGTTGCTCCTTCTAAACATAGGGATTCCTGTTTGCTGGCATCAGACGTACGGATGGATGAGCAGGCGCTCTGGTGCAGGATACGGCGCTCAAAAACAGATCAGTTAGCAAAGGGAACGTGGGTGTCAATGCCTTCTGTGTTGCCAGTATCTATCTGCCCAGTAGCACTTGCAAGGCAATACGCACTAGTGAGGCCAGATTCTGATGGGTCGTGGCTGTTGCACTATGATGGACTACCTTTGACCAGGTACCAATTTTGCTGGATGATAAGGCATTGTTTGGAAAGCTTGGGTTTGGCACCAGGGGACTTTGGCACCCATTCCTTTAGAATAGGCGCGGCAACATCGGCAGCTAGAGCAGGATGGCTGGCTAGAGACATCAAAGCCTTGGGTAGATGGCGCTCTGCGAGCTATAGAAAGTACATTTGTCCGCATCTCCTGCCCTGTTAGTCTGTGTGTGTTTGGTTTCCAGCTGTTTGGTTGTACTCCTATGTTACCCCAGCCCTCCTGTTTCCTACTCGGGGATTAGCTACGCTCTGTTGTTGAGCCAGCGTCCGGAGTTTTCATGCTTTTTTGCCTGACCTGACGGACTGAATTCGGCTTATTATTTCGGCTAATTTGGCTCCAATTAAGAGTCCCTCAGCAGGTTCAGAGGTTTTTTCCTCCGGCCGAGTAATCCCTTTCTTTCCGATACCCCTTCCACTACCCTTCCCTCCCTATGTGAGTTTTCTTACCTATTGTGTCTAGGAGTGGCTTTAATTGCTATTGAAGCAGTTCTACCGCACCAAATTTGTGCACCATAAAAAATTTTCTTTTGGTAGATCCTCCCATAAAATGTACATTCCTGTCCTTTTAAAGAATCCATATTAATCCCTCTTATCCAATTTTTTCCTTCAGGTGTGGGCATCGATAACATTAAGGTGTGGGTTGTAGGTCATTCATTCGTCCATTGGGCGGGTAGGCTAGTAGCCTCAGGTGAGGGTCTGGTGGTTGATGGTTGCCAGCGTGTGCGTTGGCTTGGAGTTAGGGGGATGTCCTTGCGCGAGCTATGGGCTTATCTCCTTGTGAATGTGGAAAACTTTGGTTTGCCAGAAGTTTTGGTACTTCATTTGGGTGGCAATGACCTGGGGAAGATGTCCCAACTGGAGTTACGGGCCCTGATTCTGGATGATCTGGCCTTTATTAGGGCCGCATGGCCTACGTGCACCTTGATATGGTCATTCATAGTTCCCCGCCTGTGTTGGAGAGGCGCCAGGGATTGTCGTGCGATTGACGAGGCCAGGAAAAAGCTGAACTCAGCTGTGGCTCGTTGGGTTCTGCAAGCTGGGGGTGCGGTGGTGCCGCATAAGAGGATTAGGTTTAGGTATCACCAGCTATATCGGCCTGACGGGATACATCTTGTCAAGGCAGGTTTGTGGATATTCGTGGAGGATCTGTTGATCGTGGTAGCTTCGGTGCAGTAGTCTGGTGGCGTGGCGGGGTCTCCGGGACCGGAGCCCCACTTTGGCGGGAAAGAACGGCAAGTTCATAGATTTTAGATTATTTCTTAAGTTTTGTTAGTTGCTGAGTTGGCTTGTTTTTCGGTGCGCTCGCCTCTCATTGGATTAGGCCTTTCGCTGGATTACCCGCTCGGGGACTGCGAACCCACCCGGATGGGTGGGTAGTCAATGTTGTAGGTTGAGTGGATACCGTTTTTCTGAGTTAGGCTGATTTACGCAAGTTAGTTTGGGGGGTGGAGCTTAACAATTTTAGCCGTTCTTTCTGGCCACCATAAAATAACCAATAAAATTAATCAAACTTCAAATTAGCTTAAAGACTACATAAACTCAGCTAACAATTTCTGCCAAACCTATGTCTACGAGTCTTTATTTTAGATAAGCCTATGTAGAAGTTTAAGTACATCATTTTACATGCTAAAGGTCACATATCTGCTGATAGAATGTTTAGAGAAACTCTTATCTAGAGAGCGCAGGAAATACTCAGAATTAAATAAAATAATCTAAAAAGATTGTTATTTATGTATAATCTATAACACACACAATGTTAATAAAATACACATATAGTAAACATGAATACATACATCTTTAAATAATCAATGAATACATATAAAATAAAATAGTATCACTTTGCCAATCGAAACCGATACAGAAAACTTAAAAAGACCATATTTTACATAACCACCAATAGCCGGATTTTGATACTTCCACAGAAATATACTGATTCCAGATTTTTGAATTTAGTTGGTAGGAATAAATTCAGTCCAGATAAATCCCCTTCACTTCGGGGTAGTTTGGTTAGCTGTATTAATTGCTACATGTGGGGAAATAATGATGGTTAGAAATAAGAAGTTCAGTAAGGTTAGGGACCCTATTCACTGTCGCTGTAAGCCTCACTCAATTAGTGATCTCCATAAGGATAGTGAGCAGTCCAGAAAATTATTGTAGGAAAGTACTTTGGGTAGTATATTTGCTGTTTATATCCTTCCAACCTGACCGCAGTATTGAGACCAGCTCACTGCGTCAGGGTGCCGACCTCAAACACCCAGCTGGGAGCGGACGCTGCAGGGAAGCAAGCAACACAGTCTTTGAAGATATAGCTACCTCTGTCCCAGGCAGGTGTATAACAGCATTCACCTTCTTTGGCTTTGTAGCGCTGTAAGTAAAATCATGCCAGATGGTTGCAGGGACAGGTTCCTTATTTTACGCAGACAGCGACAGGATATAGAGGTCCAAATTCAGGCACTTGGCATCGTGGGGGAATAGCTCTTAACCGGTTTCTCTGTCCTCTTAATCTGACGGAATGATTGTAATCAGTATAGGTTTTGTAGCGGTGTAAGTATCGCCATAATACTTGTGCAGTTCACATGAGGAAGCCTTCACTGATGAAAGACAGTAAATCTTTTTGCCATAGGGATATCACCAACAATCAGATTTGGAGGTGAAATAAGGTTATTTGTTCTCACCGAGTAAGTACACTTGTTGTTATAGAACTGACATTGAGCATAATTTGTTTATTCTACTTCAATAACTTTTTATTCCTTAGTCTATTCAAGTGAATTTTACATTTTGTTTTTGAATATCTTTCAGGAGAATATTGAAATAATTTTGATTTGATTTGAATTGCATTGGAAAAAATGTATGAATTCAGGACCTATGCATTTTAACAGTGCTTTTTGATATTAATATATATGTTAGGGTCAATTGTTGCACATTTGACAAGTTGACCAACTGTGTCAAAGTCTTCCCCATCAGGTCAATCCTAATCTACCACTCAGGATTGTAAATATGGAAATTATCTTGTTAATGTTAAATTAAAAAACAAATCAATTAAACAAAAAACTTTCACCCATTGCCATCGTCACTACTACAGTGTATCTGTGGTGCATTTGATATGTGACTACATTGTTTAAATAAAAATCACAGCAGCTCTGCACTCACAACAGTGAGTGAACACTCCAAGGTGTATTCTTTAAACAGGGGTATGGTATAACCAGCTGACAGTTATAAAAAAATATATATACACGACACAGGAAAACAGGAGGCTGGGTAGTGATAGGGGTGTGTGGGCATAAGGGGGACTAAAGAGGAGGGTGGAGGACACTGTGCAGCTTCTGCCAGTGGGTGAAGGTCTAGCGTGGCAGCACAGGAGTACAGGACGGTGCCCCTGAGTCAGTGTCTCCTCCTACTGGGTGGGAGTTGGGGTGCATGAGAGCAGGAGGCTGAGTGGTAAAGCATGATAGGGCAATGTGGGCAACACAGGGTGAGCGGATTCCCACTGGCGGAAGTTACGGGGCAGGAGAACAGGAGGCAGGGCAGTGATAGAGGTGTGTGGGCATGTGGGGTAGTAAAGGTTTTTGGCTGTTGCAGAGTAGGGATGGGCATTGGTGCAGACGCCATTGCTGGTTGGCATTGATGGCGATTTTGCACCATGCCATCGATAGTAGTAACATATTACTTGGATAACCATCGATTGTTGTAGCTATCGATGGTTATCCAATATATCTGACTGAATAGGCTGTGGGTCAATCAGAACTTGGTGGCGGGTGTGTGTGTGTGTGGAGGGGGGCATTGATGTAGGGAAACCATCTGGTCCTCCCACATCGATGGTAAAAGTATTCCACATCGGCCATAAACCATCAGTGATTTGAAATCATTGATGGTTGATGGGCATCCCTAGAACTGGAGGAGGGTGGGGGACAGTATGCAGCTCCCGGCAGTGGGTGAGCGTCTCCTCGCACTGGGAGGGAGTAAGGGGGTGTATGAGAGCAGGAGGCTGTATAATAGGGGTATGTGGGCAAGACATTGATAAAAGTTGTGGCGCTGGTGCAGAGGACCGTGGGGACACTTCTGGCAGTGGGGGTCCGTGAATCGCGGGAGGAGTGCGCGGGGTGCCGTGAATGAAGGGAGGGGGGATGCGGGGGTCCGCGAATCGTGGGAGGGGGGCGCGGGGGGTCATGAATCGCGGGAGGGGGGTCGTGGGGGGGCCGCGAATCGCAGGAGGGGGGGTGCGGGGGTGCCGTGAATCGTGGGAGGGGTGTGTGAATCGCAGGGGGGGTTGTCACGGGGAGTGGCGAATCGCGGGAGGAGGCGCCGGAGGTGCTGTGGGGTTCCGTGAATCGCGGGAGGGGGTCCGCAAATCACAGGAGGGGGTGCTGGGGGTGCCGTGAATCGCGGGAGGGTGTGTGCGGGGGCGCAAATCGCGCTGGGGGTGCAAATCGCAGGAGGGGGGGTGCCGTGAATGGCGGGAGGGGGTGGGGGTTTGCAAATCACGGGAGGGGGGTGCAGTGAAACGCAGGAGGGGGCGCGGTGGTACCTTGAATCGCGGGGGTGCCACGAATTGCGGGAGGGGGGTCGCGTGGGGCTGCAAATCACGGGAGGGGGTCCACGGGGTGCTGTGAATAGCGGGAGGGGGGCCGCGAATCGCGGGAGGGGGCTTGGGTCCACAAATCACTGGAGTGGGGGCACCATGAATCGCTGGAGGGGGGGTCGCGGGGGTGCCGCGAATCACGGGAGGTGGGGTCGCGGGGGACACTGTGCAGCTTCTGCCAGTGGGTGAAGGTCTAGCGTGGCAGCACAGGAGTACAGGACGGTGCCCCTGAGTCAGTGTCTCCTCCTACTGGATGGGAGTTGGGGTGCATGAGAGCAGGAGGCTGAGTGGTAAAGCATGATAGGGCAATGTGGGCAGCACAGGGTGAGCGGATTCCCACTGGCGGAAGTTACGGGGCAGGAGAACAGGAGGCAGGGCAGTGATAGAGGTGTGTGGGCATGTGGGGTAGTAAAGGTTTTTTGCTGTTGCAGAGTAGGGATGGGCATTGGTGCAGACGCCATTGCTGGTTGGCATTGATGGCGATTTTGCACCATGCCATCGATAGTAGTAACATATTACTTGGATAACCATCGATTGTTGTAGCTATCGATGGTCATCCAATATATCTGACTGAATAGGCTGTGGGTCAATCAGAACTTGGTGGCGGGTGTGTGTGTGGGGGGGGGGCATTGATGTAGGGAAACCATCTGGTCCTCCCACATCGATGGTAAAAGTATTCCACATCGGCCATAAACCATCAGTGATTTGAAATCATTGATGATCGATGGGCATCCCTAGAACTGGAGGAGGGTGGGGGACAGTATGCAGCTCCCGGCAGTGGGTGAGCGTCTCCTCGCACTGGGAGGGAGTAAGGGGGTGTATGAGAGCAGGAGGCTGTATAATAGGGGTATGTGGGCAAGACATTGATAAAAGTTGTGGCGCTGGTGCAGAGGACCGTGGGGACACTTCTGGCAGTGGGGGTCCGTGAATCGCGGGAGGAGTGTGCGGGGTGCCGTGAATGAAGGGAGGGGGGATGCGGGGGTCCGCGAATCGTGGGAGGGGGGCGCGGGGGGGTCATGAATCGCGGGAGGGGGGTCGTGGGGGGGCCACGAATCGCAGGAGGGGGGGTGCGGGGGTGCCGTGAATCGTGGGAGGGGTGTGTGAATCGCGGGGGGGTTGTCACGGGGAGTGGCGAATCGCGGGAGGAGGCGCCGGAGGTGCTGTGGGGTTCCGTAAATCGCGGGAGGGGGTCCGCAAATCACAGGAGGGGGTGCTGGGGGTGCCGTGAATCGCAGGAGGGTGTGTGCGGGGGCGCAAATCGCGCTGGGGGTGCAAATCGCAGGAGGGGGGTGCCGTGAATTGCGGGAGGGGGCGGGGGATGGCAAATCACGGGAGGGGGGTGCAGTGAAGCGCGGGAGGGGGCGCGGTGGTACCTTGAATCGCGGGGGTGCCACGAATTGCGGGAGGGGGGTCGCGTGGGGCTGCAAATCACGGGAGGGGGTCTGCGGGGGTGCTGTGAATAGCGGGAGGGGGGCCGCGAATGGCGGGAGGGGGCTTGGGTCCACAAATCACCGGAGTGGGGGCACCATGAATCGCTGGAGGGGGGGTCGCGGGGGGTGCCGCGAATCACGGGAGGTGGGGTCGCGGGGGTCCCGCAAATTGCGGGAGGGGGGGTCGCGGGGGTCCTGCGAATCGCGGGAGGGGGGGTCCAGAGAATGGGGGGAGGGCGGGAGGGGGGGTCGTGAATCGTGGGAGGGGTGTGTGAATCGCGGGGGGTGTGTCACGGGGGTCGCGATCGCGGGAGGGGGCGCCGGAGGTGCTGTAGGGTTCCGTGAATCGCGGGAGGGGGTCGACAAATCGCAGGAGGGGGTGCGCAAATCGTAGGAGGGGGGTGCCGCGAATCGCGGGAGGGGGCAGGGGTTTGCAAATCGTGGGAGGGGGTCGCAGCGAAGTACGGGAGGGGGCGCGGCAAAGCACGGGAGGGGGCGCGTTGGTGCCATGAATCGCGGGGGTGCCACGAATCGCGGGAGGGGGGGTCGCGTGGGGCTGCAAATCACGGGAGGGGGTTTGCGGGGGTGCTGTGAATAGCGGGAGGGGGGCCGCGAATCACGGGAGGGGGCTTGGGTCCACAAATCACCGGAGTGGGGGCACCATGAATCGCTGGAGGGGGGGGTCGCGGGGGTCCCACAAATTGCGGGAGGGGGGGTCGCGGGGGTCCTGCGAATCGCGGGAGGGGGGGTCCAGCGAATGGGGGGAGGGCGGGTCGTGAATCGTGGGAGGGGTGTGTGATTCGCGGGGGTGTGTCACGGGGGTTGCGATTGCGGGAGGGGGCGCCGGAGGTGCTGTGGGGTTTCGTGAATCGTGGGAGGGGGTCCGCAAATCGCAGGAGGTGGTGCGCAAATCGCAGGAGGGGGGTGCCGTGAATCGTGGGAGGGGGCGGGGGTTTGCAAATCGCGGGAGGGGGTCGCAGCGAAGTACGGGAGGGGCGCGGCAAAGCACGGGAGGGGGCGCGGTGGTGCCATGAATCGCGGGGGTGCCACGAATTGCGGGAGGGGGGTCGCGTTGGGCCGCAAATTGCAGGAAGGGGTCCGCAGGGGGTGCCGTGAATAGCGGGAAAGGGGGTTGTTTTTCGAATCACGGAAGCGGGCTTGGGTGCCGTGAATCGCTGGACGGGGGGTCGCGTGAATCGGGAGGGGGGGCGCGGGGGTCCTGTGAATCGCAGGAGGGGGGGTCGCAGGGGTCCCGCGAATGGGGGGAAAGGGGGTTCACGGGGGGTCCCGCGAATGGGGGGAGGGGGGTTCACGGGGGTCCCACGAATGGGGGAGGGGGGTCACGGTGGTCCCGCCATTCGCGGGAGGGGGGGTCCCGCGAATGGGGGGAGGGGGGGTTCACGGGGGTCCCACAAATGGGGGGAGGTTGGGTCGCGTGAATCGCGGGAGGGGGGTCGCGGGGGTCCCACGAATCGCGGGAGTGGGGGGTCGGCGGGGTCCCACGAATGGGAGAGGGGGGATCGCGGGGGGTCCCGCGATTGGGGGGAGGGCGGTCGTGGGTGTCCGGGGGTGGTTTGCTGGCAAAGGGGAGGGGGGTGCGGGAGTAATGGTGGATGGTGGCTGTGGAGTAATGGTGGATAGTGGGTGTGTACTGTAGCCCTGGCTGGGCGGGGTGAGGTGATGTCAAGGGTGTGGGATGTGTAGAACGTTATACACATAGTACACTTATTCCTAGGGGGGGCGGGTTTGTGTATCCTGCTGGGCGGGAATGTTAGCTACACAGGGGATGAGTGACAGATCTGGCTAAATATATAAGAGATTTTTGTTTATGTTAAATATAATTAATACCTGTTTTCTATTTTATCTTTTGGTGATTGATATGATTATAATCATAACAAATGGACATAAACTCGGAACAGTTAATTATGGACGTGCGTTCCATCCATTATAATGGTGCGTTGCACCTGCCATATACCTAATATGGAGAGAGACACAGGAAACATGGACCGTGTTTCTACCTCCCCTAACATGGCGGTGCAGTCCATTGAATGAATATGCGCTCCATTGAAAGGAAACACGCAAAGAGGAGGAACGGATTGTCATTTCCGGCACGGCTGTGCCATGCAAACAGCTGTGTAATACCCCTTTCAGATAGAAAAGTCTGAAAAACCCGGCAAATACACTGCATTTCAAATGTGTCATTTTGCCGGGAGCAACCTGACCCCCCTTCACACAGAAGAACCAAATACCAGGTTGAAAATTTCTACTCAGTAATTTGCTGAATAACACGGGTATTTCTTCTGTGTGAAAGGGTCAACACGGTTCATAAATCCTGTGTCCTCGACCCTGGTCAATTCCAGGGTCGGAGACATGGGATTTATGACACGGGTGTGCCCTTTCACGCAGAAAAAGGACCCGTGTAGTTAATAAAATTCCCGGGTGGAACTGCTTCACCCGGGTATTTAATTTTCTGTGTGAAAGGGGTATATTATTGTATTAGCTGGGGGGGTATATTAAGGCCCTGTCCGGTGGTGATCACTACGCTTCTGAGGAAGGGCACTATTTGCCCCGAAAGCGCGCTTAAGCCAAGGGAACACCACCGAACAAATCCTGTCCTGAGGCTACCACGGGTCACTGTATCTCTGCTATAGACCGCTGGCCGGCGACATAGAAGGAGGTGATACCTATCTAGCACAGCACAAGGATCCCATCACCCTGAGGGGTTACATGCTTGTTTTTATCTACTTCATGTGATTGTATTGAATAAATGCTTATTTGTATCATCCTGGGCAGAGCCTCACTATCTGCGCTGTGGGTATTGGTATTCTTGTTATCTCTGGGATTCTGGCAGTTGTTTCTCCAACATTGGAATCCCTACTGTCAGGAGCCCGACAGGGGGCAAACGCATCAGAGCCCCTTGCGTGCTCACCACCTATTCTATTCTCCCTCTATGGAGGTCATGGACCCTCACAAGAGAATATAGTCCATGTAAGTCGGGATTCCGATGTTGGAAAAATTACCGTCGGAATCCCGACTGTCTGTGAGTCCGGCACCCATAAACAGGGAATTTTTGTTTTAATTGTTCCAACATCTCCAAAGTCTTCCCAGTCTGGTCAGTCCTAATTAATCGCTCAGAACTCTAAACATGACAATTGTTATCACTCTATTGGTAAATAAACAGTATAACATTCTTCCTGATTTCAGGTTTACTTGCACACAGACTTTTAAAAGCAAGATCTCTGCAAAGCCTATCAGCTATTAAATACCCAGGAAAGCACCTATGTTTTTTAAGGTCTACCAAATAAGGTCAACAAAACTTATCTTGCCCAAACAAAGGCCCTTATTCTAGTTCACTCTTTCTCACAAAATCTTTCTTAGATGGACAAAACCATGTGCACTGCAGGTGGGGCAGATGTAACATGTGCAGATAGAATTAGATTTGGGTGAGTTATTTTGTTTCTGTGCAGGGTAAATACTGGCTGCTTTATTTTTACACTGCAATATAGATCTCACTTTGAACTAAAACCCCCACCCAAATCTAATTCTCTCTGCACAAGTAACACCTGCCCCACCTGCAGTGCACATGGTTTTGTCCATCTAAGAAATATTTTGTCAGAAAGAGTCAACTAGAATAAGGCCCAAAGTTTTGAAATCCAGTAGGCAATATTAGTGTTTGTAAAGGACTTCAGTTAGCGTACTGTACATACTCTCCTCATTGTTCTGAAGGGAACAAACACATGCAAATATGTAATGTATGACAATTTGTTATGTTCATGGCATCAGTAAAGCACATTGAGTTGCAGAGAAAAGTGCTATAGAAATAAAATAATTTAGAATTAATATTACTGTTATTCATGTTGAGAGCAATGGTGGATATCCTGAATTCGGAGCAAAAGTAAATACTGGGCAAATTAGAATGTGCAAAGAGATAGATTTTTGGAGGGAATGTTCTAGATAAATGACATTCTAAACATAGAATGGGGCGTTAAATTATACCTTTCCCCAAATGACCAATATCCAAGTTTTGGCCCTGCCAAACAAAACCAGTTACGCACAGCCCCTCCCAGTCACAGATTAGTGACAGCCTCAGTCCTACCCACATTTGCATGGACACCAAAGACTCTTCGATATTCTGGGATTTGCACCTGGATCTGTGAGTTTATAGTGATCTGCGTTCCAACAGTTTTGGCAGTGCAGGGGTGCTGGCTGTGTAAGCAGTGCAGGGGGCGGCAGTGGGAAGGGGGGCCTCAATGCAGGCAGAGAGGCTTACACCCTCAATTTTGGGGTGCCTATCCTCATTGTGGGGGTGTTAGCAGTGCTGGAGTGTCTGCAGTGTTCTCAGTGTGGGGTTTCCAGTGGTGTCCTCCATGTGGGGGGCCACCATCTTCTATGAGTCTGCCCATTTGTAGTTTATGGGGAACAGCTTACTGGCTGACAGCCATAACAGATGGCTATCTCAGCCAAACGGCAGTCTCCCATTGATTTCAAAAGGAATTCTGAAAGTGTAGCCCGAGGCAAAACCTCGAGAATCAGTAGTAGCTTCTTAAGGTTTTCCCCCAGATAGATGAGGCAGAAAGGAAGATACAAGTGTAACAGAATAGGAGAGAAAGATATTCTCATTTTTGTAGGGCACTCTTTTAGAAAAAAAGGTACTTGTTTCCTAGCACGGCGCCCACGATATTAAGTTGTATGACATTGCATCGCATGCCATATGCCTGCGAGTTTAAATTGTATAAGCCCCTATATGATTTTTAATTGTATAAGCACCCTAATGGGTGCTTAAAATGTTAAATGCACCCCCACACCACCCCCGCTATCAACGCCAACCCGAAGCGTGGCAAGCGCAGAGAGCCCACGAGAGCGGCGGTACGCATCCTCCGACCTTTTCATACCCCCACTATCCACTTCAGTGAGGATTTGATGTTATATAGTGTGGCGAGTGCAGCGAACCACTGAGCCCGAAGCGTGGCGAGCGGACGCGGATTACTTCACATATATTCTGCGTCCCCTCGCGGGGCTCGCCACGCTTCGGGCTCGGTGGCTTTCTGCGCTCGCCACACTCTCTAAAATCAACTCCACGCTCCCATTACGGTGCTTATACAATTAATTATCTTATAGGGGGCACATTTAACATTGAAAACACCCATTAGGGTGCTTATACAATTTTAAATCGTATACCATTGTATATGGCATACAATGGCATACAATGCGATGGTATACAATTATAAATTGTATAACATCGGCTGCCATCGCGTAACATTGCATCGCATACCATTGGTATTATACCTTATGGTATGCGATTCGATGGGCGCCGTGCTAGGAAACAAGTACCGAAAAAAATTATATCTTCTCAAAAATTCATAAATTAAAAAGACTTACATGTTAGATCAATATAGACAAATGAGCTATATAAAACTTCCAGGGTGTTATCCTCAATACAGAGTACTCTCATTGCCAGGTTGGTCTCGTTATCCCTGTGCTGCATCATCTCGGTCTAAAAAGGGCTAGGCTGCAACAACAGATGCCTCACTACACTTTCTCACATTCCACAGGCTCACTCACATGTTGTGAAATGCTTGACACACAACATGCAGCCGCTGTCTGAGTTACAAGTGAGAGTGTAGAGTTGATATCTACTTTTAGAAAAGGTCAGTTTAAAGGTGCCCATACACTATCCGTTTAACGGATCCGTTCGGCACTTAATTAGCACGCATCGCATCGGATCGCATCCCTAGTGCATGCCTTGTGCATGCACTGTGATCCGATGCGATGTGTACCTAGTACAAAAAGTATGTGCAGCACATACTTTTTGTACCGTACGATGAGATGCGCGGGAGCGCGCATCTCATAGTACAGAATGGACGGTCCGGGAACGGACCGTCTATGGGCACCTTAACACTGTCCATGGGATGTATGTATTTACTAATTTATGATAATGTTACCCATCTTAAGTCCAGGTTTTGCAGGTAAATGACAAATTAAGAAACAATAATTATTACGCTTGAAAAACTTTATTTAAGGCTGCTAGTTAACATTTTGAAAGCTTAGCACTTTCGTAATAAACATTTCAAACAGGGTAACCCTTTGCATTCTGACATGATTGGAGTAAATTCTATGTACAATTCATTTTCATAGAAAAATAAGTTCTTTTTTTTATTTAAACAAGCTATATTATTCTTTATAATTTTTATATTTTTTTAATATTTTTTTCCTTTTAAATATTGGGACGAGAGAATGGCACTTCTGGATTTAAGCACTCCTAATTCTGGTAGGACTGGCAAAGCCTCTTTCTAAGTATGGTAAAAGTTCGGCCATTAATAAAAGCATTAAACCTTGTATGGTAGATGTGTTTTTGAGTAGAACCTGCTTTTTGTGTAATTCCTCAACAAGAAAACACTATTGGAAATGTCATTTACTTTGCATGCAAAGCTATACTGTATGGCTTTAAGGTACACCTGCTTGAATTTACACAACACAAATTCATCAATTTCAAGTGACAGCTGGTTGGTGGTTCCTTGTTGAAGATCTGTATTCTTTTATTGTTCTTCAATTAAATCCCTGAAAGAAAAAATAGAATTGTATATTACTTTACATGTATTCCGCGTCCCCTCGCCACGCTTCGGGCTCGGTGGCTCGCTGCGCTCGCCACACTGACTAGAATGAACTCAACGCTGACCATGGATGGTGGGGGTATAAAAAGGTCGGAGGACGCGTACCGCTGCCCCTCGTGGGCTCGCTATGCTCGCCACGCTTCGGGTTGGCTTTATAGTGGGGGTGTCGTGGGGGTGCTTTTAACATTGTAAGCACCCATTACGGTGCTTATACAATTAATAATCTTATAGGGGGGCCATTTAACATTAAAAGCACCAATTAGGGTATACCATCGCATTGTATGCCATTGTATGCCATATACAATGGTATACAATTTTAAATTGTATAACATCAGATGCCATCGCGTCGCATACCATTGTAAGGCTTATGGTATACAATGCGATGGGCGCCGTGCTAGGAAACAGGTACCATTATATCTTTGATATTTTTGCCACATTTTTGACAGGAGAGTAAACACTTATGCTTAAGAGAGGTAAGGTTCGTGTCAATTTGCACGAATGGCCAGTGCGTTCTATATAAGGTGAAATGTATATACTGTATTCCTGATGATGGTTAAGCTCATTAAATTGAAATGTTGAAACTTACACTTGTGTAGTGTATTGTACTTTCTTGAATCCTGAGAGTGCCGCACCTAAATTCACACACACACTCTATATATATATATATATATATATATATATATATATATATGTATGTATGTATGTATGTATAGTACATCTTTCCATCATCCCCTTCCTTATTTACTTTTTAATTTTAATTTAATTTAATTGTCTCCCCCTTTATCTCCTTCCACTTATTTGGAGGAGCTTTGAACTTTAGATGGCATAACTTAATAGGCCCTTTAAACTTCTCTCTGCAGTTCCCTCTCAGCACCCCCTGTTGTCAGCCGCAAATGACAGGAGGCTGCCTAGGTCCTAATCACGGATGGTTTTCAATCACAATGGAAAGTTTTTATCGGGAGAGCTGCAGTACACTTTATTAATTTCTAAGTACATACCGGCATTACGGTATGTACCTGATAAGATGTTGTATGTATTGCATTGTTGATGCAATGCTTAGGACATCTTAGGACGCCCTACTGAATCCCACTGCTGATTTTTCATGTGGGCGAAAAATCCAGCGTTGGCAAAAACCATGTGGATCGGTAAAATTGCTGCAAATTCACATATTTTGGCGAATTTATGGTCGTTTTTGCAGCTGTTTTCGCCCATGTCGTGATTGAATACTAATCTGCGAATTATTGACGATTTTTCTCCTGGCCAGGAAATTCGTCTGGGATTGAATTCCCTGCATAGTGTTAAAACATTTATTAACACTTTCTTTCTGGCATAAAAATGTTTGCATTAGGATTCTGATATTTAACAAAATGATTGCAATGATTGGTAAATGAAAATTAAATCTTAACAGCTTTACTTTATTAAAAATATGAATTATCATATCAAGTAAATATTTCCCTTTGGGAAAAAAAAGTATTCTATAATGCTATGTAATCATAATATCTCTAAATATTGTATACCTTTCTTTAACCGGGGTGTTCATTATCCACTCTAAGAACTCTTGGGCAGCTTTAATATCTAAGGATTTGTTGTAATCACTGGTAAAGCTGCCTTCTGCATGCCTTCTGTCCATATCATCCGCAGAGGTCACTTCTGAAAAACTTTATTTAAAATGAAAAAAGTATTTGAAAAAACATTGTCAGATATCTGTTCTCTACAGTATTTATCACATAATACAATGCCTTACATGGAATGTGTTAATGTCCTATTAAAGACAAACTGAACTGAAAATACTGTACAAGTGACTTTTAAATGTATTACGTTATACGGGTAAAAGTTTCAGGAGCTTGGTAGAACTAGGGGCCTAATTTGCATTCAAGCTGCGGTTGCATTCTTGTCGGCACGGGGTGGAGGCAAGGCTTTCGGTGTGCCGGGAACAGTTTTGGGTGGGGGTGGTCTAGACAACGTAGGCATGTCCAGATAATTTTCAGGGCATTTTGCGGCAGCTGCATGGCATCACACATGAGTGATTTAAGTTTTATCATTAAGGGGCCATGATCACAGTATGTATGCAAGTGTTGTTACTTGTCCATATATTTTATGCATTGATGGGAATTTTTGTTTATTGGATCAACATGTATTTTTTTTTTTTTAGCTTTAGCTGAATGGCAATATCAAAAAAATAAATTATGTTTATCATTACTACTTTAACATTGTTATGCATAATTGTCTGTAGAACTAAATATGTCTGATATGATATAAGTATAAAACCCAATGATACACAAAACAGTTCACAATTGTAAAAATGTAATCAATGATCAAAATAATCTACCAGGACAGATGGCACTTTTATGCTCTCTAGGACATGCAACATCCGAGTGTCTATCTTAAATCTATAATTACAATGCCCTAGATCAGGCATGTCCAAACTATGGCCCTCCAGCTGTTGTGAAACTAAAAGTCATGCCTAGTCACAGTTTTGCTATTAGGGAATGCTAAAACTATGGCAAGGCATGCTGAGATGTGTAGTTTCAAAACAGCTGGAATGCCATAGTTTGGACATACCTGCCCTAGATTATTGTATGGGTGCTCTAAATCCATAATATACAGTAGCAACTGGCACTTATTACAATACCTAATTTAAGATTGTAAAGAAGAATATCAGTGAGTATAGCATTGGATATCAATTAAGTAGCGTTGGACAGAACCTGGTGGCTCACTCATGTCAGGCATCTTGCTTCACGTGATGTATCGAAGCTAGATATTTGAGGATTCACCTGTAGTTCCATTGGCTCCAAAGACAAGGGTGTTTCAGGTATGGAACCTTTGTCAAGAAGTCTAATAATTTTCTTTACTGTATAAATACTATAATCTACCCTCACTTCCTGACATTCTTTGTATTCTCAATCGCTATGAGTGATACACTTTAAGTGGCCTCCCTGTATACAGGGGAACATTTTTCTACCTGAATGACGATGAATGAAACCACTTGAAAATGTACTATGAGAGGTTTTGTTGCCTGAAAGGCAATTCAATAATCCCTTTGCTGGCATGCCTACATAAGGTAAAATGGAATGTTTTGCTGCCTGGAGGGCTTTTGGACTTTTGGCGTGTACACACGGTGAGATTCCTTTGCTATTCGACTTAAGATTCGTTTGCTATGCAATTTAGCTAACGCATGTGCTATTTACATACAATTCATGCCATCGACATTCGATTTGCACTATATAGTCATTGGTGCACTATCTGATTGGCTTTTCGATTTCAGCTGAATGGGAGCACGCTTCGATATCGAATCGGGATAGAAAGCTTAAAAACATGTTCTATCTCCATACGATGTACATATATGCAATCTTGATTCGATTTTGACTATGTAGTCAAAATCGAATGTCAAATTGTACCGTGTGTACACAGCATTTGTCTAGTCCCATCTCTAGTTTCAGTGTATTTATTTGTTTATTGTTGAACATATTGGAAAATAATTCAATTTAATAAAATCTTACTTTCTTTTTGGTCTTCCTTTAAGTAACCAATCAACAAATTCTTTGGCTGCCTTTTCTTCCAAAAAGTTGGTCATGTCACTAGTGAATGTGCCTTCTGCGTGTCGTGAGAATCTCCTGGACAATAAAAAAAAGCCCTTTTCAATTTAGATCAATTTCCTCTATGCGATATCAAGAGGTCATTCATTATTTCCTATTTTTTTTTTTTATTAAATGTTTTATGGAAACACCATATCAGTACAAATAACAATGTATATCATGTAAATTGACATAGGTAATGAAGATACAAAGATAACAGTTGCACATCAGTGTGTGAATGCAAATAAAAATACAAAAAGTGTCTTTCATGTCTCTTTAAATTGAAGAAATTTTAACATATTCATTAATTCTCAGTGTCACCCCAACTCTGAAAAAATAAAATAAAAATAAAAATAAGGAGAAATCTCTTCTCCATTAACTGCCCAACTCAATTGGGGGATCCCCCGATCGTGTCCTCAAAAAGTACCACTGGGTATGTCTTATTTCCTATTTCTTTATTATAACACACAATGCTGTGCAGTAGGGATTATCATTAAATGCTGATCAATTATTAGCAAACAAATTTCTGTTATCATTTGTAAATCCCTTTATACAACTTTATCCAATATGAAAGCCATCTTAAAAGATTTACAAATATACAGTATGGTAAAAAAAATCTCCGGGGGCACAGATGGGAGTTCTATTTCTGAAGGGATGTTGCTGTGGGCAACTAACCAGATTATCCATCTTGTTTAGCACCTTCTAGATCAGGGCTGGGCAACACCGGCCCTCCAGATGTTGATGAACTACACATCCCAGGATGCTTTGCATTAGTTTTGCCATGTGACAATGCTGAAACTGATGCAAGGCATGCTGGGATGTGTGGTTCATCAACATCTGGAGGGCCGGTGTTGCCCAGCCCTGTTCTAGATGATAATAGATAAAATCCAATTGGTTTCTATGGGCAACATCCCATCCTCAATGGAACTCCCATCTTAGTAAATGTATCCCTCCATATTCTTATGTTAACATAAACCCATGGAAATGGTATGTGTGTTTGCAATCTGCTGTGTGTAATTATTGCATGCAAGTAGTCATTAACATAAGTCATCATTTGCTTCCACTTTGCCTCTACATAAATTTAAAAACTGCACAGTGTATGCTTACTAAGGTGTGGGTTTTCAGAAGTGAGGATGTTGCCGATAGCAACCAATCATATTCTACATATCATTTAGCTAGCAGCATCTACGCTAATAGCTAGAACCTGGTTGCTATGGTTAACATGTCCACTTCTAAAAACCTGCACCTTAGTAAATATACCCGTCGGTGTGTGCAGAAAAATTAATTCACCACGTGACCACAGACATTTAGAAAATAGCTTAATAAATATTTCACTTTCATGCAAAGACAACTTGCTTTATAGATTAAGGGTGGGATGTACTAAGGGAAAAATGCAGTAAAAACCCCCCTTTTCCAGGGTTTTACCACATTTTCAATGTACTAATACACGGCTGCCGCGTCTTCGCTTCTACCCTAAAGAAGCCTATGGGCTTCTATTGCCGCCCTCCGTAGACCGCAGATGCCTACCCCCTCCCTGTCCTCCATCAAACTCCTCCTCCTCCTAGCAGTATGTCACAGCGGGATGTCCTTCCAGCTGCAGGGGGGAAGAGGAGGCACCGGGTACAGCCGATGAGCCGAGGATGAGACGGAGATCCCCGCACACCACATCACCGGTATCGTGGGGGGGCTCCATCACCGCTTTGCGATGCTATGCGCATATGTTAATACATATGCGCTAGCATCGCTGCGGCAGCACGGTGAGGGGTGGCGATGTATTTTAATACATCCCGCCCTTAGTATGACTTCAAAAAAATCCTAAAAGAATCCATTTGGTCATGTTCTTTGTTTTATGTGTTCTTTTGTAAAGTTGTTTAATATAATTGAGTGGCAGTTCTAGGTGTGTGTGATATCTTAACCCTTTGAGTGCCAACATTGCTGTGAGAGAGCCTCAAAATATCTGTTAAAAATGCCAGCGCCACTCATAGCGATTGTTAATGTAGTATAAATAAATACAAATGCAGCCAAATCATTTAATTGAAGTTTAGTTAAATATTGCATCCAGAAAAAGAACACTCGCTGTGAGTGACGCTGGCATTTCTAGTGGATATTTTGGGGATCTCTCACAGCAACGTTGGAACTCGTAGGTTTAAAGTTGTAAAAGTTTAGTCCTGATAATGCACAAGATGTGATTTTCAGAAATATACTTTGGACTGAGGCGCTTACAGTTTATTGCATTTCCGGTACATCATTTATCTATGGGACAATAGTTATTGAGATCTATGTAATATGATATACTTTTTACATTTCCTATAAAGGGAGTGCAATTTATTCTGAATAATCAATTTTTTTCAGGCAGATTAAGATTTTTAGATAACCTAATCCAGGCATTCCCAGTCTTGGATCTCAAGGCGCAATAACAGGCATGGCCGGCGCCACCACTAGACAGCTCTAGACATTTGCCTGTGGATGCCAGCCACTGGAGGGCGGCACTTTGGAGTAAGGCGTCTGCACATACCCCTTTGTGCTGGGTCGGAGGCGGCCGCACCAATCCCCTTCCCATCTGGCAGGTCGGCAGCAGCCACATCCACCCCCCAAGGAGTGGGTGAGTGGTGGGGCGGCTGCACATCATCCCCCCTGTGGAGCGAAGTGAGCGTGCACCACTCCCTGACATCGTTTGCACCGGCCCTGATAACAGGGCAGGTTTTAGTGATATCCAGGCTTCAGCACAGATGGTTAAATCAAAATAACCAAGGTTCTAATTGAGCCACCTCTGCTCAAGCCTCGATATCACTTAACCCTGGATTGTTAGTGTCCCTTGAGGACTGAGGTTGGAAATGCATGTCCTAATGGCACATCTCTATTATTTATATCTGCTTCTGAAGATTCAACATCTGGGAAACAAGAGAACATTATCACATAGCTTTCTCTATTGGGAGCACCAGTGGTGAAATTCATATACTAAATGAATACGCTACACTGTATTATGTTTATATTGTTTTGTAAGTATAACTGTAACACAGTGCAAAGTGAGAACCACCTCCTATACTTCAGTCTTAAAATTCAGGAATGCAACTATCACCGGGTTTTGGCAGTGTTTTTATATGCGCGCTGTTTTTCGTTTTTCACATTGTTTAGCAATGGAAAGGGAAGCAGAATAATAATTAATGACTACACTGTGCTTTCCACAACAAACTATGAAAAGTGTAGTGAAATTGATTTTAAAGTATTAGGGAAGGAAACAGCCAAGTCTTTTAAAATAGCTGGATCTCTTCCTTACTGTGAGTTTGGTTTTCCTATCAACCAGGCAATGAATTCTTTGGCTGCTTTTTCTTCCAAGAACTGGGCTACATCATTGGTGTGTGTTCCATCTGCGTGCCTCTCAAACTGAGCGTTGCGTCTTGATATTCCTCTGTGAAAACAAGCATGATCATTCACAATGTATTCATTTATAACCTATAAGGTACCCATATTGGTATAGTATACATTGTTCTAGTTCCAGGAATGATGTCCGATGGGCATCTAATGTGGAATACCTAGTCCTACCTAATTCTCCTTTCCAGAAATGTTAAAATAGTATTAAGATGGGTTTGAAGGATACGTTTTTACAGTTTAATATCATCTGGTTCCATGTCATATAATAAAGCCACCCCTTACAGGAGCGGAAAGCAAGTGCATCTGCCTGGTCTATGTAAAAAAAGGTGTACACATACAAAACAAATTTACAATCCATTGATTTCATTGGAGTAGGTACAACATGGAAGCAAAGACTCCTTGATACCTGTTGAGCAAACTAGAGCATAAGATAGGAATTTAAACAGACACCATGAAAGAGGTATCACTATTATCCATTTATTAAAGAATTACTCGGATTTACTTGGTTTGCAATTTTGGATTTTTCTGATTTGCAATCGGCTGTCACATGTTTTAGATAGCCAATAAGATCCAGCTTTGAGATCCGAGTAAATCCGAGTAAAACCGCTCACCCCTAGTTCTTAGTCAACTAAACCATGTACTTGTTTGAAACAGTTTTAAAGGGTTGCAACCAACAACCATAAACTAAGTTGTTGGTTAACCACCTAGATTCCAGCTACCCTTTCCTATGAAAATAGAGAAAATGATATATGCAGGATAAGCAGCATTTAATGTAGCATTGGGCTCACACTGTTTGCCACTTAGATTAATGTTAAACCTTATATACAATAATAATGATTGAGACCTGTAACAATCGGTTGAGAGATAAACGAGCCATACAATGTACTGTCCATTAAACTTAATCTACCTGTACCAAGAGATAGGAGGGATGCTCCAAGTGGGCAACTGCTAACTTGACGGTTAAACATTTATATGTGTAATCCATGCTACAATTCTGAGATTCTATGAAAAACACAATTTTATAAATCTATTTAACAGACCTTTTAATATAGTTCTCCAAAAAAATGCTACTTTGTGTGCATTGTTTAACACATATTCATGCATTACATAACATGTAATAGCAAACGTAATTGGTGATTGGCATTTTTTTGACTGGAGAGGAAATTATTATCATTTTTGCAAATACTAATCTATACCACATTATGTGACTGATTCATAGATTGAAGCTATGGTACAACCAGTAGAGTTTCTAAGGAGGTGAGGGGGTGTCGTGAGCTGGGTGCTGCACTGTATCATTATGTGCCGGACCCAGCTCCTGTAATTGTGTAAGAGCTAGAACCGCAGACTTGAAAGATTTTCAGAGGCAAAAGTAACAGAACATTATATATGCTACATGTAATGGACAATGACTTCTTTTGAAAATAAAGTAACATAGCCAGTCTTTAAGAAGATAATTGTCTTCATCAACTGTTGGATTTTACAAAGCTGATTTATTTATTTTTAATCTAGCCATATCATTGTTTTATCGTTATTAACCATATTATAAATGGTGTTGCATGAAAGAACTCTGACTTCATTTGGAGTTATACTCCATACTATTACATTATATCTGTTCAAACTATTCTACTAAATGTGACATTCATTACAATGACAACAATAGCCAGGAAAGAACTTTGGAAGTTTAATGACTCAACAATAGATTGATGCAAGCATCATAGTTGAATTATTTGGCCTTATTTCGAATTTTAGACTTTTTGACTTTAAAGATGTTGCATTAAAGAGGTTACATTATATTGCATTGTATAAATACAGCCATGATACTGTACTATAAAAATCCTGAAAATAGTTGTCAAATCAATGTTGCCTTATATAGAATTATGAATGATTAGACATATGCAGTTCATGTTTTTCAGTATTTTTGCTTTTTGTGGATAAATTTACATCAGCAGAATAATACGTTATAGAGTCATTATGGCTGAGCTGACAGTGGTCAGATGGAGGGGAATTTTTAATGAGAAGGGCCAGTTTCATCAACCCAGCATGATGTGTAATGTCAAATGATGTAAAATAAGAACAAGACACAATCAGATGAGTTAGCCTCACTCCAAATACAAGTGTGGTCAATTCATAAGCTCCGCAATTGGAAATATTCAATTGCTACCAAATCAAAAACTTGCCAATCATATGTACAGTATATACCTCTATTGTATCAAACCACATGCCTTACACACATAAAGTTATACTTTAAACAGAAAACAAGTTATTGCAAACAACAAAAACACACGTTGGGTTGCTGGACACTAGAAGGTTGAGTGGACGAAACACCATTTACGTAGGGTGGTAAGGACAAACAAAGTTGACTCAAGGGTACGAAGTGGAGGGACCTACATTTTATTATCTGAAACAAAATGTAAAGTCTATTGACTCCATATTTCTTACCCGCTTCTTTTTGAGTTCATTAACCACTGGACAAAGTCTTGAGCCCTCCTGGAGTCTAGGTACTTGCTGTAATCACTAGTAAATGTGCCTTGTGAGTGACGTTTAACTTCATTGTGGTGATCTGAATCATCTAGAGCTTCAGTCCTTGCAGCTTTGACTGATCTGCGTATACAATTTTTTAATTTGTGATATAAGTATCTATCAGAAATCTGAGGGGATAGTGCCCTTAGTTTTGCACTTCCGTAGCTATATGTAATATCCAAACACCACCATAGCCTTATAACTTTTACAGAATCACTTTAATTACAGTATATAGTGGGGTCATGTTATTTAGTGATACACAGGTTAACCCTGTTCCCGATGCACCCTTTTAAAAACAAAATGCTACTACTAGATGCTGATGGTGGAAATTGTCTATATAAAAGGAACTAAAACCAACTATCAGTTAATTTCTAATTAAAAAAAAGTTTTGTAATTTTGGGCTTTGTTAAAATTATTAGGACCATTGGAGTTAACTGAAACTTACAAAAACTTTAAGACTATGGTGAGTATTCAATGCATTTTTTCTCCATGTGCAGCGAATCCTGTTTAGGATTAGCTGCACATTTGCAGGGTTCCGGAGGGCTGCAGCATTCGCTGTCAGCCCTCCCTGTCACCCTATTCAACACCGCAAGGGCTTGCTGCCCTTGACGGTGAATTTTAACCCCACAGGGAGCCTGTGGACGGTGTAGAGCAAGCCTCCCTGTCTGACCCAGAATTTGTGGGGGAGAAGGAGGGCACCCGGGGACACAGGCAGCAGAAGCTGCCCCCCCCCCCGGGAGAGCTGGCAGGGGACAGGGGTAGGGAGCCACTTCACTGGTCCTGCTCGTAAAAAGCTGGGACCAGTGTGAAGTGAATATATGAATATTTAATGAGGGGCTCCCGGCCCCCTGCTGGCGAATGTGTAAAAAATATATTTTTTTAGATAAAAAATACAAATTTAATATATATTAATGTGCTTCAAGCACATGAATAAAAATAGCATGCCCCTTCACAGAAAAAAAATCAGATTTTTTGACACCAAAAAGATCACTTTCCAGTTCACCTAAAAAAGATGTCGAATGCAAAACCGGGAATCATGGCAAAAATCAGGGAGAAAGCAGTTCTCCATCCTAGCATTGAATACACTCTCGGTGAATCCCAGTGAAAACCCCATTGAAATACACGAGCGAATTGCAGCAAGCATGAAACGGAGAACTGGCCCGGCATTCACTGTTCGCTTTTGGCGAACAGTGAACATTGAATAGGGTGAATCACATTTTCAGTGAAAAAGATTCACTGCAAGGAGTGAAAACAGCCCGTTTTGCCGAAAAAAACGGTGAATCGGAAGCATTGAATACTGGCCTTTATGTGAACAAAAAGATTATACAAAAATGTATGCAACTAGTTAACTATAAGTAATATCTTTTTGTGTATTAAGTAAATTATTATAATCATTTATTATTATTTGTATTACTTTAGTATTACTTTAGGTGGATTACAAATTAGAAATTTAGATTTTTCAATACCTAAAACTAATATTTTATTCTGCAACTATATACTAATATATTAATCATACTGTGAGTTGATGAATGGCTTAACTCAGAGCAACATGTGTATATATATATATATATATATATATATATATATATATATATATATATATATATATATATATAAATAGTCCATTAGGCAGGCACTCCACAAAGGCAATAAAGATACCCTCCAAGGGAAAGCTGGCAACTCTATAGAAGGACGTGAGGAGGCACTCCAAAAAAAAAACTCCAATGCTAGATATATAGGAGATGCTAAACGATCCGGTGCCCTCCTGGCTGTGCCTTGGCTGGATGCCAAATATATAGAGGGGAGTTGGTGGCACTCGGAAATAAAATGCAGACCACACGGGTATTACCAACGTTTCTGTGCCAATCTGGCACTTTTATCTGCACCTTGATAAAAGTGCCAGATTGGCACAGAAACGTTGGTAATACCCGTGTGGTCTGCATTTTATTTTCGAGTGCCGCCAACTCCCCTCTATATATATATATATATATTATTAGTGTTAGCATAATGTAAACTTATCTTCAACAAGTAATTCATGGAAATTCTCTGAAATACATTTCCATAGCTCCTACAGTATTCTACAGTGACCTGCTATGTTCAGGGCATTCAAACAGGCTAATATAGAACTTGTTTCTTTATTTATTTAGGGGAAGATGTATCAAACATTCTAAAGAGGACAAATGACAAATGGAGAGGTTGCTTATAACAATCAGATTATTGATATAATGTATCAAGTACATTCAAGTAACTTAAATCTAGAAGTAGATTGATTGGTATGGCAACTTCACCATATGTCCTAATCAGAAGGGTTGATACATCTCCCCCTCGAATCTTCAATAGATTTTCTTAATTCTGTACCTAAGTGGTGAGAATGTTGTGCCCTGGAACAATAATTTAGTTACATTAAAATATGTTTTAGAGTATATGGGTGGGTATAATGTAAAATTCTCATGCTGTGGGGGATGCAAGTGTAATTTTTCTCTTCGCCTCCAGAAAAAAATCCCAACCAAAGAGTGTAAAATTTGATGGTAAAAATTGTGATTTAAATGTATTAAATATCCTGAGTTTGTACTATTTATTAGAATTATGGACAATTTATGCATTGAAGCACATACACATTGTAAATATAGTTAGCATTGAGATTGCAGCTTTGTATGTTTAAACACATACTTGGATTTTCCTTCTGTTTCCTGGATAGGATTTTGGAAACTTCCTTGTAGTAGCATAAAAAGAAGCCCCATCATATAGTAAATGCTTTTCATGATTTTCCTGAAAGAGATGAAAAAGTGAATTTTATGTTTGCTAATAATTGTTCTATTTACAACTATAAACGTCAGTCATTTGTTTAGCTTCAAAGTTCTTAAAGCTGGACGTTATTAGACATACATTTATTAGGCTGAAAATCATTGAAAACGTTGACCATCTAATTTCACAATTCAATTTTCACAAAAGATTTCCAATATATAGTTCTAAGCTACCAACTTTTCCACTCAACTGAAAGCAAAGTAAAAAAAAATTTCAGAAAATTATATTTTCCAGATCGACTTTAGAAAAAAAAAGAACACAGTTGTCTTTAAGAGTTACTTACTATAAATAATGTATGTCACTAGTGCAGCAATAATGTTGTACATAAGTATGTAACAAGAAGCAGTCCTCGTTTAATTTTAAGTATGCCTTAATACAGTAGCAGATACTACTTCAATCTAGAATAGCTCTTAATTTGTATTTGTAATATAAACATTTTGCTACTAAAACAGGCAAAGTATCTAAGTTATGGGTGAAAATGTTGATTTTAATATTACACACAATGAAAACACATCATGTTGACTAGAAATCACTTCTTTTGATAAGCCCAAATCTTTTGTCTTAAAAAACACCCCAACAAAAAAAAAATTAAAATAATACTAAAAAGTTAAAGTAAGTAACAAAGATAAAGAGAGGCTTAAAGTAAGCATTTAAAAAGAGCTACAGCATAAAATGAATAAAATATAAAAAAAAGTATGGGTTTAATTTATTGAGTGCACCTTTAATAAAATATATATATTTTTAAATTATAATTAAAAAAAATAAAAAGTGTTGTATATAATCAACATGTTTCAACTAAAACAAAAGTCTAATAGCAATAATTTTAATAACTGTAATCATAAAAATAATGATACAAAAAACTAGGCTTGGAACCAAATAGTCAAATATATGGCATTTCAGAAGAAAGGACTCACCGTGAAGTGTACTTCTCTCCAAAGCAACTTTCAGATGTTTCCTGATGATGATTCCGACTGCTTATGCCACAAAGCATTTTATACTCTTTTCAGCTTCATTGAACATTGTGAGGATGCATTATGTGCATTAATTCTGACACAGATGATCATGTGATTGTTGATGCTTCAAATGTTTCACATATGACTGCTTTTTGTTTAATTTACACATTAGAAACGGCTGATAAATCATTGTGAAACAATTGCACATGTACTATTGCACAGGTTGCTTTTCAGGTGTGCAAGTAGAGGTATAATGCAATGTCAGATGAGAGATGATGTGCCCTCTGCTTTATACAACTTTCCCATGTATAATAGATAGTACTGCATTTTTTAATCTGATATTAGTAAAATGGAAAATATTATTTAAACTTGGCTTTAATACAGTGTTTACGCAAAATGAAATATATTCATCATTTATTTTTGAGCATGCTTTTATAATACTTATTACATTTTGGCCATGTCACTGTTCGTTCGTCGCCCCGTCTGAGGGCAACAAGTTCCATGGACAAAACATTTTCATAAATAAGTGTGATGGGCCCAACTTTAATGATCAATTATGTATGTACAGAATATATGTATTTAATTTTTCTATATTATAAAACTGGACCAAGGTATTTTGTCTTCACTGCTGTGGGTATCTCGTTTTCAGCTATTTATGATGGTTTTCAACAATTTATGATGTAAAAATGATACTAAACTTAAGCGTGGGTAAGGGGGATGCCTGTAATACAAACTTGAATTTTCAGTGCTTAAAGTTTCGACATACATGAAATCTGTCTGTGTGCCTCGGAGCGGGGCAGCACAGGAAGAGACATTGGTGATTCAATACAGTACAGCCATATCATCAGCCGTGCCTCCCAGGAGGAAGTGCGTGGGTTCAGTTGGGGATTTTGGCTGTGTGGGGACGTGGCTATCCCCCACACCCCGAAAAAAGACACTATGCACAACTATTGTATGCTAATTAAGCAGGGTTGCAGAGAAGCCCGGAGAGGAGAGTTTCAGCAGCCGCACAGGGGGCGGGGCTTAATCATGACATCACTAAGACCCGCCCCCATGATGTTAAACCAGGGAATTCATGGATCTCCATGGGGGGCGGGGCTAAAATGACGCGATTGTGTCATTTTAGCTCCGCCCCCTCCTCTGAGACCCGAGGATTGCAGCATTTTAATGCCGCGATCCGGGGGACAGCGGGGGTCCCCCCTGAATCCGGGAGGGTTGCCCACCCTTCCGGGGTGCCGGGAGGGGGACCGGATTTTCGGGAGACTGCCGGAAATTCCGGGAGGGTCGGCAACGCTGTAATAAAGTAGTAATGTTATAGTTAAGGGTGCTCTGAATCCATATTGCAGATCTAGACACATGACTTTGTTGATTACTAAGTAACATGAAAGATTTAGTGGTTATATTAAAACTAAAGGCTAAGATCACTTTTTAAATACATGTTTAAATTGTAAATTCTAATATTGTATTTCACCAGTTAAACACAAGTGTGTGTGTGTGTGTGTGTGTGTGTGTGTATGTATGTATGCATGTGTATATATATATATGTATATATATATATATATATATATATATTTATATATATGGTACTTGTGTATTATCACGGCGCCCAAGTTTCTTACGTACGGCACCGTAGGAAAATCGCATCGCATCGCATGGGCCATTTTAAGGGTCATGCGATGCGATTTTTTAATGTAATTTATTCACTGCTCTGTATGCCCCGGGGGATCGCATCGCACCTCCCGCAAAATTGCATGCGATTTTATAGGGTGTGCGATGCCATGACATTAGCTATACCATAATATCATTGTATGACATACAATGATGTTTTACGTACCCCCGCCCTATCCCCGCCACCCCGAAGCGTGGCGAGCGGTGGCAGAATGCGTCCTCCGACGTTTTCATACCCCCACTATCCACGTCGGTGTGGAGTTGATCTTATACAGAGTGGCGAGCGCAGCGAGCCACCGAAGCATGGCGAGGGGCCGCAGTTTACTTTACATGTATTCCGCGTCCCCTCCCGGGGCTCGCTGCGCTCGCCATGCTTCGGGATCGGTGGCTCGCTAGGCTCGCCACACTATAAATTCAACTCCATGCTGACGTGGATAGTGGGGGTATGAAAAGGTTTTATTTTTTCACCTTTTAGTAAATCTATGCCTCAGATCCTGACAACATTATCCCTATAATACTCACTTCATTTCAGCAGCCTAGAGGAATCAGCAAGTGCATTATTACAATAGATAACGTCACTTTTATACAGTGAGAGGCTGTAATTAAGTTCAATAATATAAATATACTGTTTTCTAAATGCATTATTAATGTTATAATAATTGAACATAGACTATAAGAAAATTGTTGCAATTATAGTTTTCTCTCTGTGTGTTAGAACTTCATATGTTTTAATTTTAAAACTGTAATTACAAGCTACAGCTTGTCTGATTATGCTCATTTTGTACAATCAATTATTTGGAAATTGTACATGGCAATTGCTTAGACTTGTAGGGATATATACATTGATATATATCTGTGCTAAACGTGGAAATGCGTCAAAAACAAAATAAACTTAATATACATTTCAGTAACCCGTTGTGACGAGGCTTGTAACTATACCAAAATGTCTCTGCCTAACCATGGTGATGTCCCTGCATCCCTAGTAATACACTCAAACCCTGGATCCAAACAACGTAGGCTTATTAATATGAGTAGAATACACAAAATAGGGTGGAGTTGGAGTCAGGGCCACCGAGAGCGGGGAAGCGGGTACTGATTAATCGGGCCTGGGCTTGCTGGAGGGGCCCGGCAGGGCACTGGTCCGACCCCCCCTTCCCCCTCCATCCCTCCCAGGCAGCAGAAGAATCACTCACCCCTCTCGAAACATTTGGAGGTGTGGCCTAATCATGGGAAGCTGGCCACAACTCCCATAATTAGGCCATGCCCCTCAATTTTACCGGGGCCCGGCATACCTCTCAGCGGCCCTGGTTGGAGTTCAGAACCAGGCAAGCAAATCAAATTAATATGCTCCTTGCAAAAAACATATTGCATTGCATATTGCATACTTCACTGCATATTTAAAATATGCAGTGAAGTTAAAGGGGGGCACACACTGAAAGATATATTGTCCAATCTTTGAGTCCTCAGTGGTTTAAGATGACAATCAGCAGTCAATTGGGACATAACTGTTGCGTAGGAAAAATTTCTAGAAGTGGCTTCACAAGGGCGGTACCCCCCAAAAAAATAGTAGTTGTAGGCCAACATCCAAATAGGCGGGATTAATATATCACTACACCTGTGTTGAAGCCATTGGTTTCAATGTTTGGCAGTCTAGCAGGGCCACCTTAACAGCATTATGGGCCCCCGGGCAAAGCAGTGTTTAACACAAACATACAACACTGTGGGACAGATGTATCATGCTCCAAAAAGTGATAAAGGGAAGAGTGTAAACAATCAGCCAATCAGCTGCTATGTGTCATTTTTCAAACCAGCCTGTAACATGTCAATTAGGAGCTGATTGGCTGGCTGTTTATTACTCTCCATTTTTATCACTTTTTGAAGCTTGATACATCTGTCCCTGTGTGCCCTCTATCATGCAGGTTTTGCTGCCTTTTTATTGCCTTCTTCTGATTTCTTGTCTTCTGTCTTGTCCATCGCAGCGGTGGCTCCTCTCTTGGCGCTCCCCAATGATAACACCAAGTGTGATGGGGTCACATCTGACATTCAGTGCGACCACTGGAGAAGGAGGACAAGGGAAGAAGGTATTGCTGTAAGCAACATTTTATTTTTGATTTTTCATGTTCTAGGCTTCTCTGGGTCCCCTATGCTTGTGGGGTCCTTAGGCAGTAACCGACCCCATCCAGTGGTAAGGATGGCTCTGCAGTCTATTGGCCCTACACCTTTCAGCTGCTGTGACAAACCTCTACATTTCAAATAATACCCCACCTCTTCCCACTGAAACTGAGCACAGACCCCAAATTCTCCATCAAGCAGACAAGCAAGTCATTACCATAATCCCCCGAATATTACTAATATCAACACCCTCAGTGGAGCCCAGATATTGTTGCACCCCCCAGACAGCACCCACTCCTCTCTCTTTAACAGACAGATATCACAATGGATATCGATAGGCACTCACCTTAGATGAATATGTGCAGAATTGGGTGCATTGGCCTACCGGGATTCTTTCCAGTAAGGTCTATGGCCAATCCGTGCATGATTACCATCGTATACTGTGTACCCTCAAAAATACCCAATTGATTATATGAGGATTTTGGTGGTCACATTGTCCTGTGCAGAACATCAGATGGGACGATAGTATAGATGATGCAGCATGTAACAATATATTTTGATGTCTTACAGCTAGTTGTGGATTGTGTATGGTGATCACTGGCATATTTATATTGGGTATGGTTTACATGGACCCCCTGAGTCCAAGGGGGCCAACACCACATACGTTGCACGAATTTCTTGAATACTTACACCTTCGGAGTCCCATAATACTTTAAACATCACAGATAAAATGCTGTGGATGCCATTTTCTGGTGTTGTGCACATGCACAGAAGTAAAATCCTTGGGAAATTGGGCACCACACCATTTTCTTTGCAACTTTCACATATGTATTAGTGCTCAGACTCAGACAAAGCTGCAGCCTATTGTGGATGGAAGAAGCTGCTCCTGATCTATAGTTACACAGCACATCGTCACCTCATACCTAGCTTTAGGGTTGAGAAGGATGTGACCAAACTCAAAACGAAATTGCAGTGGAAAAATAAAGCTGTCCAGCATAATGTGCTACATGCACAAACAGCCATTATTTATCCTACACAGGGAAAAAACTATATTTGCATAATTTGCTTAGCAATATAGTTTTTCCAGGGGCAGATTAAGTATTTTTTCTTTGCTCCCAACTCAGAATTAGAATCTACAAGTAGATTTGGAATTTACTTATCATATACAGTAGTCAAACCTCTGCAGTGCCTAGACCACACCCCAAATCATGGCCCCCTACCACTGTATTTCCCCAGTAGGCATTCACGCCTCAGTCCAATAGAGATTGTATGTAATAATTTGCAAACCACATCCCCTCATCACTATGAGTCTGTAAGGTTAAATCAGTACTACTGAACAAACCTCATAGGTCAATGCAATGACCTATGACTTATCAAGTAGATTTTGCCTTTCTGTCCTGTTCTATTGCACTGTCACTTTAAATTCCCCAAAGTATTTATAAATCAGAATTCTGAATGCTATATGGAACAGTTATCCCAGGTATGAAATTAATTGATAGATATCAGTATGATATTAGAGGTGAAAAACGTATGAATGTTTTCATTACTTTTACACAAGTCTTTCCCTGCATACTTGTCAACTTTACCATTTTTACCTCCATGTCCCGCCAATTGTGTGTTCGGGGTGGGGGCTACCGGAGATAATGGAAGAGGTCACCCCCAGGAATCAGTACTAAAGGGGCATATGTTTTGTCACACATTCTACATTATACTCCCAACTCATGGCAGCATCTTCGATACGCTGGCAGACTGACAATAGGATGCAGAGGGAAGAGTAGAAAAATTAAAGTAAGCATTTTCCCAGAGGTGAGTGGCAACTGGGGAGGTGCTTCTGGGGTGTTGGAAGTGAATTAATATGACAAGATTGGGGTGCTGTTGGGATGCTGGTAGTGAATGCTGGCAATCATGCAAGGGTTGATGATAATTTGAAAGGTAGACATCACTGCCATAACATAGGGCCTTATTCTAGTTCATTCTTTCTGACAAAATTCTACTTAGATGGACAAAACCATGTGCACTGCAGGGGGGGGGGGGCAGATGTTACTTGTGCAGAGAGAATTAGATTTAGTGGGGTTTTACTTCAAAGTGAGATCTATATTGCAGTGTAAAAATAAAGCAGTCAGTATTTTCCCTGCACAGAAAAAAAATAACTCACCCAAATCTAATTCTCTCTGCACATTTTACATCTGCCCCCTACATTGCACATGGTTTTGTCCATCTAAGAAGGATTTTGTCAGAAAGAGTGAACTAGAATAAGGCCCATAGTGATAAACTGTATGAAATCCTTCAGAGACCAGTAAATTGCAAGACGCATATCACCTGGCCAGCTTGTCTATCATCAGGAGCCCTGTCTCTTTAAAACCAATTGAAAGGTGTCTGCAGTCAGGCTTGCTTTAGACTTAAAGCGCATACACACTGGGCGACTTTGAGCTGAAAGTCGCTCAAAACACCCATTTTGAGCGGCTATCAGCTCAAAGCCACCCAGTGTGTATGCCCCGGCGATGAGTGGTGAGCGCTGCTGCGTGCTCCCGCATCATCACAGGGAAAGCTGGTTATACCAGCAGATGAGCGGCTTTCAGGATGGCTTTGCATAGCTCTGCACTATGCAACGCCGTCCTCCCCCCTCCGTCGGCGCCTGGCAGGGGGGAAAGTCACTCAGTGTGTATGCACTGAGCGGCTTTCCCAGCAGCGATGATTGGCATGTCCATACACGCTGGGCATAGTCGCCCAGTGTGTATGGACCTTTGACCACACCTAATATCTGGCCTTTATTCAATGCAATGACACATTACTGTTCTATATCCCTGCCAGATCTGTTCCTGTTGACCCTGTCAAACGTCTCCTTAGCTTCAACCATCCTGATGCAGCTAAGTTCCTCAGGTGAAGACACTACTTCACCTTCCTTCCATCTGGGAAGACACCTCTTCACCTCCTTCCAGAGTACCTTCTCATTACTCTGCCCACCCCCCCACCCCCCACCCCAGCTTCAACACAGCATTGACCGAAGGATCAAGGTTCTTCAAATTTCTTGAGAGCATCAGCATTGAGGTGCAGCTGTAGAGCCAAAAACAAATGTGTCACACAATCATTTTCTCCCAGCTTGCCCAGCATCAGGAGCCTTGTCTCTGAAAGCATTTTACAGGTATCTGCAATCAAGCTTGCTTTAGACTTGACCACACCTAATACCTGTCTTTGATTTAATGCAGCCACACCCTGTTCTATGATCCTGCTGGCCCTGTCACATCCATAAAGATTGTTGGTTTTCAGAGATGTTCAAATTAATATTGACAATGGGTGTAATTCAGACCTGATCGCTGGGCTGTAAATTTGCAGGTCGAACAATTGTCAAACAATTGCGCATGCATACAGATCATACCGCGCATGCGCAAGGCCATTTAGTTATAAAGTCGGTACTTGTGTATTATCACGGCACCCATCGCATTGCAAATCATAAGGCATAATATGGTATGCAATGAGATGAGATGCGATGGGACCCGATCTTATAAAATTTCAAATTGTATATGGCATACAATGAGATGAGATACGATTTTAAATTGTATAAGCACAATAATGGTTGCTTTCAATGTTAATTGGCCCCTATATGAGATTTTTAATTGTATAAGCACCCTAATGGGTACTTACAATGTTAAATGCACCCCCACGCCACCCCCACTGTCAACGCCAACCCGACCTTTTCATACCCCCACTATCCATGTCGGCATGGAGCGGATTTCATATAGTGTGGCGAGCGCAGCGAGCCACCGAGCCCGAAGCGTGGCAAGCGCAGCGAGCCCCGCGAGGGGACGCGTAATACATGTAAAGTAAAATGCCGCCGCTCGCAACGCTTCGGGCTCGGTGGCTCGCTGCGTTTGCCACACTATATAAAATCAACTCCACGCCGACATGGATAGTGGGGGTATGAAAAGGTCTGAGGATGTGTACCACTGCGCTCGCCACGCTTTGGGTTGGCGTTGATAGTGGGGGTGGCGTGGGGGTGCATTTAACATTGTAAGCACCTATTAGGGTGCTTATACAATTAAAAATCTTATAGGGGGGCAATTGCCATATACAATGGTATACAATTTTAAATTGTATAGGATGCCATAAGATGGAAATCGTGGGCGCCGTGCTAATACACAAGTACCATAAAGTCCTATGTCTTTTTTTATTGCAAGTCATTCGCAGGTTGACAGGAAGCCGACATTTGTGGGTGTCACCTGACCACTTTCTGGCAATGTCAGGCATACCAAAACATTTTCAAAGATTGTATGTGATGTCAGCTCGGGGCCCCAATCAGCCTGTTTCTATTGCACTGGCCGAGTAAAAGTCCTGAGTTCCGCACAGACTGCTCACACTGGAAAAATCATTAGATTCGTAAGTGAGTTGTGAATAGATTTGCAGCTAACTGCAATATTGTTGCAGGCCTTTAGCAATCAGGTCTGAAGAGCCCCCAATAATTTGTGAATCTTGATATTACAATTTTTCAAAATAGGACTTGCTGCTTATTATTTTTTCTGTTTTAGGGAGGGCTCATCTTAAATAAATAAAATTCCTATTTTAAACGTTTAAAATTATTGAATGAGTAGCGCCATTAAATACAAAAAAATCAAAAATTTGTAGATTTATCTATGCAACGGTAACAGGTATAATAGTAACAGGACAAAGTAGACGCTTTTACACATCTTGTCTAATATATTTCCATTACTGCTATTTAATTTAGGTTCTAATCATTGCATTTTAAGTGGCTTTAAATGTAAGATAACAGAGACAATGACCATTTTACATGGTCAAGTTATTTGTCATCAGGTCATATTGCTGTCTGGAACAAGTAACCTCAGGAATGGTAAATTTGAGTGATATGAGCACTGACAGAACCAAAGGTGTGTGTTGTGAGAATCAAATGAAGTGAGATGCTTCGGATGACGCACATTGCAATTGGTGGGTTGGTTACATGTTGCTATCCATGCCAGTGGCACTATGACATATGACACACACACAAGTAAACATAATGAGCCATGGTTTTGTTATTTTACTTTGTGGCAATGTAACAGGTACTTGTGTAGCGATACAGACTGCATTCAATTAAATACAGAGAATTGTGTTGATGCCATGTTTGCCGTATATACATCCAAAAATAAGAATATGAAAAGGAAAAACAATTGCATATGTTTGCCCATAAGCTGAGTCTCGTGTACTAATGTACTGTAGGTAGCAAAAATGAAAAGCATTGTATAATCTCCATTTCAAGAGGCATCAATAACTTTGTAGGTACAAAATGCAAGTACAACATGAAATCGTACAGTACATGTTTCCAGTGGTACAACATTTATCTCATATGCACATATCAGAGCAACTATTGCATTCTTTCTTAGAAAAAAATGTATATACGGTATACAGATCAGCAGGAATGTTAGAAAACCGGTAAGCAGAGCTATTAGCACAACAGAAAAAGCCTTAGGGCGGGATTCTCTAATATCCGCGCCCCCCGTCCGCCGCCCATCACCGGCTACCACTGACATAATTATTGCATATGCTCTAACATATGCGATAATTATGGCAAAGGACAGCTCTTGCGTTAAGAGATGTCCTTTGCGGTGAGCCAGCAATGTGCAGTGGGTCCCGGCGGCTCCCCCTCTCGCCCTTACCCGGCTTATGTGCTGCTGCTCCGGGTGGTCGGGCTCTCCTCCTCCTCCCTGCACACGGTAGAGGATTTACAGTGCAGAGAGGAGGAGGTCACAGGTCTGGGCAGCACAGCGCTGTGCTGCCCGGACACAGGTGAGGGGGGTCGGCGGGGGTCCGTGTGGGGTGATGGGGATCCGTTCGGCAGTGGCAGGTCGTGGTAGAAGCCCAAAAGCTGGTGATGCCCCCTGTCACGGTAAATGGGCGGGGGGGTCTTTAGAGCTTTCCACAAAATGCATTTTTAGTTTAGAGAATCCTGCCTTTAATTTGTCTATAAATTCTGTTCCAAAAACTATGGGTAATTGTGATGTCTCTTAACTGTAGTCATGAATGAGTAGGACTGGTAGGAAGTTGGAAAATTTGTTGGAAACTTTTAACATGTTTCCTCCTTTCTGGTAATCTAAGAATACTTCTATTTTCTGATCAATATCTTCAAAAACCTGAAAATCTTGGTGGGGCTTACTGGGAGTTCTATTGAAGATAGGATGTTGCAATCGCCAACCAATCAACTTCAATTTATTTATCTACTAAATTGTGCTGAATAAATAAGTATAAGCTGTGCCCAAATGAAAAGGGACTTCTGCTGTAGCGGCATATATGTAATCACAATGGGTTAATGTGTTTGCAGATAGATGGCGTGGCTTTTTTCCCAGTTGCGCAAGTGTAGTGAATAGCTTCGCCCCAGTTTCTTCATTCCTGGAAAGTTGTTCTGCGTGGTCTGGATGGATTTCTTCAGATCAGCACAAAGAGCTGTTATCTAATTTCTTTGCGCAGAATGCGAGCATGCTTCAGAATTGATCATGCAATTATCGCAGGATGAAGGTGGTGTATGGAGAAGAGTGTCTCCCATGGTGCACCATATTCCGGTGGTGTCAGCGTTACGAGGTGGGACACAAAAGCATCAAGAACTTGCTATGGCCCAGACAGGTGCACATTGTTAACAACCCTGCCATGATTTTGTCTGTGCAGGATCTCATTTGTCGGATCACCACGTGAAATTGCTACTGCAATGGCAATGATATCCGTTCCTTCCTTGCATTGGTAATGATATCCGAAACAGGTGGGTCAAGCAAGCACCCATTCTCACCAACTGCTGATTCTCTAACAGATGCTTAGGCACCCACTGTGCACAAAATTTGCCATAACCAATTTTTGGGTGGATTATGTGATGCACAGTTCCCTTGCTTATCGACATTGCAGCAGCAGTTTCACATGTGGTGATCGGACGATTCTAATAAATAAGATCCTCCAAAGCCGACAATGGGGCAGATGTATTAAGCCTGGCGAAGAGATAAACTGGAGAAATAGTGGAAGGAGTTAACGCACCAGCCAATCAACTTCCAACTGTCATATTTCAAACACTGCTGATTGGCTGGTGCATTATCTCCTTCCACCTTTTCTCCACTTTATCTCCAGTTTATCTCTTCACCAGGCTTAATACATCTGCCCCATTGTGTGGAGGCACTGCTCTTCGTACACCACCATCATGCATCTGACCATACAGGAATGAAAAAACTGAGGTGAAGTCGTTCACTACACATGCGCAACTGGAAAAAACGCAATGCCAACTATCGGCAAACACATTAACCCACTGCGATTATAAACAATGTTGCTACAGCAAAAAGGGCCAGATGCACTAAGATTCAACAGAGATTGTTAAACAACCAGCCAATCAGCTGCTTCCTGACATTTTTCAAACACAGTCTGTGACATGGCAGGTAGGATGTGATTGGCTGGTTATTTATCACTCTCCATTTTATCACTTTTGAAGCTTAGTGCATCTGGCCCAAAGTCTCCTTTTCATTTGGGCCCACCTTATTTATTCTGATTAGTAAATTTACCCATGTATCATAATGAACTAATATAGGACAAGCTGTATATAGTAAAGTGTACTGTAATATGTAGAGTATATAATTCCAAAAAGCAACATGCCGCAATAATTTTGACCAAGCGCATTTTTTTGTTCTTTAAGCAACGTTCTCATTTCAGAATTATTTTAGTGGCTTTAGAAATTATGGGATAATGATGAAAGGTCGAAGGTGTCTAGGTCAATAGGTCAACACCATATGGCCAACATGTACAATGTTGACATTGTTATGGTCGACACATGAAAAGGTCAACATGGGTTTTTCATGATTATTTAACATTTTTGGACTATTTCATATTTTATCATCCATGTGGACACAGATTGGGAACGGTATAGTATGCCGAGCGCATCTATAGCAGACAGAGTCACCTGTCTCGAAGCATGGCGAAAAAAGCTGTAAAATAATCGGGGGTGCACCTACTCAGGTGTAACAAAATATTGTGAAAAACTCATGTCAACCTTTTTTTATGTGTCAAAACTTTACGATTCAACTTCTTCCAGTGTCGACTTTTTGCATGTCAACCTAGACACCACCGACCTAATAACTATGCTGCACACCCATAAATTATAATTGCTAATAATAATACATGGAATGAAATATCATTTTATTCAGCAGGAAGAAAATAAAATTTCCATAAAGCCTATCATTTCATAACCGTTATAGTCTTCCCTATTCAATTCTTCTGAGGTTATAACGTTAGACCTGCCAAACAAATATTAATATAAAATGAACCAATCCTATAGTAATTATTATGATTTATTTTTTACTAGTTTTAGATAACACATACAGTACTATGGTTCACAGTGTTGCTTACTGCTTAATTTAAAAATCCTAATACATTACCAATAAAAAATAGGTACTTGTTTCCTAGAATGGCCACACCGATGTTGATCGGGTCGGTCGCATCGCATCGATCGCATCGCATGCGACCAAATCACATGCGATGCGACCGACGCGATGGTCCCGATTTTTACATTGATTGAAATGTGAATAGGGTCCCTGGGACCCTATTTTACATTGGATTCAATGTAAAAGTCTCCCCAGACCCCAATTTTAACCCCCTCAATGGCACCCCACGATTGACGCCAACCCGAAGCGTGGCGAGCGGCGGCGGTACGCGTCCTCTGACCTTTTAATACCCCTACTATCCACATCGGCGTGGAGTTGAGAATATAAAGTGTGGCGAGCGCAGCGAGCCACCGAGCCCGAAGCATGGCGAGGGGACGTGTATAACTTCACAGGTATACGCGTCCCCTCGCGGGGCTCGCTGCGCTCGCCACGCTTCGGGCTCGGTGGCTCGCTGCGCTCGCCACACTTTATATTCTCAACTCCACGCCGACGTGTATAGTAGGGGTATGAAAAGGTCGGAGGACACGTACCGCCGCCCCTCACGCTCGCCACGCTTCGGGTTGGCGTCAATCGTGGGGTGACGTTCACAATGGGGGGGGGGCATATACAATGAGAAATGGTCCATATTGGCCCATTTCCCATTTTTTTCCTGATTACAATGTTAAAAATATTTTAACATTGAACCATATGGAAAAATCGGGTGCATCGCGTCGGTCGCGTCGCGTGCCATGTTAATGCACCCGACCGACGCGATGGACCCGATTTTGCCTTGGCCGGCAAAATGGACCTGATTTCAAAGGAAATCAGGTCCATCAGGGGTAATCGTGTACCTTAAGTTAAGGTGCACGATTACCCCCGATGGTGGCCGTTCTAGGAAACAAGTACCAAAAAATATTAGGTTCCTCCTTCATTAAAGAGTTAACATATCTTATTTTAAGTTCAAACTGCAGGCAGCTACTGTCAAACTGCATGAGATTGCATTATCTATTTATATTGCAAACACACAGGGCCACTGAGAGCAGACATGGGCCCAGGTACTGAGTGGGTGTGACATAATCCAGGGAAGCAAAGCAACACCCACTTTAAAAAAAAACAACACCCTGACCTGGAACATCCAACAAGCATGGGCCCTGGTAATTAGTACCTGCCTACCCCACTTCGCCAGAGGACCTGCAAACACATGGTACAAAATGGGCAAAGTGTAAGTGACATCCAATAAATAAAGTTCTGAGATGTTTTCAGTGTGGAAGAAGCTTCATGCAGCTGCAGGAGTCCCATTGTTCTATAAACATAATTTGTCTGATTTCCATTGTAAAACCATTTTGAAAGACATTATCTTGAAACACAATGATGAAATCATGAGTTACCGTAAATCATTCTGATTTACAGATATGGTGCATCATGTGTCAATCATAAAATACATCTACATACACTGCATATACAGTAAAATGCATGAAATGAACAACTGTACAGTACTCATGATAGAGAAAAGCATTTCTTAATAAAATGAGTCATGTGCGAGTAAAGATGTCTTCTGCCAGATCCGGCAATGGAATGGTCCTTATCTGTGTACCACTGTGAATATAAATGTACACAGATATAGCATTAGAGGTAATACAGGGGATCTCTACTTTACTTTTTGCTGAAATGTTCATATCATATGTGTATACATAGGGGTTTATTTACTAAAATGGGCATTCGATTGAATGTGGGATGTTGCTAGGGTTACCAACTCATCCCTTTAATTCGGGACATATATTAATTACACAGGTTCTGTGGCTGGCTTTCACCTGGTTTTAAACTGCCACACCTCAAGACTCCATTTCACCAGGTTTTAAACTGCCACAGAACCTGTGTAATTAATATGTTTCCCCAATTTAAGGGATGAGTTGGTAACCCTAGATTTTGCTATGGGCAACCAATCAGAATCTACTTATTTATTTAGCACCTTCTAGAATAATGTTGGGCAACAGGTGGCCCGCAGGCCACATGCAGCCTGTGAAGCGCTCATGACTGGCCCACCGCTCAAACCTGTAGCGCAATGACAAGCAGTCCGACTGGCTGAGCCGCTTGTCATTGTGGTACAGCAGTGCCAACCTGTGCTGCTGCTGCCGCCGCTGGGGAGGAGAGTATTTCCTCTCTCCTCCTGTCCAGTGATGTGAGTGACACGCTGGGTCTGGGCGGCAGATGGGGCGGGGCAGAGCCAAAGACCCAGTCCTGTGAGCTGCTGGGCTGTTTGCGAGGTAGTGCTGTGCTTCTTTGATTGATGAATGTGTGTTGGCTCCTCCACCTGCCCCCACACCGCACAGCACACAGGGAAGGGGAACTGCCATGCATCTGCCATGGAGGAAGTCAAGAGCCGGCGGGCGGAGAACGGAGGTTGAATCATGCTGTGGCAGTGGTGCGGGAAAGCAGGGCAGAGAGGCGGGACTTGGAGCCGTGGCAGTGGACTCAGAGGCCGGCGAAACTTCAAAGGCACAGACGCCACACAGGTCAATCATAAATATATTTCTGCTGTTTGCAGCCTGTGGTGTCCTCTGTTGTTATTATTATGCAGGGTGAGCAGGCCTGTCATGTCCTGGTATTATTATGAGGGGGGGGGGGGGAGGGTGCAGCCTGTGTTATCCTCTGTTTTTATTATTATGCAGGTAGAGCAGGCCTGCAATGTCCTGGTATTATTATGCAGGGGGTGGGGGGAGGGGAGTGCAGCCTGTGGTGTCCTCCTTATTATTATGCAGGGTGAGCAGGCCTGTGGTGTCCTGGTATTATTATGCAGGAGGTGGGGGGAGGGGGGATGCAGCCCGTGGTGTCCTCCTGTTGTTGTTATTATTATTATTATTATTATGCAGGGTGAGCAGGCATGTGGTGTCCTGGTATTATACAGAGGAGCAGCCTGTGGTATCCTGTTATTATACATGGGGAGCAGCCTGTGGTGTCCTCCTGTTGTTGTTGTTGTTGTTGTTGTTGTTGTTATTATATATGCAGGGTGAGCAGGCCTGTGGTGTCCTGGTATTATACAGGGGAGCAGCCTGTGGTATCCTGTTATTATACAGGGGGAGCAGCCTGTGGTGTGCTCCTATTGTTATTATTATGCAGGGGGAGCAGCCTGTGGTGTTATTTTATTATACAGGGAGAGCAGCCTGTGATGTTGTTATTGTTGTTGTTATTATTATTATTATTATACAAGGGGAGCAGACAACATTTGCTAGAGTATTACAATTGCTTTACTCCATGTACTTTTGAGAATATTCCACTGGGAACTCCTGTGTACAGACCTCTGCCACTTTTGCTTGAGACCTTGAACTTGAATTGATTTGTACATTTTCTATCAAGTTTGTTTTCCATCTGGGTGTGCTATAACACACCGACAGTCGGGATTCCGACAGTCATTAGCCTGGCGTTGGAATCCCGACTGCCGGGACTCGGCCAGTGGGGCGAGCACAACGAAGCCCCTTGCGGGCTCGCTACACTCGACACGCTGCGGGCACAGTGGCACATGGACTATTCTCCCACGAGAGAGAATGCCCCTGTTCGTTGTGATCCCAACTGAACTCCCATCTTTGAACCCCTTAAGATACTATACAGATGGAGCTCAGCCCATCTTTGCAGGGGCTGGCGGGTTATCGCCAGCCCCGCCATCCACTGGCTCCCACCAGGGGCGCGCATGCATGAGACGCTCGCGCGCCCCCTGGCAATGAAGCCTGCCTCTGGTCCCCGCCGCCTCCCCTGCCGTCGCCGCAGGTACTCCTCACCGCCCCGAGCGCCCCCCCTAACCCTGCCCTCTCCCTGAAGCAGAGACGGGCAGGGACATGCAGCGTCCCCGCTGAGAGACTGGGACGCGCGTGCGAGTGAGACGCACACACGTCCCAGTTCAGTGTAGCCGGCGTTCGCCAGCGGGGAGGGTCTGGCGAGCCCCAGCCAAGGATTGCAGGGGCTACATCTGTAACCCGGCCAACCTGAGCTATAGGTATAGTGGCAGCCATTGGAGGGGTGGTGGCACTAGTATAATGTATAATCATTTTGAAAGCTACTAATAAGGAATAAAGGTCAGTTAATCCAAATAAATTAGTATGTTAATATATAGACTTTACCATTGCTTCAAATTCCACTTGAGCATCAACCAAAGCCTTGGAAATCTGAGCAGCTTGTTGGAAATGTACATTATCTGTGACAAAACACACAACGAAATAAGTTTGCTGTCCACATCTTTAAAAGCTGGTTAAATATTTGACAGTTCATCCATAATGTATTAAGTAGAAATGATGGCTTTAACTACCTATTGATTAAAATGATGAGTATCCCTATAACACAAACACTTTTATGTACTACGGTAGATCAGAAACGAAGTAGTGTATTTATTGCTAATCAAACATTACTCACATATCTGCCTTTAGTGTTTGCATGTGAGATTGGTCTGTGATAGCACCTACCATCTGCTGTTCCGTGAATGAGTAAGTAATCTACTTTCCTGAAATTCTCTGCTCGGGACATCACAGTTGAATTCTGAAACAGGAAGGAGAAGTAATTCATTAGACGTGATTCCTGAGGCACAACTAATATAAAGAGCCTAATGTTTGGTGACGGCATTACCGGTTATGCAAGCCTACGCTCCAATTCATCTTCTCTAAAATGCAGATGAGAACGTGCTAATTTGTTCCACTGATAATAATCCAAATCACTAAGTATGACCAGCAGTGTGGAAGATAGCCATATTCCAAGCAAACTAATATTTGGGCTGGATATGGCCAAATGGACAATTTTATAAAGTAATATTTAAATGCCTGTACTCCACTCAATATTATCCTCTAAAGGGGCCTACATACGGGGAGATATGCTTAATCCCTCAGAACGCTCAGCAAGATGGCTCAGCACACAGTGCTGAGCGATCTGTCAGGTCTAGTGTTCTCTGGTGAAAACACTGGCCCTGATCTAGATTCACTAAATGATGTGGGGGCATTTTCTAAGCAATCTAGTGAGATCGCTTAGAAAATGCCCTGAATTCACGCCCCTGTGTAGGCCCATAAGTTCAGTATCTTTATTTCTAAAATTTCATTTAGATGACTTTTCATGGAAATATTACAGAGCTTTGCTACTAAAGACAATAACACTGAGCATTACCAAGTGCCAGTGGAGGATTGGGCTACCGGGAAAGTATAAAGTTCCCTCTCGTCCGGCCACATGCCCCCTCTGCTGAGCCTTATCACACCTCACATTGGGCCAGATGCACCAAGCTTCAAAAGTGATAAAATGGAGAGTGATAAACAGCCAGTCAATCAGCTCCTACCTGCCATGGCACAGACTGTGTTTGAAAGATGTCAGGCAGGAGCTGATTGACTGGTTGTTTGTCACTCTCCGTTTTATCACTTTTGAAGCTTAGTGCATCTGGCCCCCTGCCTGCTGGCTGCCTGATTCATGTCAGCCAGTGCCAACTGCCACTCTTCTCGATTATGTGTTCCACAGTGGTACATCAGTCATCTACTCCGGCTAGTGTGCCCTTCCAGGTGCTACTAGCTGAGAGCAGTGGCAGGCAGTGTAGAGAGGGACAAGGATGTCCATTTGGGTCAGGAGCTTTCACTGAGCTCAGTAGCTGCCTAGCTTAGTGGATAGAGTGTAGCACAGGCTCCATTCTCATCTGAGCTCTGCTATCTCCATGTGAGTGCTACATGCTTGTCCTGACACAGCATGACAGTGAGCAGCTGCTTTGCAGACCAGGATCCTGCTGATAACAGCCAACTTTGGGGCACTGTTTGATGGGGTGTGGTATAGGAGCCTGACAGTCGGGATCCCAACAGTCATTAGCCCGACGTTGGGATCCCGACTGCCTGGACTCAGACAGCAGGGGGGGAGCAAAACAAAACCCCTTGTGGGCTCGCTGTGCTTGCCACACTGCGGGCACAGTGGCTCGCTACGCTCGCCACCTATTCTATTCTCCCTCTATGGGAAAATAGTCGGTGGCCATCAGGTTCCCGAGTGTCAGGGTTTTAACAGTCGGGATCCCAACATCTGGCTAATGACTGTCGGGATCCCTACTGTTGGGACCCCATCCGGCACCCGTTTGATGATATGTGTAGCAGAGGACACATGACAATGAGGGGATAACCAGCCTTACTCCCTGGTCTCACAGTACAGTATAAACTCTAACTACCGCTTTGGCCTCCAGAACATTACCTACTCCCTGGCCTCCAGGACATACACTACCCATGGCCCCATGGATATACATTGGCAGTGGGTGTGGCTCCACTATTTAAATTTTGTACTGTTCTGCAGCCCCACCTAGGGATCCACCACTGATAATAATAATAATAATAATAATAATATACCTGATAATTGTGAAGGTTGTCTGATTTTGTTGGAAGGCCCATGTACCTCTCCGTGTAGATAGATGCTGTAATACAACACAATGGCCCTTATTCTGATCTGTGCGGAAATTCCCGCATTCTTACGGAGCGGTCCGCACGCCACGGTGTTTTGCCGCATGCGGCCATCGTCCGTAGAAACGCCCACGTGTCCTCCGCATTCGGACGGACTCACTCTTTAAGAACAGGGCGTGTTTACGGACGACATACAAAGCATGCGTGTGCGGGAGAAACACTCCGATTCGGCACGGTATTACAGAGTATTACAGTGTATGCTCGGGAATACCGCATCCGAACGGGAGCCAAGCGGTGCTACCGCACGTAAGCGGAGTATTTACGCCAAACAACCCACTATGAAGTATCTTCTGCAATACATCACATGACCCACTTATTATACATGTCTATTACACATGTGTATTGCTAGTATTAATATTCAGTCATGTCCATTGTTAGCAGTTTGAAAGTGTCTGACAAGTACAGCATATGTGGGTGTTTAGTACGGGTTCCTTGAAGCAGCAATGGTTTCAATTAAAGCACTGACAAGCGTCCTATTAGTGAGTAATGAGTAAAGGAGTCGATTCTATTGGGTTCAGGTGTTAATGGTTGTAGTCATTAGGCGTACGTTCGCCTACCGCATGAACGAGTGGTGTCCGCAAAGCAATAGTACACTTGTGGACACCGCACATTTCTGCCCTTTTTGATCGCGTGCATTCGGAGTGGTTTCCGAATGTACGCCCCCCAACATAAGTGTACTCCCCCGTGTCCGCCCATGTTTCCGCCCCGTTTTGCCCACTTTGAAACTACGCCCATGTGTCATTCCGCATGACGCCCATAATACGCCCCTATTTCCCGACTGATAGCGGTGAACAGTTTTGGACGGGATTTGGCCGAACTGGTACCGAGTCAAGGCGTGGCACATGCGCGTAGCGTTCTCCACGCATGCGCAGACGCCATAAAGACGCGATCCGTAAGTACGCGGTAAAGTCCGCGTCAATCTGAATAAGGGCCAATATGTGGTAAGAGACTATACATAAATTATGTTTGGAAGTAAACATGTAATGAAAATAAACCCTTCATAAAAAGCTAAATGATAACATCATGGACTGTGAGCGTGGCATGAATCCTTAGCTTCCATTATATGTATATACCAGATTCAATTTGAATATACTATTTTATGACAACTAACTTGGATCAGACTGCAACAAATTATGGGCGGTAATTCTAATCTTTTCGCATTGCTGCGAGATTGGCCCCTTCCCACTGGTTGTGGGATTGCGCATGTGCAGGTCTCCTTTGCAAATGGCTTCAGTGACTTGCATAGTCCCTGAGCCATTCACAGTTATCAGGGTGAGCCGGGGGGGAGGGGCATTGGAACGCCCCGCATTTTATGGGCATCCCCATGAAAAATGGGTGTTTCCATGGCTACGCGGGCAGGGCGTTACGTGGCCGGGGTGGGTGGCTGGCGTCTGCCCTGTCTTCGTTTTGGCAGTCACAAATAAAAGACGGAAACATGCGACGGGATGTGTCTTCATTACACATCCCGTCGCATGGCAGCGAAGGCAATCGGCGGCGGGGGGGGGGTGGATATTCGTCGGGGCGCTCTCTCTGGTGCTTGGTAAACATCATCTCATTAGCAAGGATAAAAACAATATAGACATATACAGTGCATTCTGTTGGGTTCCATGTTGACAATCTACAGCCACAACTGTGTCTAATTCCTTGGTGCATGTATATAGATACATACCATAATATTCCCAGTTTGAAACAGGAGCAACAGCAATCCCGCATTTAAATAGTCCTGTATTTTGACCCAGGACCATGGATGTTACATAGCCTCCATAAGACTAAAAGAAGAATAACAGTATTAGCAAGACATACATTTCAGATAACAATATTAATGGGTAGCACTTAAGGTGGATGCTCCTAGCCACATTACTAATTACTGCCACATGGAGAAGGCTCTGATGAGAGTAGAGCTGAAAGGGAAGAAAGGTACAGGAACAGGTGGCATTGACGTGGTGAGTAGGGAACCCTTAGTATATGTAGCCCTAAATAATAATATAATAATGATTATTTCTGCAAGATTGTTTAAGCTGTGATAGAGGCGGTGCTCTATGCTGCAGGAGGGAACCTCTTAGCACATATACAGTAAACATACATGCTGCCATGTATGTAATATATGTGCCGGCTGGGATTAGAATCTTTGAGTGTATCTAGGCAGGGCCGTAACTAGGGGGGGGCTGGGGGGTCACGCGCACCGGGCGCTGGAGGTGAGGGGCGCTGTGAGGTCCGGTGACAGGTGTGTGGACGCTGTAGCGGCATGTTACTTTGACTGTCTTCGTCCATCTCCTACTAGCGCCGCTGCAGGAAGCGCTGATGACTTCGAAAAGACTTGCCGGACGCTGATTGGCTGAATTCAGCCAATCAGCGTCCGGCAAGTCTTTTTGAAGTCATCAGCGCTTCCCGCCGCAGCCCTAGTAGGAGACGGACGAAGACAGTCAAAGTAAGATGCCCGGAGAGCCACACCAAGCTGTCCGCCGCCGCCCCACGTGACCCAGCCCGGACAGCAGCATGGGATGAGGAGGAGAAGGGCAGCAGCCGTGGCGGTGAGAGGACTGTGCGGGGAGGGGGGTCTCCGGCGCCAGGGACAAGGCGTCATTTGGTCCGGTCCCCCCTGTCAGCTGCTAACTAAGCACTGCAGCGTGGAATAAACGCTGTGCGCATGCGCACAGCGTCTATTCCCGCAGCCAGGGGGCTGGGGGCATGGCTAGAGGCTCACAGAGCCTCTGGGTCATGCCCCCATAGCGGCAAAATGGGGGCGTGGCCTCGCGGGAGAGCAGCAATTATAGGCCACGCCCCCAAATTAGGCCACACGCCCCCCCCCCCCCCCCCCCGAAAATTTCGGCAGCAGCATCACTATGGGGGGGGGTGCACCAAATGACTGCCTTGCCCCGGGCGCCGGAAACCCTAGTTTCGGCTCTGATCTAGGGCCACCCGGGATTTAGCATAAGGCTTCACACACTCTTTCTATGCCCACCCCAGATTCCCATTGGCTAGTTTCCACAGGATTCTGGGGCTGGGCTTATGAGTGTGTAAAAACCTATACTGCATCCCAGGCTCGCATACCACCAGATACATCCAGCACACCCAGGGCCAGATTAACCCAGTAATTGTTCCCAATTGGCTACAACTATATGAGGAATTTCCTAATGTCATCTTGCTGTAAATTTAGATGTTGTGGCCATTTGGCAACATCAGACTGACCCTTACCATCTGGTGGTGAAACTGGAGTACTGCAGCCATGAGGAAAAATATATATTTTTAAAGTATGAAGGCAATAGGACCAATAGAAGGTTAAGAGCCTCATGGGCATGAAAATATTTAAGGGCCTAATATGAGAAGTGGAGGAGATTAGGCCATTGCCATGTAGAACCTATACACTATAAAATGCAGCTCCATTCACTCCATTGTTAATCTGGCCCTGAGCGCTCCCAATCCCCCCATACTTGGTATGCTGCCGTGGTACAGACAAAACAGTCACCTAATGGAGCTGGAGGCACAGTACCTTACAAACCCAGTGACCTCAAACAGAAGGTCGATGTACAGCAGCAGCGGGTAGGTGCATTACAAACATAGCAGATCCGGCTAATCCCCTTACACAGGTCCTGGCAGGGCTGATGATCAGCGTCGTCTAGCACTCTTGGAAGTCGAGTCTGTCTCTCCTCCCAATCCCCTCCGTTTGTGTCCGTCTCCCCATGATTCCCCCACCTGGATGTCTCAATGCAGCTTCCTGCATACCAAGGTGAGATGGGGTTGATGCCGTCATTTGAGAGGGACACTGTCCTGTATGGTTTCCACAGCGGTTAACCACATAGGCTCTGCTGGGCTGGGTGGCCTATGCTTGGGGATTTTGGGGGATTCAGATGGTATTGTGGGGGAGCGGGAGAATGTTAGGTGGAGCAAGAGCCTCCTGCAGAATGCCATTTTTCGGAAAGTTTTTGGGGCCCTTGGGTAACTGCCTATTTAGCCCATTTGTTAAGACGGCCCTGGGTCTTCAGCTGTTGCTGATAGACAACATTTATTTATATGATCTTAATTCTATTTAGCAAAACATGTAAAAAAGGCCTCTGATGAAGTGATAAATGAGATTAACAATGTTTTACCCGTTTTACTGCATGTTATATAGTGAAAGGTAGTAAATCATTGTACTTTGTCCCGAGCAATAATGGGTTTATAAACCTGAGGAATTTGGTGTTACATTAGCATTTATTATTGAGAATGTTCAGGCTGGGGGGAATGTTCAGGCTGCATGTGAATATAATAATATGGACTAAACGAATCTAAAAGGAAAAATTATTCAACATAAATGTGACTATGGATTATTTAATGATTATTAATTGAAAATGATACCTCTTTTGCATCTGCAAGCCGGGTCTCACCTGGGATTTTGTACCCAGCTACAACCTGGGTGCGACCCGGCTTGCAAAACCCATTCACACTAGAGTCCCCACCCGGCATAATGCCGGGCGGGTGATGTCATCGGGAGGTGGGGTCGGGGAGGCGCTGGGAGATGAAAACATCCCAGGAAATGAAAACTCCCAGCGCCAGCTTTTGTACTGTAGTGAACAAGACCCAGGTCACATCGACCCCGGTTACCCGTTTACACTACACAGTAAACCAGGTTGAACACGTGTTCAACCATAGTCGCTACCTGGGTAGAAATGCCGGGTATCACGACATGGGTTATTTCTACAGGGAGAGTTTCCACCTGCCTAAAATCCCGAGTTTTGCGTGCTCCCGTGCAAAAACCCAGGATATTTAGGCTAGTGGAAAAGGGGTATGACTGTACAATCAGGAATTAGGGCATAAGCAGAAGTTGATAAAATAAAATATCAAGTAAATTTAATGATGCATAGGTTTTCTTATTTAATAGCCTTTACTACTACACTATGTGATTTGGGCCCGATTTCACCCGATTCAGATGGATCGGGCAGTGAAATCGGGCCAAATCGCATGTCTAGACACCCCATCCGAACCGATGCGCGGTACCGTGCGCATCGGATGGGAGTCAGGCGGCCGGACCAGCTGCACATCAGATTTGTTAAATCTTATGTGCCGCCTCCAGAAGGGGGACGCTGCGAGGCGGGCGGGGGATTCTGCAAAGCGGGCAGGGGGCGCTGCGAGGCGGGCAGGGGCAGCGGGAAGGGGACGCTGCGAGGCAGGAAGGAGCAGGGGATACAGAGGTGGTGGACGCACAGAGGCAGAACTCTGGGAGGCAATGGAGTCATCCGACGCCGGGCTCCTGCTCCCAAGGGGGCACCCCTCCTCCCCTGCCAGTTTAATTCACTTAATTAAAATCCATTAATATTTCTTCTGTGGCTGAATTTTGAAGTTCATGTGTTCTCTATATATAAGGTTGTGTGTGGGTGTGTGTGTGTGTGTGGGGGGGGGGGGGGGGGGGGGGCACCAATATACATCATCTTGCCTCCGGGCAGCTGGGACGAGGTTACACCACTGTGGATGCAAGTGAAAAGAATGGAGAGCCGGGCAGGAGGAGCAGCAAAAAAAAAAGCCCATACAAATGCACAGTAACAAGTCTGATGTAGCATTAGAGCCCATCATATATAGTAGTACAGTGTCTGTACTGTAATACAGCAGACATACCTGTACAGGACCAGAGATCACAGTAAGGCAACAGATGTAGCAGTACAGACTGCTTTTTTTTTTTCTTTACCAATATGGACACCTAAGACATACCAAACCTTTCTCTTTTCGGGGGGGGGGTTTACAAATTGCCCATGAAAATCCGCTTACACATTTTATAGCTTTTAATAGATATAGGATACTATATATGATTATGGCTTTTCCGGGCTAATTGGATAGTCCTAAATTACACTTGCCCACTGTAAATTACCCACCCATAGTCTGACAATATTTTTCTATTGGTTCAAATAAAAATACATGATGTGAAATCTATACAGATCTACATTGTACTGTAAGAGATCTCTCTTGTAAAACTGATTGTCGTCTTTGAAGTCTCTTCATCTTGCCAAGTTCAAAGTCATCTTTCAGCAGCTGTTATATATCCTGGGTGCTGCTAACAATAGTCACCCTAAATACCAGCACAGTCCAAGGTGCAGTTTATTGCTGACATTTACGTGACCTCTGTTAGCCGGGATAAACAGGTAAATAAAACAGCTCAGGTCTCAATGTTCTTCACTGTATAAGACACATTTTACAGCCTATGAAACTGTTGCTATCAATGAAAACATAACTAAGGTATGAACGAAGCAGAATTCAACGCATGCTTATCGGCGGAGCATCACTTGTATGTAATCTCTAGATGGTCACTTTTATGTTTTATCTGCTTTCTTTTCTGAACAGATGATAAGCAGCAGAAACTATGCAGTTTAACCATCACTAATGCTGGGTACACAATATGTGATGCCTGTACCCAGAGGACGGGACCTGACGGGGAGCTGGCATCTGCACTTGCTGATGATGACAGTGATGGAGCAGAGTAGGGGCTATGCTTCTGTCGTACTGCATGTACCAGTGGCGTAAGTTCATCCCAATTGCCCGGAGACAAGATAAAGTTTGGTGCCCCCCCGACACACACACCACCTTATATAAATATATGTGTGTATGTATGTTACATATATTATGTTTAAAATAAAGAAAGTCTGACATCTATGGTCCTGCTAGGAGGGGGGGTCAACCACATAAGCGATATCAACAGCTTTGAATAAACTGATTGCAGGGGAGGAGAGGTGCCCCCTTGGGAGCAGGAGCCCGGCGGCAGATGACTCCATTGCCTCCAAGAGTTACGCCTCTGGCATGTACTGTGTCATACTGCATGTACAAACAACAGAGGATATTGCTGCTCACTGTCCGCACCATGAGCATACACACTTCACACTATGAACATTTTGCCGTTCCGACCTGTCGGAATTGGCAAAATCATTCAAAATATCATCTAGTGTTTACCCAGCTTAGGACAGAGTCTATTAGGGGTTTACTGACAAAGCAGCAGGTTGTAAAACACAAGGCCTCTGAGTATGTTAATGCCCAATATTTAAATGGGCAAAGCATTTACAAGCTACACACAACTAGTTAAAGCATTTCCCTTTTAAATATCTGCATAAACACTCTGAGAAGTGGCAGGTTTTATAACCCGATGACAAAAGGGAGCTGAGCAGTGACGATTTTAGTAAAAGTCAAAGAATAAACACCATCAAAACACTTTCTTGGCTTACTGGTAAGGCCCATACACACTGGGCGACTTTCAGCTCAAAGTCGCCCAGTGTGTATGCCCCAGCGATGAGCGGTGAGAGCTGCTGCACGCTCCCGCATCATCGCTGGGAAAGCCGCTCAACTATGAACTATGATTGAACTAGAATCAGGCCCAATGAGCATCATCGGGAGTCCAGGTCCACCACTTCACAGGCAGCTGGGTGGTGGGTATGGATGGGTTCTGATCCAGCAATCCTCATCCTATTTTCCTGGGAAAAGGCCTTAGGGGCCCATTTATCATTGATCGCATTTACAATGCGTTCTGGGCGGAATATTACCGCCGGTAGGATCGCATTGTAAAATGCGATCCTACCGGTGGGATGTTTCATCCCCTGCTTGTAGGGACAGGGGTCCGAAAGGAGCCCGTCCCTGTGATGTGCTGAGCTGGATGCCGGGAGGTATGCGCATGTGTGGCCTGACCAACCGCCAACCCCTCCGACCGCACTGCCCCAGCAGCAGTGCGGTGTGTAGCTCATAGGCTGAATGGGCTACCGCCATCTCAGAATGGGGGTAGCCTTCGCATCCCTCATAGAAACCTATGGGGGAGGCAGCGGTGGTACAAGAGGGATCTCAGCAGGGATCGGAGATTCCTGCTACGGTCCTCCTGATACATTCAGGGCATATTTAATATTTAGCCACAAATATTAATTGATAAATGCGGACCCCTTAATCTTAGCTCTATAGCACTAATATGGGAGTAGAACAATGTAAGAACAGCAACTCCATATTTTTCTCTGCTTTGGGCCACCCCTTCTTATCCAATCTTATATGTCCCTCAAAAGACCTTTATGGAGTCTGGACAACTGTTGCATTTTGCAGATATGTAAACAGTTTATGAAGCATTTGACAAACAATAGTTTTCCAACAAGACATCATAACCCGAGAATCAGGAATTCAATGATGTACATGTATCTATGACACTGTCATGTAATAACTGTAAACATGAAATATACACCTACACATTAGCAATGAAGAGCACACAGACGTGTAAAGTGCATGCTTCATGACACAAGTAATCCTTTAACCAGCTGACATAAAAACATTAACTAACTTAGATTTCACGTCTCTACTTACATCCTCTCCAGCCATTAAAGATGGCAAAACAAATAACATAATGCTGTTTGGAAGACCGGAACTCGTAGACACCCAGCAACATTATAATGCAAAAACAGTAACAACGTAAGAGATAGATCAGATACACTGGTAGATCCAGACTGATGCAACTTCCCATTAAAAGTGATGTCTCACATAGGTGTCTATGTACTAATCCTTTGAGAGATAAAGCATACTCATGTTTGTGCGATAGTTCCAGGATGATTGAGCCCGGAGCTGATGTCACACACACTCCATCAAAACACCTGGGTATACCTGCGTATTTCCTGACATTCACAGAAAACAGATGGTTACTACCCACAAATGCCAGCTTCCTGTCTATCAACTTGCGCACAGCCAGCGATCAAAAAAACAGATTGCAAGCGCATTTGCTTGATAATTGTCCGCATTGCGAATTCGCACAACAGCGTTCAAGACTGAATAACCCCCTATGGTTTAGTGTGTGGGGCCAGATGCACTAAGCTTCAAAAGTGATAAAATGGAGAGTGATAAACAGCCAGCCAATCAGCTACTACCTGCCATGTCGCAGACTGTGTTTGAATAATGTCAGGCAGGAGCTGATTGGCTGGCTGTTTATCACTCTCCATTTTATCACTTTTGAAGCTTAGTGCATCTGGCCCATGGTCTTTTATGGTGCTGTTGATACGGCACCAGCAAACAATTTATAATACATTGCTATTTTTGCCTATCCAGACCGAGAACGGTATCTGGACAGCGTTGGGCAAATACTGTGGTCAAACCTGCACCCTTAATTATACCTAATTAACCAACAAGCACACTGTCCTTATAACTGAGCAGAGTTGTTCTACAATCATGTTGGGATGAATTAAGCGATACATTACATGTATGACTGAATAAATATCCTCATTGATATATAAAAATAAAAAAAGAGGAGCAAACTAAACCACACACGGCTTCCCGCACGTGCTGTTTTTTAACACGCACTACCATCACTTGTCTTTGTTACATATATGTGTTTTTCTTTTAATATTTCGCTGTTTTATGATAATTAATAAAAGTTATATTTTATGTCTAATTTCTCGTATTGGTGCACGACACTAAGACAAATTTTTTCCTATCCTGTCCACGCCTGCGTTTTTTTCCTGACACTCAAACGCCGTCCGTCTGTCAATCACCTTGCATACAGCCAGTGAAAATAGAAGAAGAAGGAGAACTAACCAAGGTTAGTATGGTGCGCCTACCAGGAGTTGTTTAATCAAGACAGCAGCTGGTTAAGGGAGTAGTCAGCTCCCAAATAAGGAACAAAAATGAATAAATAAAGTGGAGCAGCGCTGATTTTACAATGTAACAATATTTAATATACACAATGTTAAAAACAATAATGTAAATTACACATTAACCCCTTCCCGACATTTGACGTACATTTACGTCATGGTCGGGAAGTACTTCCCGACACATGGCATAAATGTACGTCATGGATTTAAACTGTCACCGCGTCTATAGACGCGGTGACAGTTTGGAGATGTCTGCTGTCCCTGACAGCAGACATACCCCCTCGCCGCCCGGGGGGCGCAGGGATGCCCCCCCGGTCGGCGATCGCTGTGATTGGCTGTTCAAATGTGAACAGCCAATCACAGCTATTTCTGTGTTACCGGCGGCTATGCCGCTCGGTAACACAGAAAACGGTGGTGATCGGTGCAGCACCGATCACCACCGATCCGCGGACACCCCCTCCCTCCCACCCGGCAGCACTATGTGCTTACCCGGCACCCGGCAGCCGCTCTCCTCCCTCTGTTATCTGTTATGCGCCGCAGCGCTGCCTCCCCCCTCCCTCCCCCCGCCAGCAGCAGCAGCAGCACTAGGGACAGGGTACAAATCAAAAAAATAAAATGAAATGATATTATATATATATATATATATATATATGTGTGTGTATGTGTGTATATACACACACACACACATATATATATATATATATATATATATATATGTGTGTGTGTATGTGTGTATATACACACACACATATCGATATATATATATATATATATATATGTGTGTATATACACATATATATATATATATATGTGTGTATATACATATATATATATATATATATATATATATATATATATATATATACAGATAGATATTCCCGACCGAAGACGTATATATACGTCATGGTCGGGAGGTACTTCCCGACCGAAGACGTATATATACGTCATGGTTTTAAACTGTCACCGCGTCCATAGACGCGGTGACAGTTTGGAGATGTCTGCTGTCCCTGAGCCCCGGTCGGCGATCGCTGCGATTGGCTGTTCAAATGTGAACAGCCAATTGCAGCGTTTTCTGTGTTACCGGCGGCTAAGCCGCTCGGTAACACAGTGATCGGTGGTGATCGGTGCTGTTAAGTACAGCACCGATCACCACCGATCGCCAGCCCCCCCCCCTCCCACCCGGCAGTCCAAACTCCCACCCACCCGGCTGCCGCAGCGCCAGCACCCCTCCCACCCCCCCACCAGCCGCAGCGCCAGACCCCCTCCAAAATCTGGTGAGCAAAATGGGGTCACATGTGGGGGGGTTCCACTGTATTGGTGCTTCCGGGGTCTTGCTAATGCGACATAGCACCCACCATTCATTCCACCACCAAATATCACTCCTTCCCTTCTGAGTCCTGCCATGCACCCAACTGGTATTTTTTGGTCACATGTGAGGCATTGCCATACTCGGGAGAAATTGGGGCACAGATTTTGGCGTGCTTTGTCTCCTTCATTCCTTGTGAAAATGAAAAACTTTGAGCCAGAACTGCATTTTTGTGTAAAAAAGTACATTTTTTTACACAAAAATGCAGATCTGGCTCAAAATTTTTCATTTTCACAAGGAATGAAGGAGACAAAGCACCCCAAAATCTGTGCCCCAATTTCTCCCGAGTATGGCAATGCCTCACATGTGACCAAAAAATACCAGTTGGGTGCATGGCAGGACTCAGAAGGGAAGGAGTGATATTTGGATTTTGCAGCACAGATTCTGGTTGAATGACCCCTGAAGCACCCATACAGTGGAACCCCCCCACAAGTGACCCCATTTTGCAAACTACACCCTTCAGGGAATTCATCTAGGGGTATAGTGTACATTTCAAACCCCCAGGGGTTTCACCAATTTTGATACAACTGAGCTGTGAAAATGAAAAATTAATTTTTTTCATTTGCACAGCCCAGTTGTATCAAAATTGGTGAAACCCCTGGGGGTTTGAAATGTACACTATACCCCTAGATGAATTCCCTGAAGGGTGTAGTTTGCAAAATGGGGTCACTTGTGGGGGAGGTTCCTAACTTTTAGCATCTTATGGTGCCTAGAAACCTACATGGTGCCTAAAAAATAATCTCATAAAAAGGAGGCTCCAAAATCAAGTAGGTGCTCCTTCTATTATGAAGCCTGTGGTTTGGTCACCGTGCACACTAGGGCCACATATAGGACATTTATGAAAACCAAAGAATTGGGGGAATCAATTTTTAGTCACATTTCTCTAGTAAAATCTACTGTGTTCCTTAGAAAAATGTATTAAAATTGCAAATCTGCAAAAAAAATGAAATTTTGAAATTTCACCTACACTTTGTTTTAATTCCTGTGAAACACCTAAAGGGTTAACAAACTTCCAAAATGCTGTTTTGAATACTGTGAGGGGTGCAGTTTTTGAAATGGCATCATTTATGGGGGTGTCTCACATACAAGTCCCTCAAAGTCACATCAGAACTGAACTGGTCCCTAAAAAAATCAGTGTTTGAAATTTTCTTGAAAATTTGAGAATTTGCTATTCATATTTTACGCCTCCTAGTGTCCAAAAAAATTAAAAGGAAGTTGAAATAATGATGGCAACATAAAGTATACATATGGTCTATGTTAGTTATTAACTATTTTGAGTGGTAAGATTATTTGTCTCACAAGCAGAAAATTTAACATTTTGCAAATTGCTAAATTTTCCATTTTTTTCCGACATTTTGGTATTTTTCACAAAAAAACACAGACTGTATCGACCCAAATTTACCACTAATTTGAAGTACAATGTGTCACGAAAAAACAATCTCAAAATCACTGGGATAAGTAAAAGCAAAAAAAAGTTATCCCCACTTAAGTGATACATGTCAGATTTGAAAAAAAGGGCTCTGTCAGGAACGCAAAAACTGGCTCTGTCAGGAAGGGGTTAAAAAGAACCATATGGTATAAAAGAATGCTTGAATGGACCCAATTGTATAGTCACCAATTTCAAGGGTATTTTGGATCTGCTCTGATCCTGAGAAGGAGGTGTAGGGTTGTCCTTATTGGCCACTTGGTGGTATCCTGAAGCTGTTGTGAAGGACTACAACCGATGGCATAGATGGAATTAGTCTAATTGGGAGTCCCACTGCTGCGAGTGGTCAGGTATCCAACGATGTTTTGTGGCATAGGACTTCCAAGATTGTGGGCATCCGATCAGGAGAATTAAGCAGGTGGGGCAGTCTTTTGGTGTAAAAGGAGTGAGTCCTTGAAGCAATGGGGGTCCAGACAAGTAATGCACCAACGCGTTTCGCAGTGCTGCTGACTGCTTTGTCAAGGTCATTTACATTATTGTTTTTAACATTGTGTATATTAAATATTGTTACATTGTAAAATCAGCGCTGCTTCCCTTTATTTAGTGAAAATAGAAGACACTGGATCGTATAGCAGGGAGACCTCGCGCATACATGCTAAGATCTGTGCGCATGCGCAGCTGTTCCATATTTGCTCAGGCCCAAATCTTCTCAATAAAGCAAAACTATTAGAATTTATGCATAAACAATACAAGCCAAAATGTTATGGCGATCATCAGTCCCATAGAAATCAGAGTAATCCAGGAGATAATTATAAATCAGATACATACCATTATCATAGCCTAGATACATTTTATGTTCCAAAATAATATACCATTACAGATTGTTTATGACATATTGTGGGAAATGTACTAAAATGGGAGTTTTATTTTAGATGGGATGTTGCTTTGGGCAACCAATCAGATACTATCTACTATCTTCTAGAAGATAAATAAGTAGATTCATTCTGATTGGTTGCCCATAGCAACATCCCATGTGAAATAGAGCACTTATCTTAGTAAATTTCTCCCATTGTTGAAATATGCAATAGGACAAAACTATTGAAAAATGCAAACAGATAAGAGGTATTATACTCACCCAACCCCATATTGCAATCCGATGTTCATCAATGAATCCCATTTCAATGAATTGTCTAAAATGAGACAAGCATAATTATGTGCTATGGTAAGAGAACCTTCATTTTATCATGGGCCTCGTTATGCCTGATTGTTCTGGATAAATTGTATATTGCCTACATTAAATTGCATTGATGAGTGTCAAACAGATTTAACATACAGTACAAATAAATATATGTTTTTATGTAATGGTTGAAGAACATACAGTGGAAGGACAGCAGAGGTGAGAATCATTCATCGTCTTAGGCAACAAAGAACTAAAGCAAATACAATCTGGTGACTACTTTTGGGTTTATTTTCTATTTTAAACGTGCACTCTCTAAGCTTTACAAGTGGTTTGTGCACATTGTAATGTGATATGAGGCCTTATTCTGGTTCACACGCAGTGATGCGAGATTCGCAGCTCGGCATGTGATTTTAGCGCTGCTTGTCCCCCCCCTTGCTCGACAAATTTGCCCATACGTCTGTGTATGGATGTTCTGCCTAAATATCCATGGTACTTGTGTACAATCACGGCTCCCACAATGTGCATCGTACAGGGAAAAATGTGATGCAATGTAATTTTTCACAGAAATTATGGACATGAGTTGAAATCATGTAAAATGCACCCCAAATGTCATTTTTCACACTGTACCACCCCCACTATCAACGCCAACCCAAAGCATGGCGAGCGCAGCGGTATGCGTCCTACGACCTTTTCATACCCCCACTATCCACGTTGGCGTGGAGTTGAGAATAGAAAGTGTGGCGAGCCCGAAGCGTGGCGAGTGGACACGGATACCTGTGAAGCCCGCGAGGGGACACGGACACCTGTGAAGGTATCCGCGTCCCCTCGCGGGGCTCGCTACGCTTCGGGCTCGGTGGCTCGCTGCGCTCGCCACTCTTTCTATTCTCAACTCCACGCTGACGTGGATAGTGGGGGTATGAAAAGGTCGTAGGACGCGTACCGCCGTGTCACCACACTTGCAGCTCCTCAGTTCGGGTTTTGCCGGTTTGTTTTTTATTAACTCCCTGGGTGCCTACTTGGACCGAAGAGGACTGATCTAACCCAGATGGATCTTAAGTATACTATAATTGTTTTCATGGGTACCCAGTGGCATAAGTTCGTTCCAGTTGCCCGGAGGCAGGATATATATTGGTTCCCCCCTTACACACACACACATATACACAACACAATAAAACCTTATATAAAATATATATTTCTGTTAAGAAATATAGATAGATAACACATATATTTCTCAGAACTCTATAACTGATTTATACTTGCATGGGGAGGAGAGGTGCCCCCTTGGGAGCAGGAGCCCGGCGGCAGATGACTCCATTGCCTCCCAGAGTTCTGCCTCTGTGGGTACCCATTTGGATTTTCTACTGGAGAAGAGGACCGAAGCTACGGGATCAAGGCAAGTAAGTACAGTATGGATGGATTGTGTAATAAATTTGTACTTTATTTTGTGTGTGTGGGTCACTTCTTTCGGCATTGGTTATGTAGGGCAGGATGTATTAAAATACATCTCCGCCCTTCGCACCCCCCCCCCCTGCGACGCCAGCGCATATGTGCTAACATATGCAGCTGGCATCGCGGTGCGGTGACGGAGCCCCCCCGCGATACCTGTACTCTGGTGTGCGGGGGTTCTCCATCACCTCCCTGCTGCCTGGCTCTCCCCTCACGCCGGGGACAGCTAAGCAGGCTGTCCCCGGCGCCTCCTCCTCCCCCCTGCAGCCGGAAGGATGTCCGGCTGCTTCAGAAGGGGGAGGAGGGGTTTACCTTCCGGGGTCCAGGAGGACCCTTCAGGAAGGTAAACCAGAGGGGGGGTCGGCGAGGCGGCGGGCTTGCGTCGGCGGCGGCGGGCGCCGAAAAGAAGCCCATAGGCTTCTATAGGGTATCGCCACCCAAAGGTGGCGATACCCTTCAATGCGGTATCATATTTGATACATTGGAAAATGGGGTAAAACCGGGGTTTTACCGCATTTTCCGTTTGATACATCTCGCCCGTAGTCCCATTACTGTCCTACATGCTGGGACTTGTGGTTCTCCAAGTCCCAGCATGTGGGGGAGGCTTGCTGGGCCTTGCAGTTTTATTACAAAACCAAATATCTTGTTTTTACACTTTGTTAACTATTTTATTACCATCAGTCTGGCATCCACCTCCCAGGGGTGCTGGGGAAGGTGCCCTGGAGGGGAGGGACCACTTTATTGGAGGAGTCCCCACTCCCCTAGGGACCTGATCAGGGATGGCCAGCCAGGGGGTTATGTTTTGGCCAGGGGAATTTATATAAAAAGTTGTGGCATGACACCATGGTTGTTGAAACCCGGTGCAGGCTATAAAAATAGGGGGGACCCCTATTTTTTGTCCCCTGTAATTTTGTAACCAGGAAAGGTCCAAGAGCTGGTTTCTCAATTACAGGGCTACCATATTTGATTTTTTTCCCCGGTATTTGGGAAACCAGCACTGGCTCAAAGAGCCCAGGGCTGGCTATACTCATTATTTATTCTATTTATTTACAGAGAGAAGCCTGCGCTGAGCTGACTGATCCATACAGGTTTCATGCTTGTCTGTATTTGGCTGCCGGGGAAACTCGGCAGCCAAATACTAATCACTTCCCCATTGGAAAATATGAATCATGGGAATACGGCAGTTTAGTAAATTAGCTGTATTCTCAGTTCATATTTTCGACTCATTCCTGGTCATTCATAATCAGCCGTAATCGGGGATGTTAGTAAATTGTCCCTATGGCAAGAGGCACAGGGCCAGATATACTAAGCTTGAAAAGTAATTAAATGGAGAGTGATGAAGTTCCAGCCAATCAGCTTCTAACTGCTATGTTGTAGGCTGTGTTTGAGAAATTACAGTTAGGAACTGAGATTGAGAAAGATTGTCAATTTAAGGCATTGACTTGGCCTCCAAAGTATCTGTGGATTTGTTAGAGAAACAAGTCTGAGCCAGGGAGGCCCAACCTACTGTATGTACATATGTAATAAAAAAAATAGCAAAAATTGACAATGTCAGGATGCATATTTTATGCAAATTTAAAATTACATTTTTTTCTGGGTGACGGATTAGAAGAAAAGCCCATTCTGACAATAAGCAGGAAGCAGAATGAGCCTTACCCTAATGCAATATATGTAGTAGCCTTAGGCTAATATAGGCTAATGTCATCTGCATTCTGGAGCTTGGTGAACTCTGCAATATAACAGTCAAACTTTTAGACACACAAAAACGTCATGGCAGGCCAACCCACGATGCGGGAATACCGGATCTGTTCAGATTCCATGCAGACGGAATGGAATCGGCAAAAATGTCATTCCAAAAATGTCCACCGCCTTCTAGTAGACAGATGCTAGAGGTCCAACTAAACCTCTAGTGTCTGTCAGGGGAAGACAGTGCTACCTGGAAGTGTGGATTCTGTGATCGTTGGTGAACTCTGAGCATTTAACCCCCTGGCAATGAGCAAGTAACCCCTGGAAACAAGCATTTAACAGATGGCAATAAGCATGTAACCCCAGCACCTGTAACCCCTGGCAATGAGCACATAACCTCCTGGTAATTAGCATGTAATCCCCTTTCAAAAAGCAAGTAACCCCTGGAAAAAATAATATAACTCCTGACAATGAGCATGTAACCCTCTGGCAACCAGCATATAATCTCATGGCAATGAACAAGTAACCCTAGGCAACGAGCATGTAACACCAGGCAACAAACATGTAACCCAGGCAACAAACATATGTAACCCCAGGCAATGAGCATGTAATGCCCTGGCAATGAGCAAGAAATCCTGGCAACAAGAACATAACCCCAGTAAATGGGTATTTAGGCTAAAGGATGATAATTAATGCATGGGGGGGCAACTTGTACACATACACACACATATATATATATATATATATATATATATATACACACAGTCTTGATGAAAAAGGTTGTTTGCCATTGAAACGTTGGCTATAAGGCTGGTTTCCGAGTGTTTATTTATCTTGAGTTCCACCGACAAACGTCCATATTGGGAGTACTTGACTCCGTCTTCTTCGGGTGGCAACAGGAGCAGCTATATTGCTGTAGTGAGTGCCGGTATTCATGCTCCATATATAAATATTCACGTAACACAGTATATAAGAGTACATGTCTCAACTGAGACACAGTACATGTCTCAACTGCAGCTTCATGTTATACTACTGTAACTCAGAGTGACGTGAGCAGACGTTTCTATTATATTTTTTATATTTCCTTAACTATCCTTTTCCTCAAAAGTCACTTTGCAAGTGTGTAATCGGTGCCCTTAAATAGTTTCTGTTTTATAAATCCTAAACCGTTTTTTTTTTCCCCTTAAATTTAAATTTTTTTACCAAGTGATGAAATGTTGGTTACTTTGTGTAACTTTACAGTTTGCATAAAAACATTGGCACGGAAACTTTAAATAATAATTTATTCACTGGTGGTAAGTTTGATACAGCTGAAGTTTTCGTTATAGCAGCTAAGAAGAAGACAGGAGAAGTGTGGATTTTCATCAGTCTGTTAATGTGGAAAACACCACATATTTGGATGATTGAAAACATATGCAGAAAGAAAACAATTTTAGCTGTACGAATAAGCCAGACACGAGCACATCAATCCAACTAAGTGTTTTTCATATCTTGTCAAGATTACCAGATAACCAGCTACATACTACGTGGAAGACCTCCAGGAGCTTAGCGGTGGTGATATAGTAGAAGCAGATTTGTCCTGTTTGCGCGGTCACTCTCTCCGGGCTACAGGTGCATGGGAACAGGGTCAGCATGCTTGCACCCCCACTCGGTGGCTTTGTGAACTCCAAATTTAAGCAGTGTATATCAGTGGCATGCGGTGAGGTGTGTGTGTGTATATGTAATGAAGCCAACATACGTATACTCTAAGACAGGGGTGGGGAACCTTAGGCCTGCAGGCCTGTAAAAAGGCCCCCATAGCCAGTTTGACTGGCCCGCCCGACGGCGTGCCTGGGAGTCAAGTAAGGAGGAGTTCTCGCGAGATGCCACTTATTCAGCAGCAGCCGGTGCATGGGAGACTGGGAGTCTTATTCAGGAGCGTGGGATGGGTGCAGCAGGGAAATTTATAAGTGGCAATTTTATAAATGGCCCCTGAAGGATTTTTTTCCATTACAAATGGACCTTGGCATAAAAAAGGTTCCCCAGCCCCTGCTCTAAGAAATAAGCTTCCATGGAGAGACTGATTGTACGAAATGAGTGTGATATTCATTGTTCAGAAGGCACTTAAAAAGGTTAAGGCGACCATATATCATATAGGATTTGCAGGTAATTCCCTGAAAACACCCATTTTGGGGGGCTAACCACAAATATTAAGTATCACCGGCATGAATGTAGAAGGGATTGCAGCAGTTATCATAGATCATACAGTAGATACCTGCAGTGATCCTTTCCATTGTTGTCCTCAGCCCCATCCCCCATATGTTTCTATGGGGGATGCGATGCTGCCCAATTTACCAATATCCAGAATGCAAAGCATTCTGGATATCGGGTAGCTCGTTGAAGCCTAGAGCTACACACAGCACAGCAACAAGGTCAGTGGGGGGGGTCATCACAGGGACATACATGCCTCTGATAGCATCACATTTTACAATGTGATCCTGGGTGGTAAGATTCCACCCAGACTGCATTGTATACAAATTCCTTAAATTCTCCCCTAAGGGTGGTAATCCTTAGGGATGCCAATCCCCGGGGGATTTTTTCAATCCCTGGTATTCAGGATTGAAAATGCTCAATCCTGGGATTCCCGCACCCCTAAACCTCCGGTCATGCATATTTACTTACAACGGCGGTGCGGCCAAGAGCAGAGCAGTTGCGAGCAGCAGAGCATCCGAAGTTCGACGGTGCGGACAGGAGTAGAGAGAGGTGGTGCGGCCAGGAGTAGAAAGCGGTGGTGCAGCCAGGAGTAGAGAACGGGGGTGTGCGGCCAGGAGTAGAGAGCGGGGGTGCGGCCGTTGAGCTGTGTAGCATGACCTCTGACTGCGTCACGCTGCGCAGAGCCGCACAGCTGGGCTGGAAGCACTCTGACACTGCCCGGTACATGAGCAGTCTAATCCCAAAATCCTGAGCTTGGAAACTCCAATCCTGTTTGGATACCTTAATTGTATTTGTCAAAGCTTGGAAATATTTAAATTGAAGAAAAGCACAGAACCAATCTGGTTACAATTTATATTTTATAAATATAGCCTGTAAAATGTCAAAAGCTGATTGGGTGTACTTTATCTCTCTCCACTTTAACTCTCTCTAGCCTTTGATATATTCCCCCCCCCCCCCCCAGAGACATCAAGTAAAAAAATAGTTTGAAGCAAATATATTAATAAAGAATCTTATACCTGTTTAAGTCATTTATTAGCCAGAAAAAACACATCCTATAAAGTACTAATGGTTTTGCCACATTGATTTATTCTTTAATTAAAAATAGTATACTACAAAATAACATAAACACTAAAAATCACCCCACATAATACAAATGTGTACATTTACTATAAATAAGTGTAGATTGATTTGAATATTATTGCATTGTTTATGTTAAGTTTCATTCATTGATAAATAATTGCGGCATGACCATTAGCAGTCATAAGGTGCATACACACTGTACAATTTTTTTGACCAATTTCATTGAAAGACATTTCCCTTGAACCCAGTGTCCTGGACAAAAGATATTGACGACAGAGGAAAGATCTAGCTACAGTTTATAGGCTCTTTTTGAAATATATCCAAATTGAGCTGCATGCACAGTTGACGAACAATCTTGATGAACAACTGGCGGATATGAGCATTATCATTCGTCCTTCGTCGCAAACGCACTGAAAGATATTTTGACCAATTTCATTCAGAATGGCTGAAATAAACGAAACTGGTCAAAAAAATTGAATAGTGTGTATGCACCTATACTGTAGATCAGGGGTGGCCAAACCGGTCCTCAAGATCTATGACGTTCCATGTTTTCCAAATCACACAGCTGGTGCACAGCTGTAGCCATTACTAACTGTCACATTTTTAAACATGCTGCATTCATTCCTACTATAGGTCCACAGGTTGCCTGAAACACATGAACTGTTGGTAGATCTTGAGGACAGGTTTGGCCACCCCTGGTGTAGATCATTTCTTTATTTTCTTGTATGTTAGTCAACTATGTAAATGATGTCATAATGATGATTCAGCACTTCCACCGATCAATAATACTATAATGAATAACATACTAATCTTTTTATTACCCATATAACACTTACAAATAGGTTATAGAGATACCATAAACATTATTAAGATTATCATGTACTCTGTTAAGATGTGTTGTTTTATAACAGGCTATTACAGAATTAACTCTAAGGGGGATATTCAATCGCCGTCGAGCATCTCCCGTGGGGGAGATGCTCGACGGGCCCTATTCAATGCTGTCTTCCCCGACAGCATTGAACAGGGTTTCCTGGCAGAACGAGCCCGACATCTCTAGCTGTCGGGCTCGTTCTGCCGAGAACAGCCGGGAAGTGACGAGCTGCCGGCTGCATCTCGTCACTTCCCGGCCGCAACTCGCGGCCACGCCCCCTTCTCGTCCCGCTGCAGGCGGGACATTGAATCCCGCCTGCATGTTCTCGGTCGAGCTGACCGAGAACGGGACTGGGTCACGGCAGGCGAGCAAGCTCGTCTGCCATGACCCGAAGATTGAATACCCCCCTAAATATGTTACATTTTTAAACTACTTGAAAATTTGCTGCATGGTTATTTGGTTATGCTACAATTAGACATTAATTATTAATATGGTTAACATAGTCCTAAGAACAAGCAATTACTAATGTTTTAATGTTTACTTTTCTCAGTTTGTGGATTTGAATAGTATTGATTTATTTACAGTTTTTAATATAGCGCAGCATATTCCATTGCGCTTTACAATAGTACATAAGTTCTTAAACTGAGGGGTAGATGTATGAAGCAGTGATAAGGGAGGAGAAGTGATAAAGTGCCTGGTACTTTATCACTGGCCAATCTGCTCCTGACTGTCCCTTTTTAAACCCAGCCTGTAACTTAACAGTCAGCAGCTGATTGGCCGGTGATAAAGTACCAGGCATTTTATCACTTTCAAGTGCTGTCTGTGTGTGTTCTCTTCACTTCTCCCGTTCTCATGGGTCGATATGCGGAAATAAAGAAAAAGAATACAATGTGTGGAACTGTATTTTTCGTTTCAAAACATACAGAGGGAATAGAAGTGGGACGTACCACACTCACAGAAAGAGTGTGTATTTCAAATTCATAAAGGTATCTTTTTTTGGTGATAGTATAGCCTTCAACAAATCCACCCTGGTGTCCAATAGAATTAGGTTAGGCATACATTTTCACTCACACAATCAAGGTGTTGCAATACATATAATGGTTTCTTTTAAAAGCAAGCGTACCGATAACTCACAAAAAATCCAAAGGTGGGTGATAGATGTTGGATGGAACTCACACTAGATATACACCAAAAACTCTCCGGATAAGTTTAAAGATGTCGGTGAGTAAACACCCAGTACCTTTGTTTCAATGTCCAGCATAAACACAGAATGGTTCAAAGTTCTAAAAAGGGGTTGTGCAAATCCAGAAAGCCATCCAACGCGTTTCGATTTCAAATCTTTTTCAAGGCTTGGAGAGTTTTTGGTGTATATCTAGTGTGAGTTCCATCCAACATCTCTCACCCACCTTTGGATTTTTCTCCAGTGTACCTATAGTCAGAGTGTATTTTAATAATTTTTGTGTTTTGGCAATAAAAATATTTTTTTCAAGCTAAAGAAACCCAGATGTGTTTTGAAAATTCCTGCCAATTGTGAGTTATCAGTACGCTTGCTTTTAAAAGAAACCATTATATGTATTGCAACACCTTGATTGTGTGAGTGAAAATGTATGCCTAACCTAATTCTATTGGACACCAGGGTGGATTTGGTGAAGGCTATACTATCACCAAAAAAAGATACCTTTATGAATTTGAAATACACACTCTTTCTGTGAGTGTGGTATGTCCCACTTCTATTCCCTCTGTATGTTTTGAAACGAAAAATACAGTTCCACACATTGTGTTCTTTTTCTTTATTTCCGCATATCGACCCATGAGAACGGGAGAAGTGAAGAGAACACACACAGACAGCGCTTGAATATATCCTTACCCCTTTTTTGTATACTGTTGTCTTACTTGTTTGTTGAACAAGTTTTTTGGTTATATTGAGCTGCTCTTCTGTTTTTTCTGCGCCTTGGAAACCTCCAGTATTTTATACTATATTTTATCACTTTCCTCCCTTATCCATACCTCCCAACTGTCACGATTTTGGAGGGACAGTCCCGATTTTCGGGTCCTGTCCCGCTGTCCCACCCGCGGCAGGCATTGTCCCGCTGCGGGGGGGGTGACAGTTGGGAGACCCCCAATCTAGTAGAATAGACGTCCTCAGAAGTATAACCAGACCTCAAAGCCCAATCTCTTCCTTGAATATCTTAGGAAACCAGCACGGTGCTATACCATCTTAAGCAATAGCAGGGACACACATATCATGGGGGCCCCCTGCCATTACATTAACTGCCCCAAACCGGTCAACCAAGGCGTTTAATTCCTGGGTACAAAGTATAAAAATAGAATGAATATTCTTCTTGACAGTGCAAATACAGGTCCTAACAAGCGCTTAGAGAACCACAATGGCCAGCATGTCTGGACATTAAGTGCCCTTTGGCAATGAATTATCCCACTGTGTTAAACATGTATTAAAAAAAAAAAAGACATACATACCTACATATTTGCAAACTCATTGTCTGTGATTTCAATGATGTATAGTAGGCACTTGTCAAAAAAATTAAAAAATAAACGGGCACCTGTTCCTTTGGAATAATCATTTGAAATTTCCCACATGGGTCAAAGACTATTGGGTGCAGTGTACATGCTCCTCTGGGTCCCAGAGGGACCCACACCAAGCACACTGCACCCATTTTTGGATACTCACCCCCTGGAGTCCAGCGGCAGCGGCGGAGCCATTTTTCCATGGATCTGTGCATGGGTAGTGGAGTGTGAGTGCTCTAATGCTTAGACTCCACAATACTGCGCTGCTGCCACTGCTGCGAAGAATGCCCGAAAAAAGGCTGCTGCACCATTTTTCTGAAAGGTTTGTCTATGCGCATTCTTGTGCGCATCCTACTGCTCCTGACAGGGAGGAGGGGGCGTGGCCGGTGGAGGCTGCACTTGAGCCTCCTCCTCTCAAGACATCCCTGCTGTTGACCTTATTCATGTTTAGGCAAGAACATTTTGCTATCCCTAAAAAAATAACACTACATAATAATATCAGATAATCCAGAGATCTTGGTTACATATATATGAAGATATAAGGCTAATCCCCCAGGCCGTACAACAAGGCATCTCTGTGTCACGGGGGCTCCCTTATACTAGTTATAGGTCCGGGGTACGGGACCCCATCATGTTATCACAGGCCGGACAACCCAAGGCAGCACACAAGTGAAAATTAGAAAGGGTTAAAAAGAAGCCCATAAATGCTATGTAAGTGAGAAGTGTGATTCATGTGCCAACTGATAGTGGTTAGCTTATTACCTGTCAACCTAATTACTGTCAACCAATCAACCGGATCCCACCGAGAGAATAGGTTTCTATGTTGTGCCCATGTTCTTACACTTGCTTGCCTGCCTTTTTACATGTACAAATGGTTCCTCTGTAAATGAATCCGTACATATGTTTGTTGTTGCTCTATGGTAGTTTCTATGCGTATTGTAAGATTTTGCTATTTGAATTATTATGCTATTACTGTATACTATTGTTTTCATGAAAACACATCAGGTTCTTATTTCAAGATTGAATCATTTCATTCAAATCAAGTAGACTAACGTTTGGAAATGTCTAAATCAGATATCATTCTGCATAATCCTTTCCACCTTTTCTCAAACCCTTTACTCAACCCAGATGTTATGTGATACAAGTCCCGAAACCTCAGCCCGGATCCAATGTAACACAGTTTGCCAGACTGGGATATTTGGGATTTTTCTGTGAACCTATTCACCTCTACATTTCTGTTTCAACCACCACAGTATTGGAAGAATAACCAACTACGGTATATTTTTGTGCATTTTTTTTACATGCTACTGTAATACATTAAGCAAGTTTATAACATGTATTACAATATATTTAGTCATGAGTTTTCCGTTTGCCATGTACCTCAAATGATAAAATCAATATAACAACATTAACATAAAATCAAATACAATATAATTTGGAAAATACTTGTAGAAAAGTAGATACAGTATATATATTTGAGAACCCCTGGGATGAATTCCCACCACCCCCTTACTCAAGACTAGTTAGGTACTTTGAAGTTTTTAACTATTTTTAATGACCAATAATGACATGTAATTTGCAAAGTGATGGAATTTTAGGTTCAAAGTATATTGGGGTGCTATATGTGGGATAAATGTTTCTAGGCTTGCAGGTGAAAGTAGTCAGACCTTTTTTCCCTAAAATTACCCAAATATATACGTATATGAGAGAACTTAGTGGGCCAAATGTAATAGGGTGAGAGTTTCAGAAAGTGAGAGATTTTGGGAGAGTTTTCCCATGTTTTTTAAAGCAGCAATCAATTACATGGCAAAATCAACCTGGTTTTGCAGTGTAATTGATTGCTGCTTTAAAAATCTGTAAGACTGCACTGGCTTCACTGTGACTGGCAGTGATTTCTTAATGGAAGGCCAACCTGATATTCACCCAAGGCAGTCCCATTGGAAGGCGTTCTCTCCTTCTGGGAAGCCTCTACGGGCTGCTGCGGCGGTAGCCAATAAAAAAAAATGGGTTCTGTGCATTCGCAGTACCAAGGACGATACTGCGAATGCACCATGAATTTGCTTCTATGGAAAGTTTGGAGGCTAAAGGAGAGTCTTAATGTGCATGGAAGGGCATTCCATAGGGTAGGTGCTGCCTGACAAAAATCCTGTAAGTGTAAGTGGGAGCAAGTAATGAGAGACGCAGATCTTGTGCAGACTGGAGCAGTCGGATGGGGATATATTTTGAGATAAGCAAAGAGATATAAGTTGGTGTAGTCAGAGTAATGGCTTTGTATGTAAGTAGAAGTATTTTATAATGAATGCAGTAACATACAGGCAACCAATGGAGGGACTGACGGAGCGGACCAGCAGACATTGAACGTCTAGCCAGGAATATTAGCCGAACAGCTGCATTCAAAATGGATTGTAGTGGTGAGAGTCATTTCTTAGGAAGACCGTTAAGGAGGCTATTGCCTCCTTACCAGTCTTGTAATATTATTATTATTATATATATATATATATATATATATATATATATATGTATATATATATATATATATTCCATTGACAAAAAACCTTACGGTTTCACATGTCCCATTAAGGCTTCTTACACATGATCTGGAATTTCTGAAACCTGTTGTAACTCTTCCACTCAAACGCCAAAAAGCAATGAAATTCCGATCATTAAGGCTGACGCCTTAATGGACGTGTTCCTTGCGCAATACAGATATGGTACGCCATCACAGCCTGTGGGTAAGTGCAGATTCAGCACTCTCACAGAGTGAGATTGCTGTCACTCACACAATGGTGGAGCTGCTAATTCACAGATTTGTGTGCTCATTGGAATACACACATGCAGTCTATGCAACTGAAGGTCTGATCAGTTATGTGGCGCACTCATCCTAATACTGTAATTACCCGCAATCATCTAAAACTGTCTATACTTTACCTCCGAGTTACTATAGTGTTCATTCTAGCACCTGCCATCTTTGAAAATCCATGCAGTTCCTCTTTCCTGCCTGGGGTGTAGCTGTCTGCTGTAGTGCTTCTAGCACAGTGTGGTCTGTATATCAGCACTGCAAACCAGACCTTTGCTAGAAACACTACAGCAGACAGCAACACCCCAGACAGGTTAGAGAAACTGCATAGGTTTTAAAAGATAGCGGGTGCTAGAATAAACACTATTACTAGAACTATCCCACTGAGGGTCCAACATCTTTTACACCCACTACATATATCCATTTAATTTAGTATTCACATGCAGTTACCAAAAACATCTTTCATAATTGCAAAAACTATAATACTCCCAACTACTATGCATCTACACTTTCTTCTCCTATACGCATTCATGCTGCTCTGTCTTCCCCGATGCCTACTGCTGTGTGTATTGCCTCTTCTGCACCAATGTGTTTTTCCCCATCTGCGCTGCCCTGTCTTTCCACACAGATGCCACTGGCTTCCCCTCTATTAGTGATACTCTGTCTCCCCCTCCATCCATGCTGCTCTGCCCGCCTCATCCATGACACAGTTTCCCTCCATCTGTGCTGCTCTGTTTTCCCTTTATCCCCTTTGCTCTGAACCCCCTCCCCCATCAGTGCTGTCTTTCCTCCAACTGCTCCTCTGTTTCCCACCCAATCGCATCACTCTGTCTTACCTTCCCCAATCTGTGCCACTCTTTTCCACCCATCTGCTTTGTTAGTCCCCCATCAGTGCTGCTTAGCCTTCCTATCATCTACGCATTTCTATTGCTCACCACCCGCACCACACTGTCTCCTACCCCAATCAACACCACTTTTACCCCATCCTCTCAGCTCTGTTTACTGCTCAGACCTTCAGTTGCATAGACTGCATGTGTGTATTCCAATGAGCACACAAATCTGTGAATTAGCAGCTCCACCATTGTGTGAGTGACAGCAATCTCACTCTGTGAGAGTGCTGAATCTGCACTTACCCACAGGCTGTGATGGCGTACCATATCTGTATTGCGCAAGGAACACGTCCATTAAGGCGTCAGCCTTAATGATCGGAATTTCATTGCTTTTTGGCGTTTGAGTGGAAGAGTTACAACAGGTTTCAGAAATTCCAGATCATGTGTAAGAAGCCTTAATGGGACATGTGAAACCGTAAGGTTTTTTGTCAATGGAATTTCATAGTTTTTTTTCAATTTTTTTTTTTTAATTCATTTAATGAGTATGAAACCAGTCCCAGTGCATGAAACCCCTGTCAACAGGCAAGACATCCAGCCCATGAATAAAATAATAATAAACAAGTAAGTGTGTAACAAGAGGCAGAACTAGCGAAATGTGGGCCCAAGTGCAAAAATATGCTCCTCCCCATACTCAAAATAGGAACAGTGTGAGCCGAAGGCACCCTATAATCCTCTACTCCCATACCACACCCTACTTCCACTGTCCCCAACATACTACACATCCCATAACTCCTACCCCCATCCCCTGCTCACATCAGTAGGGTGCGCATGCGCGTAGCTGCAGTGACATCTTACTTGTGTATACTTGCAGCCAGTGCTTTGTACAAAAATAGGTTCAGGAACTCTCTGGGAAGGAGCAGAGTGGGCAGAGCTTTTGCAGGGGTGGGGCTTCAAACAGTGTGAGGCCTACCAATACTTTGAGCAAGATTTTTTTAAACACCTCCATCCACAAATGTGGCGACTGTGCTCCATTATACATATGCCCCACACCGTGATTCCCATTATGCATATGCACCACATCTTGATGCCCATTATTCATATGCCACACACCGTGATGTCCAATGTACATATGCCACGCATCATGATGCCCATTACACATATGCTACCCCCCATGATGCCCATTATACATATGCCACGCATCGTGATGCCAATTACACATAATGCCACACACCGTGATGCCCATTATACATATATCACACACCGTTATGCCCATTACACATATGTCACACACTGTGATGCCCATTACACATATTCCACACATCGTGATGCCTATTATACATATTTCACACACCGTGATGCCCATTACACATATGTCACACACCGCAATGCCCATTATACATGTGCCACACACCATTATGCTGAGAAGTGCAACATTATCGGATGAGATTGGTTAGATGTGGGGCACTGGGCTGAGGATGGTTGGGTAGATTGGGGTGTACTGGGCTGGGGAAGGAGGATGGTTGAGTAGATGGAGGGGCACTGGGCTGGGCACAAGGGGTTGGCAGCACTGACCTTGGCTTTGCTTGTCTGCCCATGCATATTGCAGGACCTCAGCTCTGGCTGCTGCTACTTGAAGCTCCCAATCACTGTGACTCATGATGAGTGCTGCTGACAGGGGGAGGGTGCCATTGAGTTACCCCCTGCTGGGTCTTAGATCATATCAGCACTGGGACTGGTACCGGCTATGGGGGCTGCTCAGCTACATCCTAGCACAGCCATTACCCCATTTTCAAAATACAGTCAACAGGTATCTGCAGTTGGAACAGAACCTATAATTTATTTATTTATTATTTATTAACAGTTTCTTATATAGCGCAGCATATTCCGTTGCGCTTTACAATAGCAGACAGTGATACAACAAAACAGGGTATTTACAGACAGTCAAAATGTAGGAGGGCCCTGCTCGCAAGCTTACAATCTATAGGGAAATAGGCATTGATACATAAGGATAGATACTGTATTCTTTATTGCATCGATTCCACCAGAACGCAAGGTTCTATGACTGGTTCTGGAATTTGATAAGCTTGCCTGAAGAGATGAGTCTTCAGGGAACGCTTATAGGTTTGGAGACTGGAGGAGAGTCTTATTGTGCTTGGGAGGGCATTCCACAGAGTGGGTGCAGCCCGAAGAAAGTCCTGCAGTCGGGAATGGGAGCTGGTAATGAGTGTGGATGAGAGACGCAGATCTTGGGAGGAGCGTAGAGGTCGTGTTGGATGATATTTTGAGATAAGAGAAGATATGTATGTTGGTGTAGTTTGGTTTATGGCTTTGTGTGTAAGTAAAATAATTTTGTATTGAATACGGTAGAATACAGGTAACCAATGAAGTGACTGACAGAGTAGCTTTGCAGACGATGAACGTCTGGCTAGGAAGATTAGCCTCGCAGCTGCATTCATGATGGACTGTAGTGGTGAGAGTCTGTATTGGGGAAGGCCAATAAGGAGACTATTGCAATAATCAATGCGTGAGATAATAATGTGTACATATACAGTAAGATGGTGTGTGTGGAATGCGCTCATTGATGCTGGGAATCTAGTAACATAGTTATCTCACGTACCCTTCCCAAATCTGTGTGATCTAGTGCACTATGCACTGACCCCACAGCACCATTCCAGGGCATTGATTTTGGATGGCCAGAGTAGATGGCAGGCACAAAAGTACACTTGCTGGGAGGATTAGCAGCAGGGTGTCAGGAGCGGGTGGGAGCAGAGAACAGACCGATGGTGAGTGCCGGAGCAGCCCTGGGAACAGGAGCAGAGTGGAAACCTCATTAATTATGCAGAGGAGTGGACATACAGGGTGCACGATCCCTGCGTGTGACTCTGTAACCCAATACTACTACATGCCAGGGCAGTCCCATTATTTAACCCTCTGTGTGGCAGTGCCACCTGTGCGGGCAGCATAGGCATATTCTTAGGAGGTGCACCCTTGGAGGGGCATGTCCATCACTGCCTACTGGGCGTGTCCATCACCGCCTACTAGGCATCAATGCAAACTACACTAAATAGAAGGTGACTTATTTATGTATATGCGCTTCAGAATTAATCATTCCCCCACACATACTAGAAACAAGGACAGTGCGCTGCAAAAATGTACATGCCCATTACACATTAAGCCACACACCGTACTTCACATTACACAAAATGCTGCACATTGTGATTCCCATTACACAATATGCTGCACACCGTGATGACTATTACACAATATGCTTCACAGTTATGCACATTACACAATATGTTGCACACTGTTATGCCCATTACACAATATGCTGCACACTGTTATGCTCATTACATATTATGCCACACATTGGGGGTTATTCTGCTTGGTGCGATGGGACTGTACGTGGTCGGTTCGGGTTTTTTTTTTGCATCTGCGCATGCGTAGCTTTCGCTATGCGCATGTGCGGCGACCTCACACCGCTCAGGGACGGGTCTCTCCGTGTGAAAAAAAGTGTCCGCAAGAGTACGTCATTGTGGGCGGCATGTGGGCGTTTTTATGGGAGCGGCCGTAATAATGAGGAAAACTGGGCGTAAACATGGGCGTACACGGGGGTGTGCACACAAAATGCACGGTGCCACAACCGCCTCGATCGGCGAACGCACAGTGCATTTTGGGCCAAAAACAGGCGGACGCCAAAGAGTGCTCCTGACCACTCTTAGAGCTACCGCATGAGAGCGGACGCCTGGGTCTGCTAATTAACGCCGAATACAAGTAAATTACATACACCTGAATGCAATAAGCAATGCTGCTATAACCAGGGCTATTTTTCAGCAGGCTCCAGCAGGAACTGAGGCTCTTATTCTAGTTCACTCTTTCTGACAAAATATTTCTTAGATGGACAAAACCATGTGCACTGCAGGTGAGGCAGGTGTAAAACTCACCCAAATCTAATTATCTCTGCACAAGTAACACCTGCCTCACCTGCAGTGCACATGGTTTTGTCCATCTAAGAAATATTTTGTCAGAAAGAGTGAACTAGAATAAGGGCCTCAGTTCCTGCTGGAGCCTGCTGAAAAATAGCCCTGGCTATAACCATCTCACCCATTCAGAAAGTGTTTTTGTATACTTAAAAAGCAGGACACTCAATTCACAAAAGTCGACATGTGTCAACTTTTTCACTGTAACACAAACATACCAGTTTTTTATTAGGAAAAAGACACATAAACCACATCTAAGAGCAACAATGATGTTTTTTGGACTCAATTTCTACTTGCACTGTGGCGTACGCTCAGATATACGGAAGGTGCCAGTGTGAAAACGGACCAGACCCGTCCGTATACGGTGGCGTACGCTCAAGTGAACGCCACTCCCCATTGTCGTGTTTGTGACCGTCCGTGTGTGACTGTTCTGTGGGCAGACTTACTCTCACCGTGAGCATACGGGAAATGTACGGTGTGACGGACCGTATGCACGTTTCACCGATCCGATCAGAATAAGGCCCATTGTTACGTGTAATGCCCCCAGTACTCCTGCCTATAAACTTAATGCCACCAGTAGTGCACCTGACCTTACACAATGCCTACAAAAGTGCTACTTACATTTTTGCTGCTTCACTGCTGCTGTTATGTGGATGGGAAGGGGGAGAAAAGAGACAGCCTTGCAGCTTCCCCACTCTGCACTGCTGCCAGTGGTGAGGCAACCGACGCCAGAGGGACGGGGTTGGAGCAGAGGAGGTAAGAGGCACCTTCTGCTCTCAGCTGAGGGGGGGTCCATGTGTTCCAGAGCTGCTGGCAGGCCAGCTCCGGTGGGATGGGGAGGAGAGGCAGCTTCCGCCTCGAGTGGAAGGGGGCTTCTCTACAACCAGGACCCTCTCAAACCAGATTTATTTCTGATTGGGATTATCTCCCAAGTGGTGGTTTGAGAGGGTCCTGGTTGTAGAGAAGTCACAACGGGTCACCTTTGCGAAAGCTGCAGATAGCAGCAAAATGCTTCAGCTGCTCTGCAGTGAACCAGACAGCTGCAATTTACAGTATTCCTTAAAGACTTGGATATCATCAGTCGGTGAGGACTTTTTGTATAGAATTGATTCAATCATTATCCCTCCAATGGGTGAACTCCAATAAGGCTGATCCATGGACTGGCAATCAGAAATAAGAGTTATTATTAATTCCAACCATATTGCACTTCTGGTTACCCAATATTCATTGTTTTTAATGCTCTAGAGTTATTAAATTTATTTTATTTATTATACACCTGACCACTTGTTACTTATGCGCAGTTAAACCTCTTCCTGTTTTCCATTTCACATGTCGGCTAGCCTTGTAAATTTAAATGGTGCCGGGTACAGCCCTAGTGTCTTTCAGTACTTCTGCACATGCACTGGACACACAGATCACTGCACGTCCAGGGCCTTATTCTGGTTGATTCGGTCAGATGCGTATTTTTGGAAAAGAACCGAGTGTTCTTAGCCCCGCCTTCCGTATGGATCGCTCACACCGTCCGAATGCGGTAAGACGCCGACCGAACGGTGCGCGAGTGGATTTTTCCTATGCACACCTCCTCCATCTTTGGGAACCTCCCCCATCATTCGATGGTCACCGACCATCGAATGCTGGACCGAATGGTCAGGCAGCACCGATTGCTCCAGACCACTGGGGCATTTCTCCATGCAAAAGCAGGGATATGGGCGGGCAGCTGGCTTCCGGCTATGTCATATGTCCGCCCCCCACACGTTCGTCACGGCCGGATTACCATATGTACGGCCAGCGTTTTCATGGGAACGCCCATGATACGCGGGGCATACGCATATGGTAATGAGGCCAAACAGCCCTTCACGCCCCTCTCCACCCCCTGTTCGGATTGCTCCGACTGATCGTTTTCTGTACAGAATTCACGCCGTATTCGGATGTGCGCGGCGTTCGCACATGTGCAGATACGCCTCTGCACATGCGCAAACACCAACCATCGGCCGTCCGTCCGCATTCGGAGCCATCCGACTCAACCAGAATAACCCCTACAGTGACTGTCTGAGAAGAGCCGGCCTTAGCCATTTTGATGCCCTAGTCAAAATTTTGCCTGCTGCTAGTTCTATCTCTGATACAGAACCCCTGATACAGCAAAGCATCTGTAACTCAGCAGCACTGATCACCGCAGCAGCCAGCAACACCCACCATCCACTGGCATATCCATAATGGGTGCAAGGTGTGCAGCACACATGGTCCTCTGGGCCCTGGGGGCCCCACACGCTGTACACCCTGCACCCATTTCATTCTACTCATCGTTGGTTCATTAGAGCAGCGGTAAAGATCACTGGGAAAATGGCTGCGTAGTGACCCAAATTCACATTACATAGCAGACAGTGACCCATATTCATATTACACAGCGCGTAATAACCCATATTCGCGTCACACAGCATGTAGTGACCCATATTTGCATTGCACAGCAAGTAGCGACCCATAGTCACATTACACAGCATAGAGACCCATATTCGCTTAACACAGCATTTAGTGACCCAAATTTACATTACACAGCACGTAGTGACCCATATTCACATTACACAGTGCTGTAACTAGGGGGGGGGGGGTCACGCGAACCGGGCGCTGTAGGGGGGGTGCGCTAGTGTGAGCAGCCTACAAAAGCAGCGGCAGCAACGGGGAGCTAGCGTTGCTATCTATGTCTGCGGCGGCCACTCCAAAGATGGCCGCCGTCTTGAAGAAGACAGACACTAGAGGTGGGCTTGACCTCTAGTGTCTGTGACTGTGATGAACACAGCGCGCCCAGCGATACGCGCTGGAGCGGGACCTGCCCTGCCTGTCTCCTCAGCGGCACCATGGGGGAAGCTACATCTCCCTCCCCCTGCAGCAGCGCCGTGGAGGAACTGCAGATCTCTTCCTCCAAATCCTCTTGCAAGCCAGAGCCTCTCGGGTGCACAGCCCGACTGCCGCCCCGGGCGCCGAAACACATAGTTTCGGCCCTGCATAGTCACTTTACTCATCGCATAATGACCCATATTCACATTACACAGCATGTAAATATTAGACAGCACGTAGTGGCCCATATTCACATTACACAACACACAGTAACCCAAAGTCACATTACACAGCGCGTAGTGACCCATATTCACATTACACAGCACATAGTGACCATATTCACATTACACAACACACAGTAACCCATAGTCACATTACACAACACACAGTAACCCATAGTCACATTACACAGCGCGTAGTGACCATATTAACATTACATAGCGCATAGTAACCATATTCACATTACACAGCGTATAGTGACCCATATTCACATTACACAGCGCGTTGTGAATATATTAACATTACACAGCACGTAGTGACCCACAGTCACATTACACAGCGCGTAGTGACCCACAGTCACATTACACAGAGCATAGTGACCCGTAGTCACATTACACAGCGCATAGTGACCTATATTCACATTACACAGCACATAGTGACCCATAGTCACATTGCACAGCACATAGTAACCCATAGTCACATTACACAGCACGTAGTGACCCATATTCACATTACACAGAGCATAGTGACCAGTAGTCACATTACACAGTGCATAGTGACCCATAGTCACATTACACAGAGCATAGTGACCCGTAGTCACATTACACAGCGAGTAGTGACCATATTAACATTACACAGCGCATAGTAACCATATTCACATTACACAGAGCATAGTGACCCATAGTCACATTACACAGCACATAGTGACCCATATTCACATTACACAGAGCATAGTGACCAGTAGTCACATTACACAGAGCATAGTGACCAGTAGTCACATTACACAGCGCTTAGTGACCCATATTCACATTACACAGAGCATAGTGACCCGTAGTCCCATTACACAGTGCGTAGTGACCCATATTCACATTATACTTTACAGCGCGTAGTGACCCATAGTCACATTAAACATCGCGTAGTGACCCATATTCACATTACACAGCACATAGTGACCCGTAGTCCCATTACACAGTGCGTAGTGACCCATAGTCACATTATACTGTACAGCGCGTAGTGACCCATAGTCACATTATACTGTACAGCGCGTAGAGACCCATAGTCACATTAAACATTGCGTAGTGACCCATATTCGCATAACACAGCACATAGTGACCATATTCACATTATAAAGCACGTACTGACCCATATTCACATTACACAGATACGCCTCTGCACATGCGCAAACACCAACCATCGGCCGTCCGTCCGCATTCGGAGCCATCCGACTCAACCAGAATAACCCCTACAGTGACTGTCTGAGAAGAGCCGGCCTTAGCCATTTTGATGCCCTAGTCAAAATTTTGCCTGCTGCTAGTTCTATCTCTGATACAGAACCCCTGATACAGCAAAGCATCTGTAACTCAGCAGCACTGATCACCGCAGCAGCCAGCAACACCCACCATCCACTGGCATATCCATAATGGGTGCAAGGTGTGCAGCACACATGGTCCTCTGGGCCCTGGGGGCCCCACACGCTGTACACCCTGCACCCATTTCATTCTACTCATCGTTGGTTCATTAGAGCAGCGGTAAAGATCACTGGGAAAATGGCTGCGTAGTGACCCAAATTCACATTACATAGCAGACAGTGACCCATATTCATATTACAAAGCGCGTAATAACCCATATTCGCGTCACACAGCATGTAGTGACCCATATTTGCATTGCACAGCAAGTAGCGACCCATAGTCACATTACACAGCATAGAGACCCATATTCGCTTAACACAGCATTTAGTGACCCAAATTTACATTACACAGCACGTAGTGACCCATATTCACATTACACAGTGCTGTAACTAGGGGGGGGGGGGTCACGCGAACCGGGCGCTGTAGGGGGGGTGCGCTAGTGTGAGCAGCCTACAAAAGCAGCGGCAGCAACGGGGAGCTAGCGTTGCTATCTATGTCTGCGGCGGCCACTCCAAAGATGGCCGCCGTCTTGAAGAAGACAGACACTAGAGGTGGGCTTGACCTCTAGTGTCTGTGACTGTGATGAACACAGCGCGCCCAGCGATACGCGCTGGAGCGGGACCTGCCCTGCCTGTCTCCTCAGCGGCACCATGGGGGAAGCTACATCTCCCTCCCCCTGCAGCAGCGCCGTGGAGGAACTGCAGATCTCTTCCTCCAAATCCTCTTGCAAGCCAGAGCCTCTCGGGTGCACAGCCCGACTGCCGCCCCGGGCGCCGAAACACATAGTTTCGGCCCTGCATAGTCACTTTACTCATCGCATAATGACCCATATTCACATTACACAGCATGTAAATATTAGACAGCACGTAGTGGCCCATATTCACATTACACAACACACAGTAACCCAAAGTCACATTACACAGCGCGTAGTGACCCATATTCACATTACACAGCACATAGTGACCATATTCACATTACACAACACACAGTAACCCATAGTCACATTACACAACACACAGTAACCCATAGTCACATTACACAGCGCGTAGTGACCATATTAACATTACATAGCGCATAGTAACCATATTCACATTACACAGCGTATAGTGACCCATATTCACATTACACAGCGCGTTGTGAATATATTAACATTACACAGCACGTAGTGACCCACAGTCACATTACACAGCGCGTAGTGACCCACAGTCACATTACACAGAGCATAGTGACCCGTAGTCACATTACACAGCGCATAGTGACCTATATTCACATTACACAGCACATAGTGACCCATAGTCACATTGCACAGCACATAGTAACCCATAGTCACATTACACAGCACGTAGTGACCCATATTCACATTACACAGAGCATAGTGACCAGTAGTCACATTACACAGTGCATAGTGACCCATAGTCACATTACACAGAGCATAGTGACCCGTAGTCACATTACACAGCGCGTAGTGACCATATTAACATTACACAGCGCATAGTAACCATATTCACATTACACAGAGCATAGTGACCCATAGTCACATTACACAGCACATAGTGACCCATATTCACATTACACAGAGCATAGTGACCAGTAGTCACATTACACAGAGCATAGTGACCAGTAGTCACATTACACAGCGCTTAGTGACCCATATTCACATTACACAGAGCATAGTGACCCGTAGTCCCATTACACAGTGCGTAGTGACCCATATTCACATTATACTTTACAGCGCGTAGTGACCCATAGTCACATTAAACATCGCGTAGTGACCCATATTCACATTACACAGCACATAGTGACCCGTAGTCCCATTACACAGTGCGTAGTGACCCATAGTCACATTATACTGTACAGCGCGTAGTGACCCATAGTCACATTATACTGTACAGCGCGTAGAGACCCATAGTCACATTAAACATTGCGTAGTGACCCATATTCGCATAACACAGCACATAGTGACCATATTCACATTATAAAGCACGTACTGACCCATATTCACATTACACAGCACATAGTGACCATATTCACATTACACAGCACAAAGTGACCCATATTCACATATGTCCCGACAGTCGGGATTCCGACTGCTCCCTTTTAGGGGTCCACGACCCCCATAGAGGGAGAATAAAATAGGTGGCGAGCGCAGCTCGCCACCGTGCCCGCAGCGTGGCGAGCGCAGCGAGCCCGTAAGGGGCTTCATTGCGCTCCCCACGCTGTGCAGTCAGGATTCCGACGTCTGAGTAATGACTGTCGGAATCCCGACTGTCGGGGAAATATACCACACCCATTCACATTACACAGCAAGTACTGACCCATAGTCATATTGTACAGCACATAGTAACCCATAGTCCCACTGCACAGCACGTAGTGACCCATAGTCACATTGCACAGCACGTAGTAACCCATAGTCACATTGTACAGCACTTAGTAACCCATAGTCACATTGCACAGCACGTAGTGACCCATAGTCATATTGTACAGCACATAGTAACCCATAGTCCCACTGCACAGCACGTAGTAACCCATAGTCACATTGCACAGCACGTAGTAACCCATAGTCACATTACACAGCACGTAGTGACCCATAGTCACATTGCACAGCACGTAGTGACCCATAGTCCCATTACACAGTGTATAGTGACCCATAGTCCCATTACACAGCGCATAGTGATCCATCATTTAATTACACAGCTTGTAATGACCCATATACACATAGCACAGGATGTAGTGACCGATATTCACATTATATAGTGCGTAGTGACCCAATCACATTACACAGCGGATACAAACCCATAGTAACATTACATAGGGGGCGGGCATTCGGAAGGCGGCATTCCGCTCGCTAAGCAGCAAAAGAACGCTGCTTAGCAAGCGATCCTGAATCAGGCCCATTGTTTCCCTCAATTACTAGTACGCTCTCACACACTGGTGCCTCCTCAGTCCCTGCACAAATTACCTTCAGCCAGGAGCAGCATGCCACAGATCAGGGGGCAGGGCTGCACTTCAGCTTCACTATTTCACAAAAAAAAGCTACCCCATCCCCAGGCACAAGCAAAGTAAGTGTAACGCAATAGGTTTCAAAAGGGGGCGTGGCCACGGGGGTCCGCGATTAGGCCACGCCCCCTTTTTAAACTATCCCGGTAAACGAGCCCAGGCCACTGCTAGCCGCCTGGGGGAGGGGGCACTGATGTAAGCACCCATTTGATGCTACCCACGGCTACCTTGCTGCATGTACTAGTCCTGTTGCTCCTGCACGTAATTATCTGCCGGCTGATGACCTCAGCTGGGACAGAGAGACAGTGTGACTGCACTCACCACCTGTAGTCCTCTCTTGGGTCCTCCTATGCCCAGACCTGCAAATAACTACCTGTCTGCCCGGTTCCTGTGCCCCATGTTTGCGTGTCATTATGCCATCAGCCATCTGCATTAGCTGGGCATGTACTGTATGTGTATGAAGTATACTATATATTCATATTGATATATAAGAAACTGTGAAAATTGCTTCACAGTCGGCCATCTTGGTACACCCAAGTGAAGCTCATCAGTGTACTGCTCCCCCTGCTGGTGGCATTGTGCGCATGCGCAACAAGTTGGAGCTCCTATCTTTATAATGGGGGACATTTCACTAAATTATAAAAAAACTGTACCTATCTGAAAATCCTCAACCCCAAAAGGCACTCCACTGGGACAATATCTACCTAATAAAACAAACCCCAAGTCTCAATTGTTCCTCTACCCTGAGTTATGCCTTCCCAAAAAAACCCTCATAGACTAACATGGGTGACAAGTTGTCATTTCTGGAGTGTCAGAAAAAAACTGACAGTTGGAAGTTTAGATCGCTCCCAATTGGTCATTTTTTAATATTTCGCCCTGAAATTTGGCAGGCAGCACCGGTTGACGATTCTACGCGTACGTGCCAAATTTCAGCTCAGTACGTCCAGTCACTTTTGAGGTGCAGTCCCTCAAACACCATGCCCCCATCCGAAAAGTTCCCTATGGGAAAAATCCGTTCGTTGGATTCAGCCTTAATATAAGGGCACTACCGTGCCCTTATAATATTCTCCACACAATAGTGTTATATGGTGCCCTTACATAAGAAAAAAGGTATTTTCTGTCTTTCCTTATTTTACCAATCTATAATCAATAGAAATGTTCTTTAAATGTACAGCATTTATTCAAATGGAAGCGGTACATCTGTCAGAATGAAGTTAGGTCTACAGTCATTAGGTCGACCCCACTAGGTCGACTGGCAGGAAGGTCGACCTGACTTAAGGTCGACATGGGCCAAGGTCGACATGACTTAAGGTCGAATTTGCATAAAGGTCGACATGAGGAAGGTCGACTGGTCATAAGGTCGACATGGGTTTTTCACTGTTTTTTTATCCGAATGTCGACACAGTCGACATGGACACAGTTGGCAATGAGAATCGGACCCTCGCATCGCTCGCTTCGCTCGCGATGCTTCGGGCACGGTGCCTCGCTGCGCTCGGCACACTATTTTATTCTCCCACCACGCCCTAGTGGATGGTAGGGCATGAAATACCGCCTGTCGGCACATGTCGGCTCAAAAAACAGTGAAAAACCCATGTCGACCTTATGACCAGTCGACCTTCCTCATGTCGACCTTTATGCAAATTCGACCTTAAGTCATGTCGACCTTTGCCCATGTCTTAAGTCAGGTCGACCTTCCTGCCAGTCGACCTAGTGGGGTCGACCTAATGACTGTAGACCTAAGTTCATTCTAATAGATGACCGCTTCCCATTCAAATATAAACATTAAAACAGTAAAACAAACTTTTCTTGGCAAAATCTTGTTTTTAGGAGTTTTATCCTTAGATTGTAGATGACATCAAAAACCCAATGCGTTTCATCTCTTTAAGAGACTTCATCAGGGGGGTGACAATTTTTGTACCAACCTGTAACAAATGGCTTTATATTTGCGGATAATGGATGTTAATCCTTGAGTAGCATTTTTCAATTTCACTCAAATTGGTATAATGAAAATACCATTCCTAGGTTAGCTATGACCCCACTATTATCACTTTTATAAAGGTGCATAGGGTAAAAGACCTTTGATTTTTCCTCAAAAATGTAGTCACCTTTTCTAAGGTAAAATCAGGGCAAAAAGGAAGAAGGAGATCACTCCTGATGTGCCAGTACAAATGCAGTCTTCAGTGTCCAAACACTGCCCACCACCCACCACCAGCCCACCACCCCATGTGTGTCTGCCCTATCAGCACACCACCCAGACAGACAGACAGACTTGCTGTTTGGACACTGAAGAGTGCACTTGTACTGGCACATCAGACAGACTTGCTGTTTGGACAAAAATTGTTACTCCCCTAATGAAGTCTCCCCCTCCACCTCACCTCTGCTTCCTTTTCTCCTCTCCCCCTCTCACGAAGGTGAGTCTGGCCTGCAAGCTTGGTCACCTGGAATCAAGGTCCTGGATCCCGTGAAGCTGCTGGTGCAGTGCGGACCCAGTCCTCCTTCTCCCACGCATAACAAGGATCCTTATTCACTCCTCCCGCAGGCTGCAACTGCACATATGATGGTTAGTACAGCAGTCTCACTAATGCTCTGCGGGAGGCACCAGCGACAATAAGTGGGGTGCCGCGGATTGGAAAGATCTGATCTGAGGTGGGGGGGCTCTTTCAGATGGGGGGTGGAACATCCTGGGCCCTTAGGATTATGGGGCATTTGGGCAACTGCCTTTTAAGTGTAAAAAGATTGCAATGTCAAGACCTGAAAGCATCATGGGCATTTTTGCAACCAACCACGGTAAATCATTTTGTGAGGACATTGGTGGAACAATTGAGCATTTGGTTCCCAAAGAGAGCCTACAGAGATGATCGACTCAGCTGACTAGTCCTACATTTCCACAAGTCAAGATTTACAAATTTGCTCCCACATACTCATCCAAGCCCAAGCCTCCTCCCGGCCAGGAGTCGAGCGCACGGTACTCGCGACAGGCAGAGACCCGGGTGCCTGAGTTCAGCGTGACGCACACCCGGAAGTCCCGGCTATCACAGAGTCCATGGAAGCCGGTGGTTTGTGCGGACAAGCCAGCCGGGGATCGACGCAGGTTAGAAGTGCACTGCGGGCGGGACGGGACGCCAGCCCCCCGCACCACTGACATGTGCATTGTGACTTTTTCTCTCCCACCTTGACTTCCACCAGCCCACCACCCCATGTGTGTCTGCCCTATCAGCACACCACCCATATTGTTGTACACTACCCGTTGTTCAGTCTGAGGCTGCAGCAGTGCTAGGCAGCACATGTTCAATAAATTTGTGTTCACTTCACTTTTCACGCATTGTCATTCTTCATTAGTTAACACCCTGAGCGCAGGTTTCCTCATATTTCCTGTTCATAGATTATCACTGAAGGTTAGCCCCCCTTCATATCGAGGACCAGCGGCTCGAGTGCAGTATTTCCATATTGGGATTAGCGCCAACCATCTCCACCTAGTGCAAATTTATAGCTAAGGCTAATATCAAAACAAATACTTCTAGAAACACCCAAGCAGCTACAGTACAATACCAACTTTTCCAAGCAAAAAAAAGTATCTGGTCCAAAAGGATTTGATCCTTCACCTCAATGCTGGCCAATATTTCCAAAATTATTAAATATTGTCCAGGACCTATTCAGGACCTATTTCCCGCTGCAGATTCAGCGCTTGAAAAGACAAATCTGCAATTACAGAAACGGCCGCTACATTTGAGAATTAGCAGCTGTTTCCGTGGTAAAAGAAGTGGCTTCACCAATCCACGTATTTTTCGACTTTCAGAAGGTTTTTGAAATATGGAAAAAAAGAACATTGAATAGATCGAATGCAAATTTGATCTCTTCTATGCAAAAATGGCAGATATTTCTGAGGATCGGAAATATCTGCTGAGATTGAACACCCCCTATATCTAAAGATTCCATAGGAACAAAGGGATTTAGGTCATATAAAAACTTATGACTATATATTTTTATGTCTACAAAAGAAATAGGACTTTGATTTTAAGTTTATTTGAAGGATCCTTTGAGTAAATGTGGATGATGTACTGTAGGGTCATTTATATATATATGTATGTCTAGTCCGTGCAGCACCAAAACACTGCCATCTGTTGGCAGCGAGTGAAACTACATCTACCAGCTTTCGAAGCATTTGCTTCAAGCGGGCTTATTAGTATGTAAATAAACACGTAGAAGATTACGTATAGCACAAAGTAATTCCTTCTACCTGCCTGCATGTTATGTTATCAGGGTGCACTTACATAATCCCATCACTAAACTATCATGAAGGCCCACATAATGTCATCCCAACTATTTGCCAAATGATTGGGCTACGTCAAATAATTTCATCACCATGATAACATTTATACACTCACCTTACTGCAAATATTTGATCTTCAATCTCTAGTGTTCCAAGTCTTCTATATATTGAATGCATAAACTTGTCCCCTTGGAATGCGGTTCCTCGGCCATCCAGTGACGCAACAATGATCTTCTCAGAGCTTGCCAAATAGGCATCCCAGGCAAGTGAAAATGTATGATGTACCTCCTGGCTTGAGGGCCCTCCATATCTGCAGGAGATACGCATTAGGGTCTAGCAGCAGTATATTGACTGGACAGTGTAGATTTAAACACATTTCAGAACTAATGCATAGCAAAATATAATGGCATTCACACATTACAATGTTTGTTTGTGCAAAGAATATATAGTGGTAAATGAGGGAGCATTAAATAATGGTGAGTGATGTAGTACCCTAAGGGGCCGGTTTACAGCCATCTGCATCTTCAGATTTGGGTGCGCTGTGATAATATCGGACAGATTTGCAATACGATGATTGATTACATTGCGCGGATATATGAATTGTCGCATGCAGGGACAGAGCTTGTGAGAAATGATAACTCTTACTAAAATAGTCACAGCTTATCTCCATTTATCATAGATTAATGTGTCACACGCCTAAACCTTCCTGCAAAAATGCTCTATAAAATGTTGAAAACCTCATCAAAATCCATTCAGCGGTTCTCAAGATTAGACTGAACTAACAGTAGGGCAGATGCTTACAAGGAACTTTATTTTATAAGTGGGGTTTCAGAGGGCGCTAGGATAATTATACAACTTAAATTCACAGATGATATTTAATACATAAAATTTATAAAAATTACATAAAAATCACCCTTTTGGGTAAACAGATGTACACAAACTTTTACATGTGCATTTTTGATAATAAATCAATACAATGACAGCTCTGGTGGATTGTTCAATTCGGTCAAAGTGGAAACTGACGCGTTTCGTCATAGCCATGACTTCATCAGGGGCAAAAGTGCAACCAAAATAACTTATTAAACCCATAAACGTGATTATCTTCTGAAATATACCGTATGGGCTCAGCAGAATAAGACTATCATCATTCAATAGAGTTAGAGAAGGTGTGCTTACAGTATGAATCCACAACAGAGACTCTCATTCTCTGTTGTGGATTCATGCTGTAAGCACACCTTCTCTAACTCACTATTTAATGATGATGGTCTTATTCTGCTGAGCCCATACGGTATTTTTCAGAAGATAATCACGATTGCGGGTTTAATAAGTTATTTCAGTTGTTGTAGTGGTTCATCCCATACGAGAAGGTGGTTCCCACAGGAGCTCTAAATCGTTGGCACCATATTTGGAACCCCAGTGGTTCAAGTAAGGAGCATAAGGATTACCATTAGAAATTGCTGTGCCCTATATTCGCAGGGTTATTTCACTTTAATTTTTTTCTATTGTTAATGGATATTTTTACCGAATGACCTCCCTTAATTTGTGGATCAGTTTCGACTAATAGAGTTCAAGGACTTATTATCCTTGACTATTGAGAAAAAAAAGTGTTTCCATTGGATCACATGACATGTGATACACTATAAAGTCTATAAACTGTGCCCCGATTAAGTCTTTGTAAGATGAAACGCGTTGGGACTTTTGTCATACTACTACTGAAGAAAGAAATAAAATACATTATTGGAAAATCATCACTTCATTATTTGGATGATTATGGAACGCTATACCACTGTTGGGGAGTGATTTGTGGGTATAGTTTCCTAGCCCTAAGGAAACTTAGTGGTTAAGCAGCCTAAATTGTGTTATATACATTTGTGTTATATGTAACTTGTCATACCTTGGTAATAACAGCATATAAGCGTGTGAGAAGTATTGGGGGATATATATATATATATATATATATATATATATATATATATATATGTGTGTGTGTACAGAGAAGGCAGCACTCAACAGACTTTGTAGAATTAGAAGAAGTTTATTCCGACAGTTTCAGGGTTACCCCCCTTCGTCAGGGACAATGAGACATACACATGGCAGTGTTCACAAACAGAATAAATACCATCACAAGCACAGCCCCAAATGGTCCCCCCACCCACATGCAATCAGAACAATACAGGGCTCTGTATTGTTCTGTATTGTTCTGATTGCATGTGGGTGGGGGGACCATTTGGGGCTATGCTCGTGATGGTATTTATTCTGTTTGTGAACACTGCCATGTGTATGTCTCATTGTCCCTGACGAAGGGGGGTAACCCCGAAACTGTCAGAATAAACTTCTTCTAATTCTACAAAGTCTGTTGAGTGCCGCCTTCTCTGTACCTATGCTACTGGATCTGCACAATCCTTAAGTGGGGCACCACAGCAAGAAAGTATTCTACCTAATGGGAGTGCTGGTTTCCTCTGGATTATATATAAATATATATATATATATATATATATATACACACAGCTGGAGCTGGTGATAGTTGGCACAGACAACGCTCCATCTCACACGCACGCACATCCCAGTTTTAGGACGACGCCACTGCGGGTCCCTGCCCATCTCCACTTCAAGGAGATGGGCAGGAATAGGGGGGATGGCGGGGAGGCTACAGGCACTGGGGGAGGGACCCATAGCCAACTCCGTAGCCACATGCGCGTGAGCAGCTCATGCGCTCGCGCCCCTGGCGAGAGCCGGCCGCTGGCGGGGACTGGCGATATTATCGCCAGCCCCTGCAAAAATTAGGCCGGCTCCATCTGTGTGTATATATATATATATATATATATATATATATATATATATACATACAGTATTCTAGGTCCTGCCCGTGTGCACAACACTTGAATTCCCCTCATAAAGGTGAGGAGCAGCATTAGCTTTTTATTATATAGGAGATATATAGAGAGAGACAGACAGACATACAGACACATAGAACTCGATTACATTTGACTGTTTACTCTATTTGAACCTTTATTTTGCTATACAGAAATGAGCATTGTTGTTTGGCAGCTTCCACTTCAAGGAATCATGTTATCAAGACATGATAACAATAATAAACAATATACATGAATTACATACACATAGAGAAGGAGCGGATACTTCATTGACTTATCAAAGTGTGGCGGTAAAGTCATCTTGTACCAGAATTCTACAAAACAAAAGCCCAAGGAAAATATCTTAGGATATAAAAGTACAATTTCTTAAGAACATGTAAATTAGAAACTTGTACATTATAGGATTAATAGTTACCACGCTCAAATACATTGTACCTACTGTATGTATTTCTATGACTAGTCCCACGCAGTATCAATCTGCACTGACCCTCCTGGGTGTAGGGGTGTCTTTTAGGGACTCTCCCTACCATAGATTCCTAACCTGGAACCTACCTGTATGGTCAGTTGCAAATGATCGCAGCAGACTAATTGGGATGGTATGAAAATAGGGGGAATGGTATTAAACAAATGTCCAGTCAGTTATAATAAAGAAAATCCAAAGCAAACGAAAAGTCCTGGAAAGTGGACTCTCTATTTGTACTGCATGCATACAGTAGGTGAATGCAAAAGGACTACCATATCTATACTGACTAAGGGGGAGAGTCTCTCAATTAAAAATGCGGTAAAAACCCGTTATCGGGTTTTTACCGCATTTTTGGATGCTCTAAACATCCCCCGCCGGGTTACCGCGACGAGGGGCATCGCCAGAAAAATCTGACGATGCCGATAGAAGGTTATGGGCTTCTACCGCGACCCACTGCTGCCCCGCAGTGACCCACCGCCATCCCACACCAACCCCCCTCACCTGTGTTCGGGCAGCACCCCCCCGGACCTGTGACCTCCTCCTCCCTGCACTATGTTCCTCTTCCGGGTGCAGGGAGGGGGAGAGCCTGGTGCAGCAGCAGCAGCTGTAGCGCTGGGTAAGGGAGGGAGGGGGGAGCCGCCGGGACCCACTGACTCTCACCGCAAAGGACAGCTCTTAACGCAAGAGCTGTCCTTTGCCATAATTATCGCATATGTTAGAGCGGCGAAGGAGGGCGGTGATAGAACATCTATAAATAAATAACCATACAGTATGTATTTTATTTATACACAGTTAAGTCTAATTAATACAAAATATCCCTATGTCTAGAGAGAAAAAGTGTAAATAAGGAAAAGGACATTTACAGTATAAATAGAGTAGGAACAGGGAGACGGGTGGGGAGAGAATAAATAAGGGGATTAACTGAATATACTAGGGAGGGTTAGGGCTAGAGGGAGGGTGAAAGAGAAACAATATTTAGTGACCCAGAAAATCAAGGTCCAGATATACCAGTATACACTAGTATGGATACATACAGTATAGAATATAGAAAGTGCGCTCATACTCATTCCTTTGTGTTTAATATGTCCAATTTGCTTTGTTGGCAACCGCACTGTCTGAAGATTGACTTCCAGATTTTGGTTGTCCTGTAGTACCTGGAGTTCTGAATACAAGTTTGGACCAGTTAGTACACTCAGGGATAGATTTATGAAGCTTGGTTAAGTGATAAAGCGTCTGTTTTTTTTCACCGGCCAACATAGGTGTGCGCACATTGAGTGTTACAGGTGCACAGGCACCCCCTAATGCTGTGCCCACCCTTATGAACCCCTCCCTGCCGCTGGCAATACCAGCAATACCTTTTATCAAAGACTTGATTTTTAGAGCTTTATTCCATTAAAAGACACTCTTATCAATCAATTATGTGTGTTTTGCATTGTTAATTGTACTAGACCATTGTTGTATCACTACATACCTGCATCATCCATATATGTTTTTGACTTTATTTGCGTGTACTGTTACACAGAATAGTTAGAAGATTAAACCTGAAATAGGCAGGAGATTATGGTGTGGTTGAGAGATGATTTATATTGTAGTGAGTGCCAATAGATGGTGGTAGACACGCCTGATTGGCGGTGTTAGACACGCCCAATAGGTAGTGCTAGACACACCCCTGTGATGGTGAGCAGCTCCTACCTGTCATTTTTCAAATCAAGCCCAACCAATCCCGTAACTTCAATTGATAATACAAAACATGGCAAGTGACTTAATATAAATGTTAAACATCTTTATTTGTGGGATATTGCATAATAATATCTATTGTGGAAATTGTCCACAATTCATCTTAAGCTGGAATAAGGACTTAAGTTTAAGTACCTTGAAAATCAGTGTTTTGCATATAAAGTGACCATCCAGGCACTAAACAGAATTTATAATAATCATTTTTTCACTGTTATTATTATGTATTTACAAATGCATTCATAATTATATTTTATAATAAAAATGTACTTATAGGTGGCCACCGAAGAAATATAGTTAATTGTTTGATAAGTTTAATACATTTTTATATAATGTTTTTATTAGATCTTTTGTCTATTATTGTGTGGGTTCCATTCATTGTGTCTCAAGCAGCAGTGTTTCTCCACAGTTTGGCAGTTTGTATCTTCATCCTTGCTATTTTCATTTTTTTGAGAAACCAGGCTGAAGTAATCAGTGTGTTTGCACTAACGCACTTGTAAACCTGCAGCTCTATTTAATTTCCATTATATTTATTTTTCCTATTATATAAGAAATAATTAGCGCCTGCTACTAAAGGTGAACTATGGAAGGATTGCCATGTTTTCTATCTTTTCAAAGATGATTTCCATTAGCTTACAGCAACTTCCAATTGCATCAGCTGGTTCAGCCTATGAGGAATACTAAGGGGGAGCTTCTGATCTGAGCTACACAACAAGAGTACCTTTATATATTGCCCAGAAGTGCAGTAGCACCACTTAGATAAAACGAGCGCTGCATAGGCCCAAGTGCATTTAAGAGCCTGTGAATTTAGTGACTGTTAATAAAGTTATAGAAGAAGGCAGATTACCCAGGAAAAGCTCAGGAGTGAGTGACAGGTGGGTCAGCCAGTCAGGTGGCTTAGGGGAGGTAGCTTAGAGAGGGGTATATTAGGTGAAGTTAAGGGAAGTGACTTCCTCTTTGAGTCTGGGAACCCCACCCTCCCTATTCCCTTTCCATCTCTTGCTACTTGGCCTTTTGGCTATTTTCACCTACAGTAATTAGGTTTCTATAACATTAATTAAGAATCGGAGAGAAGGCGCTCTCGACCAGCGGTCAGGTGAGGTGTCAGGTGGTCGCTGTGTGGTATTGCACCCACCCCCTTTGCCAGGATGGCTGGTGAGTCCCGACTCAGCGGTGGGACGTTGGACACTTCCTGGAAGTGTCCTCGCCATGCCATAGAAGGGGAGGGGTATCCGTCACAGCGCGGGCTGTACCTCACGATAGGGGGTGTTAAGGATTGGGGCATTTCAGTATCCGCCATGTTTAGCACTCCGGACTGGAGCTGGTCTCAAGCGTTCTTTCTTTGCCATCCCTTTTACAAATAAGGGTCATACCATTTTATATAAATTATATGACCATTTAAACTTATGAAGTTGGTGTCAGTGTCTTTATTTTTAGAATAAGGTGTACGTGTGAGTTATTTCTAGGCCTTATAAAGTTAAGTAAAGGTTAAGGGTCAATCTGTATAATTCAGTAGGCGCCTTATTACTACAGATAAGGGCAAAATTAGGATATCATATGATATATATGCCACTTAGTGCTGTGTAAATGAATTAATCAGTAGTAACATAATTTAATAGTACAACATGAATATAAATACCTTTATTAGTACTGCCATTATGAAGTGTAAACATAGGGACCCCCGGACCTGGAAAATTTCAAAGACGTAAGTGTTGTGCAGCAGAATTACTTTAAATGTCAGTTAAGTGTCAGAAATAGTAGTATATGTATATATATATTACAGTGGTATATAGTACAATGTGGTCATCTCACCATAACAGCTGAGGGAATAGTATTTTGCCTTAGAACTGAACTTGGCGGAATAATACTGACACCTATCCTTTCTTAAAGTACAGGTGAGGCATTGCTTTTCCCGAAATGTTCCTTGGAGGGAGATTCTGAAAGGTAGTGGAATGATAGATCTTAAATCAATATATCATGCGCTAACAAAGCAGCCTAAAGGTGCCCATACACTAGTAAGATTTATCTACAGATCTGGCTGGTTGGAACAAAAACATGGTTATGGATGAGTGACAGTTTGTCAGTTTTCCAGCATTTCCAAGCAAATGGTCATCTGTCATTTGCTTCATCCATAACCATGTTTTTGTTCCAACCAGCCAGATCTGAAGATAAATCTGCTTGTGTATGGCCACCTTGTGGTTCAAATCCTAATATGAAGAACCACTTCACAATAGACATACAATACCAAACAAGATTTTGGGATGTCCCCTGGGCGCTTTTGATGTAAAGGTAAGTACTCCTCAATCAAGATGGAAATACCCAAAAAGGAAAGAAAGAGAATACAGATAGTGTAATACTGTAATTTAAATTCTTTAAAATATTGTTTTTCCGAGATGGAATTATTCTTAATTCGTGCCAGAGTAATATGTCTACTAATGAGGTAGACAACTGCACAAATTGAGGGAGATCACTCCTTTCAGCCAAACTGCTTCCACTCCACTGTACACTTAGTACTCAAATGAAAGATGAGAAACCATCATGGTGCAGTAAAATTTAATAAAATCCATATAAAAACATAGACAAGAGGGTATACAGCATTGGACTCTCACCATATATTTATGTCCACATAGATAGCAGACATAAAGCGCAAGGTGTAAATAGCCACAGGCGTCCCTGGAACTGTTGCGGGGAGTTGGTAAGTGGTTGGATTCTTTTGGAGATCCCTCTGTCTTGAAATCCGACCGGTTTCGATACCATGCGGTATCTTTTTCAAGGTATGAAAGTATGGTCCCTTGTGGCGGGTTAAATACCATCTCTCATTAAATAACCCCTAGAAGATCAACAAATTGAAAGGAATAGACCACCCACCCCAAAAGAAAATTCCCATTATTTTTTAGATCGAAGGAGAGCCAACCTCGATTGGAGATAAATCACCCAAAATCGTCAAAAGTAATCAAAACCAAACCAAAACAAAGAGGAAAGAGAGGTGGCAAAACAAGAAAAAAGGCCTATACCAAGGCAAAAAGACAAAAAAAGAGAGTAATAAAAATGACAAATAAAGATAATGTAAAAGAAACTTCAGAATCAGTAAAAATCTTTAATTTAAGCCAACATCAACTTCTAAAGGAAGAAAGAGCAGTATTAGAAAAAGGCTTTACATTTTGCCCCTCTGTACCTGTGAACCCATTCGATTTTTTTTATCGATTTTCAAAAGTTTTCACGTAAATTAACCTTAAAAAAGTTTTTCCAAATGAAAAGTTTGGAGGATAATGAAAACGATATGGGAGTGATAACTCCATTTAAACCCAAGTCTACTTTTAATCCTTCTTATTTGAAGGGATGTTTCTTAGAAACATTTAATACGTTAGTTATGGATGATATAAAAAAATTAAATAGGAAAAAAATATCACACAATCTTACCATAAAAGAATAACAAGGTCTGAAAAGCCTAATGGAGGACACCAATTTAATAATTAAACCCTCTGATAAAGGAGGAGGGGTGGTCCTCTTAGATAAGGCTAAATATGAAGGAGAAATCCGGAAACAACTGTCAGACAATAACACGTATAAATCAATAAGGAGTAATCCCACTGAAAGGATTAATAAGTCTTTGAAAAAGTTCATCGATAAATATGAAAAGAAAGGGACAATAACTGAATTAGAAGCCAAATTCCTCTTTATAGAGGAACCTATTATACCCACTATATACGTGCTTCCCAAGACCCATAAAGACCTCATTAACCCCCCCGGAAGACCAATTATTTCCGGGGTAGATTCGATTACATCAAATTTATCGATCTTTATCGATTCACACCTACAACCTTTGGTCTTGAAAAACAAATCCCACCTGAAAGATACAATGGATGTATTAAGAATCCTAGAAAACATTCAGTGGCAGAATGATTATTATCTTGTGACAGCTGATGTCTCCACCTTATATACAATCATAGACCACCAACAAGGCCTTCAGGCAGCCAAAAAGGCGTTGGACAGGTCTGATATGGAACCAAATCTTATTGGGTTCCTGATGGAGGGTATGGAATTCACCCTCACTAACAACTATTTTATTTTTAAGGATGAATTTTTCATTCAGAGAAGGGGCACCGCCATGGGCACCAGGTTTACCCCAAGCTATGCAAATATCTTTATGGGTGAGTGGGAGACCGAGAACATCTGGTCCCACCACCCATATGAGGCGAACCTGGTGACATGGCGGCGGTATATCGATGACATCCTCTTTATTTGGAGAGGAAATAAAGAGAGCCTCAATCAGTTCTGTTTATACTTGAATGATAATATCTTAGGTATTAACTTGACTTTTTCTATAGACCAAACATCGGTTAATTTTCTTGACTTGGTCATTTATGTCGAAATGGAACAAATAAAAACTCGCAATTTCATCAAACCCACCGACTCCCGCTCTTACATTAATCGGGAGAGCTGCCATCACCAGAGATGGTTAGATTCAGTTCCTATGAGCCAGTTTCAAAGGCTCCGAAGGAACTGTACAGATGTGGTGGTATATCAAAATCAAGCAAGCGAAATGAAAACAAGTTTTTGTAATAGTGGTTATGATGCTGGAGTCATTGATACAACAATCAATAAGGTCGGAAAATTAGATAGAAAGACACTCCTGGTACCTAAAGAGAAAAAAAACACAGAAACGCCAAACCGTTTTAAATGGTCATTTACAACAAACTACACCGCACAACATAAAGACATTAAGAAGATACTAACAAAACTTGGAGCTTACTTAAAAAAGACCCGGTAATTGGAGATGACATCCCTGATGCACCAAATATTATTTATAGAAGGGCTCCAAACTTGAGGAACAAACTTGTTCATAGCTTATGTCCTGTATCTCCAAAAACATCTATTACTACCTCTAAAGGGTTTTATAGATGTGGAGATTGTGTTGGTTGTAGAAACATTACAAATACATTTGGAATGAAGATCACAGAATTGAAGATAAATTAACTTGACTGTAAAATAAGAGATTTTGTCACGTGCAATTCTTCTAATGTAATATATGCCATTGAGTGCATGTGTCAAAAGTTCTACATTAGTAGGACTAGTACAGTTTTTAAGGTGAGGTTGGGAGAGCACTTAAGGAACATAAAGAAGGGTGTAGAGACCCATGCTCTCTCATCCCACTTTAAAACTCATCATATGTGCGACATCAAATGTATAAAAAAAAATTATATCCTTCAGAAAATATGTCCTAATGCAAGAGGGGGAGATTCAACAAAAAGATTAGCCAAATGTGAAATGGAAAAGATTTTTCATTATCAGACCTTAGTACCCAATGGGTTAAACAAGGATTTCGAAACCAAATGGTTTTTATAATATTCTGTTATAATATATGTACTGTTTTTAAATGATTTCATGTATCCTGATATACTGTTTTTTATTCCTGAGGATAAAATCATGGCATATCCCCTGTTATAACGCAAGAATAACAGAATCCAAAATAATGGCCGCAGCTTGAGATGCAAGTATCATCTCTCTTGCGTTCCAGATGAAAGAGGAAGCGCTGCGTGACACACATGGGTCACTTCCGTTCACAATCGAAACCGGAAGTGAGTCACCACCGGAAGCACGTCATACCGGAAGTGACATGACGGGAATCTGAAAACGAGTGGGAGTTACGGCCAGAACAACCGGAATACATGAAATGGATTGATGTATCTTTATTATGTCTTTTGAAATGTTTTTAGACGGCTAGATTATCCATGTCTGGTATTAGGACTTACCCTTATTTAATGAGAGATGGTATTTAACCTGCCACAAGGGACCATACTTTCATACCTTGAAAAAGATACCGCATGGTATCGAAACCGGTCGGATTTCAAGACAGAGGGATCTCCAGAAGACTCCAACCACTTACCAACTCCCCGCAACAGTTCCAGGGACGCCTGTGGCTATTTACACCTTGCGCTTTATGTCTGCTATCTATGTGGACATAAATATATGGTGAGAGTCCAATGCTGTATACCCTCTTGTCTATGTTTTTATATGGATTTTATTACATTTTACTGCACCATGATGGTTTCTCATCTTTCCATTTGAGTACTAAGTGTCCAGTGGAGTGGAAGCAGTTTGGCTGAAAGGAGTGATCGCCCTCAATTTGCGCAGTTGTTTACCTCATTAGTAGACATATTACTCTGGTACGAATTAGGAATAATTCCATCTCGGAAAAACAATATTTTAAAGAATTTAAATTACAGTATTACACTATCTGTATTCTCTTTCCTTCCTTTTTGGGTATTTCCATCTTGACTGAGGAGTACTTACCTTTACATCAAAAGCGCCCAGGGGACATCCCAAAATCTTGTTTGGTATTAGATTCTGAAAGGTAATTTGAATTTATAGCATAAATGTGTCAATTGATCATTTAAATAACTATCATTTAAATATGTCTGGTGAACTGACGATACTTATGATTTCATTGTGATTTTCTAAAAACTGTAAATAGAATGCAAGAGTGGTTAAAAAAAATGATTGGTATGAATCATAGAAAACAGGAAACTGGCCTAACCACAGAATCCGACCACAGGAGCTTCCAATCTGCTTTATCCAGTGTTATTACATGTGCAGTTATCAACTAGATGCAGTGAAGGCACCCATTTTATGAATGGGCTGAGCCAATATTTCTTGAAAGGCAACTGAGAAGATGAGGCACTGCTGTGGTGAGGCTATCTGCTGGGGAAGGGTTCACAAATTTTCTGACAGAAAATTGGATGTAAATGTGACCTCGGATTTCTTTAGTGCCAGGGGAAGTCTAATAGATTCAGATCATGTTCTCACTAGTCCAAGTGCATCTGGTATCTGAACTCAAAATACTCAATGCAAAATACAAATGTCTAGAGGCAAAAATGGGCAAAATGGTTATACAAAATAAAAGGCAAATGCATAAACAAATATTGCATAACATACCGATAAACATTCCGTCTTCCTGGAACGTCCTCATATTCATTACTAGTGTAATATCTGTAAATAAGAAAAAAAAAAAACAATATACCTGGGATGCAGTCAATGTCTAGGTCATGGGTCCTCAAACTGCGGCCCTCCAGATGTTTTTAAACTACAAATCCCAGCATGCCTTGCTACAGTTTTGCTATAAGGGAGTGTTAAAACTGTGGCAAGGCAAGCTGGGATTTGTAGTTTCACAACATCTGGAGGGCCGCAGTTTTAGGACCCATGGTCTAGGTCGACAGCCACTAGGTCAAACACTAATGGTCAACAGTGACTAGATCGACACCTAAAAAGTGTCAACATACCTTAGGTTGACACAAGCTTATGGTCGACATAGGCAAGGTTTGACAGTCAAAAGATCAACATGAGTTTTTCAGTCTTTTTTCAAAATGGTGGTGTTTCATACTTTACTATCCAAGCGGGCATAGAGCACACCGATGCACTGTGCCCGAAGCATGGCGAGCAAAGCATGTTGTGCGAGGGGACACGATGCATATATACAGTGTCCATGTCGACATACGATTACATAGACATAAGTGGCGGCTCTCACCAGTGTGGAGGAGGGGGGCTGCCGTTGGTAGATATAGTGAGGCCAAACCTGATTTCATGGAAGGTGTTACTGCTGCTAGCTATGATATGAATGTAATATATGTGCTGTTAGTAAATGGTGCAATCTTTTCTGTTTAACCTTACTGTAATAAGCAGCCATGTCATGTCTTGTCTTATAGTCAGGTAGTGAAATATGGACAATATTTTTTTATACATAAATATATGAAAAGAAAAAACAAGTTATGCCGGACTCACATTGCCTTATCCGTAACATATAGTATAGATACTGCTTCCCAGTGTCCTCTTGTTATCTGTATAGCATTGTCCTAACAAAGAAGAGACATACTGTAACATCATTATTGCAGATATCTGTACAACCTCTGTTCAATGCACAATGTCATATACTGTATAATGTAATGCACCCACAGTGTAAAGGCAGCCACCTTATGGACTGAACCAATTTTTGCAAATCTTTTGAAACAAGGGGCAGATGTAAACCTTAAAAAGAGATACAGCTCCTAACTGTCATGTTATAGGCTGTATAGATTCCCCTTTTTAATCTCAGCAGTTACCACAGTTTCAACTTATGCAATATCCGCCATATTGCATAAAAAAATAATTATCCAACATGTAATTATAAAACTTTAAAATGCATACCTCCCAACATCGGCAAAGCGGCATTGTCCCCAAAAAGGGGTTGTGGCCTCTGCTGGAAGAGGGCATAGCTTAATGGGGATGCAGCAACTGCCAGCCACGCCCTGTATCCCTATAACCATAGGAGCATCGTCAGCGCTCTGTGTGCTGGTTTCAAAATAAGGGGGACCCCCAGAGTTTTTTGGCCCCTGTATTTTTGGAACCAGGACCGGTCCAAGAGTCCGGGGCTGGTTTCAGAAATACGAGGGACCCATACGCTTTTCGTCCCCCATATTTTTCGATCCAGATCCGGCTCCATGAGCCCGGGGCTGGTTATGCTCAGGAGGGGGACCACACGCCATTTATTTTCTTTTTTTTTTAACACAAATTCGCACATTTCCTCAAATTCGCACATTTTCATGACTAAAAATCGCCCATTATCACACTTTATCGCACTTTTTTGTGTGGAACACGCAGCTCATTAAATATGCGATTTCGCTGCAAAAAATGTGATTTTTAAAAAGTGCGATAATGGGCGATTTTGGAAAGGGACTAAACCTCTCATACTATTAAATGTCACCCGTAATGTTACATTTTGGCCCTTATTCAGATCTGATGGCAATACAAATTTGTTCTCAAAATGGGCAAAACCATGCTGCACTGCAGGTGGGGCAAATGTAACATGTGCAGAGAGAGTTAGATTTGTGTGGGGTGTGTTGAAACTGAAATCTAAATTGCAGTGTAAAAATAATGAAGCCATTATTTACCCTGCGTGAAACAAAATAACTCACACAAATCTAACTCTCTCAGCACATGTTACATCTGCCCCACCTGCAGTGCAGCATGGTTTTGCCCATTTTGAGAACAAATTTGTACTGCGATTAGATCTGAATAAGGGCCTTTATGTATTTGTTTCCTCACTGTTTTAAAAATAAACAACAGAAATAATACTCAATTTATATCATGCAAAGTTGCTGATCTATAGTTAATTGTTCCATTCTTACCATACTAGGGGTGAGATTTAATAGGATGAGAGATTCAGAAAGTGAGAGATTTGGGAAGAAATCTCCAGTTTTTTTAAAGCGGCAATCATATACACTGCAAAACCAGTTTGATTTTGCAGTGTAAATGATTGCCGCTTTAAAAAACTGGAGATTTCTTACCAAATCTCTCACTTTCTGATTCTCTCATCCTATTAAATCTCACCCTAGGTGTACATTGTGATATATATATTGGGTTTATCCATTCTCCTAAGCCAGGAATTGATTTAAAATTGGTTAAATTGTGATATTTTACTTCCAGAAAATGTTCTGCATTGTTCAACAAACTGTATTCCTCCCCATGTATTATACGGGAATGGGTCATAGGGATGACAGTAACAAGGACAACAGTCAATAGGTCGACAGGTCATAGGTCGAAACATAAGAAGGGTGTATGGAATATACACCCTTCTTATGTTTCGACCTATGACCTGTCGACCTATTGACTGTTGTCCTTGTTACTGTCATCCCTATTAGGTCGATATGGGCAAAAGGTTGACACAAGCAATAGGTCGAGACAGAAAATGTTGACATACTTTTTCACAGTTTTATGGTGTCTATGTTGACAAATGCCGATATGGACACCGTATAAGTGTACCGTTTCCCCTCGCATGGCTTGCTACGCTCGGCACATTATTAGAATCTGAGTCTTGGGTCCGCTTGAATGGTAAAGTATGAAAAACACTTTTTGGAAAAAAAATGTAAAAAACTCTACTATTGCTTGTGTCGACATTTTGACCATGTTGACCTATGGTATGTCGATTTTTTTCATATGTCGACCTATGGCCTGTCTACCAATAGTGGTGGATCTATTGACTGTTGACTTTATTACTGTTGACCACATCCCGTTCTATACAGTACATGCTCCACCGATACTATCGTTATACCACGTGTTACCTACCATAGAGTCATTGATATAGTGGATATGTTTATAGCCATCTCCGTCACTGAGGATTTGGTAATATGATAAATTATCTGATGTGAAGACTGGTAGGAAAGGGAAGAACTGAAAAACAATATTCATGAAAATGTCAAAACAATTGATATAAAAAGTATCAAATGTAACTATTTAAAAAACCATTAAACATTTTTTGGCAGTAATACTGTATATACAGACCTCCATCTGTTCTTTATCTGTGTAAATGTGCCTGTAGTCTATGGGCAGGTCAAGACAGGCATTCACCTCATTGTCTTTGTGTACATCCCATCCCTGACCAATATGATCCTCTATGCAAGAATCTGGCTGCCTCCTCCTACCCCCAATATGGCACCCATTGAACATGATGAAGGCAAACGCGCACTTGAGAATAGCCTCACCCCCCTTGTGTCTATGGCCATCAACCCCTTCTTTATCCAGTAATCCACTCCCCAATCTCAAATTCAAATGACTTCTGCTTCTCAACGTCTCGTCATGGAAACAGCAGGAGCTGTATGACTGAAGCTGAGCTGTACACATTGGGCCTTATTCAGACCTGCTTGCTAGGTCTTGTATTTTCGGAACCTAGAAAACAGGTTAACATCACCCCGGCGAACGCATGCCCCGCCCCTGGCCGGATCCCCTCGCTATGCTGCGTTCAGATGTGTACACTTACAGATCCGCTCCCAAGCACCCACACATTGAATGACTTCTCCTCTGTATGCAGCAGAAAAGTGGCCCAGGACTTACTTTTCTGCTGCATGGTTTTCTCCGAATTGGGAGAATGCCCACCGAGAGCAGGCCGGGGAACGCCTGTGTTCCCTTGGGACCGCCCAGCGCGTTTATAGCTAACGCCTCTGATCAGACATTACAATGCTGTCTCACAACATCACAGCATTATTATTGTACCTCTGTAACCTTTTATACCAGTCTAAATAACCTAGGTTTTTGTACCCGCAAAAACCCAGGTTTGAAGGCAGTGTAAAAACTTCCATTTGAAATGACCCGGGACGTGAGACCCAGCATTTCAATCCTAAGTAGTGACCAGAGTTGAACACAGGTTCAACCTGGATCGCTGTGCAGTGTAAACGGGACCTTTTCAGAGCAATGCAAAAGCGGGTGCTGGGAGATGCTAGCACCGGCTCAGTATCCGCCTCTGGTGATGTCACCTGACCGGCATTAAGCCAGTGGGGAGGGCGGTAAAAGGGTTTACAAGCCGGGTATCACCCGGGTTGGAGCTGGGTACATAATCCCGGGTGCGACCCGTCTTGTAGGTGTAAAAAGGGTATAAATGACACCTATCCAACAACCTAAACTCAATCCTCAACTCAAGCTTTCCAAGATAATATTAGTCATACATTCTAAAGTGTTTATAGACACAACAAAAAGAGTTAGTTAGGAGAGAGGGTAAGAACATTCCATGCATTTATCCTTTAGGCCTTATGTTCTCAGAGCTTTGTACATTTACAGAATTTAAATTAAAACCAGGTTTGAATGGTACAGTACCATTTCTCTAGGGAATTTACCTCTGATGATAACTAATTCTATCAGCACTTGCTTAAATATAGAAAAAACTGTGATATACATATAGGGCCAGATGTGTCAAGCTTCAAAATGTAATAAATGGAGAGTGATAAACAGCCAGCCAATCAGCTCCTAAATGTCATATTACAGGCTTGACTTGAAAAATTAAAAGTAGGTGCCGATTGGCTGGTTGTTCACCATCCGCTTTATCACGTTATCACTTTTGAATAAAAATTTGGAAGCAACGTTTCCAGACCCGCAAGGTACGGTCAGGGCCGGTGCTACCCACTCAGCAGCTCCTGCAAAGCAGGGAGGCGCAATGCTGAAAAGGCACTGTCTCCCTCCCTGCTCTGCAAAAGCTGCCTCAGCCCTCACTGTCACTGCCTCCTACACGCCGCCCACAGTGCCTGTCTGACAGCGGGCGGCAGTATGGAGAGGCTGAGCAGCTCCCTGCACCACGCACACACTGTCCTCCTCCTGCGACCTGCCCCCTCTTCCTCATGGACACTTGCGCTGAGGCATGTAGCGCTGTCTGTGAATGCCTGGATGACATGTCATGTCCGGATCCGCCCCCTACCCATTGCTCCCTGCGCCTGCCAGCTGTCAATCAAATGACGAACAGGCAGCAGCTCCGCCTCCCCTTCCTTCCCTCTTCTCAGAGTGCTGTGCCAGTGCCACTGCCAGTCCTCAACACTCCGCCCCCTCTATCTCCTCCCATCTTCTTCCATCTCCTCCTTCTCTCCCCTCCTTTCCCCCTCAGTCCCGAGTGCTGCACATACTTTTTATACTGCTTTCGGATCGTAATACACACACATTGCATGCATGCCGTGCGATGTGATCTAGCCCATAAAGTATGCGATTCACGCAGCGTGTATGGGCACCTTTAGTGCCTGCAACATTTTGCAGACACAGCACTGAGATGGTGTATGCATACATGTACATGCACCCGAGATCCTCCATAGGATCGCATGTTGCATACCCTCCCACAATCGAGCTGCAGCTTGTTGCAATGGCAATGTGAAAGGGCGCAAAATGTATGGTTTGCAGGAGAGCGCCGGACACTATTGCACCGGCCCTGGGTACGGTACTAGAAACCAGGAAACATTTTTATTTTTTTTTTTTCAACATAATGTTTGCCTTGTACTGCTTTTGCTCATTAAATTATGCACATTTCTCCTGGAGTCATCCCTCTATTCTGTAAATTTGCACAAAAGTAATTTACAAAAACAGTGCTGAATGGTTTCCAATATGTTGATTGTATTACCTTTGTATAGTGCCTTTTTGGCATAAGATTTATACAAAATATGCTACAGTTACAAACGCAGGGGGGGGGGGGGGGGGGGGTTCTGGTTGCCCGGAAACCCCCCTCCTCTTGGCAGGGCCGGCTCTACCATTAGGCAGCTTTAGGCAGCTGCCTAGGGCGCCGGGATCTGGGGGGGCGCCACCAAGTCTGCCTATCAAAAAATCAAGGATGTATATAAGGATCCTTGTTGTACTTAATGCAGGTGGCGGCTGTGGAACGTCTAAGACCTCACCGCCATACTTACCCTTGAGGCATACATTCCTACTTTGGTGCCCCCTCTTTCTTGTACTCTGTTGTTGGTGGTAAAGGGGAGGGTGCTAGGGGCCTCCAGGGAAAGCAGGGGACTTGCCACCTTCCCGGGGGGCTGGGAAGACCACCTGATTTTTGGGAGCCTCCCTGCCATTCTGGAATGTTAGGCAAGTATGCCTTAAGCGGTTGGAAATTGGTGGCAGTATGGGGGGGGGGGGGGGCAGTAGGCTGAAATTTTGCCTAGGGTGCTAAGAAGCCTTACACCGGCCCTGCCTCTTGGCAAGTGCCTTAAATTGTGACAGCAATAGCTGGTATATAATATGATTACTAGAGCTGCCACCACACCATGCAGTGTAAGGGACAGAGCAGAGTTGCTGCACATGCCTAGTGCATGAGCATCTTCTACAACATTTAATGTATGGGCCTTATTCTAGTTCACTCTTTCGGACAAAATCCTTCTTAGCTGGACAAAACCATGTGCACTGCAGGTGGGGCAGATGTAACATGTGCAGAGAGAATTAGATTTGGGTGGGGTTTTACTTCAAAGTGAGATCTATATTGCACTGTAAAAATAAAGCAGCCAGTATTTACCCTGCACAGAACTAAATAACTCACCCAAATCTAATTATCTCTGCACATTTTACATCTGCCCCACCTGCAGTGCACATGGTTTTGTCCATCTAAGAAGGATTTTGTCAGAAAGAGTGAACTAGAATAAGGCCCCATGTGTGGATCTGAGCCCTTAAACAATGCAATGGACCAAAGAGTATCTGCCAGGAAGAAGAGACAGGAGCCTTACCATGTAGTGGGAGATTGTGAGCTTAGAAAGTGCAATACTGGTGCTATTATGTTTGCGTATTTATTTATTATATGTTTAACCTTTTCCTGACCACTTATCTTATTTAAATGTTTGAAAGAGCCTATACTACAGCCCATATGTACTGTTAAATATTAATACTGTGAGGGGGCGTGGCCACGGCGGTGCGGTAGTGAGTAGGTGGGAGGAAGGAGCTCCCTGGTACCTGAAAATCCGTATGACCTCTGCCCAGAATAGCATGCCGTGCCTGGGGACGAGATCCAGTCTACACGCTGCGCTGGGAAAATAAGCCGTCAGGTTCCCGGCCGAAGCACGAGCGCCTGTCAGCACCTGTCAGCAGGAGAGACCGCAGTGCCGGACAAGCAAGGAAAGCGCGAGCGGCAGGAGCGCCTCTGCAGTATCCTCTTCCGGCGGGTCATAGGACTCGCGAGTCCGTGTGACCGCTTCCTGCCCGACACTGGTTCAGGAAGCGGCAGAGCCCAGAGCGCAGCATACAAGCGTGCTGGACGGAGAGACGGAGGGACGCCGCTAGCCGGGAGCTATCTGGAGAGGGAGACGGTGAGAGAGTTTCCTCTCCAGTAGAGATCAGAACAGAGACCCGTGTGACGTCGCCAGCACTGCCTACCTGCTGTATTGACTCCCTGCCAGCAGCTTGCGCCAAGTGAGCCAAGCCCAGAGGACTGCTGCTAACAGGGGATGAGGGACGGTGAGAGTGTAATATACCAGGAGATTTATCCTCACGCTTGACTACTTTCGTCCTTTGCAGATCACGTCTTCTGGTCTTGTCCACCTCGATAACCGGTTTCTTGTGGGTAAGTATGGACGGTTGTTTTTATAATATGTATTTATTTATAGTTAAACATAAAAGATTTGCGGAATATATTACTTTTCAATTTTCACAGGTTACGCATACATAAACATATAAGTGGTTACAGTATAGACCACACCTTTTGACGGCACAGCATAACTTCCATAAACTAAATATTTCACTTTTGGTGAATGTTACAATATTCACTTTTGTATTTATAGAACAATTACTGCAAAAACAACTTCCTACTATTACTCTATGGGCAATTTTACAAATTGAAAACACACTTGCCCTACTTTTGCTTAACTGTATACATTGCAGTCCAGAAGGGTGCCCAAAAGTCTTATGCAATAGTCTCTGCAAGAACACGGTACTACTTGTCTACTATGCTCTGAACTCTGCATGAATTTGAGACAAATGTGGCAACATTTTCACCGCAATCATTAATCCTGTGGTCCTGCGTATCCTAGACTCTTTACCTATAATGTCTATAACTGAAGAACAAAGTATCCTGTTCCTTCTTTTATTTGTAATCCAACTCTGTATACAATGCTCTGTCTGACCCTGTCTAATTTCCCTTGCAGGTCAAGTGCTGTTTGTTCCTGATGATGAATGGAAATTCCTTACAGGTACGTGTGCTGCTTCTCCCCTCTAGAAGCTACTTGCAATGTGTCCCGGAAACCAGGGCTAGTTCAACATAAGCTGAGCATCCTTTATTAACAGCTGGACTGCGGCTATAAATGAGTTTATTTCCTCAGGTTAAACTCTTCACTGTCTCTGAGGTATAACTAACTTGCTCCGTCTCATTACCGAAGATAGGTCTGGCTGTTTCTTAATACTGCTAACAGGCTCTATTTGGTCTGCGCACAAAGATCTGTCAGTCTTATCTGCACAGGGTGCTATATTCTGGCTGCTTTTCTAGAGACTGATTACATATTATTACACACAGATTCCGTTTATTACACAGTCCTTTCAGGTTAATTATGGCATTCTGCACATGTCCCAGTGTGTATTGGGTCCGTTTATGACCTCTCTCCACTCTATCTTTCACTTGTTACAAGTTAATACACCTCTGTCCCAGCCTTCACCAATCGTCAGAGGGAGGGCCTAAATGCGTCACTGCACTGTACTTATGCCTTCTTTCTGCAATCTGTGCTGACAGTTGGCTCGCTATTACTAGGCCTCACCTCCGTCACCGCCCACCTCTTGAGTCCTGACCAGCGGTGGGGAGGGCCTAACTGCGTCACTCCTAATGTACTCTCCTTCCGCTCCGGTGTGTATTAGCTATGTCCCTGACTGTACTGCACCGCCCACCTTTTCACTTGGATGGCACTCCGGGACCGCCCAGCCCTCCTTTTGCGGCTCTCAGCATTCACCACGATCCTGCCCAGCGCCCGCCTTCTCCTCCCAGGCTCACCTCTTGTTGGCGTCCGGAACTCCGGGTCCGCCCAGCGGGCGGGGTCACACCTCCTGGTGGACCGGGATGCACTCGGTTCCTGCACCCGGTCACCGGAGTTCCGCCACTGGCACACCGCTGACGGAGCTCTCCCTGCTGCGCTGTCAATCTCCGCTACCCTGCGCAGACAGCGGGGATGCCGCCGGGACTTCTGACAGAGCGCTCTCTTCTCCGCTGTCAATCTCCGCTATCCGGCTCAGACAGTGGAGATGCCGCCGGGACCTCCGCTGGATTCTTCAAGCCCTCCGGTAAGTATCGTGGCTCTTTCCCAGTAACGCTGTCCACCGCTGCTGGCTGCGCAACTCTGCTGTCACTAGGCTTCCCCAGGGGACTACAGTTATCTCCGTTAACGGCTGCCTTCCTTTATATGCCTCCTCACGTGCCCCACAGTTATGCGACGGGCACCCGGATCTGGGGCTCGAGCCCCCCGACTTTATTAATACTCCATTGCCACCATAATGTCCCCTCAAGGTTTTCCCCTGCAGCGCAGGAGGATTGGGACAGTCTGAAGTCCTTATGCATTTGTTATACATTCCAACCAGTCTAATCTGTCACCATTGAGGGGTGTATCATGTCACATAACAGTATCTGTTATTTAAGTTACTCTCTGCGAGAGTCTAATATATTATTTCCTCTATGAGGGATTACAGTTCGTTTATTCAAGTTATTATATATCAATTATCACATGTTCTGGTTATTACACACAACCCCCCTAGAAATTTGCGTGTCCCCACGCATACTTACATAAAATATTACAACTTATAAAACATATATATAACAATTGCATACAAAGCTACTCTCTATAACGTAAGGGTAAATTACCTTTACTACTTCTCTCTGACCTTCTCAACTCTGGTACAGACACATCCATCTTTGACAAAGCAATGCTATCATTATCATCAACTACAATTTCATGACGACTACAACATGAACTTTGTGAGCGTGGGCAACCAGTCCCCATAATAACAGGCCCAGTCATAAGCATTAACATTGCCATGGGGTCAGTACGAGGATTGCCCCTTTCTTCTTCAGGGAATCGGATCCCCCTTACAATTTCCTCTTTCATAGTAGACGGTAACAGCTCAGTTGTGCACAATTTTAGTTGATTGCGATGCACCACACTATTGTATCCATCAGTTTGTCTCTCTATCCGATACGTGAATACATTGTCGTCTGGGACCCCTACAATTTGATAGGGCTCTTCTTCCCATCTGTCGTCTAACTTTCCAGAGCGGTGATTTTTCCTTTTCCACACGCGACTTCCCAGCGGTAAGGGAATCGCTCGGGCGTCTAAGTTATAATTTTGCTCTTGTCGCTGATGCACTGTCTCCATCTTTTGTAGCACAATTTCTTTAGCGAGTTTCATCCGATTTTGGTGCTCTTGTACCCAATCGGTTTCGGGGGGAAAAGAGTCATTTAATGCAGGTAACAGTTCCAAATCTTTAGGGAGCTTGCCCCTTCTGCCAAACAGTAGATAATACGGTGTGAATCCCGTGGAGCAGTGTTCGATGTTATTATATAAATAGGTAAGCTCTGGAAGCATGCTTGGCCATCTGGATCTCTTTTCAACTGGAAGACTTCTGATCATCCCAATCAGGGTCTGATTAACCCTCTCACACAATCCGTTAGTTTGAGGATGGTAGGCTGTGGTCCTTAACTTCTTGCACTCATACAGCTGACAGAGTTCCTTGAACAATTGTGACTCAAAAGCAGCACCTTGATCTGTTAAGATGCGGTCTGGATATCCATAAGGACGAACAAACTTATTTAGAAAGACCGTTGCTGTGGTCTTTGCGGTCATGTCTTTCACTGGGACAGCCACTATAAACTTGCTGTAATGGTCTGTTATAGTGAGCATGTATTGGTATCCTTGCGAACTCGTATCCAACTTTACGTGATCCAGAGCTACTAGTTCAAGAGGATATTGGCTGGTGATAGGATGTAAAGGGGCCTTCTGTGTGGGACCAGTACTTCTTTTTCTGGAACAGACAGCACAATTCTGACACCACTTTTCTACGTCTGATTTTAATCCTATCCAGAAATATCGATTTCTCAACACAGCCTCAGTCTTTTGCATCCCAAAATGTCCAGATTCATTATGATATGCTGTCAACAGATGTTCGACTTGTGCTCTGGGTACGACTATTTGCTGGAGGTTTTGATGTGTTCCTGGATCGATAATGCTCCTAATCATTACTCCTTTCCTGAAATAGATCCTTTCACGATGTCTCAACAATTTTATTAACTCGGGGTCTGCGGTTTTCCTCTGTTCTTTGGTTAACCAGACGTCCTTCTGTATCATACGCTTTACTTCTTGTAAGATGGAGCTTTGATTCTGAACTGCACTCCAATCAATTCCTGGACTCTGCTGATCCTCCTCTGTGGTGGTGACTTGAATGACATTCTGCCTGACTCTAGAACGACTAAATGGCGGAGTCTCGATATCTTCTAATTCATCTTCTTTCTCCGTTAACTCATCTGTGGGTAAGCGGGATAAAGCATCTGCAGCGTTGTTGGTTTTACCGCTACCATACTGGATAGTATAATTAAAGTTTGCCAACCTCGATACCCATCTCTGTTCCAGGGCATTCAGGTGGGCTGACGGAAGATGGGCCAAAGGGTTGTTATCGGTGGTTATTATTACTTTGGCTGCGGCTAAATAATTTTTAAACTTTTCTGTGATTGCCCAAACTACAGCGAGGAATTCCAATTTAAAGGTACTGTAATTTTCGCCGTTCCTCTCAGTTTTCCTTAAACCTCTACTGGCGTAGGCGATTACTCTATTATTTCCATTTTCTTTCTGGTATAGGACGGCCCCCAGTCCTTGATGGCTAGCGTCTATACTGACATAAAAGGGCTGTTCATAGTCTGGGTAAGCCAATAACGGGGCTTTCAGTAATGAAGATTTCAGTTGCTCAAACGCTTCTTGATGCACTTCAACCCATCGCACAGGGATATTGCTTTTCTTATCCGCACCTGACTTTCCGCATAAAAGTTCATTTAGGGGCGTGGCGATTTTGGCAAACCCTTGGATGAATCGTCTGTAGTATCCTACAAACCCTAGAAAACTCCTAACTTCTTTAAGGGTTTTAGGAATCGGCCAATCTTCCACAACACGGGTCTTTTCAGGATCCGTTTCAATTCCATTGGCGCTAACTATATGGCCCAGATACTGTACACGAGGCTTTAGCAGATGGCATTTCGCGGGTTTTAACTTGAGTCCGTACTTTGTCAACTGGGAGAGGACGTCATCAAGATGTTGCAGATGATCAGAATATGATTTAGAAAAAATGATGATGTCATCTAAATATAAGAGGACCATATCATAATTCCGGTGCCCAAGACAGTGCTCTATTACGCGTTGGAATGTCGCAGGTGCATTACACAGCCCAAATGGCATTCTGTCCCATTCGAAAAGGCCCATCGGGGTGGTGAATGCGGTCTTTTCTTGATCCTCGATGGCCATTGGGATTTGCCAGTATCCGCTTGTTAAGTCTAACGTAGAGAAAAACTTGGCAGTTTTTAATGCGGTTAACGTTTCTTCAATACGCGGTAAAGGATAGGCATCCTTATGGGTTACCGCATTGAGCTTTCTATAGTCGACACAACACCGGAGACTTCCATCTTTTTTCTTCACTATCACTAACGGTGCTGCCCATGGACTACAGCTATCCCTGATCACTCCGGACTCTTTAATTTCCTCCAACATTGTGCGTACTGGCTGGTACAGAGCAGGGGGCAAAGGACGATGCCGTTCTTTAATAGGATGAGCTGTTCCAGTAGGAATATGGTGACAAGCTCCCAGGGCCCTGCCGAAATCGGATGCATGTTTACTAAATGCGGCACTATTTTTCAACACAACCTGGATCACTCCTTGTCTTCGTTCTTCTGAAGTGCTCTCATCACCAATCTTTACATCTTTCAGCCAGGAACATTCAGTTGAGTGAGTTTCATGCTCCTCGGAGGTTGCCCCCTGTTGCGCTACCGTTAACACTTCTCCTAATACTTCTTGGAACGTTACTTGTGAGATCTTGGCAACAGGACAATACCGAAACATCCGCACCGGATAAGACTGAGGATTTAGTATCCGAACTGGCACTCTCCCTTGATGTACTGAGACTAGAGCCCAGGCAGCCACAAATGGAGTCTGGCCTTCATTGTCACATGGTTCAATCAATGCTTCATAGTCGAGCCCTCCTGGTCCCATTCGAGCCTTGCACCATACAACCGTTTCAGAATTTGGTTGAAGAATAACAGGATTCCGGTCCGCAATTCGGGCTTTTCCTATTTCCCCAAGCTTATTAGCGAAATTTCTTTGGCCTTGTAGAAAACGAATAGTCTGCTGTAAGATTCTCCTTTCACCTGGCGGGACTAAAGATATCTTGGTCCTCAGGGCGTAAATAATCTCATCCGGACAGTTGCGTAGAACATTCATCCCAACGATGACAGGTGGGAAATACTCATTCTTATCAGTGGAGATCAGGCAGCCCTGCGCTGGTAACTTAGTGTTTCCAATTTCCATCTCTGCTTCCCAATAACCACTACATGGAATGGGCTGGCCGTTACTTGCCACTAAATTCATCCAGTTAGTAGGGGGTGTGTTAATTTCATCTTTATTCCAGTGTTTCATGAATTCGTCTAATTGAATTGTTGTCACTTGGGAGCCCGTGTCCAATAACGCAGGGACTTTCACTCCCCTTATCGAAATCTCCAATGAAAGACACTCTCCCACGTAGTGTGGCCACCATTCTTCTGACGATGGACCTATTGCCTGGTCTCCTCCCGAGGGTTGGTCCCCTGCCTCGGGACCTCCGTGTTTAAAGCTTCCTGTTGACAATTGCGAGCAATATGTCCGCTCCTCTGGCACTTCCTGCAAATGGGCCTACCCTGAGAGTCAAACTGATCCGTAGGTAGCCTTCCTGTAAATCTAGGAACATCCCATCTTCGAGGCGGCATTCTTCTATCTGAACGCCACTCTTGCGGCTTGTTAGGCATCTGGTGTTGCTTAAGTTCTCTCAATTCTTGACAGACCAGGTCAAGGCTCCTGGTAAGCTGTGTCATTTGTCCCTCTAAGACCCCTACTCTGTCAGGTTGAACAGGGGCTTGTACTTGTTGAAGGACAGGAAACTCTTTAGCCTTTGGCAAGTCAGTTTTATATACGGAGTGTTTTTTGTGTGGAACATCTGGCTCACTCATATCGTCTGATTCGGAACTCTCATCCTCATCCGGCTGTTCGTCCTCCAAAATTTTCAGTACCGCCTCCTTAAACTCCAAAAATGAAGCATCTGGATTCTGTGATCGATACATCCGAAGCTGTTTTCTCACATCTTTACACTTGGCCCCCTCTACAAACACATTTATCAGTGTCTCGTTCTCTTGTTGCTTTTCACGAGGGTCCAAAGCCTGTAACGTCTTGAGTGACTCTTGGAGACTCAACGCAAAATCTCTTAGAGTCTCATTGGGTAGTTGTTGTCTTGCATAAAGTCGTTTCTTCAATGCCGCCACGGTTCGGGATTCAAACATGGCGACTAATTTTTCGAAGATCCCATCGACGGTCTTGATTTGTTGGTCTGGCCATGACTTGACCTCCCTCTTGGCCGCACCCCTTAACTGTCCAATAAGCATTTGGACCTTCTGCTCTTCCTTCAATGGGTGGATGGTAAACATCGCTTGTAATTGGGATTTGAAGTCCTTAAAGGTGGTGGTGCCAGATAGTCGCACTTTGCCTGAATATGTGGGCATCCACGGAGCTCCATAATAGTAGGGCATTGTGATGGGTGAAGTTATCATCGTCGGGCCAGCAACGTTTTCGTTAGGTACGCCTTCTCCTTGTGCTCCAGAAGCTGACGCTTGTTCCTGAGACATTTTCTTTATTGTATCCATCAGTTTGTCTCTCTATCCGATACGTGAATACATTGTCGTCTGGGACCCCTACAATTTGATAGGGCTCTTCTTCCCATCTGTCGTCTAACTTTCCAGAGCGGTGATTTTTCCTTTTCCACACGCGACTTCCCAGCGGTAAGGGAATCGCTCGGGCGTCTAAGTTATAATTTTGCTCTTGTCGCTGATGCACTGTCTCCATCTTTTGTAGCACAATTTCTTTAGCGAGTTTCATCCGATTTTGGTGCTCTTGTACCCAATCGGTTTCGGGGGGAAAAGAGTCATTTAATGCAGGTAACAGTTCCAAATCTTTAGGGAGCTTGCCCCTTCTGCCAAACAGTAGATAATACGGTGTGAATCCCGTGGAGCAGTGTTCGATGTTATTATATAAATAGGTAAGTTCTGGAAGCATGCTTGGCCATCTGGATCTCTTTTCAACTGGAAGACTTCTGATCATCCCAATCAGGGTCTGATTAACCCTCTCACACAATCGGATGAAACTCGCTAAAGAAATTGTGCTACAAAAGATGGAGACAGTGCATCAGCGACAAGAGCAAAATTATAACTTAGACGCCCGAGCGATTCCCTTACCGCTGGGAAGTCGCGTGTGGAAAAGGAAAAATCACCGCTCTGGAAAGTTAGACGACAGATGGGAAGAAGAGCCCTATCAAATTGTAGGGGTCCCAGACGACAATGTATTCACGTATCGGATAGAGAGACAAACTGGGGTGCCCAAAAGTCTTATGCAATAGTCTCTGCAAGAACACGGTACTACTTGTCTACTATGCTCTGAACTCTGCATGAATTTGAGACAAATGTGGCAACATTTTCACCGCAATCATTAATCCTGTGGTCCTGCGTATCCTAGACTCTTTACCTATAATGTCTATAACTGAAGAACAAAGTATCCTGTTCCTTCTTTTATTTGTAATCCAACTCTGTATACAATGCTCTGTCTGACCCTGTCTAATTTCCCTTGCAGGTCAAGTGCTGTTTGTTCCTGATGATGAATGGAAATTCCTTACAGGTACGTGTGCTGCTTCTCCCCTCTAGAAGCTACTTGCAATGTGTCCCGGAAACCAGGGCTAGTTCAACATAAGCTGAGCATCCTTTATTAACAGCTGGACTGCGGCTATAAATGAGTTTATTTCCTTAGGTTAAACTCTTCACTGTCTCTGAGGTATAACTAACTTGCTCCGTCTCATTACCCAAGATAGGTCTGGCTGTTTCTTAATACTGCTAACAGGCTCTATTTGGTCTGCGCACAAAGATCTGTCAGTCTTATCTGCACAGGGTGCTATATTCTGGCTGCTTTTCTAGAGACTGATTACATATTATTACACACAGATTCCGTTTATTACACAGTCCTTTCAGGTTAATTATGGCATTCTGCACATGTCCCAGTGTGTATTGGGTCCGTTTATGACCTCTCTCCACTCTATCTTTCACTTGTTACAAGTTAATACACCTCTGTCCCAGCCTTCACCAATCGTCAGAGGGAGGGCCTAAATGCGTCACTGCACTGTACTTATGCCTTCTTTCTGCAATCTGTGCTGACAGTTGGCTCGCTATTACTAGGCCTCACCTCCGTCACCGCCCACCTCTTGAGTCCTGACCAGCGGTGGGGAGGGCCTAACTGCGTCACTCCTAATGTACTCTCCTTCCGCTCCGGTGTGTATTAGCTATGTCCCTGACTGTACTGCACCGCCCACCTTTTCACTTGGATGGCACTCCGGGACCGCCCAGCCCTCCTTTTGCGGCTCTCAGCATTCACCACGATCCTGCCCAGCGCCCGCCTTCTCCTCCCAGGCTCACCTCTTGTTGGCGTCCGGAACTCCGGGTCCGCCCAGCGGGCGGGGTCACACCTCCTGGTGGACCGGGATGCACTCGGTTCCTGCACCCGGTCACCGGAGTTCCGCCACTGGCACACCGCTGACGGAGCTCTCCCTGCTGCGCTGTCAATCTCCGCTACCCTGCGCAGACAGCGGGGATGCCGCCGGGACTTCTGACAGAGCGCTCCCTTCTCCGCTGTCAATCTCCGCTATCCGGCTAAGACAGTGGAGATGCCGCCGGGACCTCCGCTGGATTCTTCAAGCCCTCCGGTAAGTATCGTGGCTCTTTCCCAGTAACGCTGTCCACCGCTGCTGGCTGCGCAGCTCTGCTGTCACTAGGCTTCCCCAGGGGACTACAGTTATCTCCGTTAACGGCTGCCTTCCTTTATATGCCTCCTCACGTGCCCCACAGTTATGCGACGGGCACCCGGATCTGGGGCTCGAGCCCCCCACAATGTGTTGCTTTTCACGAGGGTCCAAAGCCTGTAACGTCTTGAGTGACTCTTGGAGACTCAACGCAAAATCTCTTAGAGTCTCATTGGGTAGTTGTTGTCTTGCATAATGTCGTTTCTTCAATGCCGCCACGGTTCGGGATTCAAACATGGCGACTAATTTTTCGAAGATCCCATCGACGGTCTTGATTTGTTGGTCTGGCCATGACTTGACCTCCCTCTTGGCCGCACCCCTTAACTGTCCAATAAGCATTTGGACCTTCTGCTATTCCTTCAATGGGTGGATGGTAAACATCGCTTGTAATTGGGATTTGAAGTCCTTAAAGGTGGTGGTGCCAGATAGTCGCACTTTGCCTGAATATGTGGGCATCCACGGAGCTCCATAATAGTAGGGCATTGTGATGGGTGAAGTTATCATCGTCGGGCCAGCAACGTTTTCGTTAGGTACGCCTTCTCCTTGTGCTCCAGAAGCTGACGCTTGTTCCTGAGACATTTTCTTTTTCTTTTTTGTTTTCCCCTTGCGCACAATTAACTATTCGAATCCTGTTCGTGACGCCACGAAATTTCTTTGTAATATACCAGGAGATTTATCCTCACGCTTGACTACTTTCGTCCTTTGCAGATCACGTCTTCTGGTCTTGTCCACCTCGATAACCGGTTTCTTGTGGGTAAGTATGGACGGTTGTTTTTATAATATGTATTTATTTATAGTTAAACATAAAAGATTTGCGGAATATATTACTTTTCAACTTTCACAGGTTACGCATAGACAAACATAAAAGACTTGCAAAGCATATTACTTTTCAATTTTCACAGGTTACACATACATAAACATATAAGTGGTTACAGTATAGACCACACCTTTTGACGGCACAGCATAACTTCCATAAACTAAATATTTCACTTTTGGTGAATGTTACAATATTCACTTTTGTATTTATAGAACAATTACTGCAAAAACAACTTCCTACTATTACTCTATGGGCAATTTTACAAATTGAAAACACACTTGCCCTACTTTTGCTTAACTGTATACATTGCAGTCCAGAAGGGTGCCCAAAAGTCTTATGCAATAGTCTCTGCAAGAACACGGTACTACTTGTCTACTATGCTCTGAACTCTGCATGAATTTGAGACAAATGTGGCAACATTTTCACCACAATCATTAATCCTGTGGTCCTGCGTATCCTAGACTCTTTACCTATAATGTCTATAACTGAAGAACAAAGTATCCTGTTCCTTCTTTTATTTGTAATCCAACTCTGTATACAATGCTCTGTCTGACCCTGTCTAATTTCCCTTGCAGGTCAAGTGCTGTTTGTTCCTGATGATGAATGGAAATTCCTTACAGGTACGTGTGCTGCTTCTCCCCTCTAGAAGCTACTTGCAATGTGTCCCGGAAACCAGGGCTAGTTCAACATAAGCTGAGCATCCTTTATTAACAGCTGGACTGCGGCTATAAATGAGTTTATTTCCTCAGGTTAAACTCTTCACTGTCTCTGAGGTATAACTAACTTGCTCCGTCTCATTACCGAAGATAGGTCTGGCTGTTTCTTAATACTGCTAACAGGCTCTATTTGGTCTGCGCACAAAGATCTGTCAGTCTTATCTGCACAGGGTGCTATATTCTGGCTGCTTTTCTAGAGACTGATTACATATTATTACACACAGATTCCGTTTATTACACAGTCCTTTCAGGTTAATTATGGCATTCTGCACATGTCCCAGTGTGTATTGGGTCCGTTTATGACCTCTCTCCACTCTATCTTTCACTTGTTACAAGTTAATACACCTCTGTCCCAGCCTTCACCAATCGTCAGAGGGAGGGCCTAAATGCGTCACTGCACTGTACTTATGCCTTCTTTCTGCAATCTGTGCTGACAGTTGGCTCGCTATTACTAGGCCTCACCTCCGTCACCGCCCACCTCTTGAGTCCTGACCAGCGGTGGGGAGGGCCTAACTGCGTCACTCCTAATGTACTCTCCTTCCGCTCCGGTGTGTATTAGCTATGTCCCTGACTGTACTGCACCGCCCACCTTTTCACTTGGATGGCACTCCGGGACCGCCCAGCCCTCCTTTTGCGGCTCTCAGCATTCACCACGATCCTGCCCAGCGCCCGCCTTCTCCTCCCAGGCTCACCTCTTGTTGGCGTCCGGAACTCCGGGTCCGCCCAGCGGGCGGGGTCACACCTCCTGGTGGACCGGGATGCACTCGGTTCCTGCACCCGGTCACCGGAGTTCCGCCACTGGCACACCGCTGACGGAGCTCTCCCTGCTGCGCTGTCAATCTCCGCTACCCTGCGCAGACAGCGGGGATGCCGCCGGGACTTCTGACAGAGCGCTCCCTTCTCCGCTGTCAATCTCCGCTATCCGGCTCAGACAGTGGAGATGCCGCCGGGACCTCCGCTGGATTCTTCAAGCCCTCCGGTAAGTATCGTGGCTCTTTCCCAGTAACGCTGTCCACCGCTGCTGGCTGCGCAGCTCTGCTGTCACTAGGCTTCCCCAGGGGACTACAGTTATCTCCGTTAACGGCTGCCTTCCTTTATATGCCTCCTCACGTGCCCCACAGTTATGCGACGGGCACCCGGATCTGGGGCTCGAGCCCCCCGACTTTATTAATACTCCATTGCCACCATAATGTCCCCTCAAGGTTTTCCCCTGCAGCGCAGGAGGATTGGGACAGTCTGAAGTCCTTATGCATTTGTTATACATTCCGACCAGTCTAATCTGTCACCATTGAGGGGTGTATCATGTCACATAACAGTATCTGTTATTTAAGTTACTCTCTGCGAGAGTCTAATATATTATTTCCTCTATGAGGGATTACAGTTCGTTTATTCAAGTTATTATATATCAATTATCACATGTTCTGGTTATTACAAGAGGGTCCCCCCCCTCATACTAGCAGCATAATACGCCATACTCTTGTTACTGCAAGCAGGATTGGGCATCATGCAGCACCTCTGAGACACTCCACAGGATCAAAGTTTGGCTTCCTACAAAGTTTCCTACAAGCTCCACAAGGGTCCCAAGATGAGCATGTCCCTAACACACTACCCCTTGGAATGATCTACTGGAGAATATAGGCCGGACTCGCCATGACATAAGTACCTGATCTACTAACTGGTGCAGTATAATCTATTACTCTACATTGTGATATTTTATGGCTAAATTTGCTGCGGGAGTGGCAGGCAGATAACTGGCCCTTAATCCCTACCTGTTGGGATTCAGAATCCGAAAGGCCAGGGGCACGAAAAAAAAAAAAAACTTTGCCGTTCTAAACCTAAACTTAGCATTTGGACATCCGGAGTGTCTAAACAGACAGAGCTGCTATTATTGGGTAAATCCTGAACGCTGAGCCCGAGTGGGGTAGCAGATCTACAGGCAATTACCCCTGGAAGGGCACCCCCTAGAGTAACCCTGGACGCTGGTGTTAGTACAGACCTCTGAGTGATATATAATCGGCTGTAGACGAGACCATGTGTATGCCCTTGAATAATTAATTTAATTACAATTGAACGTAATATTAACTGCCGACAGCAGTGTGACTGACAACTTCAATTCATTAAACGTTCGAAGCCCTGCTGGCTTCTCCTGTAAATATGGGTAAAACCGGCAACACCTCAGCGGCGGCTCAATTGGAGAGGTATGCTCGGGCACAAGGGGGGAACACACTACAGACCCCTACCACGACCCCACAATCCACTCCGTCTAAAAGCAAAAGTCCGCCACCTGTGCCAGAAATCACACTCCAGCAACTACTAGAGGCAATAAACACCTCTGAGCAGCGCCTGTCTGACCAAATAAAGGGTGTACAATCGGAAATTTCTTCTATTAAATCCGATCTTAAAGTGACAACAGAAAGAATTACTGAAGTCGAGGCGCGGATTTCGGCCCTCGAGGATATTAGTAACCAGTGGGTCGGTAAGGTGAACAAGATGACCCAGCAAGTATCTGAAATGAAGTCCAAAATGTTAGATGTGGAGGGCAGGCTTAGGAAGAACAACCTGCGATTCATGGGCATACCGGAAAAAGAAGATCCAGCAAAGTTTGTTTTGGAATGGATGACCACTAAGTTTGGACAGGACGCTTTTTCCAATCAGTTTGCAGTAGAGCGGGCACACAGAGTCCCCGCACGGCCACTTCCACCTGGGTCTCCCCCTCGGACCCTAATAGTAAAAATCTTGAATTTTCAGGATAGAGACACCATACTACGCCTGATACGAGTTAAAGGGCCACTGGACTATAACGAGGTTAAAATCTCTGTGTTCCCCGATTTCGCCCTGGAAGTCCAAAAGGAGAGTGCAAAGTACATTGAAGTTAAAAAACGACTTCGGGAAAAAAAAATTAAATACTCAATGGTATTCCCTTCTAAACTTAGGGTGATCCATAACAACGAGACTGTCTTCTTTCAAACCCCACATGAAGCCGCTAAATGGCTGGATAACTATGCCCCAGGGGCGCGGCAATTGGCAGAGGGCTAGGCCTGTTAAAAAATTATAATCATGTTACCAGGGAGCTCCCAAGCAAATTGGTGGCTTATCAAAGTTTTAGCCCCCAGAGGTTGCTGGGTGTAGTTCTTTTTTTTTTTTTTTTTGTTCTTTTTTTTTTGTGTGTGTTCTTTTTTGTGTGGTTATATATATATTTTTTTTTTTTTTTTTTTTTTGAGGGTCAGGGAGGGTATTGGGTGTAGGTATGCCTAGGGACGGGAGGTATACAGGGAGGGGGGCGGGAAGGTATGTTGTATGTAATATTTGTGTTGATGTGGTACAGACAACAATAGGAAAATTGGTATGTGGTTGTGGTACTCCTCTGCGCTTGCTCAACTGGCAAGGGAGCCTGAGACGTTGGCGCTCGTTTAACGAGCCGTAACTGTCTCTGCGGGGATGTGAAGAAGGCATGGCAGGGACTATTAGACTGGGTGGGATGATCAATCTACTTACCTGGAATGTCCGGGGACTAAATGAAAAAATAAAACGCTCGCTGGTCCTGAACCAGCTGAGGAAGTATGGGGCAGACATCACCTCGTTGACAGAAGCCCACCTGATTGGGGGGGAAACAGATGGCTCTTAAGAAATCATGGATTGGCCACGCCTTTCATGCACCCTTCACATCCTCGTCTCGGGGGGTCTCTGTACTAATTAAGAAAACGCTGGCATTCACCTGTAATAGGGTTAGTATAGATATGGGGGGTGTTATGTATTTTTAGACTGTACTATTGAAGGTCGACAGTTTGTAGTGATGTCTGTTTATATTCCGCCCCCTTTTTCCTACAAGGTCCTGATGAAAGCTATAGAGTTTGCTGCCCTATCCCCAAATACCCCGATTATATGTATGGGGGACTTCAATAATATCTTAGACCCACACCTGGACAGGTGGAAGAGTAGCCCCTCTGCCACAATAGGTAACAACATGGGCTTTGCCAATTTTATACAGGATATCGGCTGGGTCGACCCATGGAGGGAGCATAATCCAACCGCCCTGCAGTATACATGCTTTTCCACCTCCTACCATACATTCTCGAGGTTGGATCTTATGTTGGTCTCCAGGAGTCTCACCCCCCAAGTTCAGAAGATCGAACATAAATCAAGGGGCATATCAGATCATTCACCTGTATACTTAGAAATATCGGTAGAAAATGATCGGGGATGTAGCTTCTGGAGACTCAACCCTAACTGGATACGAACCCTAGAAAGTAAAACCAATCTTGGGGCTCAATGGCAGGAATTTTGGATGCATAATCGAGGCTCAACTAGCGCGCCCATACTATGGGATGCCTTCAAGGCATACATGAGAGGCACATTTAGAAAAGGTATAGCAGAATTAAAAAGAGTTAGTAGACAAGAAATACAGGAAAAAGAGACTAAGGCACTAGCCAGGGAAGAAGAATATATCATAAAGAAACCAGATGCCTCCTATCAAGCGTGGCAGCTGGCGAAGAATAGCTGGCTGGATGCAGTCAAAATAGAGAACACTAAGATCATGACCCACAGGTCACAAGCTAATTATGAAAACTCGGATAAACCGGGAAAATACTTAGCTTATTTGGCCCGAGCTGAGCAGCCTCCTAATACAATTAGTATGATTAAGGATGTGTCAGGGATATTAGTAAGTACTACCCCACTGATCGGGGATGCATTTAAAAAAATATTTTACACAGCTCTAGGCAACTCGGTTAAAATACAACCCTTGGGAAATCTCGGCCTACATTAAAAATATTGACTTACCTAGCCTAAACCAAGAAGCCAAAATAGAACTGGAGGCCCCCATAAACATTGAGGAGGTAAAACACGCCATTAACGAGCTACCTAGCGGTAAAGCCCCGGGACTGGATGGGATTCCGGCCGAGGTCTATAAAAAATATCTAGAAATCCTAGCCCCCCTCTTACATGAAACCCTGGGTAGCTTTTTTTTGGCGGGGGCGCTGTTCCGGGTGCAATGACGGAGGCAAAAATTGTTGTAATTTTAAAACAAGATAAAAACCCAAAAGAGTTGGATTCATATAGACCTATTTCGTTAATATCTTCGGAAGCCAAGATCTTAGCAAAAATTCTAGCAAAGAGACTGAACCGACACATAATGAAATTAGTCCACTCGGACCAGTCGGGCTTTATGACTGGAAAGTCCACGGCCATAAATCTTCGCAGGCTGTACAGCCATCTCCAGCTACTAAAGGGGGACGAGAAGGAACCAGCGATCGCTTCCTTAGATGCTATTAAAGCATTCGATGCTGTGGAGTGGCCCTACTTATGGGCAGTATTAAAGGCCTTTGGGCTAGGCCCTAATTTTATAAAGTGGATCCAAATGCTGTACTTCAACCCATCCGCCCGGGTGGCTGTAAATGGCTGGATATCCCCGGCATTTCAACTCGCCAGGGGGACGAGGCAGGGGTGTCCACTATCCCCTTCCCTGTTCGCTCTGGCGATTGAGCCCCTTGCCTGCCTACTGCGGCAACATCCTGAGGCCATCGGATTTACGCATGGCGAACAAAGGGACACGGTCTCATTATACGCCTATGACCTTTTAATATATCTGTCGGACTATAATTCTGCACTACCGATGGTTTTAAAGCTGATCGGGATGTTCGGAAACTGTGCAAAATCGATTATCTTTCCGGGAGGTCCACCAGTGAATTATTCAACATCGGTATCTCTCCCACTACAATGGGCCACCTCCTTCAAATACTTAGGGGTTATCGTGTCCTGGGACCCCAAGGATTATATACGTTTGAATATTCATCCCCTGTTCGACTGGTTGGGAAAAAAAGTTAAATCTTGGAAGAAACTCCCACTGATAGTATCAGGTAGGATAAATCTGGTAAAGATGGCAGTCCTCCCTAAATTCTTATACGCGATCCAACATTCACCAATTTACCTCCCTAAGTCAATATTTAGAAAACTAGGTGATTCATCGCGCCCTACGGGCGCTCTTCACACCGTCTTAAGGGGCTGCGCCCCCTTAATTTGTGAACGTTTGTATATGAGAAATATGGTTAGAATTGTATAAAGGTGCCCTGTATTGCAACTTAGGTGTCCGCGAATCGCGGGAGGGGTGGTCGCGGAGGGTGCCGCGAATTGCAGGAGGGGGGGTCGCGGGGGGTGCCGCGAATTGCAGGAGGGGGGGTTGTGGGGGGGGGTGGATGCTGCGAATCGCAGGAGGGGAGGGATTGCAGAGAATCGCCGGAGGGGGGTCGCGGGGTGGGTTGCCGCAAATTGCGGGAGGGGGGTTACGGGGGCGGGGGTTGCGGCGAATCATGGTAGGGGGGCTCGCGGGGGGTGTTCCGTGAATCACGGGATAGGGGGTCACGGGGTGGGGTGCCGAGAATCGCGGGGGGGGGTGTGTGTGCCGTGAATCGCGGGAGTGGGGGTTGCGGGGGGGGTGTGACGCGAATTGCCACAAGAAAAAATCAACACAGAAAGGTCAACACATGTAAATGTTGACATAAGTGTGGCACTTCATCGGTGTCCATGTCGACACATGAGAATGAATATGAAAACATTCAAAAAATGAAAAAAAAAACTTCAAAAACTCATGTCAACCTTTTTCATTGTCGACCATAGCCATGTCAGTGTTTTCCATGTGCAATTTAATTCTGGAGCTTCCGCGAATCGCGGGGGGGTGCCGCGAATTGCGGGAGGGGGGGTCGCGGGGGTGGGTGCCGCGAATCGCGGGGGGGGGGTTACGGGGCGGGGGTTGCGGCGAATCATGGGAGGGGGGGTCGCGGGGGTGTGCCGTGAATCACGGGAGGGGGGGTCACGGGGTGGGGTGCCGAGAATCGCGGGGGAGGTGTGTGTGTGTGTGCCGTGAATCGCGGGAGTGGGGGTTGTGGGGGGGGGTGTGACGCGAATCGCCACAAGAAAAAATCAACACAGAAAGGTCAACACATGTAAATGTTGACATAAGTGTTGCACTTCATTGGTGTCCATGTCGACACATGAGAATGAATATTAAAACATTCAAAAAATGAAAAAAAAAACTTCAAAAACTCATGTCAACCTTTTTCATTGTCGACCATAGCCATGTCAGTGTTTTCCATGTGCAATTTAATTCTGGAGCTGCCACGAATCGCGGGGTGGTGCCGCGAATTGCGGGAGGGGGGGTCGCGGGGGTGGGTGCCGCGAATCGCGGGAGGGGGGGTTACGGGCGGGGGTTGCGGCGAATCATGGGAGGGGGGGGTCACGGGGTGGGGTGCCGAGAATCGCGGGGGAGGTGTGTGTGTGTGTGCCGTGAATCGCGGGAGTGGGGGTTGTGGGGGGGGGGTGGGGGGTGTGTGACGCAAATCGCCACAAGAAAAAATCAACACAGAAAGGTCAACACATGTAAATGTTGACATAAGTGTGGCACTTCATTGGTGTCCATGTCGACACATGAGAATGAATATGAAAATATTCAAAAAATGAAAAAAAAAAATTCAAAAACTCATGTCAACCTTTTTCATTGTCGACCATAGCCATGTCAGTGTTTTCCATGTGCAATTTAATTCTGGAGCTGCCGCGAATCACGGGGGGTGCCGCGAATTGCGGGAGGGGGAGGTCGCGGGGTTGGGTGCCGCGAATCGCGGGAGGGCGGGGTTCACAGGGGTTCCGGTGGGGGGTTGCCGCGAATTGCGGGAGGTGGGGGGTCACGGGGGGTGCCGCGAATCGCGGGAGGGGGGGTTGCGGGGGGGTGTGACGCGAATCGCCACAAGAAAAAATCAACACAGAAAGGTCAACACATGTAAATGTTGACATAAGTGTGCCACTTCATTGGTGTCCATGTTGACACATGACAATGAATATGAAAACATTCAAAAAATGAAATAAATCTTCAAAAACTCATGTCAACCTTTTTCATTGTCGACCATAGCCGTGCCAGTGTTTTGCATGTGCCATTTAATCCTGGGGCTGCCGCGAATCGCGGGGGGTGCCGCGATTTGCGGGAGGGGGGGGTCGCGGGGGTGGGTGCCGCGAATCGCGGGAGGGCGGGGTTCACAGGGGTTCCGGTGGGGGGTTGCCGCGAATTGCGGGAGGTGGGGGGTCACGGGGGTGCCGCGAATCGCGGGAGGGGGGGTTGCGGGGGGGTGTGACGCGAATCGCCACAAGAAAAAATCAACACAGAAAGGTCAACACATGTAAATGTTGACATAAGTGTGCCACTTCATTGGTGTCCATGTTGACACATGACAATGAATATGAAAACATTCAAAAAATGAAATAAATCTTCAAAAACTCATGTCAACCTTTTTCATTGTCGACCATAGCCGTGCCAGTGTTTTGCATGTGCCATTTAATCCTGGGGCTGCCGCGAATCGCGGGGGGTGCCGCGATTTGCGGGAGGGGGGGGTCGCGGGGGTGGGTGCCGCGAATCGCGGGAGGGCGGGGTTCACAGGGGTTCCGGTGGGGGGTTGCCGCGAATTGCGGGAGGTGGGGGGTCACGGGGGGTGCCGCGAATCGCGGGAGGGGGGGTTGCGGGGGGTGTGACGCGAATCGCCACAAGAAAAAATCAACACAGAAAGGTCAACACATGTAAATGTTGACATAAGTGTGCCACTTCATTGGTGTCCATGTCGACACATGACAATGAATATGAAAAAATTAAAAATAAATCTTCAAAAACTCATGTCAACCTTTTTAATTGTCGACCATAGCCATGTCAGTGTGCCATTTAATCCTGGGGCTGCTGCGAATTGCGGGGGGGGGGGTGCCGCGAATCGCGGGAGGGGGGTCGCAGGGGGGGTGCCGCCAATCGTGCAAGGGGGGGTCGCGGGGGGGTTCTTTTTGCCACGAATCGCGGGAGGGAGGTCGCGGGGGGGGTGTTTTTTCCGCGAATCGGGGGGGGTCACGGGGGAGGGTTTGCCGCGATTCGCGGGAGGGGGGGGTCGCGGGGTGGTGGTTATGCCGCGAATTGTGGGAGGGGTCGTGGGGGGGTTCTTTTTGCAGCGAATCGCGGGAGGGGGGGTCGCGGGGGTGTTTTTGCTGCGAATCGCGGTAGGGGGGGTCGCGGGGGAGCGGGTGTTTTTGCCGCGAATCGCTGGAGGGGGGGCGCGCGGGGGGGGGGAGGTTTTGCTGCAAATCGCGGGAGGGGGGCGCTCACCTGGTGGCTGTGGAGTAGCAGTGCTGGGCAACATGGGAAGGCAGTGGGTGTCTGGCACTGTCTGTGGGCTCACTGGTAAGGTTCTCTGTCACATACCTCCCAACATGACCCTCTCCAGGAGGGACACAATGCTCTGTTTCTAGACTTCCCCTTAATGTATGATTGCCATCACCTGTTTTAAACAGGTTAATTTCTCAGAAAGGTGTTCAGCACAGATGAAGGCAATCACACATTAAGAGGAAAGTCCAGGAACAGAGCGTTATAGACACAGACACCCACTTTGAGTGACAGATGTAGCCAAATATATAGGAGATTGAACACTATCATCTCCTCATTCATCTGGAATGGAGCTCGCCCTAAAATTCAGTTAAATAACCTAATGCGGCCAAGGGGGGAAGGTGGCTTGGGTCTACCAGACATAAGAAGGTACTATATTGCTGCCCAGTTAACACAGTTAAGCCCATGGTTGGACCAAGAGATACATGGTAGTGACATGGCCATAGCTTTAGTGACCTCCTCGTCACCAGGAAAAAACCCCGTTATATAGGATCTTACAAGGTAACAAAATGGCGTCAGATGCTCCACTCCTGGTCCAATCCATTAAAATATGGCATGAAGCAAACCAAATGATGGAAATTGACTTTACAGACCGGGAATATTCAATAGAAGCCCTACTGTTAAATAGGGAAGATAAAGAACTCCAGATTAAAGAAGAATGGCACCCTTACATGGTGACCATGCTCTCTCACCTGTATAATGAAACGGGACTGAAGTCCTTCGCGTAGCTGAAGGAGGAGTTCGGGCTACCGCAAACACACTTTTTCCGTTTTCTACAGCTGAGAAGTGTTTTAGCGGAGTATTTTCCTGGTCAATTTCCAACCTTCAGCGAATCCACGATTAAATTAATATTGAAATCAAAAAATAGGAAAAAAATAGTTTCCAGAGTATCTTCACCACCCCACCTCCACAACCCACACAGTGGCACTAGAACACTAAATTTGAATATAACCCTGATGGGCAACCCCCAGGAGGAGACTACCAATATCCAGGGACAGACCAGGAAATATATTAATGCCTTGTAGAGACTCATACCCAGAGATATTATTTTTTACCGATTTATCTCCCCATATATAGATATCGGATTCTGGCCTCACTAGGAACTTGAAAAAAAAAAAAACAGGACTTTCCCTCTAAGCCGATACAGGGTATTGCACTGATGACTCAGAGATAGTCCAATTATGGATAATTGACTCCTTCCTTGTCCGGCACTAAGAGAGCCCCAATATATCCTCTCTTAATTATATCGATAGGCTTAGCCTTATCTTTGGCCACCTAATTTAGGCCTTATAGGGGCCAGTTGAGCAGCGCAGCCTCCCCTAGATAAAACCTATGATGTTTGTAAATTTTATATATGATCTGTACCACTGTATGTCTGTATGTATGGATATGTTTTGCAAATTGTTTGGAAAAAAAACGAAATTAAGAGTTAAAGTAAAAAAAAATATATATATATATATATATATATATATATATATATTAATCCTGTATTCCATACAGTATCCAGTGTATAAAAAGCAAACTTACTCCAATGCGCTGCAGAGTGGGAGATTTTGGATTACATTTGGAAACCCCCCTCTAAAAATCCTGCGTTTGCCACCGAGTTACACTCACCTTAAAGTCCCTGAATACATTTATATTCACATATATACTGTACTTTCCAAAAAGCAAGCTATTGTGAATACATACATTACCATACATTACACCAGCAAAAGGAATGTAATCATCTAGAATGATTTTATTAAGTCACAGTTATAGGAGTAAAAATGTTCTTATCTTTCTTTGTTTCAGGATTATGTTGCATTAAGTTGCAATTGTCATCCACTTAAATATTAAATGAGAACATAAAACACAGATGTTCATTTAGTAGATGTTTGTGTTTGCAGTATCAAAGTAGTCATGAGTCACGACATTCCCTGAGCCAAATGATCAATTTACTGTATCATAGAGCATTCTAATGCAGCTATAATTAGCTTTATATCTGTAACGCTGCTCTAACAAGTCATTAGATTTGTATTTGCAAATTGTACTAATTAAAGTAAAAATGTATCCTTAGCACGTACCAGATGAAACCGCATAGCAATTAGCAAATGGAGAATAGATGTATGAACAGAAAACAAGAGGCATAAAAGATCTAAACAGTTAAGGATCGGAAACATACTTAAAAAGCAATTGCTGGTTAACGTATAAAGAAATATATAATAATTCATATATATACAAACACACTCATATACACACACTATATAAATAAATTGTGGTGTGCTTAGACATTGGCCCTTATTCTGATCGGTGCGGAAATTCCCGCATGCGGACGGACCGCCGATGTTGATCGTCTGCGCATGTGCAGAGGTCACTCTGCGCATGTGCAGGCGATTTCGCCGCACGGATTCTTTATACGCCGCACAGGGGGCGTAGAGGGGCGTGAGGGGCTACTTAGCCTCATTACCCTATGCATACGCCCCCCGTTTCATGGGCGTTCCCATGCAAACGCGGGGCGTATGCATGGTAATGAGGCCGTGACGCGTGTGTACGGGGCGGGCATCTGACATCGCCGGATGTCAGCTGCCCGCCTCTATACATGATTTCACACGGACAAGTGTCCGTGTGGTCTTGTGTTGCGGGACCTGGTGGAGCGTGCGGCCCTGCATTCGATGTTCGGCGACCATCGAATGCAGGGGCTGCTCCCACCATGGAGGAGGCGTATCCCCGTCCAATTTCATGCGGATCGCCACATATCCGCATACGGACGGCAGGTGGCGATCCGTATGGAAGGCGGGGATTCGCCTGCACGGTTGCGGCCGCATATTCTGATCGGGCCGCACCGATCAGAATAAGGGCCATTATGAGGTACCAAGTAAATTTTGTCCTAATGGCCCCCCTACACAACACATTACTTTCTAATACCCTTCATCATTATTACGTAGGCTGACATGATAGAAGACACACCTGTACTGTACATTTAGGTGTATATTTACTGATGTGAACTTTGTACACGCAGTCAATCATCGTGGCTTTGATACAATTTTAAAATGGCAGGAGTCAATCAGGCCTGCTTAGTATTGACTACACAGTTTCAGTTTAAAAATTTAGGCCAAAGCTACAGTATGACAAACCACTCATTAATAAATATATTAAGGGGTATCCAATTAGTGCTGAAAAGTCTGGATGTAAAAAAATTAGTTTTTTCACAATTTTTTTTTATTTCAGAGATTTTATTTTTACAAGCTATACAATTAGATCACCTATAAAAATAAACATTTTTGCACGAAAACACACAGGTTCAGTGAAACCTGTGTGTTTTCAACGACCACAGCCCTGTTTTTGCTCGAAAACAGACTGCTTTCAGGGATTGGGTTTTACTTGCTTGAGGCAGATGAAACAAAGTCCCTGATAAACCATGTCAGGTGCCGGCTTGTTTGAGATAATTGGATAACCCCCAGGGATACAATTTTTCATGGTAAATACCCTTCAACCCTTGTTGTCTGGACAAGAGCTTTAGTTTAGTAATAAGTAAACCCATATTAAATCACCAAGTATTGACGAGATAGATAGATAGCTACAGTAGATAGTGCACATGGTTTTGTCCAGTTGAGAAGGAATTTGCCAAGTGCAAGTCGCTGAATCCATCGCCCAGGGTCCCTGCAAATGTGCATAATTCATTATGCCCATGCGCAGATTAAAAACTAAATCATTATGCGATATATCTGATATATACACATATATTATACAAATTATACATGCGTAACATACACAGCTATACATACCACACCTATCCATCCTGTTTTGCTTGCTTCAATAAGCTGCCGGCTCTAGGGAGAAAACAGGACCATATTAAGGCAAAGCATACAGTAATCATTTATAACTATAACAGGAGTTACTTTTAATGTAAGCATATATTTAACAACAGTCTCTTTTATTAGAATACTAGTTAAAAGCCTGTCAAAATGACGACTTAGTCCCTATCTGCTCTTACTTCCAATCTCTGTCTTCTCAGCTCCCTTTGTACATTACCAGGAAGTTTGAATTAACAGATCATTTTGCTTTCACTTTCTGATTAGGAGTAATTTGGTCCATCGAGCGGCCTCTAGTGGTTACTTGTGGTACTTCGCCTCAGAAGTAAGTATTTAGCCTTTTATATATATTGATTTTTTTCATCCCAAAAAAAAAACATTTCCAGTATAATCTGAATGAACATAATATGGGCAATGTAGTAAGTGTAGTATACTAAACTGCACAATGTTTATTTCACTATTATCAGATGTTTTTGTAAGTATTAGACAGGTAAATGTATATGCTCAGAACAATTTTTGTAATCAGTTATGTACTATAGACAATGAGGATTTGTATTCTGTATAATCACATATAGGACCTTATTCTGGTTGGCTTGCAAGGCTGCCTATGATGTCAGCTGCCCACCCCTCGCACCCGCATCACTGGGCCATTGCCATGGGAACGCCCAGCATTTTAATTGGAACACCCATAAAACACTGGGTGTTCCCATGGGCTTTGCACCCCGCCACACCCCCGTCTGCATTGCTAGGTGTGAGCAGGATGGCGAACATGCAGTTTGCCGAACCCGCACTCACCAAGCGTCTGCACATGTTCATAACTTCAAACACGCTGGGGACTGATTAAATCAGAATAACCCCCAGAGTTTGAAGTGTTTACTTTACGCCACTATTTGATTTTGTGTGTGTGTGTGTATGTAAGTATGTATGTATGTATATATGTATATATATTTATATATATATATATATATATATATATATAGTAGCAATGTTCTTTGGCACTCTGGAAGATAAGGGTAATTGTTGGGGTGCCGTACTAGTAATGGAGATAGTATAGACGAGTATTCCGCAGGCAGCAGAAGAAGAGTCGGCACTCCACAGTCTGATCCAATAGGTGTATTGAATATCAAAGGAAATACGTTACATGCGGTACAGTGACATCAACGTTTCATGGCCCCCCATGAGGATATGGTGCTGCATGTGCATAAAGTGCACATCCTTGCACCTTGCTTGTGACTTCTTCAGGAGGCGTCACGCCTCCTGACGAAGTCACAAGCTGACGAAACGCGCTGGGGTGTTCCTTGTTTTTTTCCTATATATATATATATGAAGGTCACTCGCCAGACTGAAGATAAAGGTTCAAAAAGGGCTTTTATTTATTTACGCTGCCATGTCACTGGTCAACGTTTCGGCTCTAGTCTGAGCCTTTGTCAAGACTTGATGACAGCAATCAAATTTTTAAGTGTGAGGACACTTTACAGTGTCTTACTCCGCACTCCACCATGTTCTACGTTGACCAGTGACATGGCAGCGTAAATAAATAAAAGCACTTTTTGAACCTTTATCTTCAGTCTGGCGAGTGACCTCCTTCTGTACCCACTTGTATTGGATATCCCTTCTAAACAAAAGGATATTTTGAGTGTGCACCCCAGCAATAAAGGATGTGATTTGTGAGTGTCGTCGCACACCCTGGATATATATATATGTTCAAAGATGTAGCGAGCGTCTGGTGGTCACGCGTTCCCTTCCAACGGAGCTCCCCATCGGTCCCTGCCGCCTCCCCGTCGGTCCCTGCTGCCTCCCCGCACCCCTTCCCCTAACCCTGCCCATCTTCCTGAAGCAGAGACGGGCAGGGTTTCCATCCCCCGCTGCCGGCGATCACCAGTGGGGATATTCTGGCAATCCTCGGCGCTGAACGAGAGGCGCTCCATCTGTATATACACACACAGACCCAAATACAGCCAGACTGAGTTCTCAAAAATGTTCAGCTGCAATACAGATTTATGTTTGGATTATTATTCAGTCTCTGCCATCTTCATTTTGGACTTATTAATTGCAATAATATAGGTACAGTTCCAATAAATGACAAATAATGTCCATTACCTTTGGGCATATCCATTTATTTGAGTTCTGCTCATAGTCGCATATTGATATAACCGATACGTTCTGTATTCTTGTCACCCACTGTACGCTGACTCTGTCATCCAGAATCCATGTCACCCAGCTAAAGCAGTAATCACTGTGAGAGAAAGGGACGACATAGTCAGCATGTTGCCACTTATAATGTCAGCACTATGATGTCTACGTGCTCAGAATGTAAAATATTGACACGTTCAAAATGTTGACATTATAAATTTTCATCAATTAGAATGCCGACTCATGAAATTGCTCTATTATTAGGTTTAGAGCAAGGGTTAAGGCCCCCTTTACACTTGTCCAACTTGTTGTCCAACAAATTGGACATGATTGATTTGAGATTTATCCTATGTGCAGGAGGATCAATCTCTTGGTTAGACGGATCAATCTCTTGGTTAGACCCAATGCACATGGGATTGTGCATTGGGTCCTACACATCAGGCACATCAGATTTTCTCAGACAGGCACATCAGATTTTGTCAGATTTGACCCAATTCAGATGGATTGGGCCAATTTATCTGACAAAATCTCACAAGTGTAAAGGCCCCCATACACTAGGGCGACTTGTCCTTAGGACAAGTCGCCCCCGACTTCCCCCTGAGCTTCCCCGGCTGCTCCCCGGGGGAGCTTGATTAGATTGGCACTTGATGTGCCATTTTTTACATGTGATAAATTGTCTCGATTTATCACATGTAAAAAACCCGGGGAGCAGGGGGGGGGGGCTACAGAGGTGGGAGCTGGTGGGAGCAGGGGGGCTGGGGACGCTGCGGGGGACACGTCTGTGTCCCTCGCTGCTGGGGACGCTGCGGGGGACAGCGTCTGTGCGGCGAGGCGGTAGAGGGAGCAGGGGGGGCTGGGGACGCTGCGGGGGACACGTCTGTGTCCCCCGCTGCTGGGGACGCTGCGGGGGACAGCGTCTGTGCGGCGAGGCGGTAGAGGGAGCAGGGGGGCTGGGGACGCTGCGGGGGACACAGGCTGCATAGAGCCGGGCAGAGGGAGCCGGCGGGAGCTGTCAGTGCTAGAAAAAAAAAGCCTATACAATGAATGGGCAGCCTGTGATTGGCTGAGCGCTCTCTCAGCCAATTGCTGACTGGCTGAGAGAGCGCTCAGCCAATCACAGGCCGCCCATGCATTGTATGGGTTTTTTTTTTATTATTCAATACTGACAGCTCCCACCGGCTCCCCCTGCCCGGCTCTATGCCGCCTGTGCCCCCCCGCAGCGTCCCCAGCCCCCCCTGCTCCCTCCACCGCCGCGCCGCCCCACTAGGTCCCAAGTCGGGTGGTCGGACGTGCAGCAGGTCCGACCACCCGACGCAGATCCGATGCGCACGGGACCGCGCATCGGATCTGAGGGGACATCAAAACTAGCCGATTTTGGTCCGATTTCGGCCAGATCTGACTGATCTGGCTGAAATCTGACCAAAATCGGCTAGTGTATGGGGGCCTTAAGGGGCCCTTTAGGATTACCATCACCATTAAGATTAGGGTAAGATTGAAGGTAGGTTTAAGGCCCATACACACTAGAAAATTATCTTTCCAATCTGGCTGGTTGGAATAAAAATCTGGAAATTTTTGGGAGCAAATGACAATTGACCATTTGCTCCTAAACATGGAAAACAGACACAAATTGGTCCTACAGACAAAATGGTCATACACACTAGAAGATATGAAAGACAAAAGATATTGGTGAACAATTTCCCTTGAGCTGATCATGAAAGATATTGTGCATCCACACTGATTGATGCCAATATCTTCTAGTGTGTATGGGCCTTTATGCAGATGACGGCTTTTGTTCCCAGAAATTTCCAGATTTTCATTCCAACCAGCCAGATTGGAAATATAATCTTCTAGTGTGTATGGGCCTTTATGCTATAATTAGGTTATTGCTAGGCTGCAATTAGGGATAAGATTAGTCAGCAATTAGGAATAGGGATGCTCTGCAATTAGGGTTAGACTAAAATATGAGTAATGAAGCAGGTTGACATAATGTCACACTTTAAATGTTCACTTTTTGAACATGTCGTCATTCAGACCATGTCAATGTTGTAGTGTCGACATTCTGAATGTTCGACATCACATTATGAATTCTTTATTAGAACACCAGCAATTTATAAAACCACTTATGTAATGATGTGATGAAGCGAACAGATACAATCTATAACTTACCAGATGTCACCTTTCAGCTTGGTGACATTTGTCTAATAAATGCTTACTTTTTATTGGTTGATGCTGCAGATCATTCTGCTTCTAAATATTTGGTTATGGAAGAGTATAAATGTATTTAAAAATTACCTTGAAGAAATCAGTGGAGGAACAGGAACCTGCACTGTGGTCACATCATCCACTTTTACAATGAACAGTTTCACAGTTGGGTTTTTGGCTCCTGCCTTTCAAAGAAACAGATAAAATAACAAAAAATTACCATGAGAAAGAACCTTTTAAAAAAAAAAAACAGTTCCAGCAAAACACTAGGCTACTTAAGGCCCTTATTCAGATCTGATCACAGTACAAATTTGTTCTCAAAATGGGCAAACCCATGTACACTGCAGGTGGGGCAGATGTAACATGCAGAGAGAGTTAAGTTTGGGTGGGGTGTGTTGAAACTGAAATCTAAATTTCAGTGTAAAGATAATACAGCCCATATTTACCCTGCACAGAAACAAAATAACGCACACAAACCTAACTCTCTCTGCACGTGTTACATCTGCCCACCTGTAGTGCACATGGTTTTGCCCATTTTGAGAACAGATTTGTACTGCGATCAGATCTGAATAAGGGCCTAAATGTAGATCTTTCATAGCTGTCATTTTTGACCATAAAATAATCTTTCCTCATTTTATATATTAATATGCATGTGCTTTGATCTATAGCTTAAAGTAGATCTAACATAAATTAATATAAATATGTATATTAAAGCCACCTTATTCGGCCTATCAAACATTTACAACAGCAATATATGGTTACTTTCAGTAGTTCTGCTAATAGGGGGATTTCTATGTATATATTTACAACAAAGTACATTTTCTCTGTGGAATATCCTCCCAGGCACAACAAGACTCTCTTCTAGACTCCAGAGCAAGATTAAGGGGAGAAAGATGTAGGGGATAGTGGGGCAGATGTATTAAGCCATAACAAGAGTTAAATGCAAGGGTGATAAGGAGAGATAAACGTCCAGCCAATCACCTGCTAACTGCCATGTTACAGGCTGTGTTTGAAAAAAGTCAGTAAGGAGCTGATTGGCTGGACGTTTATCTCTCCTTATCACACTTGAATTTATCTCTTGTTAAGGCTTAATACATCTGCCCCAGTGCACCCCAGGTCCGCCTATGTCAATGAAACTCTCAGCTGCAGCACACTGAGATCACCAACTCTCCCTCTTGTGCAGCAGCAGAATGAAGAACCTGGCAGCTGGAATGCGAGGAGGATAGCAGAGAAATTCCCAACCAGAGGAGGTATAGGAAGGGGAGAGGTCTGTAAGTGATCCAGGATCCCAGCTTTTCTAGCACCCCCTTCCCCTCTTTTACATAGCATACATTGCTAGATTGATGTGTCTGGGTCCTGTGTAACCTGTTCACTGATGAGAAAGAGACACAAATAGAGTCCTTCTGAAACCTGCACCAGTGTGTGATTAGTATAGAGGCTGCTGCTATTCTTGCATAATACAAGATACTGTAGATCAGGCATGTCCAACGTTGGCCCTCCAGATGTTTTGAAACTACATGTCCCAGCATGCTTTGCAATAGTTTTAGCATTCTCTAATAGCAAAACTGTGGCAAGGCATGCTGGGATTTGTAGTTTTACAACATCTGGAGGGCCGCAGTTTGAGGACCCATGCTGTAGATGATAACTTTTATTGAAGTGTACCCAGGCATTATTAAATTGTTAGCTTAAATATAATACACTTGTTAAATATTGATATATAAAATATATTGTTCTGTAGCACCAATTGCTATACAAAAGTGGAAGCAAGGAAGAGGTAAGCAACTATCGACCAGTGAGCCTTACATCAGTAGTAGGGAAATTGATGGAAACACTCTTAAAACAAAGAGTTGTAGAATATCTCAAAACCAGCAATTTACAGGATCCAAAACAGCATGGGTTTACTGGGGGAAGATCATGTCAAACAAATCTTATTGACTTTTTTGACTGGGTGACTAAAGTAATAGATCAAGGTGGGGCTGTAGATGTAGCTTATCTAGACTTTAGTAAAGCTTTTGACACTGTCCCAGATCGCAGACTGTTAAATAAACTTGAAAGCTTGGGATTGGATTCTAAGATAGTTGAATGGATAAGAGCGTGGTTGCAGGACAGAAAACAGAGAATTGTAGTAAACGGAGTACAGTCAAAGGAGGGAAAGGTTACAGGTGGGAGACATTCTTCACAGGAAGAGGAGCAGCAGAACACGAGGACATGCACTGAAACTAGAGGGAGGAAGATTCAGGGGAAATGTGAGGAAGAATTACTTCACAGAAAGAGTAGTAGATAAGTGGAATAGCCTACCATCAGAGGTGGTAGACGCAAATACAGTAGTACAATTTAAACATGCTTGGGATAGGCATATTGATATCCTTACAAAAAAATAAGGATCAAATATGGTTTGAGGTAACATGTTTAAAAAAAGGGGCAGACTAGATGGGCCAAGTGGTTCTTATCTGCCGTCAAATTCTATGTTTCTATGTTTCTATCCTGTGATAATAAGTGGTAGAGTGCTTTGATTGGGTAACTAGATCTCTTAGAATTGAAGCACAAATCTCTGTGTGTGTATGCCCCATAGCGATACCAATGCACAACCCTGGTTTAGATATTTCAATCAGGCTTGAGAACACGAGCATTGACAGATCGCTCAGCACACTTCACTGGCGCAGCTCTGTGTGCTGAGCGATCTGTGCTGAGTGATCTCAGTGTCGCTCAGCACAAAGCTCAGCTCATCCCGTGTGTACGGGGCATGAGCCTGATAGCACTATATGACTAACTTACCAAAATTGTTGCAATTATTCAAACAAATTCCTCTGCTGGTAGATACATTGGGGAAATTTACTAAGATGGGAGTTCTATTTCACATGGGTTGTTACTATGGGCAACCATTCAAAATCCACGTCTTACTTAGCATCTTATGGGAGACAATAGATAGTATCTGATTCAGTGGTGTAACAATAGCCTCGCAGACCCTGTGGTCGCGGGGAGGCGCTGAGTAAGTGTGGGAGCCGGGGGTTTGAGGGGCTATCGATGCGCTGCACTGCTGCCGGGACCAGCCTGCCTTTCCCCTCCACCACCGGGACCCTCAGATCTACTTGGCGGCATCCTCTAGCATCCTCAAAAACTGTATTTTTCCTTAGCAGGAGCCAGCCAGGAGGAGCACCGGGACCGCAGACAAGTAGATCTGGGGGTCCCGGCCACAGACCCGGCAGCGGGGTAAGGCACCGATCTGATTACTTTCCCATAGCACCATCCTGTGTTAAATAGAACTCCCATCTAGGGTAAATTTCCACTTTTGTTACTATCAGATAATTTCCCTCTCAGTAATTCCAAAACCATCAATCGGAGCAAGGAACTTTAACATAAACACAATCGGACACTACTCAATAACACAGCTACATGGTTCATTGAACCTACAATTAGAGATCACTGCCCTCCAAGTGACTCACATCTATAATTCCAAACTAAGATAGTAGAGGTCTGACACAACTTTATCCTACTCTTATGACACGCCAATATAATTCTAATTATATTTGTATTCCAATATTGGATGGTGCAAGATATAGTGATGCACCCAGAGTAGTGAAAAATGATGAACATATTTTTGCCTATCTCATAATTCAATACTTATTTTTAGTAAGGCAATCCAAATTGTTTTTTTTACTTTCTATGTAATTATTTACTCTTTTACTCTTATTACCCTTTGGGGGGTATTCAATGTTTGGCGTGCTCTTCCCCGACAGCATTGAACAGGGGTTCTCGGCAGAACGAGCCCGACATCACAAGCTGTCGGGCTCGTTCTGCCGAGAAAAAGCTCCCGGCCGGAGCTCGTCTATTTCCGCCCTCAACCCGCGGCCACACCCCTTTCTCGCTGCTCAAGTAGAGCAAAGCGAGAACGGGACAGGGGCACGGCTGTCGAGCTTGCTCTACTTGAGCAGCGAGAAAGGGGTGTGGCCGCGGGTTGAGGGCGGAAATAGACGAGCTCCGGCCGGGAGCTTTTTCTCGGCCGGATTATGTTCCCTTAATGTACCTCATCTTGAAACTCGAGAGTTGATTTTAGAGGTATCATACAATAAAAGCTATATTTTAATACGGACATCATTAATTATAGTTAAAGTGTGCCCGGGCAAAAGATTGTTAAGTCTTTTTAATTGACCCCTTGACAGATTATACTTCAGTTAACCAGGAGCACCACTAACCCAGTTGTGTTAGCATACTATAACAATATAACACTCAAAAAAGAAAGCTGAGACTACCGAAATACATCAGTGGAGAGTGGCTACTTCATGTTTGGGTTTGCTGACTGTTCATCGGTAGTGCGGCATATGGTCATGTGCCACTTTTTCAAGTGACATTTTTCTTTTTCCATCTTCCAAAACCCGCACTGTTTGTACCTGCCCAATAAATTTATTACATGATGTTAAGAGAGCTATCTCTTCTTTTCATGTCTCTTACACTCTATGGGCCAGATGTATCAAGCATCAAAAAGTGATAAACTGGAGAGTGATAAACAGCCAGCCAATCAGCTCCTACCTGCCATGTCACAGGCTAAGTTTGAAAAATGACAGGTAGCAGCTGATTGTCTGGTTGCTTATCACTCTCCAGTTTATCACTTTTTGAAGCTTGATACATCTGGCCCTAAATGAGAGAAAGAGTGGAATAAGGCGTTAAACCAAGATCGATACTTAAAGAAACCTTTATGGGAAAGATCGTGTTCATGGCCATGCAGTACAGTATGAATACTTTTTTATCTGCACACAGCTAAATCAGATCAAGACCTAAAGGCCCCCATACATTAGGCCGACTTGTCCAAGGGACAAGTCGGACCCAATTCTCCTGCGAGCCGCCCGGCAGCTCCCCGGGCGGGTCACATACAATTTGGCACATGATGTGCCATTTTTTACATGTGATAAATCGCATTAATGTGAAAAGTCCAGTGTGGACTCACCAAAATCTTTTTGTTTAAGTTTGATATACACAATATAATATACAATCCCCTGAACATACTGCTGCACTTGTACTATGCAGTCCCATGGAGGGGCAATGCTGACAAGGCCAGAGAAGTGGGGACAAGTCTCCATTTTTTACATGCCCCGAACCTCCAAGGCTTAATCCACCCCTGTCCAAACCTTCAAGTGTTCTGTGAAGACTCATATTTTCAGGCAAAATTTCAAGCAGTAGAACTACCCACATAATCATATAAACTACAGTATCCTAGCTAACTGCATCCCTTCTATACAGTCCACACAAAACTTCACATATCAATGGGGCAGATGTATCAACTAGCGTTAAGTGCATATCTGCACTTAACGCTAGTTAACTGGGGGGAAATTCGTTTTTACAAATGTACTAACAGTACCTAACGTGCTCTAGGGACAGCCTACCGAGTAGCGCTCAGCGGGGCTGTCCCCTGCAATCCCCCTACCAATTAGCGGCCAGAGCGATGTAGTAACAGCCTTCAAGGCAATAATACACCCCAGCCGCTTCACCAGCCCAGGGCTAGCCTTGTCCTATCCCCACTGCAAGGACAACGCTAGCCCTGCTTCTGGCCTCCAAGCTGCGCTCGAGATCTCCCAGAGAACCAACCAGGGGGGGAGAAGTTTGTTTTTTATGCGCAGCGCTGCTGTGGCCGCCGATAAGGAGAGCCTTATTGGCAGGGGTTTAGTACATATGGCTGTAACAGGTGCCTGCTTCTCCTCGTTATGCAGGAGAAGCGTCGGGAACCGTTATTTTTAAAACGTAAAAGCACTATTAATACATCTGCCCCTATGTACTCTTTCTACTCACACAAATCACTGTTCCCTAGGCCAACAATGCTTTGTGCCTGGGTCACTGAGCCCACCAAGAATTCTGCTACTGTATCTGACTGGACCAATTTGTAAATGTAGCACTTATTCCCATGTAGTGTATAAATTCCCTATTCTTACTGATTTATTATTGTATTATTCCTGATTGTACAACGCAATGGAATATTCCGGTGTCATATAAGTAAATATTAATAAATAAAATAAAGACATTTCCTGACAATAAACTGATCAGATTATCTGATAGAAAAATACATTAGACAAGCAAAGCTGACATTATGCATTACTATAATACATTTATCTGATACTCAGCAATGACGTTTCCTGTATATATTCCTGTATATATTAGGTTACCTTTGGATAGGGTATTTTTATAGTTCTTGGGTATTGATCTTCACCAAAGAAAGGATATTCTATAGCTGGAACGTCAGTGTCATTAAACTGAACATAGGCAATAAATTTGCCACTAGGAGACCACCATGTAGCATATTTTGTTCCAAGCATTTCCTCTGAAAGATAAGAACAAATTGATGATAATAATAAATAATACTCTTGTTCTTATTATATTGTTTTGAGTTTTATTTTCATGTGATATGTCTACAAGCTCGTTATTCCTTAATACCTCTGTCCACTATACCCTGTCATTTATCATATTGATACATTCTAAAGGTGTCTATAAATGAAGTGGTGGTACACCTCTTTTACTGCCACACATGCAGTGATAAGGGGCGGGGAGATTTTGCTGAGAGTTCTGAGGGATGCTAGATCGCTACAGTTTGCTACAGTTTACTAATGAAGGTCATGAGAGGTCAGGGGATAGGTGACACTCCACTACCCAGCAATACTGGCTGGCACTGGTAACAGGACTCTTACCACTTTAGTAAGTACTGGTCCACTCTACACATGCATGATGTGGATTTGCCAGGTCACGTATGCAATTCCACTGGACCCAGGATTAATAATAAAGCATTTCTCCTGTCCAGACCCTCTGCTGTCGCCATAAGTAACTAGCAAAGGATATGTGGTATAGCGCACAGACAGTGGCCCTTATTCTGGTTCACTCGCAAAGGCAAATTCCTTCTCAAATGGACAAAACCATGTGCACTACAGGGGGGCAGAAGTAACATGTGCAATTAGATTTGGGTGAGTTATTTTGTTTCTGTGCAGGGAAAATACTGACTGCTTTATTTTTACACTGCAATATAGATCTCCCTTTTAGTAAAACCCCACTTGAATCTAACTCTCTCTGCACAAGTTACATCTGCCCCACCTGCAGTGCACATGGTTTTGTCCATTTGAGAAGGATGCCGACAATCAATAGGTTCAACAATTGAGAAACAATTGGAAAAGATCGACTTGAGATTTTCATGTTTTTTTGTGTCAATGTCAACACTGGAGCATGTGGACCTCCAATTAGTGCACCGCTCCACTACCGATGAGAACCTCACCGTTCCCAATCTGTTAAAAAAAAACTGGGAAAATCCACAAAAACTCATGTTGTCCCTTTCATGTGTCAACATCAGGGGTGCAAGTATGCCGCCATAACAAATAACCCCGAATTGTTTAGTGCGCATGCGCGCATATGTAAGTGGCGGGGGCGTGGCCTCTGCCGACCCGCCACAGCTGATTCCCTTTGGAAGGGAGGGGAGCGCATTGCGCGTCTCTCCTTCCCTTCCCTGTGTCTCTTTGACTGGACTGTCTGTCAGCCAATCAGAGCTCACGGGTCGGCAGCCAATCAGGAGCCATCCCGCGAGATATGATTGGCTGACGGACAGTCACAGCCAGGGACGCAGTGAAGCCGGGGAAGGAGAGACGCATGATGTGCTTCCCTCCCCGCCAAATGAAGCACAGAAGCACTGTGGGGGCATATCTGGCACTAGGGGCATACTTAGCACTGTGGGGGCATATGTGTGGCACTGTGGGGGCATATCTGGCACTGGGGGCATACTTAGCCTCTCACCTGAGAACAGTGGCCCTGACAGATCGTTCAGCACACAAGGCTTATACATTGCTGTGCAGCGTTGTGTGCTGAGCGATCTAGCATTGCTCAGGACCCTCAGCAACTCACTGTGTGAAGGCCCCATTAGTGTCACCCATCCAACCCATTCGATAAAATTGACGTTTCAATACCATTTTAAGCTCAGTTTTTATCATCTCTAGCTATGTGGCATGTATTACATTATTGATGCTTATGACATGCACCGTGATCAGCGAGAGTTTCCGCTAAGCAGTAGCAGAACTTCCACAGGTGCAGAAGGTGTAGTTACAGCAGGGATAAGAAGGGGGCAGTCGGGGAACACATAGTGGCCAGGACAGAGATTCTGATACCGTTTTTATAAATAAACTGTCAATTGTATGTCCCGCTGTGCTGTCCCGCTGCTCATGACAGTCAACATAAAGAAGCCTACCTTCATAGACCCAATCTGGAATTCCATTAAATATTGTATTTTCTTTCCCATTACGTGTTAATGGAACTGATGGTTGTCCGGGTTCATTTATTAAATACATATTATTGTCCATAACATATACCTAAAGAAATACCAAAATAAAGTTGAATGCCTTATTGTATCATGGATGCAAGAAAGATAAGTCACATACAATAAACTAGATTTTACTGTGTAAAGATCTCGACTCTCTTGTTAATGGGTGAAACGCGAATACACAGTGGGGCCGAGGCCGAGTTTACCGGAAATAGGGCTCGCTAGTTGTGTCCAAACTCAAAAAGTGCATATATTGCATAATTGTGACCCCTGCCCCCTTTCCGTAACCTTGTTTTGAAACTAATGAGCCTTATACTCAGGCCGGTTTCACACACTCCGGCTCCTGCCGGACGGTGAAATCCCGCACGGCCAGGGAGCCGTGCCGCACACAGTAGTTTGTCATGGAGGGGATGGCCACAGCCCGGCAGCCATTCACAACTAATGTGTGCGGCACGGCTCCCTGGCCGTGCGGGATTTCACCGTCCGGCAGGAGCCGGAGTGTGTGAAACCGGCCTCAGTGTAAACATGTCTGACCAAATCTGTAGCATCGCTAATGTCCAATTCTGCATAACCCGCAGTTTCACTGTCACACCCTCACTGGGCTTGGCCTATGTGCCCATTCCCCCTTTACAGCCTAGAGCCATGCCTAGTTCAGCTTCTTCATTCCTACATGATGATGGAGATGTTATTGGTCAGCGTGAGACAGAGCACCGCCCACACTAGTGTGTGCACAGTTACGGAGCCTGGGTGGTGTGAAAACATACAAGATGTGATCGTACATTTATCTCTGCACCAGGCCCAGCTGTAGTTCCCATAACTAGGAAATCACCAGGCCAGCAATACACCATGTTGTAACTTTTTCTTGTATAACTCTTAATACTCATTTTGGAAACAGAAAGGAATCAGTGAAATTATCTGAGAAATCCATAAAATAAGTATCTGAAGGTTTCTCCACAGTATGGAAGCTTCTATAATGTCCGGTGTTGTTCTCTCTTTTGGGATGTTTGATAATGTTGCTTCTCATGCTACTGGTTGAATTCTGCAGTCTCTATAGTTGTTCTACGGCTTTGCCCTGCACTGCAGAGATAGGGCGATTCAATTATCTGCGGAAAATTACTGTGGGTAAAAAGGGAGGTAGCCTTGAGCTTTAACACATGTGGCTATTTGATTGCAGGGCCGGCGGCGCCACCACTAGGCAAATCTAGGCATTTGCCTAGGGCGCCAGCCACTGGAGGGCGGCACTTCGCCCCTCGCCTCTCGCATGGAGGCTGCAGGGGTGTCCGTGCCGGGTACCTGCGGCGCTGTGTGATCTGGCGGCGGGGTCACTGCAGTGATGCGCGCTATCCAGCAGCCAGGCGGCGCGGGAAGCGCTGCTGGGTTTGAAAACATTCCGCATGCTGATTGGCTGAGATTCAGCCAATCAGCGTGCGTCGAGTTTTCAAACCCATCAGCGCTTCCCACGCCGCCGCCTGGCTGCCGGATAGCGCGCATCACTGCAGGGACCCCGCCGCCAGATCACACAGCGCCGCAGGTAACCCCCCTCCCCCCCCCCGTAGGCACCGGGGCGCCCCACCCCCCCTCGTCTGGGGCGCTCCGGTGCCTTGCACCGGCCCTGTTTGATTGCACTCCCCTATTCACCTGCCAACCTTGTTAATTCCCAGCTAATTAAATAATAGCCCCTTGGAATCAATGAGCCCATGGTAACATTATCTTGGCTAATTGAATTCCAGTTTAATATCACAGTCCCAATCCTGGAGTTGACATTTCTGCTATGGTTGCATTCTGCTGATTACACTACTACCTGTTTGGTGACTTTGTTCTCAGGTAGAAGGAATAGATTGGATGTGCTCACAGCATTTGCTCAGATAATGGACCTTATTCTGGTTGACTTGCAAGGCTGCAAATTTTGCAGCCTTGCGAGTCCACCAGACACCGCCTGCCGCTAGGAGTGCCGGCCGCCCCCTGGCATGCAAATCACTGGCTGGAAAATCAATCAGTGCATACACACTGAGTGATTTTCACAGGGGTTGAACAACTTTCCATAGGGGACTATGGAAAGCCGTTCACTCAGAATGATGGCCAGCGGCGGCCGGCAATGAGCAGGAGTGCTCACCGCTTATCGCCTGCCATACACACTAGGCCATTTTGAGCTGACCGCTTATCGCCTGCCATACACACTAGGCCATTTTGAGCTGACCGCTTATCGCCTGCCATACACACTAAACTGTTTTTGAGCTGGTTTAAGGTTCTACTTACCAACTTATGGCCAACTGGGGACCAAACAATGTACTGAATATTGGGAGGGAGCTCGTTGGTTCTCACAAACGCTCTATGAAAGAGATAATCAATAGTTGTATTACTTTCAAGTACATACAAATTCTAAATGAAATATATATAGTAAGTATATATCGATGCTGACCCATTCTCTAGATCATAAATGTGGTATGATGCCGTGTAAGAGTATCTCCATTGCTGTAAAGATAATGTAAGGAAAAGAAACAATTATTATACAACAGAAAATCCAACACCAGCAGAATAGATCATTGAGAATGAATGGGATCATTTGGTCTACAGCAAGTTGGTCGACAGTCATTAGGTCGACACCATTAGGTCGAAATGGGGATAGGTTGACATGGTTCTAGGTCGGCATGGGTCAAGGTCAACATGGTTCTAGATCGGCATGGGTCAAGGTCAACATGGTTCTAGGTCGACATGGCTTTTGTTTTCGACAGGTCATTAGGTCGACACAAGCATTAGGTCAACATGGTTTAGGTCGACAGTCAAAAGGTCAACAGCCAAAAGGTTTTTCACCTGAATGTCGACACAGTCGACATGGGCACTGGTTAAAGTGCACCGCGTCCCCTTGTATGGCTCGCTGCGATCGCCATGCTTCGGGCACTATTTTATTCTCCCACCACGCCCTAGTGGATGGTAGGGCATGAAATACCGCCTGTCGGCTCATGTTGGGTCCAAAAACAGTCAAAAATGCCATGTCGACCTAATGCTTGTGTCGACCTAATGACCTGTCAACATAAAGCCATGTCGACCTAGAACCATGTCAACCTTGACCCATGTCGACCTAGAACCATGTTGACCTATCCCCATGTCGACCTAATGGTGTCGACCTAACGATTGTCGACCAACTTGCTGTAGACCAAATGACCGTATCCCATTGAGAATATGTATCTCTACAAAGAAGCACATGACTTCATATACAGGGCTATTTTCCCACTTATAGTTGTGTAACACTGCAAGCAGAGATACATGTGTAATGGGGCATCCAAATCATTGTCCAGTGTATGCAAGCAATGGGTGCACTTTAATTTCCAGCGGTGCATATTCCACCCAACTGTGTTATGATACATGTAAAATACTTTCTGTATCATTTACACATACGAAGCCGGCAACTGGCAAATTTCATATTTGACAGTCAACAAAACAGGCATAATTTGCTCCTGGATAAATGTATATGTATGATTTATTTTTGCCAAGAAACTTAGGAAGAAACATCTTCTGTTTACACTGAGTCAAATGCTTGCAAGAAGCATTGTTTCTATATATCGGTATTTTTAAGTTTCCTGGAAAAAATCCCTACTCTGAAATTTTCCAAGAAATTGGGAAATACTGGCTATTTTGGTCTTATGTAAAAACTTTTCATTCATTTGTCATCTGGTGGCACAAGTGGCAGATCGCTAACTGTCTCCTCCTTGTGACTATTATTTGACATTCCAACAACATAAAGGGGGTATTTAATGTGCGGGTCACGGCAGTCGAGCTTGCTCGACCGCCGTGACCCAGTCCAGTTGTCGGTCAGCTCGACCGAGAACATGCAGGCGGGATTCAATGTCCTGCCTGCAGCGGGACGAGAAGGGGGCGTGGCCGCGAGTTGCAGCCGGAAAAAGGCGAGCTGCAGCCGGCAGCTCGACACTTCCTGGCGGTTCTCGGCAGACCTGCCGAGATACTCTGCTCAATGCTGTCAGGGAAGACAGCATTGAATAGGGCCCGGTGGGCATCTCCCCGACGGGAGATGCTCGCCGACGATTGAATACCCTCCAAAGTTAGAATCTTGAATTTGATTAGCAGACCAAGGGGCCCAGGTATCTGAGATTCCTGCGGTGTCCTTCCTAGATACATTCTGGGGGTATCTAATATTTGCATCTAACCCCTGAAAACTAGTGAATTAGCCACAAATAATCAATGGTAATGGGCCCCAAACAGAGGTAGGTGGCATGAATGATGTTTTTTAAAAGACGAGGGGCCTTGTTGTCAGGGAGATGGTTGGATTGTCTCATGTACAACAAGGAGACAAGAAGGACAGGACAAGCGCTGATGATGTCACTTGTGGACACATCATGGAAGTGGAATTGATGATGAGAGGGCATTGGGAATGTACAGTTGGCAACTCGGAATCTAATAAGTGTAAGATTGCTTAATCTGCAGTCAGTGCTGGAGAGGTGACACTTTTATGACTCACAGTTATCAGATTCTGAGATTTGCTGCTTTTCCAGTTTCAAAAACTCCAAATTCTAGAACAAAATGGTATAGAAAGAGTGGTATGGTGACCCAAACGTCAAATATTGTCTGGACAAAAGGACGCATCCATGCTGAAACTCAATTTCTGTGAAATTTTGCTACAATTGTACTTACTTTCAAAGTTATCCCTAATGCTAATTTTAATAGTCAGTTATGACATTTTAAAATGCTTGATCATTGAAGCTGACAGTTATTGAGCAATTGTCTGAATCCATGAATACAGTAGACAATATATCAACTACAGTATTCTCCGTTGAATCTAGCCTCATCACCATGTAGGTGTAGATGTACTAATTTACCCTACAATATCTGTAAAGTCCAGTTTTTCCTGATGTAGTATTCCCGTTCTGATCATTTTATGTCTTTCCTTAAGCCTAGCAAGAGTTGGTGGAAGATGTTTAACATCCACTGGGCTTTAACAATCATTTAATCTTCAAAACACCCCGAAATCATATTTTTGTAAACTAATTACAGTTTTATTTTGCTTAACATTAGCAACAGTGACATCTAATGGTAGAAAAAATAGACAAGCAATAAAATGTCTTGTAGGATAAAACAACAAGAGTCTATGATGCTGCTTTCCCACTGCAGACCCGTTTTAAGTTACAGGTAATCTTAAACGGTATTTAGCATTCCCACTGCAGCAGATTACAGTTTTAAATGCCATTTAAGTACCATTCCCATTGCAGGTAAAACGTTTTAGCTCTTCAAAACGTTTTTACAGCACAAATGAGTGCCTGTGACTTTAATGGGCTTTAATGGGCTAAAATCTGCATTACTATACATTACTGGCTAATACATAACGTTGGTGGGCAGTGGTGCCAGTTATATATACATTGCAGGCATGTGCCAGCAATGTATACATTACTGGCATATACATTACATTGGTGGGCAGTGGCTTATTAATAACGTTGTTTCAGTAATATATACAATGCTGGCATGTGCCAGCAATGTATATATTACTGCCTAAAAAAACATTGGTGGGCAGTGGCTGTGTCTATACTCAGCAGGGAGGAGGAGGGAGCGGCCAGTCAGCCGGGGGGCGGGGCGACCTGTCAGATGTGTGCCATGTCCGGGGCGTCCTGTCAGATGCCTGCTCTTCGTGCAGCAGTGTGAGCCAGAGCAGACAGCGTTGGAGCGGGGCCGGGTGAGTATTGGCAGAGGGAGGGAGCGGGGCGGTGCGGACGAGCGGGGCGGCGCTGGTGAGCGGCGTCGAGTATGGAGCAGGGGGAGGGAGGGAGTGTGCAGGGCAGTCAGCTGGGCTGAAAGTCTCTTATCTTTCAGCCCGGCGGCCGTACACACCTAGCGATGATGGCAGAAAAACCAGCCATCATCGCTAGATGTGCTGGTAAAACCAGCAGACTGCCCACTTTGCTAGCGATGATGCGGGAGCGCGCATCATCGCTAGTCGGCAATCTCTGAGGCATACACACTAGGCGATTTTCAGCTGAAAATCGTCAAGTGTGTAAGAATACCGTTTAAAACACTGCTTTGAAAACGGGTTGAAATACCGTTTAACTTTAAACGGTATTTCAACTCTGGCGCTTTCCCACTGCAGCCTTAAACGGTATTTTGCCCTAAAAAATCGGCAATATACCGTTTTAAGGCTGCAGTGGGAAAGGGGCATAAGCCTCAAGGTGGCCATACACAAGCAGATTTATCTTCAAATCTGGCTGGTTGGAACAAAAACATGGTTATGGATGAGAGCAAATGACAGTTGACCATCTGCTTGGAAATGCTGGAAAACTGACAAACTGTAACTCATCCATAACCATATTTTTGTTCCAACCAGGCAGATCTGAAGATAAATCTTACTAGTGTATGGGCACCTTCAGTTTGTTCTCAAGGCACGGTCAACATGTGGCTCCCTATTATAAAAGGACAAGTCCCAGCATACCCTCCCACTAATTAGCTGATTAATTATGCTGGGACTTATAGTAACACAAAAGCTAAATAGCCACTGGTAAGCCAGAGCTTCCCCTGTAGCTGAATACTGTGCCCAAGTTATCTGCATGTAACCACATACGTTACAGTAGGGCTCACCTACTGTCAAATGCATTGGGTGACTATATACAGTATATGGACTATTTATTCACTACTATATAGTCACTAAATTCATTTTCTGCCTTTTTTTTTCTATAATTTAGCATTTGCCAGTCAGCTGAGATATCTCTTGTCCTTGGAATCTACAGCTCCCAGCACAGAACAGCTGTTATACATTGTTTAATAACTATGAAAGGGATAGAACAAAAAATAAATCAGCAGAAAAACGTTGTGTTATGGGATATCAGTATGAAACATTTTCTGGATAAACATCCCCCTCTGGTGTATTATTTAACTAACGCAAACAGTAATTCTTGTAGATATAGATTTGTCACAGCCTCTCATTTACTTCTGTACATTCTATAGTATCTATTACTTCTGTGGCTATAGAACATTTCTAATGGAAAAATAATTAGGACACTGGCTTCATACAAATTAGTGGTTGCTGCTTCCTACAATTTTCCATGCCACATTCCATAATACAATGCCTAGGACTTGTTTTAAATGTGATGACTACGGAATAGCCTGTTTTTGGGCACAGCTGCGGTATTATTTGCAGCAAAAGTAACACAGTCAGTACAACTGCATCAATGTGGTTGAGTAGGAAATTCTGTATCACTGTGATCTCCAGCGAAACACGTCAGTGGGACACATCTGACGCATCTGACGCATCCCGCCTCTGTCCCCTCACATCACCTCCAGCAGCGGCCTCCGAACTTCCGGTCACGGGCTCTGCGGCATCAAGACACAGACATCTGCAGCCAGCCATCCTTTGACTTACCTCTTCAGTTTTATCGCTGAACCACCAACCAGGCACTGCAGTGGATTGTCAATAATGCAGCTTTATTTTGGTCATCTCTGATTACTTTTTCTAAATTAAATTATCACCCCTGCCAGTGCCAATCCTTACCCATATTATACACATAGGAAATTCTGGTAGTCAGCTTAAGGTGGCCATACAATGCTGCGATGTCTTGCAGCAGTGTATGGCCAGCCGATACCCCGCGAGCCATCCTGGACCTTCCTGGGCAGTAGGGACACAATCCATCACAATTTGTTGTGATGGATCACATGTGACCCTGTTCCCCGCCTGGCCCCCCGCTGGGAGGGAGGTCCAAGGTCGGGTGGTCAGATGGCAAGCAAATTTGTCCACGACTCAGGGAAAATGCGCACGGGACCGCGCATCCGACCTGAGGGGACATCAGACTGACTCAATTTGCCGACCCGATTTGTTGGAATCGGCTGAAATTGCAAGAAGACCACCAGCGAAATTCTGACACATCTCGGGTAAGTATTTTACCCTACTCCTAACTCTAACCCACCACTCCTGCTGCTTAACCCAGACCTCCCCCTCCCACAGCCTAGCTCTCCCACTCGTGACTAACCCCAACCCCTGTACATCTCCATCAGGATCCCACTGTCTTCTAAATGCTGGAATTCAAACTTTTAACAACATCCCTGGCCCATTTTGAGGGCAGCATGACTAGTACTCTTGCCTTAGCTGCAGTGCCAAGATTATGTCATACTTATAAAGGTGCCCAGCTTAATAAAAATGCTTATGGCTCATTAAAGAACAGCCCAGCTAAAACGTCTCCCAGCTCCAGGCTCTCCAGAGTAGTCAGTGGAAGTAGCTCGGCTGGAGATTAGAAGATTTATACCCCTTTCACACCGCATCCTCGACCTGGGTTCTTGCCCCGTTGATGACGTATCAACCCAGGTCAGGGTTTGGTGTGAGAGCACCATTTTAAATTTCCCGGGTCCAGCAACTAGGCATTCCGACCTGGGATAACAGAAGGGTTAATCCCGGGTCAGGCAAGGGCTGGCATTCCGACCTGGGATAAAAGAAGGGTTAAGGGGTTCTCAAACTCGGTCCTCAGGACTCCACACAGTTCATGTTTTCCAGGTCACCCAGCAGGTGCACAGATGCATTCATTACTCATTGACACATTTTAAAAGATCCACAGGTGGAGCTAATTATTTCACTTGTGATTCGGGGGTAGATTTATTATCATGTCCCTAATGTTCTTTATGACGCTAGTCTCGCTTCACCACTTTTTTGTGGTGAACTGGCCCCCCAATTTGCCCACATGTATCATTCCTTACGTTTTCGCTATGGGAGTGCGTTATCCCCAGCCGATTAGGACACGCTTTCTCCCATAACGGATGTGCGCTCCCCCTCCTGCCAAGAACTGTGCATGCGCCTGATACCTTAACTCGCGATGTGTACCCGATGCATGCGCAGATACACCCATCGGGCACCGGGGACGTGTTGGCGCCGAGGAGGGAAGTTGTTAATGTGGCATTGTCTCCTCAGGAGCCTTTCTTCTCTGTCATCCCCGGCAACCTGCCCCTTCAGCTGCACTGCCCCCATCTCGTGTGGCCGGGCGCTCTGCGGTGGCACATACTCAGTGGGTGCCAGCTGGGTAGAGACACAATAAAGTTTTTTGAAATGTAAAAAAAAATGTGACTTTGGATTACATGACAATGTACAGGACAAGGTATGAGCCAGGCTCACATTTGTCAATAACGTATAAACGTTAGCCCTCCTCCCCCATAGCGCCGCACGCTAAACACCCGCATCATGGGTGTCATAGATCAAGGGAAGCGCTATCCCGTGCACAGGGATAGCGCATATGCCCCTGATCGATTTTTTATAAATCTACCCCTCAGTGAGGAGACCTGCAAAATATGCCCTGAGTGGGATCCTGAGGACCGAGTTTGAGAGCCTGTGGTATAAAGAATGGAGACGCGAACAAGAGAAGTTGTGCATAGCAGCCAATAAGTTTATAGCTATAATTTATCAAGTACATTCTTTAAAATGATAGATAGAATCTGATTGGTTGTTATGTGTACAGTATATTGTCCATTTGTCCACTTCTCCATTCTTTAGAAGGCTGAATATATCTCCCCCTTAGGGTTTGTTGTGCAAGTGCCGGAGAACCAGGAAGGGGGCCCTCAGTGGACTGCACTGGGGACCAATATGACCAGTTATGGTACTGTTCAAAGTGTTACATTTAATAAACCGTTATGTAATATTTATATAAATATATGCATAGAATAAGCTGTAAATAAAATGACAAATTGTGGTTTATATGAAATGAATTGTGCTCTATTGCAAAAATAAAATTACTTTTCTGTAATTGCTCTCGAAGACTGCAAATTTTCTGTCTGCCGATAGCTGATAACTTGTAGCATTCACATCATTCTGTAAACAGAAGAGTCCAGAAGTTATATCACCGTTATATGCGTATGTATATTTTGAGATAAATATGTTAAACATAACTAAGTATTTAACACAAATTAAATGGAAGAAAAATTAAGAATTACAGTTATATATGGAAATCTATAGGTTGCTTGCATATAAGGACATATACACAGTTAAAAAAACAGTTAAATAACCAAAGTACTGCAGAAAGACCACTAAATAGTCCTGAATCCTTCTCAGAGCAGAAGCCTACCATACAAGGCCGAAACAGGTGGCTAGGGGTAAGGGAGAAATGTATATTCTAGGAGGGGCAATGGGGGATGTTAGTAAGGGAATGAAGGAGGTGTTAGGGGGAATTGGGAACTCTTTCAGATAGCAGGTGGCAATGGAGATGTAAATAAGGGACTGAACAGGGTGGGAGGGGGAATTGGGTTAACTCTTTCAGATACTGAATTTAGAATCTCTGCAATATAGAACATAACTGAAGGTTCACTTATAAGCAGAGGCTAATCCTGTTAGTGGAGACAAATGGACAATATAGATTGGTTGGCCGATCATTTAGTAGTATTAAATGCATGTCCTACTATGGCGTTTGTGGATGTGGTGGTATTTGCTAAGGAACCGTGCAGTATATTATATATCAAAATGTGGATATCTGACCAACATTGCTAAAGTTTTAAGCAGCTTTCCAAATAGGTATGCCATTGTGATTGTGCTAGATGAGGACCCTGAGGACAGAGGGGCCCACTGCTGCCCAGACCAACAATGACTTCTTCATTGGGGGGAGGAGGGGGCCCAAATTATATTTTTGCACCTGGGCCTGCCACTTACAAGTTCCACCACTGCCCCGACCAGTGCTCAAGGTTGGGATCTCCCCATGTCATTACAGTACCTCTCCCACATCTATTACTTACACCCCATTTCCTGTTCCTAACTACCTCATCTATTGTTCTAATTCACCCCTTTGTTGCAATAATCTCTTATATTTTATTCCCATATTACCTACATTGATAAAACCTCGTCATTTTTATTATCTGCTCTTGTTTGTCTTTGTTCATAATGCTATCTAAACATATAGGGTGAGATGTAATAGGATGAGAGATTCAGAAAGTGAGAGATTTTGTGAGAAATCTCCAGTTTTTTTTAAACTGCAATCATTTACATGGCAATATCAGTTTGATTTTGCTGTGTAAATGATTGCCGCTTTAAAAAAACTGGAGATTTCTCACAAAATCTCTCACTTTCTGAATCTCTCATCCTATTAAATCTCACCCCTAAGGTCCAGCTTTGCTTTTTACTATTAGGTTTTTGTAAAAATACACATATGTGTAGCAAAAAATTAAATACAGTAAAAATTGTTGTGTTTGTCTTGTGAAGAAATCCTGAAAACCTGCACAGATTGCTGAGCTCTGTGAACTTACAAAAGTTGTGTTTTTCAGAATAGTAGACGTCCTGCCAGTTTCAACATTATAAATTAGAACATGTCCATCTTCGTTTTTGCGTATATATTCATTTTCTGCATCAAAGGAAATATTGAAAGTAGTATGAGACATTTTATAAATGAATCACAAAACCTTTTATTTTGTTGGCTATAGAAGAGTTTTAAAAAAAAACTCCATAATGTATACCGTACGTGCCAATTTTTCTTTGTTAATATTTTAAATATATTCAACATATTCTAAACATATTCATCTTTAATGACCAAAATACACTGTGGTGTTCAAGAGACTGTTAACAATATAGCACGTATTGACATATCTGATATTGAGCCAGATGTATTATATCTGGGAAGGAGATAACGCAACAGCCAATAAGCTGTGTTTGAAATATGACAGTTGGGATCTGATTGGCTGGTGCGTTATCTCCTTCCACTTTATCTCCAGTTTATCTCTTCGCCAGACTTAATACATCTGCCCCCATTGGGCCTTAATCAGATGTGTCACAAAGCAGCTGAAGTACAGAAGTTGGTTGATGTTTTCTTACTGAAAATGCATCTGAGTCCCACCGTCCTCACGCAGATTGAATTGTGATGGTTCTCACAACGAGGAAGAAGCTTGGCGGTGGTAACAGGGCGTGGTGGCCAGGTAAACGTATATGGGGCCTGATTCAGGTTCAATCGTTCAGGACAAATTCGGGCCCATTTCCGATTGTGCGGGTCTGTGCATGACATGCGCGAATATGCACATGTGGAGACCCCCTGTGCGAATGCCTTGGCGAATATCACACTCACCTACGTGTTTGCACAAGCAGGGGGGTGCAGAGGGCGGACAGGGGGCTGGTGCGGGGACATGCCCAGTGTTTTATGGGCGTCTACATGAAAATGCTGAGTATTTCCCTGGGACACAGGGGGCCCCATGTCTGCTTGGGGTGGGGGCTAATGTCACATGACATCTGCTACTGACCCCTTTTCGCCCATCTCCGTCACAAATAAAAGTCAGTCTAGGCTGACTTTTCTGTACAAATGGGAAAAAAATTATTTAATGGTACACATTCACTCGCATGCAAATGCAGGGATTCATGCGGCAGGCAGGGCAGGCGTTCATTTGGGCACCATTTATCTGTCCGCTAGTCTGTAAAGATACAAAGTCTAGCTAACAGTTCTGAATCAGGCCCATAATTGCATATATGGATGGAAACAAATCATCACATCTGAATGAGGCCCATAGACAAAAGTTTTGTGAGATTGGGTTACTTATAAACAGGGTTTAAAGTGGTCCTGGAGAGGTGGTGGAACTCATTTTCCTTTGCCACCTAATTATTCCCTCTCCTCTTCCCCCCATTAGCCAGAACCAGGGCCAGTGATAGGGTTTTTGGAACCCCCCCCCCCCCCCCCTGCAAACTATAATGCTTTCCTGTTAGAATTACTGTGCAGGGCCACGGTGTAGGTTGAACTAGTTCCATTTCAACATTGCAGATGGTGGAACTCAGTTCCACCCCGTCCCATCCCCTCCACTTTAACCCCTGCTTATAAACCAGTATGTTCTTAGAAATCAAGAATGTGAACTTAGAATGTATGGAGCTGAGGGATTAGTGGTCATACACCCAAAAATGACAGCAAAATAAAATATTAAACAGAAAATATTATTGTAATCCTCTCAATCCTTAATGTTATTACTTTAATGGAGGGCCACACTATTTTCATTATAAATTATTTGCTAATTTTTGGGTTAAATTTATATTCTGTCCTCTCCTAGACAAATAAAGTATCTTATTCACAAGAATACACGCAGCCAAGACAGTTTGTATATTTTGTGTTGTTTCTACATCTTGAGTGTAGTACTTTATCAAACAACTTTATATAAATTGTTATTCTTGACGCCACTCCTGGCTGCCAGTAGTTACCTGGTCTGAATTTATTGAATTGTTTTCTTTGTTTGTTATCATGTGGAAAATGCCTCTTTATTTGTATAATTATGTGACAGCAATTACATTTATGACTTTTATTTTAGATGATTTATGTATTCATGTTACAATAAAGATACAATTTGTTTGGAAAAAAATATGCGGATAGTAAATACAGTATGTCCCTTACTGTTCTTATAAAGATGATAATTAAAAGCCAAGAGTCTCAGCCAGCATATTAATTGCAGAACAGTTGATATCTTGTTTTGTATCCGCTCAAAAGATCAAAGCAATGTTGTTTCCTTTTGTCAAGATCTGTGAGACTGACCTGATCGTTTCGTTATGTACCTAAGTGACTAATGCCTGGTACACACCAAAACAATGCAGGTCATGAGCAGATCTTAAGACCATTGTATGATCGGCTCACAATCTATTGGAGAACACGATCTGCTCACGACCGGCACACGATCTGAGACCGATCCGATCTCGACCTGTACCCAGTTGAATGGTTGTTTCCAGATCCTACCTGCTGCAGGTAGGATCTGTGAAATGACCAAACGACCTGCGGAGCCACGCATCGGATTGGAATCGGATCTGAAATGGCCCAAAACATTCCCAATTTACATACAATTGGTCGATAAATTCTGGTGTTTTGAGGCCAAATCTAGATCTTCATTGTATCTAAATTGGGTGTTTTGAGGCCAAATCGTTCAGGTGTGTACCCTACATAAGAGTTTTTCTACTGAGTTGAATTCAGTCTGAAAAGTAAATGAATGCCAGTATTTCATTGAGATTAATTTACTAGAAGCTTACCTTATTTTGCATTTGTATGGTTATACTTTGTATTTACACGTTATATACAAATGAATTCAAATTGCAAACAACAAAGGCTGAATTTTGAATACTCAAGTTACATTTACAGTAATCATCTAGTCCATTAACTAATAATATTCCCATGGTATTCTCAAGCTTTCCAGCACATTTGTACAAGGCGTGTGATGCTCTTTACTGAAAAAATGTATAAATCTTAATGAATAACCCAACAATGTCTCCCACATGTAGAGATAACATTCCCAAAAGACTTACATTATCTTGTAAAGGTTTAGTAGAAACACCCAATATTTGTCTAAAGAACAGATGTAAAACTCACTTTGGTTCCTTGCCAGGTATATAACTAACTTCTCAAAAACATATGTATTTAGCGTTAAAATTTGGCAAATATGTAGGAAAAAAAAAAGAATTGTAATCTTGAAGGCCACGCGTACATATTTATTAGCACCTAGTTATTCAAACTGAACATCTGCTAATGTCAGGAATCTGTTCAAGCAATTTTGAATGTAATCCAGATTTTATAACAGTTTCCAATTTGCACTAAGCTTTGAATTCTTGTTTTTGGTTTTGTCTTTTATTTTATTTTACATTGAATTAGAATTATACATTTTATGTATAGTACTGATGACATCACTAAATATAGATATGTATATAGCATACAGTGGGTGAGATTTAACAGGATGCGATTTTATCACATTTTCCGAAATCGCCCCATATCGCACATTTTAAAAATCGCATTTTTACCACAAAATTGCATATGTCATGAGATGCGAATTTGCGGCCAAAAAGTGCTATATGGTGTGATTTTTAGTCATGAAAATGTGTGAATTTGAGGACATTTTGTGTTAAATGAAAAAAACAATGGCGTGGAGTCCCCCCTCCTGAGCATAACCAGCCCCGGGCTCATTGAGCCGGACCTGGTTCCAAAAATACTGGGGACAAAAAGCATAGGGGTCACCTGTATTTCTGAAACCAGCCCCGGACTCTTGGATCGATCCTGGTTCCAAAAATGCATCCTATTAAATGTCACCCTATACAGTATGTTCATATCACTTGTGTTTGGATAAATACATGGCATACAATTTACAAGGACTTCGAGGGAGATTTATCAAAGCTTGGAGAGAGATAAATAATAGACAGATGAAGTACCAGCCAATCAGCTCCTAACATAAAATTAAAAGTTAGATGAGACCTGGCTGCAGTGATGGATTGGGATGGAAAAGCAACCATGAGGGTGGGTAACCACAAAATGAGGCAAGGACGCCCTGCACGCTAGGTCCCTCCCCACAATGCACCCTGGCAGCCTCCTGGCTGCACAGCCTAGCTGCAAAGCCAGTCATTGGGCTGCCATGTTTTGGTCACAGCGGCTGCCTGTGACTCAGAAAAATTATTTTAACACTTATGATTTATAGCCAATCGTATGGCCAGCTAGGTGGCTTATTATCATCATACTAGGCCAGATGCACCCCCCCCCCCCCCCCCCCGCGCGCGCCATCGGTCTGGACACAACAGAGTTTTCTAGACTGCAATCACTGCAACACCTCATTGCCTCAAAGAAGCTTAGTTGATGCCCCATCACCGCCCTGACGCCACCCCCCATCCTGCCTTAGACTGTGGTCACATTTTTCACAATGTGAACGCAGTTTGAGTTCTTCGGCAATTTTGGGTAATTTGCACAGGAAGCTGAATAAGGCCCATTGCAGTAACAAGTCCAAATAGCAGCATGGTTATTTACCTTGACTGGGAAACGCAACCAGCAGCCACCACCAAAAGATTTTACTAAGGAGTCACTTACAGAATTTATGAGTACTCACCTTTATTTTTTGCATTTGAAGCTTACTGCATGATCTGTCTGCTCTGTAGGCCACTGTAGGCCATAGAAAATGTAACATAAGCAGTGGCCTATCCCTAATGGGTGCACAGTTTGCACACCCTGCATCCATTTTTTCAATATACAGGGGTGGGGTCCTGGGGTGCACACCAATTGAGAGGTGCGACCCTGCGGAGACCTTTCAGTAGAACTGCATACAAAGTCAAAGGTGCAGGTGCACAAATCAAACTCCCAATTTAAAATATTGCAATACAATTTTGCATTTTTAGCGAGGTTCTTCACTTATTTATGGCCATAAGTAACGGCTTCCCCACCGCGTCTAGGTGACCTCATTAGTCGGGCAAGTCCCTAACATTTTGGGGGGTACAAATCTAGGGCACAGGGCACCCCAAAACGGTGCAGCCGAGTGACCCCAGGGCAACACAAGACTGAAAGAAATATATGGTGAAACAAAGTGAGGATAGGTTAGTGAGAGAGGCTGCTAAAGATAGCAGGGGTAAGTAAGTGAGAGGTAAAAAAATTAGAGATAAAGTAGTGAGAGGTGAAGTAGTGAGAGGTGAAGGTGAGAAATGAAGTGAAATAAAACACACAATAGGGATGAAAGTGAATATGAGAATAAGTGTTAATTTGTGTTGCTCCTGAGGCCAAACAGCAACACCAGTCCAGGGGGGCCCACTTGTGCACAAATGTATAATGGATTATCAGATGGGGGGGTGCATTTCTGGGTTGTGGGCCACCCTGGAGTGGTGTGGCTGTTTGGCCTCAAGAGCAACACAAATTAACACTTATTCTCATATTCACTTTCATCCCTATTCTGTTTTTTATTTCAATGTAATTCATTTCTCACCTTCACCTCTCACTACTTCACCTCTCACTACTTTATCTCTCATTTTTTTACCTCTTACTTACCCCTGCTATTTTTAGCAGCCTCTCTCACTAACCTATCCTCACTTTGTTTCACTATGTATTTCTTTCAGTCTTGTGTTGCCCTGGGGTCACTCAGCTGCACCGTTTTGGGGTGCCCTGTGCCCTTGATTTGTACCCCCCAAAATGTTAGGGACTTGCCCGACTAATGAGGTCACCTGGACGCAGTGGGGAAGCCATTACTTATGGCCATAAATAAGTGAAGAACCTCGCTAAAAATGTAAAATTTTATTGCAATATTTTAAATTGGGAGTTTGATTTTGTGCACCTGCACCTTTGACTTTGTATGCAGATCCATTGTTCAATACTTAAATCTTTACCACAGGCATCAGCGCTGCACAAGTCAATGAGAAAAAGGTGCAGGAATGGGTGTTACTTTGAACAATAAAGTCACAGCTATTGTTTCGGCAGCCTGCACCCATATGCTCAGAAAGGAGATACAGTAGTTCTGCAGTTTTCCGCTATAGAGGAATAAGAGCAGGCAAGGTCTTTATTTGTGGATTTGTATGGAAAGCTACCACATGACTTCCACATGACTTGCATCGTACGTACGTACGTACGTACATATGTACGTACGTACGTACTGTGGAAGTCGAAATTGCAGCTCTGCACCATTAAGGTATTACGACCGCCCTCTGCGCAATTCCATGACGCCATTTGTGTCTTATTAGCTTAAACGTAACTACCAGGGTCGGACGTGAAACATTAATGGTTAATTCTTAAAGATATGTTCCCTTTTATCGATTTATGTTTGTGTGAAACTCTCTGAGTAAAAGCTTGTTTTGATTTTACTTGTTACAATTGCCGTCAACAGCCGCAAAGGTCAGTATAGTGAAACAATCACTATATATGACCTTACAGATACCTAGTCTGTGTTGTATGCTGAATCAGTGTGCTTAAGAAACGATGGCTATAATTCCAGCTCATACCAGTTCTCTGTTTCACCTCACCCCAAGAACAAAGACAAAGAATCAAGCATGGTCTGACGAGATTCCCATTTACAGGAAGACGTCCCCGTGAAGCTGAGAGCCAATGAAGAGTTGCCCAAGCCCCTTTCTTGTACCCAATGATCATCTAATCTGACCCCACACCCCTTTGCTTTAAAAGCCTAAGCGCGGGATCCAAGAGACACATGTGATCTAGCCAGAACACCTATCCCAAGTGCTTGGGGGATTCTTATCCGGTCGTGGTCACTGCTTCCTTTTGACGGTAATTGTATCCCTTATATGTGTTAGTTGTTATGTGTGTTAAGCAGCATTGCTGAAATCACTGTGGCAACCAGCAGTTGCTAGGGGTAACTGGTTGCATGGTTTAGAAGGTAACACATACAGTATAATTATTACATTATCCACTGGTTTATTAAATTATCATTTTCCATAGTACGTACATACATGCAAACAAGACACTCTCAAATAAAAGCTCACATGCAAGATACACACACACACACACTTACTCAAACAGAAGCTCACATGCAAGGCACACACACTTAGGGGGTAATTATGTAAGGCTCTGTAAGCTGCTTACCAAATGCTGAAATGCCTCCCTGCCAAACTGACTTTTATTTCCGTTGGTGTCCGCCAAAGAGGACTAGGCGAATTCCCCCTGTTCCAAATGGTACTGAATTAGGCCCTAAAAGAGCTCACGTGCAGGACACACATTCACACACACACACACAAACACACTGAAATAGAAGTTCACATGGAAGGCACACATACAAATTCACATGCCAAGGGACTGTGGGAGCGATCCAGTGGTCTCCTTTTCCACTTGCCCGGTGGGCCAACCAGCCTCTGACTAGCTGGTACTTTATCTCTGTCAACTTTATCTCGCTCCAAGGTCTAATACATAGAATGAAGCAGAATAGGGGATAGAACGAGTGTCTTTACTTTTGTTTATTACCTGAAATCCACAAGTGATAATACTGCTGGTAGTAAAATGTGTTATTGAAGACATCATCAAATGTGAAAGCACGGAGACCATCTTCTTTGGTCACTATGGGATGGAAAAAAAGCTCATGTCATTATCTGGTTAAATAAAGTCATAAATGTTCATAAAACACAATGGTTTGAATCATTCTAAATGTGAAAATCCTTAAGAAGTAATTTAATTCAAATGTAAATGAGGTTATATAACATATGTATTTCAGATCCGTGTGTTACAGTACATCACAATAACTATTTATCTGTTGTTCCATTAATATTCTAGGCTTTGATACTATTGTCTACCAAGAATTTATTATACAGAATTAACAGGATTGATTGATTTACTGATGAATGAATCTGTCCATCTATGCCCCCATATCCATTCATCTGTCCATTGTTTCCCCATATAGTGATCTGTCGTCCATTTGTCCTTCTAATGCCAACTTGACCCTGGCCAGCCATCTGTGTCCCCATGTGGTGCTCTCTCCATACATACATACATACATACATACATACATCTGTCTATCTGCCCATCTATGCCCCCATGTGGTGCTTTGTCTGTCTATTTGTCTGTCTATGCGCCTCACCCATCTGTCTCTGTGCTCGCCCCTTCCAGTACTGTAGTCAGGTAGTATCTCTCTTTCGCTCTTCCTCCCTTTCTCTGCCCCCTCTCTCCATAACACTCTCTTTCTATTTCTCTATTACTCTCTCCCCTCGACACTGTCTCTCTCCCACACTCTTCCACTCCTTCACTCTCTTCCTGGCACTGTCTCTTTCCCTAATACCATCTCTATCTCTCCCCCTGACACTCTCTCTCTCTCTCTCTCTCTCTCCCTCTCTCCCTCCCTCACTCCTTCACTCTGACACTGTCTCTCACTCTCTCCCTGGCACTGTCTCCCTCCCTAATACTGTCTCTTTCTCTCCACCTGATACTGATTTTGATGGTGAGTGTGTGGAGCATCATTTGGAGGAGAAGGGAAGTCAGTGAAGGAGTTGCAATAGAGAAGACATCTAATTAGAACAACAATTTAGGAAAATTAGGTGGCAGTAGCACTGAAGATAGAGTTGAGAGGGATGAGGTGGGAGAGAGGAATACCAGAGAGGTGATGAGAAAGAAGAAAATTATTAGCCTTCAGGTCTTATGGAATAGTCTTATGCTGAAGATATTGCCAAGGTGAAAGTTACACAATTTAAAAACAGGAAGGATATAATATGTGAATGAGACATGATAGGTAGTCAAGCATGACACCCAGGCAGCATCCTTCACTTGGGGACATTAAGGAGGTGTTAGCTACAAAATGTGTAGGTTTGGTGGAAAAAAGACCCTAAAAGGGAAACAGTAGGCTCCAGTGGCGTAAATTCATCCCAGTTGCCCGGAGGCAAGATAAATAACGGTGCCCCCCTTCCCCACAAACACACACACATACCGCCTTATACAGTATAAATATATTTTTGCTTGTGTGTATGTATGTTATGTGTAATATGTATCAAATAAAGAGTGTGTGACCTCTATGGTCCTGCTAGGAGGGGGAATCAGCCATAGAAGCTATATCAATGGATTTCAATTAACTGATTTAAACTAGCAGGGGAGGAGAGGTGCCCCCTTGGGAGCAGGAGTCCGGCGGCAGATAACTCCATTGCCTCCCAGAGTTCTGCCTCTGGTAGGCTCAGTCTTGAACAAGGTGAGCATAGTAATGTTCTGACACATTCAGATTGAATTAGAAAACCGAGAGTTAAAGATGAGACCAGGTGTGGAGGACAGAAGTCTAAGGAGGAGATTTAGATTTATGTCAAATCAGTACATAGTTGATATTCTATAACAAAGGAGCTGATGAGATCACCAAGTGAGGTGGTGTAGCGGGAGAAGAGATGTGAATCAAGGAGAGAACCATGGGGAACACCAGCAGGAAAAGGTAAATAGTAGGAAGCATTGGAGATAGAGACAGCAAAGGAACGGACAGAAACATATGAGGATATGCAAGAGATGGCAGAGAGAGTCATGAAGCACTAAAGCTGCCAATATCATTAACAAAATCATCTGTGTGCCCAGACAAACGATATACTGTAGGGCATACACACTGAACAATATCGTTAATGTGTATAGACACAGTATACTTATTGACAAGTTATTTAGTCGGGGAGCAAAATGATTTACAGTGGTGATCTTTGAGCCATCACAAACCTTAGCACATAGTAAAGGAATGTCTTATCTACGTTTCATTTACTCATGGAACTCAGAAGGAACACTTGGAAAATATCAATGATGAGGAAAACTGCACAAGAAGGAACAAGTGCATGAGGCAAGACAATGAAGAGAGAAATATCTGTAAGGAGCATCCTCTTCATTCTATAGATCTTATTTACAGATGGAACCAGGAGTAATAAGTGATCTGCAATGTAGATCTGAGAAGTGATGTTAATGCAGCAGAAAGCATCTTACATAAAAAGATGCCCACTACCACCTTCACAGATCCACCGCTGCGTTTCATGTCACAACATTGGATCACCCTTGTACACGCCATTATATACCTGCCCAACCCTAAGGTTTACTATCAGTGTTCTTAGCACCTAGAGTGTGCATCAGTATTGTTCTTTTTATCCTGTATGGTACTGAAAGTCTTAACTTGGTAGCACCTCTCATTATGTTTAAAAATATGGTGTGCAGTCCAGTCCCCCCTCTTTCCCCAATATTTGTGTATATATTGTACACTTGAAGTTAAGGTTCCTTCATTCTGGCACTGGCACCGCTCCCATCTACCCTCAGGTGTTTTAATTAGCACAGGTTCCTGTTAATATGGGCTCTATTTGAAGGTAAGACCTGGATAAATTTATATACTGTAATGTGTTAGTATTAGAAATGTTCAGGACCCATCTAATGAAGTTCACCTGGACGCGGTGGATGGGCCCACATATTTGCGCAAATGTGTGCTAAGAACTTCAATTATACTCCATGCTAATTGTAAGAGTTTATCAAATTTATTTTTACTATCAGTGTTCTTAGCACCTAGAGTGTGCATCAGAATTGTTCTTTTTTTCCTGTATGGTACTAGAAGCCTTAACTTGGTGGCTCCTCTCATTATGTTTAAAAATATGGTGTGCAGTCCAGTCCCCCCTCTTTCAACCCTAAAGTTTCCCAGAATGTCCAGATGCTGAGACCAGTGAAGCTGTGTCTGACACCCCAGAGCCAGAGGTGACATTCTTCCATTTTCTAAAATGCACCCACTTCCCATACCCCAACATCAACCTGTCAATCAGGCTCAGGAATCACCCACACTCTGTCTAGAGCTGCAGCCCAATCGCAAAACATGCACACTGTGGCTCTGCCGAATGCTCAGTAAAGAACCCATCAGACAGCTGAGACTGTATAGGTTGAAGGTTATATACAAGGTTGAATCATGCGGTGAGAAAGGCAATTGAATGACATGATTGTTTACGTGCTTAGTTTCTGCAGAAACTTCATAGCAAACTCATGAGACATCTTAAAGTTCAGTCTCAAGTTTTCAAGCAAAAATAAAAAATATACATTATCATTACAGGTCTCATCTAGGACTAACACCAACGGAAATAATTTTATATCTGGCATGCATTCAGTTTTACTATTAGTGGCAATTAATTAAATGTTCCATATTGCTCTTTTACTTGTTACTGTCCATCAGTAAAGGTGGTGAAAAGGCCCATCTGTTTGCCATCAGGAAGCGAAACATTAGGGTTGGCTATGAAAAATTAAAAAAAGAAAAGATGACAGTATTAAACATAGGCAATGACCATCTGGGTGGCAGGAGTTCTGTTACTGTCAACCGCGAGGAAACAAACTGCATCTGAATCACAAAGTGTTCTGCAGAAACGGAAAACAGAAAACAACATTGAGTCATTGTATGCGGTTCACCGTACTTAAAAACTTTTGTGTGATCAGTAAGAGAATTGTAGCTGTTCAGTGGTTTCAGAACAAGCTTTGCACTCGTTACGCAGCTACAGTATAACATTACAGGGCATTTTTATCAGGAGCAATTTTTGGACCGCAAAAGCAGCCCTCTTAGGATTTGCTGCGGATGTTGATATATCAGATTTACAATGTTACCGCTAAAGTGGCACTCAGCACACATTACCTTTCCCAACCGTAGTCCATGTGGATGGTAAAGTATTAAAAAGTTTTAAAAAATGACAAAGAAATTTAAAAAATCATGTAGACCTTTCATGTGTTGACCAATACAGTGCCAAAATTTGGTTTGTGTCGACCTTTTGAGTGTTGACCAATAGTGGTCGACCTATTGACTGTTGACCTAATGTATGGACACTGAAAGTCTGGATACTGGTTATTAGGGTAAGATCGATAGGTAATTTGATATCTGCACCCACCTGGACCTGGAGGGGTGCTGCCATCTGCTGGCAGGGAGGGAGGCATGGCACAGGCGGGAGCATGCTGCATAGCTTAGATAGTAGAAATAGACTGTGCTGCACAATCTATTTCCTCATTTAGTGGGGCCACGCATTGGGATCTAATTGTGATTTGCACTATGTGCTATGCGATTTTGACTGTATAGTCAAAATTGATGGCGCAAACCGCACAGTGTGTACACAGCATAAGAGTATAACGTCAGGATTAGGGTTAGGATTAAGGGCAAGGTTTGGGCTATTAGTGTTAATGTTAGGGTATTAGGATTAATGATGAGGGTATTAGTTTTAGACGTTAGGATTAAGGGTGAGGGTTAGGGTAATTGTTTTAGGGTAGGAGTTAGGATTAAGGGTTTAGGTATTTGTGTGTGGATTATGGTTACATTCTGCCCAATTTACAAGGAGATGGCCCAGAACCAAAAAGGAAAGTCATGACATTAGCAATCACTTTACTTTTAACACATTGCAGGGACTGGCAGCAATCGCAGCCCCTGTTCTTATTACATTTGTGTGATACTTAATTTCTTATTGTCAAAATAAGTAATTTATAATAAAGTCGGTACTTGTGTAGTTTCACGGCGGCACTTCCCTGCGGATCCCATCGTATGCAAATCACATGCAAATCATATGCAAATACAGCATGCAATTTGCATATGATTTGCATGTGATTCGATACACGATTCTATTTAGCATACCCCCACTATCCAAGTCACCCCGAAGCATGGCGAGCGCAGCGCTATGCGTCCTCGCGACCTGTTCACCTGTTCATACCCCCTCTATCCACGTCAGCATGGAGTGGATTTTATAAAGTGCGCGAGCCACCGAGCCCAAAGTGTGGTGAGCGCAGCGAGCCCCGCGTAAAACGAGCCAGAAGCGTGGCGAGCGGACATGGATTACTGGACGTGTATTCCGTGTCCGCTCACCACACTTCAGGCTCCTTTTACGCGTCCCCTTGCGGGGCTCGCATCGCTTCGGGCTCGGTGGCTCGCTGCGCTCGCCACACTTTATAAAATCAACTCCTCGCTGACGTGGATAGTGTGGGTATGAACAGGCTGGGAGGACGCGTACCACGTCCCATCGCGGGGCACGCTGCGCACGCCACACTTCGGGTAGTTTCACGTCGGCACTTCCCTACAGATCCCATCGTATGCAAATCGCATGATACGCATACGATTTGCATACGATTCTATACGCGATTCTATTTAGCATACCCCCACTATCCAAGTCACCCCGAAGCATGGCGAGCGCAGCGGTACGCGTCCTCGCGACCTGTTCATACCCCACTATCCACGTCAGCATGGAGTTAATTTTATAAAGTGCGTGAGCCACCGAGCCCAAAGTGTGGCGAGCGCAGCGAGCCCTGCGTAAAACGAGTCCGAAGCGTGGCGAGCGGACATGGATTACTGTACGCGTATTCCGTGTCCGCTCACCACACTTCAGGCTCGTTTTACGCGTCCCCTTGCGGGGCTCGCATCGCTTCGGGCTCGGTGGCTCGCTGCGCTCACCACACTTTATAAAATCAACTCCACGCCGACGTGGATAGTGTGGGTATGAACAGGCCGGGAGGACGCGTACCACGTCCCATCGCGGGGCACACTGCGCACGCCACACTTCGGGCTGACGTGGATCGTATGCGATGATTCACTCCAGGAGCAATATCATTCACAATAACGATGGAGCTCCCAGTTGAACAATATAGCATTATAGTATTTGGGTTTTTAATTAAAAACACGATCTCATGCAATAGCAAAGGGGTAATTTACCTTATGGAATGCGGGTGTCATAAACAGTACATAGGGAGAACAACAAGGACACTCAAAACCAGGATAGCAGAACATATACGTAACATAAAGAAGAAACACGAGGAACACAATCTCTCGAAACATTTTTGTGACCATCACAATGGGGACCCAAGCACATTGAGATTTATAGGCATCCAAGAAGTTAAACAGAACTGGAGAGGGGGCGACTTCACACTTAAAATAAACAAATTAGAGCTAAAATGGATGTATATACTAAAAACCTTGAAACCCAGAGGCTTAAATCTAGATAACGAGGTAAAAGCAATAGTGGGGAAAAAGTGAGAAGTTGGGATTTTATCAACACAAATCAGCTTGAACTCCTTCTACTAGATAGCGAGTTGGGCTAATTGCTTAAACATATAACAGACAGAACTATTTAAGATCCTGTGGTTTCATCAACTGCCTGCTGCAAAATTGGAGGGACGGTCTATTGTTCAGACTGTTCCATTAATCAATTAAACAGCAACACATGCAACATGTTAACCATGATTGACATATGACAAAACCAATCAAGAGAGTGTGAACAAACAACCAATGAGGACAAACGAAAATTAACCACTGACAGACAAGCTGAATTAATGGAGGGACAAATAAAAACCCAGACCATGGACATACACCTATCTCCCTAGAAGAAGGCTAAAGCAGCCGAAACGCGTTGGTGCATACCTATGAGACACTTGACTACTATTCCACGCCAGAGAAAAAGAACTTTATTCCATCCCGCGACTCTCGCGGTGTAACAAGCTGCAGCATAACAGAAGCGCGAGCTGGCAAGCTGACAGCAGGACGGAGAAAGACAGAGTGCGAGCGAAGACAGCCGGACGTAACAACTGAGAGGACGGGTAAGTAGGAGGCAGCGAGTGAGACGAGAGGCAGGAGGGTTCCCAGGCAGGGAGGTCAGAACACGGCGCACGAGTCGCCGAAGGTGACCCGGGCGGCGCGACTGACATCCCTGTAACACGCAATCACCAACCAGGACCGAGGTGCTGAGCGCTGTGTCCCCACACACGCACAGCAGGCATCGGCGGGTGATATAGCGTCATCTGGCAAACCCCACATGCACCATCCACCCCTCTTCCGAAAACCACTTACCACCAACGTCTTTATCAGCAAAGGGGTACCTGAAGACATCTCCAAAACATCTGAGTTAGCGGGACGCCGCGCTCACTGTTAAGCCCGAGACTGTACATTATATCACCTGCAACCCATCATTCCCGTTTATGACATTACTAGATGGATTTACCTTTCTTCTCTGACGTGGCAATTGGATACAATAATTAGCAGATCCAATAGGAGCGTACACACTGCCCAACCAGGACAGACCACCAATCTGACTTTTTTGGGAGTTTTGTATACATATTGGAAACTGTTGGACTCCATAATTGGGAGCCATCGAGGCTAACAGTTAGTTTTCACCGTGCTGCAATATTCTTGCAGTTCATGTCAATGTATGAACTTGTCATTTACCTTTAATTTTAAAATTCTTCATGTATATCTTTGTTTTCAATTTTTCAAGTAAAGTGTGTTTTGCAATTTATCAGTAGATTATTATCAGTAGATTGCACACACCACAACATTGGGGCGGAGCGCAGCACTAAAAACCCAAATACTATTGTGCAACTTAAAGGAATAGTCATCCTTCAATGCAGCTGCTAGCCAAAACGATTCGGTGCGCTGATAGCCAACCCATTTACCTGAACAATATAGCATATATATACAGTGACACAGTGATGTCACACATCCCCCAGCTGCTAGCATGCCTCGTTTGACGATATAGTCAACATTAAGTATGCCGCACAGCTGACGGGGGTGTTAACGATGCATGGGAGCCTGCTTCTGCAACAATATTGAGCGTGCACACTAGTTAGTGATATTGTTTATAATATGGCATAATGCCTATGGGGCTTTACTTCACACCCTCTTTTAAAGGACAACATACAGTAAGTGTATCTATCTCTCTATGCAGCAGTCATTAAATCCAGACAATGGTATCTTTAACAAATGTCTAACTAATACATCTGTGGTTTTGGAATTAGGTATAAATACCATGGGCGCTCAGAGTTACCACATGAAAGAAATTTATTACAAGAATAAAAGACATAAAAGCATATGATCACTCACAGTACACAAAACATAAAATATCAAATCCAATAAAAAGTAGATTAAGGTGAAACGGGTGGTATTTCAATTAAGGATGGGATGTTGCCCATATCAACCAATAAGATTCTCTCCATCATCTTCTAGTAGGTGCTAAATAAATAAGAAGTAGAATCTGATTGGTTGCTATGGGAAATATCACATTTTCTATAGAAATCCAACCTTAGTAAATGTACCCCATACTCTCCATTCTTGTATCTAACTACTAATACATGTCTAACTTTTGTCAATGTCTAACTAATGCATGTTGGACTTTTGGTGTTGCCCTATTAACTGTCAAACTTGACATTGTCTATCAGCCATCCGGATCCTCTGTGACAACTTCTAATCTTATTTCATTTTCTTTATATTTCTCTGAAGTTTTACCCTAATGGGGCCTACACACATAGAGATTTTGCTGAGCAATCTGAGCAATGCTAGATCGCTCAGATCGTTCAGCGCTGCACAGCTATGTGCCAGCGCTGTGTGCTGAGTGATCTGTCAGGGCCAGTGTTCTCCGGTGAGAACACTGGCCCAGACCGGCGATCTAACTAGATTTATCCAGCATGCTGGATCTTAATCGCTGGGCGATACTGACGATATCACTATCGATATGGCTCCTACACATGGCGAGATGAAGGGGCATCTTATATGCGATCTAGTCAAATTAAGTCAGATCGCTTAGAAAGTGCCCTAAAATCGCCCCATGTGTAGGCCCCATAAGTTTTTCTGTAGCAGTGAAGATCGTCTGCTCCTTCTTCTTTGAACTTTATGAAAATGTTCAGTATGTGTCACCAAAGTAAATGTTTGCTTTGAAATGGATATTTGTTTACGGATTGGTTATTCACACTTAATCTGCCTGACAGCTTCCTACGGCATTACTGCAAACAGTGACCAGTGTCAACAGTGGACCTGACATGTGCATTGTGCTGTAACTAATAGCCACTCTGGAGCAGAGGTGTATTGCATCATATGGAGGTGATCCAGGAAGAGAGATAAAAAGCCTTTTACATTCGTCACCTATCATGCTTGCCTGATTCCACACAGTGGAAAAAGAGGTACTTGCAATCTTATTATCTCCATTGCTCTACTACTGAAAAGGATCTTATCTAGATTTACCAACCATTACACATAAAGTTGGTATGTGTGTGAATTATATGGTAATAAAGCACATTGTAGAGTCATTTGCAAACAAATATTCTCTATTCTTATCCTGGTGTCCCTTCCATTCATGTATAATGCATAATTCAAAATAAAAATCTGCATTCCTTTAATGCATGACCATTCATGAATGAAAGTAAAAAATTTGGTTTTATTTTATATATTATGTTGTTTTTCAGCTTTTTGCTATAAAATATATAAGGCTGTACCATCATTTTGTAACTATAAAATATAGTGTATTTTAAGTTATATTTATTAACTGTACTGTAAGTATAATGTAGCTAGTCCTACCTCCCAACAGCGACGGACTGGGGCTGCATTTCTGCCCTGGCATTTGTGCAAGAGCTCATTGACTGGGGCATGCAGCGAGTTGGGTAGCTCGCCTGGTGGCACGCCCCCGTCTCTTCTGCACACACGAGTTGAGCGACTGGGGGAGGGCTTGGTTGGGACAAATAGAGATCCCCAGCTATCTCTGTGTCCGGATTAGGCCACCAGGACAAGTCCAGCCTTGCCTCCCAACTGTACTGTCCCGCTGTCCCACTTACAAGCAGCAATGTCCAACGGTGGGGGGGGGGGAGGGGCAGATGGGAGTCCTGCTGGCAGGGGAAGTCACCTTGGGGCAGATGAGAGTCTCCCTGTCAGGGGAAGTCACCTTGGGGCAGATGGGAGTCTCCCTGTCAGGCTTGAGGCCCCGAATATAGAGAGCCCCTACATACAGTGCCAGTGCAATGCCAACAGGAGTATTGTCACCGCTGCCACCACCACAGCCGCCACCAAATGTTGTGAACAACATGGATAATGGGGGGAGGAGTCGGTTACAGGCAGAACCCCTTCTTCCAGTGTGTGAGATCTTGTTTGTGTCCAGCTTCTGTGAGTACCCCCGGCTTCCCCACACATTGTGGTAGAAGTCGCACCTTTCAATACAGTCTGCCATTGGTATTCTCACAGCGCCAGCTGGAGCCATAGCTCTTGTCCTGAGACAGAATCATGGAGGCGGTTTGGGTGCAGGCCCAATTGCATGCTGACTTGTCTAGTGTATGTTTCTTGTTTGTTTTTCTCATGGCAGATGCCAGAGGCATTGGTCTAGCCTGGTGACTGTGTCACTTAGGCGGTAAGGTTGCAAACCTATCCGCGATACTTCGGTTATAGTTTTTGTTTGGTTTATTGTAACAGATTCACATTATAATGGTAAAGGCCGCAAATCCTGTGTTCAGTCCTTGTCTGCAAGGTTGCATATTCTAGTCCATGTTCATGTGCAAAGCCTAGGTTATCTTTGTTGTCTAGTTAGCTTATCCTCTTACTAGTACCCTGACTCGGTTGGGACTTTGTGCTACCGCGAAAGACCAGGTGGCATCCGAGTACCGAGTGAAGCTAGTGGCGAAGTCTAAGACCTGTGCAGATGCCAGCCGATTTAGGGTTTAGTAATATATTCAGGATCAGGCTCAAGTGCAGCTGTGGCTTCACCACCTTGGCCACAGAAGCACAATTCAGGCTATACTCAACATCTTGCAGACCTACCAGTCAGAAAAAGGGTTAAACCCGAGTTCACCCCAGATTATCATAACACATAGTGTCCCCCAAGATAGCAGAGAATGGCTAACTGAGCTAATGTTGCACGCCGTCCGGGTGTCCCTGCACCCGGACGGACGGCGAGCACAGTGTCATCTGACGCTGCAGACGCAGCGTCATCTGACGTGGCGGGGGACGCTGCCGAGCGGCGTCCCAAGCCTCGCTCGGAGGCTAAGCGTCGGGGCGTTGCTAGGCAACGTCCCCGAGCTTCCGCCTGGCAGCCAGCAACGCGCGCGCCTGACGTCAGTCAGGCGGCGCGAGATTTGAATAAATAGCCGGCGTCTGCTGGGCACAGACGCCGGTTATAGCTTTGTGCACTCGTTGCTATCAGCTTCTCTCTCCGGTCCCCTGGGTCCTTGGTCCCAGTTCTCCTGGCTGCAGATCTCCATTGCAGCCTGTCTTGTCTCCCAGCCTGTCAGCTGTGAGTTCCTGTGGATCCCTTGTTTCCAGCACTTCACCGGACTCCTCTGCTGTATTCCTCCATCAGCCTGTGAGCCTGCCGCGGACCCACTGTCTCCATCTTCCGTGGGTCACGTAAGTGCTCCAGTGGAGCTCTGGTCTTTATCTTCCTTGGTTCTCTGGCCCTCCGTGGCTAGCCCCTCCGTGGGACTGTCCTTGGTTATCTTCTTTGTATTCTTGTCCCCGTCCTTTTGTATGTGTTCCCTGGCCCCCGTCTGTCATTTGTGTTCTGTTTAGGCAGGAGTGTCACCGTTCTTCCAGATCCCTGCTTTGGGAGTCACGGCCCCTTTGGAGTATTCTTGGGGACTCCCTTCTATCCGCTGGTGTCTGCGACTAGGTCGCACTCCCCGTCTTGGCCTGGTGCCGGCAGTTAGGGGTCAGTTTCCAGTTAGGTCCAGTAGTCAGCTTATCCTCTTGAGTGTTCCCCGTGGCGGTCGCTTACCCCTTGTCACCACATAAGACCTGGCTGCATCGGGGTCGGAGCGGGCTTAACTCGCTCCTTCGAACGCGGCGGCCACAGGTGAAGCCTAGCTCCGCAGGGGTTTGCCACCTGCCTCGGGGACTCAACAGAGAGAGTGTAGGACCCGCTGTGGCCGTCCTAACCGGCGGTCCCGGCTGTGGGCTCACGCCTTATCATCTCTCCGTCTGGAACCCGTATTGTCCCTGGTGCCCAAGCCAGGGCAACATAACATTATAACCGGCCAGAATAAAGACAGGTCTCCCCTGTCAAATACTTGGAGGGGTAGTTATTTGTGTCGTTTGATATTATGAGTACCCCGTCTCAGACGTTTTCTGATCAGCTTCAAGGGCTTACTCAGATGGTCCGGGAATTGTCCTTGAAGGTAGCGTCTCAAGAGCAGAGGTCGCGACCTCCAGACTAAGGGGGTTCAGATCCCAAAATGAACTTGCCTGATCGGTTCTCTGGAGACCGCAAAACCTTTTTTAATTTTCGTGAGAGTTGCAAGTTGTATTTTCGGCTCAAAACACGCTCCTTCTCATCCGAGGCCCAGCGTATTGGACTAGTTATCTCGTTGCTCCAAGGTGACCCCCAGACCTGGGCCTTTGGATTGCCTTCGGACAGCCCAGCCCTGGCTTCCGTAGACAGCTTCTTTAGTTCCCTAGGGTTGTTGTATGATGATCCTGACCGCGAAGCCTCAGCAGAGACCCATCTTAGAGCCCTTAGGCAAGGGAAAGACCCAGCCGAGGTTTATTGTACCGAGTTCCGCCGATGGGCGAATGATTGCGGCTGGAACGACCCTGCATTACGCAGTCAGTTTCGTTGTGGTCTTTCCGATGAGATCAAGGATTGCCTCATCCAATACCCGGCACCTAAAACATTGGACAAGTTAATGGAATTAGCCATTAAAATTGACCGTCGCCTCCGTGAGCGGAGGTCGGAGCGGGGCTCGCTCACTCGGGTGGTTCCCTATGTTCCGATGACCCCTGAGGAAAGTGAGGAGCCCATGCAACTTGGGGCAGCTCGCATTTCCCCGGAAGAAAGGGCTCGTCGATTAAGTTCAGGTCTGTGTTTATACTGTGGCTGTAAAGGTCACATCTTGAGAAATTGCCCCAATAGGCCAGTAAAAGGCCGGGCCAAGTGAACGAAGAGAGGGTTCACTTTGGCCTCCAGCTCTTTTCCTCTCTAGATTCATTACTTATCCCGGGGCATATTTCTTTTCAAGGGGGTAATTTTTCGGGGTCAGTATTTATTGACAGCGGCGCGGCTGGTAATTTCCTGGACTCTTCCCTCGCCCAGAGCTTGGGGATTCCGCAACTCCAGTTACCTATCCCCATTACCTTACGGGGCTTAGATGGTGGGGTTCTGTCCAATGGGGCCGTTACTTTTCAGACTCCACCCATACAGTTGACCATTGGTCTATTTCACCAGGAGGAGATCACTTTCTTGTTAACCTCATGTCCTTCGGTACCCATCGTGTTGGGTTTCCCCTGGTTGAGAAAACACAATCCCATCATTGATTGGCGCCTTGGGGAGATTACCCAGTGGAACCCCAATTGTCAGCAGAAATGCCTTCATATTTCGCTCCCTGTGAAATCCACCTCTTTAGCGGGGATTCCCGTTCCCTACCGGGATTACGCAGACGTGTTTTCTAAGGGTAAGGCCGACAGTTTACCTCCACATCGGCCATACGACTGTGCCATACAATTGGTCCCCAACGCGCCATTGCCCAAGAGTAGACTTTATGCATTGTCTCTCCCGGAGACAAAGGCCATGGATGACTACATCCAAGAAAGTTTGTCCAAGGGGTTTATTCGGCCCTCTAAAGGCCCATACACACTAGTAGACTTTCATTTCAAAAGACTTTGCCAAAGTCTTTGATAGATATATCTTTCACCAAAGTAGTGCGTACACACTAGACTATTTTCCTCAAAGAGCGAGAGATTTTCAGGAGGCGAAAGACTTTGCTGAAAATCTTTCATATACAAGGCTATTTACATAATGGGCTGGGTTTGAATTCCAAGGGTGGGAGCAGGGTCCATTTTAATCAGTGCATTCCTGTTCTTGGTGCCTGATTCAGAACTGATTGCTGGCAAAATCCCGCCCGTGTGCACGGCAAACATTTTATTTGTAGCCGTGCACATAGGGAGAAAATTATTCACACCATCATGTCCATTACACATTATACCACATACTAGAACGCCCATTACACAATATGCTACACACCATTGGGTGATGGGCAGTGGGTGATAGTGATGGATAGCGGGTGACAGCAGTGCAAGGGTGGTGGATGAGGGTGACGGGCAGTGGGTGATAGTGACAGATAGTGGGTGACAGCAGCATGAGGGTGATGGGCAGTGGGTAATAGCGATGGATAGTGGGTGATAGCGATGGATAGTGGGTGACGGCAGCATAAGGGCGACATCAGTGTGAGGGTGACGAGCAGTGAGTGATAGTAATGGATAGTGGGTGACAGCAGCATATGGGTGGTGGATGAGGGTGACGGGCAGTGGGTGACAGCAGCGTGAGGGTGATGGGCAGTGGGTGATGGTGACGGATTGTGGGTGACGGCAGCGTAAGGGTGGCCGGTGATGGTGACGGATAGTGTACTGGCTGGGGGGGCACATGCCATCCTGCCACCCTGCCACCCGACACAGTCCGCTACTGGAACTTGGGCCCCTAGGATTATGGGGCCCTAGGGCAACTGCCCATCAAGCCCTTGCATTAAGATGTCCCTGAATATATACATTGCTGGCCTGTGCCAGCAATGTATATATTACTTGCTAATACGTAATCATTGGTGCCCTGTGGCACCAATAATATATACATTGCTGGTCTGTGCCAGCAATGTATATATTACTGGCTTATTAATAACATTGGTGCCCAGTGGTGCCAGTAATATATACATTGCTGGCATGTGCCATCAATGTATATATTAATGGATTATTAATAACATTGGTGCCCAGTGGTGCCAGTAATATATACATTGCTGACCTGTGCCAGCAATGTATATATTACTGCATTATAAACATTATTGGTGGCCAGTGGTGCCATCAATATACACATTGCTGGCATGTGCCAGCAATGTATATATTACTGGCTTATTAATAACATTGGTGCCCAGTGGTGCCAGTAATATATACATTGCTGACCTGTGCCAGCAATGTATATATTACTGCATTATAAATATCATTGGTGGCCAGTGGTGGCAGAAATATATACATTGCTGGCATGTGCCAGCAATGTATATATCACTGCCTTTAACATTGGTGGTCAGCGGAGGAGCAGGGAGGATGCGGCCAGTGGGCTGTGGGCGGGGCGTTCGGCTAGGGGGGCGGGTCGCTCCGACGTGCTGCTGTGTACTGTAGCCGGGAGGAGGGGGAGAGGAGGCTGCGCTGCGTGCATATCTGCAGCCTGTGACCGGACAGCATGGGAGCGAGGAGGGGTGAGTATAAGCAGGGGGAGGGAGCGGGCGGTCAGCTGGGCTGAAAGTCTGTGATCTTTCAGCCTGGCTGCCGTACACATTTAGCGATGATGGCTAAAAAACCAGCCATCATCGCTAGATGTGCTGGTAAAACCAGCAGACTTCCCACCTCGCTAGCGATGATGCGGGAGCGCGCATCATCGCTAGTCGGGGATCTCTGGCCCATACACACTAGGCGATTTTCAGCTGAAAATCGGTCAAAACACCCGTTTTGACCGATTTTCAGCTGAAAATCGTCAAGTGTGTATGGGCCTTAAATCTCCGCTCAGCGCCGGCTTCTTCTTTGTGGAAAAGAAGGATGGTTCTTTGAGGCCGTGCATAGATTTCCGTGCCCTTAATAAAATTACGGTGAAAAACACCTATCCCCTTCCTTTAATTACGGTTCTGTTTGACCAACTACGTTCCGCTACCATTTTTTCTAAAATTAACCTTAGGGGGGCTTATAACCTCATAAGAATCCTGGAAGGGGACGAGTGGAAAACGGCATTCAGTACTCAGACGGGGCACTATGAGTACATGGTAATGCCGTTCGGGTTATCCAATGCCCCAGCCGTTTTTCAGGATTTTATTAACGATGTCCTTCGGGAATTCTTGGGCAAATTCGTAGTTGTCTATTTAGATGATATTTTAATTTTTTCCCAAGACTTGGACTCGCATAGGACACAAGTTCGTCAGGTTCTGCAAAAATTACGCGAGAATCAGTTATTCGCTAAATTAGAGAAATGCGAATTTGAGGTGACCCAGGTGTCTTTCTTGGGATATATAATTTCTTCACAAGGGTTCCAAATTTTAGATTGGGTGCGACCCACCAATTTAAAAGCAGTCCAGCGATTTCTTGGGATCGCCAATTATTATAGGCGATTCATTCATGCCTTTTCTTCAATTGTGGCACCCTTGGTGGCGTTGACCAAGAAAGGTGCGGATCCATCAGCATGGTCTCCTCAGGTAGAACAGGCTTTCAAGACCTTAAAGCAAGCCTTCATCTCGGCTCCAGTTCTTAGACATCCCAACCCTGAGCTGCCATTTGTGGTAGAAGTCGACGCCTCCGAAGTTGGCACCGGGGCGGTTCTCTCTCAGAGAGACCCGGAGTTTTCACAATTCCACCCCTGTGCCTACATGTCCAGAAAATTTTCTCAAGCTGAGTCCAATTATGATGTGGGCAACAGGGAGTTACTTGCCATCAAGTGGGCCTTTGATGAATGGCGTCAGTGGCTGGAAGGAGCTGTTCATCAGATTCTGGTCTTAACCGATCATAAGAATCTACAATACATTGAATCAGCCAAAAGACTGAACGCTCGCCAAGCCCAGTGGGCACTCTTCTTTATGAGATTTAATTTCATTATTTCTTATGTCCCTGGATCAAAAAACATTAAGGCAGACGCCCTTTCCAGATGTTTTGTTCCTCAACAAGAGGGTGGGATCAAGTCTGGGTCCATCATTCCTTCATCCTGTATCCATGCCGGAGTTAGCCAGACCTTGGAGGGTCTTCTCCGGCAAGCTCAAGGGCAAGCTCCAGCCCAAACTCCGGAGAATAAACTGTTTGTTCCTCCTTCATTGAGACGCAGAGTGTTGGCAGAATGCCATTAAACTAAGATTTCGGGTCACCCAGGAGTATATAAAACCCTTGCTTTATTATCCCGAGTGGTCTGGTGGCCAGGGATGGCCAGGGACAGCAAGGACTTTGTCTTGTCTTGTCCGGAGTGTGCCCGACATAAAGTTCCTCGTTCTCGACCATTGGGAGAGTTGTTGCCTTTGTCCGTCCCAGGCAGGCCTTGGTCCCATCTGGCCATGGATTTTATTGTGGGTCTTCCAGTCTCATCACACTGTCAAGTCATTTGGGTCGTCATCGATAGATTTTCTAAGATGGCGCATTTCGTGGCTTTAAGGCAGTTACCCTCGGCTAAAGAGCTGGCCACGCTATTCCTTCAACACATTTTTCGTCTGCACGGATTTCCCAGTGATATTGTGTCCGACTGGGGTCCACAGTTTGTGGCTCAGTTTTGGAGAATGTTCTGTGCTGCCTTAAAGGTGAAGATCAGCCTTACTTCCGCATTCCATCCACAGGCCAATGGACAAACAGAACGCCTTAATCAGTCTCTTAAACAATATCTGAGGATTTTTGTTTCCAAACTTCAAAATGACTGGGTTAGTTTCTTGCCGTTAGCCGAATTTGCGTATAATAACGCACATCATTCGGCCTCTAAGACGTCACCCTTTTTTGCAGTCTACGGATTCCATCCACGGGCTAATTCTCTGGGACCGAATGCCTCTGGCTCTTCTTCGTCAGCTGCCTCTCGCCTCAAAGTCGTATGGAGGAAAGTCCACTTGGCCCTTAAAGAAGCTGCTTTCAGAGAGAAGGTATTCTCTGACAAATCCAGACGGCCTTGCTCTTTCAAAGTTGGTGACTGGGTGTGGCTATCCACCCGTAATATAAAGCTTCACCAACCATCAGCAAGGTTAGGGCCTCGGTTCATTGGGCCTTTTCGGATTGTCAGGAGGGTCAATCCGGTAGCATTCCGTCTTGCTTTACCTAAGTCCCTCAGGATTTCGAGTACCTTTCATGCTTCGCTTCTTAAGCCGGTGGTATTTTCACAGAGATTTCCTCGCAGACTGAGGAATGGCTCCGCCCCAGTGATGGTGCAGGGGCAACAGGAGTTCCGCGTTGAAAAGATCCTCGATTCTAGACTTGTGAGAGGTTCCTTGCAGTTTCTGGTACACTGGAGGGGATTTGGTCCCGAAGAGAGGTCCTGGGTTTCCGATGTAGATTTGCATTCACCCAATCTTAGGAGGGCCTTTTTTCGTCAATTCCCGGATAAACCTGGTGGGAAAGGGTTGTTAACCCTTCCTCAAGGGGGGGGGTACTGTTGCACGCCGTCCGGGTGTCCCTGCACCCGGACGGACGGCGAGCACAGTGTCATCTGACGCTGCAGACGCAGCGTCATCTGACGTGGCGGGGGACGCTGCCGAGTGGCGTCCCAAGCCTCGCTCGGAGGCTAAGCGTCGGGGCGTTGCTAGGCAACGTCCCCGAGCTTCCGCCCGGCAGCCAGCAACGCGCGCGCCTGACGTCAGTCAGGCGGCGCGAGATTTGAATAAATAGCCGGGCACAGAAATATAAATATAAATGCTGGGCACAGACGCCGGTTATAGCTTTGTGCACTCGTTGCTATCAGCTTCTCTCTCCGGTCCCCTGGGTCCTTGGTCCCAGTTCTCCTGGCTGCAGATCTCCATTGCAGCCTGTCTTGTCTCCCAGCCTGTCAGCTGTGAGTTCCTGTGGATCCCTTGTTTCCAGCACTTCACCGGACTCCTCTGCTGTATTCCTCCATCAGCCTGTGAGCCTGCCGCGGACCCACTGTCTCCATCTTCCGTGGGTCACGTAAGTGCTCCAGTGGAGCTCTGGTCTTTATCTTCCTTGGTTCTCTGGCCCTCCGTGGCTAGCCCCTCCGTGGGACTGTCCTTGGTTATCTTCTTTGTATTCTTGTCCCCGTCCTTTTGTATGTGTTCCCTGGCCCCCGTCTGTCATTTGTGTTCTGTTTAGGCAGGAGTGTCACCGTTCTTCCAGATCCCTGCTTTGGGAGTCACGGCCCCTTTGGAGTATTCTTGGGGACTCCCTTCTATCCGCTGGTGTCTGCGACTAGGTCGCACTCCCTGTCTTGGCCTGGTGCCGGCAGTTAGGGGTCAGTTTCCAGTTAGGTCCAGTAGTCAGCTTATCCTCTTGAGTGTTCCCCATGGCGGTCGCTTACCCCTTGTCACCACATAAGACCTGGCTGCATCGGGGTCGGAGCGGGCTTAACTCGCTCCTTCGAACGCGGCGGCCACAGGTGAAGCCTAGCTCCGCAGGGGTTTGCCACCTGCCTCGGGGACTCAACAGAGAGAGTGTAGGACCCGCTGTGGCCGTCCTAACCGGCGGTCCCGGCTGTGGGCTCACGCCTTATCATCTCTCCGTCTGGAACCCGTATTGTCCCTGGTGCCCAAGCCAGGGCAACATAACAGCTAATCCCGGATACAAAGGCCTCACTGGGTAGTTTTCATCTGTGGAGGGCAGATAGGATGAAGGAGAGTGGTAAGAGGAAGGGAGGAGGGCTGGCTGTGTTTGTGAATGATAGATGGTGTAACTCTGGGCACACCACCATCAAGGAAGAGATCTGCAGTAAGGACCCTGAGCTAGTAGCTGTTGGCATGAGGTCATTCTACTTGCCTTGGGAATTCTTTTATGTTATTACGGTAAGCAGGCTGCAGACTCAGCATCCAAATGCCCTTCTTCTCCATGAGTGGAATACATTGGATCCTGGTAAGCAATTTCATCCCAATCCTAAATCGTCCCCTCCCCTCCCGCAGACTAACCCTAACCTCCCCCTCCCGCAGACTAACCCTAACCTCCCCCTCCCACAGACTAACCCTAATCTTGCCCTCCTGATCATAAATATAACTTTCATCTGCCGTAGTCTAACCCTACCCCCACCCAGCCTAAGCAGTTAATCTGGTCCCTTTAATTTTTTTTTTTTTTTTTTTTTAAATATGACATCTGAGATTGTTGGTAAATGAACAAACTGAACTGCGGAAAATGTGTTACACGAGTAAGGGCTAATTTAATAAAATGGTGCTAAAACACAACCGTTCTATGCCAGTGAACAAATACCAACATTGCGGAATTGTTTATTTGTACCCCACAGAGCTGCAAAGGAAAACCTTAGCAATCATACATTACTATTAATTGAATTACATTTTATTTCAATGTTGAACTGTTCCTGGAGCAAGAACTCAGGATACCTCTGTCTGTAAGTAATGAAAAGAGAAGTATGGGCGCACAAGGAAAAAAGACTGAAATGGGTACTCTTTACCTAGAAGGGCGCCCATCGCGGGTATCGCATGTACTAAAAAATTGCATGCGATGCGACCGACGCGATGCCCGCGATTTCCCATAGGGAACAATGTTAAATGTCCCAATTGACCCGATTTTCCTGTTCAATGTCTCAATTGACCCGATTTTTCCATAGGAAACAATGTTAAATGGCCCACAGAGGCCAAATAGTCACCCTGAAGTGTGAAATGGCCCCCACAATTGTTAACGCCACCCCACGATCAACGTGAACCCGAAGCGTGGCGAGCGCAGCGAGCCCGCGCGGGGCGGCAGTACGCGTCCTACGACCTTTTCATACCCCCACTATCCACATCGGCGTGTAGTTGAGAATAGAAAGTGTGGCGAGCGCAGCGAGGGGATGCGGATACCTTCACAGGTATCCGCGTCCCCTCGCGGGCTTCACAGCTGTCTGCGTCCGCTCGCCACGCTTCGGGCTCGGTGGCTCGCTGCGCTCGCCACACTTTCTATTCTCAACTCCACGCCGACGTGGATAGTGGGGGTATGAAAAGGTCATAGGACGCGTACCGCCGCCCCTCGCGGGCTCGCTGCGCTCGCCGCGCTTCGGGTTGACGTTGATCGTGGGGTGGCGTTAACAATTGGGGTGGCCATTTCACACTTCAGGGTGCCTATTTGGCCTCTGTGGCCCATTTAACATTGTTTCCTATGGAAAATCGGGTCAATTGAGACATTGAACAGGAAAATCGGGTCAATTGGGACATTTAACATTGTTCCCTATGGGAAATCGCGGGCATCGCGTCGGTCGCATCGCATGCGATTTTTTGGTCGCATGCGATGCAACCGACGCGATTTTTTTTTACTAACGATGCCCACGATCAAAATCGTGGGCGCCCTTCTAGCTAAAGAGTACCCTGAAATGTGTAAACAATAAAATATTATTTTCTTACATTCTTATTAAAAAACTATCTAAAGTGAAATATAACCGTCCGGTATTGGTTTATTATAATATATTTAAATGCTGTATTGCTATGTCTTGATTGGTCGATATTTATTCCACTATTCAGGGATATAGGGTCTCATAGCGATCCAAATGCGGCCATAGCCCTGATGGCCGGGGTTTGCGCATACGCATTTCTGCACATGTGCAAACCTCGACAGCGAACGGCTTTGCAGAGTTACTGTACATACTCGCTTGGGCTGTTTGCTCCAGGGAGGGAGCGGACACAGGGCTGGACCAGGAGAACGTGGGCCATCTTTGGCATAGAGCTCGGAAATAAGAGTCAGTTCAGACTTTTACTTGCGAAGGCAGGAGAAACTATTTGATGATTTCTCCTGCTAGCAGATGCATGGGAGGGGATGTGTTCTCGTCGCATGTTGCCGAGGGGATTCAGCAGTGACGTGGGCATTTGGACGGGCAGCGATAAGCCGATCGATAAGCAGCGAAAGACCACTGCTTAGCGAGCGGTACTGAATTACCCCCTAAGTATTATAGGGTGTATCTTTTAGTCAGCAGGGATTAGTGGATTAATGCCCAAATAAATGTGCTAGTTTAAACAATGGTAAATACCCCTGTTATGTAGGGTACACACCAGAATGATTTGGCCTCAATTCCCCCAATTTCAATACAATCTCGACTGATTGTATGTAAATTGGGCATGTATGGCATGCTTTAGCTGGTCATTTGTTTGTTTTTCAGGTCCTACCTGCTGCAGTCAGGATTTGAAAACAACCCCTTCCAGTGACGTAACTAATAAATATGCACCCCCCCCAGAGATTTCGGCATCGCCAAACCCGCCCCAACCTTCCCTAATAAAGTTAACCCCCTTATCCCTCCGCATGCCGCTTCCCACCGCCGCTGCATTCTTGGCTGGTCTGCACCGTGGTCCCGTGCTCCTCGAACTTCTCCTAATAGAAACTGACCCTCCTAAAATGGCTGCCCCTAATAGCAGACTGTTTTTAAGGATGCTAGAGAAGGCCACCGCCTCCTATAGCATCCTTCAAAACTGTCTTCTGTATGGGGGCAGCCATTTTGGGAGGGTCAGTTTTCAGTAGCACTGCAGAAGGAGCCAGGAGGAGATGGAGAGCTGGGACTGCATAGCCACAGACAAGTAATCAGTGAGTCCCGGCCACAGACGCTGCAGCAGCGTAACCATAGCTCCGCAGACCCCCGGCGCCCACACTTTCTTATTGCCTCCCCACCACTGCAGGGTCTGCGGGGCTATTGTTACGCCACTGCCCTTCAACTGGGTACAGATCGGAATCGTATCTGATGTAGATTGTGAACAGATCATGTGCTCCAGCAGACCGTGCCACCATCGTATGGTCGTCTCACGATCATGATCATTCTGGTGTGCACCCAGCATAAGTTTCCTGAGGCACCCCAGGGTTTCACAGCACCCATTTTGAGAACCACTGCACTAGAGCAATTGCAGGACCTGTTTGCTTGCGATGGGTACAGTACAGAAATGTTATGGATAAGAAACATAATTAATTTTAATAATTTAAATCTGAATCTATATTCTTGCATATTTCTCCAGATTGTTTCATTTATCTCTGAGAATATTTAATTAAGTCAATGACAAAGAAAAAGTAGCTGTTTAGACAATCCCTAGGCATGTCCTATATGACTCCAGCACAGAACAGCTGCACCACATCAGCAGCTGGTACTCTCTGGCAAGCCTCCCACACAAGGCACACGCTGTATTCTTATTTTGCTGAGAAAATCAGCATTTCAAGGGGCTTATGAGTTTGCTGTGGAAACTTTGCAGAGTTACTCAGATGGCTGGGCTGACGTTTGTGAGCTGAGTTCATCCCTCAATGACTTAACTGGGAAAGCAGGCAAGTAGTACAGTATACATGTTATAGCAATGGGAGTGTGTCAATTATTCAAAACATTTTTTTTGGTTATGTACACCTATTCATTGCTTAATTTCAAAAGCAATATAAGGGGCCAGATGCCCTAAACTTCAAAAGGGATAAAATGGAGAGTGATAAACAGCCAGCCAATCAGCTCCTAACTGCTATGTCACAGGCTGTGTTTGAAAAATGTCAGGCAGGAGCTGATTGGTTGGTTGTTTATCGCTTTCCATTTTATCACTTTTGAAGCTTAGTGCATCTGGCCAAAGGAGAGGACATCTGAGTCAATCATCCAATTATTTATTAATTAATTGTACTATTACAGTTACTATATAAGAAGGTATGCAATATAATTACCACAAAGCAGAGCATATATGAGAATATTAACTACTTGATTTGGTACAGGTCTAGGTAGACAGACAATAGGTTTAGAACATACGGTCTAGTGGGTCTTCATCCTTGAAATTGAGCTGTTGTGAAATAATCACATGCTCTTCTTTTATTTCCTGAGAGTAATGCTAATTCCAGTAACAATGACATCAGAGTTTAAAGAGGACTCACAAGCACTTATTGCTGGACCTCACATGCTATTTTGTGTACACTCTAAGCAAGGTATTGCTTAGTGTGTATGGATGCACACCCACCGCGATAACTGCGCCATCAGATCAAAGAATTTATTGAAACAACAGCATGTGCTGCACATTGTGTACCCAGCTTTGCGCATCTGGCTCATTATGACTGGAGTGCGCCAAATATTTGAGAGGTGCCAGTCAAAATACTGGGCCATTGGGTGCAGTGTAGCCGCCATATACAATTCATTTGGGCACTGTCAGGATTGAGATAATACCCTCTCTGGTTGCGACCCCAGCCCTTCTCCATCTACTTCCTTGGACCTCGTCCCCCGGCACCTATCTCTAGCTCTGAGCCCTTCAGTGTGCAGCTTGTTACTGTGGGCTTGCCCCTCCTTTGGGACCATCCTTGTGCTCTGTCTTCTCATCTACCATATCAAATGTTCCTCACCTCTTACCCCTCAGCTCTCCTTGGTCCCTGCAGCCCTTCACTCATGGCACCACCTGACCTCCCACTATTTTCAACCAGGTTCAGCTGAAAATGTACCCTGTAAAGTTTCATTACCTTTCATGCACAGCCTCAGCCAGGGTGTGAGCTATGAGTGGCACCTCCCATGCACAGCCTCAGACAGAGTGTGAGCTATGAGTGCACCTCCCATGCACAGCCTCAGACAGAGTGTGAGCTATGAGTGGCACCTCCCATGCACAGCCTCAGACAGGGCGTGAGCTATGAGTGGTACCTCCCATTCACACCCTCAGACAGGGCGTGAGCTATGAGTGGCACCTCCCATGCACACCCTCAGACAGAGTGTGAGCTAGGAGTGGTACTTCCCATGCACACCCTCAGACAGAGCGTGAGCAATGAGTGGCACCTCCAATGCACAGCCTCAGACAGGGTGTGAGCTATGAGTGGCACCTCCCATGCACAGCCTCAGACAGTGTGTGAGCTATGAGTGGTACCTCCCATTCACACCCTCAGACAGGGTGTGAGCTATGAGTGGTACTTCCCATGCACACCCTCAGACAGGGCGTGAGCTAGGAGTGGCACCTCCAATGCACACCTTCAGACAGGGTGTGAGCTATGAGTGGTACCTCCCATTCACACCCTCAGACAGGGTGTGAGTTATGAGTGGTACTTCCCATGCACACCCTCAGACAGAGCGTGAGCTATGAGTGGCACCTCCAATGCACAGCCTCAGACAGGGTGTGAGCTATAAGTGATACCTCCCATGCAAACCCTTAATGCGAATTGAAGTGTGAGAAAAAATTGACAGGTCAAAATGTGCAATTTTCGTGGTAAATAGTGCTATTTATAATATTACCACATTACGCATCCTATGAAATTTTCCGATTTTCGGAACATGTGCAAATTCGGCTGTTTTTTTTAATAAAAATCGCAAAAGTTTAAATATCTCATCCTATTAAATGTCACCCATAATCTTGTTGAACAGTAAGTATGCCTGAATGCAATCCCTTAATATACCCTCCAATAGCTTCCAGACTATTGATGTAAGATTAACTTGTCTATAATTACCCGGATGTGTTTTATTTCCCTTTTTAAATATTGGTACTACTTCCGCTATTCACCATGTCCTTGGTACTAAGCCACATAAAATTGGATTTACAAAAATAAAGTGTAACCTAGCCTAGCTATTTTTCAAGCTCAGTTGCATCAGAACCCTTGGGTGAATTCCATTTGGTCCTGATAATTTATGTACTTTCATTTTGCAGAGTGGCTTATGGACATCTTACACATTATGCCACAAAACGTAATGCCTATTACACATTATGCCACACACTGTATTGCTTATTACACATAATGCCACACACCATAATGCTTATTACACATTTTGCCACACACTGTAATGCATAATTCACTTAACACCATACACCATAATGCCTATTACGTATTATTATATATTTTTTTTAAGATCTGACCCCCAACGCATGTGGCAGGGCATTCAAGTCATCAGTTACTATAAATCAAACAAATAAAGGGCCTTATTCTGATTGACTCGCAAGGCTGAGAAATTCGCAGCCTTGCAAGTCCATCGGACACCGCCCTCCGTCCGCAGTGCCGGCCACCCCCCACACGGCTGCGAATGGGTGATTTACATTATAATCCATTCGCAGGCAGGGAGAAATCATTTCTCCCATGCACGCAGTTCAGAGTGACCTATATAGTCACTCTAAACTGCGGGCACCCTGTGCAAGGACAGGGCAGGCAGCTGGCATCCGGTGATGTCAGCTGCCTGCCCCCCCCCCCCCCTCCTGCATGTTTGTCATGGCCTCATTAGCCTGGGAACGCCCAGCGTTCTCAGGGGAACGCCCATGGAACGCTTGGCATTCCCATATGCTAATGGGGCAGCTAATGGGGCAGCCCCGGCACTTCTACCCAGCGGGGGGAAGCTGTCAATCTCCAGAGGTTCCCTGCATGTAGTGCCACAGCGCTAGCCCCAACTGCCATCACACTCCTCAATCTTTACAGAGCTGCTTGGTTAATGTGGGACGGAGGTGTCGGGAGGGGGAGGCTGTAGCAGAGCTGCAACATAGTAAGAGCAGCCGGAGAGCAGCCACAGCCTGCCTCCGGCTTTCACAGATCAGAGCATGATGCCGGCTCCCCCCGGCAGAGCAGGGAGCGGGCGGGGGAAGGAGCGGGCTGCATGACTCCGGTGCCCTTTGATGTCTCGGCGACCGGAGCTAGTGTTCTGCCCTCCCTAGGCCCCTGCCTCCGATTGTATGCCAACTTATGGATGAAACACCACCATCAAATTTGCTGATGATACAACTGTTGTTGGGCTCATTAGTAATAATGATGAGACAGCTTACAGGGAGGAGATACATCATTTGGCTACTTGGTGTAATGAGAATAATCTAGTTCTTAAAGTCAGTAAGACGAAAGAGCTTATCGTAGATTTTAGGAAATCACTGAAAACTCAACAAAAACCTGTTCAAATTGATGTTGAACGGATCTCTAGTTTTACGTTTTTGGGAACCTACATCTCTGATGACCTGACTTCGATAGATATATTGAAGAACTTCTATCGTTGTGCGATTGAAAGCATCTTAACCAGCTGCACTACAGAATGGCATGGGAGCTGTACAGTAGCAGAATGCAGGATGGTTCAGCGGGTAGTTAAGACAGCTGAGTGGATTGTTGGGACTTCTCTTCCAGCGGTGGACAATACTGAGAAGAAAGAAGGGCACGGAGTATTCTGTAGGCTCAGAGATTGTTCACACTCTTGCCGCCTGGTAGGCGTTTTAGATGCTTTAAGGCTAAAACAGGTAGATTAAAAAATAGCTTTTTTCCCAGGAGCCATTGCGGTATTGAATTCTAGTATCTGATATAGCAGGATTTATTAATGTATAGTTTTATTTATTGCTGTATACAATATTGTATCTGACTGATGCTAAACTGTATGTTGTTACTATGGCCCTTATTCTGGTTGGTGCGGTAATATCCGCGTGCGTTCGTGCCGCCGATGTTTTGTGTCTGCGCATGTGCAGAGGCGTCTCTGCGCATGTGCGAGCGGGGCGTACGGCCAAATCCCGCATGAAATGTGAACACTCCGACCAGGGGGTGGAGAGGGGCGTGAAGGGCTATTTGGGCTCATTACGATATGCGTACGCCCCGCGTTTCATGGGCGTTCCCATGCAAACGCTGGGCGTACGTATGTTAATGCGGCCGTGACGCACGTTTAGGGGGCAGACATATGACATCGCCGGATGTCAGCTGCCCGCCCAGATCCCTGCTTTTGCACGGAAAATTGTCCGTGGTCTGAGGTTGCGGGAGCTGGTGGAACACTCGGTCCTGCATTCGATGGTCTGCAACCATCGAATGATGGGGGAAGTTCCCTGAGATGGAGGAGGCGTATTCCATGAAAATTACACGTGCGGTCCGTTCGGACAGCTTCTTGCCGCGTACGGACGGAGTTGGCGATCCGTATGGAAGGCGGGGTTTCGCACGCACGGTCCTGGCCGCATATTCGGATCCGGCCGCACCGATCAGAATAAGGGCCTATGTTATGCATGGTAATAACAATAAAATGTATTGTATCGTATCATATACAACACACCTCTTCGCTCCATCGCTGACCGCCAACTGACCTCTCACCTAATCACCTCCTCCCACTCCCGTGTCCAAGACTTCTCTCGCACTGCCCCCCTGCAGTGGAACAACCTCCCACCACCCATCAGGCTTTCTGATTCCCTTACCTCCTTCAAGCGCTCCCTCAAAACCCACTTTTTTCGACTAGCCTATCCCTCCTCCTAACCTCTTTTGATCCTCCTATCCTGCCTCCGTTCCCATCCGTTCCTACTTTCCTATTGTTTTTTCGTTCGTCCACCCACCTCCTTTTAGTATGTTAACTCTTATGAGTAGGGTCCTCCTTCCTCACGTACTCACCCTACCTCTTTACCTCACCTGTGCTCCTGTCCTGTTCTTCCCTTCCTCTACTTCATCCTCAGTCTCCTCGACAATTTTGACACCTACTTCTGAACTGATGCTGATTTTAGTTCTACCAGCTATACCCCTATTTATACTGTATTTTTCAACACACCCTGTACGTTACCTTGTAATTTTTTTTTTGTTTGCTATGTACGGCGCTGCGGACACTTTGTGGCGCCTTATAAATAAACATACTACTACTACACAATAGTGCCTAATACACATTATACCATACATGATTATGCTTTTTTCACAATATGCCATACACAGTTCTGTCGCTGACACCATTTTATGTCCCAAACACAAAAAGTTCCCTTACAAATTATTCCCCACAGTAAGGCTTCTAATTACTCGCTGGCAGGGGTTTCATGCCAGAAGATGCTGCTTTCTACATTTTCACCTCACGAAGCCACGCCGCCATTCCCGGTAACGCTATACACACACAGTGGGGTAAATGTAAATATTGCACCCCCTATTGCATTTTAGTATAATGCCCCCCTGTAATGCCACTTACAAATGTCCCCACTAGTGACGCATAAACATAATGCCCTTAGAAGTACTTACCACCCTACGTGCTCATTGTCAAGTGTTACATGCTCCCTCCCATGTGTTTCATGCTTCTTGCTAAAGGTTTCTTGTATTTTGACAGGGGTTCCTTGCTCATTGCCTGGGGGGTTACATGCTCCTTGCCTGCATGTTACATCCTCTTTGCCATGGGGGTTACGTGATTGTTGCCTGGGGGTTACATGCTCCTTGCCTGCGGGTTACATCTTCTTTGCCATGGGGTTACATGCTCATTGCCCGGAGGTAACAAGCTCACTGCTCGGGGATAACAGGGCTTGTTGCCCTGGATTATATATATCCGTTGCCCAAGGGTTACATGCTTACTGCCCGGGTGGTTACACGTTTGTTACTAGAAGCTGCAGAGGCACAGCGCACCAGTGCTCCTGAAATCTGGAACTTGAAGGTATCACTAGGCTTGCTGTGCTCACCTGACAAATGCTAGCGGTACAAAATTACCTTTATCATCTGTCTCCTCTAAAGGGGTGGCCATCTTTGGAGAGTCGCAATGTCTCTGTCCATGTGGACAGAGACTCTGAACCCTTGTGGTGCCGCTGCTTGGGCTGGTGGCACCAAATTTCTTAATGTGTAAATGACCCTGGAATCAGCAAATTAGACAGGTTGTCTATCATGTTTAAGCCAGCTCCCAGACTCCTGGGAAACACGCCAATGGGATTTTATGGTCAGTGATGCACAGCAGCGAATGGATGTTTTGCATAAACATCCATTCGCTTTGCTGGGGTGTCCGCCCACATCACTCGATGGTCGGTGACCATCGAATGATGTTTAGCGTGCACGCTTATATAAGTGACTTTTGAGTTACTTAGTTTAGCGTGCACGCTGGAGTGATATGGGCGGGCAGCTGACATCCGGTGATGTCAGCTACCCGGCCCACACACCCGCGTCACTGCCTCATTACCATGAGAACGCCCAGCGCTCTCATGGAAACGCCCATGGAATGCTGGGCGTTCCCATATGGTAATGGGGCAGCCCGGCGCTCCCCGCCCATCTCCGCCCCCCCCCTCGCTGCCATGGGTGCGTGCACCCGGCGACCCGAAAGGTCGCCGTGGGTGCACGCACCATGCGCCTGCACATGCGCAGAAACACGCCTGCGCATGCGCAGATGCACAACATCGGTACTGCGTGCGAATGCGCGCAGTACCGATGAAATCTGAATAAGGCCCATAGACTGTAAGCTCCACTGGGGCAGGGACTGATATGAATGTTCAAATATTCTCTGTAAAGCGCTGCGGAATATGTGTGCCCTATATAAGAAACTGTTAATAAATAAATTAAATAAATAAATAATGTAAGCTGTAATGGAAACAGATTTATGTGAGTGAAAAAATACTCTTAATCAGAGGCGTACCTAGATATTCGTAGTCCCCATAGCAAAAGTTTGGAAGGGCTCCATATTTAGCAACTGATGGTGATAAATGTATGTAAAACATATTAGCTAGACAGCAAATATGGGCCCCCTTCAGCTCTGGGCCCCATAGCAGCTGCACCCTTGCTCTTAATATCACTGTATCATTAATGGTGCTTTATTAATGAATAAACAATAATAATATTACAGTACTATGTCCCAAGCTTTCCGTGATTCAGCCACATACTAAATGTAGTGTTCTTTTGAATTGTTCCCACTTTCTGACTAATGTCCCTGTGCTGTATGAGTAAGTATTTCCTCCCATGACCTCAGCAGGATATCGTGACCTCCAAGCCAGGACGGATGCAGGTAAGAATAGTTTCATTAGAACATTGCAAGTTTTAAGAGTGTTTAGTAATTGGGTGGAGAATAATTGAATAAAGAACACAAATAGATTTATGTCTGGAAATTGGATGTAGCAAGCGAATCCTCCCAACGTATGACGATTCATGTAGTTAACCTTTGCATACCCGAAGTCATATGCAACTGGTGTACATTTTTGTCCCCTTGCAGTAATACAGCACCATAACTAGAAGTTACATTGGGGTAGATGAATTAAGCCTTATCAAGTGATAAAGTGGAGAGTGATAACAAGTGATAAAGTACCAGCCAAGCAACCCCCAACTGTCATTTCTCAAAGACAGTTTAGGATAGTTAGGAGCTGATTGGATGTTACTTTTATAACTCTGTATCACTCCCCACTTTATCACTTGTTAAGGTGTAATACAGTGTTGGCCCAATGTCCATTGTGTCTTTAGCTACAAATAGATTGGGAATTGTGAGCTAGCTGCCCAAAAAACAAAATTAATGCATATTATGCCCAGCTCGCTGCTCGCTGCTCGCTGCAGTCATCTTTGCTTCATTCACAATGGGAAGACGACAGTTTCCGCTAGTGTGATTTGGGACCTTTGCCTCCATTTACGATCCGATTCGCAATCCTGCGTGCATCGTATCGGAGTCGGAGATCGGACATGGCTGCCACAAGGATCTATCGGATCCCGCAGCCATGACTGGGATCGCATACGATACATTGTATGCAAAAGGAATGCATACGATGTATTGTATGAGGTCCATCCGCTGCGGAGCTGCCAGGAGGGTTGAACGGTTATCGCATGCGATACCTGGCACTAGTAGATGGGCACCTTTTACTAAAGCTTCCAAAAGGAAAAGAGGCAACGTTGTCCATGGCGACCAATCAGATTATGTTTATCATTTCTCTGTTGCATCCTTGAAAATTATAGATAGAATATGATTGGTTGCTATGGGCAACATCACTTTTAGAAGCTTTAGTAAATGTATCCTGTGAGGGTACGAGTTCCTCAATCACTCAGACACCGAGCAGATGAAACCAGAAGAATGGTTTATTTTCCACAGCACGCACAAATAGACAATAAACAGTGGCAAAGGTAAATTGCAGAGTAGAAAGATATTCAGGTAGCAGGCCCAAACAGACAGTCCTTGTATAGTCACAGTCCCAGATCAGTTCCACAGGGCAAACTATCACTTATCCCACACCGCAGTGATAGCATATAAGTCCACACGATACCTAGACAGAGCATAACCTCTTAGTCCAGGACAGTCCATCAAATTCTCTTCCCTCTCTTCCTGCAAAACCCCAACTTACATCCCAAAGGCACCCCTCTCCCCCTCCCTCAGGAATTCTTAACCCTTCCTATGCTGGGTGCAGTTGCATGAATGTAACAGGGTCTCCTATTACCTGTCCAGGGGCTGATTAACTCACTCCCTTCATCTGGCTTTGAAGCTTGTGTATGTGAGGGATTTCACACCTTCATGTAAACAGATCTCTTCTCTGGAGAGTGACCCTGGTGTTATCCAGCCTTTAGCTTCTTGTTATTTGGGGGGGAAGTGGATGTCTCTGCCACTACCTGTTGTCTCTGTTACTAAACAGCCTATAAAGAGGTCCTTTGATCCCTGAACCAAAAACTATACACAAACTGAACAGATTCTAATCTAAGCATTTGGTCGCTTCTAGCCGGACCATTTGTCTCCACATACACAGTTACAATATTTAAGTAATACGCATTTGGGAAGACTGCCATAATTAACTTCATAGTCACAAATCCCTTATTCATGATACCATCACAGTTTACTAAGAACATTACCTGGAGGCAGTGACGTAACCACGGGCAAATGGTCTCAATGGTATAATGCTTACATGAATAAAGTCCTGGGAAATACAGACATACATAGGACTACAGGGTACAGACTGACTAAAGTGTACATTTTTCACTACAAATAATAAAATATCATAATTACAGTCTTACGGTCAGCCTGCTAACCTCACACTCCTCCCCCTACATCTTTAGTCACTGTGCCCAGTTGCTCAGGAACCAATAACAACCTGGAATAGCGGGATGCAGAGCCGAGAATCTGGGGTTTGGATGTACCACCGGAGTCCCACAGGGTGACATCATACCAAACCCATCTTGTAAAAGGCGGCTGGTTTGCCGAACCAGCAAGGGCATGATTACAGTCTAAGTCATACATTGGAACTAACAAGGGATGTAGCGATTCCTCTTCTTCGGATTCTGGGTACCCCCCCTCTGCAACATTGTAACCTACTAATACTTTTGCCTCGGGCACAATGGGGCAGGGACCACGTTCCACCTCCCCCTCTTGCCCAAGGAACAGGGGCCAAACAGCAGGCCAATATAGGGGCTCTGGCCCTGGCACTTCCACCACCCCGTCATGTCCTTCCTCCCCCAAACCCAAACTAGGGGCATGGCAAATTTCAGTCCAGCATTTGGTCTCAATGTCCAGGGCTGAGGAGGGACCCTCCATCAGGAACAATTCCGCTGGTGGCTGCAGGGCAGGCTGGTCCAAGGCCAGTCCTACCCCCTCAAAAGCCTGGGTCTTACCTGCCGCTTCCTCTGCGCAGTCCTCAGTCTCCAGGATAACCACCTTCCCCAGCTGAATATGCTGGGCAGCCTGAAGCACGACATCATCTGCGACTGGTATGCTTGTGGCCTGGATGTTGTCGAACACTCCTCTAACCCCGGCGATCTCTTCTTGGATGCAGTCCTCATAGATCCCCTGGCAGCAGGATAATAGCTCTTCATCTTCCATCTCAGCAAAAGGGAAGCTGTAGTGCAGATCCTCCTGAATAACCTCCTTCATTATGGGGATAACCTCCCCCTGTATAGAACACGAAGCAGCTTCCTCCCTAGGATGGGGGAGAAGCAGTTGCAAACGGTGCCTTTCATCACGCCCCCTGCGACACTGATCTTGCCATGCTGGGGTATCCAGGAGCCCCCGATCAATCGCCTCTTCCTCTGCCACCACGAAGCACTCCTCCAGACACTGCAATTGTTCCCACACACTCAGCTGTGCACCGAAATGGAGGATACATGCCCGATAATCGGTAAATGCTTTTGTAGGATCTCCCTGATCGTGAAGGATCTGCTGAATGATTTCCCCGCGAGTGCTGGATTGGATGGGTATACCTCGCTGATGACATTCTGCTATCAGCTCCTCCATACTCATTTCTTCAAGGGCAGTTAGGGGCCCCCCTGACAACGACCCTTCTCTTGCGGTAACAATTAATTCTGTGGCAGACCCCTCGGTTGTCTGCCCAGATTGCAGTAGCCCCCTTCTAGACCTTTCCTCTGGTTCTATCTGGGGCATCAATTTATTCTGGACTTGTCCTTCAGCCTCAGAATATTGTCCTCTTTGGAGCATCTGGGTAACTGTAGCAATCACTTCCTCTGTAAATTCTACAAACTCTGGCTCTCCCAGCAGATTCCAAGAAGTGGCCTCACCTTTACAGTGCAGGAATGCATCCCCCAGGTAACACAACTTGTCCTGAATGCTGGATACTCTCCACCCGCTGACCATCTGCTGAGCTTCTTCCCAGTACTTCCAGATATACTGCATTTTACTGACAATAAATAACAGATTCGGCTTCCCAGCCTGCCGATACACTGAAGAACCTCCATCCCTGAGCTCCTCTGCTCCTGGGGTCTTGAGGCATCCATTTTCTTTCCTTGTAAACATTTTCCCTTTCCACAGGAATGACACCTGCTCACTTGCTGAACATCACCTTATTGCATTTTCCGTTTCCTTACATATGGTCTGATCCTCTGTTCTCTGTGCTTTCTGTGCTCGAAGGTTGGTGTCTGAATGATCCCACTGTCGCTGCCGCCAAATGTGAGGGTACGAGTTCCTCAATCACTCAGACACCGAGCAGATGAAACCAGAAGAATGGTTTATTTTCCACAGCACGCACAAATAGACAATAAACAGTGGCAAAGGTAAATTGCAGAGTAGAAAGATATTCAGGTAGCAGGCCCAAACAGACAGTCCTTGTATAGTCACAGTCCCAGATCAGTTCCACAGGGCAAACTATCACTTATCCCACACCGCAGTGATAGCATATAAGTCCACACGATACCTAGACAGAGCATAACCTCTTAGTCCAGGACAGTCCATCAAATTCTCTTCCCTCTCTTCCTGCAAAACCCCAACTTACAACCCAAAGGCACCCCTCTCCCCCTCCCTCAGGAATTCTTAACCCTTCCTATGCTGGGTGCAGTTGCATGAATGTAACAGGGTCTCCTATTACCTGTCCAGGGGCTGATTAACTCACTCCCTTCATCTGGCTTTGAAGCTTGTGTATGTGAGGGATTTCACACCTTCATGTAAACAGATCTCTTCTCTGGAGAGTGACCCTGGTGTTATCCAGCCTTTAGCTTCTTGTTATTTGGGGGGGAAGTGGATGTCTCTGCCACTACCTGTTGTCTCTGTTACTAAACAGCCTATAAAGAGGTCCTTTGATCCCTGAACCAAAAACTATACACAAACTGAACAGATTCTAATCTAAGCATTTGGTCGCTTCTAGCCGGACCATTTGTCTCCACATACACAGTTACAATATTTAAGTAATACGCATTTGGGAAGACTGCCATAATTAACTTCATAGTCACAAATCCCTTATTCATGATACCATCACAGTTTACTAAGAACATTACCTGGAGGCAGTGACGTAACCACGGGCAAATGGTCTCAATGGTATAATGCTTACATGAATAAAGTCCTGGGAAATACAGACATACATAGGACTACAGGGTACAGACTGACTAAAGTGTACATTTTTCACTACAAATAATAAAATATCATAATTACAGTCTTACGGTCAGCCTGCTAACCTCACATATCCCTTAAGTAACAATATCTAAATTTAATAGCTATATTTAAAGACTATGTTTTAGAATTTTGCAGCACATGTCGCACAAACAGTTGTACTGTATTTCTGGGACAAATGTTGGGTGCACCCTGTGATATATCATTCCTACAACCACTGAACTATATATTTGTACCCAATATGTCTGTTAATGACGTTCTTCACAGACATGTCACGTCAACCCTGCAGCACAGTGGATGCCAATACTATATATCTTGCTGCTTTATCAGTGCATCTGCCTGTGTGTACAGCTGACAACACCACCCTGCCCATAATGCTGGCTGCAGGAACAGCTGACATTGACATCACAACTGGGCGGGCACATTTAAATGCTCATCAAGTTGTTATCTCTGGCAGCAATATCATGCGGCCTATTGGTTGTTGTATATGTTTACCAAAATAGGTTGCACCGTCGCTGGGTCTGCCGGTTGTTGACGCCATCAGCCAAGTGTGTACCCAGCCTTATTTGGCTAATTCAAAATAAACCCAAATATTGCAAACAAAGCAGTGATCCCCGGTCCAAACCTTTCACGCTGAATCCGTGCTGCCCATTATACACAGGGCAGTCCAACTTTAACCCTTCTTATTACCTGGGTTGAATTGCTGGGTTGGTCAACCTGGGTTATTCACTTTGGTGCTTTCACACTGCACCTAAAGCCGGGACAAACTGGCAAAAACCCGGGTTATAAATGTGATGTGAAAGGGGTACTAGATATTCTAAATATATATGGGTTGAAAGAAAAGTAATATTTCAGGACTATTACACTTTAAAGCAGAAAGAGTTGGTTTTGTCAATAATGCACCCAAGATTTGATGCATGCAATCAGATTTAAGGTTTATCAATGGATCAAAACTTAAACTAATTATATCAATTGCATGACTTGATCAAAGCTATACAAAGCAAACTATACTGACTTGTGAATAAATAAGTATTGTGACAAGGAATCACATACAAGGAATAAGATGAAGTCTTGTTCTTTATTTTGTAGCAGTTAAACAGCATACCAGGTAAACAGTATAGGCAAGCACGGTTACAGCATTGCAGCATACAGATGTCACTCACAGCATAGTACAAACTCCTCATTATGTCGCCCTACCATAGCCCACACCCCCGGCCTATCACCTGGGCAGCTATTCCCCCATCAAATGACCTCCTGCACCGGAAACACTTATATCAGAAAGCCACAGGTGCTTCTAATCAGCCCAACCCTGATCACATCAGTTAGGAAACCTGGACTGGATCTAAGTTACCTGCTGCTACTGCTCTAAAACCTGGACTGGAGTATCCACATTATCCTCATGTGGAAATATACTGTATCTGCCATAGTATTAATATTGTGAACTTATTATTAGTTTTATTTGATACAGTATATTGTTCCACTTACCTGCCGCAAGAAGTGCAATTATGACCACCAGTACTATGACAACGATTGCCACAGCTACACCAAAAATTACTTTCATAGGCGTCTGTAAAAGAAAGAAATTCAAAAAATGTTTGAATTCTATTTAGCACGAAGCACATAAATCATGTAATGTATCACTGTAAACTAAGATTAATAGAGGTATATGTATATATGCAATTTCACAAGCCTCAGGCATCAGTTTCTCACAAAACTGAGGAAGCATACACACTCACCTTCATCCTCCTTAGGACTGACAGATAAATGATGTTTTTCCAAAAGCTGCTTTTGAATGGTTGTGAAATACCTCAGTCCTGGAAGTTACTTTATGATCTAGGAATCCTCTTACAGGCTGCAGGTTTTGCACGATACTTTCAATGGTTTTGCTAACTTTTCAGATTTTTATAAATAAATTGAAAACAGACCTTATGGGTGTTCCTGCTTCAGAAAGAAACGTGGGAGGAGCCACAGTTTACCCAAACCGCACTGTCCAATATAAGAATAGCTAAGCTTCCTGAACACCAATAATCTTTATGATTCAGCCGTTCCTCACACAAGAAATGTGCAGATATGTAAAATCTGATATAAACGTCTGCAAGTCTTGGGAAACGACTTAAAAAAAGTACAAATTGCAAACTGAAAGAAAAGTTAATGTGAGGGTATTTTATTATTTATTTCCCACCAAAACAGGAGTGTGAGTCATGTCATTCGCAATGTGTGATTGATGCACAGAGTACAGCTAAGGTCACAGAACATATGCACATATGGCAATGTTCAGGCACTGCTTGTGTATGTTCAGGATATACCAAGGACAACCGTTATGAAATGTAGTTTGAGGTAGCACAGTAGAAATAATATAATATAAAATATATAGGGCCAGAGAGGTGAAATATGGACAAGGTATTTTAAGGTGTCTCAGTTTTGTCCTTTGCCTTTTGAGGTATGCCGCATATTGTATTTGCTGTTATAAAGCACTTTTTAAAGTAGAAATCTCACATGGTGTTTTTCCCTTTCAGTAGCAAGAAAAGCAACTTTTAAGTATCTGCTTGTCATATCCTTATGTGCCCTCTACAAGTCATTATCTCCTTTTCAAAATCTCTTTGGTGAATGCAAACTACAGTATAGCTGCCACTCACACATACTCATAGATCTTGTCATGGGCCAGATGTACTCAGCTTTAAAAGTAATAAAATGATGAGTGATAAAGTTGCAGCCAGTCAGCTTCTACCTGCCATGCCACAGGCTGTGTTTGAAAAATGAGTTAGGAGCTGATTGGTTGGTGGTTTATTACTCTATTTTATCACTTTTCAAGGCTCAGTACTGTACATCTTGCTCCATATCATGCGAAGGCATAGGAGGGAGAGGGAAGGGAGAGAGCTTTGCACAGAACAGAAAGTGCTTAAGGTCCATACACACTGGGCGATTATGGACAGCAATGACCGCTGTCATCGCTGGGGGGAAAGCTGCTCAGTGCATACACACTGAGCAGCTTTCCTCCTGCCTGGCTCTGTCAGAGGGGGCGGACAGCCAAAGCCGTCCACAAAGCCTCTCATTTGCTGGTAATACAAGCAGGTGAACGGCTTTCACAGAGATGATTCGGGAGCATTACCGCTCCTCAACGGGCCATACACACTGGGTGTCTTTAAGCTGAAAGCTGCACAAAACACCAAGTTGGAGCGGCTTTCAGCTCAAAATTGCCCAGTGTGTACGGGCCTTTAGAGTGGTGGAGCCTTTCTGCCCACAACATGTTGGTCCTCATCGTGAGTGTCGATGTCGTACATAAATGGACGATGTCTACACAGATGAGTCCACCATGCATGCATCCCAATTGTATGTCCACAGAGTGGCGTCATAAAATTGGTCTCATGGGGGTTATTCGCAAATATTAAGTATCACCTGAATGCATCAGTAGGGACTGCAGCAGGAATCCACAATCCCCGCTGTGATCCCTCCTGCACCGCCATTGGCCGCAACCCCCATAGGTTTCTATGGGGCATGTGAAGCTGCCCGATGTATCAACATCAGGCAGCATCGCAATGGGTCCCCGGTCTACTGCATTCGCAGACCCACGGCATCCGGCAAAACAGAGCACAGGAATAGACTCCTTTTGGGGCCCCTGTCCCTTTAGGTTGATACATTCTACCGAAGGATTGCATATTGCAATGCGGTCCTGGGTGGTAATTGCCGCACAGATTGCATTGCATATGTGGTCCTCTGGGCCTCGTGGTCGGATAATTTAGTAGGCATTCCTTGGAGGTAACAAGGCGATAGCAAAGCTAGTGTGCCCTGGGTGTGTTGGCCCACAGCCATTCACACGGGAGCCCAAACTTAGATGGAGAAACTACCTGCCATAGGGCTGGGGCAAGATATTGTGGCATGATTGATGATGCATCTAAATCCATACAATAATGGAAATAATGGGGCCAACGCAGAGTTGGATTTATGCTTGCTTGCAGAGTCTTGCACATTTACCCATGGCACATGCTCTGGAACTGAGGGGCAGATTTATTAAGCTTGGAGAAGAGATAAATTGTAGATAAAGCGGAGAAAAGGTAAAAGGAGATAAAGCACCAGCCAATCAGCTGTGTTTGAAAAAGACAGTTGGGAGTTGATTGGCTGGTGCTTTATCTCCTTTTACCTTTTCTCCGCTTTATCTCCAGTTTATCTCTTCTCCAAGCTTAATAAATCTTCCCCTGAGTGTATGCAAGTACAGTTGACAAAGCAGAGCAGACCGGCAGCTACCAACTGCTGCCCCTAGTGATGGATCTAAAGGGAGGGGAATCTGTGCGATAACTCGCCATAACACACACACACATATCCTCTCCTTCAGGGGGCCACCACCTTCTTGTCTTCCCCATAGCTGGCTGAGAGCTGTTATGAAATCCTGATGTAGTTTGATCATTTGGCTATAGGAACCTGCGAGAGGTCTTTATGCCTATAACAACCTCAGGTTTTCCCCATATGGGTAGTGTTCACCGGTATTTAGCAGCTGCCAGGACTTATGCTCTATAGCTATAGCCGATTATCAGACACAGGATTACATGTAGCAATGGGTATAGCACTCAGCAGCAGTTACGGATGTCCAAGCAGAATGTATACAGACTGGGAGCACAACCGGATAGTGAACTAGTGCAGAAACTGGCAGCACCAGTGCAGGAAGATAGACAGGATCGGAGTGCGGAGCAGCACAGGTTCAGCTGGGCAGACAGACAGAACCGGATTGTGGAGCAGCAACGGTTAGGTGGGCAGACGAACAAGACCAGAAAATAAATTTGTCACCAGAAGGTGCAAAAGCGCTCAATTCTATTGTACAATTCTATTGTAACCTCTTACAATAGAATTGAGTGCTTGTTGACTTTCTGGTGATGAATTTCTATTTTGGTTGCACATTTGGGGTGTTTTTGGTGACGCCCTCATCAGAGGGACCTATAACAGGTCTATTTATTCTTGTTCTTGACTGACAAGCCTGGCACACAGACAGGACCGGATTGCAGAGCAGCACTGGTTCAGACGGGCAGACAGACAGGACCTGATTGTGGAGCAGCGCTGGTTCAGGTGGGCAGACAGACAGGAACGGATTGCGGAGCAACAACGGTTCAAGTTTGCAGACAGACAGGACCGGATTGCAGAGAAGCACTGGTTCAGGCAGGCAGACAGACAGGACCTGATTGTGGAGCAGCACCGGTTCAGGTGGGCAGACAGACAGGAACGGATTTCGGAGCAGCAACGATTCAGAAAGACAAAACTGGATTGTGGAGCAGCACCGGTTCAGGCAGTCAGACAGAGGGAATAACAGGTAGTACTACGGACCAGGACCAAGTGTGTACTCAGAACCTATAATTGGTACCTTAAGGGGGTATGCAATTTGTCGCCGCTATTTCCGACGTGGGAAATAGCGGCGGCTCCCTATTCAATGCTGTCTTAAGCGACAGCATTGAAGCAGGATCATGGCAAAACGGGCCCGACTTTAGAAGCTGTCTGGCCCGTTCGGCCGATAACGGCCATGGATTGTTGCGGTCCCGGGCTGCAGATCGACAATCCATGGCTGTTTTTGTGGCCACACCCCCTTTGCGCTGAGCAGCAGATGGGACATTGAATCCCACCTGTCGTTCTGCGGTCGATCAGACCGCAAACGGGCCAGGATCACGGCTGTCGGTGGGGATCGACCGCCGTGATCCCAGATTGCATACCCCCCTTAGTGTTGGTCAGATGGAAATATAAAGGACAGTCCACCAATAAGGCCTGGAGACAGGTGATTGTACAGACTACAGCCGAAGACCATGCCGTGACCCAGCAACAGCTGGACACCAAATTAGAGTGCGGCCACCTGGATTCGTCGCACTGGGATCCATAAAAAGAGTTTAATGCTGTAGGTGGCAGATGCCCGAAAGTGATGTGTGAAGTTAAGCTCAGGGGGACGTGTTCTTTTTTCATCCATTGTTAATACTCAACTGCATTCATACAGGTGGATGCTGTTGATAATACCAAGACTCGTCTTCTTGTCTGCCACAGTGATTGATGTTTTTTTTTTTTGGCATGGAATTGTAGTGATACATTATTTCCCTGTATCATGAGTCTGCATGATACACAGTTACCAACATTTCAACATAGAGTGCTAGGGAGTTTTTCTGGTGGGCAGATGTATCTAGAACTGCCATGTGTTATGATATATTTATTACAATTATAATTAATTTGAATATACTTCTCTTAACTTTCTAAAAGCCTAGCCACACAAATATAAATTGCTTTTGAAATTAATATCCTTCAATTGTTTTTTTTTGGAAATAAAGCACATGATTATCTTTAACATATTACTTGGATACTTTATATTCTGTATATGGGGGTGGATGACCTTGGACTGCACTGCAGACCCTAATTACAAATAGAATGAGAAGTGCTATTCTGAAACTTAGTTCCTCAAAGAGTAAATATAATGCTGATCCACACTTTATAGTACTAAGCACTGCCAGTCATAATAATGATAATAAACTCTGCAATCTGACCAAATTGAGGTGCTTGGCATACTTTTTGGTCAAAATATACAGGCCCACCAACCAGCATCTAGAAGACCTCGCCTTTGGTAGGTCCATAACACATGAGGCCCCCATACCCTGGGGCGATTTCACTCAATTCTGAAGGATCGGGCTGAGAAATCGTCCCAAACCGCATGTGATTGACATCCTATCCGATCCACGGTCCCGTGCGCATCTGTGTCTGAGGTCGGAACTACCTACATGTCCGACCTCCAGCTCAGACTCTCCCTGGCGGCAGTAAATGGGGTTGCATATGATACATCACATGCAGACGGACCGCATACCATGTATCACATGTAAACCTGCTGCCTGGGAAGGTCGCAGGGTCTCAAGGTGGCCTTCTAGGCAGTCCATAACACTTTTTTCAATCTTCCTCTGTCCAATGTGTGTGTTCTTTTGCCCATATTAATCTTTCCCTTTCATAGGCCAGTCTCAGATATGGCTTTTTCTTTGCCACTCTGCCTAGATGGCCAGCATCCCGGAGTCGCCTCTTCACTGTAGACATTGACACTGGTGTTTTGCGGGTACCATTTAATGAAGCTGCCGGTAGAGGAACTGTGTGGCGTCTATTTCTCAAACTAGAGACTCTAATGTCTTCTTGCTCAGTTGTGCACTGGGGCCTCCCACTTCTCTCTACTCTGGTTACAGCCTGTTTCTGCTGTTCTCTGAAGGGAGTAGTACCCACCGTTGTTGTAAATGTTCAGTTTCTTGGCAATTTCTAAATTTCTCCATTGTGAGACAAATAAAGGAATTCTATTCTATTCATTTCTAAGTACAAGAATAGACTGTCAAGTTTCACATAAAAGTTCTCCTTTTCTAGCCATTTTCAGAGTATAATCAAACCCACAAATGTGATGCTCCAGATACTCAACTAGCTCAAAGTAAGGGTAGATTTAGAGCTTCTCTAACGAGCAAACCCATTTTCAATTGTGCTTACATAATTCCACAATTCTAAACATCCATTAGTCTTGTAATGCAATCAGTAAACACAATGTACCATTAGAACACTGGAGTGATGGTTGCTGGAAATGGACCTGTATACACCTATGGAGACATTCCTTTTAAAAAAAACAGATGTTTGCAGCTAGTATAGTCATTTACCACATTAACAATGTATGTAGTGTATTTCTTTTTAACTTAATGTTACCTTCATTGCTTTTCTCAGTGCTTTTCTTTCAAAAACAACGAATTATCTAAGTGACCCCAAACTTTTGGATGGTAGTATAAAACAGACAAATGAACAAAAAAATATCCATTTACCTTAAGTGACATATACTGAACAAATAAAATCTGTACTACAGAGCATGATAACTGAAACAACTGGTGTCTGTATATATGAGTAGCGTGTTATGTCCATGATTATGGTGCTAAAATATGCAAAACAGCACAGCACGGAGCTCTACAATCAGATAGTTGCCACGCAGACAGAGTGAAATCCACCCCTGCTTTTCTGGACACTACCAGAAAATGGTAAGCTGTGCTATTTTTGCAGCAGGAACTCAGTTTCTGAACCTCTAATTAAATATGACATCATCAAGAACTGAGTTCATGAACCTGTTCTGGGCCAAAACGTTCTTTCTATTAAAGTCTCCTGTGAATGCCTTTGTTTTTAAATACAATATGGGGGTTATTCTGGTTGATTCGCAAGGCTGCGAATTCGCAGCCTTGCGTGTCCACCAAACCCCACCTTGCGAACGGTTGGCTGGCACCACCCATTCGCAAGTGTGATTCGCACGCAGGGCATGTGAATGGATGTTGCACGGTAACATCCATTCGTAGGCCAGGGGGAACCTCTCACATCTTTCAATGGTCGACGACCATCGAAAGATTGTGGAAGGTGCATGCATATGTAAGGTTGCTCTGAGCAAACTTACATACAGTATGCAGGCATGTTCAGGGGGAAGTGTGCTGGCAGCTGACATCCGGTGATGTCAGCTGCCCCCCCCCCCCCCCCCCGCCTGTCCGTCATGCCTGCATTAGCATGAAAATGGCCAGCATTCTCATGGGAATGCACATGTAACACTGGGAATTCCCATCTGCTAATTGGGCTGGCATGTGCCCCATGCCCCCCTTCGCCCCCCGCACACTGTGTTGGGTGCATGCACATTCTGTTTGCTGTGGGTGCATGCACCCTGCGTATGCACATGCACAGAAATGTGCTTGTGCACTAAAACTACAGTCCCCGTGCATAAGGTAGCAACATGCATAAGATCCTTTAGAAGTCTCTCTCTCTCTCTCTCTCTCTCTCTCTCGGAAGGGAGAGGTGGAGGCACTCCAGGGTCTTGCAATAAATGAGACAGACACAGTGGTCCGTGCGACGTTTCGGTCTTTAATGACCTTTTTCAAGCTCCCGGTGAGCTTGAAAAAGGTCATTAAAGACCGAAACGTCGCACGGACCGCTGTGTCTGTCTCATTTATTGCAAGATCCTGGAGTGCCTCCACCTCTCCCTTCCTACATTCGGCATCCGTATGCCCCCGGCAGGCACCCGGGCAACTTACTACTCTACCTAGTATTGTTCCCACTGAGTGCCGATCCTTTTCCTTAACTATATATATATATATATATATATATATATATATACATATATACACACACATACAGAGTACCACAACACTCGCCATCCCTGCGAATGGGGTGCAAGCAGCACTCACCATTGCCAGGTTGGGGTGAAAGTGGCCTGTGACCACATGCTCTAATAAATACAAATACAGGGACTCAACACTCTCCATAATGAACTAACTCACCTTAGTATACAATTAATCAAATAAATAATGGGGTTTTAGTTCATGAATTGATCAATGCATTTAAGCTTGCAGCCCATCGCCAAGGGACCCCATTTCACTGCAAGTCCTACACTAGCAATTATTTCTCAAGAGCCTGCCAACTGCTGACACATCATAGCTAAAGTCGACATGAGTTTTTTTTGGTTTAAAGCTCACCTGCCAAGTGCCTTATGGCTTTTAAAGATGAGGCAGTCACCTAACACAACACCTGACTTAGAATTAAAGGGGCAGCTGTAACAGGTTACAGATAAATTAGCTCATCTGGGGTGAAAGAGAAAGCTATGATCACAGTAACAAAGGTTAATAAAAATTAACCCACATATATACACACATACAGAGTACCACAACACTCGCCATCCCTGCGAATGGGGTGCAAGCAGCACTCACCATTGCCAGGTTGGGGTGAAAGTGGCCTGTGACCACATGCTCTAATAAATACAAATACAGGGACTCAACACTCTCCATAATGAACTAACTCACCTTAGTATACAATTAATCAAATAAATAATGGGGTTTTAGTTCATGAATTGATCAATGCATTTAAGCTTGCAGCCCATCGCCAAGGGACCCCATTTCACTGCAAGTCCTACACTAGCAATTATTTCTCAAGAGCCTGCCAACTGCTGACAAAATGGGACACTGCACCCCTGAGAATCTTTGATGTTTTGAAGTCTGGTGAGTGCTGTTTTCCTTTATGGGCGTTACTGTGTGTGTGTGTGTGTGTGTGTATATATATATACTGCTTTAGTCTGTCTGGCTCCAGTAACAGCGTTACTGAGACATGTTGGTTTGTCTCCGCTGTTGAGCCAGTCGGAACGAGCGAGCGCATAGCTTGTTTGGTTGCTATGACGCTCAGCTCCTATTAGCATTCACCTGACTTCCGCTGCAGCGGCTTGTATATGTCGGTCGCTAGGAGACCTGACGTCACTTCCGCTTGGTTTCCGGCGTTGTTGGTTGCCGCGACGACCGGAGGCCGCGCTGCAGCGTGCCAGCGTGTATTTCCCTGTTTTACCGCCCTTATACAGGTGAGGAGGTTTATGTTGATTATTGCTGGGGGTATATTAGACTGTTTGGGAGCGCTCAGTCAGTTGCCCATGACTAAGGTGCTGAGAAGCACCGAAACAGCCTGTCGGGTGTGATGACTGGTTGTTGGAGGATGAACGCTGTGATGTTGGCTTTCTACTAAATATGCTAAGTAGACGTTTCCTCCTGCATTTTTTAACCTTTTTTGCTCCGATTTGCACTATTATGCCTGTTATTTAATAAATGAAATTCTTTTTGGATGCTGCTGGCTCTCTAATGCATTTTTGTATTATGACCAATTTGTGAGTTCCAGCACTCTCTGCATTGTTCTGTGTGTGCAGCCTTGACTCATGGTCTTGCTACATTAACCCTTATGTGTGGCTTGCACCGCCATTTTTGTTTTTCACGATTTTTTTTTTTTTGTTTTTTGTTTTTTCACATTTTTTTTTGTCTTTTTGCATGGACTGTTTGATTTAACATTATTCATGGAGGATATGATCAGTTCCCATCAAGAACTCACAGACACAAAACGCTTTGATGCCAAGGACATTTCTCGCATTCTATTTGATGACACCGCTGCATTAGCTTTCGATGTGGATAGCCCTACTGAGGTTTTTTCTGATTTGATCAAACTCAAGAGGCGGCGTGTGGAATTACACCTGCACGGATCAACACTGTCCCAGTATTTTAAAGAAAAATTAGTGCCCAGAGGCTTCCGCATTAGAAACCAACCGACGATAGGCAGATCGGATCCCAGCTTTTGCAAGCAGTGGTGCCAAATTTTGAATGACTGTTCACTACAACTTATGATTTTGGTGATTGAACAAGTGAATACCGACTTAGAAACCTTGGATAAGGAGATTCAAGTCTGTGAGTCAACGGGCCTAGATATTCTCAGATCAGACCCTGACACTGATTGGGTGTCGAAAATTGAGAATAACTTGTCCCTGTTTCATTCAGAGCTACTAGCCTTCAAAAAGGGGAAATACAAGATCGTAAAAGAGGATTACAAGGACCAACGTGTCTATAATTGGCTACAGGGTGGGGACTACAGACCCCCGTGGCGGAGTACAAGCAGGGCTAGACGCGGTCGTGCCAATCAAGATTTTTCTGAGATTGACACCTCTGCGAGTGATTCCGATTTTCCACGCACCAATTCTTTTTTAGGAGGGAATACCTCCAAGAAAAAGAATACAGGTGCAAAAAAACAACAAAACCGTGCAGAAGGGGAGGAGCCAGGCGGCGTCCGAAGAAACCCCACCCGGAAAATAAGGACGTAATTGTCTTTAATTTATCCGATTACAACCCTACCACTGCAGAGATGGCTGTCCTATCAAAGGGGTTGTCTTTTGTAAGAACTTACAGGCAATCCTCATTTGAATTTGAGACCGAATTATTTAAGTTTCATCGCTTACTTAAATTGAGGGACTATTTTTCTAAGAAAACTGAGGTGGATCAGGTACACAAAAGATTTAAACCACCCAGTACCTTTGACCCCCCGGGGTTAAACCCTTCCATCGAGACCTTTGTCAGGTTAGTTAGAAGGGATGTATCAAGCCATATCGATGCCCAAAAAGTATCTTTCTCTAACCTTTCTAAGGATGAGAACCTGGCGGTCAATTCTTTGAGAGACAATTTGTCCTTAGTAATCCGTCCCTCTGATAAAGGGGGAGGGATAGTATTGATCAATAAATGTGACTATGTCGCTGAGATTGAAAGGCAATTGGCCGACTCGGCTTGCTATAAACTACTTACATATGACCCCACCTATCCTTATAAAAAGGAGATCGATGCTGCTATTAAATTGGGCCTAACTAATGGCTATATTGATGAATCCACTTCTGAGTTTTTGACCCAAACACACCCTAGGACCCCTTTGATTTATGTCTTACCCAAAGTCCACAAAACTTTGATTAAACCACCAGGTAGACCTATTATTTCTTCAGTTGGTTCTTTATTTCAGCCCCTGTCACAGTTTGTTGAGTTTTGGTTGCAGCCAGTTGTACAGCACATTGATTATTTTTTGAAAGATACTAATGACTTAATTCGTAAACTTGAAGCACTTGGCACTTTACCGGAGTCTAGCCTGCTTGTAACTCTCGACATAGCTAGTTTATACACGAATATTGCACATGAGGACGGTATGGACTCGGTCCGGGCTCTGCTCACCTCCAGTCCACACTATATTGGCCCACCGATTGAATTTTTGTTACTATTGATGGATATTATTTTGAAGAAGAATTATTTTTTGTTCCAGAATTCTTTTTATTTGCAGCTGAGAGGGACCGCCATGGGCTCGAACATGGCGCCCTCTTATGCTAATTTATATATGAGTTTATATGAAAAACAACACATCATGGCTAATTCTACTTTTTCAGGTTTTATTCATTTTTACGTTCGCTATATTGATGATTTGTTTTTGGTGTGGACTGGGGGTGTCCAGGCCCTGACCGAGTTCATAGACGTCCTTAACTCTTTGAACACCACCATCAGATTTACGGTCTCATTTAGTGAGACCACGATCAGTTATTTAGACGTATGTGTGACTAAAACCAGTAATGGCATCAAGACTACCATCTTTAGGAAAGAGACTGATAAAAATTCGTTGCTATCAGCTGATTCGTTTCATCCTTTACCGTTGAAAAGGGGATTACCTCTATCGCAACTACTGAGGGTAGTACGTATCACTTCAGATAGAGACATTCTACCACAGGCTCTCTTGGAGATGGGTGATCGCTTTTTGGAGCGCGGCTATGATGCCAATGAAGTGTCAAATGCAGTGACGCGGTGTCTGGAGACTTCGCGGGACCAGGCATTCGTTAAGCGTGATAAAAGTCTAGAAAAGGACAGACTTATTTTTTCTAGTACATACTCTGTCGCTTCAGCGCATATCCGAAAAACAATATTGAGACACTGGCATATAGTGCAATCGGATGTAGCCATTGGACGTTACTGCATGCAGACACCTCTTTTTTGCTATAAGAGGAGTCGCAATTTACGGGACGTTCTGGCACCATCAGATATCGGACCTATTAAGAACAAAACCTGGCTACAAACGAAAAATGGGGTCACCAAATGTCATGGCTGTGTGAACTGCCAGTTTCTGAGGTTGGGGGATAAATTCACAGATCCTAAAACAGGACAAGTATATGACATCAGACACCACCTCAACTGTGACAGCCGTTTTGTCATCTATGCCATTGTGTGCCCTTGCCTATTGGTGTACGTGGGCAAAACGATCCGCCTCTTAAAAGAACGTGTTGCAGGCCATCGCTCGTCTATAAAAAAGGCGTTTACCAAAATTGATGGAAATACACCTCCAGTGGCACGTCATTTTGCCACTATGCGACATTCTATGAGTGACTTCTCAATCATGCCTATTGACCATATACCTCCCTTGAGGCGTGGAGGCGACCGCGATAAACTCCTTCTCCAAAGAGAATGCCTATGGATCCACCGACTTAAGTGTTTAACCCCTAATGGATTGAACGAGTACCAGTCACTGCATTGCTTCTTGTAGTAATTACTGATATATTTGCCTAGTGATGGTGGTGTTCATATGATACTATGTGCAGATCTGTTTTCTATGTTCTGCCTTTATGGAAATTTTTGTCCGTTGTGATTCTTTAATATGTTCTTTTTTCTCCATTTCTCTCCTTTATTCACTTTCTGTATATGTTATGTGCTTTGTGTCTTTATTTAGGATTGGTTCTTATGTCCTCCTTTTTGTTATGTCTGTGTCCATGCTTTCATGTGTCAGCGCTGCCCATACATTTGATATGCCTCCGCATTTTATCAGCAAGTTTGTCACCTGTTCATTTGCTTGTACTGCTTTAGTCTGTCTGGCTCCAGTAACAGCGTTACTGAGACATGTTGGTTTGTCTCCGCTGTTGAGCCAGTCGGAACGAGCGAGCGCATAGCTTGTTTGGTTGCTATGACGCTCAGCTCCTATTAGCATTCACCTGACTTCCGCTGCAGCGGCTTGTATATGTCGGTCGCTAGGAGACCTGACGTCACTTCCGCTTGGTTTCCGGCGTTGTTGGTTGCCGCGACGACCGGAGGCCGCGCTGCAGCGTGCCAGCGTGTATTTCCCTGTTTTACCGCCCTTATACAGGTGAGGAGGTTTATGTTGATTATTGCTGGGGGTATATTAGACTGTTTGGGAGCGCTCAGTCAGTTGCCCATGACTAAGGTGCTGAGAAGCACCGAAACAGCCTGTCGGGTGTGATGACTGGTTGTTGGAGGATGAACGCTGTGATGTTGGCTTTCTACTAAATATGCTAAGTAGACGTTTCCTCCTGCATTTTTTAACCTTTTTTGCTCCGATTTGCACTATTATGCCTGTTATTTAATAAATGAAATTCTTTTTGGATGCTGCTGGCTCTCTAATGCATTTTTGTATTATGACCAATTTGTGAGTTCCAGCACTCTCTGCATTGTTCTGTGTGTGCAGCCTTGACTCATGGTCTTGCTATATATATATATATATATATATATATATATATATATATGAAGAACAATGGGTTCTCCGTGCAGGAATCCTAATTAGCAGTTCTTGGACAAGCGTAAAAGTCCTCCTTTTAAAATCCTTAAATTGAGTTACACCACTCCTGGTTCTCCTCGCCTAGGTCCCTTTTAGAAAAGGCCGTCGCTCCCCAAAGTATAGAGACCCGTGTCCAGCGGGTATTATAGATCTGTAGAAATGGAAGGACAATGGGGGCACCTCATAGCGTAGTATTTTTTAATGTATAAAATACAAACAACACAACTACGTTTAAAAGTCAGAAGATGGTACCCGTACCATGAATTTCCTCCGCTGTGGGCTTAAATACCACAAGGTTTTATATATCTACCCGTCCTCGGATATCAGCAAGCCTCCTCCCGCGGGATTCCAGTGCACAACGCCGCGCTTAGAGCCCTCCACAGACTGCAAGCACGCCGGGACTTTCTCCACGCTGGTTTCAGGGAACGCCAGACCACGGGACATGGAGCACGGATGACGTCACACAGGCACTGTGTGACTGTGTGCCGTCATCCGTGCTCCGTGTCCCGGTGTCTGGCGCCCCCATTGTCCTTCCATTTCTACTATATATATATATATATATATATATATATATATATATATGTGTGTGTGTATACATATACAGTATATATTTAATTGATCCACCCCCAGATCTGGAGTTTCTGGACCTATTTTACCAGAAAAATAGTACTGGTGGCAAGTATCCACCCACAAACTGGAACTTCCTGTCAACAGTGGTCAGCTCTGAATAACCCCCACAGTGCCCGTTGCATGTCAGTTAAAGCTGTTGCATACACAGAAACTGGGGGTTGCATGGAATTGTCAATTGTTTTTCCCTGTGGCCACCACTAGATGGCACAAAATGCTGCAATTCAATTGCTGCTCCGTTCAGGCGCAATTGGCCATTGGAGACAAATTCCATATCTCTAACAGCTGGGAGTGGCAAGCTGAAATGTGCAAAAAGTGACCCATTTTGGTGCCCATCAGTTTAGTTGTGTTTAGCTACTTTAGGCAGCTACACCTGGTATATGTTTGGGCGCTGCACATCTCAAAACTTAATTTTTTTATCAGCTCCATGTTGCCAGAATTTAGGAATCATTGTTTACTGTTATTGAGATGCACTTTGACCATTGTCAGAGAACCACATTTCTAGCAGCTTTGCAGAACTACTGCACAGTAATGAAGGGAGTATCCATGTTTTTTTTAATCACTTGAAGTATGTGAAGGCCTCTTCTAATAACAGAGTGTGGGCAGCCAGCGCACTTCATTAAGATGTTCTGTTTTATTGTCTTTTTAAAAAATAAAATTCTGTCTCGTGCTTGGTTGCACCAAATGTCTCTTCCCCTATATACAGTAACATTCTCCTGTAAGATTCCTCTCCTGTGCTTCCTTATGTGTGGAATGTCATACCTCAGCATTAAACTCCACCACATGCCTGTAGTTTGAACTTTCTGCAATAGAGAATTATAGGACATCTGAGCAATGGAAGAATAAGCGCCTTTTCTGCTGCAGCACGGAAAACATATTGCTCAACTATGGGCCTGATTCAGTCTCATTCTGAAGTGGCCGAATTCAGCAGTTTCCGATGTTAGTGGTCTGTGCATGCATGAATATGCACAACCAGTTTGATTTTGCAGTGTAAATGATTGCCGCTTTAAAAAAACTGGAGATTTCTTACCAAATCTCTCACTTTCTGATTCTCTCATCCTAGTACATTTCACCCAGTATATCTGCTTACTTTATACAAAACATTACACTTCAACAATCTCAAACTTTCATTGTAATCACTGGGCAAAATTTTATTTTAATACATAGTTACAAAAACCTCATACAGCGACAATTTAAAAGGTGACGCACAACATTTACTGTACATTATAACAAATTTACAGTAAAATGACCTAAACAAATACAAGCGATTACACAGATGAGTGGAATTTTAGGGGTACATTTACTTAAACTTCTAAAAATAAAAAAAGATCATATTGGCCATAGCCACCAATCAGATTGTATCATTTTACTATTGCGTCCTACAAAATAAAAGACAGAATCTGATTGGTTGCTAAGAGCATCACCTATTTTCATTTTTTGATGCTTTCGTAAATGGACCCTAGTGTTCTTGTAAAGAGTTTTCCAATCATTTGTGTTGTGTGCCAGATTTTTAAATTTATTTTAGATTGACACGATGATGAACAATTAGATAAAATAAAATACACTAAAGCCGGTGTGATTCGAGCTATACATTTTGACCATAAAGTGATAATTGATAGCAAGTTAGTGCAAATCGCACAGTGATTTGCAGCACCCGATCCCAATTCGAACTCAATGGAATCCTCCCCTCCACCGCGTGCTGTCCCTCCCTTCCTGAATTGATATCAGTGGCCGCCACATTGGCTATTAAACATGTCCTGTTACCGAACAGGAAGTAACTGATCACTCACATGTAAACTTAAGGCAGCAGGATTTTAGAGAAGTATAATTCACTAGCTAAGCCCGCTCGAAAAGCTAGTCTGCTACCTTGTGATTGCCTCTGTGTTTCTGTGGCACCCTGCAGCAGGTCCCCCTTTGCAGGACATGTAAAATTAACCCCACTGCAGAGAGGGGGTTAATTACCCTTCCCATTACTGTGGGCGCCAAGAGACAGGAGGCGGGAAAAGGGATCTCCAACCCAGGCTATTGATCCGCAGGAAGGCCTACTAAATGCTCACCCAGGCTAGTGATCCACAGGAAGGCCTAGCTAATGCTCACCCAGGCTATTGATCTCCAACACCCCGAGGCCAAGGGCCGACCCTCGGGGGGAACGTCGGGAATAGACCCTGACCCAGAGGCGTGGTGGCCCCAATATGTAAGGCAATGCCCAATGATGAATGTGGATATCAACTGAGGTGACGACCGCCGCAATGCTTAATACTGGGTAGCAAATATCATCTATACAGCTTACTACCCTCCAGAGACACTGGGGAAAAGAACCACTGCTATCGCCTCCTCCCTCGTGGCTACAACTGATGGCCTGGAGATCACCTGCGCTGGGTACTGGGAGGCCGACATGAAGAGCGGACAAACGCACCTACCCAGACAGGGGTATCTGGTGACTACCGGGGGAGAAGGAAAGGTGTCCCCTATCATCCTAGGCATGAACATCCTAAGAAATTGCCCAGAAGAACTGATCTCAGCACTGAAGCAAGAACTGTCCACCCAAAATCAGACTGAGAAGGGGACCCTGCAACACACCATCTGCGTCCAGAGGAGCCAGGCCGGGAAGAAAAGTGCTGGTACAAAGAACTGTCAAGTGGTTTAATGTCCAATGTGGTTACGGCTTTATCAGCAGGAATGACACATGATGTGGTGGAAGGAGAGAAAGGTGCTGAGGCAGCAAACGTGACTGGCCCCGACGGTGTGCCGGTTAAAGGAAGTTGTTTTGCTCCCAACAGATGTCAGTTCTGCAGATGTTTTTACCTGTCAAAGGGAGATAATGTTAGAGTCTGGTGGAGGAGGCGAAAGTATGGACCAAGTGAGCAAAGGGGAGAGCGTAGAAGAAACGTCCCCTCTACAGAGACCCATCCAGCGCAGGAGTCCACCTCCATCCTTCTACAGACGCCGTTTTGGTAGGAGAAGCAGCACAGAGAACCTGAAGCACTTAAGTTTCATGCTGTTGCGTGAGGACATGGCCATGAAAAGTGGGGATGAATGTGGCACCCTGCAGCGGGTCCCCCTTTGCAGGACGTGTAAAATTAACCCCACTGCAGAGAGGGGGTTAATTACCCTTCCCATTACTGCGGGCCCCAAGAGACAGGAGGCGGGACTCAACCGGGTGATGGACAGGAAGCCCAGGGGGAAGAAAGCCGGGAACACAGAGCAGAGGCGATTAACTGCAGGAGAGAAGCACCGGAGACGGAGTGGAAAGTGACAGCTCTGGTCCCGGGATCCAGCACCGCCAACTGCATCTCCCCACAGCACCGTACTACCCCACAACAAGTGTCCCCGGCGTCCCGCTCAGAAAAGGCAGCAGGCAGCCAGGATACCAACCGCCCCTGGACAGAGTGGCAGGCTGACGGGAGGAGCGGTGGCACGTGGCATGAGCGCAGAGGTGGCCAGAAGGACCTGGCTGGGACATACCTTGCGAGGAAGCCTTCTCTACCCGACAACCCTCCCACAGAACCGTGAGTCTGGCCCTGGTGGCCACAATTGTGTACTGCTATAGTGTGTCTCCAGCAAGAGGGGCCAAGGGGAGCCGGACAGTGCAGGGCATATTACGAAGGGGTACATCCCCCCTTAGTCACCAGTAGAAGATCTGGGCACAGGGTCAGTAGTCCCTAAACCGAGGGGACCCCCCCTTTTCCCTTGAGCATCGCCAGCATTACTGGGTCAAGGACAGGTTAGGACACATTGGCCCTATTCCCCGTGGAAAAGGGATCTCCAACCCAGGCTATTGATCCACAGGAAGGCCTACTTAATGCTCACCCAGGCTATTGATCCGCAGGAAGGCCTATTTAATAGGTATAATTTGTGCAATAACTGTAAACAGCCACTATCTATTTAAGATAGGTACCCACTATACAATTATTAGGCTGATCTTTCAATTATCGGATGGTCAGCCTGTTTTTTTGGTGTAAACATGACCAAAATGGTCAAAGAATGGTAAAAAAATGCCCAGTTTTGATTATCCAATCACTCAGACATTCCAAAAGATGTCAGTGTTAGGACTCTCTATTCTGTTTGACCTGTGTACCTAGTACTGGTGTTCACCAGTGGGGGCTGCTCCCTGGAATAAGCTCCCTCTGTTCTGGACTATAGACCTGCTTGGATTTTATTGGCCTGATTAGTGGCGCCAGGTGTGCAGGTATGTAAGCTCTCTCCTTGAGACCGCATTTATGGTCATTTTATTACTGTGCCATTCTTGGGATTGCATTTCTGTGATGTTCATGGTTAATGTCTTTTATGACATGCCTGTGTTTGGTATTGCGCGCTCACTTAAAATTAGATTTTTATCATCTGCCTATCCACTACTGAGATACATCAATATTTATATTCATATAATACCTGGTTAAAGTGGTGGAACTTGTGGGTGCAGAGCCCATGTGAAAATTTTTTATTTGAGTCCATTTTTCCACCCCGACCCAAATTCACAATGTGCTACACAGCAGTGGGTGACAGGTAGAGGCAGGGGGGTGACAGGAAAAAAACAGTGGGTGACAGGGGCAGCAGTGGGCCCCTTAGTTATGGGCCCAGGTGCAATGCACCTGCTGAACCAATGGTAGTTCCGCTTCTGCTTGGTTTATGAAAACATGGTGACATATCAGCAGCATGGGCCTACAAACACTTGCCCATTAGGTGGAAAATATACTCCACAGAACTGCACCACAAGAAAATGTCATATTTTAAGAGTTTACAAGAAGACTTCCAGTATCCATACTACAAGTCCCATTGTGAAGGCTGAAGTAGGAAAGTCCTGACCACATTACAACAGTGATCGCGTTTCTTCGAAGTGCATAAGTGAAGAGGACGGATTTCAGTAGATCAGTTGATGCTCTTATCCAATCATGGATTGATCTCTTTGGAAAGCAGTGAAATGTCCCTGGTCAGTTACCCATCTACAATGGAATAAATGTTGTGATGTTTCAAAAAAAAGCTGCAAAAAAAAAAAGTTCTTGTACATCTTGTACCTAGTCATCATCATCATCGTCGTCGTCATCATCACAGTTTTTAAATGGCGGAAACCTAATCGGCAGTTCATTCCAAACATCCAAGGTGTCTTTTGTCAACTTTCCATCCAGATATTTGACTACGAAGTTACATATCTTCACACAGGGTAGGTCTTGGCCTTTGTGTATCATCATTGTTCCCCATGTCTGAAAAACAAAAATGTTAGAATGTAAATATTTTAATGAACAAGCTAAAGTGAACCTACTGACTACAAACTGTGGAGGAAGCGGAAGGATTATAATTTATGAGAATGCCATTTATCTCGTAACTCGACCAGTAGCATCAATGTGGCATGTCGATGATAGGTATTGAATGGATATAGATCCATCCACAAAATAAATGGTCACCAATGCAAAAACCTTTTATGAACCTGAGGTGAACATGGAATGACTATGAGTAGATAGCCACCACCCAGACAGATAAGAAACCTGCCGCGTACATCCGCGAGAGAATTGTAAATGGATCACTATTTACTATTATCTGAAAATCCATCTCACTCATCATCTAATGATTTTTCTAGCATGTGTAAATGTGAGAGGTTCTGATCCTTCCACAACTGTGCGATAGAATAAGGCTGATTGAGGCCGGAGCGGAGGTCACACACCCTCCCATTGAAACGCCTGCGTTTTTTCTGACACTCCCAGAAAATTGACGGATCCCACCCAAAAACGACGGCTTCCTGTCCCTCAAATTGAGAGGGGACTGCAATTAGATATTTTTCTATCGCTATTTGGGACTTGCACATGTGCGCTACGATCCTGCCTGTGGTGGGTGCTGGCTCTGGAACTGCTGCCATATTGGGATTTGTGGGTGCATTTAATAAATGATGACTATTGTGTGGCACATGTAAATCAGCCAAGGGTGTTGAATTAGGATGCGGTCAGGCTTAGGCTGCTGGGAGAGGGGGTAAGGCTATGGGGAAGGTTAAAGTTAGAGAGTGCGTGATAAAGCGCAGGCCACAGAGAGAGGGAGCACTTCATGTAGGATTACCATCACCTGTGTTCAATAGGTGATGTGTGGACCCAATAACCGTATAACTCGATGAGTGCATGTAGGATGCTCAGCAGTATGATCAGTGTGAGAGAGTGCAGGCCACAGGGTAAGAGAGCGCATCAGTGTGATGGAGTGCAAGCTGCAGGGTAAGAGAGTGCATCAGTGTGATGGAGTGCAAGGTGCAGGGTAAGAGAGCGCATCAGTGTGATGGAGTGAAAGGTGCAGGGTAAGAGAGCGCATCAGTGTGATGGAGTGCAAGGTGCAGGGTAAGAGAGCGCATCAGTGTGATGGAGTGAAAGGTGCAGGGTAAGAGAGTGCATCAGTGTGATGGAGTGCAAGGTGCAGGGTAAGAGAGCGCATCAGTGTGATGGAGTGCAAGGTGCAGGGTAAGAGAGCGCATCAGTGTGATGGAGTGCAAGGTGCAGGGTAAGAGAGTGCATCAGTGTGATGGAGTGCAAGGTGCAGGGTAAGAGAGCGCATCAGTGTGATGGAGTGCAAGGTGCAGGGTAAGAGAGCGCATCAGTGTGATGGAGTGAAAGGTGCAGGGTAAGAGAGTGCATCAGTGTGATGGAGTGCAAGGTGCAGGGTAAGAGAGTGCATCAGTGTGATGGAGTGCAAGGTGCAGGGTAAGAGAGCGCATCAGTGTGATGGAGTGAAAGGTGCAGGGTAAGGGAGTGCATCATTGTGATGGAGTGAAAGGTGCAGGGTAAGGGAGTGCATCATTGTGATGGAGTGCAGGCCGTATGGTGAGGGAGAACTTCAGTGTGATACCGAGCAGGGCCTAGTGGGAGGGAGTGTGGTCAACACAGGTCGCAGGGTGAAGGAGATCATCAGTCTGGTAGAGCACAGACCGCAGGGGGATGGAGTGTGTGATAGAATGCAGGCCGTGGGCGAGGGAGTATATTAGTGTGATAGATTAGATGTGTTTGTTTGTATTTTCCTTTCGGGTGCCAGTGTGTTATAATTATTCATAAAAAGGCCATTGTTTATTTTATCCTGGCGGATAACAATGTGTGTGACAGGGGGTGTCTCAGTCCTTGCACATTCGGACGCATGCATGTATACCAGCAAAAGGACGGCTGTGACTGTGTACAACTCAGGCCACATGAGGAGGGATCATGCCCCTCTTGACAAACCCCACCCACTAACAGACCCCGCCTCCATTAGGGCTGATTCCAGAAACTTCCCAGCCTGGTTTTCCATCCCAATTCGCCCTTGACTGTTACAATTTAAACATCTGCAACTGCATCTCCCAGAATTCCATTCTGTTGCCAGATACTGCAAAGACACCAGCAGGGAAATGCCAGCCACTGCCAGATCACAGTAGTGGGTGTCATGATTGGAGGCCATCTTGTCATGAGCGATCGCCATTTTTACGCCAGAAGGAGCGTAATTGTACCACGCCATTCTGCCCTAAGGGTAAATGTAATGGAGAAAGTGACCTGCCTTTGCCCTGGATGGTTGGGAGGACTGGGGGGTGAAGCAGGAAGGCAGATGGGATCTCTTTCCTTTGAAGTCCATGCTCTGTTTACAATACTGTTTCTGATATGGTGTGCAATCTACTCATCCTGTAATTTTATGAAAACTCCACAGGTTATCTGCTTCCCCCCTGCATCTATAAAACTGGTACTGAAGTCCGGGGTCTCTGGCAAATGTCTTCCCAGACCAGAAGAGATGTCAGAAAAGCAATTCCCTTAGAACTCTAGACTGACACCTTATTTGAGATAAGAATTAGGAGGCTCCAGGGGGTGATTGAATGGCTAAATTGCTAAGCCTCAAAAGAGAAGTCAATTAGCCAGCCCCTGGGGATATCCTCAGGAAACCCCTGGACAAGGAAGATTCCTGAGGTGGGGGCTGTGATTGTGTGTGTTTTGAAAATCTTAAAAGTGTGTGTCTCACAAGACATTTTGTTCATTTTCCTTGGGATGATACGGGTCCGATACCTGTCTCTGAAATGATCCAATATCCGGAGAGATTTCCCCTCCAAATCCCGCTTCATGCTGTGTGTCCTTGAAGTGGTTTGTTTCTTTATTCCCATTTTGTTTTATTTTGAAATTGTTTTTACGTTTGACTTACCTATTAATCATATATCTTGTAACTTATGTTTTCTGTAATATACTGTAAGCCTTGTAGTGTTTTCACTTAATTAAAAAGTCATAATTAGTTCTGGTATCTGCTGTTTTCCAGCCCAAGCCTCTGACGAATTGCCAGAGCGCTACCGTGTAACTCATAATTTGGTGTGTCGGCAGAATCAAAGCTGTCGCGGACTAAGTCCAAAAAGCTTACTTTGATTGGTGGCAAGCGGAATCGTGGTGAAATACGCACACGCTTGGGATACTCAGTGAAAGTGTCACGTGGCCGGTATTCACAGATTGTCGTATCTGGGGAATCGCCGACTAGGGTCGTGACAAACTGGTGGCCAGCGGTGGGGATATTTCAAAAAGCAATTTTTGTTTTTTATTTGGATAACTTAAGTGAATACATTTCACCAGATACCAAAACTCAAGGCTTATGTAGTAGTGTAAGTCACTGTAAAAGCATTTTCTGTTCCCCATCCCTGTTTTATTATTTTGGAGAAGTAACTGCAGCAGAATGGCAGCTACTTATAAGGAGGCACAGATTAAGTGGAGATTGACCTGTGACTCTATGGAGGAAGATACAGAGCATCACGATGGCGGACTTGTGCGTGAGAGTTCACCAGCCAGGGCTACTGAGGTAGCAAGAGGTGGACTTCGTACTGAACTTTTACTTTCTGCGGAAATTAATAGTGTGAAGTTGGATCGTGATGTGGTCTCTGGTATCAACCGAGTGGAGCCTGCCAAGGGGCAGACCAGGGAACAGATGATCCAAGTCCTCAGAGATGCGGACCAGCAGGTAGCTGGGGGGAATCAAGCGGATTCCAGGTCTGAGGTTGGGAATCATTCTGGTTCCAGAACAGAGGAAGAGGAGAAGCGGACAATGAAGATTGCAGGCCCCACAAACCGTGGATTGGATGCCTTCAATTACTGCTCTGCCTTGGATCTGTATATGCAAGAGGCTCTGAAGTATGTGAAAGAGCCAGATAATGCCGTGGTGCTGAAACTGATAATGCAGTTTAATAAAAGGGAGTCCACTGCTGCAAAGGAAGCAGCAGATCGCAAGCTTCAGCTGGAAATAGCTAAGCTCAGCTGGCAGCCTGCAACAGTGGATGCAAATTTCAATAGACTGCGTCACAACGATTTCCCTGTCTTTGAAACGCCCAGGGAGAGCAAAGTAAATGCCGGCTTGGTTGTGGATAACCAGCTGGACCTGGACTTTACTCAGGGGACTGGCATTTCTGCTAGTACCAGGGAGACTGGAGGGTGCATGGCAGTCACAGAGGCTGCGGAGTACCAATCCCCTATGGTACCGGAGGAGTCCAGTGGGTATATTGACCCAGAGGAGGATGATGATGTGTTTACCCTAATGAGCACAGAGGAACTAACGGAAGAATGCCAGCTGCAAGGTATCTCCTGCCACCACCATACTCGTGGGGAGATGATCATGCAGCTCACCCAGGCAAGGGACGATGAGTGCAATGCCTTCAGCCAGTATCGTGCAGCATTTCGTGTCTGGGGTCCATCTGCGTCTCCTGAGGTGCTGCTGAGAGAGCTGGGAGAATGTTACCAATTCGCGCAGCAGGAGGTCGCTGCTTGGAGAAAGCTGGATACCCCATTTTGGAGAGATCAGTGCCGCCGGGTAGATGCGGAGTGGCATCGCCTAGAACAGCTGCTGTTACCAGCTCTGGAAGCAAAGTCCCAGTTTAAACTGCTGGGAGAAGCAGAAGCTGAGGATGTCAGCAGCTTGCTCTCACCAGGAATGCCCTACCAGGACAAGGTAACTCTGCCTACTACAGTCGTCATGGAACCTGCTCCGGAGACCTCACATCACAAGGCCCAGTTTAAACTGCTGGAAGATGTGAGCAGCATGTTCCCACCCGTTGCTCCAGATTTGTTGCCGGAAGAGGCTGGCTGCATAGTGAAAGTATGCAGGGAAGGGACAATGTCGGAAAGAGGAATGGGACTTTCTGACTGCATGCACACAAATGTGTGTGGGACTACTGATGTGGGACTTTTATTCACTCCACACATATGTGTCAATGTTTTACCCACTGTCGCTGACCCTTCTGAACCATATGATGCATCTCAGGTAGTATGTAACCATGCTGAACATTGCAATGTTGTGATTTCTTGTGAAACTCCTGGGATGATCTGTGATAGTGCCGTACCTTCTGTAGAGGTAAGGGAGGGTGAGTTAGAGACAGGTATAGTGGGTAATCCTTGCCAGTTTGTGGGGTTAAACGAATGCCCTAATCTACTTGGGAATGAGACACCCTCACTCACCAATGGTAGGAGTGCTGCTGGTGATGTCATTCAGGTTGCGGTGCTAGAAGCTAACCCTATTCTTCCCCAGGGACCTGAGGCTATAGAGGTTTTACCACTGGCCAATTGTAAGCCAGCAGGATGGGTCCCATGTGTTGTGGAAGATGCACAGGCTAATTTGCAGGTAGTGCAGGATGCCTTCCCAGGTTATGAGATTGATGTTAATGTTGACAATGTGATGTCTTGCACTACTGTGGGAAATGTGGTACCAAGTATAATAAGTGACCCGGTGGGTCCTGTGTGCACTGCAGACCGGTCAGATAGGGGAGGGTCTGTGTGGGCAGCTGTAGTCACTACTCGCTCCCAAAATAGGGAGAGAGTGTCCCTTGCTGCAGCTTCCCCCACAGACCCCCCTTCTTCTTGTCAGGACACAGTCACACAGCAGGAGGTCCCTGCACACCCTGAGGGCTCAATAGAAAGTGGATCTTTCAAAACTGAATTGATAACGAGTCTCAGGGCTGCAGCAGCAGCTGAGGAGTCAGATGGCTCCCAGGGTACTCCCAGGCTGTACTGGGAGAATGGTTGTTTGCATAGAGAGTATGGAGTCCACAACACTCCACCAGGGCAAGTTACGGAACGTCACCTGGTCATACCCCAAAGGTATAGGGAGGGTCTGCTTAAGGTAGCTCATGAAATTCCCCTCTCTGGACACCTTACGGTTAAAAAGACCGGGGCTCGCCTGCCTAAGTTCCACTGGCCAGGTATGATGAAAGAGGTGGACTGGTACTGTCGGACCTGCCATACCTGTCAGATAGTGGGGAAGCCTGGGGATGTGGGCAAGGCCCCCCTCATTTCTTTCCCCGTGGTATCAGAACACTTTGAGCGGGTGGCTGTAGATATGGTAGGGCCCCTTGCAATGCCCAGTAGCTCCAGAACAGAGTACATTTCAATAGGCGTAGATTACGCCACCCATTACCCAGAAGCTGTAGCCCTTTTATCCATTAGGGCCGACAAAGTGGTCGATGTCCTTGTCCCCATATTCTCCCGGGTATGGTTCCCCAGGGAGATATTGACGAACACAGGAACCCAGAAGGGGTCCCCTCCAATCACGGAGAGATTCTGTGACCAAACCACAGCCATGGAGGCAGCAAGCCTGCAAATGCCAGGTGAGCCGCCTCCCACTGCGGCTGCCCCGTACCTGGGAAGTGTGAAAGATACACATGGGTATAGTGAGAGGGTTACTTCAGTAATAGAGCCAGTGGCAAGTGCTGTGTGTAACCAGAAGGGTCTGAGGGCCCACGGAGCACAGATAAACTCAGCTCCATTAACCTCTGAAAGGCTGGAATTGGATGTTTCCAACACAGGGGACAATGACCTGTTGGTTTTTCCCCCTGCAGAAACCTGCCCCCCTTCACAATTCACACACACAAAGGCTTTGAAGGAGTGTACCTTCCCCCCAGTGAAAGGGAGGGGGAGTCAATCAGCTCAGGCAAGAGAGCAGGACAAGAGATTCTTGGAAGGTGACAGGATTACCTGTCCCATGGTATATAGTGCTGAGGTAAACACAGGAAAGGCCATAGCCAATATGATTTGTATCATATTTATTGTTGTTAACCTCATGTCATGTCAAGGTACTTTACAACACCTGATAGCATTGTCCCACAGTCCTCTTAAGGCTGCCCCAGCCAAGCCGAGGCTCTGGAATGCCTATACCTCAGGGGAATGCCCGTGTGGGGTGTGGCAGAAGAGGTTGGTTCTGACCCCGGGATGGCAAACGGAACTGCCGGCGGCAGGTGAGAATCTATGCCCAGGAGTCCAACGCACAGCTGGGGTGGGCTGTGTCCTTGCCAGCAAGGATGGCACAAGGGGACACAGCTTCCACTGTATCAGTGTGCCCACAGATGGCTTGGGCAGGGACACCTGTTTGCTCACAGCTTGCTGTCTCCTGGAAGAGGAGCTGGAATCAGGCCCCTGGCCCGCCCTAGCCATGGCTGAGGTGTCAGGTGTCATCCGGACAGATGCCAATTATCGGAATGTGTTAGTAGGAATGCAGCAGCGTCAGGGGTCAGACCCTCTGCACCCGTACCAAACCTGCTTCGCAGGGAGACCAGGGGAAAGGCACCTAGGCACCCACCGGGTAGACTCAGGTCACCGAACACCCCTGGAGTTGTTACAGATAATAAGGTGGGAGGTGGGTGAGATGCAGAGCCTAGGGGTGATACAAGAATTCTGTAGTTCGGGGACTTCGCCCGTAGCGCTGGTCCTAACCTGGAAACTGCAGCAGACTGATGGGCAGGGCACTGACAAGTGTCAGGGCTCAGCATGGGATACTGTGGCTGGTTTGGCCACTGCTCCCATGCTGATCTTTAAAGGGGGAGGTGTCATGATTGGAGGCCATCTTGTCATGAGCGATCGCCATTTTTACGCCAGAAGGAGCGTAATTGTACCACGCCATTCTGCCCTAAGGGTAAATGTAATGGAGAAAGTGACCTGCCTTTGCCCTGGATGGTTGGGAGGACTGGGGGGTGAAGCAGGAAGGCAGATGGGATCTCTTTCCTTTGAAGTCCATGCTCTGTTTACAATACTGTTTCTGATATGGTGTGCAATCTACTCATCCTGTAATTTTATGAAAACTCCACAGGTTATCTGCTTCCCCCCTGCATCTATAAAACTGGTACTGAAGTCCGGGGTCTCTGGCAAATGTCTTCCCAGACCAGAAGAGATGTCAGAAAAGCAATTCCCTTAGAACTCTAGACTGACACCTTATTTGAGATAAGAATTAGGAGGCTCCAGGGGGTGATTGAATGGCTAAATTGCTAAGCCTCAAAAGAGAAGTCAATTAGCCAGCCCCTGGGGATATCCTCAGGAAACCCCTGGACAAGGAAGATTCCTGAGGTGGGGGCTGTGATTGTGTGTGTTTTGAAAATCTTAAAAGTGTGTGTCTCACAAGACATTTTGTTCATTTTCCTTGGGATGATACGGGTCCGATACCTGTCTCTGAAATGATCCAATATCCGGAGAGATTTCCCCTCCAAATCCCGCTTCATGCTGTGTGTCCTTGAAGTGGTTTGTTTCTTTATTCCCATTTTGTTTTATTTTGAAATTGTTTTTACGTTTGACTTACCTATTAATCATATATCTTGTAACTTATGTTTTCTGTAATATACTGTAAGCCTTGTAGTGTTTTCACTTAATTAAAAAGTCATAATTAGTTCTGGTATCTGCTGTTTTCCAGCCCAAGCCTCTGACGAATTGCCAGAGCGCTACCGTGTAACTCATAATTTGGTGTGTCGGCAGAATCAAAGCTGTCGCGGACTAAGTCCAAAAAGCTTACTTTGATTGGTGGCAAGCGGAATCGTGGTGAAATACGCACACGCTTGGGATACTCAGTGAAAGTGTCACGTGGCCGGTATTCACAGATTGTCGTATCTGGGGAATCGCCGACTAGGGTCGTGACAGTGGGCACCATTGGCTTACCTGCTGCGGGCCCACAGAAGCAGCCAGACCTGCTAAGTGAGCTTTGGGAGTTGGCGTGCTGTGACACCCTGACCTGGCTGATTACGTTTTAGTCCATTTGTTATTTGCCATTTGTTCTGTACTTACCCGTCCACAGTCCTTGCAAATTATTTCACCATTTGTTTGGTAATCTGCTAATTTTTCTTGAAGTGTTTTATTTTCTCCCAGTTTGTATTGATTCCTGAAAGACAGAAAAATAGCATATTATATGTTTGGAGTGGTGCTTTCGTGGGTTTTCTATGGGTACTCCGGTTTCCTCCCACAATCCAAAAATACTGTATACTGTAAGGTTAATTGGCTCATAACAAAACCCTAGAATGAATGTGAGTGCGTGAACATGTGGTAGGGAATATAGGTCCTTATTCTGGTTTACTCGCAACGGCAAATTCCTTCTCAAATGGACAAAACCATGTGCACTGCAGGTGGGGCAGATGTAACATGTGCAGAGAGAGTTAGATCTGGGTGGGGTTTTACTTCAAAGTGAGATCTATATTGCAGTGTAAAAATAAAGCAGTCAGTATTTTTCCTGCACATAAACAAAATAACTCACCCAAATCTAAATCTCTCTGCACATGTTACATCTGATGGTGGACATAGTAATGGCTCTAACTGTCCACATATTTTATTATTTGCAACTACCAACACGTGTTTCGCATATCACTTTTAACAGAAATAATTTGTTTTGGTCCTGTGCCTAGGCACACATGGGTTTATTTACTATGATGGGAGTTCTATTGAAGATGGGATGTTGCTACGGGCAACCAGCTATATTCCATCTATTATCTTCTAGAACATGCCTGGCCAGCCTGTGGCTCTCCAGCTGTTGTGAAACTACAAATCCCAGCATGCCTTGCACACAGTTTTCACATTCTTTATTAGCAAAACTGTGGCAAGGCATGCTGGGACTTGTATTTTTACAACAGCTGGAGAGCCACAGATTGGCCAGGCCTGTTCTAGAAGGTGCTAAATAAATATGAGGTAGTTTCTGATTGGTTGTCCATAGCAACATCCCATCTTCAGTAGAACGCCCATCTTAGTAAATAAACCCCACAGCTTGGGAACCACTGCTGTACAGTATTGTCTCTGTTAGGAAAATAATACAATATGTATTTACAATTAAAATAAATACTTCCAATTAATAACGTACTTAAAATTGCTGTTTACAATGACATGATGCATGTTTTCTATGACAGAAATGTCGCTTCCAGAACAAACCAGCTTCTGACATTTCTTGCACAAGAAGGTCACCTTCGATGGATTCTCCTGATATTCTTTGCGCTTGATTTTCCTCTTCTTCACTTTCTTTTCAATGACGCTTTGAGTCTGAAATTCCTGAATCTATACATAAACATAAAGTTATAGACCCGATGAGAAACACAATAATAATAATAATAATACTCCTATTTTTGAACACATCATGGTGACATTTATGAAAATGATCCCACAATTGGCTGTGAAGGAGAAGGGGTGCTAAAAAAATAGCACAAAATCATATTGTAGATATTAAGGGGGTTATTCTGTCGATTCCCAGCACTGGCTGAGAGGCGCTCCATCTGTATGACACTTATCCTGTGTATCTGTGGCTGACTGAGTCTCTGAATTTGTATATGACGTGCTACAATGTAGCATCCGCAGATTTTTTTCAGTGTCATATATCAAAGTATTCAGCACAGTCTAGCTGGGTACACATTTTGGAATGTTCACATCCCCACAGCGAACCGGCATTTTCTGACATCATCCAGGGGCGCAGCGGGGAGTCAGCAAGCCATCGGGGGAAGGAGGCAGCGCTTAGAGCTGGCGCTACTCCAAGCGCTGCCTCCTCTATAGTGTGAACGGGAAACAGGTTGCTTGACCCGTTTAACCCGTTCACACCGCCAAGCAACACAGCAACGAACCGGTAAGAACTCTTCTTTCATACCGGTTATTGTTGCCATGTTGCTACCCGTTTACGGGGCACGGTAACCCCTTTCAAATTGCCGGGTCAAACCGGCTTGTATCCGGTAATTAGTTGTGATGAGACAGGGGTATAACTGTCTCTCTGCTATCTATTCCTGGATTTCTTAGACATACAATGTGTAAGACTGAGCAGATCATGTTCCCACCCTCCCGCATAAAGCCCAACCATCTCTCATCCTAACCTTCTGTTTATGCTCCCTTCTACCCCTTCTACGTCACTGCTGTCTGTCTAACCCTCCCCTCTAGAATGTAAGCTCTCACGAGCAGGGCCCTCTCTCCTCATCTGCTTTTCTTAGAATATATATCTCTGCCTCTCTGATGATTGCTTCAGTGTCCTTTCACCTGATGAAACTGTTTCCTTTACCATGTACTTGTCCTAAATTGTCTTGTACTGTAATTAGTTATTTATTTTATTTGCTCATTTATGTATTGTTAGGTGCTGCGGGACCCTTGTGGCGTCATATAAATAAAGGATAATAATAATAATATTGCAGATTCTGAACAACAAAATCTTCAAATTCCCTGAATTCAGCATTGCTCCGTTGCTGCCGGCAACGGTTAGTGTGTATGCACTTGCTAATGCGTCCGCGATGTCATTCTGGGTACGCATAGTCTACCCAGCTTCTCCTTGTACTTCCTTGTCACATTGCCTTGCAACTGATACCCCGTTTTGGGATTTTGCCAGGGCAAGCAGTAATTTCCCGTGTCCTGTCTCAGTGTGAAAGGGTCTTTGCGAAATTCCGGGTGTTATGCCCCGGGAATTACACACAGGTTTTTTGCAGGGTTTTCCCTGGGTAATACATGGGTATGTGGCAGTGTGAACAGGCTAGACCCGGGTTTTTCTCACAAAATGCAAAAAAGCAAGTTCATTGCATTGCTCAAAGCTGCTTTTTAAACAGCCAATCAAAGATACTTTTTAAACATCCAATCAAAGCTGCTCTTAGATGCCACACACTTGATGGCAGGCATACCAGGGGAAGCAGTGTGAATGGGGCAGACAATGGAATTTCACGGGTCTAAGGTGCAGTATGAATGGGGTCTGTAGAGCTGAGATGCTCTGTGCTTCGCCAAAAAACCCGGGAACAAAAACCCAGGATTTTGCAGGGGCGGCAATGAGAATGCACCATAAGATGCATTTTTAGCAAAATAAGATGCCCGATGTCAGCAGAGTTGCTCGGGACTTGGCATCTTACCCTGAACAGAGTATTGAGGCTGAATGTATGAGTGCGCATCTGTAGAAACAGAAATCTATTTTATGGAACTCTTTGTGCCAAGGTATTTCTTTGATTAGATTGAGGAAATGGCACTCTGTTCTGATGAACTGATAACGCAACCTCCAAGGTGGCACTAAAACCTAGGTCTTTCACCCTGTGTAACATTTCTGTGACAGTGGGCAGCAAGGTACAGTAAGAAATGTGCATCTTCTCCATTACAAATTCATTTCTATAAGGTATACACAGGTATGTGTCCTTAAATCACACTGATCTGTGATATAGATATTTAATAATACGGACACATGAGCAAGTGCAAAATCTGCCATAGCCTCAGCAAGCAATGTGCAATCAGCGCATGATGTTGCCAAGTGGAAAATGCTTTTAATGCAGTCTATTGTACTAGGGTCACTAACAAAATCTATCGTCCACTAATACATGCAATTGCAGCGGTCTGATCTACATGCCATATACCTATGTATTATTTCTAAATATTGCTGTTTTACCTTTTCAGCAAAAACTCTGGGGTCCATCTGTTGCACCTTTTGGATGGCCTTATGCATCATGCCCTCCCTGTATTCATTGACACTGTCATGGTCAACAGCCCCCGACGAGCTAGAAGCCACCAATACTACTGCACTATTTTCAGCTCGGGCTCGGCCGCGGGCCTAGAAATTGTACAGGGAAATAAAAAGTTGTATTAATAATAAATATATAAATATATATATATATATATATATATATTACAGAATGAGTTTCCATAATTAGTAGATATTACCACCAATTGTGTATATATAATGGGTGCAGGCCCATGAATCAAGGGAAAGCAAGGTATACAGATTGAGTATCCCTTTTCCGAAATAATTGAGACCATGAGCATTTTGGATAAGGGATTATTTAGAAAAATATTTTTTTATATATATACACTCACCTGGTCTCCTGGTGGTCCCCCGACCTCCACGGCAACCATCGGATTTGTCTTCAGCGACATCGTCGGTCCCAAGGATGCATAGCACATGTGTGCGGGTGATGTCCCCAGCGCACCCATACAATGCATCCATGGGACCGGGGGTGCTACTGAAGATGAATCCGATGGCCGCGGTGGCCCACGGGGGATGAGGGGAGTATAAAATAAAAAGGTAGCGAAGCAAAAAAACTAAATATTCTGAAACCTAAGGTTTTCTGAATATTTAGGATTTGGGATATCCGGAAAAGGGATGCAAAACCTGTACCAGGATATAAAAGCCAACTCCTGTCCCATGTATCTTACAATTCAGTTAAGTAGTTTAAGAAATAAATATATAACTAGGTAAATGTGGTAACATCATCGACTGTTGGTCATGGACTGCTAGAGTGACTGCTCTTCACCATAAACCTGCTGATTGCAGCCTGCTAGATTTGCTTGCTATGCCTTTAGTAAAATGTCAAAATAGGCCAAAACATCAAGGACACAATCTTAAAGAAATAAGTCAAAGGTAATAATGCTGGGCATGCACGCAACTATTATCCATCTGATCTGCCAAATTTTGGTGGACCAGCCAGATAATTATAACGTGTATGCAGGCAACTGCTCCGGAAAATAATAAATTGATCGGTCCGAATTGCCATTGTCCAGCATGTCTATACGATTCAATATTTCTAAAGTGTCATGACAGCCGCATTGGGTAGTGCCCTACCATGGTATTTATCTGACAGTGGGCAGGATGCATCATTCATCGTCCATCCCACCACTGACCGCATGCATATTGGCTTTTACTAAAGACATATGCATGACTAACTCTTATCCTCATCATAACTCCCAGTTTATAGATCATCCTGGTATCCTAAAAAATGGTTCCAGTTTAAAGGTCGATAGTGTCTAGGTTAAAAGTCAATGGGATGGCCACTATGTCGACATGGACACCCACTTAGTGTAGCGCGACCCCTCGCATGGCTTGCCACCATTATATTCTCCCTCTATGCTGTCATGAAAAACTTATGTCGACAACTTGTGTTGACCTTTTTTTCAATGGCGACCTATTGCATGTCAATCATTTTCATGTAATGAGCTATTGCCTGCTGACCAATAGTGGTCAACTTTTTGACTGTCGACCTAGACACTGTTGACCTATCAACCGGAAGCAGTGTTTAGGATAACAGGATAATCAATAAACTTGGAGTTATCATAATGATAAGAGTTTGGGGGACAGGATAAGATCTACAAATGTTTTTCTAGTAAGAATGTATGGACAGGAGTTGTGGCCTGAAAGCAAGGAGGTTCTATACCATGCAAGAGCTATAATGAGTCATGATCGTCCAATGATCAAAGGAATAAGAGCTTAGCTTCCATAGTTATCAACACAGATAGCAAAGGATGAAATTCAAGTTCTGAGGAAACTAAAGGATTATGGGATACGCAGTGATGGTGGGGGCCCGGAAGTATACAGGCAAGGGATCTGCATCCGGGATAACGCAACAAGGATAGTGGAGCCTGGATATACTTCCGGTGGGGGCCTGGAAGTATACAGGCAAGGGATCTGCATCCGGGATAACGCATCAAGCACAGTGGAGCCTGGATATACTTCTGGTGGGGGCCCGGAAGTATACAGGCAAGGGATCTGCATCCGGGATAACGCAACAAGGATAGTGGAGCCTGGATATACTTCTGGTGGGGGCCCGGAAGTATACAGGCAAGGGATCTGCATCCAGGATAAGGCAACAAGGATAGTGGAGCCTGGATATACTTCTGGTGGGGACCGGAAGTATACAGGCAAGGGATCTGCATCCGGGATAACGCAACAAGGATAGTGGAGCCTGGCTATACCTCCGTGGGGGACCGGAAGTATACAGGCAAGGGATCTGCATCCGGGATAAGGCAACAAGGATAGTGGAGCCTGGATATACTTCTGGTGGGGGCCTGGAAGTATACAGGCAAGGGATCTGCATCCGGGATAACGCAACAAGGATAGTGGAGCCTGGCTATACCTCCGTGGGGGACCGGAAGTATACAGGCAAGGGATCTGCATCCGGGATAAGGCAACAAGGATAGTGGAGCCTGGCTATACCTCCGTGGGGGACCGGAAGTATACAGGCAAGGGATCTGCATCTGGGATAACGCATCAAGCACAGTGGAGCCTGGATATACTTCTGGTGGGGGCCTGGAAGTATACAGGCAAGGGATCTGCATCCAGGATAAGGCAACAAGGATAGTGGAGCCTGGATATACTTCTGGTGGGGGCCCGGAAGTATACAGGAAAGGGTTCTGCATCCGGGATAACGCATTAATGATAAGTGGTTCCTGGATATACAGGTGGGGGCCAGAAGCAAATCAGACAGCGAGAAGGGGGGGGGGGGGGGCATTTAGTCCACATGCAATGCTGCGAAATTTGCAGCATTGCGTGTGGACCAGAATAAGGTCCTAGGTGTATGTGAATACATCTGTAGATGACCACACGATTATTGCATGCATCCTGTGCATAGCAGACTCTCCCTCCCCATTTTCTCCACTCTAAGCTTGTGAAGCTGTAAATGTAAGCCGGAATAGAATCTGCATATGGGCCCTTATTCTAGTTGACTCGGACGGATGCGTGTTTTCTGGTGGCTACCGAGTGTTCTTAGCCCTGTCTACCGTACGGATCGCAAGTGGATGTTTCATGTGAACAATTTGCCCATCTGTAGGAACCTCCCCCATCCTCCGATGGTCGCCGACCATCGAATGATGGGCCGAGTGGTCAGACAGCTCTGAGTGCTCCAGACCACTCGGACATTTCTCGGTGCGAAAGCAGGTATATGGGCGGGCAGCTGTGATCTGGCTATGTCAGCTGTCCGACCCCCACACATTCGTCACGGCCGGATTACCATACGTAGGCCCAGCGTTTTCATGGGAACGCCCATGAAACGCAGGGCATACGCATATGGTAATGAGCCCAAATAGCCGTTCACGCCCCTCTCCACCCCCACCCGATCGTTTTCTGTACGGAATTCACGTCGTATTCGGACGTGTGTGGCTTTCGCACATGCGCAGAAACGCCTCTGTACATGCGCAAACACAATGCATCGACCATCCGACCGAACGCGCAACCATCCGAATCAATCAGAATAAGGGCCTTGGCTTGGTGAACAGGAGCAATACTGCATGTGAGCTATATTATAATATATAACGTCAGAACAGTCGACATGAACATACCTGTACCATTGCGATTTCATTGGTGATCAAACCATACAGGATAACAATGTTACACTCCTTAATATCCAAACCTTCTTCAGCCACACTGGTTGCAATTAGTAGGTTGAGTTCTCCAGTGCTAAATTTGTGAATCACTTTCTTCTGTTCATTCTGAAACAAAACAATGACATTTCATGTTCTACCTACACAGTAACAGACAAACACATTACTTTGACTTTCCATGCTGTGAAAATATCAGCAGACACTTGTACAAATAGTTTCATGTCTGTGAAATTCAGAAAATGTCTATTTATCCCTAATATTGTATGTAAAGTCCCCAACTAGCCTATATGCTCTCTGAAACCTTTTTCCGTTGAATAAATGCAGCTGTATTTGGCGGTGACACTAAATAGATTATTGTATTGTTATTATTTTTTAATTACTAATAAATGTTAGTATAGCTCTAGATTTTAACACAAAATATAGCAGCATTTGGAGTAAAATAGATTCAGTACCATCAGGAGGAAAGGCTTCTTTAGGTTAGGGCAGTACGGGTGTAGAACTCCCTTCCGGAAGAGGTAGTATAGGCAAATTTAAATACATTTGAAATAAGATTGGACAAACATTTACTGGAGACATACATCCAGGGGTACAACTCATAAAAGGTAGCCCAAAACTGCAGATTATATTGCAGGGGGGTATCACAGCTAGGCCATACATTCGCTGCTTAGCGAGCCAACTAACGCTGAGTGATTGACCGCCCCCTGCATGTAGATTTCCGGTGCATTGCAAATGGATGTTTTGCATAAACGTCTATTCGCGGGGGGAGCGTTTGGTGGCAAAATCATTCAATGGTCCCGACCATTAAATGATTTTTCCCCGTTTGCAAATATGTCAGTCTGGACTGACCTAAAATTGCGCCATCCTGGTACAAGAATGGGGCTCACTTTTTATTTTATTGCATCCTCATAGTGAGAAAATAGTGTCCTACAAGACTATTACACAGCAAAATTTGCACACCTTGGAAAAAACTTACAAAATCGTGAAAAATCAGCAATTCCCAATGTAAAGATAATTTTATCAAGAAATTGCAATTTTACCTGTCTCAAAAAATTGCTTAAGATTTTTATAAAGAGGTATTTTATCCTACCGGACTACTGTCCAGCGGGCGGTTTAAAAGAGGAGGGGGCCCATGTTCACACCCTCCCTGTTCCGGAAACAAAATTCCTATTATGCGGCCATTTCTTGCCGCAACTGCAGCCCCAGAAAGATAAAGGAAAAAAAACAAGGGTGTGCAGTGTTGTCCCCCTTGGACCCAGGGGCCTGTGTACAACGCACACATTGCAACCATTATAAAAACATCTATGTTACCGTTGGGTGTGGATCATTAGGTCACCAGCATGTTGGTCGACAGTCATTAGGTCGACATGCATTTAGGTCGACATGAGTCTAGGTCAACATGTGTCTAGGTCGACATGGGTTAAAAGGTCGACATGGGTTAGATCAACATTCAAAAAGTCAACATGGGGTTTATCACAATTTTTTTGTCCCGAATGTTGACACAGTCGACAGTGACACTGAAACGTAGCACCGCGTCCCCTCGCCTCGATACGCTCGGCACACTATTTTATTTTCCCACCTCGCCCTAGTGGATGGTAGGGTATGAAATACTGCCTGTTGGCACATGTCAGCTCAAAAAAAAATGGGAAAACCCTATGTCGACCTAATTACCCTGTCAACCTAACCCATGTCGGCCTTGCTGCATGTCAACCTAGACTCATGTTGACCTAATAACTGTCTATTGGAATATGTGCAACAGACTGTGGGTTTCACTTATATGCATATACATGTGTATGCACACTGGAGGGACAGTAGATGGCGATATACTGTCATATGTATTGTTTGTCTGCTGTTATATTCTTGTATCTCTCTGATGTTTCCTGTTTCTTGTTGTCTTAATGAGAGGAATGGAGAAGCACATGTAGCAGACATCTTGTGTGAACAAGATACCACTGAATGCTGATGTTATGTAATGTTATATTGATCCTGTTACTCAGTTATACATAAAGAAGTTATACCTTTACAAGACTCATCCTATCTGATTGCAAGGTAACACCTGTGACCATTTTTTATGCATACATCATTGGTAGATTCCATCGCAAAACGCCAACACTGTCGACCAACATGCTGGTGACCCAATGACCGTATCCCTTACCGTCATATTCATTCCAGCATTTACAACACCCCTTTACAACACACAGACACACACTCTGCCCACAGACTTACACGCACACACACTGTAACATTTAATTATACAGTGCACAGTTCTCTTTCTGCCTTGGCTGCTGCTAAGTAGAAGAAGTGTTCAGTACCTGAGTCATTGATTTATAATCACTGTTGCTCCCTGCCCCGATGAGATAATGGGCACGGATGCCCACTTCTTTGAATTTCTCATTGTCAATGATCCACTGACACAGGGCAACTGCACTCTGCCGAGTCTTTGTAAATATAATGCCTCTGGCTTTGTTATTCCTGGTGAATTCCTCCATTATGGCTCTTCTCAGTTTAGCAAGTTTCTCATTCTCGTAGTCTTCATTTGCAGCCAGCCGCTTCAGTTCTTTCCTGTGCTCTGCATGTGTAAGCAGTAAATGCTTATTATTTCTTCTATATATGACTTATTTTACTAACATTTTCTTATGTAGCACAGCAAATTCTTTTGCAATTATATATTGACTCTCTTGATGGATATTGGAAATGCGAACAAACCTCTGAAAATGGCATTTTTGGAGTTTCAACCAAAAACACTTGAGAATATGGTCAGGTAGAGTAACACATTTGCGCATTTCATCTCACCACCCCCCTGGCGGATAGCGAGCTGAAGTCCTGGGGAAAAACAATTGAATACTGCCAAACGCTTCAAATAAAAAAAAAGGAGAATCTACAATTAAAGAAGTCCAAATTATTCATATTTGCTGCATCTACAGTACTATAACAGAACCTTGACCATATTCTAATACCCCTTTCACACTTGCAAAAATGTCCCGGGTTTTTGCACATGAACGCGCATCAACCCAGGATTTATCTCAGTGTGAAAGGGTCTTGAAAGAATATCCGGGATGAACATCCCATGATTTCTACCCAGGTCCTGACCTGGGTAGATTCCGGAATCGACCCGGGATGCGGTCAGTGTGAATGGTCCCATACCCGGGATTGGGTACACGGGACTTTAAATGCTGATGTCATCTTTCAGAGCCCTGGAGTCCATATGAATTTGCAGGGATTTCCCGGGATCAGTGTGAATGGGGCTGTCCCGGGTGGATCCCAGGTCTGAGTGCAGTGTGAAAGGGTACATTCCCGGGTATGACCCGGCTCTGCGAGTGTGAAAGCGGTATAAATAAGTGTGGATTATTAGATACACAGGGCCAGATGTTTCAAGCTTCAGAAAGAAAGTGGAGGGTGATAAACAACCAGCCAATCAGCTCATAACTGCCATGTTACGGGCTGGGTTTGGAAAAATGACAGGTAGGAGCTGATTGGCTGGTTGTTTATCACTCTCCACTTAATCACTTTTTGAAGCTTGATACATCTGGCCCATAATGTCTAGATAGATAGTCAAAAGGTCAACATGCAATGTCGACATGGTAAAAGTAGACACATGAAAAGGTCGACATGAGTTCTTCACATTTTTTGACTCAATGTCGGCAACAGTTGACATGGACCCCCAATTAGTGTTGTTACACTAATTGGGGGTCCATGTCAACAGTCCATGACAACCCCCGCTCTGCTCGTTTTGTCTCAGGCTATTATATTCTCTTTCTGTGCCGACATAGACGGTGAAGTAAGAACAAGGCGATTTACAAAAAAAAAAATCATATCGACATTTTGACCCTGTCGACCGAATGTATCTGATTTAATACAAGTGTCAGGCAGATGAGGTAATAGGCATTTGTGCTTACCGTAAAATAAATCAATAAGAAACTTATCAGTCTCGTCGATATTTACAGACACTTCAGACTCATTCAGCAGGACGGTCTTCTTCTTTTCGTCTGTGTAGAATTTCTGCAGGTGAACTAATGCATCGTTCATACGGATTGTGTCATTGATCTGCAGAGCATCGTTGTACTTCTTCAGGTGCTGTGCACATACATGCTGTTTTCGGTTCGCTTCCTTGGCAGCTGCGCACAACAGTTAAATTGCAAAATTATTAACATTGCAATTCATTTGCTACCATTTTCAGTACTGTCCCTTATACAATTATCGGCTAAACTCATCAACATCATTTTCCTGATGTTTCAGTGGTTCTGGGGCTGATAACAGTGGTCAAAACCATGTGCACTGCAGGTGGGGCAGATGTAACATGTGCAGAAAGCGTTAGATTTGAGGGAGTTGTTTTGTTTCTGTGCAGGGTAAATATTGGCTGCATTATTTTTACACTGCAATTTAGAATTGTTTGAACAAAATCCACCCAAATCTAACTCTCTCTGCACAGGTTACATCAGCCCCACCTGCAGTGCACATAGTTTTGCCCATTTTCCGAACAAATTTGTCCTGCAATCAGGTCTGAATTAGGCCCAATATCTGAATCCTTTAAAATACAGAGTGGGCCTTCTGGGGGCCAGATGGGGGTATATTCTGGGGGCCAGATGGGGGTATATTTACTAAAGGTGTAGGTTTGTAGAAGTGGAGATGTTCCCCATAGCAACCAATCAGATTCTACTAATTATTTATCTAGAACCTTCGAGAAGATAATAGCTAGAATCTGATTGGTTGCTATGGGCTATCTTCATTTATATAAATCCAAACTTTAGTAAATATATCCCAGCATGTGCAGCGAGACTTAAGGGGCATACACACCCTATCCTAGAAATGGAGCACTGATCGCTTTGTGTGTGTATATAGCGTTTCCGCGCATCACCATCGTCCGCAGGGAAGGACAATGCTTGCATTGTCTTTCTTGCTAGAACACGTCCTTTGCCTACAAACAATAGGCAAAGCACTGCGCTGCACAGATCACTCCGCATACATTGCGGTGTGCATCACAGGTGTACCGCAATTTGTGCTGAGCGATCGCGCTTAAGTCAATCACTCAGCACGGAGGCCGGGTCGCCCCGTGTGTACGGGGCTTTAGATTAGGATGGGGAGTTTTTAAATTGAAATCTAAAATCGCAGTGTAAAAATAAAAAATAAAATAAAAATGTATTTGCACCCCTTGCATGGCAACTATTTTTTTCTACACAATGTTACCTGCTTTTTTCCATTGCTTACAAACATAAATCCGATCCATAGTTCACTGACCTAAGTGCCGAGTGGTCTGATGTATCCCCAGATTGACCAAATACAGTATGGCTCTCATTCTGATGGACCTGCAAAGCTGTGAAATTCGCAGCTTTGAGGGTCATTTAAACGCCACCTGCTGCCCACACGAAGGTCCGCCCACCGCAAATCGCCCCGCACGCATGTGAATGGATGTTTTGCATAAACATCCATTTGCAGATTGCATTCAGGGCAGACTATCAAATGATTTCTCTAGTGCTCGCAAATAAAAGACTCTGGTGTCTTAGATCTGCAGCGCCCCTGTATGGGTCATCCCGGGATGTCAACTGCCCGCCCTCAGAACCCGCGTCACCACGCATTTCCATGGAAACGCCAATGAAATGCTGGACGTTCCCATGGGTGCTTCCCCACAATGCCATCCCGTGCCCACAATACTCCTTGCAAACAGGCCGGTGTATAATCAATTCACCACGCCCGCTCCTCGCACAAAGCGGCTGCACATGCACATAGAAGCACCATCAGCACCTCTAGAATGTTAGCTCTTAAACGTAAAGTTCTTTGTCCCTTTGTGGAATTATAAAATCTGTGTATTTTTGTATTGTCTTATTATGGACCGATACATCTGACTTTGCTGATGTTCCACCCGCAACATATGGCCCTATGAAACCCTCGTGGCACGTTAGAACTAACAGACAATAATTGGCTTGTGGGGAACAACCCCCCCCCCCCCCCGCCAGAAAAGTGGGGAGATTGCTGGTCAGTGAGTGAATGTATTTGGGGCAAATGAATGCGCTTATTTCCAGTGCAGCGGTCAGATTCCACATTTTACCTGTATTTTCTTTCTGAACAACCCACTGCTCATAGGACTGTGACCCTTGCTCAGATGTTGGATTTAAATCACTAAACTTTTCAATCTTCAGCATCAGATATTTAAGTTTATCCCCAAATGGATTCTGCGGAAAAAAAGTTTTGTAAATACTGTATATAAGAGTTGTCACAAAAAAAAAAAAATCAATACATATTTTTAAGTTTGCTGCTTAATAAGGATCATGAAAAACATTTTAGATTGCATATAACCATAATATGTGCCACCAAGATTCTGCTTTGTCTGATAAGTGCCCAAGGCTACAATTTCTGATTGGAGGCTGAAGCTTTGTATAACTGCCAGCTGATGTAGGAAATGCCTATCCAGTGCAGGAAGTAGTGGCACCCCTGCTGTTACCCAGCTGATGTAGGACACGCCCATACAGTGCAGAAGCTAGTGGCTCCCCTGCTGTTACCCAGCTGATGTAGGAAATGCCTATCCAGTGCAGGAAGTAGTGGCTCCCCTGCTGTTACCCAGCTGATGTAGGAAATGCCTATCCAGTGCAGGAAGTAGTGGCTCCCCTGCTGTTACCCAGCTGATTTAGGAAATGCATATCCAGTGCAGGAAGTAGTGGCTCCCCTGCTGTTACCCAACTGATGTAGGAAATGCCTATCCAGTGCAGGAAGTAGTGGCTCCCCTGCTGTTACCCAGCTGATGTAGGAAATGCCTATCCAGTGCAGGAAGTAGTGTCCCCTGCTGTTACCCAGCTGAGGTAGGAAATGCCTATCCAGTGCAGAAGCTAGTAGCTCCCCTGCTGTTACCCAGCTGAGGTAGGAAATGCCTATCCAGTGCAGGAGGAAGTGGCTCTTTTGCTGTTACCCATCTGATATAGGAAATGTCTATCCAATGCAGGAGGTAGTGGCTCCCCTGCTGTTACTCATCTGATATAAGAAATGTCTATCCAATGCAGGAAGTAGTGGTTTCTCTGCTGTTACCCAGCTGATATAGGAAATTCTTATCCAATGCAGGAAGTAGTGGTTACTCTGCTGTTTCCCAGCTGATGTAGGAAATGCCTATCCAGTGCAGGAAGTAGTGGCTCCCCTGCTGTTACCCAGCTGATGTAGGAATTGCCTATCCTGTGCGGGAAGTAGTGGCTCCCCTGCTGTTGCCCAGCTGAGGTAGGAAATGCCTATCCAGTGCAGGAGCTAGTGGCTCCCCTGCTGTTACCCAGCTGAGGTAGGAAATGCCTATCCACTGCAGGAGGTAATGGTTCCCCTGCTGTTACACAGCTGATGTAGGAAATGCCTATCCAGTGCAGGAGGAAGTGGCTCTTTTGCTGTTACCCAGATGATATAGGAAATGTCTATCCAATGCAGAAGGTAGTGGCTCCCCTGCTGTTACCCAGCTGATATAGGAACTGATATAGGAAATGTCTATCCAATGCAGGAGGTAGTGGCTCCCCTGCTGTTACCCAGCTGATATGGGAAATGTCTATCCAATGCAGGAAGTAGTGGTTTCTCTGCTTTTACCCATCTGATATAGGAAATGTCTATCCAATGCAGGAAGTAGCGCTTTCTCTGCTGTTACCAAACTGCTATAAGAAATTCGGTACTTGTTTCCTAGCACGGCCACAACGATCAAAATCGCGGTCATCGGGGGTAAAATCGGGGCCATCGCGGCCGCTAAAAAATCGGGTGCGATGGGCCAGACGCGATGCCCGCGATTTCCCCATAGAGAACAATGTTAAATGCCTCAATTTACCCGCGATGACCACGATTTCCCATAGGAAACAATGTGAAATGGCTCAATTTAGCCAAATTATCATAGGAACAATAGTAAATGGGCCAAAAATACCCCTGAACATTGAAATGTCCCCCCAAAAGTAGTTGACGCCACCCCGCCATCAACGTCAACCCGAAGCGTGGCGAGCGCAGCGAGCCCGCGAGGGGCGGCGGTACGCGTCCTGCGACATTTTCATGCCCTACTATCCACTAGGGCATGGATTGAGAATAGAATAGTGTGGCGAGCGCAGCGAGCCACCGAGCCCGAAGCGTGGCGAGCGGACGCGGATACCTTCACAGTTATACGCGTCCCCTCGCGGGCTTCCCAGGTGTCCATGGCGACGCGGACACCTGGGAAGCCCGCGAAGGGACGCGTTTACCTGTGAAGGTATCCGCGTCCCCTCGCCACGCTTCGGGCTCGGTGGCTCGCTGCGCTCGCCACACTATTCTATTCTCACTCCACTCCCTGGTGGATAGTAGGGCATGAAAAGGTCGGAGGACGCATACCGCCGCCCCTCGCGGGCTCGCTGCGCTCGCCACGCTTCGGGTTCACGTTGATGGCGGGGTGGCGTCAACTACTTTTGGGGGGACATTTCAATGTTCAGGGGTGTTTTTGGCCCATTTACTATTGTTCCTATGCTGATTTGGGTAAATTCATCCATTTAACATTGTTCCCTATGGGGAAATCGGGGGCATTGCGTCTGGACCATTTAAGCATTTTTAGGTGCACACGACGCGACCGACCCGATTTTTCACTGTTTTCAATGCATTTCAATGGAAAAATCGGGGGCATCGCGTCGGTCGCGTCGCAGGCCACTATAATTACCCCCGATGGCCAAGATTTGTGGCCGTGCTAGGAAACAAGTACCAGAAATTCTTATCCAATGCAGGAAGTAGTGGTTACTCTGTTGTTACCCAGCTGATATAGGAAATGCCTATAAAGTGCAGGAAGTAGTGGCTCCCCTAGATACACTAGTTATAGACATGTACAGATGTGTGCACATACAAAGTTGCATTATATAATACATGTGAGCTCTGAGTGACTTGGTAGTGCCAGGGGTACTTTCCATAAAAATAGAATCTTATTTGAAAGATGGGGTGAATATGATGAACAAGCAGCTTCTGTTGATTAAAATGATAAATGCTATATCTATATTCAGTTTTCGACTTCCGCTGTATCTGCATACAAAATACTATGTTACATTGTTTTCCTGGAGAACAATGTAATTAATGTAGCACTTTTTTATGCAGATACAGCCACAGTCACACTGTATAAAGAGAATATAAAGAATATTGTAGTTATCCCAAAAGGAATATTGTAGTTATCAAGCAGTTATCCCAAAAGATTTGTAAATCCAGGAATTTTGAGGGTCATCTGTGGGGTTAGTGGACACGTCACTGGCAGGTAGATGGATGGCAGGTAAACAGCAATTTTCTCTGGTGCTCAACGCGTTTCCCCGGTATCTCCGGCTTCATCAGGAGCGAGCAAATTCCTGGATTTACAAATCTTTTGGGATAACTGCTTGATCCCTAATTCGTCCAGAGGAACCTAAGAGGACATTCATATTGGGAAACCCGGAGTCCACACTGTATAAAGACATGCCGCATAGAAATTTTTATCAACAGAAGCTGCTTTTGTGTCCTATTCCATTTTGCAAATAAGACACTATATAACTGTAAAAGTCACAAAACAAATGCCCATCTCCACCCCAAGTCATGCCATGGGGCGATAAGATGGCTGTTTAATGCGAAAGGAGGCTAGCTGTATATGGGGCACATCTGTACGGGCTGTACAGAAAATACAATACCTGAATAGTTTGCACCATTTAATATGTTGGTCTATTACATTTATCAATACAAAAATGTAAGGTACTTGTGTAGTTTCATGGTGGCAGGGAAATCGCATCACATGCGATCCGATCGCACGCGATCGCGTGCGATGGTACTTTTGTAGTTTCATGTTTCCCCTGCCCGCGAATCCTGCGAGGGGATGCGGTACGTCTCCTCCCAGCTTGTTCATACCCTCACTATCCACGTCGGCACGGAGCTGATTTTATAAAGTGTGGAGAGCGCAGCGAGCCACCGAGCCTGAAGCGTGGCGAGCGGACGCGGATTACTTGAAGTGTATTCCGCGTCCGCTCCACGCGCTTTAAGGTCGGTGGCTTGCCACACTTTATTGAATCAACTCCGCGCCAACGTGGATAGTGGGGGTATGAACAAGTCAGGAGTGGCGTGGATAGTGGGTGTGTGCTAAATGTGCTTAATCGCATCGAATTGCATGGCATGCGATCCGATCCACGGGCAGGGGAACTTGAAACTACAAAAGTTCCATCACATGCGATGCGATTTCCCTGCCGCCGTGAAACTACACAAGTACCAAATTTAATTTCAAATGTAAAAAAAGGAGAGGATATAACTGCTCACACATCTAACACGATTATTCCGTTAATACATAGAACATATTTACATCACAAATAGCGTAATAAATACCTTTTTGTTATCCTCTGCGATATCAACTTTCTTGTAAGGCTGTTTCACCAGACTGGCGAGCTGATCCATGTGCTTCTGTACAGTCATGATCCTAGAATCCAGGTTGGCACAAATCTAGAACAGCAAAACAATCAATGAAAGACTGCTAGATAAACGACCGGAGCTGATTGGATGCTACGGACAACTTCTCTCTCCAAGACTTGATGCGTTTCACCTGAGATAGATAGCAAAGGGGCTACAGCCATTATTTCTCTAGATCTTTGTCACATATTATTGTAATTTGATGAGATCCCGGGGAATCACCTATTGTCAAGGAATAGATAGAATGTATGTCTATATATCAACTTTTGTCAAAAAATGTCACTATTCAATACAATATTTATTAAATTGATGGCATAATTTTCCCACTTACTGTAATTAAAAATCTAATAAGGGGGTATTCAATCTGTGCTGATATTTCCAACAGGTGGTGCACTGGCCTATTCAATGCTGCTGTTTCTGACAGCACTGAAAGTTGTCAGTTTCGACTCTTTTGTAAAAGTCTAATCTGTTTTGTCGGAAACGGCCGCGGATTGTCGAATCCGCGGCCGTTTACCGACAATCCGTTGGCATTTTTGTCGATCCGCGGAGTTTTCAACTCTCAACAATTGGAACATTGAATTCAGTGTGTTTGGTTAGTGTCAAAAGCCGGCGAAAACGGACGAGATTCCAACTGTCAGTACGTTCAGACAGTTGGAATCCCGGATTGATTGTGCATGCTATATACCTGTATCAAGCAGATATGAGGGCAAAACTACTGTTTTAGTTTAAATTAAAGTCAATGGCAGTGTTAGCATTGAAGATTACTGCTGGGTATAAATAATGCATTCTTATGGTATATTCTACTGTATATTATATAAATGTATTATGTGCAGCATTGACACACGCAACAGGATGACATAGGAAAAAGGTCAACATGAGTTTTATTTTAAACAAAAATGGTTCATACCATCCCAGTGGGCATAGAAGGAGAATAAAATAGTGTGCCAAGTGCAGCGGTACACTAATACGGTGTCCATTTTGGCAAAGACACAACAAAAAAAAACATGGTGACCTTTTCCTATGTTGACCCTTTTGCCCATGTTGACCATTTTTGTGTCGACTTAATGACTGTTGATCTAGAGTGCTGACCTATTGACCGATACCCTCTTCAACAGGAAGGGCACAGGACTACAGACACAAAGGAGCTGAACAGGAAGACTCCATGATGGTGTCCTGTCCCCATACTGTTCCCCCTTTAGGCCACAGAGACAGATGACAAGGTATATGATTCAGCCACCACAAAACTCTGATTCATCACAATCACTTCCTTGATAAAAACAGGAACACCCTCCACACCGGCAAAAAGCATAGGGCCTGATTCTGGGTCACTTGCAACAGCAAATACTCTCTAATGGACAAAACCCATGTGCACTGCAGTGGGGGCAGATGTGCAGAGTGAGTTACATTTGGGTGAGTTTTTTTGTTTCTGTGCAGGGTAAATACTGGCTGCTTTATTTTTACACTGCAATATAGATATCAGTTTGAAGTACAAACCCCACCCAAACTAGCGCCCAGAAGACCGGAGATGGTCTTATACTTACCGGATCACTGTCAGGATTCCCCCCATCATCTGAATATATCACTATGGGGGTTCATTCTTTCTGACGAAATCCTTCTAATGCAGCCCACACACGCACCGATTTTAGAATGCGTTTTGTACTTTTAAAGTACAAAACGCATCGTGCGTACAATTATCGGGGTGTAGTCGTGCGGCGTGTGTGACGCGATGCTGTGCTATGCGCGTTCCCGGGGGCCGATTTTAGATGTCCAAAAAAGTATGTGCAGCAGGTACTTTTTTGGACATTATCGCATAGCATCGGGCTCAGCATTATACAGGCATACGAGCCGATGCTATACGATGTTTTTTTTTTTTTTGGGAAATAATTACATACAAATTGTTATCAACAACTTTATTGCAGGTTTAAAACATGTGAACGCGAACAAAATAAAGGTCAGAAAAAGCCAGTGAAAAAATGTGCTTAAATCGCACAGCATCGCATCGCAGACAGCAAAATAACCATCACATCGGGTCATGCTTAATTGTGGCAGAAAAATTGTAAAGAACCATTGTACAGCCAAAAACGCATAGCACTGAAATCGGTGCGTGTGTGGGCACCATTAGATGGACAAAACCATGTGCACTGCGGGTGGGGCAGATGTAACTTGTGCAGAGAGAATTAGATTTGGGTGGGGTTTTTCTTCAAAGTGAGATCTATATTGCAGTGTAAAATCATGCAGTCAGTATTTTCCCTGCACAGAAACAAAATAACTCACCTAAATCTAATTCTCTCTGCACATGTTACATCTGCCCCCCTGCAGTGCACATGGTTTTGTCCATCTAAGAAGGATTTTGTCAGAAAAAATGAACTAGAATAAACCCCTATGTATATATCACTAGCTACTACCACTGTCATTCTACTATGTGTGCTCAAGTGCTGCTACCCTATAAAAAAAAGCTGCAGACTGCATACAAGACTACTCAAGTACTGCAGGTAAGGGGGAGTAGAAATGTACCCTGACAGCATTCAGAAGGCCTTTGTTCAGCTGCACAAATATGACGATGAGTCTGGAAATGCGAAACATGCTCGTTTTGATACTATATTCTTAAATGAAGTGATAACAAATCCTTACCCTTAATATATGCTCCTCTGCTTTTTTACTATCCCTGGCTCCGCCCACACCAGGCGATGCTGTCAATCCCAGAATCTGCGGGAGAGGGACCACTGGCTCTTGTGTCTTGAGCGATTTTGAATTCTTCTTTTTTTGCTTTATATATCGGATCATAATATTATTGTAGACTGCTCCCTTTTGAGTGTGGTGGCATTCATCAATTATGATGAGGGAAAAATCTGAAATGCAGTATCAGAATTAGAGAGATCACGTACTAAAGAGAAAGATTTGATACAGAAAAAAAAAATTCACATCTGACAGGTAATCCAGACAAGCAGATTCATGAGCAGATTAGACATCCTTTTATTATTACTAACTTTTGTTAGCTTCATATTATATCAGTATAATGGGGCCTACACACGGAGCGATTTTGGGTCATTTTCTAAGTGATCTGACTAGATTGTTTAGAAAATGACCCAAAACTACTCCGTGTGTAGGGGCCATACTGATAGCGATGTCGCTATAGGCCATCTAGATTTATACAACATGTAGTATAAATCTAGTTAGATTGTCAGTGTTCTCAGCGGAGAACACTGGCCCTGCCTGGTGCATCGTTCAGATTGCTGGCGCACATCGCTACGTGTGTAGGCCTCTTTGGACCGCTAGGCAGATTTGTAAACAATCTTCCAAGACTCCTGGGCTTATGATGCAGTTTCAGATCACTTTTTTATCTAGTCCAGTGGATCTCAAACTCGGTCCTCAGGACCCCACACAGTTCACGTTTTCCAGGTCCCCAGACAGGTGCACTCATTACTTGCGGACACATTTTAAAAGATCCACAGGTGGAGCTAATTATTCCACTTGATTCTGTGAGAAGACCTGCAAAACATGCACTGTGTGGGGTCCTGAAGACAACTTTTAGAACCTGTGATCTACTACAGCAGATTTATAGGAAAATAGAAAAAGTTACAATATTTATTTAAAAGAGTGCTAATGCTATGGGATTGGTAAATTATATCAGTAGTAGTAGTAGAGAGAGGTGTATTTTGAATTCCATAAAAGAGAGAAAGTGCTTATCTTTGCTTCATAAATAGACCCCCACAGTATGTCCAGTGTAATAAGTACCATCTACTGAAGGTAAATACATAACATACCAGATAGTTGCACCCCTTCATCTTTCTGAATGAATGAGTTTTCCAACATTTGAGCTGTGCATATGATAATATCATTTTCCTGTACAACTTTAGGGAATGAAATCTTCAACTGAGAATCGCTACTGATTTTCTGGACTCGATAACGGTCCTTCAGGTATGGCTGGAACTCGCTCCTGAAATGTTGCTCAACTAGTGGGACCTGCAGAAAACAGGAGTAGTTTAAAGATAACATTTTATAGCCTGGTACCAATAGCCTGGCATATGATGTAATAAGTTCCAAACAACAAGGCTGATTTGATAAACTAAATGGGAACTCCAAGCATGCATAATCCCAGGGGTGATAAACAGTGGGGGAATCTATACACATTTTTTAAGATGCATTATGGACCTTGCTCCTAATTTGCAGCATTGCGTGTGGACTAAACGCCAGCCACCTCTGATCTGCGAGCACCCTGTGCAGGAAAAAGGCGAGCAGCTGACATTCGCTGGTGTCAGCTGCCCGCCCCCTGCACCACCGGGCAATTTGCATGGGAACGCCCAAGGTTTTCATGAGAACGCCATGAAACGCTGGGCGTTCCCAAGGGCTGTGCCCCCCGCCACCGACCCATGCCCCCTGTCTGCACTGCTAGGTGCGAGCGGGATAGCGAACATGTAGTTCGCCGTGCCTGCAAACACTAAACACAATGGGGAAACATACAGTATACAAATACAGAAGTTGAGTTTGTCAGACTCTAGGGTGTTTTTTTTACAGTTGTATTTACAAAAACACCTTAAAAGGCCTTGAGGAACCACAGAAGAGAAGTGTGACGGGAAAGGCTAGTGAGAAGGAACACGCATCTGTACCTTGTTGACTAACACAACAACTTTGGCTGGCAAATTCTTTTTCAGTCTATTGCTCAGATGCTCTCTGGTAATGTATACCGCCACTCTGGTTTTCCCACTTCCTGTGGGCAAGCATAAGATAACATTCTCGCCTTCCAAAGCTGGTTTGGCCACTTCCATCTGGTAATCTCGCAGAGTTATCTCAGGAAATGGAGAAGCTCCTTCTGATGTCCCATCGTCATCTGCCATGACAGAAATACAGTACATTTTATAGTGCTAGAACATTTCTTATATTTAATTATAAAGCGCTACATTAGAAATATCGGTACTTGTTTCCTAGCACGGCCACATTCGCGGGCATCGGGTGTAACTTTTAGTGGTCTGCGACGCGACCGACGCGATGCCCCCGATTTCCCATTGAAATGCATTGAAAAAAGTCAAAATCGCGTCGGTCGCATCGCAGGCGGCTAAAAAAGGCTTAAATGGTCCAGACGCGATGCCCCCAATTTCCCATAGGGAACAATGTTAAATGCCTCAATTTACCAAAATCATCATAGGGAACAATGGTAAATGGGCCAGAAACCCCCAAAAACACCCCTGAACAGTGAAATGGCCCCCCAAAATTAGTTTACGCCACCCCACGATCAACGTGAACCCGAAGCGTGGCGAGCGCAGCGAGCCCGCGAGGGGCGGCGGTACGCGTCCTCCGACCTTTTCATACCCCCACTATCCACGTCGGCGTGGAGTTGAGAATAGAATAGTGTGGCGAGCGCAGCGAGCCACCGAGCCCGAAGCGTGGCGAGCGGACGCGGATACCTTCACAGGTAAACGCGTCCCTTCGCGGGCTTCACAGGTATCTGCGTCCCCTCGCGGGGCTCGGTGGCTCGCTACACTATTCTATTCTCAACTCCACGCCGACGTGGATAGTGGGGGTATGAAAAGGTCAGAGGACGCGTACCGCCGCCGCTCCCCACGCTTCGGGTTCACGTTGATCGTGGGGTGGCGTAAACTACTTTTGGGGGGCCATTTCACTGTTCAGGGGTGTTTTTGGGGGGTTCTGGACCATTTACAATTGTTCCCTATGATCATTTGGGTAAATTGAGGCATTTAACCCTATGGGAAATCGCGGGCATCGCGTCGGTACCATCGCCCCCGATTTTTTAGTGCATGCGATGCCCGCGATGCCCCCGATTTTTACTAACGATGCCCATGATCATGATCGGTGTGGCCATGCTAGGAAACAAGGACCGAAATATCTGCTGATACTAGGCCTGATGTGTTATACATAGGACCATGGGACTGATTCTGGTTGACTCTGTAAACTGCGAGGATCACAGATTACCAAATCCCAGCCGAAGCCACCGCTTCCCCTCGCAACCATGCGAATGGATGTGTACCGAGAACACATCCCCTTGAATGTACCCAGTGCTGGGAGAGACTCCTGACTGTCTATCTAAACACTGTTGACCTATCAACCGGATACCTTCTATAGTACATAGAGAAGAGAGAGGAATCAGGCAAAACACAGCTAAAACACAGCTAAAACACAAATATCGGAATTTACAAAAAAAGAAAACAGACATTGGTGATATTTCGGAAGGAATTTGTAGGACAGGTTTTAAGAAATAGGATCGGTTTCCTCAGTTTTCATTAGAATAAATAAAACTGAATCACAGTGTACCCAGTGCTCTGCATCGCTAAGCTCTGGGGTTAAAAAAAAAGAAGAGAAAATAGCCGGTTCCGTTAAATTATATGAATTCTACAAAACTAAGTAAAAAATGGTCTATGTATGTATATTTGTGATGCTGAATAAGCAACCACTTAGCCAAGTAATAACAACGTGTGTCTTGTGTACACATGCTGTTTGGAGTAAGGAGGGAGGTGAATATTAAAGAGAACCAGACATAGGTGGTTATTCTGGTTGATTCGCAATTCTGTCTACCAGACGCTGCCAGCCGAATGCCGGTATGCCTGCCCCCCTCGTACACAGCGTACGCTCGCATGGGCTGCAAATGGATGTTTCACATAAAGTTACGTGGACGGTCCATGCATATCTAAGGTTACTCTAAGGTAATCCTTAGCGATGCGTGGACATCCGGCAGGAAGTGAGCGGGCAGCTGGAATCTGGTGATGTCAGCTGCCCGCCCCGACACCCACGTCACCGGGCAATTCCATGGGAATACCCAGCATTTTCATGGGAACGCCAATGAAACGCTGGGCGTTTTCATGGGCGGATCCCCCATCACACCGCAGTCTGTTCACCATGGCTGCACGCACAACGGCAGAATTGTGCCTGCGCATATGCCCAACATCGGAAGGGAAGCAACCGGAATAATATCCATACCTCTAAAGGGGCAAAGGTAGAGTTGGCCATAAAACTTACTACTGATAAAGTCTCACACAAAAATAACACATTTCAGCCCATATGCATTACATCCCACTTGTCCCCTTATTGTACACATGTGCAACAAACGCATTGCTATTAGTTATCAATTTAACTGTCTGTAAATGCCCTGTTTGTTGTATCACTGTCTCTTTGTAAAGCGCAACAGAATATGCTGCGCTATATAAGAAACTGTTAATAAATAAAAATAAACTACAAAATCTCTCTATGCAGAGTTCTATTTAAAAAAAAAAAATGTGTATTGTTCGTACTAGCATAATCTATGCCTTAATGGTAATAAAAAAAGCACCTTATCAGGTACTGATGCTGTTGCAGCAGTAAATACAAAGTCCCAAAGTCTGGAACTAGGTGCCTGCACGGGTGACCGGATGACCTCCCAATAGTCTGGATTCCGACAGTCATTATACCGACGTCGGAATCCCAACTGTTAAAACCCAGTCAGTCAAGAATCCTGATTGACAGGATCTAGTCTCCCTCGTGGGGGTCCACAACCCCCATAGAGGGAGAATAGAATAGGTGAGTGAATGCAGCAAGCCACCAAGGGGCTTAGTTGTGCTCGCCCAGCTGCCTGAGTCCCGGCAGTCTGGATTCCGACGTCAGACTAATGTCGGCCCCCTATACAGGACCTGTAATGCATGTCATTGGATGCAGAACGGCTAAAGACATGAAGTGAATGACAGTTTGCAGCCATTTTGGAGGAGGTTAGGGTTCGGAGATGGCTGCCATTTTACAAAATGGAGGTGTATCATCTCCATTTTGTGGGAGTGCCAAAGCCAAGATCTCCATCTTCCGACAGATTTATTTGCCTCTTAGAAAGAGCTGCAGTGGCCGACCACTGTAACCCCATGGGTCACTCAAGCCGGCTCTACCTGGCAGTATTATGGGTCACGGGCTCTACTTAGCGTAATGTGCGTAAGGGACTTTGCCAACAGATGTGTCCACGTACATCAATATGTGCAATACAGTCATGTTACACATAAAGAGGGGTATTCAATCCGGGATTCTGAGTGTCGGAACGTCCAGACAGTCGGAAACCTGGGCCGTTTTCATCCGATCTGACAGTAACTCGACAGTCAGAATTCAATGTTCTGACTGCTGGAAAGTCCGTGGATCGGCGAAAATGGACATGGATTGTTGAAAAACTGCTGTGGATTGACAATCCACTCGGTAATGCTGGTGTGGCTCCCCTATTTGAATACTGGACTGCGCTGCAGCTCCACCTTTGGAACTGTTACTCGTTACACCACAAATTAGGGCAGAATGAGATCAGCCCCCAATCTTTGAAAACCCCTACTCCAATGCATCTAAAATGGCCCACTAATGGATGAGACTGCATGCACTTACATGCAAGCCTGGCTCCTTTTTAGAGTCCACAAATTGAGACTGTCCCACCAAAATCATGGCAGTTAACAGGTATGGTTTAATCCTGATGCCATATGCCAAATTATAGCTTAAAAACAGTTTCTCCATGAAGCAGTTACATTTCCTTATACAGTATATTCGGTACTTGTTCCCTAGCATGGCGCCCATTGCATGCCGTACTTAATGGTCTGCGATGTGTGCAATGCGATATTTCAATCAAATTAACAGGAGTGCTACAATAAAATATCACATAGCAATGCGATTTTTAATTGTACAAGCACCCTGATAGGTGCTTACAATGTTAAATGCACCCACATTGTCAACGCCACCATCAACGCCAAACCCAAAGCGTGGCAAGCACAGCGGAACGCGTCCTCCGACCTTTTCATACCCCCACTATCCACGTCGGCGTGGAGTTGATTTAGATAGTGTGGCGAGCGTAGCAAGCTACCGAGCCCGAAGCGTGGGAGCGCAGCGAGCCCCGCAGGGGACGCGGAAAGAATAGGAGCCTGAAGCGTAGCGAGGGGACGCGGAATACATGTAAAGTAATCCGTGTCCGCTCGCCACGCTTCGGGCTCGGTGGCTCGCCACACTACCTAAAATCAACTCCATGCCGACGTGGATAGTGGGGGTGTGAAAAGGTCGGAGAATGCGTACCGCCTGTACAATTAAAAATCAAATCGCATTGCATGCCGTTATATTGCATGCAATACAATAAGATGCACCGTAGGCGCCGTGCTAGGAAACAAGTACCGTATATTCCTTTCCATGTACACATGTATAAAGCTAGATGTTAAATGTTTTGGGTTCCGTCAGTTGTCGGAGTTTGCAATGAATGTGCAGCTGTGCGGTGAGAAGAAGCTTTAAGTGAAGTGTTAATGGCACTAGCCCCCATTATGTAATCCAGGAGAAGTTATTAGAAGTAGGAAAAGCAGACAGGCCATAGTGTCATACTGGAAGGTCTGCAGAGGGAATAATGGCTCGCTATGACAACAAACACTGCTAGGTCACATCTGTATCACCTGGCAACAAGGACGTTCAGCCTCGGGTGCTAGAATGGAAACACCACAGTAATGCTCAAGCTGGAGTATTGACAAAGATGGGAGTTCTATTGCACATGGTATGTTGCTATAGGCAACCAATCATATACTATCTATTATCTTCTAGAAGGTGCTAAATAAATAAGTAGATTCTCATACCCTCCAACATGACCCATTCCATTAGGTACAAAATGCTCTATTCCTGGACTTCCCTGCCAGTGGCAGTTACAGATGTGAGCCTGCAGCACAGTCCAATATTCAAAAAGGGGAGCCACACCAGCTGCCATCCCAAACATCACTGAGAGTTGATGTGACCCCCCCTCTTTGAATATTGGACTGTGCTGTAGGCTCACATCTGTAACTGTCACTGGCAGGGAAGTCCAGGAACAGAGCATTTTGTACCTAATGGAATGGGTCATGTTGGAGGGTATGGATTCTGATTGGTTGCCGATAGCAACATCCCATGTGAAATATAACTCCTATCTTAGTAAATTTCCCCCTATGTATCATTTATTTTTAGGTTTACTCATGTGCAACTTTTTGGAGAATTGTGTCGTTTTAGGGTTACATTTAGTGGGTAGGGTTTATTGGGTTGACTGAATTAAGGTCCACATGCATTAGGATGACCACTGAAGGTCGACAGGTCTACGCCTGAAATAGGTTGACATGGCTAAGGTCGTCAGGGTCAGAAGGTCGACACAAGCATTAGTTCAACAGTCAAAAGGTCAACATGAGTTTTTTATTTATTTGTGCCCTGAATGTCGACACCATCTAAGTGTACCGCGTCCCCTCGTATAGCTCACTGCGCTCGCCATGCTTCGGGCACACTATTATACTCTCCCACCACGCTGGAGTGGATGGTAGGGTATGAATTACCAACTGTCGGCTAATTTTTTTTTTTTTTAAAGTTAAAAACTCACATCGACCATTTCATGTCAACCTTCCCATTGTCGACCTAATGCTTGTGTCAACCTTCCAACCTATATCAGGTGTCGACCTAATGCATGTCGACCTTAATAGTCAACCTAATTCAATCCTGAATTTAGTTAACCTTCTTGGTTGCTATGTTTCCCATAGCAACCAATCAGATTCTATCCTTTTCTAGGATGCAACAGAGAAATGATAGACAGAATATGATTGGTTGCTATGGGTGACATCACCTCTTTTCATTTCTACAAGCTTTAGTAAAGTTGCCCCTCATTTTCCTCTAAGAAGCCTGGCGAAGTGATAAAGTTGCGGTGCTAACAAGCTACCCCATCAGCTCCTTTCATGTTACAGACTAGGTTTGAAGAATAGCAGAGTTGGGAGCTGATTGGCTGCTGTGTTATCACTGACCATTTTATCACTTCACCAGTCTGGAAGCACATATTGACACTTTTTGCAAAAAAAATTCATTTGATGGTAGCTCATCATCGAATGATAATTTTCCCCTTCGCAGAAAAAAGTCAGTTTAAACTGAGATGGCCAATTTCGGGGTGGGCGCTGACGTCATTTGACGTCACCCGCCCCACCCCAACCAGGCTTCGACACACCTCAAACTCCTTTAAGAAATTCTGCTCTTCAGGAATTCCAGACATCTCTAATCAACCTCTGCTACCACCTGACTTTCCCAAACTGGCAGAATTGTTACCAGCAAATGTTAAGAGCAAGAAGATTAATATGCAATGTTGCCTGATTCAGTGCTCTCACTAGTGTCATTTGATGACTGTTCATAATTAATTCAGAAAAACTTACATTGAAATCTGAAACAAAAAGACAAAAATCATAAATTGGATGTACAAAAATAACAAACAACAATCCGAGCAAACAACTGTCCTCTGTTGAAATGTTATTTCACCAATGACCTTTAAATATGGACAGGCCGTTCATTACAGTACACCGTCTCTGGCAAGACTGCTTGGCATGACTTCATCTTTACGACACTGCAGCCAGACACTGGGTACTGACTGTTTTTTGTAACTTCCTTCTTTACAATAAATATCTTCACTGGTTGAAATGTGTGCAATTCCATAGAAACTTGTATCACTTTGCTTTCCCAAGGGAAACTAAATGGGTTTGCTCAAGTTATCTACAGTCTACATAAACCCTCAGAGCCTGTACATATACCCAAAGTTTATGTGCATATCCAGTGTTTTTAGATCTGTTTCTAAATCAAATCCGGGGGCTTAGATGTCGCTCACAGTGCTCAAAACACTGCAGCATGATTGACAGTTTCTCAAGCCCCCATACCTGAGGGATACCCCGACATCTGATAGTCACAAAGTTGATCCGATGCTGCGTCCTTGGACGCAGCAGCAGCAGGCCTCAGAAGCCGTCGGAGGGCATTTTTTAACTCAAAACATCTCCTGTGGCTTTTGCATATTCTAGCACAGCTTCTGTGTACAAGGACTCGGACTAACTGCTTCTACATCTGAATCAGACCCATAACTGACTACATAAAATAACAATTTATTTGGTTGTGAGCAGGTCATTTAATATGGTCTCTATCTCCTAGTATTCCCCATAGGTTCTCAATCCAAAAAGACAGAAAGGTCTACATAAAGCTTCGTAAGGGAGCAGGAAGCCCTAAAAAAGAAATGACATAGGTGCGTAGATGAGATCTCTTGCAATATTAAATAGTTTGTGATCTAGTTTCGGCTTCCAAAATTCTGTTAAAGCAACGGGCTTGAGGTGGTCAACTCTGACGTCAAAGACCAACCCAAAATATGCCTTAGCACGCCTGCGGTATTGACAAACACACCCACAAAACGGCATGTTTCCTCCCCGTAAACGCTGGCTTCCTGTCAATCAAAATGTGACTGCTTTGAAGTAGAATGCATACGCAGAATAATTCACAAATTGCATCCGCGCATGAGCATTGCGAACGCTATGCAAGCACGGTGGTTCAATAATGGACCAGATTGCGTTTCTCAATTTAGCAATCCATGCCGAAACAGGCCCTAGAACCAGTGCACAGGACCAAAATGGATTATGCCGAAACCAAGATAATTCCCTGTACCAATTGTGTTTGTAAACTATATGTAAAGGTGCGTACATACGGATAGATTTGGCCAACGATCTGGGCGTTCCCGATCGATTGAAACGACCAATCGTTCAAATCGTTCCGTGTGTATGAACGATATATCGAACGATGCGCGTACCCGACGGTCGTTGGTAGAGGTCGCTGATCTTTCCTGCATGCAGAAAGATCAGCGACCAATCGTTAACGATGTGTACCAATCGTTTCATGTGTATGCACGATGAACGATTTGGTAAGGCTAATTGACTGGCTTCCTCTCCCTCCACCATCATTAAAGATCAATCTTTCATGTGTAATCGTTCATCATTTGTCACCAAATCGTTTGTGCAGGAGGTTCTGAGGAAATCGTTAATGAGATTGAATTGTTGGACAAATCTATCCATGTGTACGCACCTTAAGAGTTATCACAGCAAGTAACTGCAAACAACATGATTAGAGGAGAGTCCAACGGTTCTAAGGATCGGTTCTAAGCATAAAAATGTCTCTAATAAAACAATAAATAATTTGGCAGAAAAGCCATTTCGGTTTAGTTATTATTTACCTGTATCATAAGGAAACTGCAATAGAAATGGGGTGAGAAGGAAAAAAACCAATGAGGAGTAAAAGGAAAAAAAAGGTAGGGAAGGAGGAAGTGGTAGATTTATGTAGGTCAGGCACGTCAAAACTGTGGCCCTCCAGCTGTTGTGAAACTACACATCCCAGCATGCCTTGCCAAAACTGTGGCAAGGCATGATGGGACTTGTAGTTTCTCAACAGCTGGAGGGCCATAGTTTGGACATGCCTGATGAAGGTGAAAGGGAAGATTCAATATGCAACATATGAAGATCTACAAATCTGTGTCTAGAATAAATGCACAGGCCAACTGTGTGCACCAATGACACTGCGTATGAGTCAGCACCTGACCCTATATGTTATGTTGCGCTATAGCTGACATAGCTTTGGGTAACAGAACCGTGAGCAAGAGATGTACATAGCGTTATGAAAATGGCTGTAGCCCAAGATTTAACAAAGGGTTCATTATAGCAAGCCGTTGTGCCAAGAGTGTTACTCCTAACTACATAAGCCCATAAATAATTCCCACTAGCTGAGTACATGTGCGATAGCTGCATATTTGGCTAGTCATTATGGCCAATGATGATCTTATACAAACGTATTCTGGACACATTTTGACATTTTGTTGTGGACGTGTGCGCCATCTGCTGGAACCGTGTGTGCACTGCTCATTTTGTCTTATTTTTGAACAATTCTAACTAACTTGTTTGGTACATGGCTTACCACATGCAGGTTTGCACAAGGCAAAACTAATAAAACTTTTGTAAAGGGAAAATAAATCTGATTCCTATAACAGACAATTTTAGATTTGTTTTCATTCTTTTCATTTTCTCTAGAAATGACAACCTGAATGAATGACTGGTTGCTAATGACAACCCCGCATTGGATCAGCTTTCATACCTTTGCCTCAGAGATTAAAGAAGCTAATTGTGCATTTTACGTTAAAGGAAATGCAAGGTACTTGTGTAGTTTCACGGCGCCACCGCGCGCACAGTCTCTCATGAAACTTGGCAGCTTGCCAGACTCTGTTTACTGTGCGCATGCCGCTCTAGATGTAATGTACGTTATCAGCATAGCGCTGGCAGCAGCAGCGCGCGCTGTCCAGCGCTATCAGCATAGCGCTGGCAGCAGCAGCGCGCGCGGTCCAGCACTCCACAGTGGACACCTCGGCACACCGCTAACGAACGGGGCTTCTAAACTAGACACCCGGCACACCGCTATCAAAGGGTCCCAAATGTAGACGCTAACATTTAGACGCTTTAGCGTCTAACTTTACACTCCCTGCAAACCGCTAAGAAGGGTGCACCTAAATTTAGATGCTAAAGCGTCTAAATCTAGACTCCATGCAAACCGCTAAGAAGGGGGCATCTAAATTTAGATGCTAAAGCGTCTGAATTTAGTTGGGTCTAGGGGTACATAGGGGTGCACTGTGCAAAACACTCTTAAACCTGTTAACAATGCGTCTAAATTTTAGCGTCTACATTTGGGACACCCCCTTTGATAGCGGTGTGCCGCGGTGTCTAGTTTAGAAGCCCCGTTCGTTAGCGGTGTGCCGAGGTGTCCACTGTGGAACTACAAGTACCACAATGACCTGTCAGCGATGGGCAGCGCGCGATGCTGCTGCCAGCGCTATGCTGATAACGTACATTACATCTAGAGCGGCACGCGCACAGTAAACACAGAGTCTGGCAAGCTGCCAAGTTTCATGAGAGACTGTGCGCGCGGTGGCGCCGTGAAACTACACAAGTACCAAATGCAAGAAATCTACAATGAGTACAGCATGCAAATATGCAAATATATTAACCCTGTGTGAGATGTTCAAAATATCCATCAGAAATACCAGCGCCGCTCACATTTGTTATATAAATTAAAATAAAAAAGGTATTAAAAAAATATTACATTTCCTAAATAAGGTAAACATTACAAGGTCATTAAGATGAATAAAAATGTTTGCTTGGTAATTTTCACACCTATTTCGACAAATTCACTTGACACTCAAAGGGTTAAACTAGTTGTTAATATTTTAATTCACACAGAAATGTTACCAACTCAGTGGTTTTTAATGGAATTGTCCGTAAATGGTTGTGTATTTTTGAGCCCCAAAAAGATTGTGTACCCAATCAACATCTGATCACATTCTGTGCCCTGCTTTAGCCAACTGCTTTAGACCTTCCAGAAATCCAGCTTTTGCTAAACTGTAAAGTCAAATGTGACAGTAAAGGGCTGAAATATTTACTTAAAAAAAAAAGCAGACTTATTCTGAAAGACTTTGCTAACAGTGCCATCTGCTGGTCAATGTTGGTAACTGTCTTTATAAAAGGATTTATTTAATCGCTTGTTACTAGTCCATCAAAATGATAGATCATCATAGCCTTCATTTCAGTACCAGCAGCGGTGTACTTCCAAACGGAACAACACCATCTAGTGGCCGTCTTTGAGCAAAGCTCTAGAATCCCCCCCATAGAGGTGGAAGCAGCGTTAGCTTGTTATTATAAAGGTTATATCGGTGAATTATATATACTTGGCTGTGCCAGTAATTATCCAACCTCTTCCAACAGACAAAATTCCTCAAAATAGCACGGAGACGGGAAACACTACTCTCAATGAATCATATCTGAAAGTTTCTAATAGGCAACCTGTGGAGCTCCAGCTGCTGTGGAACTACACCCAAGCAAGTGGCACCACAGTTTTGTGGCAGGGCATGCTGGGAAGTGTGGTTCCACAGCAGCTAGAACGCCACAGGTTGCCTACCCCTGCCCTACACTCTGGGGACAGACATTTTATCCTCTGTACTAATACTTGTCATTCATATTGGTTACTGCCAGAAGATATCTGCATGTGCTGTGTGCAGGTAACTGGTTTCTTTTACTGACTAGGCCCAGGATGGACTCTGTTGATATCCATTTTAAAATAAAATGCCAGGTCGCAACCGGAAATTTGCATAAGAATCCAACCTGAATGCAAACTGACTGAGACCCTTTTCAGAGTGGCAGCTGCACCTGGCTTGGACAGAGGTCAGCAACATCACTGAACACGTGAACAGACCTGACACTTGGACATCATCTCCTAGTGCCGGCTTTCTCTATGCTATAAACAGGAGCCGGGTCTCATCGACCCGTTTACAATGCACCGTGACCAGTGTCCTTCCTAGGACCAACCCTGTAGGCTAGCGGAGTTGGATTACAGGGTCAGTGGATCTTGGTTAACCATTTCCCACTGAGCCGCTCCCGAGTTATCATGGCAATAACACAGGTTTTAGTGGCAGTGTAATAGGGATAGGAATTTGCCGGAATCACACCATGACTTTACCTGAGTGAGCAGAGCATTCTGAATTTGACAGCTCCAATATGCTGCTGTCACCTGTTGAATTGTGGTTTTCAGCCTTCTGATCTGCTGCTTCACAAAGTACATTCTCATCCTTGGAATCACTTGTGTACTCTATGATGACATCATCTGGGGTTTGATCTGTTCCATTGCTCTCTGCTAATAATGAGATACAGTGTAAGGCGAAATACGTGCAAGATATTTGGACATTTAGATGCTTTCGTTTACTGCAATAAAATGCGAAATGGAACGATTGGTATAAAATACCAAATAAATTATAGTAAATCGCTAAATAAAATCTAAATTCATTGCACAAACAGTGATGATTGGTGGAGTTTCTCCCCGGACTTTTCTGTGCGCACCAGGATGGAACACGACTATATTTTGGGAAGTATTATATGATTAATCCACTATGAAGGATTGAGGGGAGTATTCAATCTTGGATTCCGACTGTCAGAACGTTCTAAGATTCGGAATTCTGGTCCATTTCTGCCCAGCTCAGCAGAGACTTGACAGGCGGAATTTAATGTTCCGTCTGTCGAGTGTCGAAAACAGGGTCGTGGCGGCGAAAACGGTGGTGGATTGTTGAGAAACAAACGAGAATTCAACAATCCAGGGCCGTTTCCGACAAAACAGATCCGACTTGTTTCAAAGTCGGAACCGTTTTGTCGAAATCCGCCTTCAATGCTGTCGGAATCGGCAGGATTGAATAGGTGGCGAGTGCCTGTCGGAAATAGCAACCGGGATTGAATACCAACCTTAAACAGAATAGAACTGAAAACAGAACAGAAAATGTTTTATGAAATATTTAATAAGTAGTCAATTATGGATTGAGAAAGTGTTTATTATAAATAAAGTTTATTTGAATGTTTCTGTTCCTATTCTTCCAATTGTATATAATAGACAGTGGTATTACAGACCAGTCATGTAAAGTGGGACCACTGAAGTGGAAAAGTTGTTGACAAGGGGTCTCATTCATCCTCATTAGCCTGGATCCAAGAAAAAGGAAAGCTATGCAATAATTTTCAGCACAGTACTGTAGTATCTAGAAGAACAGGTGGGGCATGCATTTTCTTAATTTAGTGGACACCAGCTTAAGTTGCCTGGTGCCGAATTCCGGGTTGGGGATTTTAGGAAAGGTACACTGTCTGGTTTTATTTATTAAAAATAGCTGTCCCATTTTTTAAATGATATTGCATTTTTAAGGGAATTTCTAGAATGTAGAAACCCCATTAAAATGAATGAACCATTGACAGTAATTGGAAAAACAGTAAAAATATAAACAAAAAAAATCTTGCGTTTGTTGAATAAGTGAAACCAATTAAGCTCTTTCCACAGCACAGGCATGTCCAAACTGTGGCCCTCCAGATGTTGTGAAACTACACATCCCAGCATGCCTTGCCATAGTTTTAGCATTCCCTAATAGCAAAACTGTGGCAAGGCATGATGGGACTTGCAGTTTCACAACAGCTGGAGGGCCATAGTTTGGACATGCCTGCCATAGCAACTTATTAAATTGAGCCTTCATAGAAAATGCATGTTCTACTGTACAAAAAAAAATGTCTTTCTGAAAACTGAGATATAAAAATCTGCCAAAGTCAAATAATAACGGGCAATGATTTACCTGGGAGTGCAGAACGTTCTGCTTTTGACACTTTCGACGTACTGCTGTCACCTGCTGTATTGTGGTTTCCAGCCTTGTACTCTGTGCTGAAACCACCTAGTGGACAGTCTGGTCTATTGCACTCTGCTGTAAGGAAAGAAAAAACTTTTACTTTTCATCTTTAGATGATTCTAATTACTTTGGCAAAATGTATATAAAATATAAATATAACTAACCAAAACACAATGTAAAATATGAAATAAATCCCCAATAGAGGCCCAATGTTGGCAATCTCTGGTAGAACATGCTGTTTCCACTCCAATAGGAACCAGAGGGGGGGGGGGGGGGGGCTATTCAATGATGTCTTGCCCAATAGCATTGATGAGGCAGATTGACGGAACGGGCCCGACTTTGAAACCTGTTGGGCCCATTTTGCCGAGAACAGCCGCGAATTGTCGCAATAATGGCCAGATCTCGACAACCTATTGCCGTTTACACAGACATTGAATCCCATTTGGCGATTTGCGGTCAAGCAAAACGAAAACGGGCCAGGGTCACGGCTGCTGGGACGTACCGACAGTCAAGGCCCGGGATTGAATACCCCCCTTAATATTGTGTATCACTAGAATAACTCTGCTGGTGTAGGGTTAAAGTGATATACACACGTGCAGCTAACTGCCACACATGCTCAGTGTCACGTAACCTGGCTGGGATTCAGTGAAGCCTCATTGTAGACGTGGTTGGACATGCAGCGCACATTGCCAGGGTGGTGGCTGTTGCAATGAGGAGATTAATCCTTTGGGCTGCAGTTTTCATGTGAACTAACATATTACATGCACTGTAGATGTATAATTTGCAATATACTTTATCATGTTTTATTTAAAATACTATGAAATTGGGGAAACACATGTTTGAATACGTGATCTATGTACTTGTTTTGTTTTAGGAGGTTTTGACATTTGGTAATTGTTCTGGCACCAGCAAGGGGATTTAGTGGTAAATGAACAAGCCCGTTCTTTGAAAATTCTTTTTCTTATGCTGCTTTCCCATTGCCTACACAGGTAAAGACCCGTTTTTTTCAAACGGGTCTTTAAACGTGTAAGAGACATAAAGCCCCTTTCCCACTGCAGCTTTAAAATGGTAAATTACCGTTTAAAAGCCGTTTTTTGTCCCATTCCCACTTACCCGTTTAAAGACCCGTTTAAAATGATAGTAAAGATGGAGGGGGGGGGGGGTTTAAAAAAAAAAACGACGTGGGGTCCCCCCCCACTGTCGTAACCAGCACCAGGCTGAAAGAGCCGGGGCTAGTAATAAAAAATCAGGAAACCCGGCATATAGGGGTTCCCTGATTTTTTAAAACCAGCCCCAGGCTCCAGGTCCGGGGCTGGTTCCCAAAATACGGGGGACAAAATGACTAGGGGTTCCCCGTATTTTAAGAACCAGCCCCAGGCCAAACCAGCCAGCAGGGTAATGTCACAGCCGGGGGACACTTATGATATAAGTTCCCGCAGCCAAAGCATTCATCCCTACTGACCAGTCAGCCTGGCCAGGGGCCCTGGGGGAGTGGGGACCCCCCAAATAAAGGGGTCCCCCCCTCCAGGACTTACCTGACCAGGCTGAAGCCTGGTGCTGTCCCCAATGCCCCTGGGCGGTGGGCATCGGGCTGATGGAATGGTGTAAAAAAATAGAATAAAAACTATTGTCTTTTACTGTGGAACTATGAGTCCCAGCAAGCCTCCCCCACAGGCTGGGACTTGGAGAACCACAAGTCCCAGCCTGCGGGGCATTAAAGGGCCCGCTGGCACTTGTAGTTCCACAGTAAAAGAAATAGTTAAATAAACACACTGAAACACGTGAAAAATAAAAGTTTAATACATACATTACACAAACACACTGATACTTACCTATCTTGAGCCCGTAGGTAGCCTTCAGTCGGTGTCAGCATCCGGTGTCGGCATCCTCCTCCGGTGTCGGTGTCCGGTTCCGACGCAATCCATAGGTGTAGCTGTGGAAGGAAACTATACTTACAAGTGTCCTCCGGCGAAGATCACGTCCTCTTCTTTCCATGTAGCATCCCCGAGACTTGGCAAAATAACAAACCTTCTTACAATTGTGTCAACAGGATAATCACAAAGCATGGTCATAAATGAGACCAAAAGGAAACCATGGTACTTGTGAGTTATCCGGGCGTCCGATTTTAAAATCGGGTCGGATCGGGACATCGCATCGCATCGCATGCGACCATCGGATGCGATGCGATGCGATGCGATGACCCGATTTTTCCATAGGAATCAATGTTAAAATGGACTGAGTCCATTTTAACATGGAATTCAATAGGAAAAAGGGGTCCTTTTCATACCCCTACTATCCAAGTGGGCATGGAGTTGGATATAAACCTGTGGCGAGCGTAGCGAGCCACCGAGCCCGAAGCGTGGCGAGCGTAGCGAGCCCCGCGAGGGGACACGGAATACCGTCCCCTCGCGGGGCTCGCTTCGCTCGCCACGCTTCGGGCTCGGTGGCTCGCTACGCTCGCCACAGGTTTATATCCAACTCCATGCCCACTTGGATAGTAGGGGTATGAAAAGGACCCCTTTTTCCCATTGAATTCCATGTTAAAATGGACTCAGTCCATTTTAACATTGATTCCTATGGAAAAATCGGGTCATCGCATCCGATGGTCGCATGCGATGCGATGCGATATCGTATCGCATCGCATCTGATTGTATGCCTTAACTTAAGGCATACAATTTTAAAATCGGACGCCCGGATAACTCACAAGTACCGAAACCATTAATGGACTTCTTTCAGGAAAATGATGTCAGAGGTGGATGGAACATAATCAATTAGCCACCAAAGTGCTTGGCCAAACTGGACCTATGGAGAGCTAGATGACAGAATATTTGCATTAGTCAATGGAAAACAGCACCGGATTTGCTGGAATGATATCAATGTTATGTTATGTTAACAAAACAAAAATAAAGAATTTATAAAAAAAAAAAAACAGCACCGGATTAAGGACCACAAGGGTCTGAGGCTGAAAATGCACAGGGACTATAGTGAGAAGGGGAGGGGCCGTCCCCAGTGCAGTGTGGGTGTGGCCAGCAATATGTGGCCACACCCAACATGTGGCACGGCCTAGTGAATGAGGGAATCTATAAATTAAGGCCAACCACGTGGCCAGGTAGGCAGGTGGTTATCACCATGCTATATTTATGTGGAGGCCTGTAGCTGTAACTCCATCCACCCCATTGTTAATCTGGACCCGATTGAAATCACATGTCAAAATATTCACCTGTAAATTCTTCGTATGTGTATCCTGTTAATTCTTTGACCATCTCCTGCTTGTCCATTTCATGTAATATTCCCACAAAAATTTTAAACCAGCCTTCCTTTTTAGTGATACAGCTCAGGAGTTCTCGGCATGCTTCAATTTCTGATTCTTGATCCTTTTTTTTATTGATCTGCAAGAAACAACAATATGAAAACAAAACAAATACAAGAACCGTATAAACAATAATTAAATGTCCCATTTACTTCTTTGTGCAGGTTTCTTCAAGAAACCTTTATTCTGGAAATTAGGGCAAGAGTAGAGGGCAGTGAGGGGTGATGTGTCTCCACTTGGGGAAGGAGGGTTAGGCTGCTACAAGGGAGGATTAGGGGGGTAGGGCAAGGGTTCCACAGGAGCCCTTGTCGGAATTTACACTACCGCAATGCCGGTGTCAATCTTATGACCACAGGCATCTTGAGCACCCGGATACTGTATGTGCCCAGATAAGGCACAGAGGTAAGGAAGACTCCTTACTGGGCAAAGGTACTTTTCAGGGGCGTGGCCTAATTGCCGGAGGCGTGACCATGCACCATAAGACATACATAGAGAAAAAAATAGAACATTAAACACCTCACTGGCCCCATTGCAGCTCAGCACTAAGCAGCATTTATTGGGCTGAGAAGAGCTGCTGCACTTGATGCTGCAAGGTAATGAGGCCCCTCCATCAGACCAGTAATTAGTAGCCCCCTTTCTCCGGGCCACTAGCGCAGGTTTTGCCTATCACTTTGAGCATAAATAGCTTGATTTGGCCCTGAACCATCAACCCAAAGCACCTCTGCAAGGGGTCCGCAGCACCCCAGGGTGCCTAGGCACACAATTTGGGAACCACGGGCCTAGCCTAATGCATTTTCTGCCTGCTATGTATCCTGTTCTGCCATTAATGCTGTGCACAATGTACTTGTAATCTTGTGTACTTTGTAATATTGCAAATAGACCTCTGATATTGCAACAGCACGAGCTGTCCTGATACACTAGGCTGCCCTTAATAAATCATGTTCAGGAAGAAAATTTTTGCACGCAGAAGGCTCCATGACTTTGCCAACAGCGGCACCTGCTGGCTATTGTGGGTAACTCACATTCAAACACATTTAGGAATAACTTGCTAAAGTTTGTCATTATACAAAAAAGGACTATCAAATTATATTAAACAAAGCTGTCAAATGTAACTTAACAGTGCAAATTATTTAATTAAGGAAATTGCTGTGTTTCTGCGTGTACCTTTCTGGACAATTTAAGGACAAACTCTAGGCTCATCGTTTATAGCTAAACTTAAACCCCCTTTCCCATCTACTTTAGTACCCAAAATAATAAACTTATTTCCATGGACATTCTGCTGCATATAAATACTAATGTAGTATACCTGTACGAGATAATCGTGCGGTGTGTGTGAGAGCAAATGATTGGTTTGCCCCTAACTTGCTGGAAAACATCTCAAAAGTCAATCCACCTACACATAGCAGTAGAAATCTGTGCTGGGAAGCCTAAAATCAAATCCTGGGGAAAACGGGCATTATTTTACCCAGAAGTGGTCAGTGCAGCCTCGGCTGGTGGAACCTCAAACCAACCCAGGGTCTATTGGTACCAGTATCGGCTTTCCTAGAGTCATACCAGTATCGGCTTTAACCAGCCATTGCCTGACGTCGGGATCCCGACTGCCCGGACTCAGACAGCGTGGCCAGCGCAACAAAGCCCCTCCAGGGCTAGGGTTGGCTACCACTGCATTAGGTGAACTGAGGGCAAGATATAGTGCTTAGGTACATACCACTAGGTGGCACTAGAGACACAGGTGGGAGGTGCTAAGCATCTCCCCTGAGTCATGTTAGGAGTTTAGTGATTAGCCTGGTAATCAGTCTGGGATACAGTTACCAGGTCAACACTATGCAGTACGACACACATTACGTGGACCACTACAGGTCAACAGGGCTTAGGTCGACATGGCTAAAGTCAACAGGGTCGGTAGGTCAACACAAGCATTAGGTCAAAAGGTCGACATGAGTTTTTCTGTCCCAAATTTCGCTGCGCTCGCCATGCTTCAGGCACTATTATATTCTCCCTCCACCCATTAGTGTATGGTGTGGTATAAAATACCCCCTGTCGGCATAAGTGGGTGAAAAAAAAGTGGGAAACTCAAGTCGACCTTCCCAATGTTGACCTAATGCTTGTGCCGACCTTTCGACCCTAGTCATGTCGAGTTATTTCATGTGACCTTTAGTGGTCGACCTAATGTATGTCGAGCTTCATAGTGTCGACCTGGCGACCGTATCCCAGACTGATTAACATGCTGATCATTAAACTCCTAACACGACCGAGCAGATATTGAGCACCTCCCACGTGTGTCTCTAGTGCCACCTAGTTGTATGTACCTAAGCACTATATCATTTATTTATTACCAGTTATTTATATAGCACACACATATTCCGCAGCACTTTACTGAGAATATTTGAACACTCACATCAGTCCGTGCCCCAGTGGAGCTTTACTATATTCCTTACCACATATACATGCACGCAGACATTCTAGGGTTAATTCTGTTGGAAGCCAATTAACCAGTATATTTTTGGATTGTGGAAGGAAACCGGAGTACCAGGAGGAAATCCACGCAAGTACAGGGAGAATATACAAACTCCACACGAGCCACGGTGGGAATTGAACCCATGACCTCAGCGCTGTAAGGCAGTAATGCTAACCATTACGCCATCCGTATTATGCCCTCAATACCACCTCTTATCTACATGTTACACCAATCACTATCTATATCATGGCACAGCCAGTCTCCTCCCATATTATAATATACCCATCAAACTAACCCAGTCCCATCTCCATCACCTTACTAATACCCCCTTTCACATCGCAACTAATTACCGGGTACAACCCGGTTCCCACAAATTGGTAGAAACACGGCAATAAGAACCGGTAAAAAAAGCAGAGTTCTTACCGGTGCGTTGCTGTGCAGTGTGAACGAGTAAAACAGGTCGAGCGACCCGTTTCTTGTTCACACTGTGGAGGAGGCAGTGCTTGGAGCAGCTCCAGCTTTAAGCACTGCCTCCTCCCCCGCCCCCGATAACGCGCAGACTCCCAGCCGCACCCCCGGATGACGTCAGCGAACCGGCAGTAATGCTGAACCGGTTCAAAGTCCCGATGTGACCCTGCATTTTGGAATGTGAAAGCAGTATTACTGAGATGACCAGCCTACCTCTTATACTGCTTGCTTCCTCTTTCCGAGTTCTCTTTAAACTCCTCACCACCACCTACAAGGCTCTCTCCTCCTCCACCGCTCCTTACCTCTCTTCACTGATCTCTATCCACACTCCATCCCGTCCTCTTCGCTCCACCGCCGACCGCCGCCTGATCTCTCACCTTATTACCTCCTCCCACTCCCAGGTCCAAGACTTCTCTTGCGCTGCCCCTCTGCACTGGAACAACCTCCCGCCATCCATCAGGCTTTCTGGTTCCCTTACCTCCTTCAAGCACTCCCTCAAAACCCACTTCTTCAGACTAGCCTAACCCTTCTCCTCCTAACCTCTTTCGCTCCTCCTATCCTGCCTCCCCTACCCCTCCATCTGTTCCCATCCATTCCTACTTATCCTATTGTCTTTCGTTCATCCACCCACCTCCTTTTAGGGCCAGATGCACTAAGCTTTAAAAGTGATAAAATGGAGAGTGATAAACAGCCAGCCAATCAGCTCCTGCCTGACAGTTTTCAAACACAGTCTGTGACTTGGCAGGTAGGAGCTGATTGGCTGGCTGTTTATCACTCTCCATGTTATCACATTTGAAGCTTGGTGCATCTGGCCCTTAGTCTGTTAACTCTTATGAGTAGGGCCCTCCTTCCTCACCCTACCTCACCAGTGCTCCTGCCCTGTTCTTCCCTTCCTCTACTTCCTCTTTCAATTTCGACACCTACTTCAGAACTGATGCTGATTTTAGTTCTACCAGCTATACCCCTGTTTATGCTGTATTTTATCAACACACCCTGTATGTTACCTTGTAATTTGTTTTTTGTTTGCTATGTACGGCGCTGCGGACACTTTGTGGCGCCTTATAAATAAACGAACTACTACTACTCTTTGAACTCCCTTCTCTGGGATTAAGGGACGAAATAGTTCCATCCCCTCAGAGCAGATTTAGCATTTGGAATTTATATTATGTCACAGACTACTACCTCAAAATCCTACTTATTCATACAAAAGTCCTCGAGTTCACATTATGCCAATCAGTAACGAAGTTGTATATGTTGTATATTACATATCCAACTCACCGCACTATTCCTTCCTCAGCTCCTCTGGGGTGCAGATTTAATCAGGGCACGGCTGTGCTGCTGCATCTTACAATTGACTAACATCCCTTTCACATCGCAATCCTGGGACTGATGCTTTGACATTAAACCCGGGTTGCCCATTATACAACCTGAGATTATATAACCCAAGTCGAATTACCGTGTTGGTCAACCTAGGTTATAAACTGTGATGCTTTCACACCCAACACGTAACCAACCCTCAATAACCCGGGGTCAGAGATGCAATGTGAAAGGGGTATAAGCGACTAATTTACTGCGACTGTAAACTCATCTGAATGCCAGTGGCACCAGGGTGTGTTTACATGTGGACAGCACTCCGTCAGTAGTCTACACACACGGCGGTCATTGGCTGGCAGGGAGGGAGGGACGGGGGACATACTACATAGTTACATAGTAGTTAAGGCTGAATAAAGACTTGCGTCCATCGAGTTCAACCTTGGTTAAACTCAGGGTTGCCAACTTTTACAGTCTCCTCTCTGGGAGAGAGGAGACTGTCAGCATCACTTCTGGGGGCGGGGCCTGAAGGAGATATCATCAGTCCCTGCCCCCAGTAATGCAAATCCTGCAATATGCTGGTCTCCGATGAGGGGGCGGGGCTAAATGTGTGTGATTTGCATATTTAGCCATGCCCATCCACCGAAAAGCCGCAAATCAAAGCAATTAAAAGCTTTTGGCACCAGGGACATGGGGAGGGGGTCCGCCGGTATCCGGGAGGGTTGCCCACCTTTCCAGGGGGCCGGGAGGGGGACCCGATTTTTGGGAGCCTCCCGGCCATTCTGGGAGGGTTGGCAACCCTGGCTAAACTGCATTGAGTAGCATGGCCCTCCTTTCGATAGGGCAGAGACAGACTTGCCTGCTTTCGATACCAAATGATCGAATCAGCATCATATGCGGCTGTACACATGCAATTCAGGGTCACTTTCTATCCGATTTATCCAAATCGAATAGAAAGCGACCCTGAATCACACCGTGTGTACACAGCGTTAGCTCCTCTGCCCTGCCCATTTGAGGTTGGGAAACCCTGTACACCTGTTTTTTCAGTCCCTCGTGTCTGTATCTCCAGGAAGCGAGCATGGAAAGTATATACTGTACCTTGCCATGAACCTGTTAGGAAGGACAGACCTGCAGGAAGATTGCTCTACCATTGCAGCTTGCATAGAGCTAGTTGACAATGCCCCACGTACCTTTGACAACTTTGAATAGATGATTTCTATGGTTATACATGGGTAGATGACAATTGCAATGTCAACCAGAAGTATGTGGACCCGTAAGGCAGGAGCTGCAATGCTGGCAATTCATCATGTGTACAGTTATACTGCTGGTAAGTGCTGGGAGCAGATGTTACGCTTGCTGATATACAGGGTCAGACTGGCCCACGTGGATACAGGATAAATAGCCATTTGGCCCCACACCCTGAGGGCCCTCCCCATTGTCTAGGGGTCAAGTTCCAGATTATTTACTCAAAATGATACATTATTACGCAACTAGATTGTCATTCTCTAACATTAAATTAGGTCATCCCAGTCCTACATATACAGCTATATTTACTAAAGTGTGGAGATGTTGCCAATACAACCAATCACATTCTACTTATTGATCTAGCCCAGCGGTCGCCAACCCGTCGCTCGCGAGCGACTGGTAACTCGCGGCAGCTAAACGGGTGGCTCGACTGCTCTGTGCCCGGCCAGCCGCTCCTCCATTGTCAGCCGCTAACCCCCTTCTGTTTGTCCGCTGCTGCCCGCCCGCCGCTCTATTGTACGCTGCAGCTGCCTTCCCCTTCGGCTGTGACAGACGCTAGAGGTAATTTTTCACCTCTAGCGTCTGACAGGGAGCGCAGCGCTGCAGCATTACCCGGAAGTGCCGGGTAACCAGCAGCGCTGCGCTCCCTGTCAGATGCTAGAAGTGGGGAAGAGACAGAGAGAGCCTGTGGTGCTGATCTGACACTAGACGAGCCTCCACCAGGCTTCAGCACCTTACAGAACAGGGTAGGCTCTGTATGGAGACTTGCTTATTTATTTTACAGGGTCTTGCTGTCACTCTCTTCTTCCCCATCTGCGGGACCCCTTCCACCATTTGCGGCACCCCCACCCCCATCCACGGCACCTCCGACCCCCCCCCCCTCCGTGTCACTCCCCCATCCCCCTACACTGGTTTCCTTCTGCTGCTCACATTTCCCTGGCACCCCTACCCCCATGGCACCCTCACATCCCCCACCCCATACAGGTTCCATCTCATGCTCACATCCTCCTGGCAACCCCACCCCACAGCACCCCCCTCTCCACACACAGGTTCCTTCTCCTGCTCATATCCCCCTCTTCTATTTGCAGCCCTCCCTCCCTCTTCCCCACAGGCTGCCTCCCCCTGCTCACTCTCTCCTTTCACCCCCCTTCCCTCATCCAAGGCACCCCATCACCCCCATTCGTGGCATCCCCCACACATGTTCCCTTCTCCTGCTCTCATCCCCCTTCTCCCCTTCTGTCGCTACCCTCAACCACAGGCTGCCTTACCCTGCTCACTCTCCTCACCCCTCCCCCCTCAACCACGCGCACACAGGGTATTTTTAACAGGGAAATGTTTTGTTTAAAGGCCAGCCACTGGCACCGCCACTGTAGTGATAGCACGTTGGATGAGATATCACTGGACAAGGTTTTTTCTCAGCAGCAGTTCAGGGACTATGTAAAAACCGGACCCGGACTAAACCCCGGACCAGACATCAAAATCTGCAGTCCGGGGCTTGTAGTGTCCGGTCCGGGCGGTGTCCCGTCCGTGGGGTGTCTTGTCAGGCGGGTCCCTGTGATAGCTATCACCAGGGACATGGGGGATGGGAGATTACAGCCTCCCTGTGTCGTCCGGACCGTCCGGTTTTTGCTACATGCCCGGACCATACAGGGAGGCTTTATTCTAGCCCTCTTCCTTCCCCTGGTGACAGGTGTCACAGGCAGCCCCCCCGGACAGGACACCCCCGGACAGGACACCCCCCGGACCGGACACTACAAGCCCCGGACTGCAGATTTTGATGTGCGGTCCGGGGGTCTTATCCTGGTCCGGTTTTTACCCATACCCGCAGTTCAGCGTCTATTCAGAGAGGCTGGGGGCATGGACGGCAGCTCCCAGAGCACTGGCCAAGCCCCATAGTGAAAAAATGGGGGACATGGTCTCGCAGGAGTACCACTATAGAATGTCATGCCCCCTAATTTTGGGCGCGTGCCTTCGGCACGCACAGATTTCCCTTCTCCTCTGCCTCCAATGTTGGAAGGTATGTATGCGGCATATTGCACATTGCGGTATGTGGCATAATGTGTCAGGGGCATTACAGTGTGTGGCATAATGTGTCAGGGGCATTACAGTGTGTGGCATAATGTGTCAGGGGCATTACAGTGTGTGGCATAATGTGTCAGGGGCATTACAGTGTGTGGCATAATGTGTAAAGGGCATTTTTCAGTTATTAGGCAGAATTTTTTTTATTTTAGTAGCTCTTCACGCTGTTTATTTGGTCTCAAGTAGCTCTCGCCCAAAAAAAGGTTGGAGACCACTGATCTAGCCCTTTCAAGTAGATACTAGCTAGACACCGATTGGTTCTTATGACCAAATCTTCACTTCTATACACCTGCACATTATTGTGTAATATAGATGCACACCTCACGGCCTCTGAGTACCAGGGGAGCCCACGCTGTAACCATTTTGGGAATACTTACGCTCCGGAGTTCTGCGGCAGCATCAGGAGCGCTGCAGAAATCGCCAGAAAAATGTCGTGGTGGCCGTTTTTCCAGCGATTAGTGCATGCGCAGTGGAGTCTGAGCGCTCAAGTGCTTAGACTCCACAGCAAGGAGGAGGTTCACGCTTGCGCAATAGGTTCTGAGCACTAGAGCGCACAGACCCTACTGCTCCCGGAAGAGAGGATGGGGCCCCCGAGGAGGCTGCACATGGGCCTTCTCCTGTCTTAAGATGCCCCTGATGCATGATCAGTATTTGCTATACATATTATAAAGGCGCCCAGACCATGCACTCCCTAGTCCTCTGAGGGGGTTGGATACACCCCCTCTAGTAACTGGCCAAACCCCTGAATCACCCCGACCACTGTATTCCCCTGGTGGACCCATGATGCTTCACACAAACATTGCTGACCTTCTAGGGCCTTGGCGTACCTATAATGGGTGCAATACACAGCACACACCCATTAAATGTTAATTACCCCTCCGGAGATCCGCTGCAGCCAGCCCTGCAGAAGAAAATCAAAGAAAAAATGGCACAGTGGCCATTTTCCCAGTTATGTGCATGCACAAGAACAAGGGGCATAATTCAGCCCGGTTAGCAAGGCTGCAATTTTTGCAGATGGACAAAACCATGCTGCACTGCAGGTGGGGCAAATGTAACATGGGGCGTGTTCAAACTGAAATCTAAATCGCAGCATAAGAATAAAGCAGCCAGGCTGCAACTTACACACCTCAGTTACACTCCTATTACCATGCCATTGAAGTGCACGTTTGTGTGGGAGAGATGGCATGAATCAGCACTCTACAAGCGCTCCCGATGCCCTGTGCTGGCCACGTCTCCTGACATGTGATGTCACGCACAGGTGTAGTGCAGACCGCTATAGTAGGCAGTAGGGGGATGCTGCAGGGCCACTACTGGGTGCCATTCCATGCACTCTGCGTGCTACAACCATCGGTAATGGGGAGGGTGACTGTGTGCCTCCCGTGCTTCTACACCCATATGGCACGAATTCATGCCAGGTGGCTGCTGCACCCACTTTCATCCATACCACACATTTTAGCGGCACCCAGCAATACATTCATGACACTTACACATACAGTAGTTGCCTACCCTCCTGCATTCTGCAGGAGACTCCCTGAAAGCAGCAATCTCCCTCTCTCCCTCATTAGTCTAGCAATCTCCCTCATTTCACCTCGCCCACATTACACTGTTACATTTTTGGGGAACAAAGGGTTGAGAGCTAGATACATTTACATTGAATCATCAGCGCCATTTCCCAGCACTTCACCAAGTACAGTAGCTCTTACTAACTGCTTCGGGACTCATCTACATTTGGATATATGTAATTGTACAAGATTCCTCTCAGATGCAGTACACACCCAGGCCCCTCAATGGGGTGCCGTGCAAAATTATACTACCAACTATAATCTCCCTGAAACTAGTTTTGAAAAGTAGGCAAGTATGCACTTACAGATGGGGCAGTGCCCTTGTACCAGGACTGCCCCGCAATTGGGGTGGCCAATCCCAGGATCGGGAATCGTCAGAATCCCAGGATTTGGCCTTGCAATTGCTGGTATTTGAATCCCGGGATTAGACTGCGTCAGAGGTCACGCCGGCCGCACCACTCCCGCCCGCACATGTGATTAAATGTGCGCGTGGCAGGTAGGGATGGCCATTGACTATCGATGTTCCCAAAACATGGTCGTGACCTAGTGCTCGATGTTCTGGGCATTGATAGGCGAGGGTCGAATAGTTTGATGCCAGCATCCGATGGTATTTGATGATAGCATCCGATGGCGATTTTTTTTTTTTTTATTAACCCTGCTGGCTGCTGGCCAGCTGCCCAGCTATACCACCCTCTCCGAGTCCGACTCAGAGTCCTAGACTGTCTCTGAACTTAGCAAATTGATGAATGATATCATGTGGCGTAACGGCACTGGGTACTTGAAGTTGGTTGTGCGTGTGCGCACACTTGTGGTAGGTGCACGGCTTCCTCCGTTCCTTTCCTTGGCTCGGCTGGGAAATGTCCATGACATCACACAGTTGGACTGGACGGAGGAGCCTTATTCAGCGCAAGTTGGTAACGTTCTATTGCGCATGCGCGCACCTCCCGGCAGAGGCGCCCGCCCCATTCGTCTGTGCATGTGCAAGTAAGCGATGGTGGGAACCATCGATGCCGATGGTTTATAGCCATCGATGGTTCCATCCAAAAATGCCATCAATGGCAAGCATCGATGGGGGATGCGTCGATGGCCATCCCTAGCGGCAGGTTTTGAGGGGAGGGGAGGGGTCGTGGTTTATTTTCATTAGGGAGACCAATCCCGGAAGCCTTTTTTCAATCCCGAATCCTGGGACTGGGTTGGCATGTGCCGGGTGGCAGGTGTGAATGATACCCAGGTTTGATGTGTGTATGATGATACACCAGCCCTCCCCCTCCCCGGTATAAAGACAGACACATAGGCTGGACGCATGCATGGGGTCACTCACCTTCTGCAGGTCTTCATTGCTGCATATACCTTGAGCAAAGCAGTTGCGGGCGGTCTCCGCCGGCTCCAGCCTCTGCACCAGCTCCGGGAAGAGGTGGTGGATGAGCATCGCGCAGTAGTCAGACTTGGCCTCCTTGGAGGGGTCGGGCAGCCTGTCCGGCGTCACATACAGGGCAGCCTGGGTGCATTCCGCCTTCACCAGGGCAGTCACCAGCTCCTGGAACCACCCCTGGGGCCTGGGGCCGACTATAATGCGGTCTAGGAGCGCTCTGGCCGCCGCTGCCGGGGTCTCATATCTCTCCTTATTCTTCAGGTAGTCTTTGAACTCTTGCTCTAGGCTGTAGAGGTAATCCAGCACATGTGTCACCTGGATGTCCCGGGTGAGCCGGTCCCTGAACACTTGTATCATGTATAGGTAGCTGTCTTCGCTGCAGGATTCATCCATAGTAAATTAAAGTCTTCTCCGGACAGTACAGTTGCACACGACGCCGTAGTAGTCCTGTCTCACTCCTCAGTCTCCTCTGCTCGGCGCCCGCCCGCAGCGTCTTATATATATTGCAGCTGTCACTGTTTCAGTTTCGTTTCTCTGGAGTCTGCTGTTACAGTTGCACCCAGCTGATGTAGTCACACACAGAGGAATTGGAAACTAGAGATCAAGTATCAGCAAAGCATCAGGTAAAAGCTGATTGGTTGATTATTTATCTCTGTACACTTTTTGATGAATCATACAACAGTTTCATTTCTAAAAGCTGGAAACCAAAACTACCCGGGGTAATAGTGACTGCAGGTTCTGTACATCACTGACTGGGCTATTCCTCAACCTCCACCAGTGTGCAATAAGGCTGCAGCTTTACAACTCAGTCACTACAGGCCCCCACACACTGGGCGATTCAGCTGCAATTTTGGCTGCGATTGCAGCAATGAATCGCAGGAAAAGAGCCCAAATTGCAGGTGATCAACACCGGTGTCCGATGCAATGCGCGTTCCTGTGTGCATCGCATCGGACCTCCGAGTCCCCCCGGCAGGAGAACCAATATTCAGAATTGCTTCTGACTCCGGACAGGCTCGGCGGATTTTGCATGCAATATATTGAGGTTAGCACTGACCTGCGCTGATCGCACTTCCCTGTCAGCAGTGCGTTCTGTAGCCTATTGGTGCCCACACACGCACCGATCCCTGCGGTGCGATGCTATGCGATGGGGTGCGTGCTCCCGCGGCACCTCATCGCACAGTACAAAAAGTATGTGCTGCACATACTTTTTGTACTAGCTTTTTATCGCATGCACAAAGCATATGATGCGATGCAATGTGTGCTAGTTAAGCACAGAATGCATGCCGGGATCGATGCGTCTGTGAGCACCTTAAGGGCTACCACCATCTCAGAATGGTGGTAGCCCCGGGACCTGATGCGATGCTGCCCGATATTGATACATCAGGCAGCATCTTACACCAACCCCATGTTGGCACGGAATCCAACACATACATGACACTCCATAATTGCCAACCCACCCAGAACGGCCGGGAGGCTGCTGAAAGATTAGGTGTCCATCTGGGACCCTGGAAAGGTGGACAAGTCACCCAAATCCCTGAAGACCCCAGAGAGCACAAGTGCTTTCCATGAGAAACGCCAATTTCACAAATAGTGTGCTTCATTGATGGAATGTCATCCATGTGCTTATAACTAAATCTGTACATTCACGCAGGAACCAATTCCTTTGTTTGGCCCATGCACAGCGGCGTAACTAGATTTTCTGCGCCCCCCTGCCGACCCCGGGGGGGGGGGGGGGTTGTGTTTGTATGTATGTGTGACGTGTTTGTGTGTATGTGTTTGTGTGTGTTACTTCTGGCCGGCGTGGCCGCATCCGTCTGCGCCGGGTCCCGGGCGGCTCTCCCGTTTACTGCTGCTAATGAAAAAGTGACACTTGGAAAATGGCTGCCCCCATACTGTTGACGAAAAACTGTCTGCGGTATGGGGGCAGCCATTTTCCAAGTGTCACCTTTTTGTATTAGAAGCGCTGCGGCTGCCGGGACTCGGGAGAGCTGGGACCGGTGCAAATAAGACCACCGGCGGCAGAAGGCAACCAGTGAGTAAGTATCGTCCTGCAGCCCCCCCGGCGCCCACATACCCTCAGCGCCTCCCCGCCACCGCGGGGGCTGCGGGACGATAGTTATGCCACTGCCCATGCACATTGCAACACAGAATAAATCTATGGTGAACTTCGCATAAATCATTAATCTCTCAGAAACAAAGGACTAAAGAAACTTGTAGTTCTACAGGCTTTATCATGCTGGGAATTATCATTTATTTATTTTATTAACCTTTACTTTTATGCTGCCAGCATATTCCTTGACAGAGGCAGATTAAGGGCCAGATGTACTAAACTGGAAAAGTGATAAAATAAAGAGTGATAAAGTGACAGCCAATCAGCTCTTAACTGCCATGTCACAGGCTCGGTTTGAAAAATGACATGTAGGAGCTGATTGGCTGGTGGTTTATCACTCTCCATTTTATCACGGTTCAAGGCTTAGTACATCTGACACTAAGAGAGAAGATGGCCGATATGTAGGGTGAGTGTGGCCCCTACTCTCTGGCATCTCGCTACACTGTAAATCCACATGCACAGGTCTCCGGGAACATGGCACCATTTTCCTGGTGACTAATCTACGCAGCACCAGCCGCCGCTGGTCTCCATTGCTTACATGCCAATGTTCGGGTTATGCTTTACATTTTGGTAAAATGGAGTCTAATTCAGAGGAGGTTACTATGGCAATATTTGCACTGTTGTCCAATGTGTTATGACTAGCTTTGGACAAACCTCAGCTTATACAGCAGTTTTAGTTCCAGTTTCATTTCTCTGATGTCTGTTTCAGTTTTCTTAGCAGATATTTTGGTACTTGTGTATTATCACGGCGCCCAAGCAAATAGCTTAGTGGGCTATTCTGCGTAAGAAAATCGCATTGCATTGCGATTTTCCTATGTAATTTATTCACTGCTCTCTGTCAGTGAATACATTACAAAAATCCGATATAAAATCGGATGCGATCGCATCTGATATCGGATCCGATATCAGATCCGATTTTACATGGTTTTATGGCATTTAATGTACTGTACAATGTGAATACATTACAAAAATCGTATAACATCGGATCCGATTCTACATGGTTTTATGGCATTTAATGTACTGTACAATGAGATGACATACAATGTCATTTATTAATGTGATTTACGCACCCCCCCACTATCCACACCACCCCAAAGTGTGGCGAGCGGCGGCGGAACGCGTCCTCCCTTTTTATACCTCAACTATACACGTCAGTGATTTTTGTTATGTATTCACATTCACATGTATTTTTGTTATGTATTCACATTAAATGCCATAAAACCATGTAAAATCGGATCCGAAGCGTGGCGAGGGGCGGCGGAACGCGTCCTCCCGACCTTTTCATACCCCCACTATCCACGTCGGTGTGGAGTAGATTTTATATAGTGTGGCGACTGCAGCGAGCCACCGAGCCCGAAGCATGGCGAGTGCAGCGAGGGGACGCGTAATACATGTAAGGTGATCTGCGTCTGCTCGCCACGCTTTGGGCACTTTCCATTTTGGTAAAATGGAGTCTGATTCAGAGGAGGATACTATGCCAATATTTGCACAGTTGTCCAATGTGTTATGAACTGCGCATGCATTTGAATCACTTGTGTCCCATGATTATCACTGGGAGATGCAGTTCAATTTGAAAGCAGAGGGCAGTAGGCGATGTTTACCCATTCGCTGCTTAGCGAGCGGATCCGAATCAGGCCCTTAGTATGCAAAGAAGCATGGGTAAAAAATTGCAGACATGACTGCATTTGCATCCTCTAAATAAGGCCTACATTGATCAATGATCCTAATTCAAAAGAGATCCTCTATACAGTTTAGGCAGAGCCGGCTTTAGGCATAGGCAAACTAGGCAATTGCCTAGGGCATTTGGAATGCCTAGGGGCATCAGCAGCTTCTGCTGATTAAAATGATATGCAGCATGCCTATATTCTGTGTGTGAGTGAGGCTGTATCTGCATATGAAATAGTGTATTCATGGAAATCACTGTAACATAGCATTCCGTATGCAGGTACAGCCACAGTCGCACACAGAATATAGGCAAGCCTAATCATTGGAAGCTCCTTGTCTGTGCTGGTCATAACGATGCAAATAAGACGAATTTTCAGCAAAAAAGGCACCCAACGTTAGCAGAACTGGCCAGGAGCTACATGGCCTATTGAGTCAAGATGTATGAGGAAACATCTGTATCCAAGCAGAGGCCACAGTGTTAGCGGCTGTGTGAGTGCTGTCTGCGGGCGGGTTCGTTGTGCAATAGTGTTCGGCATATGTGTAAGAGGCATTATGTGTATCATGTATAAATGCATTAATAATGTGCGACATACTGTATGTGTAACAGGCATTATGTGTGTCATGTGTATAAGGGCATTAATAATGTGCAACATATGTGTAATGGGCATTGTGTGTGTCATGTGTATGAAGGGCATTAATAAAGGTTGGCATAATGTGTAAGGGGCATTATGGTTATAAGGACATTAATAATGTGTGTCATGTGTAAGGGGCATTACTGTGTGGTATAATCAGGGGTGCCCAGAGAAAGGGGTAGGGGGTACAAATTATCCAGGCCAAAGTCTGATGGAAGGGCCCAGTGGGGACCCCGGGCCCCCTCCCCTTAAGTGACAGCAGCAGCTGCAGCTCTTCTCTTCTGCCCAGCACACACTGCTTTGTGCTGGGTTGCAGTGTGGCCATGGAGGTGCTTAAAATACAATATTTTCTCAGGATTTTTTTCTAAGGGTATAATGTGAATAATGTGAGGAGCAGTGGTGCAAGTAGAATTTTTTTCTTGGTGGTACTAATAGCCTCCACCAAAAATGGGCGTGGCCATGTGTCATGAGGGGGCGTGGTCACACAAAGCTAGAGGAGTGACTAAATGACAATAGTGGCTTGGCATCAGGAGACAAGGAATGAGAAACAGGGAATGTCAGGGGGTGGGTTGGCTCTTGCTTGGGGGAGTGACGGGCAGCTTGTGCTTACAATTGTGGAGCCTGCTCTTCATGCTGTCGTAGCTGCTGATGCCTGTTGGTGTGACAGGCTAAATCAACAGTAGCCGATAGCTGCATACAGCACCACTTATAACGCTTGGTGGGCGGGCTGCGGATGCATTATATTTAAACTTAAAATAAAAATAGAATTGACAGTGGGTCAGGGGGTAAGTGGTACTGCGTACCTGCAACATATTTCTTACAGGTACTCCGTACCACCCCGTACCACCTTACTTGCAACACTGGTGAGGAGTAATGTACATAAGGTAAAGTGGTACTACTGTGTAATGTACCGTGAATAAGGGACTCTATCGCATGATATAATGTGAATAAAGTTGCACTACTGTGTGGCATAATTTAAATTGGGGGTACTATTGTGTGGCCATGCCCCTTCCCAGCAAGAACACACCCCTGTTTGGGCTGCGCACCGAATGTGTCTGTTTCTATTTAAAATATTGCCGGTAGGGGCATCAAAATGATGACTGCTATGATGAGGGTTGCAGGGTCAGAGGCGGAACTAGTGGCGGTGCTAGGGGGCACCAGCCAAAATCTTGCCTAGGGCGTCATTTAGGCTAGGGCCGGCTCTGAGTTTAGGAACAAAGGTTGTAAGATTTGCAACAGCATACCTTCCATCTGTCCCGCTTTCCGCAGGAATGTCCCAGTTTTTGGAGACGTTCCCACATACCACCCAGGGCAGCCAGTGTCCCGCGGTGGGGGGGGGGGGGCAGTTCATAGCCCCCCAGCCTGAAGGGAATAGATGCTGTGCGCAGTGTCTATTCAGTGATGCAGAGGGGCGGTAAATGGGGGCGTGGCCTGAGGACACAACATCCGTGAGGCCATGCCCCTTCCCATAGGCTACATGATGTTGGGCGGTATGGCAATTGGGGGTGACAATGTACATACTGTATACAATCCCACATAGGTTTCAGCAATAATATCCATATGGTATCTGATGGATATGGTTGCTTTAGCAGTATAATTACAATCCTATGAAATCAGGTACCTTTTCTTGGCTGTAAAATTGCCTTTGACTGCCAACATTCAGCTAACGGTAGATGCTAATTTCAATGGGAATTAGCACCACTGGGATGGTGGGGGGCACTGGGGGATGGTTGGTTAGATGTGGGGCACTGGGCTGGGTATGGGGATTGTTGCTTAAATGGGGGGGAACTAAACCGGCAACAGAGGGTGGTTGGTTAGATGAGGGGGGCACTGGGCTGGGGATGTTGGTTAGATGGGGGGCACTGGGCAGGGTATGGGGATATGGGAGCACTGACCTGCGGATTGCTTGTAAGATCCACGCACATTCCTCAGGTTTGACTCCTGCTGCTACTTGAAGCCCCCAGTCAGATCCAGCTCATGATTAATGCTTGTGTCGGGGCTGGGCGGGAGCAGCCAAGTAATTCACCCCAAACATTCCCGTTCCCCCCCAGCACCGTCAAGTCATTACCCCCACTGGTCTCACGTTCAGGGCTGGATCTGTGGCTGAGGCCGGCGCCAGGGGAAAGGAGGAGACCGCCAAGACCCCTGAGGGGACTCACAATCAGTGCGGATGCTGTGAAGAAGCAGACCAGTGGATTTAGTCAGACCACGAGCATTAGGGAGTCCGCGCTGGTGACGACGCAGGGGTGGAGGGGTGTGGATGGAGGATATCCCCCACTTACATGTACAGAGGTGACCACAGCCAAACTTCAAAGAGGTTGCAGGGGAATGTCTGCTGGGGCCCTCCAAGCCTCCAGACCCCATAGCAATTGCATCTCCTGCACCCTCTATAGTTACGCCACTGCCTACTTCCTGTCAATCACCTTGCAAACGGCTTAATAGAAAAAGTAGCAGGACTTTATCGTTGCCAACGTCGCGCACGCGCATTTTGGCCCATACGCATACACAGTTCATCGGCCACTGTGCAAATTCATAGTTGTGCGATTAGGTCTAAATCGGGTCCTTATTGCCCCCACACATTAGTCCGAGGTATCGCATGCAGCCTTGCATGTGATACATCGGCAACTAGCTGGCGGGGAGCCACTAGGCTCCCCGGCAGCTGGATCGCATACAATATTTTGTCCTTTAGCATATGATGTATCATATGTGACCCCAGCAAGTGCTGCCTTATCAGATTAATGGACTCCAATCTGATTCAGAGCTAAAATACATGCGATTTGCCCAATTTCACCCAATTTCTCAGCCAGATGTGTCCCTGAATCAGGGCAGGCGACAGAGGGGGGGTCAAAGGGGACACCTGTACAGGGCCCCAAGCTTGTGAGGGGCCCCTAAGTTCTGAGGCCTGTAAGCATAGAAGGCACCCGCCTGAATTCCTGTAAGGTTTCTTACCCAGACACCCCTCAATATGCAGTATACTACAAATATTCTGCTTAAGGGGGTGTGGTTAGGGGGGCCCCAGAGATCAGTGTACCGGGCCCCAAGATTTCTGTTGCCAGCCCTGCCCTGAATAGGTCGGAATAGGGTGGAATCGGGCAAAATCGCATAAGCATATGACAGCTTATACAGCAGTTTTAGTTCCAGTTTCATTTCTCTGATGTCTGTTTCAGTTTTCTTAGCAGATATTTTCACTAGATTAAGTGGAGAGAGCACCAACCAATCAGTATCTAATGCTGCTTTCAGATGGCAAAACTGGCTTTGACCAGGTATTTTAAAACATTTCTAAAAATGGGTCTGCCAGCTAAAACCCCTTTCACACCGCATGTCTTTAAATGGTATTTCAGTGCAGTTTTTGTCCTTAAACGGTATTTCAGTGCAGTTTTTGTCCTTAAACGGTATTTCAATGCAGTTTTTGTTCCTTCACAACACTGAACCTGTTTTAACCCATAGAAAACAATGGATGAAAAAAAAAAACAGGTCTGAAACGGGTAGGACCCTGCTTTATTACCGTTTAGAAATACCAGTTCAATAGAACCGGTAAATTCACTCTGCACCTTTCAGACTGCACAAATTACCGTTTTAAAACGGTAAAAAAATAGCAACATAATGGGTAAAAAATGCGGTCTGAAAGGGGTAAATATGCCAGAGCTGCTGCACATGCACACTCGCAGAGGTGTAGGTCGGTGCCAGGGTGCCCAAAGAAAGGGTATGTTTCTGCACCCCTCCATCCCTAGTAATTTTACCTTCTAATAGTAATGCCCAACACACCACATTTTGCCACACACCGTAATGCCCCTTACACAATATGCCACACAGTCTGTAATGCAGATTACACATTATGCCACACAAACTGTAACGACCAATAAACATTATGCCACACAAACCGTAATGCAGATTACACATTATGCACAAACAAAATGCTTATTTCACTTTATGCCACAAAACATTATGCCCTTTCCACTTTATGCCAGACACCATAATCCTTATTCCACTTTATGCCAACCGTAATGCCTATTACAAATTATACCACACACTGTAATGTCTATTACATATTATGCCACACAGTTATGCCATTAACACTTCTGGGTAGCGCTGTATGGGCTGCTCTCCCCTGACAGATGCTAGAGGTCTCCTCCAAAGCAGTGATGATATTTGGAGTAAGGCAGGGTCTCTGTCTGCAGGTTCCATGCAGACAGAGACTCTGCAACCCTGCGGTGCCAGCTCCCCCCCTGCCAGCGTCTCCTGTCTTCCGGCACAGTGGAGAAGTGGAAACCAGCGGCACGCCCTCTATTAACCTTGGCTCCTAAAGCTCCAACAGAGTCATCCTACCTATTCCTTCCTAGTCATAGTAGCATTGATGTAGAATACATTTGCCAATGATGGGGGGAGAACCAGATTTCTCTACATCGATGGCATAGCCATAACCAAATAGGTTTCATTTTCCCCAAGGTGCCAGGACACAGAATACAGCTCCACCCCTGACACCCATGAAGCGCCACCCGCAGGTTCTTATTGGCCAACAGCCCAGTTAGTCAAAGGAAAGAGATAACCATCGATGGGTGAAACCGATGGATATCACGCCAATGACCATCCCTTGATTTCTGCATGTGTGGATCTGAGCACTCAATTAGTGCACTGGAACAGATACTGTAGGAGCTATTAGGAAGTAGAGACAGGAGCCTTAACATGAGGAGAAAAATGTGTATATAGAAAGTCCAGTTATGTGTCCTATTGATTCTATTATGTTTGTGTATTTATTATGAGATGTGTCATCTTTTTCTTGCCTACTAATTTATGTTAGTTAAATAGGTTTTATATGAACCACATGAAACGGCGTCCTAGGGCCCAGCAACAGAAATCCTGGAGACCAGTACACTGATATCTCTGGGGACCCTTCAGCTATGTGTGCAGGTGTAATTACTTTTTGAGTTTGCACAATGGCAGTAACTGTGTGGTGAGGGTGCCTGTATCTCAATAATCCAACCAAAGGAGCTCACCTAAACCAGGAAGTCTCTTGTATGAGGTTGCTTGATGCCCAGAGAGTCTGGTGAGAAGCTGTGCTGTGTGACCAGCTGCCACTCACAGTGAAGAAGGAGTAATGGACTCCTGCATTAGAGATAGGAACCGCACTCAGAGTTAGGACCAGGAGAAGACAAGAAGCCTGAGAGGCCCCATGTTTGCCGTTGAGCTATTCCAGAGACTGCCTGGCTGTAACTGAGTTGATGAGAAGACGACCAGAGCCCCTGGAGAAAAAAGAGCTGGGTGGGATTTGTGACAAAAAAGGAGCCCAGCCGGAGGATTCCCACAACAGTCTCCCCCAGACATCATGGGACCTAATGCTGAGCTCTGGGGCATGCAGGCACCATGGAGGACAATTAATAGGAGGCCTTAGCAATGGTGCTCACCAACCTCACACAGGATAGGGGTAAAAAAGGTGGAGGGTAAAGGGGGTGGAGAATAAACGGTGGCTAAAAAACAATATATATATATATATATATATATATACATACATACATACACACATATATACTGTATATATAAAAAAATATTAAATAAATAAATGATGTATTGTGCACTTTGAAACACAACAAATACAATAGTTAGAAAAGCTAAAGCCAGGTACCTTGTATAATTGCTCTGATAAAAACAAACATTTGTATACATAAAAAATAACTTGGATTAGAAATGGGAATAGTGAGGCAATAGGTATTACCTGCCGTATTGCTGATGGAGTGATGACAAAGCAGTTTGTACAATGCTCTTTGAATTACCAGCATTTGCTGTCCTGTAAGCAGTACTGCTTGTCCTGCTGTCACCTACCTTGCCTGTCCCTGCTTATGAAACACCCCCCCCCCCCCCCATTTATTTCTGCATATACAGGCTTAGGCATGGAAAACAAGTACATACAGAAAGTAAGTAAACAAACATACAAAGTCCCAGCACTGCTCATGCTTAGCAGTCAGTCCGCTGTAGTGGCCTGCAGCCACAATCGTCCATGTTCTTGTCTGGGTGGACCCAGAGGTGGAGCCATCAGTGATGACTGTGTGACAGGAGCCCCCTGTGAGTGCGGTCGGTACCACCACGTACCTTGGTCTGATAACGGCAGGGAATGTGGGTTTCTTCACGGCCCTTGTTAGTCGATGATAGATGGGACACCCCGGGGAAGACCCACCAAGAAAAGATGGCAACCACGATTAGCAGCAATGAGTATTTATTAATAAAAGACGTAGTGCAGTTGCTGTGATACTTTCAAAGACTTAGTGCAAACATCACATGAAAGAAAAGACATTGGTGGCCTGACCGGGGAAGAGGAAAGCTGCACTCACCTAAAGCTCCTGTATCCCAACCTCCTAAACCTTTCAAAATACCCCCCTGCGACCCCTCTCCTACCCCATTCTCCTTCACAACAACCCCAGACCACCAGACGACCTGTCCAGGAAAAGTAGCGGTGCCAGGAGGCCCGTTTGCGTCTCTCAGAACACTGCGGCCTAGCGTCCCATTAAGCCGGGACCTCGAGTAGGCAGCCCACCCGCCGCCGGAGCTCCGCATCGGAGATCGCGGGAGGACCGCTCCAGGGACGAAGCCCGGACACTGCACCCTCACCCAACACCCCCCTGACGCTGCCGGACCCCTTCCCGGGCTCCTAACCCCCTCACCTGTAACGGTAAGCTGCACACAAGCTCATACAGTCCCAGCGGCGGCCATCTTGGATTGCGGGGACAGCTGCAGACGCGCTCCCACGCTACCCCCCAGCTACAACCACGCTGCCCAAACACCATCTGGTGTCTGCATAAGCCCCCCACAGCCCTGTATGTGGCCAGACTCTGGCAGATAAAGCATCTCTCTCCGAGGGAGGCACAAGAATAGGAGCGCGGCCATATTGGTTGGGGCAGGCACAGAATCAAAGCAGGGATATCTGGACACGGCGGCCATATTGGTTGAGGCAGAGGCTCATATCTGCACAGCTCCCCGCTAGACAGACAGTGAGCACCAAACGAAGGACCCCAGCCCAACCAGCCTACACTACAGCACTGCTGGTGCTACCAGCCATTATAACTGCTGCACACCCAACGCAGTTTCCCTTCTCCATTTCCAGCCTGGGAGCCTCTGCCTGACAGCAATATATCAGTCAAGGCAGCCGCCCACCCTCCCATTCATATCAGCCTGCCCAGCCACTCTGAACCCACAGCTCTTGCCCGCTGCCAACATCATTTGCCCCCCTATTGTCCTCCCACATACAGCAGCTGCAGAAGACTTGCCAGCCCCCTCTTGGCCATGGGGTGCAACCCCCCCACCAGCAGACTCACCCCCTTCTCCACCGATAGCACCCAAAAGAGATCAGCCTGTGTGAACACACAGGAGACTCACTGAGCTGCTCCGTATTGGAAAAGATATTAACATCAGGAGGCGAGGCTAAGTCATATTGAAGAGAGCAGACGCATCCAGCCTGGGCTTCCGCTCAGCTCTCTCCCCACGTATCCTCCTAAAATCATCTCCTCAGATAACCGTGACACCCCGCCTACCCGCAATACCTGGCACAGCTGACGACGAAAAATCAGCTCAAGGGCAGGTCCCTGAGCAGATAAAAAAGTGAGACTCCCCGCATTCAATATAGCTCACCTCCCGCCGTGGAGGTCACAATACCCAACATGCCTGTCTGAGTAAATTCTTAGACTCGCTAGGACCGAAGCTATCCCTCTCTGCTGACCACCTCCGCCATTTCCACTCCACAAATACCACGTCTACACCCTGGTTGCTGATTTCGGCCCCCAACGGCGTTGTTCACTATGTCCCAGAGAAACAAGAAAACTCCCCAGCCAACCGGAAATTTCTTTGGCTCCAAATCCAAGAGCTCTTCAGGCAACATGCAGCTCTCAGATTCTCCCTCCCACCCTGGAACGGTAGAAAAATCCATAGACCCCCAGATCCTAGCAGTGATGTCCGGGCTACTGGAAGGGGTACAAAGTGCCTTCAAACAAGAGCTCGCCAAGGCAGTCTCGGAGTTCAGGTCCGACTTGACAGCTTTGGGCACCAGAACTGACGATTTAGAATCTAAAACTGACGACTTATGCCGCTCTCAATCCCGTCTGGATAAGGAACTCTCCAGACTTCATGAAGAGATAGAGACGCTTAAAGAAAGACAAGAAGACCAAGAAAATCGCTCTCGGCGTAACAACTTGCGCATCCGCAACGTATCGGAAACCGTTCCCGGTTCCTCTCTACCAACGTTCCTGAAAGAATTCTTCCAACAAATAGCCCCATCTCTAACAGACGAGGATTGCCTTTTAGATAGGGCCCACAGAGCCCTTCGCCCGAAACCCCCGGCTTCACAACCCCCAAGAGACATTATAGTCCGTTTCCACTATTATCAAACAAAAGATAAAATCCTCGCAACCACCAGAGACTCTCCATCTACCAAATTCCGAGACATGCAACTACAAATATTTCAAGACCTAGCCCCCTCGACCATTCAAAAACGACGTGAATTGCAGCCGGTCACCAAAATCCTTCGCCAACACAAAATCCGCTACAGGTGGGGTTTTCCCTTCATGCTACAAGTGTCGGCAAATGACTCTCTGCACAACATCAAGACTCTGACTCAAGGTCAAGATCTCCTGGCAAAACTGGATCTGCTTCCGTCCCCCTCAACAGAAGCCGACGAGAGTCCCTCCACCCCAAGACCACAGAGACACTTCCCCCCACCCCCAGAATGGACAAGGGTTTCTCGTCACCGAGTGGAAAACGGCGAGCCTAACTGAACTCTCTCATCTTTACCAAAGTTGAATTACAAATAGTAAGCTCCACGTGTGTGCTTACAGTTCCGACCCTCTATGGGTGAGATACACCTCTGTGGTAATGTTAATTCTGTTTAGTTTAAAGTATAGAGTTAATAATTCAATGTGTAGAGTTTTATAGCATGCTAGCTTAGTTAGTCCCTACAGACCCCTATAGCTAGGGATGCTATCGGTCCTGGCGGTCTCCAACACGCCAGCACTATGCTTCTTTATCCCCCCCCAAATTCCCTTTCACAAATGTTTAGATTATATGTAATAATTTGTTTCCTTGTAGCGGTCCCCATATGGGACCCTTCTCTTCAGGGTACTAGCCCTTTTGGGCTCTTTCCTCTCATCTTCCATTTATCTTTTTTTCTCCTCTGGTGTCCTCCCGGTGGCGCTCCCCCTCCTCCTGCCTTCCCTCCCTCCTCCCCCGCAGGGAGGTCCCCCTTTCCCCCTCAGTCTACCCACACTTGTAATTTGATTCTTAAAATAACTTGCTGTGACATACCATACGATGGCCCTTAAATTATTGTCCATAAATGTTAATGGCCTGAACTCGCCCAAAAAACGAACGATCCTCCTGGGAGCCTGCAGAAGAGAAAACGCATCCATCGTGTTCTTACAAGAGACACATTTCTCTGGCAGTCACTCCCAACTCAAGGGCCGTTCGTTTTCTCAAAACTTTTTTGCATCGGCGGACTGCAAAAAAAGAGGAGTGGCTATCCTGATTCGTAGGGGTGTGCCTTTTGTCCCAATCAAAACAATTGCTGACCCTGACGGGAGGTTTATTTTGGTAATCGGAACCATTCGTTCACTTACTGTGACCCTGGTTTCTTTATACGCTCCCAACCAAGACCAATCTCAATTCTTTGACACGTTCTTTAAACGCCTAGGTAGAATGGCACAAGGCCACATAATTATCGGAGGAGACTTCAACACTATTATCGACCCTTTGCTAGACAGATCCTCCCCACCTCCACACACCTCAACGTCAACTATTCCCAGAGCTTCCCGCACCCTTACTGCAGCCTTAAAGCATAATGGACTGAGTGACTCCTGGCGAGTAAAGCACCCGCACTCTAAGGATTACACCCATTACTCGGCCCCCCACCAACACTACTCTAGGATAGACATGATCCACATTTCTTCCCCTTTGATCCCTAGAGTTAAAGAGGCAGGCATAACGCCGTTTTCCTGGACTGACCACGCAGGTATTTACGTACTCATTGATCTTTATGAATGTCCCCCGAGGACCTATAGATGGCGGCTAGACGACTCCCTACTAGAACATCCCTCCTCGTTAGCAGAAGTTAAACTTGCTATTACTCACTACTTCAAAGAAAACTCCTCCCCTGACCTTTCCCCTACCACCATTTGGGAAGCCCATAAGGCCACCATCAGGGGCCTGATAATCTCCAAGGTCTCCTCTATCCGGAAAAAGCAGAAGGCACAGATACACACCTTAGAAACTCAATTAACATCGCTAATAGATCAACATAAAAGCACGCCCACACCTGCCTTACTGTCCCAGATAGACTCGATCAGAGGTCAGCTGAACACACTCTTATCCCATAGAGCTGCCAATATTCTTAAAAGACTTCAACAACGGTTCTATGACAAAGCGGATAAGATAGACTCGATCCTGGCCAACAAGCTTCGGCGCCAACAAGCGTCGAGAACTATTGATAAAATATACTCCTCTATAAGGGGATCACACACCTATAACCCTAAAGAAATAGCGGAGGAGTTCCGAGCATTTTATGAAGCTCTGTACAACCTGAGTGAGTCTTCCCCCGCATCCACATCTGATACAGATAATCTATCTGCCTACTTAACCAACACTCCCCTACCCACACTTTCAGATGCTCATCTTTCCTTCTTGAACGCAAAGATAACGGTGGAGGAGGTAGTATCGGCGATTCGCTCAATGCGCTCCTCTGCTGCCCCGGGTCCCGATGGCTTTACGGCCCAATACTATAAGCGCTTTGCATTGGAACTAGCCCCCCATCTGGTGGTGTTGTTTAACGACATCCTTGAGGGTGCCTCTTTTTCCCCAGAGGCCACCCAGGCGGACATAGTGGTGATCCCAAAACTTGGCAGAGACCCGACCGGATGTGCAAACTACAGACCAATTTCGCTTTTGAATGTAGATTTAAAAATTTACGCGAAGGTCTTGGCCGTCCGGCTTGCTTCTCTGCTCCCACTTCTGGTTCATCCAGACCAAGTCGGTTTTATCCCTGGTCGCCAGGCGTCGGATAACACGAGACGAGCAATAGACCTTATCCACGTCATTCAAAAGCAGAAAAACCCCGCCTTGGTCTTAGCCTTAGACGCGGAAAAGGCATTTGACCGCATTTCCTGGCCCTTTGCCTTTGCAGTTTTAGAAAAGATGGGCTTCTCGGGGGCCTTTCTGGAAGGCACCAAGGCGCTCTACCGCACACCGTCCGCTCGGGTCTCTGTCAACGGAGTCATGTCGGACTACTTCAAAATAGCGAATGGTACACGTCAGGGATGCCCCTTATCCCCGCTTATTTTCGCCCTCATTATGGAACCCCTGGCGGCAAGGATTCGCAACAACCCCTCTATTCAGGGCATAAAAACCGGTCCATCGGAACACAAAATTGCGTTATATGCCGATGATGTACTTCTGACCCTCGCAAACCCGATCAGCTCAATCCCCCCCCTACTCTTAGAAATACAGCAATACTCCCAACACTCTGGCTACAAAATTAATGTAGAAAAGACAGAGGTCCTTGATTTTCACATACCCGGATCCTCCAAATCCGAACTAATGAAACAGCTTCCATGTAACTGGAACAGAAAGAAAATCAAGTACCTCGGCATATACCTGACTCAACACTATCACCAACTTTTTCAGGCCAATTACCCGCGTCTTCTAGAGATAATTAAAACAGATCTGTCCACATGGTCCTCCCACTACATCTCTTGGATTGGTAGGATTAACTCAGTCAAAATGAGTGTCCTCCCGCGCCTCCTATACTTATTCCAAACCTTGCCAATATATATCCCCCTTTATGTATTCAAATCACTACAATACCAAACCACTCAGTTTATTTGGGACAAGAAGCGCCCCCGAATAAGGCTAAAACTCTTACAATGACCCTCCCATCAAGGTGGTCTAGGTATTCCGGACTTCCGGAGATACTACTATGCCTCACGGCTGTCCCAGAATGTCCAATGGTGCAACCCATGGGGCACACAGAAAGTTTGGGTAAAAATAGAAGCGGACGATTTAAGATTGTCCACTATGTCTTCCCTTCAATGGCTACCTAAAAACAAGCGCCCTCACACAGCTGCATCCCACCCGGTGGTCTCCCGCGCTTTATCGGTGTGGGACAAGGTTAACAAAACATACAATTTAGCTCCACTCCCCTCTCCTCTAATTCCGCTATTCCATAACCCAGCCTTTCCTCCAGGCATGAGCCGCTCTTCCCTCTCCAGTTGGCTAAAAGACAACATTTATTACCTTAACGATATCTCCGTCGATGCTAGTTTCCCGCAGTTTGCCGCAATAAGAGAGGGTACAGCAATCCCGAACATGGACTTTTTCCGCTTCCTACAAATCCGGCACTTCCATTCTAAAACCACCCCAACTCTTATATCCAGACCTCTAACATCTTATGAATACATATGTTGGAAGCGAACCTCCTCCGCGGGCCTAATCTCAACACTTTACTCCCTTCTGGAAACTAGCACGGCCTCCTCTCGGGCTCCACATGAGAGGGCCTGGGAGAGAGATCTAGGTCTCCCCATAGACGACGAGGACTGGGAGGAAATTCGCAACAACGCGGCCTCCAGCTCGATATGCGTGAAAATTAAAGAAAACATATATAAGCTCCTTTATCGCTGGTATTATGTCCCATCCAGACTGCATAGGATGTTTCCTAACACGTCGGATAGGTGCTGGAGGGGCTGTACGGCAGAGGGTAGCTTCCTTCATATCTGGTGGAACTGTCCAAAGATAGTTACAATCTGGAAAGAGGTGGAAACCTTACTTTCTAACCTGATGGGAATTGCTGTCCCTCTAGACCCCAAATATTATCTCCTTCCACTTAAACCCCCCATGCTTACCCTGCACCAGCATAAACTATTCCGACATATTGTCTCTGCAATGACCTGTCAAATAGCAGCCGACTGGAAAAAAACAGATCCGGCCCCAATGCAGGCAATACTTGCCCGTATATGGTATACTTATAGAATGGAGTATATGACCGCAACTATACGCCACTCTCTCAAATCCTTTCATAAGGTGTGGACGCCTTGGATGACTTCTCAGAACGCCCCCCCACCATATGATATAGACTAACGGAAATCCACCCCCTCCCCCAACCTTCCCCCCCCGCCCTCTCCCTCCACCCCCCCTCCATGCCCCACTGTGACACCACCTGGCTTCCTCGGAAGGGACAGGGTGTCCCGCTGCCACCGGAAGGACGCCCTTAACCCTTCTCTTTTTTTGCTTTTTTCTTCCTTTTCTATCTCTTTTTTTCTTTTCCTACTTTTCTTCTATCTCCTCTTTTTCCTATCACTCTCACTCCCCTTTCCTACCGCCTCTTATAAAAACCAGAAAATTTCCTTCTCTCACCAACTCTTCTCCCCTTTCACTCTGGAACAAGACAACGCGGAAAACTAAACTCGTACATTGTTCGCATTCCTTGTTTGTGTGTACCGTGTCGCTGAGACTTTATCTGTTTGTACTCTGACATGTTCCAACAATAAATTGTGTTTAAAAAAAAAAAAAAGAAAGAAAAGACATTTAAATATTTCTGTCTGAATTTAGTAGCCAATGAACACCTCAGAAAAGTCAATGGCAAATCTGCACTGCTCATTTATGATTCCTTATCAAAAGACAATAACATTCACCCTCTGTATCTGCAATGACATAACATAATGAATTCAGAAAGATATTACCATAGGACATAATTAAAGAAGACACTCTGAGAAAAATGATGTCAAGAAAAATAGGACTAGCATTTAGCCACGCTACTGTACATAGACTGCCATACCTCTTAATGTCCACCAGGTGGCGCTATACCTTACACAAGTGTATGTTAACTCTGTAGTCCCAGCTACAATACACAGCCACTGAGTTCAAGTAAAGGTCCCACGAAGATTAATCCTCAGGGGAAGGGTGGGCCCTGCCTTAGTGTGCACACTACTATGATTCTGGACAGAGGGAATTAACAGTTCCCTTTTTAAAGAGGTACAGGCAAGTCCCCGTTATATAGGGTGTGGTAGTGATAGGTCAGTCGCTGCTTAACAAGGGGTGAGGCGGGACAGCCTGCTCCGGGGCCTGTTCCCTGAGTATAACACACTGTCCTGCATAAGGGCTGGGCAAAGGGGACAGGTGGGCCGGTGGTGTAATGGGGTGCGCTGGGAGGCCTTAGGCTACTTTGCGTGGGGTGGAACCCAGTGTACCTTCTGCGTCTGCTACAGATGCCGACGCCATCCGGTAATGATTCTCCTGGCTCTCACGTGGCTACTGGCTCCTGCTGTGACACTTCTCCTGCACCAGGGTCCCGGCCTGCAGCTCTGCTGCCCGTGGCCGCCTCCTGGATCAAAGCGCGGTCAGCATCTCCTTCTCCTTCCGGCTCTGCTCAGTGACGTGGTCCGACTCTCTCTCCGCCCGCTGTCAATCACCAGCTTGGACTTCGCGATGGCGGCAGCTCTCCTCCCTGCTAACTCCGGCTGCACGCTGCTCCTCTCCAGACGCCCACTGTGCACCGCTCTGCAACAAAACAGGTTAGCCGCGTTCCTCTTCTCTCTCTCAGCACACTTCCTCCTTCACGCTGCTCAGCTCTGCAGTTTTCTTCACCTCTGACCTACTCTTCTCCGCGCTCTCTAGCCTGCCAATCAGGAGCCAGACATGCTCCTTGCACGTGAAAGGGAGCTGGGGTGCTTGCTGGCCTGGTTAACCCCCTCAGTACTGGACAGTAGGAACAGGGTCCCACCAGCAGTATTGGCCACCATTGTTGAGCCCTATCTGTGGCGCAGGGGCAGCTCAGGGGCACCACTGCAGTGGGGTGCCACAACTGTCGTGCTCCTCAAAGGCTTATGGGAAGCGCTGCTGTGGCTGGGCAGCAGCTTCTCCATCAACCATGTTTATTCTGCTCCAATGAGCTGCAAAACATGGCAGCAGGCCAGGTGGCAGAGGGGTATGGGTGGTCACTGAGGGTGCAACGGGCCCAGCTCAGCAGAGACTAGCCTAGGTGTCCCAGCAGGCCAATCTGCCCCTGTCAGGCTCTACCTGCTGTGCATCAATTAATGTTTCATTTTCTACTGAGTTTACTACGGTGAGGTGTTTTAACTGCTCTGTGGCAAAAACATAATTTCTCAAATCAAGATCACACATAGGGGGTGATTCTGGTTGACATGCGAAGATGCACAATTCACAGCTTTGCATGTCATATATGCGCTGCCTAGCCCCCGCTCGCACGCCAAATATCCCTGCATGCATGCAAATGGATGTTTAGCAAAAATATCCATTTGCAGCTTTGTGTGCGGGGACAAAATTATTTGATGGTCGCTGACCATATAATGATTATGCAAGCGCTCGCAAACGTAAGACACCTCTATGGTGCGACAAGCAAGCAAATCACCTCGCCCGCTCGCACCAAGCGCCTGCACATGCTCAGTCGCGAGCGCACAGGGGAGCGTATGGATCAGAATAAGGTCCATACTCTCAACTGGTTCAACAACATTCCCTAATTCAGGGTATGTCATTATGTGCCCCTCTATTATCCTCATCATTCTCTGACCCACAGCCATGCTTTAAAAAGGGAAAACTTCAGAATATTTTAAGTAAGCTTCTGTTTAGTGCTCTACTAATTCCCTGGGGAAAGCTTCATACAAATTACCAAGATTGACATAAAGGATACTACTGGCACTCATCGACCAGTGAGCTGTATGACACACACTGCTTCACTCTATCTACAAGGGTGTACAACAGTGATTATGGCTGTACTTGTTTTACTTCAATTAAACCACACCGGGATATGAGAGATCATCCACATACCTCCCAACTTCTGTGCCGGTGAAATAGGGACACTCGCGTGAGCGCCCGGAAAGGGGGCGGGGTGTATGTAAATGAAGACATGGCTTATGCTAATTAGCCGCGACCTCATTTTCATACGAGAATAGACACTGTGCGCATGCGCACAGCGTCTATTCTATTAGATTGGGGGGGTCTCCCAACTGCCACCCCCCGCAGCGGGACAATGCCTGCTGCGGGTGGGACAGGACCCGAAAATCGTGACAGTTGGGAGGTATGCATCCACCATTAAGAGAACTGCTGTGGCACAGGCATTTATTGACTCTGAACCAGTGGTCGAAGTGGGGCGGTATACGGGGGTATGGCATACCCCCACTTTAATCTGAAGATAAAAAAAAAAAGTTTTTTTCCCCCTCAGGATGCTCTCTGATAACTCAGCAGCACATATTGTGCTTTTGTAATACCCCTGTACAACGGGGCAGTCTGGCAGGGGACGTTGATGGACAGGGGGGTGTCCGAAGGTGCGCACTATATTCACTCTTTACTTTTCCATGCCCCCACTTCAAAATTTCCATACCCCCACTTCAAAATTTCCACTTCGACCACTGCTCTGAACTGACCCCCGGCCTCCTTTAACCCAAATAATGTCATACAACGTGTATTATCCCTGCAATAGAAGAGGTCCTTTTCTATACACAAAGGGCCCATACACACTAGAAGATTTTCATTTCAAAATCTCTGATAGATATATCTTTCCCCAAGTGCGTAAACACTGAGCCCTTTTCCCGAAGAGCACGAGATTTTCACGAGTTGAAAGACTTTGCTGAAAATCTTTCATATTAAAAGGCTACTTACATAATGGGCGGGGTTTGAATTCCAAGGGTGGGAGCAGCGGACATTTTATTTCAGTGCATTTCTGTTCTTGGTGCCTGATTGAAAACTGATCGCTGGGCTGCATATATTCAGAGACCAGAGATCAGGTACACGCCTCCCCACCCGGAGAAATCCCGTCCATGTGCACGGCTACTATTGTATTTGCAACCATGCACGTAGGGAGAAATCCATTCACCTGCACCAACAATGTATACTCTATTGCTATAATAAAACAAGGGTTTTAAGAGATTCCCTTACAGTGGCCCGCTCCTTGAACACCCACTGCCCGCCTCTTGATCGGCCTTATAATGTTTTTTTTTTTATCTATTCTTTATTTTGCACACCGTTTTGCACACCGTAATGCCACTTACACATTATGCCACACGTCGTAATAACCATTACATGTTATACCACACACTGTGATGGCCATAACACATTATGCTATACACCATGATGTCCACTACGTCACATACCATAATGAATATTACACATAATGCCACACACTGTTGATGTCCATTAAATATTATGCAACACACCGTGATGCCCATTACATATTATATCACACACCGCGATGGCTATTACATATTATGCCACATTAGTGCCGCTTACCTACATGTTAATTGCTAGGAGTTTCTTGCTCAATGACCTGTGCCAGCCATGTATACGTTGCCACCATAATAAAATATGCATTGGTGGCCAGTGTTGCCGACAATGTATACATTTCCGCCATAAAAATTATACATTGGTGGACAGTGGTGCCAGTAATATGTACATTGCTGGCATGTGCCAGCAATGTATATATTGATGGCTTATAAATATGTATTGGTGGGCAGTGGTGCCAGTAATATATACATTGTATATACAGTATTACTGGCTTATAAATAAAATTGGTGCCCAGTGGTGCTAGTAATATATAGATTGCCGGCATGTGCCAGCAATCTATATATAACTAGCTTAAAAAACACATTGGTGGCCAGTGGCATTTATGCTCCACACTGTGGAGCAGAGCAGTCAGCCGGGGATGGGGCTTTCTGCCGGGGACGGGGCGCTCCGCCGGGCTGTGTGACCTGGCCGGGGAGATGCAGGAGTATAACAGCTGAGCAGCAGCGTGGGCAAGGTGACGGGGTGAGTATGTGGCACCGGGTGCGGGTGGCCGGGGTGGGGGGGAGCGGCCGGTCAGCTGGGCTGAAAGTCTGTCATCTTTCAGCCCAGCTGCCATACACACCTGTTGATGATGGCTCAAATATGAGCCATCATCGCCAGACGTGCTGGTAAAACCAGCAGACGACCCACTTTGCTAGTGATGATGCGGGAGCAAACATCATCGCTAGTCGTGCATACACACTTGCCAACTTTAAGCTGAAACTGGCACAATACTGCTGTTTTGAGCGAGTTTCAGCTTAAAGTCGGCAAGTGTTTACGGGCCTTAAGAGTAGCTTAGGTATATAGACACATTGGTTAGACTTTTGTAGTACTGGTGTACACCAGTAGGGGCTGCTGCCTTCTTCTGTTCTGGACTATGGAAAAAGCTGATTAGTGTCACCTGTGGTGCAGGTACTTAACACTTTTCCTTGAAACTATGCATAGCTGGTAATATTGTTCCTGTGCCATTCCTCGGATCTGCTTCTGACCATGCCTCCCAACATGACCCCCTCTTAATTTATGATTGCAATCACCTTTGTTGAAATTCCTTTATTATAAATGAAGGACTTCAGCACAAATTACATCATTCATATATTCAGAGGGAAGTCCAGATACAGAGTATTTTGTCCCTACTGGAATGGGTCATGAGAGATAGATAGATAGATAGATAGATAGATAGATAGATAGATAGATAGATAGATAGATAGACAGATAGACAGATATGGGTCCAGGAAGAAGGCAGTACTCAGAGACTATCAACAGAAGTAAAAAACTTGTGAAGTTTTCATAGCAAAATTTCGGGGCTTACACCCCTTTCTCAAGCCACACAACCCAGCAACAAGGGACACAGGCACACAGTGCTCAGCCTGTCTATCTTCAATAAGCCCGTCCTCGATAATTTCAGAGGTGTATTGGTGTTGACTTACAGAAGGTAGACAGGCTGGGAGTTGAGTCCCAGGCTTTGGCAATTGCTGATCCCCATGTATGGCAGCCAGTATATGGTGGACACAACCTGCACAAAAGAAAGCCTGAGGCTAATTTGGAATTTGTTTGCAATTAAGAGGATTTAGACCATGGTTACCTACCTGACCCTCTCCTTCAGGGAGAAAATGCTCTGTTCCAGGACTTCCCTGGTAATGTATGATTGCCAGAGCCAGATGAAGGTGTAAATGGGCCTGGAGCTGAAAATGAGGGGTTGCGCAATAATGGGGGTTGCGGCCAGCACCTAATAATGTGGGGGGCGTGACCAGTGTTCTGGTTGGGTGGTCTGCTCATGGGTGTGTCTCTATTTGTGTAAATACTTTCAACTAATTATATATGCCTGGAAAAGGCATGGGGCTGGCATACGAAAAATGCAGGGAGATATATTGGCGGGTGCCCTCCTAAGGTGCACCCGCAGGATGCCGATGTCCTAAGATACTTGCGGGGTGAGGCGGCACTCCAGTCATAAAAAATATACTGAAAGCCGAAACTTGGTAGACAATATGTCAGCACCTTTTATGTGGTAACCTAAGTTTACCACACCATATACCCCTTATACAAATCATGCAACACAATAGTAACCCCTTATGAGTTTGAAGAAACTCAGGAGCCCGAGGTGTGTTCCCTACCACCAGTGCTGTGCCTAAACACGTGCGATCGAATTGGGCCATCTCCCGAAGGAGACGGGCCCTGTTTTTCCCCTAACCCCTCTCAACCATAAGGCCGAAGAGGGGAAAATAGGGAACGGTAGGTCATCTTCGCCGAAGCTTAGAGAGACCCTCATTCCTCAACCCCCGGAAGGGTAAGGACGGTGGGTCCTCCGCACCCGAAGGTTTGGAGAGACCCTCAGTAGACTTCCCTCTGCCTTGCGGCTCGGGGTCGTCCTCGGGGGACCAAAGCTCTCCCCAAAAGGCGAGAGCTTCGGCACATTGGGGAAATGGAAGGCCCGAAAGGGTCGACCACACTACCCAAAAAACGTGACAAACTACAAAAAAACAAGGAACGTGAAAAGTGACAAACGTGAGAGGGGAAGAGAAATAAATAATAAAGATACCTCAGCCAGAAGGCCGGGGTGGGGGTGTGAAAAATTGTCCTACCCCATCCAAAAGGACGAGGTAAGGACGTGAAGCGCTACCTGAAGGGAAGTGCGCAGTGCAAGTGCTTACTAGTGCATGGTGATTTTGGGATCACCCGTGCATGTTCGGCACCCCCGAGTTTCCCCTGGGGCACAGTGCAGCCACAGGCTCCAAGCAACCGACCGACCGATCAGCGTCTGACCAAGGTTTCTCTGTTCCCATCGTAGGGCATTTTCCAGCCTCTGGCATGGGAATGGGTACTCCACTGGGCTTTTTGACTGACTCCCTTAGGGGCTGCGACCCCCTCGGAAGAGCAATCTACTCAGTCTCAGTGTTTCTCCGATCCCAAGGTTAAGGTACTAAGCTGGGCCTTTCGCGGTCTCCCCATCAGAGGCTACGAACCTCTGGAACAGGAGCCATCTACTCAGTCCCAGCCTTTCTCCGCTCCTTGGGAATGGATACTAGACTGAGCCTTTCGCTGTCTCATCCTTCAGGGGCTACGAACCCCATCAAGAGAGCCAAGCTACTAGGCCCAGTGTTTCTCCCCCCCTCTCACCAGTGGGTTTACGGAAACAACACCTCCTACCACTGGCAGAGGTGAAGGTACTCAGCCAGACTTTTCACCACTCCCAGGCAAAAAAGAGTGGTCCCACACCCTCCGCCCATCAGAGCAGCTACTCAGTCCAGCCTTTCTCTATTCTCTGACAGAGGCCAGTCCATACCCACTGATAAGAACAGATACTACACTTGATCTTAGCCAAAACTGTACTTGCTTCTTACACATTATGCCACATGGAATGAGACAAAATTGACACTGATTGAGCAAAAATTCGCACTATGGCACACAGATTGAGTCAAAATTCACATTATGCCACACAGATTAAGGCAAAATTCACATTTTGCCACATGGATTAAGCCAAAATACACACTATACCAGGCATGTCCAGGCATGCTGTTGTGAAACTACACGTCCCAGCATGCCTTGACATAGTTTTAGCATTCCCTAATTGCAAAACTGTGGCAATGCATGATGGGACTTGTAGTTTCACAGCTGGAGGACCATAGTTTGGACATGCCTACACTATACCAAACAGATTGAGCAATAATGCACAATATGCTTCATAAATAGGGGCATTGCGCACCAAAGGCGCACATTAAAAATTTACACCATAATGCCGTTTACATGTTAAGCCTCACACCATAATCTCCATTACATATTATGCCAAACACCATAATATCTATAAAAAATTATGCTACATAAGTGTTTACCTACATGTTCATTGCCAGGGGTTCCATGTTCATTGCCAGGGGTTCCATGCTCATTGCCAGGGGTTCCATGCTCATTGCCATGTGGGATTACATGCTCATTGCCAAGGGGGAACACATGCTCGCAGTAACTGGGGGACAGTCGCCGCCGGGCAGAAATTACATCCATTAACAGCCGGGCAGAGAGCAGGAGGCTGCCCGGCTGTATTCAGAGCACTGCATGTCCTGGCTATTTGAAATAATACCCCTTTCATACCAGAAAATGCAGGGAATATGGTCCCAGGATCATGCAGGGACATTCTCGGACTGGCTCCTTTTACACCAGCCTAGTCCCTACATTTTGAGGGGGAGAGAAAACCACCCCCGTCCCCCTTTAAACAACCAGCTATATCTTCGGAACCAACCGACCCATTTACATGTAGGCTTCGAATGATTTTGGTCCCATGAAACTGGGCCGTTTGGTTCCAGAGAAATCTGTCCTCAAACAACATGAACAGCCATGAAATTACATTTCAGAAATGAAAAAAAATTGTTTTACATGCAATATCTCTAGAACCAATTAACCCATATGGACAGGTATCAGATTGAAGGCCCAGTGATTTGAGTTTGACTGAGATCAACCTCGAGCTTCTGTGATGCTGTAGGGGGAACTGGCATCCGTTGGAACCGGGTGGAGGTCGCCATGTTATTCTATGGGGAAAATGTTCCAGGTTTGCCTGGCGTTATCTCCGGTTCCCGGGGGGCTAGCGACGCGGGGCTGGTCTCGTTGGAAAGCCCTGGCCCTCAGCTACAAAATGGGCCTATGTGGAGAGTGGGCTTGGAGCTATAGCTATAGCTCCATCAGGCCCATTGTTAATCCGGCCCTGATGATTGTCATCACCTGTGGGGAGCTAGATATTTGAGAAGAAAGGTGTTTCACCACAAGTGATGGCAATCATACATTACCAGGGAAGTCAAGGAACAGAGCATTTTCTCCCTGAAGGAAAGGTCAGGTAGGCAACCATTATTTAGACATTGAATGGTGTAAAAGACTCCCATACACTAGGCCGACTTAATTCCAAGTCGGACCGAATTTGTCAATTCACAAGATGTGCCATTTTTTACATGCAATAAATTGCATGTGATTTATCACATGTACTGTAAGTAGTCCTGGGTAGCTGCAGGAGCGGTGGGGCGCAGGAGAACTAAAAAAAAACATTCAAATGAATGGGCAGCCACTGAGAGAGCTCTTACAGCCAATCAGTGGCAACCCATTCATTTATAAGGGAGTTTTCAAAGCTGCCACTCCCCGCAGCAGGGGATGCGGAGCAGGGAGAGAGCCTCTCCTGCCCAGCACTTCCCCGCTCTGCAGATATATGTGTACCAGCGGTGCAGCACAGCTGGCACACACCTAAGGACTGCATACGATGCAATACATTGTGGGCGCTAAAAAGCACCTGCAATGTGCCAGTGACGGCTGCACATATCATTTTTTCGATGCACACCAGACCACACATCAGATCAGATGTCATACGCATGCGATTTGGGACAATTTCACCCGATTTCTAGGCCCAATCCACCATAATCATGTGAAATAGGGCCCAAATCGCATAGTGTATGGGGGCCTTAAGATTGTACACATATTGGTCTGACACTGCAACTTTGAAAGATTAAATGATTTGGCGGCACCTGGAATTTATATTGTCATTGTCATTCATTCCAAAGTGAGCAGCGTTTAAAAGTGCCACTGCCAGCGTTATGCCGACTGGCAAGAGTTAAAGGATTGCCAGCTTAAGAATTTCTGATTATCATGCAAATACATTGCCTAATACTGTATTTGATCTTTTGTACCAAGTCTTCTTATTGTCAGTGTCACACATCGTGTAGCCTTGTAATCTATTGAAAATGTTAATTCAAGACACATTCATCTATTTATAACATTGTTTTTATACTTCTTGTAATCCATTCATTTATCATTTTTACACTATATGGTCAGTAATAAATGTGTCAAGTGGTGTCTCCCTTTCTCCTGCCATATGTGTGTTTAAGTAATCACCAGCTGTTTCCTTTAAAAACAGGCAGGGATTCCCCGTCCACACTCCACCCAGAATTATAATCCTGAAGATCAAACTTTAGACTTGGGTGGAGGCGCTGCACATGAGGGAAGTCATTATGGTTGGTTTCACTTTTTAATGGACAAAACCATGTTGCACTGTTGGTGGGGCTTATGTTATACCCCTTTCACACTTGCAAAAATATCCCGGGTTTTTGCACATGAACGCGCATCAACCCGGGATTTAGCTCCGTGTGAAAGGGTCTTGAAAGAATATCCCAGGATGAACATCCCAGGATTTCTACCCAGGTCCTGACCTGGGTAGATTCCGGAATTGACCTGGGATGCGGTCAGTGTGAATGGCCTGCGTACCCGGGATTGGGTACACAAGACTTTAAAAAAGCTGCTGATTGGAGCTTTCTTGGGCTCACAAATGCTGATGTCATCTTTCAGAGCCCTGGAGTCCATTTCTAATGACGTGCATATGTATTTGCAAGGATTTCCCGGAATCAGTGTGAATGGGGCTGTCCCGGGTCGATCCCAGGTCTGATTGCAGTGTGAAAGGGTACATTCCCAGGAAGCATCCGGGAACACATTCCCGGGTATGACACGGCTCTGCGAGTGTGAAAAGGGTATAACATGTGCAGAGAGAGTTACATTTGGGTAAGTTATTTTGTGCTGTGCAGGGTAAACACTGACTGCTTTATTCTGCCATATCAACTTCAGTTTGAACACACCCTGCCCAAATGTAACTCTCTGCACATGTTACATCTGCCCCACCTGCAGTGCACATGGTTTTGTCCTTTAAAGCAGTTTATCTTGCAAACCAACCATAATCACGCCCCAGAAGAGGTGAGATCTATGTACTACATAACATAACATAACTTCAGTAGGCTGCACATAACTATTAACTGGATGAACAAGTCTGACAGCAGTTTCAAAGACATCCAACAGTAAACTAGGAAGTATGATGACAAGAATAAAATAAACATCAAGCTTACAGCTTCACAGCAGGACTCACACTTGTTATGTACCGATGTAGATTGTCATGACAAGAAAATATGAATAAAAATGAATAAATACTGTATGATCTAGGGGTTGCATTTCCTCTATATATGTAGCCTTAATGCCCATTTTATGCCAGACCAAAGTATCCCTCTAAAGACCAAGTGGGGAGCATTGGTTCAATTTTTGATTTCTCTAAAGCTGTGTACACACGGTGCAATATATTGCTTAGTGTCCTGTTTTCATCAGCGACCAGAGATGGTCGCTGATGACAAGGAGACTCTGCCAGGGGAGCCGCAGAGGCATACCTCCCAACCATCCCGATTATCAGGGCCTGTCCCGGCGTCCCACCCGCAGTGTCCCGCGGGTGGGGGAAGTTGCAGCGGGATATAATCACTGTTTATACCTCCTGTGGCAACCTCCCCCGCCCGCGGTACACTGCGGGCTGTAATCACTGTGCCTCCTGCCTGGTCTGAGCCCATGCAGTGAGCGCATAGCTGCCCGCTCACCGGTCGCCGCTCCCTGGGGCATGGAGATGTAACGCACCACAGACCACACACATGGGACACACTGGTGGCTACAGAGTTGTAGGCAGCTCGCCCCCTAGCAGCTATGTAGCTGCTACTAGAGGGCAAACATCCTCCGGCAGCCAATAGTCGGGTTTGGTCCCGAACCCTATGACGCGTGACGCTGCGTGCCGCCCAGCCATGCCTCTCACACACTTGCCACGAGGATGGGCTGGCTGGCTGCACTGTAAGCTGGGGATGGCTTTTCCAAGCGGAAAATAGACGCTGTGCGCATGTGCACAGTGTCTATCCCCAGCATCCAGAGGGGTTGGGGCTTGGCAAGAGGCTCACAGAGCCTCAGGGCCATGCCCTCACAGAGTAAAATGGGGGCCCCTAATTTCGCGCAAGTGTCCCTCCTCGGATGACCTGAAAGTTGGGAGGTAGGCAGAGGGAAACAGCGACCATTAGGGGGCTGAACACGGGAGCGCGCACCCCACAATTTATCGCCTCAGCACAAACAAATCACTGCCAATATGGTTGGCAACCATATTGCCAGCATTGTTGCACCGTGTCTACACAGCTTTAGGGCACAGATTCTGCCATATGTTATGTATACTACTCATTGGGAGAAATTTGAATTTTCACATTCGTATTCTGAAAACGAAAGCATACGACAGCTATCGCCATCGTATTTCATTTACAAATTCGTATTCCGGAGGCAAATTTACAAACCAGTCGTAATGACTGATTCGTATTTGCCGATGTCCCATGGATTCGTATTTAGCATCTGCTAAATACAAATTCGTATCCGCAGCCTGCACAAATCAGTCAGATCCGTGCAGGCTGCAGTGTTAAAAAATAGAAAAATAAATAATAAAAAAAAAATGGCGTTGGGTGCTGAGCAATATATCTCCCCCGTGTGTACGCACCTTAACTGTGGTGCCAGCTAGATTTCAAATGAGGAGGCTGATATGCTGCTGCTGCTGGTGGTTCTATGCAATGAGGCCAGTCTAAAAAAAGAACGGTATTCCAGCGATAAATGTGGCAGGAGCCATCCGGACCTGATGGAAATAGTTTAATAATGCAGGATTATGTGTTACCCTGTGGTTGCGGCAAATGCCACTGGGTCTCAAGGGCAGCCGCCGGCTGTCTGTAGGTAAATGCGCCTGGTTAGCCGGACTTGGAGGTGCTAATATTCCCGTAGAAAGGCTCAGTTATTGCCGGGTGTGTGGACTGTTATGTTTATTGATCGCGGCACTCGCCGTCATGTCTCCGGGGAGGCGACTGATGGACTGGGGAATGAAGGAAGATGGGATTGTTGGGGGGGGAGCCGTTTACAGCTGCTAGACCATGCCGTATGTGGACAGGTCTCCGGTCTCTGTCCTACGGTGGCTGAGAGGGTTCATACGGCCGTTTTGCAGATTTGCTTAGTCAACATGGACACAGTTTTAGGTGCACTGCATCCGCACGCAATGCTTCAGGCACTATTTTATTCTCTCACCTTGCCCTAGTGGATGGTAGGGCATGAAATACCGCTTGTGGGCACATGTCGGCTCAAAAAACAGTCAAAAAAACCATGTCGACCTTTTGACTGTTGACCTAACCCATGTCAACCTAACTCATGTGTCGACCTAGATACCTGTCGACCTTGTCCCATGTCGACCTAAACCAGTATGTATCTTGTGTTCGACCAATCGACCGTATCCCAGTCTATGTACTAAGGAACGGGGTATGTGGTGGATGACACCCAATGATACATGTGTCAAGTTATCATCCAGATAATCCTTTCAGGATTGATGTGGCAGTGAAGAATCTCTCAGCTACTCCTGAGATATGCTATTACTGGATTGCAATGGCAGGTGATATTATATCTCCTCAATAATCAGTGAGAAAAATTCTGTATTATTACTGAATATATCCAACAGGGTACCAGTGGCGTAACTATAATGAGGCAGCCACAGCGGTGGCTTGGGGGAGCCGGCGCAGTGAGGGTCTGAGGGGAGCGCTGTCAGCAAAAGCTGCTGCAGACAGTGCAGGTACAGGGACACCAGACCAGTTATCCTATTTACCCCGCCAGCTACCCCTTAGCCATACCCTGCCCTGCTTATCCCAACCCTGGCCCACGTACTGGGTTAGATAGTGCTGCGGAGCCAGGGGTCAGGTACTCCCTGACCCTGCAGGTTGCGGCCTACTACCTTCTGTGCCGCCAGCACCCTGCCACAAGATCCACCTCGCCAGAGGGAGACTTGCGGAGGGCACACTGAGTCACCGCCAACTTCTGGTGGGGTGCTGCGCTCCATCACCGCCAGCGCCGGAGCTCCAGAAGATCTTCGGGAGCACTACACCGCACCCAAGAGCGCTCCAGGTAACGAGCGAGCGCTGACAAGCTCAGCCGAATCCCCAATCCAAATCTGCCTGGCCGACCGCGGGTGACACCACTCCCGCTCCAATTACCGGCACTTGGCCCCGCAGTGCACAATATAGAGGGGTGCACGCCGGATCTCTACCCTGCAGGCAGCCTGACATCTGCATTCCTCCCTCCTGGCTTCTTCTCCCTTTTGCAGTTGCATGTCCAGTACTACAGACCAGCAGAGCCACAGCAGTCACATATCAGGTAGGCTCTTTGGCCCTTATTCTGATCGGTGCGGATATTCCCGAATTCTTACGGTCCGCACGCCACGCTGTGCGGCGGCGTGCGGGCATCGTCCGTAGAAACGCCCACGTGTCCTCCGCATTCGGACGGACTCACTCTTTAAGAACAGGGCGTGTGTACGGGCGACATACAAACCGTGCGTGTGCGGTGGAAACGTACAGATTCTTGCACGGTCTTCCCGCACAAGCACGGTCTTACCGCGTCAGAACGTACGGGAAGCTGTCCGTACGCCCCGATGCGGAGTATTTACGCACAATCCAACACTTTTGTACTGAGTACACACAGCGATCACATGACCCACTTAGGCTATTAGGCAACCTCCTGAAAAAGGGATTGTTATCAATTTCAATCAATTAAATGCTCATCTATACTAACCCACATTCCTACTTCATTCATGACACACATTAACCCTTACAGCATGTGACCCTATCATGAGAAAGTGCGCTATATAAATTATACTTACTTACTTACTTACATCTATATACACTATGTACATTTTGCTTATTTTAAACATTTTAAACAACTTACACATATACTTTAGCATGTTAGGAAAAAACACTGACAACTTTGAACTTTAAATAAATATTTATTCACAAACAATATTAACAAAAATGAAAATTAATTTTCAGCATCAATTATGCTTTCAATGAGGCTCGTCATTTGCCGCATCAGGCCTCGTAGACGAAGGAGGGCCCCACGGCGACCCTCCTCTGCTTGGGCAGGCTCATCTGTGGAGGAAATTCAAATTTAAAAATGACTAATGATATTCATGCATACATTTAACATAGTCAAACCTACATTTTAAACATGCATTCTGACAGGTGTGTGTGTATATATATATATCTCTATATATAAATATATATATATATATATACACACATATCTAACTATATATATGAGACATACACCTATACATACATGCATACATACTACATGGAAAGCCTGATTTTGGCCCTCTACCCTTTACTCTGTAGAACACCTCACAGTCATACTGCTCCTTCTCAATCCAAACCCACCCATGACTAAACTCTGAGAAGCATGCCACGCGCTGCACCAATCACAATTCTGCAAACAAAGTTCAGTGTCTTTTATATGATGGAGCCTGGCAGGGGAGTTACACAACTCTCAGGAATGCTCAGTACATTTGTGCAATCAAGCATGGCTTGCCTGCTGATGGTCTGCTCCAGAAATCATTGTCATAATGCCAGTTAGGGGAAGCTGCAGCACTAACCCACTCCCATGCTCAAAAGCATTACTAAGAGCAAATCCACACACAATTATGGTGCAAAACATACATGCAGACCGCAGGGGGTGGTTAGCTAGAGGAGGGCCCAGGGGCGCTGACCACTTGTTACTCCAGTCTAAGCCACGCCTGGCCATACTCCATTTATGCCATACTGAATCTAGTTTACACAGATCAATCACAAGTAAACTCTACTCACCTATATGAGGCTACAGATTGTATGCAAGCAGCAGGGACATGTAACCCTTACATGAGCAAGTCATCACTTTCTTCCAGGATACAGATTAACTACACAGGTTCAGTGGCACTTAAAATCGACCTGACAGCCATCCGCACAACCTGTGTCATTAATATGTGTCCAGGATGAAAGGGATGGTTTGGCCACCCTATCTAACCCCAAAGTGTGTCTGTTGCTATCCAGGTGGTTTTATCACTTTATAGTATTGCAAAAAACAATTGAATCACCAGTGCTACAAAGCAAATAGAAGATGACTAAAGCTGGTACCACCTCTTCCTCCACCAGCTCCTCCTCCTGTGGCACCATCTCTTCCTCCACAACCTCCTCCTCCTGTGGCACCACCTCCTCCTCCACAACCTCCTCCTCCTGTGGCACCACCTCCTCCTCCACAATCTCCTCCTCCTCTGGCACCACCTCCTCGGCCATCTTGGCAGTGCCCTCCTCCTGGGCCTGGGACGCCTCTGCCTGCTCCCGTGCCTGTCTTGCTCGATCACGGGCTGTGTTTGGGAAAAGTAAAAAAAGTGCCAATTAGTGGTAATTTGTATTAAGCCTTATCAACCTATAAATGCAAAGGTTATAAGTACAGATAATTGTACAGGCAAACAGCTCCTCAGTGGCCTTTACAAAACACAGCCTGTAACATGGCAGGTATGCTGTGACATTTGGGCCATTGTAAGCATCACAAGCATTAATCCTCCCCAATAACATATTTTATGACCATTACAGGGTGTCAAACAGGAAGTAGCACTCATATATTGTATGCCATGTTTAACTCATGATCAGGCTGGTGACCTTAGTGGATTAAATAATGTCAGGTAATCAATCATGTCCAAATCCACATTTACTGTTTAAATACTCACATCTAGCAATGCTGGCCCTTATTGATTGAAGCCTCTCTGGCTCCCTGCGCCGGAGGTCGGACCACCGCCGCTCCAGCTGAGCGATGGTCCGCCGCACCTGGGTGCGTGCGTATATCCGCCGGCGGGCCACCGCATAGGCAGAGCGTTTCTGCCTGTTCGTTATGAAGGGGCCCGCCCGCCCCAGCCTGGTCTCCATAACGGAGACCAGTGTCCTCAGCTCTGCAGGCGAAAACGGTGCTGCTCTGCCATAAGCCGCCATCTTAGCAATGGCACAAATCAAACAATCATGTGCTGTCATTGGTTGATCAGAGTGATATTTGGTATTAACTTTATTGTTCATTTTTACACTAACAGCGTGTATGCGCCCGAACAGACGGCTAACCCATTGCATCGCACACCCATCCTAAACAGACAGTGTAAAATAAGATGGAAACACATTCTATCTAATCTATAACATTCACCAAACATGGGTATAAGCAACAGGTGAAATAGTGTGCATCACTAGACACTTACACCTAACTCAACAAGGTACTAAACAGCTATTTTATAATGAAAGCTATGCAGCAGAAACATAGCAAATAGTGGCAGACCTTTTCCCAAAATTAGGCCATGCTGCCATGTGTACACTTACCTTCTACTGGGCCATACTACAGAGGTGGAATGAAAAGTAGCTAGCATCTAAGCTGAATTTGGAGTGGTTTCACATGTGATTTGGATGCTAGCACTGATTACTTGTGGCTAAGTGGTGGACTGGATTGACATATGGAATGGGTAGTGTCAGTTGTACTACATAGCAAACAAGTGCACAGTACAGAAGTACATTCAAATATACATGTCATGTCTGACCTCAGTTTTATTTTGTCATTGGTGTTCGAACCCGCTTGTAGCTAATAAATCAGACTTACTGCGTTTGCCAGGTTTTTTTGAAATATTTTTCAACACCAAGGGGCGGGCCGTATGCGCCGCACGGTTGACGCTGGCGTACGGGACGCGGCCGTACGGAACGCAGGTTGCAGCTGATTAACGCCAATTACAGAAATAGTATTTAAAGTTGTCCTAGAAAGGCAAACACTTGTTGCAAACATGGCAGGCTCAGAGTCAGAGGAAGACCAGGTGGTGCAGAATCTCTTGTCCCGCATGGAGGCCAACACCACCTATGTCCCACTCAACCCAGAGCACCCAGATGGCCCATCAACATCAGGCCAATCAGCAGCTGGGCCATCCTCAGCATCAGCAGAATCATTGGGAACACAGCAGGTGGCTTCCCAACAGAGTAGCCAGCCCAGCACTTCAGGTACAGCAACCGGTGGCCGTGGCAGTGGCAGTGCCCGTGCCAGTGGCCGTGCCCGTGCCCGTGGCCGCAGTGGGGCAACAGAGGAACCAACCACAAGAAACATGGCATATGAACCGCGGGAGCTTGACATCCTGGTGACCCGGGCACGTGATTTAATAGAGTGCCCAGCGGTAAAGTTGACACACACAAGGAGATGGAAGATCTGGGAGGAGATAACGGCGGAGATTAATGCAGTGGCTCCACAAGTTCGTCAGACGGAGCATGTTAAGAAGAGGCAAGTACATGTGTGTTATATTTGAGTAGTACAAGTCCAGTAATGTTAACATTCAATATTAGATGGAGTTGGGCAATGGGTGTTCACGTTGCTTGGAGGCACAGACATGTTGGCCATGACATTGAATTGATAGTTATTGGAGGGTGACTGTTTTTGTATCTTCTAAGGGTTGGTTTGAAAAATGAATATAATGTAAGTTTGGTGTCAGTAGGCACATGTTGTATTATGTTTCAGATTGCAATGGGTGCTACAGCAAACATGAGGAGTTACATGTATTAATATGTACACTTTGATTGCAGGTGGCACGACTTCAAAGGCAACCTCAAGAAGAAATTGACCCAGCGGTGGGAACACAGCCACACCTCTGGGGCTGGCCCCATGCCATCCAAGCTGGAGCTCACCCCCCTGGAAGAGATGGCCCAGTGCTGTATTGCAGTGGAGGAGGTCCGGGGGGTGAGCACTATAGACAGCGAGTCCCCAGCGGAAGTGATGGCTTCTACGCTTGAAGGTAATTATTTGCCAGGCCATAAGTAGATGTTTAAAATTTGGCATGGAATGTGTGGTAATTGGTAATTTCTCGTTCAACAGCATCCCCACCGCTTGGTCAAGATTCTCTTGAGGAGGTTGTGGAGTCTGTGCCACCTGGCCCCAGTAGCAGGCCCGTGCAGCAGCAGCCGGGATTGTCCGCGGCTGAATTGTCCATGTGGGGCCGTGTGCTGGATAGTATTGTGCAGCAGGGAGAGTCGGCATTCGAGCGGGTGCGTAGGGCTGAGGAGGTGCTGCAGGGTTTGACCACCAGCCAGCAGAGTATTGCTGCGAGCCTGCAGGCTATGAGTGCCAGCCAGCAAGCTATGAGTGCCAGCCACCAAGCTATTGCTGCTAGCCTGCAGGTGCTGGCTGATCAAGCCCTGCGGCAAAATGACCTCCTAATCCGACATAATGAACTTATGGTGGAGCTAGTTACCAGCAATAGGGCCCTAATGTCACCCGCTTCGGGTGCATTACCAACATCATCACTCCCTGCTGCCAGAGGGGGAAGAACATCCACCCCCTCACCAGCATGTGCTCCACATGAGCCACCATCTGACTCTGGCCGTGGACGAGGCCGAAGAGCTGCTGCACGTGGCAAGGAGCCTGCCAGGGGCAAACGTGCCCGCAAATGAACTTGTGTCCCCATTAATCTCCACCGTTATGTCTTCCCAAATCTTCCATTGAGCTGTGTGTGTCAGCATCCTGTGTCCAAATCCGTGCCCAGGGTCACCACTTTTGCCCGCGGTTCTAATGTCATGTTTGGTTCCCCTGTTGCCCTGTTTCAGCTAGCATTACTGTGTGCTGTACTTGAAGTGTTGGTGCTGTACTTTTTTTGTGAAGCCACCTGATGTGTTCCTAATGATTCTGCTGTGGCTATTTATTCTATATTATTTCTTTTTTGTCCTGTTATGGTCCCATTTGTTTTGTGATGTTTTTGAAATTTTTACCAAAGTTTCTTTAATAAATGTTATTTTGGCTCACCAAATGTCTGTATTAATTGATACATGCAGAAGTGCCATGTGTATTAGTATTATTAATATTAAGTTGTGTGCATTATTTGCAGTGTAAAAGTGTGTGACAAGTGCAGCATGTAATGTTCCCTTTAAGCTGCAATGCTTCCAATTGTAGCAGTGAGAAGCGTGTAATTAACAAGTAATGGGTAAAGTATGTGATTGTATTGGGTTCAGGTGACATTGGTTGAGGTGCGTCCGTCCTGATTAGGCGTTCCGATTGCCTAGCGCATGACCGAGTGGTGTCCGCAAAGCAAGAGTAGCCTTTTGGACACCGCACATTTCTTCCCTTTTTGTTCGCGTGCATTCGGCGTGCTGTCCGAATGCACGCCTACCAAAATATGTGTACTCCCCCGTGTCCGCCCATGTTTCCGCCCAGTTTAGCCCACTTTGAAACTACGCCCCTGTGTCATTCCGCATGACGCCCATAACACACCCATATTGCCCGAGTGATTGCGGTGCACATTTCTGTACGGTATTAATGAGAACAAGTACGGAGACCATGCATGGCACATGCGCGTCGCGTTCGCCACGCATGCGCAGACGGCTAAAAAACGCCCTCCGAAAGAATACGGAAAAGTACGCACCGATCAGAATAAGGGCCTTTGTGCAGTGACTTCTTTATTTCATTGTCTTGGTATCTCTCTCCTCTATCTGCTGCACCCCCCTCCTACACAGGTTCCCCATTGCTGCTCACTCTCTCTTCACACATGCATCTACTGCACTCCTCTCCTGATTACTCTCTCCTTATGCACCCTCTCTTACCCTCTATTTCTCTCTTCCCTGACACTCTCTCTCTCACACACACACCCTTATCTCTGCCCTCTTGCCTCCTCTCTCTATTCCTGACACCATCTCTAACCCCCTTCTCTACTGGGCGATATTCTCTATGTGCACTACTGGGGGGGGGGGGGCATTCTGACTGGGGGGGCATTCTGTGTGTAAAGGGCACTACTTCGGGCCTTATCTATAAACAGCACTAAAATGTCATGGGAGTGTAAGTGGCAATACTTCATGTGGCGTATAGTGCAAGTGGCATTACGTTATGTGGTGTAATGTGTAAAGGGCATTATGGGGGAGGGGCGCCTGAAATTATTTTGGCTTGGGGGTAGGGTGACCAACTCATCCCTTTAATCCGGGACACATATTAATTACACAGGTTCTGTGGCATTTTAAAACCAGGTGAAATGGAGTCTTGAGGTGTGGCAGTTTAAAACCAGGTGAAAGCCAGCCACAGAACCTGTGTAATTAATATGTGTCCCGGATTAAAGGGAGGAGTTGGTCACCCTACTTGGGGGAGCAAAATTTATAGTTACGCCACTGAGTTGTACAACTTTTAATTTTTTTTAATTATCTATTTATATTATTATTATACAGTATGCATCCAACGTTGAAATACACTGATACAGAAATGCGCTGCACTAGGGCACCTAAATATTAAGTAAATCGTCTGCTTGCAATTCCAAATCAGACCCTAAGAATATTATATACGGCAGTGTGGGCAATATAAAGCAGCAGATTCTGAGTTGGACACAGCGTTAATGTTTAAAGTCTACACATGCGTCAAATGAGAGATGGTTTGTAATGTGCTTACGCACCATGAAAAGAGAGGTGGGTTGCTATGACAGTGTGATTGTAGTATTGATTCCATGGTTGAAGTGAAGGATACAACCTGCAAGAAGTGAATCCCTGGTAGAAGAAGTCAAGTGTGAAGTAAGAAAGGGAATCCTTGTGAATGTGGAATAACCAGTGGGGTTCCAAAGGAGTTGCTGCAGCACAGTTCCAAATTCAAATAGGGGAACCACACCAACTGCCATTCCAAACTGACTCACTGGCTGTGGTTCCCCTATTTGAATTTTGTACTGTGCTGCAGCCCCAACTCTGGAGCCACCACTGAGAATAACTGATCCCAGCAGATTCTCATACCCATACCTCCCAACAGGACCCTATCCAGGAGGAGGGGGTCTGTTTCCGGACATCCTTCTTAATTTATTATTGCCTTCACCTGTCCTGAACAGGATAATTGGTAAGAAAGGTGTGTAAACACAGGTGTTGGTCATCAGAAATTAAGAAGGAAGCCCAGAAATTGAGCATTCTGTCCCTCCTGGAGAGTGTCATGTTGGGAGGTATGGATTCTGGTCTGTAAACTGATACAGGACTAATGTTATTACAAATTGTGCTGTGGAATGAGGAAGCTCTGCTCCAAAAATAGCATTTAAGATATTTTACACCTCCAGTGGTTCCCAACCTCGGTTCAAGTACCCCCAACAGTTCACGGTTTCCAGGTCTCCACAAAGAATCACAAGTGAAATAATTAGCTCGACTTGTGCATCTTTTAAAATGTGTCAGTGAATAATGAGTTCACCTGTGCACCTGACCTGAAAAATGTGTACTGTTGGGGGTATTGAGGACCAAGGTTGGAGACCACTGATCTACTTCATATTCCCTACAACACCATCTAACCCTTGGTTTCTGTCACCCTGGTGCTAATCTTAGTAGTTTGATGACTCATGCAGAATGGTAATATAGCACTTGTCCAGGGGCGTTGCAAGGGCGGAGCACGAGCTCCGGGCACCATAGGATCACAGGGAGAAAGATTCGCGCACCTCAAACTCTGCCGCCGTCTCCCCCGCCCTGCTCGCCCATTCCCCCGGCTGCCCAGCTCCCCGATGTGCCCGGCTGGAGTCCACTGCTATTTTCAATTAGAAGCAGCATTGGTGGCTGCTGGACTGCGAATGCCTATTAGCTAGCGGACCAGCGGGAGACGGGAGAATTGAAAATAGCAGCGGACAAGCTCATCCAGGCACAGCGGGGAGCGGGCAAGCTGGGCGGGCAGGGGAGCGGGTTGCAGTCCTCCTTTGGCAACGAGCTTGTTAGGGCTCTGGGATTTTCCCTGACACCACCCTAACTCCGTTGCCTCTGGCTAACATTGACAAATGCGTGCAGAGCTAGGCTTCACCTATAAAAGCCGCGTTCGAAGGAGCCGGTTAGTCCGGCTCCAACACCGATGCCACCAGGTCTTTATAAGTGACAACGCGTCCGTCAAGGTAGGCAGATAGCAAGGGGACAAGCTGACTAAAGCCCCGCAAGAGGTGAGGGAATCCCAGAAACCCTCAGGGAAGTAACAATACTCAGAGGATGGAAACACTAATAACAATGACACACCGGTGGGTATGATGGAATAACACACAGTGTGGGCGCAGCAATGCACAATGGTGGAATAAATAACAATCTGCCCCTAACAACCCCGCACTGAGGTAAACAACCACAAGGGCCGCATCTGATTGGCTGCCGTGGTCCAGCGGGGGCATTGAAGATATAGACATAGCTGCTGCTTTGTTTTGCTCAGACAGTGAGTATACAGCTGGGCAGTGCACAGATCTTGCTGCCCGGTTGTCATTTCTTTAAATAGTGTGCGGCGGTGGCCGGTGGTCTAATGGGTGGTCCGGTGCACCCCCGGACCACCCCTTAGATTCGCCTATGTGTCTAACACAACTCAGGCTGCCTGTCACAGTCCTTGGCCTGACCACTCCCTGATAACAGGGACAACAAGCCCTTTACCCATCCCTCCCTGTGAATGCCTACATCTGTCAATCAAGCAGAAGAGATCACAGTTTCTCTAAGCAATTACAGGGCCTGTCCTGTACTGTCGTAGGACCGGTCTGCTGACACCAGGTAGGCATGTGAGGTGACCTTTAGTTGCCACAGCACAGAAACACTGGTAATCATATTTTTCCAGTGCTTGCGTTGGTTTCCTCCAGGTGCTCCGGTTTCCTCCACCATTCCAAATATATACCGGTAGGTTAATTGGCTCTCAACAAAATTAACCCTAGAATGAAGGTGTGTGTGTGTACATGGGGTAGGGAATATAGATTGTAAGCTCCACTGGGACAGGGACTGATGTGACTGTTCAAATATTGGGGCAGATGTATCATAGCGGCGCGATAAGCGCCGCTATGATACTTCCTGCTTCGCCTCAATAGCGAGGCGAAGCAAGAAGGGACATCGACAAGATGTATTAACATCTTGTCTCCCGAAGCGGGGGAGCGTTAACTCCCCCCTCCGGCGATGTCCCTTTCTGGAGATAGCGCATCAGTTAATACTGATGCGCTATCTCCTGTCCCCAGGCCGGCCGCACTGGGCATGCGTGGGATCTCGCTGTTCACGCGAGATCCCCAGCGCAGCCCAGACCTAACAGCAGGGACAGCACTGTCCCTGCTGTTTAGATAGGGCTTCGCCAGCCTGATGCTGGCGAAGCCAAAGCAGGCTTCGTGCGGAACGGTCAGCGATGCTGACCGTTCATACATTCGGCCTGCTATCATTTTGCTAGCATAGCGCCCCTGTCGTTTACCGCATCTCACCTCCTTCATACATGGGGGAGAAGCGGTATCAGTGCACATAACATGCGCTGATACCTTCTCCCCCATAACGACCCTTTATACATCTGCCCCATTCTCTGTAAAGCTATGTGGAATATGTGTGCGCTATATAAATAACTGGTAATAAATAAATAAACCATAACTGATATCAAATATGACCTCTAGAGCCTGTCTTTTCCAAGGCTCCAAGACTCCTTGGCAACAAGTATTAAGTTTTGATAGGAAATCTGGACACAATCATGATTTGGGGGCAGGCCTTTCTGATGTACGGCCATCTCAAGACACCTGAGCAACACCATGGTGGACCCGCCGCATATACAGCGGGGCCAATCAGCCACTCAACTTGTGTCATGACACCCAGCTGAGCAGACATTTGCCCACCCAGCTGTGGAATCAGCCAACTGCTGCCACAGTATGGGTGCAGACCATGCATTATGTCTGTGAACGACGTGACCCAATACCGGCTGATAGATCACCTGGGGATAAATTTACTAAGGCGTCTAAAAAAAACGATGTTGCCCATAGCAACCAGATTTTGTATATCATTTCTCTATTGCATTCTAGAAAATGATAGACAGACTCTTAATGGTTGCTATGGGCAACATCACCTCTTTTAATTCTTAAAACCTTTAGTCGATTTACCCCCTTAACTGACCCCTATATGTTTGCACAGCATTTGTTACTGAAATCTAGCATCCCCCAACTCAGGGCTACACTCTGACACATCGGGTACACGACCAAGCACCAACACAGAACAGGCCCCCAGCTCAGAACCCCCCTCCAGCCCGGAAGAACGCAACGTGTCAATGTGATGTGTGAGGGTGATATAGCGGCACACCAATAGGAGCTAAGCGACACAAAAGCCGCGGGAGGAGGAATCGCATTCCAATCGCAGGGCGTTGCGAGGGGAAACGTCAACGATCGCGATGACGTCATGAGAGGTGGGTGGGGCTCCGGGTAGGAGGGGGTGGTGGCCGGCCAATCAGAGGCGACTGCTGCCGGGCTGCGGGCTGTGTTTGGTCGGTTGCACTTCCGAGATTGGAGTTGGCGCACGTAAGACGCTCTCAGCGGGACACACGGAGATCGCTGCGCCCTCGCTGTGTATCACTGACGCCGGCTGCCGCCTCCTCCTCCTCCAGTCCCCGCCGCACACCGCTCTCACCATGGCGTACCCAGGATACGGAGGCGTGAGTATGGCGCTGCTGCTGCGAGCCGCCTCCTAGTCCGGTTTAAACCAGTAGTGGAGCCCCCCTCCATCTTTTGCTCCTTTTGGGCCCAGCAAGCCCGGCGACCACGCTGCTCCAGCCCACGGGCCCTATGTCTCTCATCCCGGGGGCCTTACTGCTGCTCATTATACTCTTCATGTTAATCCGCCCTGTGCATTGTACCCTCAGCGCCGCATGTCTGTGTGCTGCTTCCAGCGATAGTTCTATCAATTTTCCAGGGGAGGGGGGGCATGCTTCCAGGCTGCTGCTGTAGTATCCTAATGCTTTCTCCTCTGTAGCTGTCACACTACTACTAATCTGAGCACTGTACATCATGCAAGGAGTCATGTTGAGACATGTATGAGTATCCAGCATACATGGCCTGGTCATGTAGATGCAGACACATGACAAACCTAGTGCAGACATGATATACATGGCCTGCTTACATAGGTGCAGACACATGACATACTGTATATGGCCCAGTGGGGCAGGCGCGGGAGGTACCTGGCCCAGTAGGGCAGGCGCGGGAGGTACCTGGCCCAGTGGGGCAGGCGCGGGAGGTACCTGGCCCAGTAGGGCAGGCGCGGGAGGTACCTGGCCTAGTGGGGCAGGCGCGGGAGGTACCTGGCCCAGTGGGGCAGGCGCGGGAGGTACCTGGCCCAGTGGGGCAGGCGCGGGAGGTACCTGGCCCAGTGGGGCAGGCGCGGGAGGTACCTGGCCCAGTGGGGCAGGCGCGGGAGGTACCTGGCCCAGTGGGGCAGGCGCGGGAGGTACCTGGCCCAGTGGGGCAGGTGCGGGAGGTACCTGGCCCAGTGGGGCAGGCGCGGGAGGTACCTCTACAATCTAAACATTTATTCTTATTATTTGGGGCTATGTTGGCCCCTGATGTGGTAAATGTGTTGCCCTATACCATTGTCCTAATCAAAAAAATTTGATTTGATACAACTGTGCTTTGGTCTTGGAAACTGGGGTTTGCGATGGAACGTGTGTTGTACTTGCTGATTGTTCCTCAAATAAACACACTTCATAACTACAGTTGGTCTGTGTATTAATAGTGCATAGAATGACTCAATTTCCCCGACACCTTCCAGTTTCTAGATATTGCATGATGGAGTTGTGTAAGTGCAGTGTATCTGTGCCTTATAACTAGTGGTATCAATACATATTCATCCTATAAACTGAGAAGGGTCTAGTGTGATCACTAAAGCACGAGTTGCTTTATGTTGAATGTATATACTGAATATTAGCTTGGTCACCATAGGGATTACCTCCAGTGGCAGTTACACTGTATCTGCATGCTACTTCCTGTAACATGTAGTGTGACACTTAGCTGTACGATTGTCATTGGTCAGACCAAAGTCCCAGGGAATTCTATGGCAGTGACTCTGTAGACATCATAAATTAAAAGGTGACCTGTTCATCAATTATGATCTCATGTCTAGTGCAGTGATGGCTGCGGGCCCTCATAGTCTTCACTGGCAGCTCTTCCCTGTGCTCTAGTCTTACTTGTTTTAGCTTCTAATGTTTTGTATAAAATGCATATTGATGTTCTTTACAGCCGAGTGTCTCTCTCTCTTATTGATTACATTTATTAATTTACTACTGAGATAAAGAGCAATTGCAACCTTCCTGAAGGTAAAGGGGAAGCCCGGTACGGCCCTGCAGTGTATCAGACCCTGATTAAGTGATTGGAGTTCTACAAGCAGCATGCTGCACTCACCTGGTCTAGTCTGATAATCTAATCCATGGATCTTCAAAATGTGGCCCTCCAGATGTTGTGGAACTACATGTCCCAGCATGCCCTGACAGTTTTGGCATGCTCTTATAGGAAAAAAATGTGGCAGTGCATGTTGGAACATGTAGTTTCACAACATCTGGAGGGCCACAGTTTGAAGACCCATGAATTCAAATCCTAACTAGTGGTTGTATCCCCTCACAGGTGGCCAGCTGTAAGTAGTTACAACCACACTTGGATTAGGTGGATTTGTTGTACTGTGCTCTTGACTGATCTGGTTAGTGCAGGCTTTTAACAAGTACCTTTACTTTGGTGTTAAGGTGCCTGTACACTAGGGAGAGTCAAGTAATTTGGTAATTTTTCATGTGACTACGACGATAAATCGCATGTTATTGACATGAGTTCCGTTGTGATGCGCGGTCCCTTGCGAACCAGAGCCTGGGGATCACATGGGCTGCAGGTAAAACATGTCTCATTGCCATTTAAACTGGGCAGGCTTAGCTGGGATTGCATATGATACATCATATGCAAGTTTACTGCATACGGCGTATTGCAACTTCTTGAAAGTCTAGGAGCCAGACAAACGGCAGCAGCTGGGCAGAGTGGTGAACAAGTCACCCGGCTATCAGATCAGGTCCGCAGCTATTTCAAAACTTGAGGAGGCTTGCGAGCCAATCTGGAGCTACCATTGGCGCTCTTGATTGAACCGCGAGCTCCGATTGGCTCGTGAACTGTCTTGAGTTTTGAAACCGCTGTGCTGCGGACTTTTGATGGAGTCAGGTTAGTTCTCCATGGCTCCGCCCGGCTCTTGCATTAACGTATGCCTCCACTTTGCCTGAAACGATCCGCTTCCGGCAAACCTGGTTGCTATGGCAACCTAGCTCCAGGGTTTGTCGAGCCCTGGTGTATTGTATGTGGACCTTCTGCTCCGGAGGTTTCCGTGTGACTTCTCCCCTTGGAGAAGTCGCACAAGTGTATGGCCACCTTTTTTCTTCTAAACTTTCCTTGACAAACCACAAATTACTGTAAGGTAAAGAGACTAATTATAGAACCGGTCTTTCACTTCCGTGGTTTTTACACCTGAGGCTACTAGACTGTAAAAAAAAAAAAAAAAAATCCCTCCTCTTCTACCAAGTTTCTGCTTTGTTACATATTAAGGTGCCCATACACACGTCTGATTTGGGCCGATGTCACTCGATTCTGATGGATCGGATACATACATACATAATGCTTTCTTTCCTGTGCAGATTGGATTCTAGAGATCTTCTGTGCAGCACATAGAATCAATCGGAATCGGACAATCAGCGGCACATCGTGGGTGATTTTTAGGACCCTCGATGTGTCTCTTCTGATTTTACCTTGAACTCCCCCAGCAACACCCTGGGAGTTCTTTTTACGTGCGATTTATCGGGGAGTTTAAGGGAAATCGTTAGTGATAAAGTTGACTGAACACATCTCATAGCTTTAGGATTCCACCCCCCCCCCCCCCCCCCCTAATCCAAAAAAATTAACTGTGCTAATAGGCTTTCCCCCCCTCCCCCATTTCACAATAATGGTAAAAAAAAAGTGTTAAAAAAACAGACTTCCACTACTTGTAGAATTCTGGAAATTCCCTTGTAGGAAAGTATAGCCGTGGATGTAGTTCAAGAGGCGGTAAATCGGGTTTCTTTAATGGCAGGAAAGAGAACATGTTAAAATGTATAGCTGAAGCACAGAGGGAATATGGGGATGATTGTAATGGAAGATCTAAAAATATGAGGTGTAGTGCACTTGTCTAAACAAGGAGCTTGAGTAGTTTAGATCTAGGATCCACACTGTACGCATCATGCAAACTTGGGAAGGAGTGACATACTGTACCCCTGTGTACTGTAGGATAAACCCCATTGTTTCAGCAATTGGAGGTGTTCTACACCGGATGCATTCAAATCCCATTGAGCCCCCCCTTCCCACTGGCAGCTCTCCAGAAGTTTTTACCTGTGCTACGTGGGCAATGTCTAATAGCGAATAAAACCTGCTACCTGGGGAGCAGCTGAAGGAGTTCAAAAGAAAACTGGTCCGACTTGTGCAGCAGACAAGTCGGACCTGTGTATGGGCACCCATAGATCAGAACTCTTATGTTATGTAATCAAAGAGCACCTCTCTGAGTCCCTGGCCATTTGGTTCTTGTACCCAGCTGTCTACTGGGCAGCTGGTCATTCCAGATTCTCTAGAGGAGGAAGTGTTTGATAACTGTGCAGCTGCTTAGTACATAATGAGAACTCGTGTCCAGGAAAGAGAATGTTCTCATTGCCTATAGAATTCCAAAACGGTAATGGACTGCTCGTTGCTTTCTATGGTAATAAATCAAGCTCTAAGGGGTACATGTACGAAAGCTTCTAAAAAAATAAAAGATGTTGCTTATAGCAACCTCTCCGATTCTGTCCATCATTTCTCTATTGCATCCTAGAAAATTATAGAATCTGGTTGCTATGGACCACATCCCCTTTCTTCATTTGTAGGAGCGTATATTTACAACTTTAGTAAACTTGCCTGCTTTTCCAATAGGGCCAAGCCCTGATCGGTTTCCAGCAAAGAGTGTGGGGGAGATATGCTGGCAGGTGACATAGCACTGTGCCTAAAAATAGCCAGCATATTATCCAAAATAGTCTACAGTCTCCCCCCTTCTCCAGAGACATTGCAGGAAGGGCTTGCATTATTTTAATTGAGAACTTTATTCCATGTGGGGCATATTGACAGGTTTATACGTATCTGGTTTCTTGACATTACGCGGGTCTCCGCTGGGGCCCGATTCAGCTGCTGTGCGAATTGAATTATCAGCTGAAAGTGAACTGGTAGACTCTGCCCCACTGCGAACGAATGTGCACATTGTACGAATGGATTTTTTTTTTTTTTTAAATATTTTTATTGGGATAAAGCAGTTATGGTTCACAAGAGGTACATTAAATTTGACAATCAAGCATATAACAAAAAGATAACGAAATGGTGCATAGACATGTTTTGGCAAAAGGCACACTGTTAATCGTATAAGAGAACACATCCACTAGTTATGACCATATACATGAGGTAATAGTCTACTATTAAGGTGGCGTGGGACATGAGGCTTGTGTTGGGTAGACGGAGAGTATTGCTGCACAATATTTGACAGTGAAACACGGTAAGATCTGAATAGAGGTTATATCAAACATAGTACGGCAGTTTGAGCCTTAAGTAATCCGGTGTTGGGGGCAGGCTGTCAAGCAGTGGATTAGAAAGGGGGGTGTCCCCTTTCTAGGGTGGCCAGGTTGTACCAAGTGGTGAGCTGGACTGCCTGTTTTACCCGATCTTTTTCATGATTGGGAAGGGATTGTACAAACGGTAGCCAGGTATTGAAGAATTTTGAGGCCCTGGATTCTGCATCGAGTAGACACTCGATCCAGTCCATCTGATACAAATATTTTAGTCTCGGGAGCATAAGTTGTAGAGGAATAGTGACTGAGTGGATCCATTGGGAAAGGATAGTTTTTTTTGTGGCAGCTGCAATTTTAGCTAGAAGGCATTTATTGCCTCGAGTGAGGGGAGTGTGTGAGCCCTGCGGGTGTATGTTCCAGAACGCCCAGGAGGGTGTCATGGTGAAGGGTATCTGTAAAACATTATTAATATAGCCCTGAACCTCAAGCCAGTGGGATTGTATTACGTCACATGACCATAAGCAATGATAAATATCCGCTTCTGGGGATCCGCATTTAAAGCAGTTAGAGTTATCCGCTATACCCATCAGAAACCTATGTTTGGGCGTGTAGTAGGCCCTATGCAGGATTTTAAACTGCATTTCGGCATAGGATGCCGATACGAGTAGTTTGTTTATAGACAACGTGGCTTTGATAATGGATGGGATTGGGATCTCTGGGAAAACGGCATTCCAGTGCGTCAACCCCTTTTTAACTTTGGTTAGGTCAAGGTTGATGCGTATATGGCTGTAGAGAGTAGAGGTAGGTATCGGTTCGCCCTTACGGTAAATAATCATGAGGTCAAACGCCCTGTCCAAGCCCTCCCTGTGTAATTTTGTGACACTCTTAGTTACATAGCTCCGAGCCTGGAAGTATGCAAACAGGGGGATCTGCAGCTGCGGGTAGCGGTCTTTTAGCTGGGAGAGGGTAAGAGGTGTGGCATAATCTGTATCTAAAAATTGATATAAAGAGCGTAGTCCCTGGAGATGCCAAGTAAAGAAAATAGGGTCTGGGCTCCCCCTCTGGAAATCGCAGTTATGAATCAATGGCGTATGTAAAGATATGTTTGTTGGTAAGTTCAGCCGCCGACGTGTGGTGCGCCATGCAAGGTAGGGGGTGTAGATTAATGGGTTCTCTTTGACAGAGGGTGGTGCCAGCGAGGGTGGCATGTAGAGGAGTGCGTCTAGTGTGCATCCCTGAAGAAAAGATTGGTCTAAGGATCTATAGGTGTAATTGTTTGTATTGCTCACCCAGTCTAGCGCATAGCGTAGATTGGCTGCAAGGGCATAATCTTGAATACAAGGCAAATTGATACCTCCGTTAAACGGCGGTTGCTGAAGTTTCAGTTGAGAAACACGGGGTCGTTTACCTGCCCAAATAGTACGAATGGATTTTAATGGCTAGGGAAGACTTGCCACCGAATGATGTTTCCACTGGTCACCACTCTTCGGCTGCATTGAATGCAGGCTTATTCGTCCCAAAGCGGACGTCACACACCCTCTCCTAAAATGCTTGGGCACGTCTAGCGCTTTTCATAGCACACCCGCTAAAAGGCCGGCTACCACCCCCAGACGCCAGCTTCCTGTCGATCACCTTGAGGACGGCTAGTGAAGGAAAAAAAGTAGGATTTCTTCACTAGCAGGCATTGCGCGTGCACATCCCGGCCCATATGCATGCCCAGTATATTGATTGGCCGCTGTGCAAATTTGTCCAGCAGCATTCAGGTCAGAATAGGAATCCTGTTTTCTGTGTGTTCATATTTACATATTGCCCTTCACTTTAGACGGGGTGATATGTAAATGTGTGTTCCAGTGCTGGGTCCCCTTTTTTATTTTTTTTGCACTGGTCTCATCCAGCAACACTGGGTGTAAAGCTGCTAAATATGCCATGTGTGCCCAAGCAGGACACTTTGTGCAACTTTCTGCTCACCACCTCCGGAGGCTGCATTTACCCCACTAAGTGTCCCTTAGCCAGTGCCAGCAGGAAAACAGCCATTTTATTCTGTACGTTGTTCCGCTTAGAGAAACATGTCCCACTTGGAGGAGATAGGCATCGAATCGAGATTCATCAGCATTATACTCCATGAAAAGCTTGGCCTGAGCAAGGTTTGTGCATGCTGGGTGTTTAGGTGCGCTGCCACATACGTTCTGATGTGACCACAACCTAGGCAAGCATATGGTGACTTTTCGTGGCTAAGACTGGTCGTGTAGCTACTGCACCACTTTTGCAGCATTGCACATTCACTGGGGACTGGTACACCAACCAGTACCTGCCACAAGTGCTCTAAGCCATTTCCAGGCACCATCCAAGAACTTGCGCTTGAGTTAGACAGGAAAGGTAGGATGGTGATGTGGCAGCAAGTAGCTTGGATTGTGAACTCAAGCGACCCTCCGATCACCATATCCAGCTGTCCAGTTGGTGCGTGAAACGCCTCTGCTTCTTTTTTTTTTTTTTGTATGTTGGCCATGTGCTACTGGAATGTTTCGCAGTAGTGTATGGCCAACCAAGCCGCCCAGTACCTTCCCGGTCAGCAGTATTGCATGCAATACATTGCATGCAACCCTGTTCCCCACTGCTGGGAGGGGGTGGGGTTCGAGCGGGCAGCAGGTCCGACCAAGTGGATCCGAGGAACGTCACACATCCGATTTGGCCTGATTTCTCGCCCCTATCCATCGGGATCTAATGAAATTGGAATAATGTATGGGAATCTTAACAGACTGTTCTCTATACTCTTAAGCTTGACTAGGTCTTTAAATTATTACTATTCTTTGGGGCCCATTCAAAAAGTGAGTGTTGAATTGCGCTGGGCAGGAGCTGTTCAATTCAGCGCACCGCTATGCCTAAAAGGAGTATTTCAGCTCGTGCTCCTTTTGGGGTGAGAGCAGAAACCCGACTACTGGCATTCTCCGACTTAACAGCACGACGAATTGAATTGTGCTGTATACAATTATTGCATTATAGATTATGCAAGTGTTCTTGTTGTATAAATTCATGATCTATGCTCATTCTCAATACGACTGCTGATTACTACGTCTTCCAGTTTCATGCATTAGAATACATTCCTCACCTGGGGAAGTACTAGGCGGTCAGTAGATGAGGCACTTTTATTGACTTCCTTGTCTTTCGCACACATACTTCAGTGAATTGTGTTTAATAATTGACATATTGATATGTCCTTTTAGTATTTGCCACCAGATTAATAAAGTAATCTTATCTTTTCTAGATTATGTATTGTATTGCGCTCGCACCACAGAGTTGAAATGTGTCCAAATCCCTTTGAAGATCAAGTTGACATAATTTGTACACGGTTTGCCATGATAGTTTTTTTTTTTTTTTGCTGGATTCATTGTTACTACTACATTGTGGATTGACGGCGCATGGCTTAATTCTGTTCGCAGAAGAGCACTTGGTGGAATATAATGGTCACAAACTCTGCCATTGCAATCCAGGTTTTAAGGCTATATCTATGCTTGAGTCCAGATGGATAAATCTAATTGACTAAAGTACAAATTAAATCAACCCTGCTCAAGCTTGTTTATCCTTTAAAACATGTAATGTCGTCAGCGTTTGGTGAATATATAGGTACGGATTACATGGACCCCCCCCAATTAGTGTAATGCATACCCTTCGGGCTTGGTGCTTTGCTAGGCTCGGCACGGTATTACAGGGCTATTTTTTTTTATTTTTTTTATCTAGGAGCCTGGGCAAAAGTGTAGGAGCCAAACAAGCTTAAGGGTGCCCATACATGGTGCGATGTACACCGTACATTTTTAATCGCATCACATTTAGTTCTAAATGCATGCGATGTGCTACAACAGCATACGTTTTGAACTAGATGCAAAAAAAAATAGTGAAATAGGGCTGGTTGGCCACCACTGCCGGCGCTGCCACGGATCGGTCAGGAGGTGAAGAGCAGTAAGATCGTTCCCGGTCAACAAGTGATTTATGATAAATGGGCCTATAGAGAAGAGGTGAGTGAGGGTTGAGAGAAAGAGAAGGGGCAGGTGGAAGAGAGTAAGGAGAGAATGAACAATGGGGGGAGGCAGCAGAGAGGGTGACAGGGTGGGTTAGAGCACAGGTGAGAAAAGGGGACAGGAAGAGAGTGAAAGAGGAAAGAGACATGGTGGGAGAGATGAGAGGGGGGAGGTGATGGGGGTTGAGGTGACGGCGCAAGAGGGGGTGAGTGAGGTGCCAGGAGGCGAATGAGTAAGGTGATGGAGGGAGATGTGACTGGGTTAGGTGAGAGGGGGTGAGGCAACAGGGGAGCAATGGAGAGGGTGAGGTGCTGGAGGGTTGGTGATAAGGGGGGGGGGGGTCAGGCAACACTGCCACTGCTCAGTCAGCTCTGCTAGGAGGGGGTTAAGGGGTTGGGCAATGCTGGCCATGCTGCCGCTGCTCAGTCAGGTCTGTTAAGAGGGGGAGACGGAGGGAGGGGGTCAGACAACTCTGCCGCTGCTCAGTATAGTCTGTTAGGAGGGGGGGGTCAGGCAACACTACGGGCTATTTCACACGCTCCGGCTCCTGCCTGGCGGTGAAATCCTGCACGGCCAAAAGCCGCGCTGCACACAGTAGTTAATAATGGACATGATTGTGTCCATTCACACGGGACAGCCACGGCCCGGCCGCCCGTTTGCATCTGGATCCCATCACTAGAAGGGATAACTGCCGGGTTGTGGCCATCCCCTCCATTGTAAACTTCTCAATGTGGCACGGCTTCTTGGCCGTGCTGGGTTTCGCCGCCCTGCAGGAGCCGGAGCGTGTGAAATAGCAGAGCTGACTGAGCAGCCATAGGGCTAGGAGGGAGTGGGTCAGACCACGCTTCCCGCGCTGCCGCTGCTCAGTCAGGTCTGTTAAGTGGGGGAGAGGGGATGGGCGGACAATGCTGCCGCTGCTCAGCACTGTTAGGAAAGGGAGAGGGGGGTCGGGCAATGCTGGCCCACGACCAGATTCTGCTACCTCCCTTGTGGCAAAAAAAAATCTTGTCACCATAGTGACCTGGTGCACGGGATTTTTTGAGCCCTGCAATATTATATTCTCACTCTATAGTAACATGGATGGTGAAGTAACCTGGTTTAGAATAAAATCCTGAAATTCATGTCGACTTTTTGGGGTGGTAGACCTATTGACTGTCTATGTAGACTAGATCTAGCATCCAGAATAAATATTGGTAGATTAGTTATAACTTGCAGTGGGCAATTTGTTTATGATGGGTCTCAAGAAGTGGTTCAGTCCCTTGAGACCTTACCAACTTTGCACCATGTATATTTAGGCATCTGTATGGTAGGTCCACACCATATTGTTTACATATGGTCAAAAAGACAACACAAACAAAAGTTGAGCATGGCTATAGTTAAAACATGGAAAGGTCAACATGAGTTTTTCTCATTTTTCTTTTCGGGTCTACGTGCTCATTTTCACCCAAAAAGTGAAAAGCTAATGTTGCCTTTTTCATGTTTTGACCCTTTGCTTGTGTAAATGTCTTGTCACTGTGTCCATCTTGTTTATGTTGACCTAGACATTGTTGCTCTATATTCACACCAGTATGTTTACAAGCGCCTGCTGTATTCATAGTGGCTGAGAGGTTTTTCTGGCATTCCTATTTTCAGAAAGAGGTAGTCCACCTGGGACCTCCTCTAATGGTCTCTTGAGAGGCCATGGAGAGCTGGCAATTTTTTTTCCCAGCCACTTACATAAGGAAGATGCTTTGTTTAGGTCCTTTGCCTGTATTGACATACTTTAAATCTTTTAGGCTGGGGTATTATTTTTTAGTATAGGTGTCTCCCTTGTGTATTCGCTCGCTTTGCCTGTCCTCTGAGGAGAGCCACCAGTCAGTGTGGAGATGGTTTTCTGAGGTGAGGCCTGAGATTTGTGAAGTGTGTTGAAGGTGACTGTGTTGGATAGGAGGGAGATGTGAAGAGATCTGCAGAGTGGATGTGGGACGATGAAGAATCTTACTGTGCTGTTGTGGACTGATAGAATTTGAGTAAAGGTCCATGTACACTGGGGGATTTTGCTGAGCGTTTATTCTGACCGATGATGAGGGGAAAATGTCTCCGCAGCGTCCTGGTAGTCTGCCAGTTATTCCCCATTAGGGGCCAGATACTCGTTGGTACTATTAGAGGGACCAGGTTTATGCTTGGAAAGTACTCATTAGTGCTAATTTCTCATGAGTCCTCCTTATGAGCCGGAAACATCCATCTTCTTATGACTGAGTCAGTCTGTCTGTTACACAGTTTGTGTTATCACTGTTTACTAATGTAAAGCGCAAAGGAATGTGCTGCGCTATATAAGAAACTGTAAGTAATAATAATGAGTCCGCTCTACAAAAGAGGGTGGTGAGAGGCCTGGAACAAATAGGCTTACCATTAAACTGGGACTCTAGTGAGTAATACGGGCCATACACATACATATAAATTGACTGACACTCATTTTATCTGACATACTCTGGCTGGCAATGCAGATAATGTGTCCATACACTGTGAGATCTCTCCACCAATTCAGGGCAGATTAGCCAGATAATATTAGCGTGTATGCCCAGGTGAAATGCAGGTTTAAGGTGACAATACACGGTGCGATGCGCACATGCCATCGAACAGATCAAAAATCTAGACCAAAACGTATGCAGTTATTGCACAGTGTATGGTAACCTTGGGCCTTATTCTAGTTCGCTCTTTCTGACAAAATCCTTCTTAGATGGACAAAACCATGTGCACTGCAGGGGGCAGCTGTAAAATGTGCAGAGAGAATGAGATTTGGAGGAGTTATTTTGTTTCTGTGCATGGTAAATACTGGCTGCTTTATTTTTACACTGCAATATAGATGTCACTTTGAAGTAAAACCCCACCCAAATCTAACTCTCTCTGCGCAAGTTAAATCTGCCCCAACTGCAGTGCACATGGTTTTGTCCATCTAAGAAGGATTTTTTCAGAAAGCGACTAGAATAAGGCCCCTTAAGTCAACCAGCTACAGAACCTGTGATTCAGGAGTTTCTTGCTTTTGAAGGGATAGTTTCCTGGTAAGCCTAGGAATACATGTCACATAGTGTGGTATCAATTATCGCCCTTTTCCTTTAGTCCTTTGGTTTCAAAGGTTGTTGGTGTTACCTTATTCTATAAAAGTTGCCCATGTTCAGAGACATAGATTTGCTGTTTTTGATGTCAAAATCTGTAATGTTGAAAAAAGTGTTTTTATTTTTTTATTTTTTTTCCTCAGTTTGGAAACATGAACCCCCAAATGCAAATGATGGGACAGGCCATGGCACAGAATGTTCATGGTGGCTACTTCGGACAAACCCAGTATGCCACAAGTGATCCAATGTGGGGGTACTTCACAGCAGTAGCTGGGCAGGTATGTGTACACAAATGCCAGAATCACGTGTGTGTATAAAATATATATTATGCAGTTAAATACACTTATATTGGAGATTGTTTATGTTCCCCTGTAAGTTGTGCACACTTTCATATTAGGGGACAATTCAGGCAGTGTGATTGGCTGCTTCTAATGAGCAATTTTTGCTAATTTTTCAGTGCACAGAATTTTGGGAATGTCAAGTGTTTCTGGGTAGTGTAGCTACAGTGTAAAGTGGCAAAGAAACGACCAGCTCTGAGGCTGTTCTTCAGATTTCTGTGCATGTTCTCCTGAGGGGGTGATCAGAATCGGCATAATGTGGGGCTTGTCGCAAGTGCAGAGCGCACCACAACTTCAGTGCTCCTTGCACTTAACACAGAAGAAGCTGCTTAATGCAACTACGCGCATTTTGGCGTGAGGTGGTCTGTCGCTGAGATTAAGTGCTTCATTCGCAGCTGGTTGCTTTAGATAGGAGCTACAGTACGCTAAAACAGTTAATTTGCCCCCTCTGTGTCCCTTATGTAGCCACATCACAAAGGGTTATAAAGTTATTCTTCATCAGTCTTGGTTGTATTGTGCGACTGGGATAGGGTCGGTTGGTCGACCGTCATCAGGTCGACATGGGGTTTTTCAGTTTTTTGTGCCGACAGGCGATATTTCATGCCCTACCATACACTAGGGCGTGGTGGGAGAATAAAATAGTGTGCCGAGCGCAGTGAGGCACTCTACCAGAAGCATGGCGAGGGGACGCGGTGCACTTAATCCTGTGTCGACATTTGGGTAAAAAAGGTGAAAAACCCCATGTCGACAATGTTAGTGTCGACCTAATGACTGTTGACCATCTTTAGGTTGACCATATGATCCATACCCCTGCAACCGTACAGATCTGCTTCTTAATCCTAGAAGCTACAGTTGTGGTCAGAGGAAATTCCCTTTCTGGAAACTGAGGCATTGTATGTGATCCTATTTCATTGGGCGCTTTCACTTGTGAACGAAGCACTTTTCTGTCCAACTTTAAGGTCGGGGCTAGCCAACAGAAGAGGGCTACTGGCAGTGGTGAACATTAATGAGGGACTAACCGCTCAATGTTTTGAAGAAGAGATGATCAGTCTTCATTCTGTACTTGTTCGGTATCTACCATTACTCTGTGTATTATGTTAAACAAATGTTATTCTGTAGGATGGTGAAGTAGATGCTGAAGAACTACAGAGATGTTTAACACAGGCCGGAATCCATGGTTCCTACACTCGTAAGTCAAAGACAACCAAATCTGTGCACCATTGTTCTTCTTATAGTCTTAATATGGTCAGTGCAGTTTGGCTTCTTCAGTGGTCTATAGAATGTATCTTTACGGTAACATGATTTGCTGTGCTCTGTATAGTTTGTACTGAAATTCAAGTGAAGAATACGGCCACAAATATCAGAAGCAGAATTCTAACCACTTAATCCTGTTCACATTCATGATGTAAGCATTAGCAAGGCCCATATACATGGATAACTAGTAATGAAAGCACAATGAAGGTGACATTCTATGGTTTGACTTAAATGCGCATGTTTTTTTTGCGCACCACATCGCCGCAAATCGCACTTTTAGAAATCGCACTTTTCTGTCAAAATTCGCATATTTAATGTGATGCGTTTTTGAGGCTGAAAAGTGCGAAGTGGTGCGATTTGCGGCGAATTGGTGCGCTGTCTTTAGTCCTGAAAATGTGCAATTTTCATGTCTGAAAATCGCACGTTTTCAGGAAAGCGCAAATTAAAAAAAAAAAAAACGAGCGCGGGGTCCCCCTCCCGAGCATAACCAGCCCCGGGCTCACTGAGCCGGTGCTGGTGACATAAAATCAGGGTCCCCGACAGATAGGGGTCCCCTTGATTTCATGAAACCAGCACCAGGCTCAAGGTCCGGCGCTGGTTCCCAAAATATGGGGGACAAAATGACTAGGGGTCCCCCGTATTTTAAGAACCAGCACCGGACACAACCAGCCAGCAGGGTAATGCCATAGCCGGGGGAAACTTATTATATAAGCTCCCGCGGCCAAAGCATTAACCCCCTGGCTGGTCAGCATGGGCAGGGGTCCTGGGGAAGTGGGGACCCCCCTGGGCGGTGGGCATCGGGCTGATGGCTTGTGTAAAAAAAAGAATAAACTATTGTTTTCTACTGGCGAACTATGAGTCCCAGCAAGCCTACCCCGCATGCTGGGACTTGGAGAACCACAAGTCCCAGCATGCGGGGCATTAAAGGGCCCGCTGGCACTTGTAGTTCAACAGTAGAAAAAATAGTTAACAAAAACACACTGACACACTGTAAAATAAAAGTTTAATACACACATAACACACACACACACTGATACTTACCTACCTTGAGCCCGTAGGTCGGTTCCTTGGATCCTGGCTCCAGGGCAGAAGTGTCCGGTTCCGGGGCGTTGGTCCTGGTTCCGGGGCTGGTCCTGGGGTTCCGGGGCTCCTGGGCTGAAGAATCCGGGGTCCAGGATCCGAGGTAGTCCCCAGGGGTACCTAAGGAAGCAAAACCTGGTCCCCGGCGACGACCTCAGCATCCTCTCCGGCGACAGCGCTACTCCCATCTGGTACCCGGCTCGCAGGACTTTGACAGGCGCAGAGATGTTTCCTCCTCGGCGTCTCTGGACAGAATGATTTCTGGCCAATCAGGAGCCGAGAGTCTGCTCCTGATTGGCCAGAAATCATTCTGAATACAGACGCCGAGGAAGGAACATCTCTGCGCATCTAGAGCAGAGATGTTCCTTCCTCGGCATCTCCAGTCAGAATGATTTCTGGCCAATCAGGAGCTGACTTTCTCGGCTCCTGATTGGCCAGAAATCATTCTGTCCAGAGACGCCGAGGAGGAAACAACTCTGCGCCTGTCAAAGTCCTGCGAGCCGGGTACCAGATGGGAGCAGCGCTGTCTCCGGAGAGGATGCCGAGGTCGTCGCCGGGGACCAGGTGAGTAGGATTTGCTTCCTTAGGTACCCCTGGGGACTACCTCGGATCCTGGACCCCGGATTCTTCAGCCCAAGACCAGCCCTGGAACCAGGACCAAGGCCCCGGAACCGGACTCTTCTGCCCTGGAGCCCAGGATCCAGGGACCGACCTACGGGCTCAAGGTAGGTAAGTATCAGAGTGTGTGGTGTGTGTGTGTATTAAACTTTTATTTTACAGTGTGTTTTTGTTAACTATTTTTTCTACTGTTGAACTACAAGTGCCAGCGGGCCCTTTAATGCCCCGCATGCTGCGACTTGTGGTTCTCCAAGTCTCAGCATGCGGGGTAGGCTTGCTGGGACTCATAGTTCGCCAGTAGAAAACAATAGTTTTTATTCATTTTTTTTTTTTACACAAGCCATCAACCCAATGCCCAGGAGCATCGGGGACAGCCCCGGACTATCAGCATGGGTTGGTAAGTCCTGGAGGGGGGGGGACCCCTTCATTTGGGGGGTCCCCAGGACCCCTGCCCATGCTGACCAGCCAGGGGGTTAATGCTTTGGCCGCGGGAGCTTATATAATAAGTTTCCCCCGGCTGTGGCATTACCCTGCTGGCTGGTTGTGTCCGGTGCTGGTTCTTAAAATACGGGGGACCCCTAGTCATTTTGTCCCCCTTATTTTGGGAACCAGCGCCGGATCTTGAGCCTGGTGCTGGTTTCATGAAATCAAGGGGACCCCTATTTGTCGGGGACCCTGATTTTATGTCGCCAGCACCGGCTCAGTGAGCCCGGGGCTGGTTATACTCTGGCGGGGGACCCCGCGCTCTTTTTTTTTTTTATTTTTTTATTTTAACCCTTTGTTTTATTTTTTACAGCAGAACCCTGCACAGAACATTGCGATCTGTGCAGGGTTCTGGCTATTTCGCCAAACAGAACCTGGTCTGAAATAGCTGCGCTAATTAGACACCTAAAAAGTGCGATGTGCAAATGCGCATTGCATTAAATAAGCGACTTGTATACTGTTCTGTACGAAAACATCTGGATGCGATAAAAATGCGAATTAATCTCGCACTTTTAGTCAGCATACCTTAACGCACATAATATGCGATTTCAGTCCCTTAGCGCATCCCATTAAATTGGCGATTTGATGGAAAAATGCGATATCGCCATTTTGTGGTCTAATTAACGCCAAAAAAAGCAAATCGCAACCCATAGAATGTCACCCTGAGTCTCTAATTGTAGTCTCTCGAATTATCACACCCTGATCCTCGAGACTTTGAGTAAAACTTAACCTAGTGTAAGGCAAGGGCAGAATCTCTAATCACATTTGAGATGTTGTATTAAAGCTGGGCTTTAGTGTCCATCATTTGTATAGATAGATAACCAATCTCCCGCCGCTATTCCCGATGGTGGAAATAGTGGCGGGGGCTCTGTTCAATGCGGTCTTCCCCGACAGCATTGAACAGGTATCTCTGCAGAATGTGCCTGACTTCACAAGGAATGGGATCATTCGTCAGACTGCATTTAGGTCTACAGTCATTAGGTCGACCTGACTTAAGGTCGACATGACTTTAGGTCGAATTTGCATAAAGGTCGACATGAGGAAGGTCGACTGGTCATAAGGTCGACATGGGTTTTTCACTGTTTTTTTATCCGAATGTCGACATGGACACAGTTGGCAATGAGAATCGGACCCTCGCTTCGCTCGCAATGCTTCGGGCACGGTGCCTCGCTGCGCTCGGCACACTATTTTATTCTCCCACCACGCCCTAGTGGATGGTAGGGCATGAAATACCGCCTGTCGGCACATGTCGGCTCAAAAAAACAGTGAAAAACCCATGTCGACCTTATGACCAGTCGACCTTCCTCATGTCGACCTTTATGCAAATTCGACCTAAAGTCATGTCGACCTTGGCCCATGTCGACCTTAAGTCAGGTCGACCTTCCTGCCAGTCGACCTAGTGGGGTCGACCTAATGACTGTAGACCTAAATGCAGTCTGACGAATGACCGCATCCCCTTCACAAGCAGTCTGACATGTGCTGCCGAGAATGACTGGGAATTGTCGAGCTGCAGCCCGATGATTTCTGTCCGCTTCTCGCTGACACGCCCCCTTCTCTGTGCCTGGCAGCGGGACATTGAATCCACCCTGTAACAGCAGTGTCGAGCTGAGAACTGGACAGGGTCAGACAGTTGTGACCCTATATTGAATACCTCCTAAAGGGGCATGTACACACGGGCAATGTAAACTCTATTTCTAAGCGATCTAACTAGAAATAAAGCACGGATCGCTCGGTGCATACCACCCGGCAATGGCGATCCAACGCCCACAGATATAGACAGTGCATGCACTGCCTGTCCTGCTTGGATTGCAGGGTTTTGCCTATGAGCATAAGCAAAACCCTGCTCAGCACAGATCGGTCAGCATACATCCCGTGTGCATTGCACTGTGTGCTGCACGTTCTTTGTTTAAGCACCACACTCAGCATCCCAGTTAGCTGTGGTGCTTTCGAAGGACTTGTAGCATTGCTTCTCGCTATTCAGTTGCAGGGTGGATTTCTTTTCAAAACCTCCAGAAATGTGAAAAGAAATACGCCGTTAGTTGGGTACTTATTGCCGCTTCTGTGAGTGTGACAACTCCTCTCTCCAAGCACTTAACCCAGAATCTGTTAGCAAAGGTGCTTGAGCACTTCATTGAAGAAGTTGAATGTTGTTGATCCATCTGATTGGACAATTTAAGAGTTGTCCAATTGGCTGCATTGATCATGTCCTGCACAGCTTTGTGCTTTCACTAGTAAGGCTGTTTGTTTCTGGATAGGACAATCATTCACTCCAGAGATAAGTGCTACTGACATGAACGCCTAGTTATTAATCCATTTGTGGGAAATAGTACTGAAACTAGTCTCTTGCCCGTTGTATTGGGTTATGTAATCCGCCAGGGAGTATGAAGTGGAAGCATTCCAGTCCTCTTCAGTCCGTGTTCATTACTGTGGACTACACTGACACTGGTTCATTTGCATGTACTGACTATTAAGTGTCTTTTTTTTTTTTTTTTTTCTGTTTTAGCTTTCAGCCTGGAAACTTGCCGCATTATGGTTGCCATGTTGGACGTATCCTTTATAAAACAGTTTGCCTACCCTAATGATCTGTTGAATCTTACCCACCCTACACCCATCTATAAGCCGCTGGCACTATGGAGTCTCTAGGTAACCTCGCAGAACTCCCATGTATGCCTTTTACTAGCTGGAAGTCTGACATAGCGTTTCTTACGTCAGCAGATTCGGGGTTAATTTACGTTCACATAAGGACACCTATGGCCACTTTAGCAATATTAAGGTAAAGTCTGATCACTGTCTTCTGGTGAGAGGTCATGCTGTGACGTTACATAGTCCATGTTGTTAGCTACACTGTAATTACATGGTTATTACTTCCTCGCCTACTTGACAAACCAGCCTTACACTCACCTGCTAGTGTGTGTAACCTGATGCTTTTCTGCCAAGGTGTGTTACTCTTACTACTTAAAAGGACACCTGCGAATTAACTATTTCCCTAACACTGGTTTATACCTGTGTTTTTATCACTGCTATAAAGTCATCTGTCCAGTCAGAGCTGTCTAGCTTTACTATACCAGACCTTGGGGGTTATTCAGACCTGTACTGCGACATTGCAGAGATCTGTGCTCGGATAGCTGCCATCCCTGTACAAGGCTGCGAATGGCTCACATAAATAGCGCAGATCAGTGGTTGGTGCAAATCCCACAGGAGTCACAACTCCCAGATAACGGTCGGGTGACTACCCACAAACTCCCAACTTCCTGTCGGCTGTGATCAATTGTTTGACGTTGCGCATGTGTGCTGTGGCTCGAGTACATGTTCAGTCATCCGATAATTGCTCACTGTGCGGAATTGCACAACAGTGATCGGGACTGAATAACCCCCTCTGTGTACATTGCACCAGTGATTTCCAAGTTTTACAATGAAACATTACTCATGGTAGTAGCATTCCTTTAACACAATCAAATCAGGTGGATCATACTGGCAAAATGGGGTTCAATGAATTCAAAGAATTATGGGGTGCATTGAGCGCTTGGAAGCAAAACTTCTCTGCATTTGATCAAGACAGAAGTGGCACAGTGGAGCCTCTTGAAATGAGCCAGGCCCTTATGTCCATGGGTAAGTGTATAGTCTTGTTCTGGTAATAAGGTTACGTTGGCATCCAATCGGAATCCTTCTTTGTTACAACTATATTTTATCTGGGAGCCTTTGTAAAGTGATTTCAATACAAGTCTTTAAGCCAGTGATTTTCAACCTTGTGGCACACTAAATAAGATTTTAAAATTGCCAAGGCACACCATGAGATCCCCACAGGGCAAAACATATTGGCCCCCACAGGAAAAAAGAAAAAAAACCTATTGGCCCCCATATATATAAAACAATCGCGCCGGTCCCCACAGGTAACAAAAATAAAATACATTTATTTATTTACAGTTTCTCATAGCGCAGCAGATTCCGTTGCGCTTTACAATAGTAATTACATTGGCCCTTTACATGAACAGACCAGTAAATTACAGTTGAACTGGCCGTGGCTGTAAACTGGTTTGGGCATCTCTAGATCTAGGGGCAAACAGCTCAAGACACACTAGTGTGCCACGGCACAGTGGTTGAAAAACACTGCTGTAAGCATCGTTGGGTCAACCACGATTGGTCGACATTCAAAAGGCCAACATGTGTGGGATTTTATTTTATAGTACTTGTTCATACTTTACCATCCCAGTAAACGTGGCGGGGTGACTATAATAGCGCGAGTGAGAAGCTGTACAGTTGTACGGTGTCCATGTGGGCCTACGTTGACGGATACCAAAGTGGTCGACCTAATGACTGTTGACATAAAACTGGTTTACCTAATAATCCATACCCATAGGGAGAGTTCCTTTTATGTGCACTTCATGGATGAGATGTGAAAGGTTACATCTGTCTGTTGGAGGATAGGGGTTGTGGAAGAGTTTCTTTTTATTGGAACAACCTATGGGATTAGATGCATTTTTCGGAGCTTTGACTGCTTACTGTAGATGCCCCCAAGCCCTGGAATGCAATGGATTCTGGGGCTTGGTTGCTGTGGGCATCCTGCAGAAGTCTTGTGTGCTTCTATCCCGTATACCCATGGAGAGGGATCAAAGCATAAAATATATACCCAGTTTAGTACTTTACTGTTTTTGGCCCAAAGGTAGAAATACATTCTAAAATGTCCAGTAAATGAAATGATGTCTGAAAATAAAGTGGGGTTAACCTGCATTGGCATTCATTGCCAGAAAGTCATAAGCCCCACACCCCGGTGATCTGGAAAAGGAAGCTGGTTAATTATTGTGTGGCCAATCGGGCATCCTTCAGCGTAAGCTGTTATACCACAACAGCCTCCGATTTAGTAATTCCACAGCACACCATGTGGTTAGACATGGTACTGCAAGTAAAGCTTATCCATGATCTGAGATTCAATTAATTACATGGACCTATTGCCAAGCACTGGCATTTGCTAACCTGTGTAATGTCCATGTGTTTTTAGAAGTCTGCATGTGATTTGTTACTACCATCTCTTCTAGGTTACAGACTAAACCCGCAGACTCTGAATGCAGTACTGAAGCGTTACAGTAAGAACGGAAGAATATTCTTTGACGACTATGTTGCATGCTGTGTGAAGCTTCGCGCTTTAACAGGTAATGTTCATTTATGTGCTTCAAAGGCCATGTACATTGACAGGCTAACAGTTTGGAATTAGAACAGAAGTATATTTAAGGGGAATTCAATTGTTTATTGGGCCTGTATCTCCCACCTACAGTATCTGGAATCTATTTAAATGCCAACAAGCCCTGCAATGGTTGTGATGGCCACATTCTCCTGCCCAAAAACAATGAGATCAGGCACATAGACATTTCCCTCGCTGTGTGCACTGCTGTTAAGACATGGAAGTGCAAGCATAAATCCGTGATGGGTTACCAAATCAAATGAATAGCACCCTATCACTTTAGACTGGAGCTATGGGGTGAGATACAATTGAATTCTTTCCCAGTATCTGGTCCGTAAGCTAAAATGACCAGGCAAAACTGCTGTAAATGTAAAAAAAACCATGCTTGGTGGTTTTTATTTTTTTGAGTGTAGTACCATTGTCTTATCTTGTAACGGTGATCAAATATACGTTTACTTGTTGGCAGCCTGTAAAAATAACGGGACAACGTAACTGTAAATTTGTCTCTGAACAGATTAACATCAATAGTCTTGTTCTGTCTGGCGCCAACTAGTGGCCATTGGCACACATTACACTTGACTGTTACGTGAATAGAAGTGAGGAGCAGCATTTTCCTTTTTATTATACAGGATCTTTAGTTAGCAGACACTTCTAATTGGTCACCTAAATGCATTTTTTTTCACCCAATGAAGTGTGAACCTTTAATTTGTGTAGTGCATTCAGTGTACGGTATTATGCTCGTTTTAAAAGTACTTTTACTTAAAATTTTGAAACCAAAACTAGTGAGAGGCTGACTATTGAGTCCACAACAGTTCAAACTGCTAGGACTTTTTTTTTTTTTCCACTGTGAAAACAAACTTGCGTTTAATTATGAAGAAATGTCTCTTAGCATTATTTCTAGCATAGGGGTTATTCATTAAGGATCTCAAAATCTCTCTAATGGACAAAACCATTCTGAACTGCAGGTGGAGCAGAGTTAGGTTTGGGTGAGGTGTGTTCAAATTGAAATCTAAATTGCAGTGTAAAAATAAAGCAGCCAGTATTTACCCTGCACAGACACAAAACTCGCCCAAATCTATCTTTGTGCACGTGTTACATTTGCCCCACCTGCAGATGGGTTATTCAGTTATTAGATGGCTAATGACTGACTCAAGAGCTACGGGATGTATAACCCTCGAAAGATTCCCTGCAATTGACTAGGCTCATACAAAGCAGGATCATTTCTGGCCAAAGATCACATTGGCAAATTATGAAAGTGTCTGTTTTAATAGTAAAATACTAGTAACTGTAATGTGTTACCACAACTAGTGGACATCCTGATTAGAAGGGGCAGTTAGTGTACACCACATGTCTTCAACCTGCGGCCCTCCGGCTGTTGTGGAACTACATGTCCCAGCATGCCCTGACAGTTTTGGCATGTTCTCATAGGAGAAAATGTGGCAATGGATGCTGGGACATGTAGTTTCACAACATCTGGAGGGCCATAGGTTGAAGACCCATGGTGTACACCATTTGATTGTAGCAGTGATGGAGGACACACCTGTACATCAGCAGCCATGTGGTATTCCAGGTGCATGAGAATCTTTTAGAATCGGGCAATGGGTTTTATATGCATGAAGAGATGGTGCAGTCTAATTTGATATGATTTTATATCTGTGTGCATCTGTATAAAGTTCTACAAAGCTGCTTCTTATACAGACTCCGTCACACACACAATGTCATATCAAGTTAGTCTTTGTGCATTTTAGTCTCATTGTATTGTAACAAACACTCATTTTGTGTAAAATAATAAAGTTGCATGGGATGTGGCTGCTCACTCGCGGCAAGCATATTTTGCAGCATGGCGTATTGAGGCTAGATGTATGAGGACACATCTCTATGAGCCTTACTAGATGGGAGTCTACACCATGTTTTGATAGACTGTGTGTACCGAAAACCATATTTTCAAATCTGTCTCGCAGGAACATGTGACTGATTTTCTCCTATTGGCAATGTCTGGCTCCTTTTTGGAGCCCTTTTCTCTGCAGGTGCTGGGTGATCCATACAGCAGATGGCATTGAATAGATCAATTCAATCCTGGGCAGTAACATCCTGTCCAGATCATTATGGGGCAGATGTATGGAGAAGTGATAGTGTCTGGTACTTTATCACCGGGCAATCGGCTACTAACTGTCCCTTTTTAAACCCAGCCTGTAACTAACAGTCAGGAGCTGATTGGCCGGTGATAAGTACCAGGCACTTTATCACTTCTCCTCTCTTATCACTGCTTCGTACATCTACCCCTCAATATGCAATCCATGATAAATGGGCCCCATAATCAAAGCTTTGTCATTAAACAAACCGTGTTCAGATTTCAGCCTCACATTAGGAAGGAATTGTGGCTCCTCTGAAAGAACTGTTGAACCCTGTGACCCGTCCTATGTCACCGCAGTTTAGGCTTTTTTTTTTATTTTTTTGATGATTTACCCTACTTAAAAGGGGTAAATACCTTGTTTTGAACCTTCCAGTGAAAGTGCTGGTCTTGTTGCAACCTCTGCTTTAAGCAACTTAGTACATTTGGCTCAAGCTGCTGTGGATCCATACTTCACAATGTGCTCCCACACCATTGCAGTTTGCCCTAACGGCAAACCTGTAGCAGGTCATGCTGGGATCTGTAGCTCACAGGAGACTGAATGCCACACATAGCGACACCTGGCTTGATTTTGACAAAACTGCGTTGCCCAGTGTGTGGTCTTCACATTTCTTGGTTCTATGTGCAGTGAAATTAACATTACAATATATTTATTTATATATTTTTTTTTTTCTCCACTCTCTTGCTAATACAGATGCCTTTCGGCGAAGAGATGGCATGCAGCAAGGTTATGTCAACTTTGTGTATGATGATGTAAGTATCTACTGGGCAAAGTCATTGGCAGCGCTGTAACACACAGGCCAGTTTTAAAAAGCGATTTTTAGAATCGTTGTATAGAAAGAACTTTTACAGGCCAGGGGTCTGTAGTGCAGGGCTGGGCAACAGTGGCCCTCCAGATGTTGATGAACTACACAGCAAAACTAATGCAAAGCATCCTGGGATATGTGGCCATGTTGAAACTGATGCAAGGCATGCTGGGATGTGTAGTTCATCAACATCTGGAGTACCGCTGTTGCCCAGCCCTGGTTTAGTGTGATCCAGTGATTGAATCTGGGAGACGCCACTTGCTTTAGCTTCTGTAGTACAATGTGGTTCAATATGTGAAGGCATATGTAGGTGTCTGATCCATCGCATTGGCGCTTCGTCATGTGAACCGTTTTCACACCTGACGCTGAGTTTTTTTTCTTCGCTGCCTAAACAAGTCATTCAGCCTGTGGGACAAGATACTTTAATCAGCCCCTCAGAATGTATGTTTGATCGAATTATTCCACAGTCTTGTCCTTTTTCTTAATTTATAGACTACTGTAGATTGAGGGGATGCAGTTAAAATCCCGGCGGTCGGGATCCCGGCGTTCAGAATCCTGACCGCCGAAATGCCGACACTTCTCCCTCCTGGGGTGTCCACGACACCCCTGGAGGGAGAATAAATTAGTGTGCTGAGCGTAGCGAGGCACCGGGCCCGCTGCGTGGCGAGCGCAGCGAGCCCGCAAGGGGGGGCGATCCACGTCCCCCCCCCCCCCCTTTGTCGGGATTCCGACGTCGGGATTCTGAACGCCGGGATCCCGACCGCCGGGATTCAATACTGAATCCAGATTGAGAAAGGCTTTCCTATCCAAAGTACACCCTTTCTATTAGAACCCCCTCTTACAGGTGCTGGGAATGTGTTGCTATGTATTCAGCACAGGAGGGCAACTCATTAAAAAATATTTAATAGGAAATAACTGCACATGGGCAAAACCATGTTGCCTTCCAGGGATCGGGGCAGATTTAACATGCAGAGATTTAGGGGGGGTATTCAATTCCCCGCAGCTATTCCAGACAGGGGAAATAGCGGCAGATCCCTATTCAATGCTGTCTTCCCTGACCGCATTGAACAGGGAACTTGGCAGAACGGCCCCGTTCTGCTGGGAAGGGCCAGGAATTGTCCAGCTCCTGGCCGCAGCTCTATTATTTACGGCCGTATCTCGCAGCCACGCCCCCTTTCTCGACGCTCAGCAAGCAGGACATTGAATCCCGCCTGTGGAGCCAGCCGAGAACTGGACCGACAGACGTGTCATGGGATTGAATATCCCCGTTAGGCTTGGGACGGGCGTATTCAAACGAAATAGTGTAAAATAATGCTGCCTGTGATTTGTGGACTACTTTATTAACGTCTCTAGCTCTGTCTCTACTGTAAAAGCAGTAATGTTTTTTGTTTTGTTTGTCTCATGAAGTTCTTGCAGTGCACCATGTCCATGTGAATTTCCTGACGCCAATGGAATAATGAAGAATGGCATTACAACCCAACATGTGAATTCTACTAGGAAGGACCCAAGTGACCCTGCTGCGAATCCACCTTGTTGTATCATTTCAAATTTCCGTTTTTAGTCATTTAATATACTTTGACTGTAGTACACAGGCTCAATACATTAAGTTATTTTTATATTCTTTGTATACTAGGGCACAAGCATTTCTGGAAAATCCTCACCCATGTAGGTGTTTGTTTTTTTTTGTTTAGTTTTTTTTTTTAAAGTAAGAATGTTGAAATGGTAAAGAAAAAAAAAAAAATTGTTCTTGCAAAAAAAAAAATTTTTTTTAGGCCTTCTATTTTAGCTTGTGCATGCTGAGGGAACCATTGGGGATTATAGCAAACATTCGGCAACAATAACAAATTGATACCTAATCCTACAATGTAGTTTTTTTGAGCTTTTGACACTTTGCCATTTTCCAGCAGAATTTAAGATTAATTTAGCTTGCATTGATGCATGGTTGTTTTTTTTTTTTTTTTTATAATCTACTAAATGGGGCTTCATAAGACAGGTTTACAATATAAACGTAAATAACATCTGCTTAAATATCTTTGCATTTTGCCAAACTTCAATGTGAATTTTTTTTTTTTTTTTTTTTATTATATAGATTTTTTTTTTCCTTTTTTAACTTGAAGGTGTTTTTGCGAGAGTTTAACTATCTTCTATTTGAGCAAAAAAAAATAGTTTTTCTTACTTTGTATGCTTTATAGTTTGTAGAAACACAGCTAGTGACGTTCAGGAAGTTCTTATGATTTTTTTTTTTTTTGTATTTGAATTAACCTTGGACATAGACCTCTTCCCACCTGTTCCACTATAATGTACTGCAAACGTGTAATTGGCTGTTTTTAAAACTTGGTGACCTTAAACATTCACTGAAACTTGTATCTTGGCCTTCCATAGATGAGATATGTGCATTTCATAGCCTCCCAGTGCTCTTTCACTTATGATGAACTCAGTAGAATTTTTTGTTTTGTTTTTTTTAAGGGAATTTATCACTCTGTATTGTAATGTATGGCTTAAATTATTTAAACCATTGTTATGACTCCTTTCTACAATAAATGAATGCGATTATTAAAGAAATAAATTATTCCAGATATTCATGTTTCTTCAAATTTAAGAAGAAATAAATATTCTAAAATTTAACAGGTGCTTTTGTAGTAAATATATAAGCAAGACAGATGGTTACTATGTTCTGGATATTGCTTACCAGAGTTGTTACCAACCCTTGATCCTCAAGACACAGAAGAGGACCACAGCACGGTAATGGAGCTCTGCGTTGCTCAGCTCTGTACCATCTCTGAGACCCATGGTACTGCTCATACTTTGAGTGAAGCTGGGCTATGGAAAAACGCACTAGTTTAGGACCCCCAAAGAAAAATTATTGCTACCAGCATTGGCTGTTAAAATGGTGGCAGAAGAAAAGTGCAACTACCAGTTTCTAAGAGGTTTTCCATCTCCTAATCCAGTCCTTTAAGTTTTACAATGGGTTTAACAAGTTATCAATAGTTATATGAGCTTCAATACACAGATTTAGGGTTGGGCAAAGAGAAGCTGGAATAGTATTCTAATATGCCAAAATGCGGCATTGATGGTTTAAACCTAACGAGCTAATAAAACCTGCATGTTCTATGAAAAATACCAATAAAACCGACACAAGTGTTGTACAGTAGGATAGATGTATATGTGGTTCTCCTGCCACTTCTGACCACAGGCCTTTGTTCTATGTGGTTGGCCTGCTCTCCACAACTGCCTTAGCAGTGACGGAGTCTACAGCCTGCTAGGAATTAAAGCAGGTTCCTGGCTCACCTGTCTGCTGGATGATCACTCCACTAGGTCAACATTATTTTTTTTATGTTTTTTTGAGCCAACAGTTGCGGACAGGCAGTATTTCATGCCCTGCCATCCACTAGGGCAGTGATGGCTAACCTTGACACTCAAGCTATTGTTGAACTACACATCCCAGCATGCCCTGCACCAGTTTTAGCATGGCCAAATAGTAAAACTGTAGCAGGGCATGCTGGTATGTGTAGTTACACAACAGCTGGAGTGTCAAGGTTAGCCACCACTGCACTAGGGTGTGGTGGTAAAATAAAATAGTGCAGTGAGGTGCTGTGAATGAAGCATGGCGATTGCAGTGAGCCATGCGAGGAGATGCGGTGCTTCATTACATGTCTATGTTGACATTTGGGACAAAAGTTAAAAACCCTATTTTGACTGACCCTTTCGGCCTAACCCCATGTTGACCTTCAGTGGGGGACCTAATGATTATCAACTCTATAACCTATACCAGTCTAAGCTCCTGGTTCACACAAGATTAATGTTGGCTGGGAATCTTTTTGCGGCTCACACACCCCAACTTCCTTGCACTGCGCCTGGGTCTTTTGCAGACATCATCTTGGAGAGTCCAAGATGGTCTTGCTGGAGCTGCTGTTTTAATGCCTGCTATATCACCCTGTCTGTTTGTAGGAGTGTTCTGTCTGAGTGCCAATCCTGGAGTTCTTCCTAATACCACCTGCCTCTTTACTTATTTTTCCATTTGGGTACTTTCCTTACCACTGTGACTTTTTGCAGTTATATTAATCCCTACTAGTGAACATTTTTATGCCGCTACAACCTGGAACTTCCTGGTTTCTGTGGGTTTACCATGGTATCCATGTGCAGGAATATCCCACAGGGTGTGTTGTTCTTCAGTGGCACTCTACGTTCTCTACCTATTCTATTCTCCCTCTATGGGGGTCGAGGACCCCATTGAGAGATTTTGGGCCAGATTCTCTAAGCTGCAAAAGTGATAAAATAGAGAGTGATAGCCAGCCAATCAGCTCCTGCCTGACATTTTTCAAACAGTCTGTGACATGGCAGGTAGGAGCTGATTGGCTGGCTGTTTATCACTTTTGAAGCTTAGATAATCTGGCCCTGGAACAGAGGTTATGACCCGTAAGACCGATGTTGGTGCACTTCGGTGATAAATTATAGAATTTGATTGGCCAACATTTACATTTGTATTGTTTAGAAAGTTTTATACATTTTTCATATTAGGCTGAATGTGTCCAGATAAATGGGTTTTAAGGGTTTCCACTTTCAATATAATATCCGTTATACAGGTTCCATGGAAGATTACATAATATTGTCAACCATATGGATAAGCTGTCGGTGCAACCCAAATAAGCATTTCACAGTCAGCCATGCAAGTGTGCACTGTGTTTAATGTCACCATAGGGAACTAGGTTTTAGCTAGAAGTGCTAAAAGAATGGTGGGAATTGATGTAAGGTACGTCAATGATATAAACTCTAGTAAAAACAAATTGGGTTTAAGTTGTCTTGTTAAACAATGCTGGTGTGACCTATCACTTTACTTCAAATAATAAACTTAAGCAAAAAATAGTTTTTGCTGGATGCATTGCTATACTGTTGACTTGATTGAATCATATTTTTTGTAGCAAAAAAATTGTATACATAAAAAAAAGCCATCGACTGAGTCCCAGCTATTGGGAGGAAAGATTGGTACTCTTTACCTAGAAGGGTGCCCACGATTTTGATCTTGGGCATCGCAAGCTAAAAAATCGCGATTTTCCATAGGGAACAATGTTAAATGTCCCACAGAGGCCAAATAGGCACCCTGAAGTGTGAAATGCCCCCCCCCCCCCCCAATTGTTAACGCCACCCCACGATCAATGTGAACCCGAAGTGTGGCGAGCGCAGCGGTACGGGTCCTACGACCTTTTAATACCCCCACTTTCCACGTCGGCGTGGAGTTGAGAATAGAAAGTGTGGTGAGCGCAGCGAGGTGACGCGGATACCTGTGAAGGTATCCGCGGGCTCAAGTAGTTTTTGGTATATGTGAAATGTCCCCCTGTATTTCTTTCCGGGCTTAGCTAGTGTGTAAATGTGTATATACACTGTTTAAAAAAAATAAAGGGAACACTTAAACAACACAATGTAACTCCAAGTCAATAACACTTCTGTGAAATCAAACTGTCCACTTAGGATGTGCTGTTGTGCAAATTGAATATCGACAACAGGTGGAACTTATAGGCAATTAGCAAGACACCCCCAATCTCAGCTCCTATGCTTTCTGGCTGATGTTTTGGTCACTTTTGAAAGCAGGCGGTGCTTTCACTCATGGTAGCATGAGACTGAGTCTACAACCCACACAAATGGCGCAGGTAGTGCAGCTCACCCAGGATGGCACATTAATGCGAGCAGTGGCAAGAAGGTTTGCTGTGTCTGTCAGTGTAGTGTCCAGAGCATGGAGTCGCTACCAGGAGGAACAGAAGGAGCACTGCCAGAGCCCTGCACAATGATCTTCAGCAGGCCACAAATGTGCATGTGTCTACTCAAATGGTCAGAAAAATGATACCGAGATGAGATCCTCAGACCCTTGTGAGACCATATGCTGGTGCAGTTGGCCCTGCGTTTCTCCTAATGCAAGACAATGCTAGACCTCATGTGGCTTGAGTGTGTTAGCAGTTCCTGCAAGACAAAGACACTGATGTTATGGACTGCGCCGCGGTTCCTCAGACCTGAATCCAATTGAGCACATCTGGGACATCATGTCTCGCTCCATCCACCAATGCCACGTTGCACCACAGACTGTCCAGGAGTTGGCGGATGCTTTAGTCCAGGTCTGGGAGGAGATCCCTCAGGAGACCATTCGCCACCTCATCAGGAGCATGCCCAGGCATTGTAGGGAGGCCATGCAGGCATGTGGAGGCCACACACAATATTGACCCTCATTTTGACTTGTTTTGTTTTAAGGACATTACATCAAAGTTGGATCATCCTGTAGTGTGACTCCTAATCGAGACCTCCATGGGTTAATCAATTTGATTTCCATTGATAATTTTTGTGTGATTTTGTTCTCAGCACAATCAACTATGTAAAGAACAAAGTATTTAATAAGAATATTTAATTAATTCAGATCTAGGATGTGTTATGTTAGTGTTCCCTTTATTCTTTTGAGCAGTGTGTATATATATATATATATATATATATATATATATATATACACACACACATATTTTATTTCTAGAATGTGATTTTTGTCGAAAATCCATTTTTCTCCCTTCATACTTAACCAAAATTGGTAAATGATCTACCATTTTAAAGTTGAAGTTCTCCATTCTGATGAATTGTTAATTTAGAATTGCATATTGTATTGTGTGTTTAAAATTTAGTTTTGGCCCTAGAGTTCTTTCCCTGGATGCATCGATACGGCACGGCTAAGATTGGTTACACGATTGCACAAACCACCAACCTCACTATAAAATTAAATGTATTTTATTTGCATGCAACATTTTAATACGGGCCATCTAGTATATATATATATATATATATAACAACAACAATGAGACACTGGATCTCAAGCAGCTTCCTGTGGCCAGACATTTTCTGGAGAAACGTCACAGCATTACACAGCTTAAATGTCATTTAATTGACCACATACCCCCACTCAGACGGGGTGGGGATCGTGACAAATTGTTGCTCCAACGGGAATTACAATGGATCCACCGACTTAATTCCCTGACTCCACATGGTCTAAATGAAGACTACAAAATGGGTTGCTTTATATGAACCCACTGCACGCACAGTGCCTGAGTGCACTCCTTCACTGGACTCACTGATGTATCATCCTTTCCCCTAGTCTATTATTAGCATTTGCACATATTCTAAGCCCAATCTTACATACTCCCTAGACGCAGCTCTGGCGGGCCAGCTTCTTTGCTGTTCTGACTAGATTGTTGCATCTTTTAAATACATCTCAGACACATAGTCTAACGTGGGACGACACCGCCGTGTGTCACCACTTATATGCTTTTGGAACTTGCTGGACACCGCCGTGTGTCATCATATGTATATTCAACGTGCTGGATACCTAATTGCCAACCTAAGCACCGCCGAGTGCCACCACTTATATGCAAATTAAAACTTGCTGGACACCGCCGTGTGTCAACAGATGTATAACATTGTACGTGCTGGACGCTTAATTGTCGACTCAAACACCGCCGAGTGCCCCTCTGCTGTGTTTATTATCATTATGACTGCCCGTGACTCGAATCTGTCACCACTGTGCTTGGACTGATTGGATGTACACACTGGACGTTATTGCATAAGTCCATTATAAGTCGCCTCTGTGCGCTATGATATTAAACGTTACTGTATCAGCACCATTTCAGACAGGGTCACCCAATGTAGTCTATGATATTCACGGCTTCTGAGCTATACTGCTCTGTCACTCTGTAGCACATTCAGCGTCAGCCACTTAATGAGACAACTTCCAGCGGTCTAGAATCACGATAATGCAATCATCAACCTGCACACATGAGGAGATCCATGTATTGACGGCTGTGCAATCCGCTACTTGTATTCAACCTGACACCCCATCATCTGTTCCTCTGCGTGCACTCCCCCACCGTTGTTATTGTCACGTATCAGCTATTGATAGTTTGCTCACATATTTCACACAGTGACAATGCTTCTGTACTCCGCTCTACACTCCCCTACCTTTGATTCAACATCAAACGGCATGTAGCATATTATCACAGGCGTCACAGGGAATCCCCCATGACGCGCCTCAGACCAGCCCATTGTTGCTTAGCAACAGGAAGCTTTCAGCTCCGTGCGTGGTGCTGATTGACAGCACACTTTGAACCCCAAGGCGGGTCTGGCGCCCTTTTTTATGTTAAATACTGCCTGGTTTGCTACTGTGATGTACCCCTGAGGAAAACTGGCGAGAGTCCAGTTGAAACAGACTGTCGGGTCTGTTTGATGTTGTACACAATGTTTGCCATGTTGTAAATATCTTTCAATACATTTATCTTTTCTAACTTCAAAAACGAGTGCTGGTCTGTCTTCTTCCCTCCTGCAAAGTTGGGTAAGTGCTATTTCTATTTAATTCCAATTGGACCCTGCACCACAGATGCTCTAAAAACTTATTTTGAGTGCCGTTTTGAAAACCTTGTTTATATATATATATATATATATATATATATATATATATATATATATATATATATATATATATATATATAAGAAACAATCTAATTCTATCAATCCTATTTTCAATAAATGGCTAACACTATTCCCCCCCCCCCTAATTTAAGTGTTTTGCATGTCGGCACAGCCCCCAGGACTGACATTACTATTATGTTGTTCTGTTGGCTGGTAACTGCTAATGTATAATTAATTTGACATCCCCTAATATATATTTTTAACCAGTGGATTTTATAATAGTTCAATGTGGACTTGTAATAATAATAATCAAATTAAACCGTTTCATAAATGTGTTCATGTCTGTGTAATTATTTATTTGAACATTTTATTTTTCCGCAGACTCTTTTTTTTCGGTAATGATGAAACAAAAATGCATTCAATATTTTAGAAACTACCTTTTATAATCATAACAATGCATATATTTTATTTCTAAATCCTAAAATCAATTTGCAAATATTTTACAGTGAATTATACATTTCCATATTTACATTAATTGTAAAATGTTTCAAAATGTATACTGCAAGCAATATAGAAACCCTAACATTTGGGATATTTATAACGTATACATTCACTAAAATTTGCTACTTACATTATATACATACAGATATAATATATACTTGTAAAATCAAGTGCATGCCATTTGTACCCATACAGGGGCTAGCCCAGTAATTAGGTATATTACATTACAAAATATAGATACATTACATGTAAAATTGTTAAACAGTTGTTAATCATGCTTAAATTGCAAATGTGATTATGTCTTTGCAAACTGTATTTCCAGTAGAAAAGACTACCAGGGGTGTTAAATTGCTTTTTGCAACTACAAATGAAAACAGTATTTGTAAAATTGTCAGTTTTGTTTCTTTTTTCTCTATCTGAAAGCATAGGAAAAGTGTACACAAAACAGTAAACCTTAAAATGAACGTACTACAAGGCAAAATTTGTGTCAGGCACAGTAAAATGAAATTGTAATTTTCAAACAGAATTACTGATATTTAGAAAAGATTAACAAAATGTACAGAGCATTTACACAAATCTACAAACATGTGATATATGGAGACTTTCTATAATTGTTCAAAACAATTCATCAGACAAGGCATAAACCGGATTCAAAAAGTCAGTTATTTTATGGATAATTTATTGTGAAACATTTACCGCCTAAATCAGTGTTTGGAATAAACAATCAGTTACAGAAATTTGTTCCTAAATGGAAATTTGTCACTTGGGTTAAACAATGCAGTACATTATTTTTTAACTGGAAGATTTTAAATAGGTTACAAGCACCAAATGTTTTTGGAGAGTTCCTGAAGATAGCATTTTTCCTGGTTATCTCTACTGCAAAGTAATCCGTAATCGGTGAACAGTATTTTCCCACCCATATAAGTGGTTTGTCGTACAATACCCTATTCCACCGGTTGTGTGAACAGCGTTTAATTTGGGTGCTTCTTACTGGGTGCTTCTTACTTATAGTCTGTACATAACTGGAGGCAAGGATGTCACAGTTGTGAACAGTAAAGTTTACCACCATATTTGGGAAGGTTGAACAATGCTAGGTGGATCATAAACTCCACTTGTTGCATTTTTTAACCTCTTCAGGGATACTGACACATATGTTTACATTCAGTTAATTATTTTAAATTGCAAAGCTTTTTGAAGTTTAAATATATATTTATAACTGGGTCAATTTAGAAAACCTTTTTTTTTCTTACCTTGAAATTTATTATATAAAAAAAAAAAATTGGTTAAATTATATATCGCTGAAATTAAAATTCTTTCCCTGAACAGGTTAAATTCGTATAGCTGCTGTGAGCAGTTTAAGGGCCAGATGCACTAAGCTTCAAAAGTGATCAAATGGAGAGTAATTAGCAACCAGCCAATCAGCTCCTACATGCCATATCACAGACTGTTTAAAAAATGTCAGACAGGAGCTACTTGGCTGGTTGTTATCACTCTCCATTTGATCACTTTTGAAGCTTAGTGAATCTGGCCCTAAGTTTATGTATGAATATAAAGAAAGGGACAACTGCACAGAAACGAGGCCCTCTGGTATACACTTAGCACAGGGCATTCTTAAGGTGGGGTGTGATACCACAAAAAAAATTTAGACATTTTTTGTAAAAGAGAAAGATTTGTCCTAGAGTGGCGCTCCACACTAGGAGAAATCTTTCTCTTATCCAAACTAAGTCTATGGGCGGTATTCAATCCAGGATTCCAAATGTTGGAATCCTGGGCCGTTTTCCCTCTGCTCGACAGAAATACGACAGGAGGAATACAATGTTCCACCTGTCGGGTGTCGGAAAGGGGGTGTGTCCAAAAACGGCCATGAATTCGACAATCCGGGTCCGTTTCCGACAAATACCATCCAACTTGTTTTAAAGTCGGATCTGTTTTGTCGGAATCCTCCTTCAATGCTATCAGAAATGTCAGCAGTTAATAGGTGGTGGCCACTATTTCCCCCGTTGGAAATAGTGGCCAAGATTGAATACCACCCTGTGTATAAAAGGGTGTTAACAAAAAAACAAAACAATCCAAGTTGAAGTAGAAGATACCTTGTGATTTATTCTATATTGCCCCATTAATTCTTATTTATTAATTCTTATTATCGCCACAAATCATGATAACATTTTTTGTGCTTTTCCTGGTGAACAGAAAACAATACAGAGATAGCTTTCGCTATGACTATACTGCAACATATGTAGATAGCTAAAAACATGCCCCGTGCAACAGGAAGAGCAGTCCATTTGGAAGGGATCAGAAGATCTTTCTCTGGCCGGACTTCATCCAAAGAGAAGGTGGCATTAGAGTATTGAAACAAGTTCCACAAAGTTAAGCAATGTAATGGGAAAGTTCTAACTAGGCTATGCTAATGTACAGATGGGGCTGGGCTCATTCAGCGGGGGTCTGGCGGTCAGATCACCATCCGCCAGCCCCCCGGAAGGGGACATGCGCGCACAAGATGTTTTCCGACGGAGCTCACCGTAGGTCCCTGTTCGCCAATCCCCACCGCCTCCCCGCACCCCCCTAACTCTGCCCGTCTCCCAGTCGGATGGAATGCCTCCCTGCCAGCGTTCACCAGCGGGGGGGCATTCTGGTGAGCCCCGGCGCTGACTGAGAGGTGCTCCATCTGTTTGTTGAACCCCTGATACCAAATATGTGAGCACGCATCTTACTGTGTTCATCATAGTTGATCACTATAAAATTATTTAAGTTACACCCCATGATTACTTAGAGGACCATTAAATCTAAAACACAAGTACCCCTTCACACTGCCAGTGATAACCCAAGTTATTACATGTGAAAGCGCAGCACCCAGGTTTTGTGCAAAGTCTGAAAGGGTCCAAATTAAATAACCCAGGCCTGGTGACCCAGCATTTCAACTCCGATAGTAAAAAATATATAGAAGTTCTGCGCCTACTGTACTGCTGCCAAATAATGCCCTCCTGGGTGTACCAAACCCCACACAACATCTAATACAATATAAGAGAACACCACATGGCGCTGTCCATAAATCCCCCAAGATTTAACTACCAACTCTCTATGGTTGGGGTGAATGTACACGTGACTTCGGAAATGCCAGTACGGCGATGTAGGGAGTATCAGATGGAAAAACGTAGATTCCAAACCAGCTAAGATGCCTATCCACTCACCTTTGTGGGAGATGTACTGGCATTTCCGAGCACGTGTACATTCACCCCAACCATAGAGAGTTGGTAGTTAAATCTTGGGTGATTTATGGACAGCTCCTTGTGGGGTCAACTCAGATAGTGCCCAGGGCTGAAGATGGCACATGAGATATGAGGAGAGGAATTTTATACAGATGTTATAATTTTCCATATATTTGTAAATATTGTTCATTGATTTTTTTTTCATTAAAAGTCAACTTTGTTTTAGTGGTCCTTTGTATAGAGCTGGATTAAGGCTTACGGAAGGACTGGGGTACTAAGGAGATGGGGCATGCGTTCAGGATGCCAGATTCCCTACACTGGTAAAAAAAACGGTGACAGAACTCTGACATTGCTCATAAAATCCCTGTGCTCGGATACGGACTGTCGGCACTCTAAATGTAAGTATGGCATAGCTGGTTAGGGTAAAACAGCAGGAGGTAGTCAGGGGTGTGTGTTATGGTTAGGCTGTTGTGTGTGTGTGTGAGTGTGGGGGGGGGTTAGGTGCTAATAAAGGAGGGTTAGGTGCTAATGGGGTACTTTTAGGGTTAGGATGTGTGGAGGGCAGTTAGGCACTAAAGGGGGTTAGCTTTAGACTCCTGGAGGGAAGGAGGTAGGCTTAGGCAGTAGGTAGGGAGGGTCGGAGGTGTTGGGATTGTGTACATTGGGATGCTGCTGCCAGTTTTCTGACCACTGGCATCCCAAGCACTAGGCTCTTGTTCCCACCCCACATATATATATATATATATATATATATACACACACACACACATACACATACACCACCTTTACTACACCTACTACATGTCTGATCCAAGAATGCAGACAAGTAACAGGAGGCAAACACCAAAGCAGCAAGAAGGGCCATGCACCCTTTAAAAAAAATACATTGACGATGCTGCAAGCCAGGCACCACCCAAGCCCGACTGGCAGAAAGGGAACACAGGATCAGCCCAGCGGGTCTTTATGGTGGTAGAGTTGGAGTCAAAACCACCGAAGATGTCTCGACTGCAACTCTTATGCATTACACTGGCCTCTAGTGTATAATAGGGATGGAGGGCCCCTGAGATGAAGGGGATGGGGGGCAGGTAATGTACTGCCTGTCCCCCCCCCCCACACACCCCTATGATAAACTGTAAAGCCCCCCAACCATTACGCAGACATATCTGAAGCTATAAATCTCTTCAGATTTCCCTTGAACTCTCCCAGTTATCGGATCTGAACCTGGGCTAAATTTTCACTCTATTCACTTCTGATCAAACCCCTGACAGCTTCAGATCAGATGGATCTTTGGTTTAGCACGTAAGATTTTTTGGTCAGATGGATCTGAAGGTGACCATACACACGCAGATTTATCTGCAGATCTGGCTGGTTGGAACAAAAACTTGGTTGTGGATGAGAGCAAATTACAGTTGACCATTTGCTTGGAAATGCTGGAAAACTGACAAACTGTCACTCATCCATAACCATGTTTTTGCTCCAACCAGCCAGATCAGAAGATAAATCTTACTAGTGTATGGGCACCTCTAGACTCAGACGCACATCTGATCTGAGGGAGCTCAGATTTGGCCTTTTTTCTTCAGATCGGTCTGCCAGATCCACCTGAATCTGAAGAACACAGGCCAAATCTGACTAGTGGATGGGGGGTCTTAATCCATAGCTGTGACTTTAAGGGATGGGGGAGGCAAGTACAGATTACTGTGGCCACTGTTGCAACCTAGGGTGCAGGGGAGTCGTATCCTCTCCCATTGTGTTGCTGCGATGAAAACCTTCACACATCGGAGAAATGTATTCAATGAGGGGGCATCCCGAATCCTGAGAGACAAATTCTCAACCAGACGAATGTGGATAAAATTCCAGGGTAATATTCCTGCAGTAGTTCAAAAGCTCATTTTAGGATCAGTTTCTGCAGAAGTGCCTCATGTCACTTTTAGGCAGAACCCATGATCGCTATTAAACAAATGGAAATATCATGTGAGTGTGGATCTGCTTGTGATTTGGGGTTTTTTAGGTGGGAGCCAGAGTGTTACTGGCCACCAAAGGACACCCCCCTCCCTATTCCAAAGATCCACTAACATGCGGGGAGACCCAGTGCATGCCACTGATCTGCAGGGAGACCTTGTGCCGCTGTCCTTGCGGGGTACCCACTGCCACTGCTTCAGGTAAAACAGTACTGCTTACACATAGTTCTGCTCTGGTTATCAGTCCGTCTCCAGAATAATAGCTCCATGTATTACTGTTATTTTGTTTTTATAAACTTTATACAGATTTTATGGTGCCTACACACTGGGAGACATTTGCCGATGCCTGTGGCCGACGGCGGGGGCCATGCCCTCATTAATGATATGCTCCGTTGTCTGTGCATGCACAGACTATGGAGCGGGTTGTTAACGACCCACCGAAGTGCACATCAGCTGTCAGCGGGTTCGTACACACTGGGTGATAAAATGAGCTTTATTTTTAATTTTATCACCCAGTAAATACAAGGCTTTAGATGCGATTAGGTGTTTAAAAGTGATGCCTATCTCAAACATTTAAAATCCCTGCTACCCTCCCTCTCTCTTCTCTCTCTTTTTCTTTACTCTCTCTTTTTCTCTCTCCGCTACTCTCGCCCTCCCCATTTCCATCTGCCCCACCCCCTCTCACTTCTCTCTTTTTCTACACCCCCACCCCCCCACTACTGCCCCCCTATCTCACTCCCCCTCCACCTGTCTGTCTAACGTCTCTCCTCTCTTTTTCTCTCCTGGCTCCACCCATCTCTCTCCTTTTCCACATTTTCTCATGCACTTTTCCTCAAAATGCCTCACTCTGTCTCGCTCTCTGGCAAAATCTTTTACTCTCTCTGACACCTTCTCTCTCTCCCTTCTCTCCCTGGCACCCTCTCTCTCTCATTCCCTCTCTCCCTTCTCTTCCTGACACCCTCTCTCCCTTCTCTTCCTGACACCCTCTCTCTCATTCCCTCTCTCCCTTCTCTTCCTGACACCCTCTCTCTCATTCCCTCTCTCCCTTCTCTTCCTGACACCCTCTCACTCTCATTCCCTCTCTTCTTTCTCTTCCTGACACCCTCTCTCTCTCATTCCCTCTCTCCCTTCTCTTCCTGACACCCTCTCTCACACCGTCTCTCCCTATCACCCTCTTTCTTTTTGTCTCTCATTCATTCTCTCCCTAACTCCTGACACCCTGCGTCTCTTTCTTTCTCTCTTTTGAACAGGGGGCCTTTTTAAAATGTTGCTATGGGGCCCACACAGTTCTAGTTACGCCCCTGCCCGCCGGTGACAGCAGATATCCGCTGATGTTGGACATCTGCTACATTTGTCCAGGTGCATTTTACTTACGTCCACCTGAATTACATGGATCTTCAATCATGGTAATCATCTGCACAAATGTATTTACTCAGCACAGTATGAGTTTTTTTGTTTTTCTTCTTAGTAATCTCTTAAACTGTGTGAGATTTTGGGTGAAATGTAATAGGATGAGAGATTCAAAAAGTGAGAGATTTGGTAAGAAATCAACAGGTTTTTTTTTAAAGCCGCAATAATTTACACTGCAAAATGGTTTTGCAGTGTAAATGATTGCCGCTTTAAAAAAACTGGAGATTTCTTACCAAATCTCTCACTTTCTGAATCTCTCATCCTATTCAATTTCACCCTTTGTGTTCGATTTTGACTCCAAATCGACCTGAAATTGAATGGACAGTTTTCAGCTGCATTCGATACTGATTCGATCCCAATGTGTGCTCCCGTTTAGTGTAAATCGAACAGTGAAATAAACTGTGCAGACAAGACTCTATAGTACAGATCTTTACTATATAGTCAAAATTGAATACGTTTGGCTTGCAGTTCGATTCAATCCCGATTCAACCCCAATCGAATCGCATGCAACGTTGCACCATGTGTACACATCATAGCTCTCCAGGTGTTTTGTAATAATGAGTAACTGGCATACCCTTCCCTGCCAGCTGACCTACAAAGGCCACATAAAAATACCCTACTGTACAATAATTTCTTAAACGCAATGGTGGACCGAATGTTAAATACCAAAACATACTGTACATTTGTATTGACTTACAGTATTATTTTATCTTTACCCTGAGCAGAGTGAAAATGGCCACCTTTCTTTCTATTCATTCTGTGTGCTGCTAATTTATTCGCCATTTTGCATACTGGAGCCACTGGAAGGATGAAAAGGCAGCAAGTAATAATGAAATCCAATCCGTGCTCAATATGCGCATTACATGTTTATGTGTCAGATACAATTGGATAATGTCTTTACATTACGTCATTTTTGGTTGTTTAGGACAAATACAAAAAAGTAAGCATTGTATAGATAAGGCAAACCTTTTGTTTTACTTCATTGGTTATCTTTGAATATAGCTAAATGTAAGTACATGATTCATTGACACTTACTAAATAACGCTGCTAATGGGAACTTCTGAGGTCTTTATAGAAATTTACACAACCAATATCCAGAGCTCTATGGGGGATATTAAATGCAGGGTCACGACTGTCAGGCTGGCCTGACAGCCGTGAACCTGTCCCATTCTCGGCCGGCTCGACTCTGATTTGGCAGGCGGGATTCAATGTCCTGGCTGCCGAGCGCCGAGAAGGGGACGTGGCCACGAGAAGCGGGCAGAAATTGTCGAGCTGTGGCGGGAGCTCGTCAATTCCCGTGCCCGACTGCTTGTGAAGGGAATAGCGGCGGGAGGTTGAATATCCCCCTATAAGTTGAGCCTAAATGTTGCTTTTCGTAATAAATAGCTTAATAGAAATATTGCACAAGCACTATTACTGTTAAGTCTGGATTTCTGAGCATCTCAAGGACAATGCAGTCCGTTTCTGCTAGCCAGAAGGGGGCAGGCTTTTACTAATGTTTCCTAAAGACCACCTCTCGTGGTCCAATTTTATGGATATTTCACATAACTCACTACATCCATCTGCAAACCCAGTCAGACAGATGCCCTCAAGATGTGTGTGTGTGGGCCTTGGCGGGAGACCTGATCTGGTCACCTAGATTACAGATAATGGATGTTCATAAGCAGCGTAATAAGCAAGTGACCACCAATGTGGCATAATGTGAACTTGGGGAACTATAATGTGGCTTAATGTGAAATTGGGGAATTACAACGCGTTAAAATGTGGGGTCAATGGGCGGTATTCAATGTGAATACCCTGCGAGGTGCAGCGAATCCTTTTTAGGATTCGCTGCACATTCGCCACGTTCCGGAGCCAGCGGGCTCCGGTATTCAACGTGTCAGGGGCTCGCTGCCCCTGACAGGCGAATATGAGCTCCTGCGGCGATTGCCGCAGGGAGCCTCAGGACGGTGCCAGGCAGAGAGATGGTAGTCTCTCTGCCTAGCCCAGACCTTTGTGGGGGGTTAGGTGTGCTCCCCGGGTGCCAGGCAGCACAGGCTGCCCCCCCGGGGGTCCCAGCAGGCAAGCGTATATTCACTACACAGGATCGTAATGATCGTGCAGTGAATATATGAATATGTAATGAGCGGCTCCGCTCTGGCGCCACCTGCTGGCTGCTGTGTAAAAAAAAAAAAAAAAAAAAAAATATTATTTTTAAAATTAAATATATATTCATGTGCTTACAGCACATGAATAAAAATAGCATGCCCCTCCTCAGAAGAAAATTCCTGATTTTTTGACACCAAATGTAAAAAACAGAACACTTTATTTTAAAAGTTCACATTCCACTTCACCATAAAAAGATAGCGATTGCTGCTCGGTGAATCATGGTGACCAAAACCTTCAAATGTATTCGCCAACTGGTCATTGAATAGGGTGATTCACTGTTTTAGTCAGAAATTCGCCAAACAGCACAAATTCACCATAAAAACCTGGCGAATCAGGCTCATTGAATACTGCCCATTGTGTACGTTAATGTGAATGCGGTGCACTACTGTGGAGCACAAAATTAATTAGGGCACTACTACGGCCATAAAATAAATAACTGCTTTGGAAAGAGGTGTCTCTCTAGAAGCACTGGGGTAGAGACCCCTCCAAAATCTTGCTATGGGGATCACAAATGCTAATTTCACATTGGAAATTTGCATAAATAAAAAAAATCACTGTTTTGAGATGCATTTCAGGAATCATGCTATTCGCTGCCGTGTAAGATTTCTGGATCCGTACCTACATTTAATAGGACAGCATCTACATAACAGGAGACTAAAAGTTTCAGGCTTCGTAAATACTTTTAATACGATTTGGATGTTAATTGGACATTTAATGGCACCCTGAATATTTTTTTGATTGAATACTGAATTTTCCTGCATCAGTAGCTGCAATTTAATGGGGCCCTGGAAGCATATCCTTAAAACTTGGATTGCTAGCGTGCCTTGAGGACCAAAGGCCTAATTCAGAGTTGATGGCTGATGTGCGTATTCACAGATTGAGTGATTATCTATTAACCGTGCATGCGTCAGGATCACAGCAGGCACCCGTGAGCCCAAACAGTGACAGAAATAGCATATGGATCATCATTACAATTCCCCCCCGCAGGTGTTTTAAGGGTGGGTCTGTGACACCTCGATCAGACTGAGTTGTAGAAGGGTCAGACTTACTTACATTTGCACAGACTGGAAAAATCATTTGATGGGTCATGAATGGCATATGGGTGTGCAACAGGATAGCGGATAGTGATATTTTCGCAATTCACTTGCAAATTTTCTTCCGTCTGGGTGGCGGCTATCTACTCACAGTCATCTGCAACTTTGTAAATGAACGGTCAGGTCTGAATGAGGCCCCAAGTTTGGAAAACTATGGCTTATCACATTGGAAATAGTGACCCAGTGATTGATGCCAGTCAGATGTTGACAAGTATTCACTGTCATTTCATATGAACCAATAAGCTTATTTTTTTATAGCTTAAATGGGAAAGGATCTTTCAATTTAGGGTCTCACTTAAATTGTACAGTTGTCAGACCACATTATGACATTACTAGGTAACCGGAGGTAAAAAGAGGGCAGAATTTAATTACTGAGAGACCGATTCAGAACTGTTTTCACAGGCCTGAATTTAGCCCCTCTGCCGATCTTTTGGGTCTGTCTATGTGCAGGCCTCGGCTGCATGCGCCTTTGGCTAAGTTTGTCATCTCCAAGGTGCTCGCAGACTGAGTGACAGGAAAGGGGGCGTTCCTGGGTGGACCCCCCCAGCATTTCATGGGCATGGCAACAAAACCATTGGGCGTGTCCATAGAAATGCTGGGCAGAGGTCACTGTCTGGGGTAGCAGGAGTAGAGGTCACTGTGAGCGGTTATAGGTGGAGAAGGAGCAGAGGCCACCGTGAGCAGACACAGGGGGAGAAAGAGCAATGGTCACTGTGCGCAGGTACCAGGGGAGCTGTGAAAGGGTACAGGGGAGAAGGAGCAGAGGTTACTTTGAGGAGGACCAGGGCAGAGGTCACTGTGAGTTGATAGAGCAATTATTACAGATATTGGAAGATATATTAGCATTCTGGAGTAAGTCATTTTCAGATATTGATTTTGCTACTTCGTCACCGTCTCTGGGTTTATGTGTACTCTAAAGACATTAGAACTAGCTATATTTCCAATTATTTTAATATTCCAAAGATAGCACCATCATGATCACGAATAAAAAGATAATCCTTGGTCACTTGTACATGCACAAACAGCAATAGAACTGTGTCTAACCAAACCACTAACACTGGACACTAACCATTTCTATTGCTCTATTCCCATCAGCAAGCTTATTAAATGTTAAATAGCATTTCTAGTTATTGTGAAAAAGGCACATATAATGGATGTTATAATAGATGTGTTTGCTTACTCCGGCATACACAAGGAAAAGCTAAAACAATATGTAAATACAGTATCTAGGCAACTGTTTTGTTTGTTCTCTCCGATGATATACCAGATGCAAATACCTTACACATATCACAGTCAAAGACACATTTGATTTTCCAGTCCTATAATATAGGAAAATATTTGGAAGCCCTTTAATTACCCTGGGGACTAAACAACATAATGACAGGCTTGGCATTCACTCCAACATACAACTGGCATTCACTCCAACATACAACTGTCCCTGCATGCACCATGCACATTTATAAGTCTTAGCTGTACTTAGGGGTTAAAGAAGTGTGGGGGGGGGGGGGGGAATGGTGTGAAACTGAGCTCCACCACCTGTAAAGACAGGGGGAACTAGTTTCACCACCAACACAGCCCTGCACAGTAATTCCATCAGAAAAGCTTGTACAAGTGGCTTCCTTTTCTGGCATGGCATATGTGATGTGATGCCATCATCGCCGCTGAAGAGCCACTAAAAGGTGCAGACTCTGTGCATGCTTAGGACAAGGTGAGAGGGGGCTGGAGAGACACAGAGAGGTGGGGAAGCTGCTGGAGGGACTTGGGTCGGTGAGAACTGGAGGGACAGACACAGATATGTGTATAAGGGGTAGTTACTTTGGACAGTTTGCGCAAGGGGTACTACTGCTTTGGGCATTATGTGTATAAATGGCAAAACTCTTGTGGGCATTATGTGTAAGTGACACTACTGTTTGGCATACATGTATAAGGAGTACTAGTGTGTAGAGTAACTTGAATACTAGGCACTACTGAGTGTGTCATAACATGAAAAAGGGGCAGTACTATGTGGTGTAATATGAATCTGGGGCACTAAATGTGGTATAATTTTACTACATGTGGTGAATATGATTGTACTACTGTGTGGTATAATTTTAATTGAAGGCACTATTGTGTGACCATTCACCTTCATTGTGAGACCACTCTCCCTTTATAAGGTATGGGAAGTAGGGCACAAATTTATGGTATGCAGAAGGGGCTGAAAATCCTGGCACAGGCCCATGCACTGCTTAATGGGAGGCAGGGGGTGGGGTGGGGGCAATGGCAGAACATGAGTTCCAACACCTATCCAGGACTTGTAGCCCTAGCTATATTGTTGTACATAAGGGAAGATTATTCCTAGCTAGCTGTTACCCCAGCAACCACTCCAAACCACACAAAATCTTACCTCAACGAGCAGGTCTGAATCGCCCCTAAATGCTATAACATAATTCAACAGCATCTGGATAGCCGAAGGTTCTGTATATCTAGTCATGAACAAGGGCTCAGAATAAGTCACTTTATTACCAGAAGCAGATTTAGACCTCATGGGGGCCTAGGCCCCCATGAGGTCTAAATACTGATCTAAATAGGTCTAAATACCGATTAGGGGCCCTCGGCAAGATACCGGTTTGGGGCACTCCTCAAACCATTCATAGCACTATACTTTTGCTGCAGATTGAAGGCAGCATCGATAGAGAACCTTGGTGTGTGCACAGTCTACCGATAAATGCTCAGCTGCGTGAACATCGGCATTGCGTACAAATCTGAACCAGGCTCTTAGTCTTTTGGAAGGAGGCTTAATACCTGTGTCACATTTAAATTAAACTGACTGCCCACACACAGTGGATGAAACCATTATGTGTGTCCAAACTGGAATTATTAAAGAACATCAAAGGGACTTTTGGAGTACGGGCCGACCCTTTAGGAATGTTTTAGATGGCCAGGATATCTTTAAGGGACCCTTTGCGACCTGCTGGGCCCTAGGCAGGTGCGTAGGTTGCTTTGTAGAAAATCCACCTCTGAGGATTACACTTTGCATCCTCATACACTGCCTGAATGCAACGAGCAGAACAAAGGCTTCTATTTATTAACATTAGCTTCCAGTGATATTATAGAAAAATAGAGAAACCACAATTGAGATGTGTGGAGTCTTGTGTTTTCGTTTTAATATCATTGTCGTATTTTGGTTTTGCAAAACCACCCAAAAGTTGTGATTTGGAATTTGAATGTTAGGTTTTGTATTTATTGGAGATAAAAACCATCTAAAATGATTTTAAATCCATAATCTGAAATTCAGATTTGAAATCTGGATTCTGTACTCGGTTTGGATTGGATTTCCTCAAGGGATCTGAACTGGGACTCTGTTAGGCTCGGATCCGCAAAGTTTATGTTGATTTGGATTCCTAAAGAACCAGACCGTGCATCGCTAACCCACAATAGTAATCATTCCTTGCCATATCACTTTTGTTGAATAGGAGGAAGTGGTGAAAGAAAGCATAGAAGCTTTTGTGGTGCAACTGTATGTTTCTCACGGAACTAATTCACTACATACACTTAGCCAATTCCTCAGCCAGTTATTGTTTGGCAGGTTGGCTCTTGCACAGAAATAATGACATACCATATATTATGTTACATTGTAGAATGCAATTTACACTGCAAGAATATTTGGTTTTGCTTTTGGAGGCAATCGTTTTACAAATATCCCTTTAGCCAATCAGAGGATACAAAAATTATGCAGACAGCAAGGGTGCTTAATACCTCTAGGAACAAGCTATTAGGGTGATCAAAGCTTTCAAACACATCCTGAACAATTCATACAGTAGCCTGGAAAAATGTTACATTAATTCAATGCCTAAGGGATGTATTGTATTAGTATATGAAGCTAAGAAAGCAATTGCTTTGACAAATACAGATGGAGCCGGCCTAGTATTTGTGGGGGATGGCAATACAATTGCCAGCCCCCGCCATCCATTGGAAGGGGGCGCGTGCGCATGAGACGTTTGTGCGCCCCATTCTGACGGAGCTTTCCACTGCCGTCTGCCCCCTCCCCACTCGCCGTCGACTGTAATTATTGTCGTCGTCCCCCCCCCCCGAACCATGCCTGTCTCCACCGAGTGACTGGGATGTGCGTGTGTGTGAGACGCTCGCGTGTCCCAGTCTAATGGAGCCAAAGGGAATGAGATGGGCTACATCTGTACCTCCTAAAATCGTACAACAGGCAGTACGGATGGTGTAATGGTTAGCATTACTGCCTCACAGCACTGAGGTCATGGGTTCTATTCCCACCATGGCCCTAACTGTGCGGAGTTTGTATATTCTCCCCTAGATTGAATGAATGAGTGTGCATGTACATGTGGTAGGGAATATAGATTGTAAGCTCCTCTGGGGAAGGGACTGATGTGAATGTTCAAATATTCTCTGTAAAGCACTGACGAAAATGTGTGCGCGATATAAATAACTGGTCATAAATAAGTAAATAAATACATAAAGTAAATAAATAAAACTCATGTCCAGGCCATAAGCAGTTGGTGTCACACCTTCACCATTAACATAAAGGGGGAAATTTACTAAGATGTGTATTCTACTTCACATGTGATGTTTCTATGGGCAACCAATCAGATCCTGTCTACTATCTTCTAGAGGTTGCTAAATAAATAAGGAGTAGATTCTGATTGGTTGCCTATAGCAACATCACATGTGAAGTAGAATACACATCTTAGTAAATTTCCCCCAAAGTCTCTGGGGTCTTTGAGCCTTTGAGGCTTACAGGTCACTTGTTAGATTATCTAATAAAAAATACATTTATATTAAATCTTGCGCTGCTCAAAAGGCAAACCCCTGGCTTTTACAAACATAAACATATACCTTTATTAAAGCCTTGATCACTCATTGATTTGGGAACCTTGGGTTAAGTGTCTGTAGCGGCAATTCCTTTTTTTGCATGTTTATAAACACAACTACATTGCTACTACAACATTGCGTCAATTGTATTCATTTGTAGAATTAAAATTTTGCATTGATATTTTAAAAAAATATTACAATTTATGTTTGATTAATTTCCATCCTTGTGATTTAGATACCCATGCATTTTCAGTGGTTTGTATACACTATCTTCATGGATATATATTGAGTACCACATGGCTGTATCATTGATCACCTCCAGGCGCAGGGGCTCTGATAGGAGTAGTTTTCAGGGACTGCCACACTATTACAAATTTACAGTTTGCTGAGTGTTGAGTGCTGGGGAGGGATACTTCAGATCCCTTTCTGAGTACTTTTTGCAGAGAATAGCCTTAGCACTACTTTAGCTATTGGAAGGAAATTAGACAAGCATATACAGATGGCGTCACGTTTATTTGTAGTGCTGGTGCACCGAGGTGACCCGATAGTCAGGATAGGGATGCAAGAGCGTGCGTCCATTGCCCCTATATGCCTCAATGTCAGATGCAGTCCCCTGTAGATACATCCCGGGAATACATAAAATTTACAGGTGCCTCTGAAAAACACCTGTTTTTGTAAAATATATGTCAAATAGGTGCCTTAATCTGTAAATGGAGGTGCTAAAAACTATATATTTTTCTCTTTATGAGCATTATTCATGTTTGGAAGTAAAGTACCCAAACCCCACCCCAGAAACTGCATCAGGAACAAACCATGCTGCCATGCAAGGGGAGCAAATACATTCATATTTTTTCTGTGCAGGGTAATACTGCTTTTCCATGTAGCCCACACATGTTTGACAGCTCTATTTTTACACTGTAATTTAGATTTAAATTTGAGCACCCAACCTAAATCTTAAATCTCTCTGCATGTTTCATCTGCCCCACCTGCAGAGCTGCAGTACATGGTTTTGCCCAGTTGCTTGCTTTTTTTCTTTACTTACAAACATGAATTAGGCCCTATGTACTTACTGGTGATATGGTACACAACAAAATTAATTTCATTGGGGGGGCATTCTAGAAGGTAGAGTTTGTCTAGACCCGAAATGTCACAGCTGTTAGAGAGCCCCGTGTTGCCTCAGCCGAGTTTGCACCAATAGCAGACAACATGCAGTTATATCATTGGCCCTGCTTCTTCCACCATGCATTGCCAGCTTTTACAATTCTGTTGTCTGGGAGAGCATGCCAGCAGGCCACCGTCACTGGGCAAACCACAGATGAATTGTTGCTTAGATGAACACACAAAACGGAAAGGGAAGGAATTGCATTTTTCTTTTTTGGTGTCACAACGGAGAACTGTGCGTTTTCCTTAATTTTATTCAAAGTGGCGAACAGTCCGCATACCCCTCAGACAGAGTAATTCTGACTCATGGGCGATTAAAGCATTCAGACAATAACATTACATCTCCGAGAAATAATTTAATATCATTCTTCATGCGCTAAATCCTAACTCCATAACATGCAAGTGTTAAAAAATAAAAATTAAAAAAATATAAGGTGCCTTTTGATGCTGGCAGTTTTATATTTTTAAGCATACAGTCTTTACATGATATTACATCATGACTTTTCAAATGTACCTTTAGTAAGCTTCAAATGTATCAAAATATACAGTACTATTGCATATTAGATATCCTTTTTTTGCCCCTGAGTCAAGTAAAGAGGATTTTAAATACAGAGAGGAAAACAGCCATTAAAAGCACTTACAATTTATTTTGAAGGTACTTATAAAATTAACTCTTTTGGATTACTTTCCAGGAAGACCAGGGTCAGATTCGTGCCTGTGCAGGGACATGTTCCCTTTGTTGTGTACAGAAGAATCTGGCAAAGACGTGTGTCTCATTGGGTTGAGATATGATGTACAATGCCTTGACGGTAACTCAAGTGGAGATCCATGCTCATGATCTGGTAGTGAAGTCAGGTTGTCCTCGGACGTTGTCTTTAGATGGATTCCACTAGAGAAGGATTCTTTGGATTTTGGTGTGGACATTTCAAAGTCTACAAATTCAGGACTCTGTGAGGTTAGACAAAAATAAACAAATATACGATTATGGTGAGTTGATATTGATGACCATTATCTGCACCTTCAGGTAGACACAAAAATGTGGCCCAGAAGGTACCAATATACATGTGCATCCATAGGAAAAGGTTTATGAACATTTTTTATGGGTTCTCTTAGAGGATCCTCAGATAGATGTAAGCAGCATTTATTTAAGATGAAGTGGAGTCAAAGACTATACCTGCAATAGGAATCCAAAAAGCAGTTTCTGCCCAACAAAGACCATAATTCCTGACAAGAAGCCTCAGCAAGGCGATTGAGTATTACCAAACTAAATTGAAAAAAAATGGGCACCTCTAGAAGGCAGTGGTGTTCAGTGATGGACTAAATATAGGAGAAACCAATTGTGCTCTTTAAATGAGGGGGGGGGGGGGGGGCTGGTCCTCACCTGGCTCAGAACATCCTGTTAACTTTGCCTCTATCGATTATCCGTTTAATTTAATTTCCTTTATATGGGGGGGGCCTTTGGGGGTGTGTGTATGTTTAGTTTAGTGTGGGTTGGGTTGGGTGGGAGGGGGTATGTTAGGTTTTTTAGGTATAGGTTAGCTAAGATAGTGAGGTCATATCCTATTTTTGATGCAGACTCAATTTGCATTTAGCTAAATGCCACTAATCTACTCCCTCTATAGACATAGTTTTAGTGGGTTTAATGGTTAAGGTTTAGGGATCCAGGTATATCCTAAGTTGGGGTTAGGTTATACAGGGTGGGGGGTTTTGAGGGGGTTTACTTTGGGTTTTTTTGAGGGGTGATTTACTTTTGGGGTATGCCGTTTTGTTTTTTATGTTGATAGACTGCAATATTTCTTGCTTTATGAGTCAGTGCAATGTTAATTTGTCTATTCTTACCAACAGTAGTTTATGTACACTTTACTGTATAATCCTTAGTTTTATACCTCTTTATATATATATATATATATATGACCTGTCCAACCTGGATGGCGCCTCCAGGTGGATTGGTTGATACTTTCCTGCTGTAGAGGTATTTTATATGTATCCGTATCTGCCCTTATTTTTTACATATTGTATGTGCATAATATGATGGAGGGCCTTGCACTGCTTGCTTATAAGTCTATCTTGTGTTTTGTATGTTTATGCAAAAATTTAATAAAAATACTTTAATAAAAAAAAAAAATAGGAGAAACCCCAGGTGGCGCCCACTGCCTGGGGTGTAGCTACTCTAGGGATCAGGTTCCAGGCCGTGCACTCAAATTAAAAATATGTTACCATATACTGAACAGACCTATGGTGTATTTTCTACAGTGCATTGCTGTTTTTATTCTGGTACATTATCATGCATGCACTAGCTATATACTGTATATATACAGTATATATACAGTATATATATATGTACATATACATACATATATACACACATACAGGTCGGGTCTCCCTTATCCGTGTATTCCAAAAACCAAAATATTCCAAACTCCGCGGTTTTTCAGAATATTTTAGATTTTTTTTCTTCCCCCGCCCTTTTTCTCATACTTACCTCATCCCCCGATGTCCACGCGGCCTCCGGGATCCTCTCCAGCGGCATCTCCGGTCCCAGGTGTGCATTGGGCAAATGCGTCCGTGCACTCGTGCAATGCACCCCTGGGACTGGAGAAGAGTATCCTGAAGGCCACCGTGGACGCTGGGGGACACCATGGACGTCGGGGGACAATTGGGGCACCACCAGGCGACCAGGTAAGTATGAAAAAAAAGTTCCAAAATCTGAAAAAATCCCTTATCCAAAATGCTCTGACCAGACCCCTAAACATGGACCACCACTGTGGCATTTTGCTGGTGGGCCCTTAATCCCCAATCTGACACGAGATATGTACTATAAACCACCATTACCTTTTGTATTACAGTAATGTATATTTTAGAACACAGATATGTGTACTTTAATCATTAATGATTTTAGAGCTCAATATCATTGTTGCAGCAAGTAATACAACACTTTTTAAAATGATATTCAGTTTGTACTATCTGTAGGAAGGTATAACTACATAGCAGCTCAGTAACAGGCACTTGTAAGCTAGTGGGGAACCTGCAGCGTATGTGGCCAGAGGCGTACCTAGATATTAGTAGGCCCCATAGCAAAAGTTTGTAAGGGTTCCCTATTTAGCAACTGATGGTGATAAATGTATGTAAAACATATTAGTTAGACAGCAAAGATGGGGCCCCTTCAGCTCTGGGCCCCATAGCAGCTGCACCCCTTGCACCTATGGTAGTTCCGCCCTTGGATGTGGCATGCTTCTCCGGTACACCCATACTAGAGTTGGCCCAGGCTAGAGTTCCATCGCCGGGCTCTCCGCATTATTTTGCTACGGAGTTTAACCTGGTTCTGCCCCTGCTGTAAGCAGGTTGCTTCGGCTATGGGGCAACTTTACGGTATGTTCCTCAGAGTTGTAATCAACTGGACAAATTTTGTCATTTTGTAGTATACTGTATCTAAGCAAGTTCATTATTTATATCAATGTTCTTATTATCTATACAGAAAGTATTATTGTAGCCAGTTTGCAGGTGTTTTTTGAATGTTTGTGCCACAAACTTGCCTGGGATGAAGGAGAGAAGCTTCTGTCTGTTTTGATAGATGACCTGGGGTGTACACTCTGTACTTGTCTGACAGCTGGCCTCGGATATTCTGAATTGGCTGTTACCATGCTATAAGCTGGCGGAACAAGTGATGACTGTCTCTGCAGGAGCTGGAGGATAGCCTGGATATCAGCAGTCATTTGCGATTCTAACCTGTAATTAAAAATTAACTATGAATTAATACAGATACACAAAATCTACTGCAGCTTTCTGCTTGGCTGGAAAGGTTATTTCAGGTACATTTCAGGTATAGGAAACTTCTGGAAGAAATAATTTCTTTATAGCCCTGTTAATGAACACTGGAACTTGTCAACGGTTAGTAAACTGCGGTTATTATTCCTATAAATATGTCGGGAGTACATCACTTATATAGATTAGATATAGGTGATTTATAGATGTCTACAAGTCAATTTTTATTTGAGAGTACTGTTCATTTGTATATAATAACACATGTACATAAACCTAAACCAATGCAGTATGTCAATTTCCCATGAGTGATACATCACTAATTAAATAAAACAAAAACATTATTCAATATTTGTTAACATTCTACTATACCACAGGTTCTCAAAGTCAGTCCTCAGGACTCCACACAGTGCATGTTTTGCAGATCTCCTCACAGAATCAAGTAAAATAATTAGCTCCACCTGTGGATCTTTTAAAATGTGTCAGTGAGTAATGAGTGCAGGGTCCTGAGGACTGAGTTTAGGGATAGGGATTTAAAGATAAAATAAATGCATATCAGTGGGCTATTCTAATTTATACATTGCACTAGGTGGTCACAAAGTGTATAGCTGTTCAAAGTTGTTAAAGCTGTTTTAAGTCAACATAGATGGCCCCTTCCTAAATCCATTTCTCTCACAGTATTGGCCTTAAACACCCCCCCCCCCCTGTTCCCATAGCCTAACCCTAACCTTCCCCTCCCCGCAGCCTAACCCTAAGTCCCCCCACTAGTGCCTAATACCCAGGGCCGGTGTAAGGCTTCTCAGCACCCTAGGCAAAACTCCAGCCTACTGCTGCCCCCCCCCCCCCCATACTGTCACCAATAATAATTTTCCAACCCCTTAATGCATACTTGATTAACACTCTGGAATAGCAGGGAGCCTCCCAAAATTGAGTGGTCCTCCCAACCCCCCAGGTAGGTGGGCAAGACTCTTGCTTTCTCTGGAGGCCCCCAGCACCCTCCCCTTTGCCACCCACAGCAGAGTACAGGAAGAGAGGGAAGCAAAATAGGGAAGTATGCCTCAAGAGAAAGTATGGAGGTGAGGTTTTGGAGGTTCCACAGCAACCACCTGCATTAAGTACAACAAGGATCCTCACAGACATCCTTTATTTTTTAATAGGCAGACTTGGTGTCGCCCCCCTAGATCCTGGCCCCCTAGGCAGCTGCCTAGAGCTGCCTAGTGGTAGAGCCGGCCCTGCTAATACCCCTTTCACATCAGAGGTAAATTACCGGGTGAAAGCTTTTCAACCTGGGAATTTGCTGGAAAAAAACCCAGTTTCTTTCTTTTGGTGTGAACATGGGTCTTAAATCTCGGTACTCCAACCCTGCTCTTGACCATGGTCGGAGGGCCAGGATTTAAGACCCATGTTGACCCGTTCACACCACAGAAAAACCTGGGTTTTTCAGCAAATTCCCAGGTTGAAAAGCTTTAACCCGGCAATTTGCCCGTGGTGTGGTGGGATCAGGCTGCACCCGGCAAAATTATATAGCACTCACAAATGCCAGGTAATTGCCAGGTGGCTGGTGTGAAAGGGGTATAAACCTAACCCTTTCTCTCAAACCCCCGGCTGAATGCTACTTTGGCCTGCATACTCACCGATCTGGATGTCTACTGTTGGTAACCCTATCCCATTCAATAGTCCAGTGCTGGAGTTTTCATGGCAGTCGGATGCCGATGCCGGTGTACTGAACGCCAGCATCCTGACTGCTGGGATGCTGACTGCATCCTGGTTAAAGTACTATATTTTCTTAGTACTTTTACTATATTGAGCCACATTGTCCTCTATTTCTATTTCATCAGTGAACCTGTAGCACTTTTGTATTTTTTTTTTTTTATTAAATCTATTGGCTGAGCCAACAAAATGAAGCGTGCCAACAAAAAACACTACATAACATTAAACAAGTAACTATTTACTTTTTAACTGGGGAACAAATCTATAAGTTGTAAGTGGACTTTGATAAACTATTCTTCATTGGTATGCTTATCATAAACAGAAAACTAAAATCTATTTACACATAGGGGCCAATTCAGACACACAATTTGATCTCCAGTGATCCTACATATTTTGCTCTGGAACGTGTCTAATAGATTTTAGCTTGAAATGAAAAGACAGAACTAAAGCCACCCACACACGTTGCGATGGGGCGGTGCGGTGCGATGCGAGGCACGCTCCCATGCACATACATACATACTTAATGTGCTGCCTGTGCTTTTTTAACTAGATTGCATCACATCTAGTTCAAAACGCACGGTGCTTTAATCTAGTTCAAAATGCACAGAGTTATCACTCCTGGCAGCTTAATATAATCAAAATATTTTTAAATAACACAATAAATCTAGATTTGATTTTGAGTTCCAAACACAGCCAGCAGAGGGAGAGCTTGCTCAGTGCTTTATAAAAAGTGCCAGGTTTTTGCTCAAGTTCTGCGGTTTTAAATGACTATGAACAAAATTAGGTTTTCAGGCTCTTAAGCAAATTTCTGAATATCAAACAGGTAAAATAATCTAGTAAAGGCAAAGGAACATAATTTGTTTGTACTGCAAGCTATGCTGGATATTTGAATACAGAAGCAGATTAATTTGTATTTACTCATACTGACCAGGAGCTTTAATTAGTTATTTTCATTTTGTTCGACTCTACTTTTCAGCATTCATATTCATTAAGTAGCATATTGAATTAAATATGCAAAAATAAAAATAAACATATCTATTCAAAAATGTTATAAACATAAGTTAATGGTCTTTTCACCATCAGCTGACTTTATCCTATCAGTTTTTATATGCCCTCCTTTGCGCCCTACATACGGGGAGATGGGTACTTGTGTAATATCTGGGCACCCGATTATTTGATTGTATGCCTTAACTTAAGGCATACAATCAGATGCGATGCGACGCGATTTTCGGCAAAATAGCATCGCATTGCAACCAAATCACATGCGATGCGATCGACGTGATTTTCCATAGGATTCAATGTTAAATGGTCCTGTTCATACCCCCACTATCACAGTGGGCATGGAGTTGATTTTATATAGCGTGGCGAGCGCAGCGAGCCCCCGAGCCCGAAGCGTGGCGATCGCAGTGAGCCCCGCGAGGGGACGCGGATTTCTTAAAATGTATTCCGCGTCCCCTTGCGCGGCTCGTTGCGCTCACCACGCTTCAGGCTTGGTGGCTCGCTGCGCTCGGCACGCTATATAAAATGAACTCCATGCCCACTTGAATAGTGGGGATATGAACAGGACCATTTAACATTGAATCCTATGGGAAAATTGCGCCGATCGCATCGCATGCGATTTGGTTGCATGCGATGCAATGCGATTTTTCCGACCCGATCATAAAATGGGGCGCCCAGTTATTACACAAGTACCGGGAGATGTGCTGCTGAGTGTTCTGAGCGATGCTAGATTCCTCAGAATGCTCAGCAAACAGTGCTGCACGCCGATGTGTGTGCTGAGCGATCTGTCAGGGCCAGTGTTCTCCGGTAAGAACACTGGCCCTGACACTGGCATTTACAGGTTTATCCAGCATGCTGGATATTAATCGCCGGGCGATATCGTTGTCGGGGCTGCGCATCGCTATGGCCCCTACACACGGAACGATGTAGGGGCATTTTCTAACCGATCTAGTGAGATTGCTTAGAAAATGCCCCTAAATCGCTATGTGTGTAGGCCCCTTTAGAATCTTTAGGTGTACACTATAGCACAGCAGGTGCATCTTTGCCGCGGCCGTCCTGAAAATAAGCGTCATCAGGCATATGAAGTAAAAAGACACCCATTGCCGGCTTCTATGATCCGGTGCTGCATCTTCAAAGATGCAGTATTGGATCACCTGAATGAACAACGGACATCATTGGTGTATTTATAATGGGTGCAGTGCGTAAAGGCTCCTCGGCCCATGGGGACCCATAGTGCGCACACTACACAAGAAAAAAAGAGCTAACACCCCCATTTTATGGGACACTTCCTGGCGCTGACAGAATCGCCACCCACAAATGCCATCAGTATGCCAATCATGCTGCGTGGTTTGGGGCACTGTCAGCAACATCGTATTCCAAGACCTGCACATGCTCAGATCTTGAAGATCTTTGAACACCGTCCAACTATGCGAAAGTTGTTTTTTCCATCGTTTACTCTCTTGCTCTACAACCTTGTATTCTTATCATCTATAAAGAGGGAATTTTTTTCTACCATAGGATAAAATGAAGACAAATGCATTGGACAATAAAAACATGCACTTGGTAAAGTATACACTTAAAAGAAAATTCTATGAATAAAAAAGCAATTCAACGTTCTTATTTTTTTTGTCACCGTCCAAATACCACCCACAGAACACGGTTTGGTACTTGTGAGTTATCCGGGCGTCCGATTTGTAAATCGGGTCGGATCGGGACATCGCATCGCATCGCATGCGACCATCGGATGCGATGCGTTGCGATGCGATGCGATGACCCGATTTTTCCATAGGAATCAATGTTAAAATGGACTGAGTCCATTTTAACATGGAATTCAATGGGAAAAAGGGTCCTTTTCATACCCCTACTATCCAAGTGGGCATGGAGTTGGATATAAACCTGTGGCGAGCGTAGCGAGCCACCGAGCCCGAAGCGTGGCGAGCGTAGCGAGCCCCGCGAGGGGACACGGAATACCGTCCCCTCGCGGGGCTCGCTTCGCTCGCCACGCTTCGGGCTCGGTGGCTCGCTACGCTCGCCACAGGTTTATATCCAACTCCATGCCCACTTGGATAGTAGGGGTATGAAAAGGACCCCTTTTTCCATAGGAATCATTTTAACATTGATTCCTATGGAAAAATCGGGTCATCGCATCCGATGATCGCATGCGATGCGATGCGATATCGCATCGCATCGCATCTGATTGTATGCCTTAACTAAAGGCATACAATCAAAAAATCGGACGCCCAGATAACTCACAAGTACCCACGGTTTTATAAGTCTCTATTAACCCTTTGAGTGCCAACATGTATGTGAGAGACAGAAAAAAGTCCTGCACCCCACCAAATTGATTATATATTAATTGATGTTCATTTATTGATTAATAATTTTGGGTCGGCCAGAGTTTACTCGTCGTTAGGTACTGCTGCTCTACTTGGGATTGCTCAAAGTCCCAGGCAGAGAGAAGAAAACATGGAAAAATAGAGCTGCGCACCCAACTGGAGTATATGGAAGCAGTTTAATACTATTACACAAATACAATATAGAAATAAAAAAAATAATAATAAAAAAAAAATGAAAATACAATAAAAACACAGAATGTAAAAAAGAGGGAATATACAACCGGTTGTATTAATTATAATCCAGTCCTGGTAGTATCGTTTAGTATCAGGTTAGTACTGTTAAAAGCATATTATTACTGACAGTCACTGTGCATTCCCGGATTTTGATGTCATTATTAGAAACGTAGTATATTGCAGTATTTGTTAGTAGTTCAATGAAGTTTTAATAATAACTTTTTACGTCTGGCCAGACAATTAGTGGTACCTTACAGATGACCTTGTGCTGCTATGTCCTGTCCTCCCAGTTGATGGCGCTGATTAGCCGAATTTTCAACTTTATCCGGAGTATGTTTCTCAGGAAAGCTGGTCACAGTGTAAGCAGAGGTACCGATCCTCTTAAGTGTATTGCCGGTGGACTTGTGCTCTCCACACACTTCATTGAACTACTAACAAATACTGCAATATACTACGTTTCTAATAATGACATCAAAATCCGGGAATGCACAGTGACTGTCAGTAATAATATGCTTTTAACAGTACTAACCTGATACTAATCGATACTACCAGGACTGGATTATAATTAATACAACCGGTTGTATATTCCCTCTTTTTTACATTCTGTGTTTTTATTGTATTTTCATTTTTTTTTTATTATTTTTATTTTTATTTCTATATTGTATTTGTGTAATAGTATTAAACTGCTTCCATATACTCCAGTTGGGTGCGCAGCTCTATTTTTTCATGTATGTGAGAGAGGCGCAAAATATCCACTGAAAACGCCAGCGTCGCTCACATTTGTTATATAAATTCAAATAAATAATGTTGGGTACTTGTGTATTATAGCGGCGCCCATCGCATCGCATACCAAAAGGCATGCGATGGTATGCAATGCTATATCGCGCGATATTGTACAATGTCATACAATTTTAATATTGTATGACATTGTATATGGCATACAATGCCATACAATGCGATGCGATAAAAAATTGTATAAGCTTACAATGTTAAATGCACCCCCACGCCACCCCCCCCCCCCCACTATAAACGTGAACCCGAAGCATGGCGAGCGCAGCGAGCCCACGAGGACTAAGCAATTTTCAGCCCAGCGATTTTCCGCATCATTGCTGTCCATACACGCTGGGCAAAATCACAAATTTACTCACACAGTTACAGGTGGGCCGAGTGCAGTAACTCACTAGCACCGGAGTCCTTTTTAAAATGACAGAACCTGATTGGTTGGTACTTTATCACTCTCTCCCAGCTTTGATAAATCCCCCCTTAGTAGGAGGTTGTGGAATATGATAAATTATAATAACTATGTTACCGTGTGGAAGTCACCCATGTGGGAAAGCCCTTATTGAAGATACACAACACGAAACAACCACTACTGGTTTCACTGTCCCTTATTCTAAATGATGATTGTCCTCTATTATGAAACTAGGTACTTGTGTACTATCACGGCGCTTATCGCATCGCATACCATAAGGTATGCAATGGTATGCGATGCGATGCGACGAGATTTCCCCCGATGTCATACAATGTTAAAATTGTATGGCATTGTATATGGCATACAATGCCATACAATGCGATGCGATTTTAAATTGTCTAAGCACCCTAATGGGGGCTTACAATGTTAAATGCACCCCCACGCCACCCCCACTATGAACGTAAACCCAAAGCGTGGCGAGCGCAGCATGCCCGCGAAGGGCGGCGGTATGTTTCCTCCGACCTTTTCATACCCCCACTATCCACGTTGGCGTGGAGTTGATGCTATCTAGTGTGGCGAGCGCAGTGAGCCACCGAGCCCGAAGCGAGCCCGCGGAATACATGTAAAGTAATATGCATCCCCTCGCGGGGCTCGCCACGCTTCGGGCTCGGTGCACCGAGCCCCACGGAATACGTAATACGCGTCCCCTCGCGGGGCTTGCTGCGCTAGCCACGCTTCAGGCTCGGTGGCTCGCTGCGCTCGCCACACTATATAAAATGAACTCCACGCCGACGTGGATAGTGGGGGTATAAAAAGGTCGGAGGATGCGTATCGCCGCCCATCGCGGTCTCGCTGCGCCACGCTTTGGATTGGCGTTCATACTGGGGTGGCGTGGGGGTGCATTTAACATTGTAAGCACCCATTTGGGTGCTTATACAATTTAAAATCGTATAGGGGGCTTATACAATTTTAAATCGCATCGGTGTGCATCGGGTGTATGGCATGCGATGTGATTAAAAGTCGTGCAACTTAATATCGGGGGCGCCGTGATAATACACAAGTACCTGAAACTATTACTTAAAGCAGAGTTCCTCCCTGAAGACGTCTATTCTATATATATATATGATGTGTATATACAATTGTGTCCTGTGCTCAGGCCTTATGTTATTGGTTACATACAGTATGCAGAGATAATGAGAATAAAATGTGGCTTTCCGCTGTAGTGTAAGTACATTGCAGCCATTTACACTGTACGTACCTGTTCATTTGTTCTTGCATTAAATCTAACCTGTGCTCCACTTCTCCATACGTCAGGTCATTTTCGCCTTCGCAGATCCCCCAGGCTACATTGTTTAATGCTGTGTGATTGGTGGTTACACTGTCCTGCAGCACAGCAGCTTCTCTCTCCCACGTCCTGGGAGTCGCTATATCTGCAACACAACAATAAACACATTATTACATTAAGGGCTAGATGCAATTATTGTACATGCAGTCATTACCATGTAAGGAAAAGGATGGAAGACTTGGGCTTTGAAGCCCCTTTTCCTCACACATTAACCCATAGAGGGCCAGATGCACTAAGCTTCAAAAGTGATAAAATGGAGAGTGATAAACAGCCAGCCAATCAGCTCCTGTCTGACATTTTTTAAACACTGTCTGTGACAGGGCAGGCACTTTTGAAGCTTAGTGCATCAGGCCCAGAATCTGGAATAAGGGACAGATGTATGAAGCAGTGATAACAGAGGAGAAGTGATAAAGTGCCTGATACTTTATCACTGACCAATCAGCTCCTGACTGTTAAGTTACAGGCTGGGTTTAAAAGGGGACAGGTAGGAGCTGATTGGATGGTGATAAAGTACCAGGCACTTCTCCTCCCTTATCACTGCTCATAGTTGCCTACCCTTTTGCTTTCTGCAGGAGACTCCCTGACATAGCAGCAATCTCCCTCTCTCCCTCATTAGTCTAGCAATCTCCCTCATTTCCCCTAGCCCACATTACACTGTTACATTTTTTGGGAAAAAGGAATGAGTGATAGATACATTTACATTGAATCATCAGCACCATTTCCCAGCACGTTACCATGTATAGTAGCTCTTACTAACTGCTTTTTAGGCTCATCTATATTTGGATCTAAGTCATTTTAAAAGATTCCTCTTAGATGTAGCAGTACACACCCACGCTTCTAGGTGCCACGTTCACAATCTTTTTTCACAATCTCTCCATATACGGAACTAGACACACCCTTTGGGAGGAGCATGACACACCCCCTCAATCGGGCGCTGTGCAAAATTGTACTACCAACTGTAATCTCCTTGAAACTAGTTTTCAAAAGTCGGCAAGTATGCCACTGCTTCATACATCTACCCACATGTTCCTGGAGATATGAGTGAACAGCTCTGTGGCACACACAATGCGGGTGGTTAATGCAGTTTTAAACTCTTCAGTCTTGTGTCAACCTAATGACCATGTTGACCTATTTCATGTGTTGACCTAAGTTCTCTCAACCCTATGACTTTTTTCTCATATGGACAAAACCATGTTACACTGCAGGTGGGGCAGATGTAACATGTCCAGAGAGACTTCCGGAAGGCATTTCTTTTTATTCCTGGGCGGCAGCTTCAATTGCAAACATTAGCAGCTTTGCAACCTAGAAAATAGCAATTGCATTTGTGTGCAAACATGAATTAGGCCCAATGTTCAATTTACAGGAGTAATACTGACAATGCAACCACCTAGACCTGGCTGGCTGGGCAGCGGCGTAGCTACGTTTTCGGCGCCCCCCCGCCGTTAGGGGGGGGGCGCCCCCCGCCGCCCATTCAAATCCCCCGCAGCCTTACCTTTCGCGCTGGTCCCAGCGGCTCCGTTCTTTTGCTGAGGACAGCAGACAGTTTCAGAGAACTGTGTGTGATATGGGGGCGGCCATTTTGTGGTGGACCTCAGCAGAAGAACGGAGACGCCGGGACCAGCGAAATAGGTAAGCCTGCGGGGGATTGGGGGGAGGTGTAACTATAGCACCGCAGCCCCCGGCGCCCCCATATGCACAGCGCCCCCCCGCGGTGGCGGGGGCTGCGGTGCTATAGTTACGCCACTGTGGCTGGGACAGGACACTGATAACTGTATTTAGAGTTATAAATATACAAACCTCCCAACAAATACAAATTGATCAGCCCAAATCCAGCTCAGATCGGCCCATAAACGACACCCCCTCTCACGCCATGCGATTTATGTGCATGTGGAGGCTCTCTTGGTGAACGGACTCGGGGACTTGCATAGTCGCTGGCTCGTTCGCACGGAGCAGTGCGGGTGGTGGGTGTGGTGCGGTGGTCCCGGGTCGCGCACATGGGAACGCCCAGCGTTTCATGGGCGTCCCCATGGTACCACTGGGCATTCCCATGGGATTGCGGGTGGGAGAAGGTGTGCTGGTGGCGGGCGGCTGACATCACATGACGCGTCAGCTGCCCGCCTTGTCTTCGGCCAGAAGCCCCCAAATATAAGTCAATCTCTACTCTTTGTGTGCCATGGAGAAATCATTCGATGGTCGGCGACCATCAAATGATTTCTCCTGCTGCGGCCACATATGAGAGGATATGTCTTCATGACACATCCACTTGCATGGTTGCCAGGGGATACAGCGGCAGCAATTCGGCGGACGGCAGGGCAGGCCCTCTGGGACTCAGTAAACTGCGAGCAAGTCAACCAGAATCAGGGCCTATGTGTATGGTGTAATAGCCCTTCTTCATTGTTTTGGATAACTAGCTAGTAAGTACAGGACAAGTCAGAGTAATAGACACATAACACCGTTCCTATGGTTCCTCCATAACAGTCATGCCCATGCATGTTCCTGGCTGGCAGATACAGTAATCACTCCAGTCCCTTGCTGATAATTCTCAGTTCCCTCTGCTAGCACAGGCGGACATCCCAAGTACAATAACCAGAGCAAGTCAACCGTAAAGCCAGACACACGAGTCGTCTGAAGTCCACAGAGAACAGTTCTAACAACTATTACCGATCAGAAGCCTCAGTGCAGGTAACGGTGTGCGGCCAGTAGCTCCGGCTCGGCCTGGCCGCTTTGCTGATGGCTGATGCACAGGCCGATTGATTGTCAGATGGGTTTATCATGCTAATTGATATAGCATCCTTCAACCTGTCATTGTGTACAGTATATGGACAGAGGTTTTGTTGGCTATTATCATTATTACAGAACTGGTCGTTACATTTCTTCTTCATTCCTAAGCATTCAACCACTCTGCAGAATTCACTGTAGAGACCTCTGTCTGCGTAGACAGGACACAGAGCTACCCATTGATCTAATGCTTTCTATGGTTAATAAAATAGAAAGAGCTTGGTTTTATTTACAAAGGGTATTACATCTGCACCTAGCACCTGACAAAGGGCCAACTTCATATGCAGCAGCTGTGCTAAAATATGCTTTCCAAGAACGTGGCCACAGGCCTAAGCATGACCCAACAGTCTGGAATATTGGGCCTTTCCCACCTCCATGTCAATCATGCTGCAGCTCAGGGGATGCTGTGACCGACGGGGCAGACAGAGCTCAGCGCGCACGTGGTACAGATCCCTGTGCATACGCAGATCTGAAAACATCAGAAATGTAGGGAACCATTGGGTTTGCGAACATCTCTGAATGTAACCCAAACTGCACACAGAAAATAAACATGCGAGAGACTGCTGAATGAGGCACAATATATTGTTAGAAAATTAGTTAAAATGAAAAATATTGTCGTAAAAAAAAATATATATATATATACACAGATAGAGCCATCCTCATCTAGTCCTTTAATAGGATTAAGTAAACCAGAGCTGTCGGACTTAATCCTATGCTAATCCCCTACTGCAGGACAGGCCAACCTGTGGCTCTCGAGATGTTGTGAAACTACCAATCCCAGCATGCCTTGCCACAGTTTTAACACTCCCTTATAGCAAAACGGTGGCAAGGCATGATGGGATTTGTAGTTTGACAACATCTGGAGAGCCACAGGTTGGCCAGGCCTGCCCTACTGTATTGGTCTATGTATTGTTTTGCAGCTGAGAACAATAGGCCTTGGTGAGCCATGGCTATTCCGAGAAGGCTAGCTGATGAAGGCTCCATCTGTACTTGACATTTATTTTTATTTGTAAGGTATTTTTATGTTCCTTACATATGGGCAATACTGATGGTGTAATGGTTAGCATTACTGCCTCACATCGCTGAGGTCATGGGTTCTATTCCCAACATGGCCCTAACTGTGCGGCATTTCTATATTCTCCCTGTGCTTGTGTGGGTTTCCTCCGGGTACTCCGGTTTCCTCCCACAATCCCAAAATATACCGTTAGGTTAATTGGCTCCCAACAAAATTAACCCTAGAATGTCTGTGTGTGCGTGTACATGTGGTAGGGAATATAGATTGTAAGCTCCACTGGGGCAGGGACTGATATGAGTGTTCAATTATTCTTTGGAAAGCGCCCTGGAATATGTATGCGCTATATAAGAACTGTTAATAATAATAATGAAAATAATGTTCCTTGAAATGTTGGACTTATTAGTATCATGCATTGATGGTGATGGTAACTTATTTCATTTTCCTTTTATTTATAGAAAAACATGAAAAAAAAACCTTTACTTCAAGTCAGCAAGTAATTTAATCTCCTATTTATTCTTGCAGTAAGAAATCAATAATATGGACATAGTAGATTTTATTGCACATTTCGTGGTAAAGAATCAATAATGATTTGTCTAGTTGGTACTAACTGGTAAGCCCAGCAAGTTTGCAAAGATTGCAAAATATAGGGCCCAATTCCGAGCTGAGCGTACAACAGCCGATTATCTATGAACTATGCATGCGTCTGGGATGCAATGTACGCGCCCAACAAGTACGAAGTCCTGCTACTTTTTCTATTTGCATGGTGATAGAAAGAGAGTAGACCTCTGAGGGTGGTAACTGGCCTTTTAATAGCAGTGTTAAGAAAAATGCTGGCCATTGCACATTCGCGACCGTGCGGTCAGGTCTGAATTACCCCATAGTCTCCGCCACATGTTTTTACACAATACATGATGTGCTGTAATCTTAAGAGCTCATTTAGAGTTGCGAGCAAAACAAACAAAAGAGTTCCTGTGTAAGTGGACAAACCAAGTTGCAGTGTAAGGTGCACAAATACGTTTTCTTTGGGTTTATACTGCAGGCAGACTATATACTGGCTAATAATTCATTCAGGCCACAAACAGTAGACAGCTGAATTCTAACTTGTAGTATAGTAATAAAGCAAGGACATTCCCTACACAACGCTAAAGGGTCAGTTCAATTTTGGATTTATACATGGTGAAATTGTGTCTAATAAACTTCAAGAACTCATAAAGAGCGCTCCCACAATTCAAGCAACTCAATTGTAACCAGCCTTTCACAGCGATTGCCCCGCCCTCCAGATGGATTGCAAGGAAGGGATTTAGGGTCTGACTCCGACTGAGTTGTAAATTTGCGAGAGGTGGAGCACGCCCCAAAGTACCCCCCACAGTGCATGTCATAGCTGCCTACCCTCCTGCATTCTGCAGGAGACTCCCTAAGATAGCAGAAATCTCCCCCTCTCCCTTATTAGTCTAGCAATCTCCCTCATTTCACCTAGCCCACATTACACTGTTACATTTTTTGGGAACAAAGGAATGAGAGACAGATACATTTACATTGAATCATCAGCACCATTTCCCAGCACTTTACCAAGTGTAGTATCTCTTAAGCAGCCCATACACGCTGCTATGAGGGCGTGCTTTCCGTGCTGTACTAGCACGGATCACATGCAAGCACATACTTTTTGTACTTAGGTTTCATCAAATTGCATCGCATTGCATGCACAACGGATGCACATGCAATGCAATGCAATGTGATCCGTGCTAGTACAGCACGCCCTCATAGCAGCGTGTATGGGCTGCTTTACTAACTGCCTGAGATTCCTCTCAGATGTAGCAGTACACACCCACGTTTCTAGGTGCTCCTTCACAATCTCTTTTCACAGTCTCGCCATATACCGGTATGAACTAGCCACGCCCTTTAGGTGGAGCATGACACACCACCTCAGTGGGGCTCTTTGCAAAATTTTATTACCAACTATAATCTCCCTCAAACTACTTTTCAAAAGTAGGCAGGTATGGTACATGTACATGTGCTCAGGGCAGACTAGATGGGCCAAGTTATTCTTAGGGGGAGGGACCCTGGATTGCACACCCTGAACATAATGTGAGGTGTTACCTGCTGAGACTTGTAGTGCAGCTATCAGAAGGAGGAGAGTGCAGGTGCGCGCACTAAATACCAATGCTAAGCCTGGTAATAATATTTCTATATTGCATTTCAGTGGTTCTTAGCATAATGCTGTCTGTTATTATGGGAATGCCCACTGCGCCCAGGTGACCTATATCCGGCAGGTTCTTAACCCTGCTATTGGATAAGTCCAGGGCATGGGACCCCCAGCCAATGTCATCTGCAGTAAATTGCTACGATTATTCAAAAAAAGAGGTAAAATGTCCTTAATTGGTGAAAATCTAAATTCATATTTTGTAAATATACCGGAACGTTAATATCCAATTTGTAATACATCTTACAGTTTATTTAATTCATATTATAGGGAATTTCTACAAAAACACACATTTCAAGTAAGAAAATGACGTATCTTCATTAAAACAGGATACAACACACAAATTATAATTCCTTTACACCTGTATCCACCTTATCACATATTTACTAGTCACATTACTTACTGGCCAGAAATATGATGCAATAAAGGAAATCATATACTTGTCACTAATCTATATAAGTCTGGCCTTGCTAAGAGTAATTATGTTTACATGGGTCATTATGATACATTAAACCAATAATAAACTAATGTTTTTGTGCTTAGAACATTCTCTGCAATCCCTGTAATTGGATTGTTCTTGTAAATCAATTAATAAAATTAGAATGAAAGCATATTATCTAGTAAGAGGCCACAGCCCAAAAAATAAAATAATTACTAATTTTTTTTTTTGCATTAGGTCAAGAATCTGGAGTTTTATTACAGTACAGTAGGTGTTAGTTTGCTTTATACGCTGTATTTATGCTAGAGTCTTACTTTTGGTAGAATGCAGAAAAAATAAACAAAGACACATTCTACGTATTTCATAGAGGAATATTTCGGATCGGATCATGTACGGGCTTGTTAAAAAATGCACACTTTTTGCAGACTTTCTAAATTTAGCTCAGACTAAGATGTGCAGTGGGTTGCCTTGGTAAGAGTTGCTATGGCTGCAGGGGCACAATGATTCAGCCCGAAATAAGCCTGTGGAAAGAAATCTTTCAGTTGGAAAAGTCATTCATGACAAGTTTGGAAAAAGAAGCTTTGGGTTTTTGAAGGCCGGTAAGAATTCATGATCATATCACCAAAATCTATACTCTGTACTTTATGACTTACATGTTAATATTCTATCATGTTTTATACAGGTTTACTGCAGTGGCGTAACTACTGTATGGCAGCCCCAGCTGCCGCTTGGGTGAGCAAGCCACAGCGGGGTCTATGTGGGCGCCGGCACCTGCTCGACGCAATGACATGCTGTTGCCTTCCGCTGCCTGCTGGCCAAGCACCGGAGGCGAGTCAGCCGCAGTGCGGGTGCGGCCATGGCAGAGATGATAAATCCCCCCCACTGATTCAATTGACCACGTCACATGCTGGGGAGGAGCCTGGGGTGGTGGTGGGGGGCAACACAAACTTTTTGGCAGGTGGGAGCAAAATTTATAGTTATGCCACTGGTTTACTGCATGGTTCACAATTAGAAAATCGAAATACTATATAAGCTTACAGTATATACAGTATAGTACAGTAATATAGTGTTTTATTATTGGTACCAGTGGTGCTGTGCATTTATCCACAAGTAATAACATTTAAGTGTCTTTTTAAAAATTGTGTTCTCGTGCACACCCCCCCGCATGCTAGCGAAGAATTGCGGTCGGCGGCAGGGGGTGAAGGTGGTGGTAGGCGAGCCCTATATTTCTTATGTGTTGGGAATGTCCCAAATCTTTTTATTTTGTTTAGTTTTGGCAATGAGTCTTAGGGGGGGGGTATTCAATCCCCGCTGCTATTTCCGACGGGGGAAATAGCAGCGGGTGCCTATTCAATGCTGTCTTGCCCGACAGCATCAAAGAGGCAGATCGACAGAACGGGCCTGACTGTAGGGCCCGTTTTGTCGATAACGACAGTGAATTGATGAAATCATGGGCGAATCTTGACAATTCACAGCCGTTTTATGCAGACTCGCCCCCTTCTCACCGATCGGCAGACGGGACAATTGAATCCCACCTGGTGATATGCTGTAGAGCAAAACAAAAATGGGCCAGGGTCATTTAGAAAGTCTGCAAAAAGCTCGACAGTCGTGACCCGGGATTGAATACCCCCCTTAGTCCTAAGGTGCCCATACACTAGTAAGATTTATCTTCAGATCTGGCTGGTTGGAACAAAAACATGGTTATGGATGAGTGACAGTTTGTCAGTTTTCCAGCATTTCAGCCAGATCTGAAGATAAATCTGTGTGTGTATGGCCACCTTAAGATGGAAATGTTTTCATTAGGTTACGGAAGGGGAGTGCTAAGGTAAAGCATTACGGAGAGGGTTAGAGCGAGGGGACATTAGGGTTAGGCACTAAGGATGGGGTTTGATAGGGATATACTTACCTACCGAAGCACAGCAGCCAGACCCACCGCAACAGTCACCACTAGACCACCACAGGAATATTTTTCTTGACATTTTAATCATGTCCCAGCACCCAGTTCTCCTAGTTAGCTGGTTCTCCGACCCCTTGCCTGTTTATATCCTGCTATCTAGCCACCACCCACTTGCTTGCACCTCTTGTATTCTGTCTGTCTCCCCTTCCTACTAGATTGTAAGCTCCTCCGAGCAGGGCCCTCTTCCCTCCTGTTGTCAAAGCCCACTTTTCTTCACATTTCACTCACAGCTCTCCTATACTCAAACACTCAGTGACCATCTTTGTCTGCATACTCATCTCCATAATTGGCCTCAAGCCTCTAGTTGTATGTTTATTGAGTCCTCACTACTTATATTTAAGCTGTAATGTGTATTGAACTGTGGAGCTCTTTATTTGTACTGTATTTTTGTTATTTATTCAATGTTATGCCAAGTTTTGTGTCCCTGTATTGTTCCTTTGTACGGCGCTGCGAAACACTTGTGGCACCTTATAAATAAAATTATAATAATAATAATAATAATAGTTCTGTCCCATTTTCCTAGCCGTGAGAGCCTATTAATGGCGGCATGTACTAAAGGGAAAATGCGGTAAAACGGGGGTTTTACCACATTTTCCTATGTACTATTACCCGTCCGCCCCGTTTTCGCCCCTATAGAAGCCTATGGGCTTCTTTTCGCCGCACGCCGCGTCGCCGCAACCCCGCCGCCTCGCCGACCACCCCTTTCCCCCTCTCTTGGGCTTACCTTCTTGCAGGTCCTCCAGGACCCCGGAAGGTAAGCCCTTCCTCCCCCTATCAACGCAGCCGGATGTCTTTCCGGCTGCAGGGGGGAGGAGGAGGCGCCGGGGACAGCCTGCTTAGCTGTCCCTGGCGTGTAGGCATCAGGAGCCGGCAGGGAGGAGACGGAGTCCCCCCCGCAGACCACAGTACAGGTATCGCGAGGGGTCTCCATTACCGCACCGCTATGCCAGCCGCATATGTTAGTACATATGCGGCAGCATCGCGGCGGACACCCGGCGAAGAGCGGCGATGTATATTAATACATCCCGCCCTAAGTGTGCTAAAGCATTACAGTTGTAGGTTTAGTAGAAGGATAATACACCAAAGATACTTCTTACCTCTGTATGACAAACTTCTTTGGGTAAGCGTGAACGTATCAGAAGGACACACTGCTTCTTCAAACTGTGGCCTTGAGGGTTTTGGGAAAGCAGAGCTAAAACCAGCCAGCTCAGCAAATAATGGCTTCTGCTCAGTAATGGAAGAGACCTGTGACGATGACCCACTTTTCTTTTTCTCTGGATTCTTCTTGTAGGAATAATGTCTGGGGTTATCCAGTGAATTCTCTGACCCATCCTGACTGTTGTCTTTACTGCAATCTACAGACACAAGTAAAACATAGATAATATTATTGAAACTGTTAATGTATTTTTGTAACGTCACCTGCTCACCCTGATTGCTGATATATAGCGGGCTGATGCCATATTCGTGGACATAACCAAGGTACAAGGCACTTTTTTATGGGATGCAGTTAAAATCCCGGTGGTCGGGATCCCGGCGTTCAGAATCCCGACAGCCGAAATCCCGACACTTTCTCCCTCCGTGGGTGTCCACGACACCCCTGGAGGGAGAATAAATTAGCGCACTGAGCGTAGCGAGGCACCGGGCCCGCTGCGTGGCGAGCGCAGCGAGCCCGCAAGGGGGGGCGATCCACGTCCCCCCCTTGTCGGGATTTTGGCGGTCGGGATACCGGCGTCTGGATTTTGAACGCCGGGAGGGATCCCGACCGCCGGGATTTCATACTGAATCCCTTCTCATATTTGCTTTTTCAGTACAAGTTTCGAAACAAGCTTTTGAGTCTATTTTAATTTAGTATGAGTATAACCATTGTCCTTTTCAAAATAATGGAGTCATTATCTTGATTATATTTATGACACCATCAATAACAGCAAAAAATCCAAAGACAGATCGCTCTTTTTATCAAAAGTGAGATGGAGCCTACACACGGGGTGAAGGGAGCAGTGTGCTGAGCGATCTAGTTAAGCACAGATTGCTCAGCACACAGCGCTGTGCGCTGAGTAGTCTGTCACTGTCCGTGTTCTCAATAGAGAGAACATGGGTGATGACTAGATTTATCCAGCATGCTGGTTATACATCTCTCGGTGATAGCGAAGCGCGGGCTGCACATTGCTATCGCTATGGCCCCACATAGTGATGTAGGGTCATTTTCTAAGTGATCTAGTCAAATTAAGGCAGATCACTTATAAAATGGCCTTAAATTGCCTTGTGTGTAGGCCCTATTAGAATGGTTATAGCATATGGGAATCCACTAGAGAATTAATGGTACTTGTGTAGTTTCATGGCGGCAGGCTCTGCTACGCTGTCAGCATAGCCCAATGGCAACCTAGCGTAGTTAGCATAGTGTCCCTATGGCAGCCCTGCGTAGTCAGTGCAGTGTCCCCGTCAGGCAGCGTAGTCACCGCACTGTTCCCTCAAGCTGCAGCTCTGTCCCCGGCGTCCCTGGCAAGCCTAGTGAGAGCCTCTCACACAGCTCCGATAACCACCAGGGCGATCTTGCGTCTCATACGCTTGTGTGTCTCAGAAATTTGTGCTGCAGGGCTCCATATTACATACTGGCAAATGCCTCCATTTCAAATCCCCACTATACACGTCAGCCCGAAGCATGGCAAGCTTCCGCGGTACGCATCCCCCTGACCTGTTCACATCCCCACTATCCACTTCGGCGTGGAGTTGATTCTATAAAGTGTGGCGAGCGCACCCTTTATAAAGTCAACTCCATGCCAACGTGGATAGTGGGAGTATGAACAGGTCGGGAGGACGTGTACTGCGGCGCTGGCGTTGGATAGTGGGGGTGTTTTAAGAACACATTCACACCTTTCATGTCCGGCAGGTGAAAAATTGACAATGGTTCCCACACAATATAATAAGCACAGACACAACGCTGACTCACTATGCTAACTACATAATGCTGACTGACTACGCTAACGGTGTAAGCTCCGGTTAGGCACGAACATACACACAGTCGCAGACACAAGCTGACTACGCTGACTACGCTGGCCGCGGGAACACTACGCTGATTCTGACAGGGACACTGCGCTGACTACGTAACTGCTGCTGTGAAACTACACAAGTACCGAATTAACTGCTAGAATATAACTAATATCACATTGTGACTGTATTTTTATTTATTTACAAGTAATTTGACTAATCTGCATTCAGCATACCACCCAGCTTTCATCCCTCCTAAGGGATGGGACAGCCATATGCGCACCTCAGGTGCAGCTACATTTTAGGGGGGCCCTAACGAAAGGGGGCGTGGTCTATACTTGAGGCTCACACAAAGCCACGCCCCCAATTTTGCCGCTGTGGTGGCATGCCTAGCAGCTCTGTGAGCTGCTGGCCATGTCCCCAGCCCCACCGGCTGCAGGAATAGACACTGTGCACATGCGCACAGCGTTTATTCAGGGTGACAGGGGGGGACTCCCAACTGCCCCCACCGCGGGACACTGCCAGCCACGGGAGGGACGCGGGAATGTCCCAAAAATCCGGGACGTTCCCGCGATAAGCGGAACAGTTGGGAGGTATGCATTCAGTAAGGTGTCCGATTGTTGTTAGAAAAGTCTTGGTACTGGTATTATTTGGCATCATGTACTAAAGCCTAAGGCTTGTTTTCATCTATGCAATAGCCCAGCGGTGGCCAACCCGCGGCTCGCGAGCCGCATGCGGCTCCAGCCTCCCGTCTGCAAAGCGGGGTTTTGAATTTGGCGCCAATTCGGCTGCCAAATTCAAAACGCCGCATCGGCGGCCAATAGGAAACGACCGCGGCGAGCCATCAGCGCTCGCCGCGCCGTTTCCGCCCTGCCCCCGGCGTCTGACATCAGACGCCAGCGGGAGGGCGAAAAGTCTTCTCCACGCCGGCGGAGCGCAGGAGCGCTCCTGAAGACGCGAGAAGCCGCCGGAGGATGGCGCAGAAGACGGCGGCGAAGAGAAGAGTTCCGGCGCCGCTGAAGAGGCCAGAAGACGCCGGGATCAAGACAGAAGATCTCCGGCGCCTTCTGCAAGAAAAAAGAAGATGGCTCCCGGAGAGGCCAGCGGGGGTGGGAAGCAAAAGAGCTGACGAAGCTCCCCCCAGCGGCCTCTCCCAACACCAGGTAGGGGCCTTTGGCCTCCTACCCTCCATCCACCCTAGACCACCGGGTGTCGGGCACTAGGCCCGTGGGCAAATTCAGGCCCTTCGGGCCTGTGTGCGCATTAGTCGGGCCAGAAGGGCCCGTGGCTCATTTGTTTGTTGGGCCCTCCTGGCCCTCTAGGTGGGCCCTTTAGTTAGGAAGCTGGGCCCTCCAGCATAGGTGTTGCACTGTGGGCAACACCTGTGCTGGAGGGCCCAGCTTCCTAACTGTGGGGTCATATGATGTTTGGCACTGTGGGGGGGCATATGTTTGGCACTTTGAGGGGCATGTGATGTTTGGCACTGTGGGGGGCATATGATGTTTGGCACTTTGCGGGGCATGTGATGTTTGGCACTTTGAGGGGCATGTGATGTTTGGCACTTTGAGGGGCATGTGATGTTTGGCACTGTGGGGGGCATGTGATGTTTGGCACTGTGGGGGGCATGTGATGTTTGGCACTGTGGGGGGCATGTGATGTTTGGCACTGTGGGGGGCATGTGATGTTTGGCACTGTGGGGGGCATATGATGTTTGGCACTGTGGTGGGCATATCTGGCACTGGGGGCATAAAGTTTTGTCATGTGGCCACTCTCCTTGTGTCATATGACCACGCCCCTGACCACTCCCCTGATCACGCCCCTTTTTGGCGCGCGCATGACGTTGGCTCTTTGGCTTGGCAACTGATATTTTTCGGCTCTTTGCCTCTGACCGGTTGGCCACCCCTGCAATAGCCTATGGTGCATTCGCTACAGGCAAGCAGCTTGAAAACCGGATCACAAATATAACTGTCACAGATATTGATCACGGATATCATCCCTTTGAATGCACTTCAGGTATCAATAAGAAGTAAACAAGGGCTCATTTTTTATAGCAGGATCTTATTGACTATCCATATTTTTTATTGTCTTCGCGTTTTCTCTATTTATCACAGGGGTGAGATTTAATTCTGTTACTAAATATTCTTGACGGCTAGAACGGGAGATAAAATACCTGCACATCTCAAATGGGAATATGATTTATATTTATGCTTAGGCATTTTATTGAGATAATCATATGGGACCAGTCATAAGGGACTAAGGGCCAGATGTATCAAGTTCCAAAAAGTGGTAAAGTGGAGAGTGATAAACAGCCAGCCATGTAGCTCCTACCTGTCCTTTTTCAAACCCAGCCTGTAGCATGGCAGGTAGGAGCTGATTGGTTGGCTGTTTATCACTCTTAACTTGATCACTTTGTGAAGCTTGATACATCTGGCTCTAAATGTTGTTCTCATACTGTTATGTTTATGAAGCTGCTCTACTGTGTATATTTGCCCCCGATAGATTGCCCAAGATAAGGTCTTCTTAGTCTAGGTAATGGGATTGTGATCAAATGTGCGACTGCACATTTTTTTAAAGGTGTCCTAATATTCATCCTCTGGCTTGAAGTTTGCAAGCTCCTAAGGTGTATTGCTGTCTTGGCAAAATGCTCTTCTGCATATATTCCTAAATACCACCCCTGCAGATCACAGATCCCTCCTAAGTCATATTATATATTACCAAGGCAGCTATAGCTCAGTTTGAAAGTGATATCAAATCTCCTTCTCTGTCATTGAAAGTATAAAGAAATGAGTTAGTTCTCTGCCAATGAAGTGGTTTAGTTGGCATTTGTATTCTAATGAGAAGCCATGTTACCCATAAAAACGTTGAACTTGAACACAGAATGTTTACTGTTCAAATTCAAAAATTGTTAAAAAAATTGTTAAAAAATATATGTTCAAACGGACAACATGATATTGTGCGAATGGTAACCGAGAACATGAACTACAGGCAGAACATGTGAATACAAGGACTCAATTAGCAATTCTAGAAAGAGTCTATGTGCATGTTCTTCAATGGGCTCACTAACGGCAAATCTTATTTTGCGCAGGACGATACCGTAGGACTTTATTTAAAATCTTTTCTGTTGAGCTGAGCTCTTGAAAACCTTTACACTTACATTCTGAATGCTCTTAGTAGCTCTTCTATATAAGACAACTGTATTTTCCAGTATCAGCCTCAAAAATATTCATCAGTTCAGAAGACACAGGCTAGAAATATCTGGAGCAGTTCCAGACAGGAACTAAAAGTAGCTACAATGCTGCAACAATATTAACAGTGCAGCAGAAACACAACCAGACAAGTGTTCGCATACTACAATAATGTTCAGTTACTAATTAATTCCATATGCCTTGTTCTTGTTCCATCTTAATATACATTCATGGCTTTTACCAGTATACTCAAACCCCCACAGGCTATGCCACCTAAACTCTATCTAAATCGTATCATTATATTCGCCATAGAAAGGTCAGTAACGGATCCATGCAAGTTGATAATTAAGCTCTTTTCTCAGCATCTCTGTCAAAAGTGAAAAAAAAAAGATTATGTAATGTGACACAACACGTGCTGGAATCCTATCTCAGTAGGCACATGTCACCTGTCATGGAACTGGTACAATGTATGGAAAAAGATAATGAGAGGTGACATAAATTGCTGGACTGTACAAAATTGCTTTTGCTGCACATTCCCAAGATATAGGTAGAGCAGAATAAATGATTGGAATGGTTGGAATGAAAATCAGATAATTTTTGGGAGCAAATGACAAGTGACCGTTTGCTCCCAAACATGGAAAACAAACAATAATAGTAATTTAGACAAATTGGTTAAAGCCTTTTTAAAAAAAACAAAAACAATTTATGCAAATGACAACTTTTGGGAGCAAATGGTTGATTATAATTTGTTCCCAGATATTGCCAGATTTTCGTTCTCACCAGTAAGATCATAATAGATAATCTTATAGTGTGTATCCAGCTTTAGTAGGTAGATCTTTACAACTTTTTTCTTTTCCTTTGTATTTGACTTAACAATCTTCCTACTCAAGTCTGATAAACTCCTTATATCACTACTGTGCTATTAACTTAGACTTACGGGAGCCGAGACCTGGATTTAATCTTCTTGACAAACCTGGATCCCAGAACGAATCCCAGAAAACTAATTTTCAACAGAGTTGGGTCTTCCGTGAATCGGTTACTTTTTTACTCTGGGGACAGTATTGTTCAGGGGGCGTGGCCTATACACGGGCAAAATGGCCATGCACTCTTAGAATACAATAGAGAAAAAATAGTACTTTAGGTATCTCCCTGGCCATGCTGCAGCCCAGTAGGTGCTATGTTGAGAAGAGTTGCTGTTGCCAGGTAACATGGGCCCCACAGGGTCCCTTAATCAGACCTGAACCCAAGTATCCACACCCCCTCCTGGCACCACTGCCTGAATCACTTACTTCTGGAAAACTAAGAATACATTGGGGCAGATGTATTAAGCCTTGTGAAGAGATAAAGTGGAGATAAAGTGGAAGGTGATAACGCACCACCATATTTGAAAAATGACAGTTGGGAGTTGATTGGCTGGTGCATTATCACCTTCCACTTTATCTACTCAGGCTTAATACATCTGCCCCATTGTGTGCTGTTGTACCCTATGACAGATTACTGTCCATTCTTTACTACCGTGTTTCCCCGATAATAAGACACTGTCTTATTTTTCAGTCCAAAAAACACCATAGGGCTTATTTTTGGGGTAGGGCATCATGTTCCACTCTACACACTTGAATGACACATTATATATATGTACATTACACTGCACAGGACTATGGTGTATTGTCTACAGTGCATTGCTGTAATTAATTTGACACATTATCATGAATACACTAGAAGCATTTACTATCATTTACATGGTACCCTACGATTGCATTCCCCTGATGGGCCTATCTTTCCCCAGTCCGACACTGAATAGAGTACAGTATATACAGTATCCCTTATCCAGATATCAGTTATCCAAATTATTCAGAAAACCATATTTTACAGAATGTACATTTTCTTTTTTTTTTTGCTAAAAGCATTACTGGGGACATCTGTAACTGGCACTACTGGGGACATCTGTAACTGGCACTACTGGGGAAATTATATGTAACTGTCACTACTGCAGACATCTGTAACTGGTACTACTGGGGACATATGTAACTGACACTACTGGGGACATCTGTAACTGGCACTACTGGGGACATCTGTAACTGACACTACTGGGGAAATGATATGTAACTAGCACTACTGGGGACATCTGTAACTGACACTACTGGGGAAATGATATGTAACTGTCACTACTGTAGACATCTGTAACTGTCACTACTGGGGACATCTGTAACTGGCACTACTGGGGACATCTGTAACTGGCACTACTGGGGAAATTATATGTAACTGTCACTACTGCAGACATCTGTAACTGGCACTACTGGGGACATATGTAACTAACACCTACTGGGGACATCTGTAACTGGCACTACTGGGGACATCTGTAACTGACACTACTGGGGAAATTATATGTAACTAGCACTACTGGGGACATCTGTAACTGACACTACTGGGGAAATGATATGTAACTGTCACTACTGCAGACATCTGTAACTGGCACTACTGGGGACATCTGTAACTGTCACTACTGCAGACATCTGTAACTGGCACTACTGGGGACATCTGTAACTAAAACTACTGGGGAAATGATATGTGACTATCACTACTGCAGACATCTGTAACTGGCACTACTGGAGACATCTGTAACTGGCACTACTGAAGAGATCTGTAACTGCCACTACTGTGTACATCTGTAACTGGCACTACTGGGGACATGATATGTAACTGCCATTACTGGGGACATCTGTAACTAGCACTACTGGGGACATCTGTAACTGACACTACTGGGGAAATGATATGTGACTGTCACTACTGCAGACATCTGTAACTGGCACTACTGAACACATCTGTAACTGGCACTACTGAAGAGATCTGTAACTGCCACTACTGTGTACATCTGTAACTGGCACTACTTGGGACATCTGTAACTGGCACTACTGGGGACATGATATGTAACTGCCATTACGGGGGACATCTGTAACTGATACTACTGGGGACATCTGTACCAGCACTACTAAGGATACCTGTAACTTGCACTACTGGGGACATGATATGTAACTGGCACTACTGGATACATCTGTAACTGGCCCTACTGGGGACATGATATGTAACTGGCCCTACTGGGGACATGATATGTAACTGGCACTACTGGGGACATCTGTAACTGGCACTACTGGGGACATCTTTACCAGCACTACTGGAGATATCTGCATAGGCGCCGATTCCGTGGGTGCTCCGGGGCCTGAGCACCCACGGAAAATCTTAAGCACCCACCAGGCCCGCCGAGTCAGCTGGTGGATGGCCGCACAGCCATCCCACACATATTGATGCTTTGCTTGCGATTGTGACGCGCTGGCGTCACACCGCGCTCCCCCCTCCCTCTCCCCCGCCCTGTGCTGTACTCCTCCTGAGTCAGTACAGCGCAGGGCGGGGGGAGAGGGAGGGGGGAGCGCAGTTTGACGCCAGCACGTCACATAGCGAGCCGGGCGGATCTCAAGACCCGGCCAACAGCTTAATGCATTTACTTGTGAAGCGCCGAACAGCACCAGTGAGTCTTCTCTTCAGTGTGGTTCCCGGCAGACGGGCAGCATTTCCCTGCGTCTCCAGCTCCACTGTCCATTCAACGGCCGCCGCTGAGCTAAGGTATAGGTCTCTGTAGGGATAAGGATTGCACAGTGCATCCCTCCATCCTCTGCAGCCTGAATCCTGTTCTCCCTGAAGCCTAAATCCTGATGCAGTGTCCAGACACTGGGTTGCACTCTTTCAAGTGAAACCCAAATCCTGTCCCCCTGCAGTACATTGTAGCCCGCCTTCAACCTTTCCCCTGCATACCAAAACTTTTGGACCCCTTTTAGCCTGTTCCCTCTTGCAGCTCGAATGGAGAGGCTATCGCTGCTGCTTATGCAGAAGCAGCAGCGATAGCACTAATATAGTAATGCAGCAGGGGGCATTACACTGCTTGCTGCATTACTGATCTGAGCTGCGTCCTAGGATGCAGCATCAGATCATCTGCGACATCCAGGATCCAAAACGGCAGTGAGAATTGTGGTAAGCAGCAACCTGTCACCTGCCTCTTAGTTAGCGCAGCTTCCCTACATTTGGCTTCTTTCTATAGCTATACATATGGGAAAAGATGCACATATCTGACCTCTCTGCCTTTTCTATCTTTTCCCATATGTTGGCTAATGCACATATGGGGGGGTGATTAACATATATGGGGGGTAGAAGAAGCACATTTGGAAGGCAGAGGCACATATGGTGGGGTCCGGGATGTATATGGGGGAATAGGCACATTTGGAGGCCGAGGCATATATGGATGGGTGGTCTGGGGGAAACAGTAATATGAGTGGGAAGAGCCACATATAGGGGGTTGAAGGGACTCCTCTGGCCAGCTCACGATGTGATGCGCTGGCGGGGGGGGGGGGGGTAACTCTAGTGCCGTAATTTGAATAATGGAGACATCTGTGCTGCGTAAAATAAATTGATATTATTTTGTGGTCACGCCCCTTCCCCATGAAGCCACTCCCCTATATTTTTGGCTTGAGCACCCATCAGCAAAAACATAAATCGGCACCTATGGATATCTGTAACTGGCACTACTGGGGACATGAAATGTAACTGGCACTACTGTATACATCTGTAACTGGCACTACTGGGGACATGATATGTAACTGGCACTACTGGATACATCTGTAACAGCACTACTGGGGACATGAAATGTAACTGGCACTACTGTATACATCTGTAACTGGCACTACTGGGGACATGAAATGTAACTGGCACTACTGTATACATCTGTAACAGCACTATTGGGGACATGACATGTAACTGGCACTACTGTATACATCTGTAACTGGCACTACTGGGGACATGATATGTAACTGGCACTACTGGGGACATGATATGTAACTGGCACTACTTCCCCATGAAGCCACTCCCCTATATTTTTGGCTTGAGCACCCACCAGCAAAAACATAAATCGGCACCTATGGATATCTGTAACTGGCACTACTGGGGACATGAAATGTAACTGGCACTACTGTATACATCTGTAACTGGCACTACTGGGGACATGATATGTAACTGGCGCTACTGGATACATCTGTAACAGCACTACTGGGGACATGAAATGTAACTGGCACTACTGCATACATCTGTAACTGGCCCTACTGGGGACATGATATGTAACTGGCACTACTGGATACATCTGTAACAGCAATACTGGGGACATGAAATGTAACTGGCACTACTGGATACATCTGTAACTGGCACTACTGAGGACATGATATGTAACTGCCACTAAATATGTGCAAGACAATGATTGCTTGGCATTCAAAGACAGTGCCTGAGATAGGACACAAACTTTGTTTCATGTTTTGAAACCTTGTGATGAGAATGCAAGATACCTCAAGATACATCATTGAATTATAAAAATATTTTGAAATACGGAATAATCCGTTATCCAAAATACTCCTGGCCTCGAGCATTTTGGATGAGGGATACTCAACCTGTACTACATCTTACAAGATATACATTTAATAGCAGCAGCAGAAATTATCAACAGAAATTGTTCTGTTTGTTGAGTCTCTCCAAGTTTTAGACGAAATGGCAGTGGGTCAGACATGGCAGTGATATCAGTCACAATTCACAACAACTAAATCACTTAGGGGTGAATTTATGAAGCTTGGAGAAGTGTTATCTATCCCCATAAAGAACGTTATGAGCAAGGTGATAATGGTTCAGCCAATCAGCTACAATATGTAAATTGACAGGTAAGAGCTGATTGGCTGAACCATTATCACCTTGCTCATAACGTTCTTTATGGGGATAGATAACACTTCTCCAAGCTTCATAAATTCACCCCTTAATGACACAGAATAAGGAACACCTCACTGAACTGTAGTATTACACTTAGTCTAGCCTCTAAATCACATAAAACCATAAAAAAAGAAGAGAAATAATCTCCTGAGTAAGCAAAAGCTAAAAATAATAAAATGTAATTGGATAACATAAACCCATTAAGTAAGACAGAACGCTCCATATGTAAACCTGAAAATAGCCTCTACACAATAACAGAACACAATTACCTCCATCTTTAAAAGACAATTTCCTTCTCCGAAGTTTGCAGTTCTCTCCATCATAGTCAGAATCTGCTTGTGCTCTTAGGAGAGCAGCCTGGTTTAATGAAAGATACACATTATTACCCATAGCTACAGCTATATCTTATCTCAGACCAACATGCTATTACAACAATAAAGACAATGTATGCATGTTAATTGAACTGTAATTAAAGTCTTGAACATACAGTATATGGCTTATTATAAAAGCTGCTTAACCTAAAAGCACAGTGGAACAGCAAATAACTTGTCCTGCATCAGCTCTCGCCATATAATACCTCTATATTGCCATGGATGTCAGCAGTGCATAAAGTGGTCATGCAGTGGTGGGGGGACTCATTTCTTTATGCCACCCCATCCCCTCCCCCCATTAGGTAGAGACAGGGCCAGGTAGGGTTTTTGGCATCCCCCTGGAAACTAGAATACTTTCCTGTAAGAATTACTGTGCAGGGCCAATGTGGAGGTTAAAATGTTCCACCTCACCATTAGAGGTGGTGGAACTCAGTTCCACCATGTTCCCCCCCCTGGATGTTAGGATCGGTAAACACTGAAGTGAAACCAGAATTTGCAGTTGTTGCGGTTTTTGGCAGGTGGTTATATGCAACAAGTCTTCTGCAGTATCTATTAGATATTCTGACTTTTGCCATGAATTATGCTGTTTGGCCAAACACGAGGTTGGAATTTACCATGTTTTTGCTCAAATGAATGAAGAACTTGTAAATATTCCTCTAATTATCCACATGGACAAACATTTGTTGAGTATCTCAGTGAAAACCATATTAACGTTTAGCCAAACTGGGCAGCTGCCCACACTTCTAGGGGCCTTTGAGCAGGGTTGGGCGGTGGTCATACAATCAGCATTCTCTACCTATCTCCCAGCCTGTACCCAGGCAGTCAATGGCTATCAGCGTACTGATTGGTGGGTGGCTGGAGCTATCCACCAATCAGAGTGCTCACAGCCATTCATTGTATAGAAGCACATGGAGAGACGGCACAGGACCACAGTAAGGTCATATTATAATTTATTTTTAAATTGGTTCCTGGGAATGGGTGTGTAGGGCACCAGTGCATTGCTTTGCTGAGACAGCCCCCTGATTCTAATTGTTCCTGGCTTTTACGAACCTATCTCGGCACATACCCTTGCATCTGATCAGTGCTCAGTCCCTCCACCTCACATGTTCTCAAAGTCGGTCCTCAGGACCCCACACAGTGCATGTTTTGCCCCTCACAGAATCAAGTGAAATAATCATCTCCACCTGTGGATCTTTTAAAATGTGTCAGTAAGTAATGAGTGCACCTGTCGGGTGACCTGGAAAACGTGAACTGTGTGGGGTCCAGAGGACAGAGTTTGAGAACCACTGCTCTACTTTATTTCGTATTTACAGTATAATCCCTATTTTGAAGCACCAGATTATGACCCTCCCCATCCTACCCCCCCCCCCCCCATTTATTTTTTTGCTTTATATGTTTTCTTTGCCATATATAGGTTTATTATTGCCTTTCTAATCGGAGGAATACATCCTCTGTATAGTCTTGAATTTGCATCTATAACTCGTTGTTCAGTACATAATGTTTCTTTTTGTGTGTTTGCATAATGTCCTCACATTAACAGTGGCTACATTCTGCTGGAAACGGAAAATAAAAATACATCCTTTAAAAAGAAAAAGTATAAATAGATTCCACCAGTATTATTATTATTATTACTACTACTGTTATTAATAATTATAATAAAATAAGATCAAAACATGAATAGTGAAACTGCAAACCTTTGCGCTTTCATCCCTTAAATTAAAAGTCAGCTCTAGATTTGTGAGAAATTGATCGGAAAATTCTGGGTACATGTCCAAAACTTCCAAAAGGTCTTCCCGCTGGATTTTATGTAGGTCACAATATGTTAGGGCTCGTACATCAGCGTTAGATTTTCCTGGCTTGGCATAAAGGTGAACCATCTCTCCGAAAATATCATTTTTACCTGAGATGAGAAAAAACATGATTTAAAAAAAAAAAAAAAGAAGATAAAATATGGTATTCCTGAGAAAGCATCCTAATAATTTCACAGAATCTATCCCCAGGGATTTAGTAAATAATGAATGAAACAAACAAAAGGAAACATGGTGGAAGCACACTGTGACAAACTCCAAAAGGATAGGAAAACACTTATTTCGTCTATGTGACCAGCAGGTGGCAGAGTCTAAATATATAGAGAAAGGGGATTTGCCAACAATAAATCTACGTCAGCAAAATCTACCAATAAAAAGTGTGTGTATGTGTGTGTTAGGTAAACATCCAAAGCTTGAATTTTATATTCTCTCTCTGCGGACCTTTTAAAAGAAACAAAATGTTATCTTTGAAAAGCTGCACATACAGTATATTGCTAGTATTTATCATTTTATACGGAACTGTTACTTTTAGAGAGGTTTTCAAAGACAGAAACATAGAAATACTATATCAAAAGTAATAAGATTATTAGGATGCAGGTGTACCAGATGCAGGATATCCACACAGCACCAGAAACCAGAATAAGGAATCAGTTGTTTGAGTCAGACAGTAAACAGACAACTGGCACACTTGGCAAATACCTGAGAGGTGTCCTAATGCCAATCTGGCAGCTAGTTGTGGTGTGGTATGGTTCTAGAAAAGCTTTATTATTTGGTTAACTGTATAGAACCATATCCTAGGTGATTCATCGCTCGTTCCTTTAACCTGAGAACGCCTTTATTGCGCACAATATGGTTTGAGGACAGGGTCTGGCTGTGCTGTGGATGGCTTTCTCCCCTGTCTGTGCCCGCTGCTAGCTCTAGTCTATGTGGCACTCTGTTGTTAGTGATTGCTGCTCCTGCCGGGGAGACCATGGTGGAGGTCTAGAAGCGGAACATGCATGTTATGGGCCCAGGTGCAGCAGTTACACCCGGGAGCCACTTACTGATAAAGGGCGCTCGCAGCTGATAAGGACATGTTCTCCCCACGCTGATTTTGCCGGGTGAGGCACCTGGCAAAACTCCCCTGCCGCCGCCTGGGTCTTGGACAAGGCAGAAAGTGGTGCTGTACTGTTGTCCCACAGAGAAAAAACATCAGCGCAGCACAACCACTACTGGGCAGGTGAGAGCGACAGCTGCAGGCAGGGTCTTCCCCGGGCTCAGTTTCAGAGGAAGCGTGCGGCGGCCACCAGTGGCTGGTAGCCAAAGTTTAGCCCTGAGGGAGCATGCACAAAGGAAAGGGCCATGAGTGGCAGGCCATCTTCAAAAGAAAAAAATAGGTATTTGTGACTTATCTGGCCGCCCGATTTTCTTCATCGCACCTAAAAATCGCGTCAAATCGCATTGCATACAATCAGATTGCATGCGATGCGATTTGACGCGATTTGCAGCGATTTTAATATGTGAAGGCACCCAGATGCCTGTTTCATATGTGAAATGGCCCCCCAGACCCCATTGTTAACGCCACCCCACTATCAACGCCAACCTGAAGCGTGGCGAGCGCAGCGAGCCCGCGAGGGGCAGCGATACGCGTCCTCCGACCTTTTCATACCCCCACTATCCACGTCGGCGTGGAGTTGATTTTATATAGTGTGGCGAGCGCAGCGAGCCACCGTGCCCGAAGCGTGGCGAGCGGACGCGGACACCTGTGAAGCCTGCGAGGGGACGCGTATAGCTGTGAAGGTAGCCACGTCCCCTCGCGAGGCTCGCTGCGCTCGCCACGCTTCGGGCTCACCACACTATATAAAATCAACTCCACGCCGACGTGGATAGTGGGGGTATGAAAAGGTCAGAGGACGCGTACCGCCGCCCCTCGCGGGCTCGCTGCGCGCGCCACGCTTCGGGTTGGCGTTGATAGTGGGGTGGCTTTAACAATGGGGGTCATTTAGCCATCAGGGTGGGTATACAATTAAAAATGGGGTCTGGGGGGCCATTTCACATATGAAACAGGCATCTGGGTGCCTGTACATATTAAAATTGCATCAAATCGCATCAAATCGCATCGCATGCAATACAATAGCATACAATGCAATGCGATTTTCTCTTCAAGGGAAATCGTGTCAAGTCGCATCAAATCGCATGCTTAGGGTACTGGCATACAATTTCAACATCGGGCGCCCAGATAAGTCACAAGTACCAAAAAACCTTGTATAATACCCCGATGGTCCGGGTTTGTGCATGCGCATTTCTGCACATGTGCAAACCCCGGCACTGAACGGCTTTGGCGAGTTACATACTTGTCAGGCCGATTGGTGTGGAGAGGGAGGGCTGGGGGCCGCTGCAGGGGAACACCCAGCAGTTTATGGGCATCCCCATCAAAATGCTGGGCGTCCCCTGCTCACATGACATCAGAGCTGCCCCATCTTTGGCGGACTCCAACGGAAATAAAACTCCGTTTAGACCATGGAATGATTTCTCTTTCCTTCAGCCGTATGTGAGGGGATGTGTTCACGTACATCCCCTCGCATTGTACCAACGGGAATCGGCACCATGCGAGCCTGCTTAGTGAGCCTTACTGAATCAGGCCATGAGTCCCACATGGTGAGATGTGCGCTAGGTGTGATTTAATCCTATACAATGTGTGCTATGTGATTTGGACTGTACACACTGCGCGATTTGAACTACATGACATTTGAACTACACCAGATTTTGACTACACTACAATAGTATATACGTAGTACAATAGCATGCCATGTAGTACAAAAATACCTGCATGTACATACTATTTTGCCTTGCGATATTCATTACACAGGAGTGCGCATCACATCGCAATGGAAAATAAACATGGTGTGATTTGAACTAAAAAGATCAAATCGCACACAATAATTGCACCGTGTGCAGGCACCATAACACCTCTTACTGTAGTTTAATGTCTAAATCAGGGATCACCAACCCGTAGCTCGCCGTGTAGTAACAGGTAGCTCGCTGCTCCTCTGCCATAATTGCACTCCTCGCTCGGCGGCAGGAGGTCAATTAACGCAGAAAAGTGACCTCCTGCTGCTCCGCCGGAGTGGTGCGGTATCACTTGTCGGCGTAAGAAAGTGACCTCCTGCTGCTACGGCGACGTGGGTCTCACTTTGCAGCCAGAGGTCACTGGGCGCGCTTTCTGCTACAGCAGCTGCACTTCGTCCGGAGTCGCACTCCTGAACTCAGTTGACGCCGCGGTCATCTCCCTGGGCCTCCGACTTCTATACCCAGCTGTGAACGCCTCTGAACACCTTCACGGATCTGGTACATTTTCTCTGTGTGTGTGTGTGATCCCCGCTGGCTACATTTGCTGTGTGTGTGTGTTCCCAATGTTTTTTTCTATCTTTAATGCTGGCTATTTCAGGGCATAGGGTGTGTGGGCATGTACCGTGCCAGGTCTGTTAATTAAAATCTGCTGGCTCACAGGTTTTTTTTTTCTGGTAAAATATGCTGGATATTTGAGGGCAGAGGGTTTGTTTGTGCATGTGTGTGTGTGTGTGTGTGTGTACCTGACACTTTGGGGGCATACCTGACACTGTGGGGGCATACCTGGCCCCGTGGGAGCATATGTGTATCTGGCACTATTGGGGGCATATGTGTATCTGGCACTATTGGGGGCATATGTGTATCTGGCACTATTGGGGGCATATGTGTATCTGGCACTATTGGGGGCATATGTGTATCTGGCACTATTGGGGGCATATATGTGTATCATACCCCCATATTCATTGGCCGCACCCCATGTGGCTACAGCTCTTAGAGCGCTGACATTACCCCCATAGCGGAAAAAATGGGGGATGTAGCCTCGCAGGAGTTCCACGGTAGTAGGTGAACCCCCTAACTTCGGCACGCGCACATGTCCCTTCTCCTCTGCCTCCAATGTTGGGAGGTATGTATGCGACATATTTTACATTGCAGTGTGTGGCATATTGAGTCTGGGGCATTGCGGTGTGTGGCATAATGTGCCAGGGGCATCACAGTGTGTGGCATAATGTGTAAAGGGCATTTTTTGGTTAGTATGCAGATTTTTTACATTTTATTATTTTTGGTAGCTCTTCAGGCGGTTTATTTTTTCGCGAGTAGCTCCCGCCGCAAAAAAGGTTGGAGACCACTGGTCTAAATCATATTATGGAATACAGTTGTATTATTTAGTAACCAAATATTTCTTCGAAAGTGGTAAGGTTACGTTTAAAATCTATATCATTGAATAATTTATGACGGATAAATCTCATATTTAAATTACTGAGTCATATTTAATAGTGTGATACAAATGCTTATGGAGAAAGATTTTACATTAGTTGCAAAGAAATTGGCAAAAATTTATATTGCATGAGGCCTCTCAAAAAGGAACATTTTAAATGCCAAAAAAATTTAAGAAAAAAACAAACCATATCTTAGCCCTATCTTTTATGGACACATTTAATAAATGCAATAGGTCAACACAATTTATCAAGCCCTTCTTTTAGTTGCCCTCCTTTGTAGGTATTCCTAACCTTTTGATGATATGGCCTCCAGATCTGGACACAGTATTCTACATGAGGTTGTACCAATGACCTATACAGTGGCATTAAAGAGGTAGTAATGCCACTATATAAGTCATTGGTATGACCTCATCTAGAATAATGTGTCCAGTTGTGGAGGCCATATCTCCAAAAGGATATAAATACACTAGAGACGGTACAAACACAGGCAATTAAAATGGTACATGGCCTTAAAAAATACCCCCAAACAACACTGGCTGTTATTATCGCTACTTGACTCTGCTAGCTCAATTCTAGACCCTCTGGACCTAAAAATGTATAGAATGAAATACTCTTGTATACATTATTTACCTTGTCTTATCTTCCCTTCCCCCTGTTCCCTTTCCCACCACTCCCTTTTCTAAAAATCTCTAAAAAAATTATTTTTGATTGTCAAGTCAATTTAGGAGGTTATACCATTGTTATCAAGTACAACGTTGAGATTATCAGTTTCGGTACTATTAGAGAGCTCAAAGCATGTTCAATTATGACTGAAATTCAGATGTATGGAACCTGTTGTCATTCATAATCAATATACCTCCTGTCTGTTTCAATAACTTGCGAAAACTCAATAAAAATTATGAGGGAGGTTCAGGAGAAATCTGAGGAAAAATTACTTCATGGAAAGGGTAGTGGACAAATGGAATAGCCTCCCATCAGATGTGGTAGAGGCTACGACAGTAGAACAAGTTAAACATGCATGGGATAGACATAAGGATACCCTTACAAAGAAAAAAAAGGATCAATAGGGTTTGAGGGTAACAATACGGTTAAAACAAGGACTAGATGGGCCGAATGATTCTAATCTTCCATCAAATTATTTGTTTCTATGATTACCTTAGGTTCGTTTCTGAGACATGTGTATGCATTGATAGATAGTTAAAGTATCAAATACTGAAAATGTATGCAACACTTAATAAACTTACCTAAAATTGCAACGACTATATCATCTTTAAGGATTTCAATAGAACCCCTTGACAAAAAGTACAATGCAGTCAGCACATCTCCTGAGTGGACAAGAGTGTCTCCAGGGGGGGAGTGGGTGGTTTTAAACTTCATGGCTAAAGCTCGAAGACAGCCTTTACTCGCTCCTTGGAAGGCCTTGCAGTTCTGTAGCAATGTTTGATTGAGATGCAGACAAATATCAGCTTGCAGGCATTCTGGAAATCCCTTTAGTACCTGGAAACAAATACAACAAATAAAGTAATAGTTTAACTGTTTCTTTCAATGATATCTCATAGTAATATATCCAGCATGCAAAAGTTGAAAGTACTATTATGAATAAAATACTGTACTGTACAATATGAATCTACGTCAAAAATCCCAAACATTCACAAGTACAGTAGACACTCGGTTATGACATTGTCATAAATATGAAATAAAATAACTACTGTACACGGAGCACGTTTCCTTTACATATATATATATATATATATATATATAGACATCTTCATCTTCCTGAGCTGATAATGATGCTGTTGTCGCTGCTGACAATGGAGAGCTTGGATGCTTAATACAATGACAAACAAGATACAAGGATGCAATAATTAAGTCAGCTTTCCTGAACAATGGGGTTGGCAACTCCAATCCTCAAGTACCACCAGCAAGTCATGTTTTCAGGATTTCTGCCTGTGGAAATAGGTGGTAAAATTACTTACCCAGCAATGCATATTAACTCATCTGTACATAATTAAAGTACTCCTGAAAACATGATCTGTTGGCAGAGCCCTGTGGTGTATTAGAAATAAAGGGATCGCTAATTAACAATTTTCAATCCCTTCGTTACATCTTTGGTCCAGTGCCCCTCCCCACCAATCCCTCCTTTCTTCCTTGTATAGATGATGTGCACATGGTTTGTGTGCATGGAGATAAAGAATGGTTGTTTGTTAAATTAAGCTACTGCGTGTGATCTCCTTGTATTGGGGCGAGTTGTTAACCAATTGGTCTGGATGAGAAATGGTTACACTGCCTTAAAGAGAGAGTTGTGGAATAGAGAGTTGAACACCAACCAAGAATTGGTTCTGTGTGTGTTTGGTTTTCCTGTCCGTTCTTTAGTGCTGCCACCAATAAAAATGTGAGTATTATTTGTCAATACATTTTTTTTATATAATATATAAACCCCAGCACTGCTGTCCATGTCTTTATACTTAGTGGTTAAGTTACACTACCTTCACTCTGAGCTTTTAGCAGTTTTTACATTCAATTGTGCATTTTTTATTCTCAAATAAAATGAAAATTGAAAAGAAACTGCTACGCATGTGGAATTGCTTATATCACCATGAGTAAGGGTACGCTACCCATTTTTTAAAAGAAACCTTGATGCGCTTGTTATAACTTTTTAAATAGTGAGTCCCGGTACGCAATTGGTTGACTCAGTAAAACTAAGTTTGTCCAGACGTTTCTACACATTTGCTTTTTCTTTCTTATTTTCATAAACTTCAAGAAAAATCTGAGAAAGAGGCTGAAAGAAAACCGTTGTTTACTGAGGATTATCAATCAATTCACAGAAGGGGAGTATTTTTTTTATTTTTTTGCTACATTTTAAAGTGTCCATAAGAGGAGCGCCAAGATCAGAGTATACTTTTCAATTTGTGTATACGTTGTTTGGGGATTAGGGGACATATCCCCCTACTCAGAACAGACGAACCCCTATCATTTTAGCACTAAGAGTTTCTTCTAACCCCAATTTCTACAGAAGAGATTTTCTGCTATAGTAGCCTTTACTTCGGTGGTAATAAAAGGCACGTCTTTTTCCTATGTATTACATTTTGCTGATTATTATGAGCCTATTAGATGTCCCTGGCTTATCTGAAGATTAGAGGCCTCCTGCTCCTCTGGGTAATTCTAGCCCTTCTTTTATTTGAATATTACAGATGCTCTGCTTCTGTTTTATGTCCTGGAAGCCTGGTGGATTTACTGATAATGTACAACTGTGTACAATACAGACAGGACAGTTACTAATTATTTGCAACAGACACCGTTGTTCTACGAGCCATAAGATGGATGTATGACAACTTCAGATCTGCATAGTACAGGTAAACAGAAACTAGTCAGTGGCAAACAGGATTTTTAGAGGGGGGGGGGAAGGTTTCCAAATATAACCCATAATCTCCCACTCTGCAGCGCATTGGCGTAAGTAAGTGATTCTGGGGGAGCGGTAACAGCCCTGAAAATTGGTCTTTTCATAGACTGGATACTGTATGAGATAGAGTATTATTATTTAACAGTACAGATGGTCTATAGTATAGGCTGTTTCAAACATTTAAATAAGATAAGTGGTCAGGAAAAGGTTAAACATAATAAATAAATAAAAACTGCGCAATATCGGGTTTATATTTCAATAATTATATGACATTTATTTATATTAATAGCATAAATGGCCAATTAATCTAAAACAACACATACAACATGTACATTATACAGAAATTAAGGACAACCGGTTGTGACTTCAAGAAAAAAAAAAAAAAAAAAAATATATAAAAAGCCTATAAGGGCATATATTAATAAAACGTCATGCACTATCTTTGAAGATTTTTTTAAGACGCTATATTGAATTAGTGGTTAGGCAATGCGTTAGTTCATAACAGTTTACTGGGGCGCTGTTCTGTGTCAGGTATATGGCAACGTTAATTGTTAGTACTGATAGCACCTGCCAGTTTTTTGTTAGTAACTCTCATTAGTTTGATATGGTATGTGGTTTGCAGGTTTAAAATTGTCCAGTATTTTTGTCTGGTCAGACATAAAACAGAGGTACCTTACAGGTTAACACCTTCTCCTCAGGTCTCCCAGTCGCTGGTGTCAGTTGACCCTTTGTGCGCAACTATATCCGGAGTAGGCTATTGAGAAGTGTGATATTCAGTGAATAAGGTATCCCTCTTGTGCATTCGCTAAGAATAGCTCCTCCAACACGTTTCCCCGCCTTTGTAATGTTATCAGCGACTTCTTCAGGGAGAGAAAGTAGTAGGGAGCTACTTTCTCTCCTTGAAGAAGTTGCTGATAACATTACAAAGGCGGGGAAATGCGTTGGTGGAGCTATTATCTCTCTCCAAATTGTAATCGTCTCCCCCAGAGTGTTACATTTTATTATGTGAATTATTAATTTTATTAATACTTAATATAGTTGTGTTAGATCTGCCTTTAACCCTTTGAGTGCCAATTGAATTTGTCATAATAAGTGTGAAAATTGTAAAGCAAAAATTTTTATTCATCATAATGACCTATAATGTTTACCTTACAGTATATAGGAAATAAAAATGTTGTGTAAAAAAAAAGATTATATTTGATTTTTATATAATAAATGTGAGCGATGCTGGCACGAAATGAGGAATTACACCATTTAGCTCCGCCTCTCATTGGTGTTTCTCTGTTTTGGGGCGAGGCTCCTCTCCAGATTTCTATTGGAGAGGACACTAAAGAAGTAGGCAAGTATGACAAACATATTCTCTATCTGCATTCTAGGGCTTCCGTGTCTTCCCTCCTTCCCTCCTTCTCCTTCCTCTCCTGTACAATATACCTTTTTGTGTGATGTCATTGCTTTTGTTAAATTGTATAATTTTTCGTTTTCTTCTATGTTATTGCATGTTTTGTCTGATTTATACTGAGTATTCTTGGTACATTTTGCACATGTTCTTATGATTTGTCAATGTCATGTACAGTCTTTATTTCTTTATATTGCATTTGTTGCAATATCTTTTGTGAAATAACCATGTTGACCTTTTAACTGTCGACCTTCCCCATGTTGACATACTGTAATGCTTGTGTCAATCTAATGTCAACCTAGACCCATGTCGACCTTTTGAGGGTGTCAGCCTTCAGTGGTCGACCCAATGAGGGAAATTTACAAAAAAAACACTTTTTTTGACTAGCCTATACCTCCTCCTAACCTCTTTTGATCCACCTATCCTGCCTCCGTTCCCATCCATTCCTACTTATGCTATTGTTCTTCGTTCGTCCACCCACCTCCTTTTAGTATGTTAACTCTTATGAGTAGGACCCTCCTTCGTCATGTACTCACCCTACCTCTTTACCTCACCAGTGCTCCTGTCCTGTTCTTCGCTTCCTCTACTTCATTTTCAGCCTCCTCGACAATTTCGACACCTACTTCAGACCTGATGCTGATTTTAGTTATACCAGCTATACCCCTATTTATACTGTATTTTATCAACACACCCTGTACGTTACCCTGTAATTTGTTTTTTTTTGTTTGCTATGTACGGCGCTGCGGACACTTTGTGGCGCCTTATAAATAAACGTACTACTACTGTGTATTCTTCTTCACATGTGATGTTGCTATGGGCAACCAATTAGAATCGACATCTTATTTATTTAGAACCCTCTAGAAGATATTAGACAGGATCTGACAGCAACATCACATGTGAAGTAGAATATACATCTTAGTAAATTTCCCCCAATGTATGTCGACCTTCATGTGCCGGAGGGAAACAATGGGTGAAATGTAATAGAATGAGAGATTCAGAAAGTGAGAGATTTGGTAAGACATCTCCAGTTTTTTTTTAAAGTGGCAATCATTTACACTGCAAAACTAGTTTGATTTTGCAGTGTAAATGATTGCCGCTTTAAAAAACTGGAGATGTCTTACCAAATCTCTCACTTTCTGAATCTCTCATCTTATTACATTTCACCCAAAGTATTTTTCTCTCCTCCGGATGATGACTAAACTAAAATAATAAATGGTCCCTAATGCATTTTGCTCATTTGTAAGTATAAAAAGAGAAATCCTTATATGCTACTGCACACATAATAATTGGTAAAACGAGCTGAAGATAGAACTCTCCAACTCTGCATATTCCCCAATGATGATGCAGACTAGCCAGCCTTCAGCTAAAGCACCTGCCTACATTTCCATAGCCCAGGTGTATAAAAATACTTCTAGGTACATTATACGACAAGTGTATCAAATAATCAGCCATGTAATTATGTCATTGGAAGAAAATGGGGTTTTGAATAAAGTGAAATTATTACTGAGCACACAGCAGTTGTCACACTGCTGACAGCATTCGCAGTCGTGGTACCACGACTCAGCACTTAATTAAGAGCACAGTGTTTCCTTGGCTAACAAATGTCGGCACAGTAAGAGCCCATTTCACAGCACCTCTAGGAAATTAATGAATATGCAGAAGGTTGCATCTGGAGGTGGAAACATTTCATATATTTTTGGTTTGTGTGAAACTTTATAAAACAAATGGCTTATGCAAATCGGGAATATGGAGAAGAAAGAAGCAATAAGAAAGAATTCTGAACACAAGGAATGCTTTGGCCCTCATGTGATCATGGATCTTGCCATTTAGGAGGTGAATAAAATACTCAATTCCCAGCCAGAGTTGCAGAAAACGCAGTACAGGCAGCCAGAGTTGCAGAAAACACAGTTCAGGCAGCCAGAGTTGCAGTCTACTCAGTACAGGCAGCCAGAGTTGCAGCGTACTCAGTACAGGCAGCCAGAGTTGCAGCCTACTCAGTACAGGCAGCCAGAGTTGCAGCCTACTCAGTACAGGCAGCCAGAGTTGTAGCATACTCAGTACAGGCAGCCAGAGTTGAAGCCTACTCAGTACAGGCAGCCAGAGTTGCAGCCTACTCAGTACAGGCAGCCAGAGTTGTAGCATACTCAGTACAGGCAGCCAGAGTTGCAGAAAACACAGTTCAGGCAGCCAGAGTTGCAACATACTCAGTACAGGCAGCCAGAGTTGCATCATATCCAGTCATACTTGCCTACTTTTGAAAACTGGTTTCAGGGAGATTATAGTTGGTAAAAGAATTTTGCACAGCGCCCCATTGAGGGGTGTGTCATGCTCCACCCAAGTGCGTGTCTAGTTCCATATATGGGGGGTTATTCTAGTCCATTCTTTCTGACAAAATCCTTCTTAGATGGACAAAACCATGTGCACTGCGGGTGGGGCAGATGTAACTTGTGCAGAGAGAATTAGATTTGGGTGGGGTTTTTCTTCAAAGTGAGATCTATATTGAAGTGTAAAATCATGCAGTCAGTATTTTCCCTGCACAGAAACAAAATAACTCACCCAAATCTAATTCTCTCTGCACATGTTACATCTGCCCCCCTGCAGTGCACATGGTTTTGTCCATCTAAGAAGGATTTTGTCAGAAAGAATGAACTAGAATAAACCCCATGGTGAGAATGTGAAAAGAGATTGTGCACATGGCACCTAGACGCGTGGGTGTGTACTGCTACATCTGAGAGGAATTTTTTTAAATGACTTATATCCAAATGTAGATGAGCCCCAAAGCAGTTAGTAAGAGATACTATACTTGGTAAAGTGCTGGGAAATGGCGCTGATGATTCAATGTAAATGTATCTATCTCTCATTCCTTTTTTCCCCAAAAATGTAACAGTGTAATGTGGGCTAGGTGACATGAGGGAGATTGCTAGACTAATTAGGGAGAGAGGGAGATTGCTGCTATTTCAGGGAGTCTCCTGCAGAATGCAGGAGGGTAGACAACTATGTATCCAGTACAGGCAGCCAGACATACAGCATACACAATACAGGCAGTCAGAGATGCAGCATATACAGTATAGGCAGTCAGAGTTGCAGCATACTCAGTATAGGCAGCCAGAGTTGCAGCATACTCACTATAGGCAGCCAGAGTTGCAGCATACTCAGTATAGGCAGCCAGAGTTGCAGCATATACAGTATAGACAGCCAGAGTTGCAGCATATACAGTATAGACAGCCAGAGTTGCAGCATACTCAGTACAGGCAGTCTGAGTTGCAGCATATACAGTATAGGCAGCCAGAGTTGCAGCATATACAGTATATGCAGCTAGAGTTTCAGCATACTCAGTACAGGCAGTCTGAGTTGCAGCATATACAGTACAGGCAGACAGAGTTGCATCATATCCAGTACAGGCAGCCAGAGATACAGCATACACAATACAGGTAGTCAGAGATGCATCATATACAGTATAGGCAGCCAGAGTTGCAGAATACTCAGTATAGTCAGCCGGATTGCAGCATATACAGTATAGGCAGCCAAAGTTGCAGCATACAGAGCACAGACAGCCAGAGAATCAGTATACACAGTACAGGCAGCCAGAATTGCAGCATACCCAGTACAGGCAGCCAGAGTTGCATCATACTCAGTATAGGCAGCCAAAGTTGCATCATACTCAGTATAGGCAGCCAGAGTTGCAGCATACTCAGTATAGGCAGCCAAAGTTGCAGCATACTCAGTATAGGCAGCCAGAGTTGCAGCATACTCAGTAGAGGCAGCCAGAGTTGCATCATACTCAGAACAGCCAGCCAGAGTTGCAGCCTACTCAGTAGAGGCAGCCAGAGATGCAGCATATACAGTATAGGCAGCCAGAGTTGCAGCATAACCAATACAGGCAGCCAGAGTTGCAGCATAACCAATACAGGCAGCCAGAGTTGCATCATACCCATTACAGGCAGCCAGATTTGCATCATATCCAGTACAGGCAGCCAGAGTTATATCATAATCAGTACAGGCAGCCAGAATTGCAGCATATCCAGTACAGGCAGCCAGAGTTGCATCATACTTAGTACAGGCAGCCAGAGTTGCAGCATACACAGTACAGGCTGCCACAGTTGCAGCATACTCAGTATAGGCAGCCAGAGTTGCAGCATACTCAGTGTAGGCAGTCAAAGTTGCATCATAGTACAGCCGAAGTTGCAGCCTACTCAGTAGAGGCAGCCAGAGATGCACCATATACAGTATAGACAGCTAGAGTTGCAGCATAACCAATACAGGCAGCCAGAGATGCAGCATACCCATTACAGGCAGCCAGAATTGCAGCATACCCAGTACAGGTAGCCAGAGTTGTATCATACTCAGTGCAGGCAGCCAGAGTTGCAGCCTACACAGTACAGGCAGCCAGAGTTGCAGCATACACAGTACAGGCAGCCAGAATTGCAGCATACCCAGTACAGGCAGCCAAAATTGCAGCATACACAGTACAGGCAGCCACAGTTGCAGCATACTTAGTATAGGTAGCCAGAGTTGCAGCATATACAGTATAGGCAGCCAGAGTTGCAGCATATTAGTATAGGCAGTCAGAGTTGCAGCATACTCAGTATAGACAGCCAGAGTTGCAGCATACTCAGTATAGACAGCCAGAGTTGCAGCATACTCAGTACAGGCAGTCAGAGTTGCAGCATATACAGTATAGACAGACAGAGTTGCAGCATACTCAGTATAGGCAGTCAGAGTTGCAGCATATACAGTATAGACAGTCAGAGTTGCAGCATATACAGTATAGACAGCCAGAGTTGCAGCATACTCAGTATAGGCAGCTAGAGTTGCAAAATATACAGTATAGGCAGCCAGAGTTGCAGCATATACAGTATAGGCATCCAGAGTTGCAGCATACTCAGTATAGGCAGCTAGAGTTGCAAAATATACAGTATAGGCAGCCAGAGTTGCAGCATATACAGTATAAGGAGCCAGAGTTGCAGCATATACAGTATAGGCAGCCAGAGGTGCAGAATATACAGTATAGGCAGCCAGAGTTGCAGCATATACAGTATAGGCAGACAGAGTTGCAGCATATACAGTACAGGAGCCAGAGTTGCAGCATACTCAGTCTAGACAGCCACAGTTCCAGCATATACAGTACAGGCAGCCAGAGATACAGCATACACAGTACAGGCAGACAGAGTTGCAGCATATACAGTATAGGCAGCCAGAGTTGCAGCATATACAGTATAGGCAGCCAGAGGTGCAGAATATACAGTATAGGCAGCCAGAGTTGCAGCATATACAGTATAGGAAGCCAGTAATTGGATGAGATATTGGTATGCTTTTATACCTGTAACTTTAGTATAAATTGTATGAATTGATGGGAAAAACAAAATCCACTTCATAGGTATGCACAGAAATTTTCTGGCTGAGCTGTGCTGCCGGAGCGGGCTGTCCCGGAAAATTTCCAAGCATGACAGTGATGGTGCACCAGCGGTGCCTCCAGTGGTGTACCACTGGTGCACCATCACTGGCAGCACCACTGCTCCTTCCCCTTATCGCCAAAACCCCTCCCACCAGTCCTTTACTCCGGCGTTCATATGCCGAGTCACCTGTCGCCGCCGGTCCTCACCGCTGCTCTTCTCCACCGCCGCTCAAAGAAGTTCAGGGCCGCTCGGGCTGCTCAAGCATCCGTTGTTCGGGCGCCCCAACAGACAAATGCCCAAGCGTCCCTGAGCACCCCCAGACTTCTACGAGTGGACCGATCAGCAGCAGCCCCAGGGGAGCAGGAGAATAAGAACAACCCCTTCACTGGTGAGTATTTCTGGGGCAGAACAAACCTGCCTTGGTAGATTTGTCCTGCCCCAGCAAAACCCACCACTGAAAGGATTAAATGACTGCATGAACATCCCTATGGGTGGCCAGTATTAGTATAATTGGCTTCCTATGAGTTTTTAAATATGAGGAGAATTAACAAAGAAGCAAGGGGCACTTGGCTATATGACATATTATATACACCGTGAAAAGGTGTGGGCACACAGTGGGATTCGATTTTGACTATCCAGTTTTGACTATTTGATTTTGACCAACTGCACTTTAGATGTGCTTTAGATTTAAGGTGTGTACACATGGTGCGATGTTGGTGGCTGCTGGGACCCAGCAAGGAGGAAGGTATGGCTTGTGGGAGGGGCATGTTGCAATTGAATTTGAATCGAATGCGGCTGCACATGAGCGATTCAGGGTCACTTTCTATTCGATTTGGACTATATAGTCCAAATCGAATAGAAAGTGACCCTGAATTGCACAGTGTGTAGACAGCATTAGATTATCTTGCAATTTGGCCCTAGGCCAAATACATTCTACCGGTGAGATAGTCAAGATAGACTTGCCTGCACAGTTTATTTTTCTGTTCGATACTGACTAAATGGGGCATGCATCAGCATCAAATGTGGCAGAACACTGCCATTCAGACTAACTTTCTATTCGATTTTGACTATATAGTCAGTATCGATAACCAGATTCGCTCCATGTGTCCACAGTTAAATAATTATGTTGTATACGTTATGTGAAGGGAGCTTATTGTATACTGGCAATGCTGTATACAGGAATTCAGTGGTGGCTGGTACGTTTTTGCAGGAGGGGCTGCCACTGCTCATGATACTGGCACCCCCCTGCCGCCGCTCCTCCTGGCCTCTTCGCGCTCCCGATGCCTGTATTAGGATGACAGATGCCGGGACATGTGACCGACCAGCACATGCGCAGTACAGGCGTGGGTACTGCGCATGCGCGGAGTCCGGAGGGAGGGAACACCTCCCAATGGGACTGCCTTGGTGACTGGCAGGTTGGACTTCCAATAGGAGGTCACTTCCAGTCATAGTGAAATCAGTCTCACAGGCTGCATCTAGTTCACTACAGTGGCAGATTTTACCTGGGGGGCTGCAGCCCTGCAGCCCAGAGGTAAAAACCACCACTGTTCACATTGTATACAGATGTGAGCCACTCCTACTGTATTACTCCATTTATGCATTATTAAAACCATTTACATACTTGTAGTAATTGATCATTGTAGACAACACAAATTCCAGCAAAGTCAGGTTAAATATTATTGAGGAGAGTGCAATGATATGAAATAAAAAAAAATATATACTTACCTTGCATGTGCCAAAAAATTGCTGTATTTTGGGCCAGATTAAGGGGGGGGGGGGGGCACTTAAGACAGGGGTCCTCCATACCACTGTCCCCACCTGCACTATCAGTGGCGGAACTGCAGAGGGTGCAGCTGCTATGGGGCCCGGCGGCTGGGGGGGCATGGACAGCAAGCAATCCCCTGCACCACCCTGTAGTTATTATTTTATTAGTGAGCTGCGGCAGCCACCTGCATGTGTGCGCCATCACTGGGAGCGTGAGGAGTCATACAGGGGGGGTGTCACGCAGTGAGGGAGACGCTCGGAGCCTGCTGGTTTCCATCCCGAGTCCTGCTTGACAGGCTCTGGAATGGAACGGAATGCCATCTGCCCATGCTGAATGCCGAATGCCTGGGACACAGTGAGGATGAAGACAGTGCTGCTGGCTGCTGGTGGTGAGCTTGGTTACTGTGTACATGAAAATGTTGCAGCAGCAATAATATGATTCTATTGAAATACTAACTTTAAAAAAAATTTTTTACAGTTTTTTTTCTTTTTTTATGTGTTTTATCTGACCTATACTGTACATCTGGCATGCTGCACCGGGCTGTGACTATTCACAGGCGGAGATTGTAGAAATTAATGGAGCTATCACCAGTTACAAAGAGTCACAGGCTGGTGCAGCATGCCGCATCTCAGCAAATATTAACATGGCTACATTGTCCTTTAGCACAGCGGCTTGGGTGAGCTGGCGGGGTCTGCGGGAAGCGTCACTGCTAAAATTATGTTGCGCCGAGTGCAGTCTGTTTAAGTAGCAGACACATCACTGGGGCTTGCTGTGCCGCAAGAGTCCACCCCCCATTTGTTTTTAAGTTCCGGCTCAGGTGTTTTGACAGCAGTCAGGATGCTGGCGTCAGTATACTGAACCCCAACATACTGACTGCCAGAATGCTCACCGCATCACATATATAACAGGCATTACGGTGTGTGGCATCTTGTGTGTTAGGCATTGATGCATGTGGTATAATGTGTAAGGGGAATACAGTGTGTCACATATTGTGTAAGGTGCATAGTGGTGTGTCACATGATGTGTAATGGGCATTGCGGTGTGTCGCATAATATGTAAGGGGCATTACGGTGTGTCACATATTATGTAAGGGGCATTGCAGTGTGTCGCATATTGTCCAAGGGGCATTACGGTGTTTCACGTAATGTGTAGGGGGCATTGTGGGTGGGCCCCATTATACATTTTGCTATGTGGTCCACAAAGTTCTAGTTACACCCCTGTGCACTATGGAACCCCACAGTGGTCTTACAGCACTTCACAGAGGGGGAGGGGACTTGTATGTTACAGTACTTGGGCATAAAAGAGTGGTTGCATTACTAATACTACAATTTTCGTTTGTGTGCAAAATATTTTATTTGGATCACCTCCCTTTCCAACCAACACTGAAAAAATTCTTTGTGCCAGTGGAACCCAGTCAAAGCATTACACTTGGTATCATACCGCCCAACTTTTTCAATTGAAGAATAGGGACATTCACGCGGCGCCCGAAAAGGGCACTGCGCTGCTGAATAGACGCTGTGCGCATGCGCACAGCATCTATTCTGTTAGATTGGGGGGGGGGCTCCCAACTGCCCCCCCCCCCCAACCCTGCAGCGGGACACTGCCGGCCGAGGGAGGGACACGGGAACGTCCCTAAAAACCGTTTAGCGGGACAGTTGGGAGGTATTTGGTATGGTTAGAAATTTTGAGAGGTAAATTTACTAAAGCATCTAAAAATGAAAAGAGGTGATGTTGTCCACAGCAACCAGATCAGATGCTCTCTATCTAAATAATGTTATGGGATGAATTTTTTGTTTTAAAATACAATCTTTTTTTTAACAATAAGTATATTTATTATTTATTACAAATGGAGGCAAAAAAGGTTCTAGCCCTGACACACACCCTCCAACATCACCCATTCCATTACGTAAGAGGGAAGTCCAGGAACAGAGCATTGTGTCCCTCCTGGAATGGGTCATGTTGGATGGTACAGATGTGTCCACATATATCTTGGCTTTTTTTCTCAATTTGTCACAACATGTAAAACACGGCTTAGCTGTTTTTGCAAATGTAGGCAAGTAGATAGAGTAGGGTTGTCGACTTTATAATTCTCCTCTCCAGGAGAAGCCCGGAGAGGAGAGTTCCAGCAGCCGCTCAGGAGGCGGGACTTAAGTGTAACGTCACTAAGCCCCACCCCCATGATGGCAAACTGCCGAATTCATGGATCTCCGTGGAGGGGGTGGGGCTAAAATGACGCGATTGTGTCATTTTAGCTCCGACCCCTCCTCTGAGACCCGAGGATTGCGGCATTTTAATGCCACGATCCGGGGCACAGGAGGGGTCCCCCCTGAATCCGGGAGGGTTGCCCACCCTTCCGGGGGGCCGGGAGGGGGTCCCGATTTTCGGGAGACTCCCGGCCATTCGGGAGAGTCGGCAACCCTGAGATAGAGTCTAAAAAATTTCTGAAGCAGTAGAACTTGTATAAAGTGATAGATTAGAGAAGCAATTTTTTTGAAAAACCACAAAGCGTGACTTTTGCAGAGTCCAAGGTGTGTCCTATTGTGCCATACAGTACATGGTGCAGTAAAACCAAGATGTACGTGGACACATCTGTATGCTGGCATTGCACACATGAGGAAGAACATGAGGAATACTGACAAGGGAAAGTAAGAAAAAGGAAAATGTGCCGGCTGAACACTCTGACTAAAGGATAAACATGAAAAATGTTTAACCTGGGAATAGGAGGGGAATAGTATAGAAGAAGGGACAGGAAAGGAGGTGGGTCAGGAGGATGGTCATCATTGATGGGGTGGGAGTGCCTCAAAAAATTCCATAGGATACCAAAAGAAAGTTGTGGGCAGGAACTCAACTTGCTAATTGGGGACATTGAGGAATTCCTGGGCAGTGTTAGTTTTGTCAACACAAATTTTGAACATAAGCAATCGTCAGCAAAAGTTAATTTTTTAACTGATATTAAACTAAATTAGATTAAAATGACACTGAGATCCACTTACTAAATCTTGACAAAAATAAGTAGCTAAGATTAAAACTAAACCTAAAATCCTTGTGAAAATAAACACTGGAAGCAGTGTTTTACATTTTTAAAGAACATTTATGTGTTATAGATACTGAGTCTGCAGAAAATAAACATGATTTGTTGTGAAGAAAATGTTATTGTGTATTGTACTAACAAACTATTTGTATAAAATATGGGAGCACTATGGTAAGTCACATTCTCAGCCTACTAAACGTAGATTATTAATGATATATGGGAGTACTAGGGTAAATCAGACTTAGTATGTAACATATTCTCTGCCTACTGAGCCTACATCAGTGGTTCTCAAACTTGGTCCTCAGGACCCCACACAGTTCACGTTTTCCAGGTCACCCAACAGGTGCATACCTCCCAACCGTCCCGGGACAGTCCCGAATATCAGGGCCTGTCCCAGCGTCCTACCCATGGCCCGCAATGTCCCGCGGGTGCGGGAGGTTGCAGCGGGAGATAATCACTGTTTATACCTCCCGCAGCAACCTCCGCCTCCTGCGGTACACCGCAGGCTGTAATCACTGTGCCTCCTGCCTGGGCTGAGACAGTGCAGTGAGCACATAGCTGCCCGATCGCCACTCCCTGGGGCACGGAGATGTAGCACACATGTGCGCACCACAGACCACACACATGGGACACACTGGCGGCTGCAGAGTTGTAGGCAGCTCACCCCTAGCAGCTATGTAGCTACTACTAGAGGGCAAACATCCTCCGGCAGCCAATAGTTGGATTTGGCCCCGTCCCCTATGATGCGTGATGCTGCGTGCTGACCCAGCCATGCCTCTCACACACTTGTCATGAGGATGGGCTGGCTGCACTCTAAGCTGGGGCTGGATTTTTCCAAGCGGAAAATAGATCCTGTGCGCATGCGCACAGCGTCTATCCCCCGCATTCAGAGGGGCTGGGGGCTTGGCAAGAGGCTCACAGAGCCTCGGGGCCATGCCCCCACAATGTAAAACGGGGCGTGGCCTAGCAGAACGACATGATAATAGACCACACCCCTCCCACGGCAAGCCACGCCCCCTAATTTCGGGTACGCGCCAAAGGCACGCGCAAGTGTCTCTCCTCGGATGACCTGAAAGTTGGGAGGTATGCAGGTGCACTCATTACTGACTGACACATTTTAAAAGATCCACAGGTGGAGCTAATTATTTCACTTGATTCTGCGAGTGCACTGTGTGGGGTCCTGCGGACCAACTTTGAGAACCTGTGGCCTAGATTATTATTTTTTTTTCCAAAATAGTTTTTATTAAGAGGTTTTGTTCCGTTAACACGGAAGGGGAGGGGGACACAGAACAAAGACGGGGAGGGAGGGGGGGGGGGGGGGTGGGAACAATCCAACATACATGAGAAGCATCAATGAGTGTAATAAGTAATAACACTGTCACAATTGACACGAGAAGCAGAGCAAAGTAAAACAGATAGAAATACTAATCTGAATTGGTATCAACAAAAAAGCATAGAGTATGATAAATAGTACTATACCAGAAGAGTTCTCCAGTAACTTAGGCAATATCAAATAAAAGATTCGCCCCTTCAGGTGAGGTTATATAATCCTGCCAGCAAGACCATGACGTTGTTGAACGGGAAGGATTAATGGAAGAGGGTAGGCCCATTGTTTCCATTTGGAATGAGATTTTCCTAATGATTTTACTGAGTGGAGGGGGAAAGGTTTTTTTCCAATCTTGGGCTATTGCGGCTCGGGTGGCTATGAAAATGTGGCCTAATACGTAACATTTGGGGTGAGGGATATCTGATGGGTAGACATGGAGTAGCGCTGGCATAGGGGACTCTTGGACTGGAACTCCCAGGATCTTTGAGGCAAGGGCGAAGACTCCTCTCCAGAGTGGTCTTAATTTCGGGCAGGCCCAGAAAATGTGGAAGCTGTCTCCTATCTCGTTGCATTCCCTCCAACATAGGTTGGAGATTGAGGGCCAGATTCTGTGCAATTTAGCGGGGGTAAAGTACAAGTTATGTAGGAGTTTGAAATGCATTTCTATGTGGTTGCCGCATTTCGATATCTTGTGTGATGTATTATCGATTTTTTCCCATTGTTGTTGGGAGAGAGAGCACGTCAAACTCTCCTCCCATTTTGTTTGTATAGGGGATCTCACCTCTGTGGTGTCAGCTTGCAGACCAGAGTACCAGAAGCTTATCAAGCCCTTAGAGTTACCCATGTATAGTTTTAAGGGTTTGGAAGACCCGCACCATAAATTCAATGATAATATTTTGTATTCTTTTTGGGTGGTTAAAGTACCCGCCTGCCGGGAATTTTTATCAAATATGATTCCTGGCCTGCTAGGGTGCAGCCCCCTGATTTATCGTTTAGGCAATATGAACAGGGAGAAAGAAAAATAAATCAGTTTAAATGGGACGCACTCCTCACCCAAGGTGTCTCTTTTTGGACTTTTTTATAAAAACATACCTATTGTTAGGTGTATATTTTATTAGTGTATATTTACACGTTGGCCTATCCGGCCATCATTTATATTTTGGGTTCTCAATTGTATTAATTGTACGAAACCTTTTTATATTATATTCCTTTTGCAAGGGATAACACGTAGCGAAATTATTAAAAACAAATAAAGATATAGAAAGAAGAAGATTAAAGATTTAAAAAGTGTCTCTGTGACCTGTTTGCTGCTGTATTGGATTTGCTTGGTTTATTGCAACTGTATCCAAATCTGTGTTCACTGTGGTTATAATAAAGAAAATTTCAAAGTCTGCTGTGTTTAGTGTCTTTGTTTTATTTTCTATGTATCCTATCCTCCTTTGACCTTTAATGTCATAAAATTGTTGCATTTATCGGATTGGTTGTTTAATACACTTCACATATAAATATGGTTTTACTTCAACAGATTTTTTTTGGTGAAATTATTCTGTCTCAAAGTGTGTATATATTTCTCACCCAGACATATCAGACATCACTTCTCTGGATGCTTAGGAATTTGTTTGCTATCCTGAGGTGTAATAGTTGATCCCAAACATCGTGTGAAAAGGGGTGCTTGCCGTTTAGCCTGGCACTCCCTTGTATCAGATGTCTAAGGATCAAAAAAGGATTCTCATACAAGTACGCACAAGTGTGTTGGGGTCACGACTGCTTGTGCATGTGGATAGGGGTATCAGTCTGGTTGTGCGACGCTGTTGTATTAATCAGGGGTATATACTACAGTTGACAACTGTACCTAAGTACACATTACGTAATTCGTAATTGAGTTATATTCTCAAAGATAGAGTGTGATACCTTAGCGTA